>NC_143015.1:95274389-96739389 GCF_055824585.1 Amblyomma mixtum
ATCAAAAGTGTTTCCCTTTGGTTTTATATGGCATTCTTAACTGTTCGATGCGATCGATGGAAACACTTTAAAAGAAAGGTTTTGCTACATGTCGGAAGAATGAACCATTACCTTCAATATTTTCTGTTGTGTCCCCTTATTGCTTTTGTGTGTGTGCGCCCCCGCGTCCTCCTCCTAACGACAGTTCGCATCCTCCTCCTAACGACCACTCAATCCTCCTCCTAACGACCACTCGCATCCTCCTCCTAACGACCGCTTGCCCTCGTCGCACGCTGTCGCCGGATGCCCCCCCACGGTGCGCCCCCGCACCCTCCTCCTGTTCTGGGAAGCCACTCCCTGCCGTGGACGCTTCTCCACTCCCTCCTTTCTTCGGGCGGCCAGTTCGGCTCCTGCCTCGGTCGACGCTGGTCGCACCCTCATCGGCTTTAAATAAACGAAGTCTTAAAGTACCGTGTGCGTCTTTCGCTGCATTCAACACAGCGACCAGACACGACAGTGGCGACGAGAAAGTGGATTCGACCCGCGCTACGCAACGCTATTGACAAGCCATGGCTACGCGAGGGTTTCCCAATCAGATACCAGAATTCAACGGCTCATCGTGGTCATCGTGGGTTGGACGCCTTCAGTTCTACTTTGAAGCTAACAACATCACAGACCCAGCCTTGAAGAGGGCCAACCTGCTGACGCTGTGCGGGGAGCAGACCTACGATACTGTCTGCGCCCTTATTCAGCCAAGCACACCAGCGGCAGTGTCTTACGACGACATCGTAAAAGCGCTGCAAAAGCACTACGACCCAAGGCCATCCGAGGTCTACAGCCGGGCTCGCTTCCAACGACGAGATCAACTGGGAGGAGAAACTGTGAGCGCCTACGTAGCCGCGCTCAAGAAGCTCGCTGCCGACTGCAATTTTGGAACGCTGTCGACAACAGCTACCGGGCAGGAGGGAGACGCAGCTTCTTCTGCTAACACCACCATGCTTCCCTTGGACGTGATGTTACGCGACAGATTTGTGTGCGGACTGAGTGACGAGTCACTGCAGCAGCGCCTGTTCGCTGAGAAGGACCTCACATTCAGCAAAGCTTACGACATCGCCGTTCGAGCGGAGAGCGCCGGTCACCAGCAGAGAGGGATTCGCCGGAACACCGAGCCGGTACACCAGACAAGCAACCAGGTGCGCAAGCCTTCTGTTGTTGTAAAATCGGTCAAAAAGGCACAACGCTGCTGGCGGTGTGACGACCAACACAACCCCCAGGGATGTCGATTCCAGTCAGCCACGTGTAATTTTTGCCACAAGCGAGGGCATATCGAAAGAGCATGCATTACGAAACGGAGACTTGCCAAGATAAAGTCACCTTCCCAGCCTAATCACAGCGTCAACGCCTCAGAGAATACGCCGCTATCTGATCTCCATGGAACAACATCAGCAACACCATCTGTGTTGTACGACCTGAACACCATGAATCTCGGCACGCGACCGAAGATTTTTACAGAAGTAAGCGTACATCACCAGCTGATTAAGTTCGAGGTGGACTCCGGCGCAGCCTGTACTCTGATCAGTGAGGACACGTTCCGAACTTCATGGCCATCTGACGCACCCGCCCTGCAACAAGACGACACGCACCTGCGAACGTGGTCAGGACAGAATCTGCCACTATTGGGCTCTGCCAACGTGCAGGTTAACTACAACGGCCAGACCCATACGCTACCTCTGCTTGTTGTGAAGGGCACAGGATCAAGCCTTCTAGGGAGAAATTGGTTTTCTCCACTAGGCGTGATGATATGCGCCAAACATCAAAACGCCGATGCGCTAAGCCGTCTGCCACTAGACGCAACTGTTGACGAACCATTTCCACCAGGAGACGTTCTGATGTTCGAAGCACTGCCAGAACCTCCGCTTACAGCAGGCACAGTTGCAGCATCTACGCAGAAGTGCGCAGCTCTCCGGCTAGTTTACACAGCTGTTCAACAAGGCAACGTGCATAAACTCAAAGGGGACAACTTCGACGCTTACCGCAGGCGAGCTACAGAGTTGAGCACCCATCGCGGCTGCATCATATTTGGGTCCCGAGTTGTGATGCCGAGAGAACTACGCGCACAAGCTATGTCTCTCATCCACGCCGGACATCGGGGCATCGTTGCAATGAAAAAGTGTGCCAGAAGCTACATGTGGTGGCCTGGCATTGACAACGACATCGAAACAGTGGTGCGAGAATGCAAGCCTTGCCAGAGCAGCCGGAGCGCCCCGCCGAAAGCTCCTGTCCCAGAATGGGAAAAGCCAGACACACCATGGCACACACTGCACATTGATTTTGCAGGACCAATTGAGGGCTGCACTTTCCTTGTGGTCGTAGATGCCTACACAAAGTGGCTTGAGATAAGGCAAATGGGACAGACGACTTCGGCAGCAGTCATTGACAACCTCCGATCACTATTTGCAACGTTCGGCCTGCCGCGCAAGGTAGTGTCGGACAACGGAACACCGTTTGTGTCTGCGGAGATCCTCAAGTTTTATCGCGACAACGGGATCTCATCAGTTACATCGGCCCCCTACCACCCAGCGACAAACGGACAAGCCGAGCGCTACGTAGCCGAGCTAAAACGCGCCCTTGAAAGAGATCAGACAGGCTCGCTGCAGCGCCGCCTTGCGCGCTTTCTCTTCAAGCAGCACACGACGGTTCAGAGCACAACAGGCGAGACCCCCTCGAAAATGATGTTCGAGCGTGAAATGCGAACCCAGCTCACAGCCATCCTCCCCGAGCCAAAGGCAGAGACGTTCCGGGAAGAAAAAGCAATTCCGCGCTGCGGCACGCTTAATGAGGGGCAGCGCGTCCTCGCCCGACAGTTTCTGAAAAAGCCACGCTGGGAGGAAGCTACAATTGTCAGACGCATAGGCCTGCGCTCTTGGCTCGTCAACATACATGGCACAGTAGCACGCCGACATCTCAACCAGCTGCGTAGATTTACGACGCCGTCTGAGAGCTGTCCGCCAGCGGAGAGAACACGTGCACCATTTTCCCACATAGCCTGGCACCTCTTCCCGGAAGAAGAGACTTCGCCCAGGACAGACCCAGGAGACACAGCGAACAACAGCCAGCCTACAAGTGTTTCTCCCCCGAGCGCACAAAGCCAGCGCGCCTCCACGCGTGAGCGCCGACGCCCTGCACGATACCAGGCAACTTTCTAAGGGGGAAGGAAGTGTTGTGTCCCCTTATTGCTTTTGTGTGTGTGCGCCCCCGCGTCCTCCTCCTAACGACAGTTCGCATCCTCCTCCTAACGACCACTCAATCCTCCTCCTAACGACCACTCGCATCCTCCTCCTAACGACCGCTTGCCCTCGTCGCACGCTGTCGCCGGATGCCCCCCCACGGTGCGCCCCCGCACCCTCCTCCTGTTCTGGGAAGCCACTCCCTGCCGTGGACGCTTCTCCACTCCCTCCTTTCTTCGGGCGGCCAGTTCGGCTCCTGCCTCGGTCGACGCTGGTCGCACCCTCATCGGCTTTAAATAAACGAAGTCTTAAAGTACCGTGTGCGTCTTTCGCTGCATTCAACACAGCGACCGGACACGACATTTTCATAAGAGTATCTCACAATTTTCTAAACTGCAAAATTTTCGTCCTAGAATGCGGGACATGTGGCATAACCGGAGGTAATTGCACTTTCTGTGAAATTACGCGGCAGATACATGTTTATGAAACAAAGGGTGTTTCAAGCGCAAGTATTTTGTCTTGACGGTTTTCCATTTCCAGCTGCTGGGATGCTGAGGCATGAGGAAGAGTAATCTGCTCGAAACTTACAACGGCCTCTTATGTGTCAACGACTGAACTATCATCTTATCTTGTGCCTCTGTAAAACTCTGTAAATTGTCAGTCAAGCACTCTATAAAGTTCTATAAACTCTGTAAAAGGACACTGTTAAGCTCATACTTGGTCTCTACACCTTTGCTCTCATTCCATGCAGGCTTCCGAGGAGCGTAACTACCACGTCTTTTACGAGCTATTGGCCGGGCTATCGGGCAAGGACAAAGAGAAATACGGCCTCCAGACGGCCGACAAGTACTTCTACCTCAACCAGGTACGGACACCCGCCCGGAGAGGCCATTTTTTGTCTGTCAGGAAAAACAGGCCTTTACGTTGTTCCGCCCGGTCACGACCTGCTTTCGCGAAATATCAATACTGGTTGGTTGGTTTATGGGGTTTAACGTCCCAAAGCAACTAAGGCTATGAGAGACGCCGTAGTGGAGGGCTCCGGAAATTTCGACCACCTGGGGTTCTTTAACGGGCACTGACATCGCACAGTACACGGGCCTCTAGAATTTCTCCTCCAAAGAAATTCAACCGCCGCGGCCGGGATCGAACCCGCGTCTTTCGGGTCAGCAGCCGAGCGCCGTAACAACTGAGCCACCGCGGCGGGGCGAAATATCAATACTATTCTGCCTGCACAGACAAGAACAGCTGCAGTGCCTTTATCTACGCTTTGTATCAGATTACACACTTCCAGAAAAGTTGAAGGGGGAACACAGATTTGGCTTCGCTTGTAAGCACTTTTTTGCATGTCATCAATGTGTTTTTGAAACGTCTCGTCTTTAGTTTTGAAAACGAATCGGGGGGTGGGGGTATACGAGAAACAGTGAGGGAAAAAAGTTGAAGAATGCAAACCAGCACGAGTTCAACGCGCGGCTTCTTTCCAAAAAGATAATTGCGCTAACGAGTGCCGAAGGAAAGGCATGTATAGAGTGCTGGCTACCTAGTGCATCATATTTGTTCCTCCACGTCTTCTATTGCTTCTAAATGAGCGCGCGAATTCCGCAACGGCTAAACCGTCTCCGCAGCGTTGACACGACACGGGTGTTCCGGTGCTTCTGTCCAGGTGTGCTCAGAATAAAATGTTCATTCCCTCCGCGATGACAGTGCTTCGTCATCTAGTTCGATGCACTGATTGGTGAGGTTGCAGACACAAAAGAGAACATGTCTTTTCTCTGTCACGCAGGGTGGCGCCATCGAGATGGCCTGCAAGGATGACGCCGAGGACTTCCGGTCGCTACTGTCGGCAATGCAGGTGCTCGGCATGAGCTCCGAGGAGCAGGACGCCATCTTTCGCATACTGGCCGCCGTCCTGCACCTCGGAAACGTCTACTTCCACCGGAAGCCCGTGAGTGATCGACTTTAGTTCTCCTTATATCGCTTACCCCCAGTATACCCGTAACCGACTGTAGTCTTAACTAGAATCGTTTGCACTGACAGAAAAAAATTCGTAGGGGGCACCTAAGTACATCGTGTATTGGTAGTGCGTTAGCATTAGATCCTGTTGATGCCTTTACCGGAATTGACGGGACGTCTGGACTGGTGACGTCACTTCCCTCCAGGCAGTGGGCGAATTTTATGACCGATATCGCATTAAAAGGAAACTTCGTCGTTTCACTCTAGCTGAAACTTTGCTTTAGGAGGTAAGCTAAGCGGCGATGGGAAAATGAACAGGAACGAGCGCTGTCCTGTTGGCTGGCACCAAATGGGCCACTCACTGCCAAGTACGGAATGTAGAGCATGAATAGAAAGAGAAATGCAAGGAGTTGAAAAGAATAAAAAAAAATGTGCGAGAAAACTAGCGTGGTCGCCGTTTTACCGCTGCGACTTGAAATTACAGAACGTCACGGAGTGCCAGCAACTTTGTGACTTGAAGAAGCCAGCTATACTTGCACTGCGAATTTTCGTACGCTGTTCATTTATCAAAATAGTCTATAGATTGCCTATTGATCTCTTATGGACTGTATTGCCTTCCTATAGGTATTTTCTTTTGTATATTCATAGTCTCTCGACTTTCTATAGACAAACGTCCACTAAAACTTCATGGCCACGAATCCATAGATTCTCTATGTGATTTGTATTTCCTGTTGACTAGTCTGCAGGATTTGTCTATAGAAAGTCTATAGACTTTATAGACAAAGGTTTATAGACAGTCTATATACTGCCTAAAGAAATTCTTGTAATGGTTCAGTCCGTGAATAGGTACTGCGTCATGCTATAATGTTATTCACGGGGCATAACCACGCACTGAGACTCGCCTGCCTTGTCTCGTGCAGCTGAAGCATGGCCAGGAGGGAGTCCAAGTGGGCAGCGAAGCCGAGGTGCGCTGGGCGTCCCACCTGTTGCAGCTTGCGGAAGACGGCATCCTCAGCGCTCTCACGACCAAGACAACGGTGAGAATTACGTGTTCCTTAGTACTCCTGGAGTACAGATGACAACCGTAAATTGGGTACCGCTGAGAATTTCTCGCTCATTTTTTTTGTATCACTGACAGGAAGCACGCGGCGAGCGGCTCACGACCCCCCTGAACATCGACCAGGCCTTGGACGCCAGGTGAGCTTCAGTGACTTGGAAATGGATAAAGATTACGGTTTATTTGGACCACGGCGAAGAACAGCCAAAAGAAAGGACTTCCGAGCTGCGCTGCCTTTGCTACTGCTTCAGTGTCAACTTAATGCCGCATAGGAGACGAAATAAGAAGTCGAGGCGTGCTTACGTCAAAAAGCGGACGATGAACTAATATTAGCTTCGGGGGTCGGAAATTTTTGCGACTTCCACAAATTCTTGCGGAAGAAAGCTTCTTTGCCAGCGGATGACATCAAGGGAATGAACTATGAAAGGAGGTTTAATGTAGGGGTTCTCATGCATTTTAGTTGTCGTACTTGTCGTCACTGCTATAAAATACCATACTAGGCGATAATTGTAAAATGAGCCGTAATACAACACTCATAAGTTGAGAAATTTTGTCATCGATAGCGGGGATGTGCCTCTGTATGCCTGCACCGTAACTCCGAGCAGTGCATTTGCATCATGACACACTCGGGGTACTTCTGGCTGCCAGCACACGACTTGCGTGGTTTCGTACTAGATGTACTGGCATGTTTAACTTGACGTATATGTGCGTCTGGGCGCTTTCGATCTCAAATTCCGCAACGACAAGGTGGCTTTGTAATAAGAGGATCTCTGTTGCCACTGAAGCCGTTTTTTTTGCGTCGACTGCAGGGACGCAGTCGCAAAAGCCCTGTACTCCGGCCTGTTCTCGTGGCTGGTGTGGCGTGTGAACCAGGCAGTTTGCCAGCGGGAGACCACCAGGACGACGCACATCGCCATCCTGGATATATTCGGCTTTGAGGTACGTGCCTCTGCCTTTTGACGTTGGTGGCAGCAACAGCACCATCAGGATTCGTGTAATGACGACGACAGTCTGGGTTCCGTGGACGCCATCTGACAGGGTGTGCTCTGAGAAATATACCTGGCCACAAGGGGCGCGCCATGTTGTTGCCGGTATACTGACGTACAAGCCGCCGCGGTGGCTCAGCGGTTATGGTGCTCGGCTGCTTACCCAAAAGACGCGGGTTCGATCCCGGCCGCGGCGGCTAGAATTTCTTTGGAGGAGAAATTCTAGAGGCCCGTGTACTGTGCGATGTCAGTGCACGTTAAAGAACCCCAGGTGGTCGAAATTTCCGGAGCCCTCCACTACGGCGTCCCTCATAGCCTGGGTCGCTTTGAGACCTTAAAACCCCATAAACCAAACCAAACCAAACTGACGTACAGGAAGAACTCTAGTTTGGGCTAGTTTGTTCATGATTCAACAGGAAAATGGCGCAAAAGACGTGGACAAAAGAGACAAACACGACAGGACCAGCGCCACGACAGGATGGCGCTGGTCCTGTCGTGTTTGTCCCTTTTGTCCACGTCTTTTGCGCCATTTTCCTGTTGAATCATGACGTACAGGGTCCTTCACTTTTAAGGTGAACACGCGAGCACGTGGCAAGCGCTCTGCGGAATGCCAGTGCGTCCGTCGCGGCTGCACATCGAAGCAAAGTGGCAGGCGAAGCAACACCTCCAGGTCATTCTGCGCATGCGTCGCTGTGCTTCGATGTGTAAACAGGTCGGACGCACTGGTGCTCCGCGGAACGCTGCCACGTGCTTGCATGTTCACCCCTTTAAGAATGAACGGTCATGTAAATTGTCAGTTCCCCCTTGAATGCTCCTAAGCACACAAACAGGTTTTAATCCATCGTAGCTGTGTGCACCGAAGTCATTTAGTCTTACGGGCTGCTCGGTCGCTGACAAGGTATTCCAACTATGTTACGGTGAAAAGCCTTTCTAGAATAGACACCTTTAGCATACCGTGTATCGTGCTACCGTTACCGTTACCGGAGTATCGGAAGCCCGCGCGCTGTCACTGTGCATGCGCAGATCGTCTTAAAGGTGCACTGAAGAGGAATCTGAAATCGTCTTTTTACCGCCGGAACTCGGTCTACACGTTCCGAGCATTCTTAGAAACATCGAATTATTGTCCTGTGCTGCCGGTTTTAATAATATAAATCGGATTAAACGTCCCGGCTCCCGCCTTTTTTTGAACTCACCGCTGACGGTAGGAGGAGTCAACCAACCTTTCAGCAAGTCGCGTGGCGGCTTGCCGCTCTGCCATCAGCGGAGTGATACGTAGCGATCGGCGAAAGCAGAGTCCCCACGTATTTTTCCGTGGGCCTAATTCGCAGCTGTGTTCTCTCTGACTGGATCTATTTATTGACGGAAACCTAAAAAAACACAACAGAATAAAAGCGAAAGCGAAGCCGCCAGACGACTGCCTGAAAGGCACTTTACGCGTTAGTTGACTCCTCCTACCTTCAGCGCCGAGTTCAAAAAACAGGCGGGAACCGGGGCGTTTAATCCGATTTAAATTAGGGAAATCGGCCGCACAGGACCAAATTCGAAAATTCTAAGGATGCTCGGAATGGGTAGATCGATTTCCCGCAGTAAAAAGACGAGTTCAGACTCCTCTTTAGTGCACCTTTAAGGGCACCAGATGGCGCCAGGCGCCCGGCAACTGCGCGCAAGCCAGCCGCATCGGGACCAATCAGCGTGTGCGAACTGGTGGTGGGCGGGCTGTCGGTACTCAGGGGACGGTAACGGTGATACGGTACGCGGTATGCTAAAGGTGTCTAATGTTAGCTAGAATATGCGGCCACATCACCGGTCCAACGCTTTTGTCTTGCCGAACAGCAGTAACGGCAGTTATTGACGGGGACTACCTCCATGTACTCTACAAACTGGCGCACCCTTTACTAAAAAAGTTTTAGACAGTCTATAGACTTCTGTCTATAATGTCTAAGACTGTCTATTGACAAAAGTCTCTAGGCAATACAAATGCCATAGATGGTCTATAGACAATCTATAGATTTATGGACATACACTTTTAGTAGACTTTTGTCTATAGACAGTCTATTTGACTTCCTATAGATATTGCTTTTTGTCTATACATAGTCCATAGACGGCCTATAGACAAAAGTCTACTAAAGTGTAATATCTATTGTGCAATATTGCAATATCTATAGTGCAATATTTATAGGAAGTCAAATAGACGGTCTATAGACCATTTTTATAAGGGACCATGCCTTTCTGTATCGGCCACTTTGTTTTTTCCTGTTCCTGACTCGAAACAGGACCTGAAGGAGAACAGCCTGGAGCAGCTGTGCATAAACTACGCCAACGAGGCACTGCAGCAGTTCCAGATCCGCCAGGTGTTCAAGCTCGAACAGGCCGAGTACAGCCGCGAGCGACTCAGCTGGCAGCCGCTCAGCCACTGCGACAACCAGGGGGCGCTGCAGCTGATCGCCAAGCGGCCGCTGGGCCTGCTGGCGCTGCTGGACGACGAGTCCAACTTCCCCAAGGCGACGGACGCCTCGTTCCTGGACAAGTGCCACTACAACCACGCGCTGGACGAGCTGTACTCGCGACCGCGCATGTCCTCGCTCGAGTTTGGCGTGCGCCACTACGCGGGACATGTGTGGTACTCCGTGGAAGGGTTCCTGGACAAGAATAGGGACACCCTCCGGCCCGACGTGGTGCAGCTCCTCATCTCGTCCAAGCTACCCGTGAGTCCACTTCCGTTCGTCTTTTTGACTTCTCATTTTCGAAGGTATTCGTTGTAACGTGTATGTATGAAAGCAACCACTTCTGTTCAATTTTTGCCGGCCTCTCCCTCAAATGGACGCGTACTTGCTCGTATTGAACTATGCTCACTGCTTCGTTATCTTCTTTTTAAGACTTTTTTCTTACTCTGTGGAGCTCAGTGCAAGACAAGCACATACTACATCATAGTCTTACAAGGCGCGTGTGTCTTACATTTCCCTGTTCATTCCTGGCTCTGTAAGCACACGTGAGCGACATATGATATAACCAGATTTCGATTCCATGATAGCCTGTTCGACAAAGGTATAATGCCATTTAACGACGCCTTGCAGTTCTTAAGGACTTTGCAATGCGCATCGTGACTCCATGATTTCTCAAATGGAATGCTTGAAGGAGAACACGCACCAAATTTTTGCTTGCATGTTTCTTTCGTTTAAATGATGCGTTAGACATTAGAATACATGGACGCGGTATTCGCCTGTGACCACTAAATAATTTGACTGAATTTCTTCTCTCATGCAGTTCCGGCTTTATCAACCAAACTATGACTGTGACGCGTAATGAGTGATTAGGTCACGGGAGACACGAAAAAAACTGCAATATAATCGCTTATCAATAGTTTTAATTCACTACAGTGCTTAATCTAGCCAGCTTGAAAAGTTGGAATAGCAAAAACGAACGCATTAGCAGAAATATTGCTGTTTTTTCATGCCTCTGTGACCTAAGCACTCCCTACGCCTCACAGCTACCGTTTAGTTAATGGAACCGAAACCGCAACTGTATGGGGGAACAAATTTAATCATAAATTCCTTGGTGGTTGTAGGCCAATACCACATGGTAGTTATTGAATTCTAATGTCTTATGAACCATTACAGATAAGAAATCTGGAACTAAAATGAAGTGTCCATAGCCCGTTCATTTAACGAGCGGTCGGCGGCTACTTTGAAGTTATCCTTCCGTCTCTTCGTCAGCTGCTAACACCGCGCGTGGTGTTATCCCTCTCTTTCCCGGTGACAGATGGTGTCGCAGATGTTCGAGTGGCGCCGCGCCACGGCCGAGGCATGCAAGACGTCGAGCAAGGCGGACGGCCGCTTCGTTACCATGAAGCCCCGGGCGCCCACGGTCGCGGCGCGCTTCCACGACTCGCTGCAGAGCCTCGTGGAGGCCATGGCACAGTAAGGGCTCCTCGTGATCCTTCCAGACACTTTAAACTGCCTTGACTATTTAGTATTCCGGGAAAAGGTGGACGCCTTAAAGCCGGGTTTGCAAAGACAGTTTTATGCTTTCTGCTTAGGAACGAAAATACCATAATGTGAACTGTCAAGCACACAATAGACTCTATTGTTTCTTACAAATATTTCCTTTCGTCTGTTCATAGTCTATACACTGCCTATAGACAAAAGTTAGGTTTATGGTTTATGGGTGTTTAATGTCCCAAAGCGCTTAAGATTATGGGGGACGCCGCAGTGAAGGGCACCGGAAATTTCGACCACCTGGGGTTCTTTAACGTGCACTGACATCGCACAGTACACGAGCCTCTAGAATTTTGCCTCCATCGGAATTCAACCGCTGCGGCCGGGGCCGAAGCTGCGCCTTTCGGGTCAGCAGCCGAACACCATAACCTCTGAGCCCCCGTGGCGGCTTTTAGACAGAAGTCTACTGAAAGTGTATGGCCATAATTCTATAGATTGTCTTTAGACTTCTTATAGCATTTGTTTTGCTTATAGACTGTCCTCTAGGATTTGTCTATAGACTTTATTGACAGAAGTTTGTGGATAGTCTATAGACTGTCTAAAGAAAGTTGTGTGAGGGATGGAACATAGGGGATGCGTTTTTCTTCCAATTTGCTGTTTTAGTTTGTAGGAGGCTAATGTGCAGTTAGTTTATCGCTTAAAACTTTGATAAGAAAGCAGAAGAAAAAGCAACCACATGCCGCCGGTGGGATCCGAACCCACGACCTCCGAATTTCGCGTCCGGTGCTCTAGGAACTGAACTCCGGTGACGGCTGTCCGATCTTCTGCTTTCGGGGGCACTTATGTGTAGTGTAACCGAACCTTGAGGGTGTTCACCAGCGCCAACCTCGTCCATAGCGGCGGACGTGGTACGTCCTGTATTACTGGGAGTGCCACGTGGGCTGTTACCTACTGACGAGACATTCTGTTGATCAAGGAATCATATCCTGACACATTTCGTTCGCCGCCACAGGTGCAACCCATGGTTCGTTCGCTGCATCAAGCCCAACAACGAGAAGGCGCCCATGAAGTTCGACCTGGCCGTAGTGCTCGAGCAGCTCCGTTACTCAGGCATGCTGGACACCATACGCATACGCAAGCTGGGATATCCGATACGCTTCAAGTTTGCCGCCTTCTCCGACAGGTAAGTCAGCAGAGCTTCCATCCCAGGCATGCTAACTTTCGCTCGCTGTAGCATTTTCTCCCAAACAGGTTAGAAAGCTAAGTACGCAACTCCTGAGCCGGTTGGCTGCTGTACTTCATCTCAGAACTTTCAGCACTACCAAAGGCGGAGACCTCCACAGTAGATGAGGAGCGCGCGTTAAACGTGTTCCTCCGCGCTTAGGGCCCATTGACGCTTGTCGACAAATCCTGCGAGCGAAGCGGATACGGCCGCGCTTATGACGCCGACCAGGGAGGAAAACAACGCGGCGAGGCCGATGGTTCCGGGTCATGGCGGCGCCTTTCGAAGCAGGATCCCTTGCTTCGGACTGAATTAGTTGTGGTTGCTGCCTTCTCCACTGTCCATAAATAGGGCACCGGTCTTACGCTTCGTCTCACTTCACCTTTAATAAAACGTATAAATGATAAATTTCCTTTATTTTTTATTTAGGTTGACGATTCTGCCCCTTCTAGACTTAAGAGGTGCGTCGGTTTGTTGACAGTAATGATTCCCGTCCTGACAACCAGACGGCGCCACTAGGCTGGGCTTATCATTGCGCGTCTATTTGCTTACGCTTAACTAATGCTCACGGAGCACACAGATATGGTTAGAAGAGAGTATAAATCGACTCTCTCTACATATTGTCACGTAGTGGTGACTGCAGTCCGGCGAACAGGAACACAGCGAGAATGTCTTCGAAACGAAAACTCTTTATTCGGGCTGACTTGCGCCCGCAAATAACTGAATCACTCGGCGGCGGCGTAGCAACAAGCGTGCTCGGCGGTCGTCGAACAGAATGCCCGCCGCTGTCGGCCGTGCTCTTTTTAAAGCTGATAGCGAGCATTCGAGATAAAGCTTAGGAAGTTACTAGAACCTTCTGGAACAAACTAGAACCGGCTCCGTCCGCATGCGATCAATCGAGATAAACCTAGGCGCGTCTTGCGTCACAAACGAAGCGATAAAGCGGCGCGTCGGCAGCCTTGAAGCATGAACAAACAAATACTACAAACGAACGCTACAAAGATCCGCGGCATTACTCCCCTTTCAAAGAAGAATCGACTCGATGCTTCAGAACATAAAGCGGCTATAAACAATCAAAAACGGATTGTGAAAAAAAATAAACACCGAATGTGGAGACACGGCATCCTCTAGCGTGCATGATAGGGCTTTAAGCGTACGACATGGACTACTTCTCGTCGTACGCGGCGTCGCTGGGATGCAGTCATTTGGTCAGGAACGACTTTATAGTCCAATTCACCTAGCCGACGAAGAACCTTGTACGGGCCGAAATAGCGGCGCAAAAGCTTTTCACTCAATCCTCGTACGCACACTTACGTGCGCTAAACTCAAGCATTTTGCTAGACGTTACACCATTTTTCACGTTCGCACTTTGTTCAGCGTATGCAAACTCAACGATAAGCTCTCACTAGTGGGGCCATCCGGTTGATAGAACGGAATGCATTTTTTCAACAAACCAACGCTCCTCTTTAGGACTGGAAGCGGCAGAATCGTTACGCTAAATAAAAAATAAAGCACATTTGTCGCTGATAGGCGAGATGAGACGCAGTGCAAGTTCGGTGCATCATTTATGGCCAGTGAACGGTCTGAAAACGGCAGTAATAACGACGAATACAGTGCGAGGCGCAGGGTCCTGCTTCGAAGGGCGCCGTCATTTTGGAAAAAGATGTTTTAGAGCACGCAAGACTCGCGCACGCTAAATTCGGGAAATAGCGTAGCTCTTTAGAGCAGCTGAAAGAGATCATTAGAGCAGCTGAGCAGCAAAAGGGAAAGCACTTGTAGTTAAAGTTCTCAACGAAAAGGCATATTATATGCCTACGCTGTATCAGAATTCAGGTGCCCCACTGCGCCCTCATCGCCGTCATCGTTGTCCCTATATATATACAGGGTGTTTCACCTAAGACTTTCTGCATTTTTTAAAAATACGCTATTTGAATTAGATGCGCGCTTTTTCTGGCATAGCATTGTCAGTGGTGTAGTACATCATAATGCAGCTAAGCCGCGCTAACTAGCAGGCCTGTTAATCAATATTTAATAGTTAACTTTTAAACTATTACCGTTGGGCTCCTTAATTATTGAGATGCATGTAGCCCACCGTAAGTAATGTCCATATCCGTTTTTAGAATTTCGAGAACGCGATTATCCTCGGCGCTGTGGCAGAACGAATTTTGGCTATTTCCACGAGTTAGGTTCACTGGAGAGGTTGCTTTGCCTGCAAGCTTCTCAAACCGCATGTATTTTGGCGCGATGTAGGCGAAATTTGTTGGGCCACAGCGCCGAGGATAATCGCGTTCTCGAAATTCTAAAAACGGATATGGACATTACTTACAGTGGGCTACATGCCTCTCAATAATTAAGGAGCCCAACGGTAATGGTTTAAAAGTTAACTATTAAATATTGGTTAACAAGCCTGCTAGTTAGCACGTCTTAGTTGAATTATAATGTACTACACCGCTGACAATGCTATGCCAGAAAAAGCGCGCATCTAATTCAAATAGCTTATTTTTAAAAATTGCAGAAAGTCTTAGATGAAACACCCTGTATATAATATATATATATATATATATATATATATATATATATATATATATATATATATATATATATATATGAAAGAAGCCAACAGCCACAGAAACCAAGGAGCACAGGGGATTTTGTAATTAATTTTTTTTTTCATATTTATAACGAGCCCCTCATGCCCCTTCCCTTGTTTGCTATATATATATATATATATATATATATATATATATATATATAGCAAACAAGGGAAGGGGCATGAGGGGCACGCTTAAGTGACCTTATGAGTGGGGTGCGGAGTGCGAGCGAAAAATCCGCAAAAAATCTCCATGGAAGCAGCCTGCAGAAGGCAGGTGGACCACCTTGGTCACGTGGCCGTGTGACGTCACCACAACCTGCCCACCGGATTGTGAGCAAAGTGACCACGGTAGCAGGTGGCAGTTCAATTAACGATTAGGGGCGAGAGGTTGCTCGGGGAGAGCAAGCTGTGTCGCACAAACCCCACCGGTGGGAGCACCTGCCATCCCAGGGCAGTGGCGCATCGCTTAAAGGGGTGGAGACACCAAATTTTGAAGCTATAAAAAGCCTGCTATTGGATTCCTATGTACGCAAGGGCGCTCACAGCCAGATGTTGGACGCAACAAACGTTTAAAAAATATTTTAATTCGCTTCCAAAGATTACCTAAATGCTCACTCTCCCGATCTAGACCCATCGCTAGCGCCATCAACCATGACGTCACAAGGGGTAAAGAAAAATTAAAAGTTTTAGTGACGTCATACCAAAATACAGTGACGTACGATGAGCGGGGCACAGCCGCGTGAGCGCAGTCGACGCACCAGCGAGCCGCGTTTGCTGCTAACCGCCACTCGCTCGATTTGCGGCGCGCTGTTGCGAACAGCGTCGCAACGTCCGATCGCAGCTCGTCGCCTGCGTCCGGCCTGCTAGATGTCAACGGCGGGCCGCTCGCGGCAAACGCAACGACGGGAAGCGGCAGGCAATACGAGCACGGAGAGCGGCACTCCTCGGAGCCGGGCGGCCTGCGCCAGTCTTCGTGCCGACCGCCCGCATCTGAAGAACGCGATAGTATTGTTTGTTCACGTTCATAGCAAACCCTGGGATATATGAATATCAAAAATGCATCGTTTCTGACGATCGTTGGCAAATACCGAGTTCCAGGTAGAAGTGATGACTGCGATGCAAGCAAATTTCATCCCATAGCCGGTTCTGTGCTGCTGCTACCTGGTGCGGTTCGCCTGCCGTCTGCTAGCTCTGTTGCTGAAGACGTCGTGGAAATCGAACATATATTTTATTATGGGACGAGTTCACAGTAAAGGGGTGCCGAGCGGAGCACGTTTCTGAGCGCTGGCCAGTCCCGAAGCGCCCTCAGCTGCGGAGTCAATGCGAAAGCAACTAGGCCTAGCGACGACTAGGGCAGTCTAGGACCAGCGCGCAGGTCGTCGGCCGGCGTTGCCGCAGGCAGTGTCGCTGCCGAAAGGTCCACTTTTAGCACAGTCATGCTGTCGTATCTCGAATCTAGAAAGCATCCTCTCTGGTAGCATGGCTGTTTTGTATTTTCTTGTGCGGACGTGAAGTACGCCGAATCTGCCGGCCGGTAGGTCAGCCTGGATACCGTCTGCCGACGTCATAAAAGCGAGCTAAAGAGTGTTCTTGACGTAAATAATAAACCATGGGACAAGAAATGTGAAAAAAGTGTCATTTTTGAGGATCGCTGACCAATACTGAGCTGCTAGTAGAGGTAACAACTGTGATATGAGCAAATTTCTCACAACCGCGCCTAGCAGCTGCCGCTGGCGCGACGTTGGGGTCCGGCTCGCCTGGCGCCCGCTCGCTCCGCTGCCGAAGGCGTAGAGGAGTTTGACCATACTAATATTTTATTGTGAGATGATTCTATTAACACTACAGCTATTTGTGAAAAGTAGGCCTTTTATTATAGCGCAGGCGACTTCCGAAGCGCCGGCCGCTTGCTAAACAGGCTATAGGCCTAGCGACGACCACGGCAGCCAGGCAGCAGCAGAGCTCGTCGCCCGGAGCGCCCGCGGGCGGTGCCGTTGCCGAAAGCTCCCAACATAAGCAGACATGCTTTGTCGCTGCTCGAGTATAGCTGGCAGTTCTGATAACAAGGCGATCTTGTCTTTTCTTGTGATATTTGTACACCATCCCAAGCAGCGCTCAGGTACTGCTGCACGGCAGCGAAGTGTGACACCGCGGTTGTGGGCGCAGCTTGGGTAGAGCGGCGCAGCGATGCTTACTGGCATTTTGCAAAGTGTTTCGCATCCTCACGCGAACCCGCGAAGGCGATATTAGCGCGCGAACAAAACAAAAATTGACGTCCTCACTCATTGGAATGAGATCTGTCAGAATCCGAGCTGCTGGGACTAGACATGCAGTTGTTTGTTTTCATGCGCTGGTCAGCACGTGTGTGGGAAAGCAGACGATGCGGCAGTAGGTGCGTCACAACTTTTGTGGGCCCACGTGACCAAGCGAAGCAGTTGATCTTCCCCCTCTGTGACGTCACTGTACAACTCGGCGTTCCGAAACTGAAACCGAAAATCGTTCACCTAAAAATGCTATAATAAATTATTCACTGTGAATATATGAATCTTTGAGTGTGTATCATGCTTCCTGGAGCCATAAGAAACGTTTGAAACTAAGAACGCGCGAACCACAAATTTGGTGTCTCCACCCCTTTAACCGCTGCACCACTGCGCCAGGAGTGGTATGAGGACTTCCGAGGTTGAGTGAATGCAAAGTAGAGAATGACCAATTCTGCATATATGGGCATTAATGCATTAAGGCTATCGCGTCATGCCCTTAAGGCGGAACGTAAGTGTCCGCTCCATTTCTTTTTTAGTGACGCACGGAATCAAGTTCTGCGAAAAACATGAAAATAAAAAGAAACTAACGGATTCCTACGCCCCAGTCCTCTCCTTCGGTATGAGGAAGATTCTGACGAAGGATTTGTAGGGCTTAGGGTTATTGCCATCTTCGTAGGGCGTTCTTGACATGCACCAGAACCTCGCTGAACTACGGTTGTCCCGTTGTAATGCGGCCGCCGCCACCGGTATCGAATCCGGGACAACGTGTTCGGTGGCTGAACGCCAAAGCCGCTGAAGCGTAGTGGCATCTCAGTTTCCACGGCGTCTTTGCGCATCGGTTAGAGAGAAAGAACAAGTGGAAGAAGAAAAAAGCTTTATTGTACCTTGCTATGACTCTCGAGGCTTGCAGGCTGTGGGCCATGGCATCGACATGCCCTAGTCTCATGTGTCACCTCTTCCAAGTTGATCGAGCACGTGCCTTCCACAGCCCCTTCTTAAACATGGCC
Organism: Amblyomma mixtum; assembly: GCF_055824585.1. Lineage (NCBI taxonomy): Eukaryota > Metazoa > Arthropoda > Arachnida > Ixodida > Ixodidae > Amblyomma > Amblyomma mixtum. The sequence continues at coordinate 95,292,604 of NC_143015.1, forward strand.
TCAGCTGTCGGGCGGTTTGTTTGCAAAAAAAAAGTCCAGGTGCTATGAGGTAATGTGCAGGTTTTAGTGCGAAAGCACCACCTAACACTGTCCCAACAAGGAATCTTGTGTGAAGCCTCGGAGTAACTCAGATAAGCTGGGTTGATTCGGAGGTGCGTCGCGCCAGTTGTAGCCAATGGGACGGTGACCTTGAGGGTGACCGTGGCCAGACCCTCCATAGCAGCAGCACATGCAGAAAAAAAAACAAAAATATATTTCTGCGACTGGGTTTCGAACCCGTGGCGGCGCGAGAAGAGCAGCTTCGCTGGCCACTGCTCGAGCGCACTGTGCTGTCGCCGCAGGTTTTCCATTATCGCATGGAAGTATAGCATAGAAGCATAGAATACTTTTATGGTATCGCCGCAACCGATCACACCTCATGTTGAACTATAGCACACTCTCGCGCTGTGCATTGCGCATCGGCGTCTTCGCCAACTTCCATCTATGGCGGCGCAAAGAGATCAGAAAAGTTTGACCTCGATCAGAGCTGAACTTGAGTCTAATATCGTCGCCAAACGTGCCGACTACCCAGCAGAGCAAAACCATAAGCCAACTAGGCTAATCACCTGCTTTCGCATGCCTACTCGGTTTAACTACGTTGAAACAGTACCACTTTTTTGTCCCGTAGTTTTCAGTCTTGCTCTTGTGGATCTCCGTGTGAGACTTCTGCTCGGTTCTGCTGGTTTGGCCACAAAAAAAAAAAAAGGATCCAGTTGGCCCTTCTGGCTTTTTTCTTAATACATCGCGTCTGTTCTTCGCACACGCCACGAAGCAGCGTTAATATCCTCCGTTAAATCCAGGTGAAATATGCATCCCGGGTGGCTCCTTAAGACACCTTTTCCGACTCTACATTCACAGGCGCCGGGGCCGGAATAATCTCACGTCGCTGGCAGAACTTGCCGAGTTCTCAAATTCTCTCGTCAAAACAGACACGCGTGAAGGGCAGAACTTTCTCTAAGGAAAAAGGAGTCACTGACGAAAAACTCCACTTTCCCGAGAAAGCGTGACTGACCACTGATGCCAAAGGCCTGGTGGGAAGCGGAAGCCTTTCACGGCCGACGGAGCACTCGGCAGTAGGTGGTGGTGTAGGAGATGTCAGTTTGGAAAGAAAGTTTTTCAACGCCGTTCTTCCCTGCATGCGGCTCACACGGAGCTCATTAAATGGAGAGGAAGGTGCGCACGTACTACAGTCGACGCAGTGCCCAGTCTCTCTCCACTTCCCCCCCCTCTCCTCACTTTACGTCAAAGACGACGACGTCACCGACGCGTGTGGCGCGGCCGACGGCCGACACGGCGTCCCGTTGGTCGCTCCTACGGATTATCCCGGTCGCTTCGCTGGGCGGTTAATCGCGGGCAGCGGAGCGTTCGTGGGAAGAAGATGCTCCTTGGGCGGCGTGCTCACGGAACCCGGAAACGGCGCTGGGAGCATCGGGGTGGCCCAGCTCTGCTTCTGTTAGCTCTATATTTTTTTCATTCTTGCGTCCTCTTTTTTTTTGTTGTTGTCGTCGTCGACCGCTGCGCAACCATCATCACAGCCGGGTCGTCCCCGTCTTCCTCTCCTCCGCATTAGGGCACGTCTTTTCCACTGCTGCTCTGAGGCGCTGCGCGTCGCTCCGTTCCGCCGTTGGAGGACCCCGTGAGCGGCTATTGTTGAAGTTGATGCCACTCCTGTGCGGCCGTGAGCAGTGCGCGCGTCGGCGTGATTCGGTCGGTCCGTATATATTTTTTTCATCTTTGGAGCCGCTATCGTTTTATTTATTCTTTTTACCTCGTTCCGGAGGAATTGAGGCTATATCGCATGCACGTCGTCTTCTGGCCTTTGGAAGTCTCGCCGATTCGACGTGGGACGAACGGCAGGATGGACTGTGACGGCTTGAAAACGGTGCCACAACGCCCCAGCGTGAACTCGGCTGAGTGTCGGTTTTGTTGCAATAGGTGCCGTGATTTGTGAAGTGGTCTCGAAGATATTCCTGCTGAGGCGTGTGTGCTGAGTGACCTGCGAATGGTTTAGATTTGATTATTGGCCTTTTATGCGGACATATCGGTCTTTGGATGAACTGTTGTCCGCGCGCTATGGAAAGATTACGAAATAATTTGTGCTGCTGTGAAGAATATCGTCGTCGAGGATTGTGCCAACTGGATGGTCTTTGATATTGGCAATAACTGTAATTAAGTTTCAGTTTATAGGACGTGTACACAAGGCTTGGCCTCCTCATCTGTCTTCACGGAATTCTTCAAGGTATCCAGTGCTCGTCACTTCTCCTCTGCAGGAGCGTATCATGTATTGTGCCCTAAGTGTCCTGACGGTGTCTTGACTACAACTGTTCACTAGACTCCGTGCTGAATTCTTCGACGGTCTTTACTCCAAGCTCGTCATCATTTTTGTCACGAAGAACATCGCCGTTGGTGCCCTGGCGTTGAAGCAGCGACTATCTTGAGGAGCTGCGGCAGAGTTATGCTGTATTTCCAATGTCTCAGTGACGTCACGTTCGCAGTGGTGAAGACTTAGCGCAACGCTTGTGTTGACATTGGAATGTCGGCGCCGGGGGCATTCGCCGAGACCTCGCGAAATGTGTTGAATGAAGAAATAGCGGCTGGCGAGTTCGGTACCCTCAACTTTGTCGCAAACTTTTTAATGAAAGTGGAGATTCATCTGTGTTCTTGAAGAGACTGGGTCTTCACAAAAGTATGTATTTTTTTCCACTGAATATTTGAATGATGCCATACACCACGCCAAGCACTTCATGAGGTGAGTCACCAGTAATTGCCACGGTGCGCTGTGAACGTTTACAGAGAGTCATCGTTTTGTCATGAAGTATCGGAACACTGGCGGAAAAATTCCCAACGTGGCGAAAATAGGAGTATTCCTACTTGTAACGCCATCATGACTCATCATAACTCAGTACTCTGCGATTCCAGCGAGTCTATCTACCTACGTTCGTTAGAGCTCTAAAAACTGCCGTGTTTGTTGGAGGAACGCATATGCCACAGAATTACACGATGGGCCTACTTCATTACATCCTATCCACTTTTGTAGAATGGCTTTTCGAACTGGCGGCCAAGAACCGATTAAAACTACCGTACGACGAACAGGCAGAATTCCGAAACGGCTGCTGCAGTTGACGTGTTTGCTTCGGCTTTGGAAGGAGGTGCTTTCGTGGTTCTGGAGGAAAAACGGTGGCTTTGAGCCGAAGAAAGGAGGGCAGCTATTGAGTGGGTCGTTTACGCGACAGCGTCGTGTGCGATGACTAGCCTGTTCAACAGCGTGGAGAACAGCCTGATGAATCTGAACTGCTTCAAGCTGCGCCACGCCGAAGTGTTTCTCGTTCAAGTGACGAGGATATGCCGGAAGCGCTCCAAGAGAGTGTCTCGCAAGAGGCTTCAGGGAGGAACGTGAGTTTGGTTCTGTTTGAGCTGATGAAAAAAAAAAAAGTGGAAACACTTGCACGTAGTGTACCGCGAGTTTTACTGTCGTTCGCGTGCTGTGTGGGTGGATGTGGGTTTTCAAGAGGCTGATGACCATATAAGGGCTCTAGCGGGTGGCATGGCCCATTAATGTGACTAATCCGTCACATATTACTCATTGGTCTCGTGGTTCATTGAAAATGGTCGTGTGACCGATGATAATAGATTATGTTACTTTACTATGTCGTGACGACATAAAGAGCGGTTGGCGAGCGCGAGACCTTGGGATCTTGAGCTTGACGGTCTTGAGCTTGACGGTCTTGAGCTTGACCTTGAGCTTACTGTGCAAAATCGAAGCTTCCGATGGACTCGTTCCATGAGTATGACTAGAGAAACCAGAGCAACTTAAACGAAAAAGCACTCAAAGCCGAAAGGCTTCTTTTCTGTCAGTCAGTGTTGCCTGCTTTGTTATGTTTGGTTTCATTAGAGTTTCAGTCTGATTGCCGACTTTTGTGTTGGATTTAATTAGCTGCTGTCTCTTTAGCCTTTTTGCCCCGAGGTCGGGGGAAGAGTATTGGAGTTTGTTTAAAATATTATCGACGAGCAAAAGAGTAAGTGTGCTAATGCGTACTGTGCTTCATTGTCATTTTCGCAACTTCTATTATTTGTAGTTGCGAGCTTTTCTGATTTTCTGAGTCTGACATTTCACTCGTCTCACCTCTTTTCTTTATCCAAAGAGATGAAGCAGTTCAATCGAACGCGGTGCAGAACTCTAGCAGTAGAAACTGAAGAGAGAGTGAGAAGGAGAAAGGTTATAAGCTGGTGTATTTAGAACCGCCGATATGCTGTCCAGCTCAGTTGAGAAAAAGGGGCATAGAAGAATATGAAAAACATAAATTTACCTTAAAATAAATACTGTCGTCACGAAATTAGTACGTAAACTTCTCAGGTCCTGATAAACGCTACACTCCTTCTAGAGACGTTTCGGCATGATCAAACAAAACACTTCAAGCCTAATTGGTGCCATCGGCGAAGGGCAGGTCTAAGACACCCGATATTCTTTGCAGTGTCAAAAGTGCTTGGGTAACTACACCTGCATTTTGAGCAGTTGAATGAGTGCATAATTTTATTTTAGACTGTCGACGTTCGGGTTGCAAAAGTCGAACCCGTGTTTGCACGCACCCACCTCTTTAGACATTGACCATTGCTTCTTGCCGTCCATCATTGGAACAAGTTACCAGATGACATTGTCTCCACCTTAAATCACGACGCCTTTGTGCAAAAACTAAAGTGTTTTTTTTTACAAATAAATTCGGATTAGGAAGCCTCCATCCCTGCGTCCTATCAACTTCGAATTTTCTGTACTTTTCCTCCGATTTTGCCTGTGGTTTTGGATTTGTGTTGCTTGTGCAACTGTGTGGAGTATTGTTTATTTGTAACTGTACACCCCCCTCCCCCCCATGTAATGCCCGAAAAGGGCCTTTAGGGTATGTGAATAAAAAAAAAAATAGATGTCTTGATCGGCTACGCAGGAGCCTGGTATTGAGCAGTAGCAGCCCTAGGGTTTACCACGTGGGCTATGTGTAGCGCTAGGCGAGGCCAAATAAAAGGAGGTGCAGAGCCTCTGATGGAGCACCCCAGTCCTACCATTTGTGGTGCTCACACGTTCTGTCGCCCATGCCTCTAACTAAACGCGTTCCAATTCGAGAACACCTTATCTCACCGCTCACGTGTCTCTCTGGATCCGTCGTGATCCCTAAGCCGACCAAGGTAGTGGAAGGGTGCAAAATGGAACCCCTGATACGTAGCGTCCCACATACGGAGGTCAAACTGTCCGCGCCCTAAGCACAGGCTGTCAGGCTCTTTTAATTTCACCCGCGAAACCTGTCCTCGCGTACTTACGCGTCTCCCAAACAAAGCCCGCGCATTCTCCGAGTTCACTCTCGACTTTGTTTTCTTCCCAGGTCATCCTCTCTTTTAATACACTTATTTTAGGGTGTAACGAGAGGGGGAAAGGGGAGTCTTAGCTTCACTGCGCTTCGCCATTGTCTTCCCCTCTCTCCCTCTAATCGCGCGCCTCTTGCTTTCGCGGGAACAATTATTCGCGGCGGAATTTGATACGTCCGGGCTTCCGTGCTAGGTGGCGCAGGGCTTTCGTACCGGATAGCTTTGTTTGTTTTTGTTTGTGCCTTTTCTTCTTTATCTGTTTGTCTGGTTGTAGCCTCGGTAACTGGCTGCTGCGAGGCTACTGTGCGTCCGCGCACCGCTCGGCGCTTTCGCATCGTGGGAAAATCTTTCGCGTTGTGTATATGCAATTATATTGTTGTTTGTGGTCGTTGTTTAGCCAGTGGGACCAAAGTAAAAAAAAAAATGAGAGGAGCGAGGAGCACACTGCCTATGTTGCTAGGACACGAAGGCGCAAAAAAGGGGAAAAAATGCATGTAGGCTACGTACTGCGTTTTCCGAGTTCCCTCGGAAGCGCGGTTAAAGGTTTTTCTTGGGTTTATGTTTCATGCACAAAAAAAATGACCCCACACTGTTTTGCCAGTGAACCATTGCTACACCCATTATGCCATCAGTTCTTGGGCTGCCGGTAGCATTTATGCGCACTTACTGATTACTGCTATAAATATATGCAATTTTCCAATGTCATATTGCTGCACGCCCCCCACTGCACGCTCAATTCGACTGACTGCCGGAAATGTCCACGTTGACATTTCATTCAATGTCTCGCGTTGGATATAAAAAGCACAGTGCGTCGGCTTTAGGACATAAAATGGCGTGGTCGCGATCAGGTGTCATTCCTTGGTTTTGGCGTCTCATATTTTACATGAAGGCGTACGACTGACGTCCCAAGAAATTCTATCGATAACTGGCTAACGCCATTCTACTATCACACAGAGAGGGGCACAGCTAATTGCATGGTATTTGAAGATTCTGTGATATACAGATCTGTGATATACAGCTCTGTGATATACAGCGTCAGTGAGAAGCACTTTTATTATGGCCTCAGTTTATTTCTCCATGAACGATCCCGTAAGTAGACTTTTCGACGTTGCATGCACGAATTGTTCGAAAGACAAACGGTGGAGGCCAAATTTTTGGTTAAGAATCAATCAATCAATCAATCAATCAATCAATCAATCAATCAATCAATCAATCAATCAATCAATCAATCAATCAATCAATCAATCAATCAATCAATCAATCAATCAATCAATCAATCAATCAATCAATCAATCAATCAATCAATCAATCAATCAATAAATAAATCAATTTCAGAATTAATTAGTAAATGATAAAATAATTTACTAAAGCTTTATTATTTTCTTGGATGTACGGTCAGAAGCAGGTTATACAGAAGGATGTCCCATAGCCATAGACTGCTGTAATGGGCCTAATCATGCTGTACTAAAAGCACCGGCGCCCTTCGAGAAATGAAAAGCTGAGCTAACCATTAATTGTGCTCATCTTAGATGTGCCTCAGTTCGTCACCTTCGTGACCGGGTTGAGTGTAAGCCATAGCTTGCGAGCATAAGTAAGGGTGTGAGTGCGTTGGAGATAGCTAACCCTCCTGAACAGATATCACCCTAGGGCACCTGCGTTTTTTCTTAGATGAAATAAGTGTCCTGCCGTGACGGACCAATAGAAAGCGATCGAGGCTACACAAATGAACGTGCAAAAACAAATATTTTGGCCCTCTGACTTGAAGCAGTAATGCTCTTCAGTTCAGTTCAGTTTATTTTATTTCCCACAACAAGTAAAGGGCATGTACGAGGTGTGGCGAGGGTGACGGGATAAAAACTGCGTCAAGGGCAGCTTGACTGGCCCCGTCTCCCCGAACAACATGGCAGCAAGCACGACAGTTCGGAAGTATGACGACCCCTTGTCGCAAGTGGGAATCATGACCACACTGTTGTGAAACCGCAAGAAACAAGTTCTTTGGTGCACGGGTATTTGGTGCCTCCCGTCGGGTGCGTGAAGTTCGCGTGTCGCGTGTCTCCAGGTACCGATGCCTGGTCCCTCCCAACCGCCTGGCCCGCGGTGCCTCGGCCAAGGACGTGTGCCGGGCAGTGCTCGACCAGGTGCCCTCGTCGCTCTCCGACGCCTTCCAGCTGGGCACCACCAAGGTGAGCGCCCGTTTCGCTTTGCCATCATCATCATCAGACCGACTACGCCCACTGCAGGACAAAGGCCAACTCTCCAACTCCTCTCTCCAACTAACCCTGTCCTGCGGCAGCTGCAGTAACGGGGTACCATCATCATCGTCGTCATCATCACAATAATCATAATCATCATCATCACAATCATCATCATCATAAGCCTGACTACGGCCATTGCAGGACAAAGCCCTTAAAGGTGCACTGAAGATGATTCTGAACTTGTCTTTTTGCCGCGGGAACTCAATCCACACGTTCCGAGCTTTCTTAAAAACTCCGATTTATTGCCCTGTGTGGCCGATTTCCCTAAATAAATCGAATTAACGTCCGGCTCCCGCTTTTTTTTTTAAATTCTCCCCCGTACGATGGGCGGAGTCGACCAACGCGTGGAATGCCTTTCAGCCCAAATATCTATAAAGTTGTTTCAGCCAGCTCCGTGGAGGCTTTGCTTTCCCTTTATTTTCTTTTTTAGGTTTGCATGAATAAATAGTTTCATTCGAAGATAATATAGCCGCAAAATAAGCCCGCAGAAAAAAAAATACGCGCGTACTATTTGCTACTACGGACTGCTACGTATTACTCCGCCGATGGCAGAGCGGCAAGCCGCCACGGGACTGGGTGAATGGCACTCCACGCGTTGGTCGACTCCGCCCATCGTACGGGGGAGAATTAAAAAAAAAAAGGCGGGAGCCGGACGTTAATTCGATTTAATTAGGGAAATTGGCCACAAAGGGCAATAAATCAAAGTTTCTAAGAAAGCTCAGAACGTGTAGATCGAGTTCCCGTGGCAAAAAGACAAGTTCAGATTTCTATTCAGTGCACCTTTAATTGCTCCAGTTAACCGCTCTCTTGGGCCAGCTGCAATCACCGTATCCCCGCCAACTTCTTAATCTCATCCGCCCACCTAACTTTCTGCCGCCCCCTGCTACGCTTGCCTTCTCTCGGAATCCACTCCGTTACCCTTAAAGGTGCCCTGCGACGTAGATAAAGCATGGGGTCTTTATTCTTTGTATGCAGAGTAAGGGACATTGTGAGTCCCGAACGCGCAATGAGATCACCGAAATCATAATATTTGATATTTTTATCTTCGCTAGAAATGCTTGTTTCGAGCCGATGGTGTCGCAACGCGGCGGCCATTTGCGGCAGCGGAAATGAGGTGGCATCCAGATAGAGCGCTGCCTTTCTCATTGGTTGGGCGTCCAGTTTGCATATTGTTCCTTTATACTTGCGAAATGAATCCAAAATATTATGTCTCAGAGTACTGCAAGCTTTTCGCATGCCACAAAAACTGGAAAGAAGCAGGGAAAGCGAACGAAAACCAACAAGAATACAGCTAGGGGCGACACTTTCCATTCCGCTTCAAACCGTCGTGGCGGCCAGCGCTGTTCAAAAAACATTGGCTCAAACCAGAAAGCGCGCGCGTCGAGACCGGCCGTGTCCATACCAAGACGGCAGCGAAAAAAAAAGCCGTCGACACACCTTGCCCAGAATTGTGAAGAGAAAAGCCCGACAGGAGTCGAGTTTGGGGGGGAGATGGGCTACTGCCCACAGCCTTCCAGTCCGACTAAAAAAAAAACTTCGGGGAGCTTCCTTTGTGGTTAGTCACCCCTGCCCTGACTACGGCGTCGCGTACACGAGGGGAAGACGCCGTCAAAATGCGCGGCTGTCTACAGCCCCGACAAAGCAACAATTGCATGCACGCTTCCGCTGCGTGTGCGCTACGTGCGGTTCTGATTGGTAGCGCCCAATCTCGGTACTGGGTGAGTGGAATGGGCGAGGGAAGTGCGTTTTCGTCTGAGCTTTTCATTTCGAATTTTCAGAGCGGAATAACTATCGTTTGCATGCTCCGATTTCAATAACTCTTTTTGCTCTGATCTCTGGAAAGCATGATGAATCTATTTAATGATATTAACTGGTAGTGAGGAAATCATCGCGGTGCCCCTTTAAGGACCAGCGTTTATCTTGCCTTCGCACCCTACTCATACTCGTTTGTTTTCCTTGATTTCAATTAGGATCCTAACCCATTCTGCTCTCTCTACTTTGCGCCTGTATCATTTTGTTTTAAATAGGTCGCTGAGCTGTCTTTAACTTGATTTAGCTTTATAAACCTCTCTCATTATGTATTCACCGAACGGTGAGAACAAGGCAAGTTTCCTCAGAATGGCCTGGTTTGTCCACACCCAACAATTTTGGACAAAAACATTTTTGAGCGGGAAACCGCTTATGAACGCAATTTTTTTTCGTGTAGTGGAAGATTTCGCTATAGCAATCAATATATCCGCAGATCACCAGGCAGCAGTCTTGATTTTTTTTTCCTTTTAACGTTTATGCTGCCATCAAAAGCGTTCCCCATTGGTTTTCTGTGGGAGTCTTAACTGTTCGATGCGATCGATGGAAACACTTTAGAAGAAGGATTTTGCTACATATCACAAGAATGGTTTGGTTTGGTTTATGGGGTTTAACGTCCCAAAGCGACTAAGGCTATGAGAGACGCCGTAGTGGAGGGCTCCGGAAATTTCGACCACCTGGGGTTCTTTAACGTGCACTGACATCGCACAGTACACGGGCCTCTAGAATTTCCCCTCCAAAGAAATTCAGCCGCCGCGGCCGGGATCGAACCCGCGTCTTTTGGGTCAGCAGCCGAGCACCATAACCGCTGAGCCACCGCGGCGGCATATCACAAGAATGGACCATTACATTCAATATTTCCATAAGAGTTTCTTACAGCTTTCTAATTTACAAAATTTTGTCCGCGAATGTTGCACATATGTAAAAAAATGTAAAAGTCGTTTTAATGATAGTATTGATGATATTTGGGAGGAGTCATAACTGTGTGCCGAAAAAGGGGCGTTAAAGGGTCAGTCTACTGAATTTTATCGACCATATTTTCTTTGCGGCAACCGATAGCTCTTTACTCAAATTACCGTTTAACCAGCTGTGGTGCCAAGGAGTGCGGTAGAACATTTTAAAATAGAATTTATTAATGTGGGAACACATCTGTATCAGATGGTAGTCTCATCTGGCAACCATCTGGATTTCCGCCGCGCGGCGACAAACATGGCGGCGCCCGTCGAAGCCGGGCCTCTCGCTTCGGACTGAGTTTTCGTTGTTGCTGCCTTTTTTCAGTGCGTTCACTGGCCATAAATGGGGCGCCTGTCTTTCGCTCCGTCTCATCTCGCCTATAAGAAAACATATAAGAGATAAATTTGCTTTATTTTAATAATTAGAGTGACGATTCTGCCGCTCCTAGGCTTAAGTGGAGAGTCGGTTTGTTTACAGCAATGGTTCCCGTCCTGACGACCAGATGGCGCCACTATAGGCTGAGTTTATTTTTGCGTCTCTGGTAGCATACGCTGAACTAAAAGTGGGAATGTGCCTGCGTTTTGCGTACGTGTAACTATAAATATTCATATGATTTACAGAAAAAGCGAGCGGTACGCCTTCTACAGTTTACTAGAACAAAACGTGCGTTTCTCTGATATTGGGGCATACAAATGGTACGTAGTATATTCACTTATGCTTTTACAAAAAAAGACTACCACTTTCTTGAACAAAATGAACGTTTGGGGTCGCCACCATGCTTTTTTACGCGACTTTTAACGCCGAAATAAAATAAAAATTCCTGCCTAAACCGGGCGCAGACCCCTCGTTATTGATGTTATAGGGTGCCAACTACCAGAATATGCCATTATTTATACACTCATCTCGGTGAGTATAGACTGACCCTTTAAGTCAGAAGTGGCCAGAAAGCGCTAATTTTCATGCAACTTTATCCCTCGTGTTTCCAAACAGTTCCCCGCTGTATATCGATTTGTGTGGAAAGAGATGGTGCGAATGGACTTAAGCATTAATGACCAATACCCAGAGTGACGCAAAGATTATCTCGAGAAGCTTGCAGTGCCGTGTATGCCCGCATTGTGTTTTCGAGTGCTTTTTCAGAGCGTTAGATCTACTCACCTGGGTACAGCTTTGGAAAACGCCTCATGCCGGTACTTTGACCTTCAAGATCAGCCAAGGTCAAAGCGGGAATTATTAGATTTCGCTACTTTTTAGCTGTGTCTAAGCGTAGTGCATATCACGGAATCAACCTTCCGTTTGGACCATTAGTTAATTGTGCAGTTATGTCGACTTATTACTGGACTGAATTAATTAGCGTTAATTAGTTAACTGCAATTAAAACCAACCATTTCGCTATAGCATCCAGTCATATTCCGTTGGAAAGCTTAGGTGAATGCTGTGTGCTAGTTTCCGACCCGAATTACTTAGCGTTAATTAGTTTATTGCTAGCGCTAGCCTAACTAGGCTTAACAGAGTAACCACTGCCATTTTTTTTGCGCTGTTTCGCAGGCATCAGAAACAAACTACATCCCACCTCTGCCCTTGTAACCAAATATTTTGTTTTGCCACAATGAGCAATTTATGATATGAATCTCAAAATCCACTCATGCAGCCACTCGATCACGCAGTCGCTCGGGAAGCAGATTTGTGGCTCAGTGGTTACAGCGTTCGGCTGCTGACCCAAAAGACGCGGGTTCAATTCCGGCCGCGGCGGTCGAATCTCGCTGGAGGCGAAATTCCAGAGGCCCGTTTACTTCGCGATGTCAGTGCCCTCTTGCCAAAGCATGTCCAAGCATCTCGGACAAAATTTTTTGAATATTGAAAAATTATAACGTACTGTTATAGAAATACTGAAGGTAGTGGTCCATTTTTCTAATGTGCAACAAAATCTTTCTTTTGACATGTTTCCATCGGTCGCATCGAGCATTTAAGACTGCCATAGAAAACCAGTGGGGAACGATTTTGACGACAGCATCAACGTTAATAGCAAAAAAAAGAAAATCCAAAGCTTGCCATCGGGTGGTCTGCAAATATACCGAATGTTATACTGAAATCTTGCATCATATGAAAAAAAAAATGCGTTCATAAACTGTCCCCAGCTCAAAAAAAAAGCTTTTGTCCGGAATTGTTGGGTATGACATGAAGGTGCGTCTTTACCTTCGTGTTTTCCCCTCCATGCTGCATTCATACATAAGGCAGGCATGCATCTTGCACTGGTGCTTCCTTGTTCAGAAGCGCCTGCGTGGCGTAGAATGTTCGCCTCTTATCGCGTGTGCCTTCGTCTCGCCTTACCCACGCAGGTGTTCGTGCGGGAGGCCCTGGAACAGTACCTGGAGCAGGAGCGTGTGGCCCTGTTGCGGGCCTCCATCGTGGTCATCCAGCGACACGTGCGCGGATACCTGGCACGGAGGCAGTACACCGCCATGCGAGCAGCCGCGCTGCGCATACAGGCCGCCTACCGGGGATACTACGCAAGGTACGCCGAGCGACCACGTCACGCGCTGAGTGAAACACGGGGAGTTTTATATGGCAGTCTTCACTGCTTGATGCCAGCGATGGGGACACTTTAAAAGACAGATTCTGCTGCACATCGAAAGAATGGGTCATTGCCTTAAAGGGACCATGCAAAGAATTAAAAGCCACTTGTAAATGTTAGAAGTGATGCTCAGAAGCATTGACACCAAGTATGAGTCTTCGGAACTGAGCCGGCAATTTATTATGAATTTTAAAAAATCGTGTTTTTTAAAATTCGCGGGCCGTTTGGTGTCTTCGTAGGGAGCCATTTTGAAACCAAAATCGGGAAAACAGACGTCACTAGTCCCATAGACGTCACTAGACGTCACTAAACTAGACGTAGATCCCACTAGACGTCACTAGTCCGGCAGGCCACCACACGCTGTCATTCGCTCGAGCCGCGGCAGCTACGACGTCACGGGCACACTTCCGGTAGCGGTGAAAATCGTCTGCTCGAGCCGCCGCGCGACCCCCTCGGGCAAGCGCGAGCCAGGGCATTGCCTTCACGCATATGTTTTCAATTTACCTCTGCCGCCTCTTCCTGTCGCGAGTTCGGGAGCCAAGAAAGCGCCGAGACCGGAGAGACGCTGCCGACCCACGCTGCTCCTCGGGAGTGCGACAACCGGAAGTCGTAAACCGAACGTCAGCGAATGACGTATTCATGGGCGGAACCCAGTCCCGGAGCTGTTTTATTTATGTTTTTATGGTTCCCCGCGCGTACGAAATGAGGGGGGAGACGAGGAGCGTGATTTTTAATCGTCTATAAATTCGTTGTTATTGATGCTAGCTCAGAAATTCTTGCGCTGGGGTGACGAGTGATGGATTGCCTATCTTTACGTAATCTCAATTAATTTATTGCATAGTCCCTTTAAATATCTCCATAACAGTACCTTACAATTATTCAATACCCAAAATTTTGTACAAGAATGTTGGACATGTAGGCAGTGAAATATAGGGTTGTCTTTTCGAACTGCAACGGTTTTTACGACCTTGGCGCCGGCATTAACAGTTGTACGTCGCACAACTGCAGCGAGACAGGATGAAATGTGATGAACATTGTCTGATTATGCGGTAACGTTGTTCGTCTCTGCAGGAGTCGTTACCGAACTATTCGACGAGGTGTAGTCCGGGCGCAGGCCAACTACAGGATGCTACGGCAGAAGAGAGAGTACGACAAGGTGAGTCTGGGGTGTTCCTCTTTATGAAAGATTGTTTGAGCTTTGGACAGTATTGCCACGTGTGTCTGCGCTAGGAGGTCAATAACCGAGCCCATTCATTATTTATTTAGTATTTTTATTTAGTAAGGAACCCACAGCGCCGTGGCATTACAGTGGGGGGGGGGGGGGGGGCAATGTACAACAAAGAAGCACACATGACACCTCCGCTCGCAGGCAGAGTTACAAGCATAAAACTTTCACCATGTACATCTCACTTCAAAAGAACACATCACAATCGCATCACATCATTAAAGAACGAAAGAACGCATCATTTGATGTCACACTCACAACATCGCTCGGTAGTCTGTTCCATTCTCTAATGGTTTTCGGAAAAAAAAGACATTTTAAACAATTCAGTTTTTGCCGCGGCCGCGAATTCGCAGACTTTAAAAACATGGTCAACACGGTTGGATCTATAAAAAGGCTCCTGCACATACCTTTCGGGTTCAACCCGAACAGTTGAATAATAAACAGCATGAAACAGCTTCAGACGCAACTTCTTTCGGCGCGTATCAAGCAATTCCCAGTTGAGTGCATCCTTCGTACGCGATGCACTGTAACGAGCCCCGCTTTTGCCATACACGAAACGAAAGGCAATGTTCTGCACCCTCTCCAACTTATCTTTATCTCTAGCAGTAGGCGGGTCCCAGACAGTGCACGCGTAGTCCAGAACCGACCTGACATTGAATAAAATGTCACGACATGACAGTGTAAAAGTGCTTGCATTTCGGCGAAGAAATCCCAAGTTTCTGCATACTTTAGCAGAGATATAATCGACTTGACGGCGCCAGCTCAAATCAGGAGTAAAATAAACGCCTAGATATTTAAATTCGAATACCTGTTCTAACATTGTGATCCTAATAACTGCTCCATCTTCTGTCTTTCTTCCAAACACGTTGAGCGGATCTATTGACTGTGTCCCCAAAAGACTGCTAACATACACAGGCTTCTCAGATGTAGCGTTAAATCCATCTGTAGCATCTACGGCTAGTTGATTCGTAATTTTGCCTGCGGCTATAGGAGGCGAAAGGAAATGACCTGAATGCTAGTATTCAGTGAATTTAATGTTACAGTATTGGCAGAGCCGGTTTTAGCTATTCTAACTGTTATGGAAAATAAAGTTCATTGCATTTCAGATAGCGCTGTCGACGCCTGGTACTGTTAGTAAGTTCTATTATCACCGCCACATTGGACTGGAGCAATATCCTGCAATGGCTGACAAGAAAAGAGCAGTTCTTCGATGATGGACAGTGGGTGTTCCACAGGAGCAACACTCTTTGTCCTGCGCTGATTACGATACGGCTCTTGGTGATGAGAATGACCGACTACTCAGCTTTATATCGCGCTTTTTATCCTGATCTTGATTGGGATGATAGGCTGACTCCTCTTACCTTCTCCCTGTGTGTCCTTCAGATCAAGGCCATCCTGGCCCGCAAGCGGGAGGCTGACCGGCTCGCCCTGGAGCGGGCTAAGGAACGCATGGCCCGGGACGAACGGGCATCGCGGGCCGTGGCCGGCGTCAACCACCTGGAGATCCCGGCCGAGCTGGCGTTCATCCTGAGCAAGCTGGACGACTGGCCCGGATACCCGGGAGCCGTGGCCAGGACTCCGTCCACGTCCTCTTCTGCGCACGGCTCCGCGGCATCAGCGGTGACGCCTCCGCTGGCCATCTCGCCGCGCCAGCTGCCCAACGACGTGGACCAGCACGCGTTCAGCAAGTTCACCAGCATCTACTTCAAGTCGCACGTGTGGGGAATGAAGAGGGAGCCCATCCGCACGCCGTTCCTGTCCAAGAGCTCAGACTCCCAGCACCAGGAGTCGCTGGCGCTGTTCAAGCTGGTTAGTTAGCTGGCGGCCAGACTTGCCGGTTGAACGAATTCGCTATAGTTTTGTACTGTTCTGCAATTGCTTACATGGAAAAAATAGGTAGATTTCTTGTAGTCTAGCTTTCCTCGACCCTTCACTGAGTTTATTATCTCAAGATAGCTTATTTTAACTCCATTTTGCTTAGGGCTTGACTCAATGGAATGGCGGATTGTCAAAATGTAATGGACCTGATTGCTGGCAGAATGGTGTCAACTTGTTTTCTGGGATATATTTATTTTTGGCAATGCTATCCTTAGCCTTTATCACGAGTAGATAGTCACTTTATTGGTGGAGAGCTTAATAACAATTTACCGTTTTGATTCGCTAACACACTAGTCCAATGATCATACATTCAACGACTCTTCAGTTTCCTCAATAACGAATTGATATTTTTTTTTGCAAATCCGCTACGGTTAGCGGAGCGGAACGGCAGAGAGAGAGAAAAAAATATAGGGCGAATCCGCGAATTGATATATTGACAGATCAACGGAATCGCTTGACATCAGCGTTGGACTAAAAAAATTCTGCGGGCACTTTGGCTCTCTATAGTGCTGCAAGGCGAAAGCGTTTCCTGGCGCACTGCTTGACATTGACTGCAATACGTATAGGTATGTAAAGCGGTCACCCACGGACGCCTTACGCCCCCTGTCGGAACGGACGACAACTATTTTTTATTAGTTGTCGTCTGCTCTAAAAGGGGGCGCCAGGCATCCGTGGGTGAACTCATTATTTCGAATCGGCGCACCCTGACGTCACAACCATTTCGACCAACCGAAAAGCGTGACACCTCTGCTGACAACGTTCTGTCGACAACGATGAGGCATTAAAGGCTTTCGCCTTAGTACCCCGCCCACCTTTTGCTTCTGATGCCCCACTGGTTGTTGCTGCGACTCCACGTGCAGATACTGCGCTTCATGAACGACGGCCACCTGAGCGGGCGACGCGAGCGTGTGCTGGGCGACTATGTGGTGCAGCGAGCCCTGCAGGAGAAGCCCATGCGCGACGAGCTGCTGTGCCAGCTGTCCAACCAGACCTGGCAAAACGACAACGAGGCCAACCGCCAGCGGGGGTGGCTCCTCATGGCCAACTGCCTCGGCTGCTTCTCCCCGTCGCCGGTGCTCTACAAGTACCTGCTCAAGTGAGGAGCCGTCTCTTGAGACGTTACTCTTGAGAAATCTTTTTGTTGCGAAAGCAACACTACCCGAGTTGCCGAGCCATTTCGCGGAGTGGAGGAAAGGCCATACTGCGCATGCGCGAGGAGCAGTGACGTCACACGCGCACAGCTGGCGCGCCGCCGCCGTCGCTGCGCTAGTGACTCAGAGGTGCCGCCACCGCGCTCGCCAGTTGCGCATGCGCAGTAGCGGTGCATAGCTAGCGTGCTTGGGCCGCCGCCGCTGCCGCGCGCTCTCCATCGCCTCTCTCTCTCTCCTCGTTGCTTTCGCAATCCTCCAGGTTTAACCAGAGCTAAACCACTGCCAATTTTTTTTTCATATCATGTAGCAGCAAAAATCAGAGAGAAGCGTGATATTATAGAATGACTCTATGGTTCCTTACCATGTTAGAAACGTCAACTAACGCTTTTGGCATGGCCAGCGACCGAATTCATCCGACCGAATTTTTGTTATAAATAAATTTGATAGACATATATTCCAAGGAGTTTGGAGTCAAATTCGGAATATTTCTCTTCCCGCCACTTGATTCAAACTTTTGAAGTGGATGATGATGACGAGTGAATCAAGGACTAGGTGATCGCCAATGAGAATTGACTGGCATGCAGTGCGGTAGAGCCTCAGAGATCCGGGTTTAAATTTGCGCTTGATGTCAATCCAGTAAGTTTGTGAAAACGACGGGTGGCGGCGGTAGCTGTTCTTTTGCATTAAAAAGTTCGCTAGCAGTCGCTAACCAATCAGTATAGGTCAGCTTGATTTTCTACTTTGCGTCCCCTGAACGTAATGCTCCCGATGTTCGTGGGCCACGCTGTTGGTTCGAGGCATGAAAGCTCTCATCGTTACTGTTGTTGCCAGTTCGCTTGTTGCCGTCTTGGTCGTCAACCCTTACTGCTCTCTCTACGCTGCCGCCGTAATTGCGTGTCCGGCCGCAGCCGGTCGCCGGCACGTGCAATGTTTCGCGAATGCGTCCTGCGTGACGACGGATGAATGCGCTTAGGACGGCAGGGCGACAGATAAACGTTCGCGCCGCGCTGTTTTTATGCCGCTTCCCTGTGCGGGTGTGTTTGTTTCGCGTTGTTTTGAAGCTATGCGCATCTACCTCAGCATCGGTGCACCTGCGTCTTTGAAGCGACTTAAGGATGTAACGCTACGCCATTTCAACTTGATCGTACGTACTCCTCAGTTTTCTGCCCCTCGCTTCGCTCGACGTCAGGTGAGTGTTGGAAATATTTGTAACACTGATGTCCTTCTTGGATGACTACTTAGTGTTTATGTAAGCTCTGAAACAAGCATGTCTTGCTTGCAATCTGTCCTTCATACCCAACAATTCTGAACAAAAACATTTTTCAGTGAGAAACCGTTTATGAACGCAGCTTTTTTATGTAATGTAAGATGTACTATAACAATTAATTTATCCGCAGATAATCCGACGGCAGTTTCATTTTTTCTATTAACGTCTTTGCTATAATCAATAGCGTTCGCCATTGGTTTTATATGGTTTTATATGTTTTATATGTTTGATGCGATCGATGGAAAAACTTAAAAAAAAAAATTTTGCTACATATAAGCATAATGTACCATTACCTTCAATATTTCCCCTAACAGTATCTTACCTTCTAAGTATCTTACTATTTCCCAATTTTCAAAATTTTTGTCTGATAACGTTGGACATGACTTTGTTGCTGGCTCATGAATCTATGAGGCGTTACACTTTTTTTAGAAAAAGCCGAAATTGACGACTGTTTGGAACAGAACAACGGCATAGATGTGAACTGTTGCCTCTTATTGTAATTCACAACAACTGTTCCCTCAGGACGAGTAGCGTCTTACTGATAATTTTGAATGCGCACTCACAAAACACTGGTGTCGGGAGAGACGAGGTGCGCTTTTTACTTAGCTCAGCTACCGAGCTCTATATTTAGTGGTTAATAAAACGATAGCCCGGCGACGCGCAAGCAGCGGCCCTGCGCTTTGTATTCGACCCGGTTCACCTTATGTCGAAACGTATCGGGTATTCCCTAGAGCTCGCAAAGGTCTCGGCCTTCTTGTTTTTTTGTATTTTTTCCCAACTACTCTGTTTATTGATAAAACCTAGGCACGTACATGCCCTGTTTCCTTCGAGTTTACTACACCCCCATGAAGATGGCCGCTTGTTGTTTTCCGTCGTCCGTCGTAGCGAGGTTACAAAAAATAACATAAAATACGGTGGCATACTGCGTCACTGTTGCGTACTGTGGAAATAAATTTTTTGTACCGTGCTCCAATTAGATATTAAGCCCTTCGTGTCCAGGCTGTTCCACCGAGCTCACTAAGACCTCTATTGAGCAATAAAAATTGTCCATTCGTTCACTATGGCAAGTTTCACAGCTGGTAAGACCGAAGAGCTCTGCTTTAAATTACCCAAGACAACTTGCCAGCATAAAACAGCCGCGGTTGGGTCTTAAAAAAAAGAATTGCAGGGTCACTGCAAGAGGCATTTGCCTCGTAGCGGACTCACCTTGGCCGATGAGTGAGCGAGTGAAGTGAGTGAAGTGAGTGAGTGAGTGAGTGAGCTAGCGTTTATTGAAGAGGATGGTGGCTGGGGTGCATGTGGGTGGGCCTTCAGTCCAGGGCTCCTCCGGAGGCTTCTACCGACCTTCTGGCGATGACAAATTGCGCTGCCTGGTCGTCCAGGCATGCACTGGTCAGCTTCAACTCCCACAGATGCAGGGCCGCGTTATGCGGCTTTAGATAGGGGGGGGGGGACATGTCCATGTGGTATGTATTAGGGTTGGGATGTCGCCAAACCATGGACATTTATCTTCGTAAAGTGTTGGGTGTAGGCGATGTAAATAGTGTAGGTTGGGATAGGTGTTTGTTTGAAGACGCCGTAGGAGGCAGGAGTCTTCAGAGGAGAGGGAGGGATGAGGAAGAGGGTAATCATTAAGAAGGGTGAGGGTAGAGGGTTGATCATTATACGAAAAGAATTTTTTGCGTATAAACCGGGTGGCTCGCGACTTTGTGAATACCTTGAAGAATAAATAAAAGGTTCATGATGAGTCTGTCCCTCCTCGATGAACGCAGGTACGTGTCGGATCACGGTGACAAGGACGGCTACGCGGCCCACTGTCAGCAGCAGCTGCTGCGCTCGCAGGGCCGCGACGCCCGCACCTACCCGCCCTGCATGCTCGAGTGGCAGGCGAACGCCAAGAGGAGCCGCATGGCGCTGCCCGCCGCATTCCACGACGGTGAGCGTGCCTGCGACATTAGACACCTTTAGCATACCGTGTACCGTGTTACCGTTACCGGAGTACCGGGTGCCCGCCCACCGCCGCTGATCCCGCGCTGATTGGTCCCGATGCTACACGCGCGCGCGCAGCTGCCGGGTACGTGGGCGCCGTCAAGGCGATTTGCGCATGCGCTTTGGCTGCGCGCCGGCTCTCGGTACTACGGTACTACGGTACCGGTAGCGCTCACGCGGTACACGGTATGCTAAAAGTGTCTATTAGAGAGTCATAGCACAGTGCGGTCCGCTACCCTGAACCAGTTCCGCGGGGCGCCACTGCGCATGCGCAGAACGCCATGGGGGCGCCAGAAGGCGCCACATTCCCGTCAGCTGCGTGCTCGCCTGCCGCGTCGGGACCAATCAGCGCGTATACAGTGGTGCCCCGCGGAAGCGATTAAAGGTTAGCGGATCGCGGATCGTACTATGCTAAAACTCTTTTTTGTGACGTCACTGTTACTACTGTCACTGCTGCTAGAGCACGTAGCAGCTTCGCGGCGCGTGCTTGAAATGATGCGATTCTAAATGTCGGGCTCTTTTATAAGTTAAGAAGGTCTTGACATAAGGCACGGAAGTTCTCTGCGTACCGTGGTGTTCATCCTTTCCGTGAACACTCGTGTTCGTTATTTTGTATACTGTATATTGCAAAAATTGCATACCAGTCGCAGAAACGATGACGCCCCTTTCATGGAAAACTGGCACACATAACTGCACCTGAAGCAATCTATAACACAGGAAGCATGCAGACTTAGAAAGTTCCTCACTTTCGCACTAATTATGAGCGCCAAATGTTGGCGTACTGACTACCACGAGCTTTCAACGCTGCCGTGGTGGCTCAGTGGTTATATACAGTTCAGCTGCTGACGCGAAAGACGCGGGTTCGATCCCGGCTGCGGCGGTCGCATTTCGATGGAGGCGAAATTCTAGAGCCCCGTGTACTGTGCGATGTCAGTGCACAGTAAAGAACCACAGGTGGTCGAAACATCCGGAGTCCTCGACTGCGGCGTGCCTCATAGCCCGAGCCGCTTTGAGACGCTAAACCTCATAAATCAAACCAAACCATCAACTCCTTCGTTAACGGGTCCGACTCTAGTGTATATGTGCTAGTGCATGTTTAGTTATTCTTCGTCAGTGATGTTAAGAGGCTGGTATGTAGGTGCTTTTTGTAATCATCGCTGCTTCTGCCTTGTGCACGAAGTACTGTCCTCGCCAAGCCTTTCTGGTTGAACCTTGCAGCATCACGAGCTGTATTTTTTTTTGTTCGAAGCTGGAATAAGGTGCCTCCAGTTGACTGTCGCGAGATTCAAGAGACCTCCGCTGGTAAGAAGAAAGAACACGGAGCACAAAATGATGCAGTGTACAGCAAACGACGCGAGAGCGAATCAGTGACGTCGTATACACGGGAGAAACGCGCGCACCTGTGTTCACGGTAATGATGACCACCACTGTGCACCAGTGGACGCTCTGTTCGGCATATATTCGATCAGCGTGCTGTGTAGCCTCCAATAGCTAGATGCAGCAATATTCCAGCTGTAAACCAGCTTGGGTAAGCAGACGAGAGCGCTTTTATCGATTGCACTTCAAGGCTAATTGCGCTGACCACACATATAAAAAAAGCACACACTTCCATCTATACTATTGAACTAGTACCCATACTTTTCAAGCTGGAAACCATGCCTTTCCAGCTGGTAGTCTTCCGTTCTAATTGGAACGTTCTAGCTGTCCAGCTGGGAAATCTATGCTGCCAGATAGCTCCAGTAGGATTTGCTTGGACATCCAGATCAGAAACGCCACTCCAGCTGGAAACCCAGCTGGAATGGGTATCCCGGTCTAAAGACTGCCAGTCATCGCTTTCATCTGGGGAGTCTTTGCGCTGAGCAGCAAGCATTTGCTGAAAGGGGAAGTTGGGACATATCCGGCCTTTAGAAAGATGTGGCGAATTCCAAGTGCACGTGACAGCGGGCGATATAGCCGACCAAGTCCGGAGGCTTCTGACCGGTGGCCGCGCGCGCAGGCACCGAGCCTTCCCTGGTAGCCGTGGACTCGTGGACGACAGGCGAGGAGTTCGCGGCCCCGCTGGTCCAGGCTCGAGGCATCGAGGACCTTTTCGGATGGACTGTGGACCTGGAGCACGGAGAGTCCACCACCTACGGCCTGTGCGGGGCGGACTACGTGTTCGACCTGATCTCGGAGACCGAGCTGCCGCCGGCATTCCCCGTTTGCAAGTCCTACTTCCTCGTCTCACACGACCCGCACGCCACGGCGCCAGCGTCAGAGACCTCGTGAGTAACCCGATGCATGAGTCGCCTCCGTGTTCTCGAAGTAACTGCGTATATGTGTATCTATGAGCTATCGCACACTACACGGGCCTCTAGAAATTCTAGAGGCCTGTGTACGGTATGATGTCAGTGCACGTTAAAGAACCCTACGTGGTCAAAATTATTCGGAGCCCTCCACTACGGCATCCTTCGTAGCCTGAGTTTCTTTGGGACGTTAAACCCCCATAAAAACATAAACGTACCGAATTCAGTTTTCTGTTCATCTGTGTTACGATTTGAACTAGCTGGCCCGCCATGTCGGGGAAGAGGGTTGGGAATAATGCAATCTGTGGATCGCAGGCCCTGTTCCGTTTTTTAATAGATTTTCCTCTGGTTTCATTATGAGCATGCATGCAGGTTTTCTCAAATTAGGTCTCCAGTAACCGTGGGGTTCCTTGAGTGCTTCTGGGTTGACTATCGTAATTTGCCAGTATTTTAACACGATAGCGTTAAAGGCCGCGTTACGCAGAATATGCGGTATTGGCGTCGTGAATGATAAATACGGTGGCGTATGGTAGCCTAGGCAGCCGGCCCCGTAGAAGCGACCTAGATGAGCAACCTAGGCCACGTGACATTGTTGGGTCACCACAACCTACCAACCGGATTTTGAGAGAACTAACCACCCTGGCAGGTGGCAGTTACATTAATGGTCGCAAGAGGTTGCTCGAAAAGAGCAACTTAGGTCGTATAAGACCCACTGGTGGGAGCACTTGCCATCGCAGGGCAGAGGAGGAGGAGGAATAAGAGGAAAGGCAGGGAGGTTAATCCCTTAACTGCTGCACCATTGAGCAAGGAGTGGTATTAGGACTCCCACGTATCTGTGAATGTAAAGTTGAAAATGACTGGTTCCGTATATATCGGCATTAACTCATTAATGATGCCGCGTCATATCCTTAAGGTGGAGCTTAGGTGTCCTTTCCAATTTTTTGACGTCTTATGCCGACCGCGAGTTTTGGTCTTCATGGGCATGTGTCTGTGTCCTGCGCTTTGTGCAGGCCACACCATCCGAGTCGGGTGAACACGTACGAGGTGGATCCCGCGGATGTGACGACTCCTCCTCCGGCGCCTCCAGTGCGTGTGTCCAGTCGGAAGGCCCCAACGAGACCCCGCGAGCCCATACCGGTGCCACCACCCGTGGTGCCAGCGGCGGCGGCCATCGTCGGCGCAGGAAGTCGCATGGAAGGCGTCCGGTCGCGGCGCTCGATCGAGTCGTCGCAGCAGCGAAACACTGGTGAGAATGGGAGTGCTTTATTGGAGGGTTGTTCGCCCATTCATCCGATCACATTCGCTACTCGTTAATTCACTTAAGCAACCACCCATTCATTTTAGAGGCGGACTTATCCTGTTTTTTTAGATCGATTTCTTGTTGGCTTGACAACTCAGCCTCTGACTTACCTCTGTGCTCAAAGAATTAGTTGAGTTACTGATTCGGCTGATACTGTAGCTACTTTAGTCGCTTAATTTATGTCTCTCCCTCATTCAGCAACTTCTTTAGATAACATGGGAGCTTAGGTAATGTCTAACTGAATTTTCGCTTCGTGCTGAAATGAGGGTTTAACGTCAAGAGGTTTCATGCAGAAGCTTAGGCGTCCTCATTGAGCAGTGATGCGATAACCTGCGGTCACCACTCTTTCAATTACACTTTTTTTTGGTGTTTTCAATTTAAATGAGGCTAAAAATCACTGATCCAAAAGTGCCAACGTTAAGAAAGAACTTCGGTACTCTCAAATGAAAGGAAAATAATTTTGCAACATTGCTACTGCAATCATTTAAAATTTCGGAGCTTCAGCTAGTAGTTTCAAAACTTCAATGTCCGTGTCTTTGCAGTCCAAATTTAAAACATTTCCTTAACATTTGCGCTGACTGAAATGCCTCTGCATCTCTCCTGCTCTCAACCCTGCAGTCACGGACGGGTCCCTCGACCGCAGAGAATCTCGCATGGGCGCCCGCTCAGCCGCTTCCTCGTCACACGCCCGGTCTCGGTCCATGGAAGACCTCTTGGACGAAGGACCTCCCGACAGCGCCCTCTCTAAGCGGAGCGCCCTCAACGGCCGCTACTTCGAATCCCGCGCCGAATCAGCGGCGACCTCAGCCGGAGGACAGCAGCGTTGCGTTGCCACCGTCCACCACGTGGATGAGGCCACGACGCCCTCCGGACGTTCCCACCGCGAAGACGTGGACGACGTCGACGACGACGGAGGAGCCTCGTGGGGTCTGTCGGCCTCCGTCCTGAACGATCGCTACTTCTCCAGAAGCACCGGCGGCAGCATGGTTCCTCCGTCTGCCTCCGAGACGGCCAGCGAACTCATGCTGGACTCGCCCCTCAATGGTCGACCGGGTTCGGACCGCAGTGAAAGTCCCCAAGTTGACGCCAGGAGCGGTACTGACGCTCAGCGCTATGTCAAGTACTCTGGAGGTTCCGGGGTCCAGGCGAGCCGACGTCGCGGACCTCACTCCCACACGGCCAAGGCCCAGCTTGCTGGTCGCCAGGCTGCCGCAGCCGCAGCGGCCGGAACGTCGTCCGAATGCGCCCGCAGCTCGGCCTTGTCGGACACGTCCGAGGCCCCGTCGCTGGCGTCCCACGTCCGCAACGTGAGGATTCCATCTCACACGTCCGACCTCGATCAGTACTTGGACGACCTGTTCAATCCTGTTCTCCTGGACGGAGGTCTGGATGAACTGAGCGACGCGAGGTCGCTGGCGGCGTCGCTAAGGGGCGAGGTCTTTGACAGCTGCGACGATGAGGACACCGACGACGACGACGACTTGAGTTCGCTGCAGGACCCGCTGCTGCTGACCATGGCGCTCAAGGGTGACGGGCCGTCGATGGATGCTCAGGTACGGCGCGTGATCTTTTCTAATAGGCTCATGCTAAGCGAGATCTTATTGGCCTATGTTATTACTGCTGACATGCGAAGCAACGAATAAAATATACATTGTTGTGGGTGTCGATAAGAGTTGAGAATTGGGAGAATGCGCTCTTCTGCAAGATCTCTAGTACCGCATTTGCTCCAGTAGTGGAAGCATTGCTTATTAAAAAAAAATAAAGGTTGGTACTAATTCGGGAGTTGCGTTTTTTACGCGCGTTGAAATATTTACTGTCATGAGTAAAAATTTTAATTTTAATGGCCAAGGTAGGGGGAGGCGTTTTTTAAGCTAATGCATAGTTTACGCGAGTAAATACAGCATGTCTAATGGAAAGGTCGATAAACTGCTAAACAATCCAACTGCATTGTCAAATCCACTCCGTCATCGGGCACATAGCAAATGATGGCAGCAGTTGCATCTTGCGTATGCTGGAGATGTGCTTCGGTATTGCAGGTATAAAAAGAATTACTTTTTAAAACAGGAACCGTTCACACAAGAGCTGTTGCTGGCGAATGAATTCACTGGTGATCCGAAATTGCGAAGAGGGCAGTAGCTTCATCGAGGATGTCATTGCAGGCGCTGACCATGAATGCCAGCCTGGGGCTCGGAAGCGGGCTTGTTTCTCCCCTGATTGGGTTCCAGGCGATGCAGAGTCCTGCAACTGGACCCATGACAGCTGGTGGGTGGCCCATGGTTAATCCCAGTGAACGCGCTAGCTTAGTTTGTGATGGCATATGACCCTGCTTGCATGAACTGTGCTACAGACCGTTTAGGCCCATGATACGTCACCGCGCTGTATGCGAATTTTATCAACTTACGAAAGATCTGTAGCTGTGGTGTTTCAGCCGTTTAGAGTGGAAAGTAGTGTTTAGGTCAGGAAACTAATTGTACTGCTCAAGCTTTACGCGTAACCTTTGCGGAGTAATAGCAGCAAGGTTGCAGTGCTTGCAGTCTGGCAGCGCAGCTGTTATTGGATTACTCCCGCTGTTCCATCGGTGGCGTAGTAGCCCTGATAGTCACGTGACCCTACGCCACAACGTCACCGCGAGCGTGACTATAGCATCGGTCATGTGACCACGCGCTGTGACGTCACCGAGAGCACGCAGCCGTCCGAGCGCACTCCTCGCTCGCATATCACGTGTCTACTGGACCCCTCTGATTGGTTAAACCACATTGCCACCATTGAAACTGTTCACATAGATTAAAAAAAGAGGTCAGAACAGGTTAAAAAAGGGGTCGTGGGGCGCAACGGGCGCCAGGATGGCGCCACGCAGTTCGTGTCACAAATTTACAAATCGCAAAAGCATGCGACAACTGCGCTGGTCAAGTGCGCTGACTGGAAAGCATAATTATAGTCTTTTTTTTTTAGGTGAAAGCTCAGTTTCTGCTTCTTACTTCGCTATTGTGGCAGTCTTTAAGAATGCATGCTGCATTCGCAGCTCAGTGGCGCTGAGTGCAGTGCTGATGTTTAGAAAGTCTCGATGGTTTCTAACAGTATGGCGTTGGATACACCCAGTCTTCGTTGAAGCTGATGAACGGCTGAAGCTGTGTTTGTTGTCATGAAATCGTTCATGGGGTAGGAAACTCGTGTGTCGGGCCTTTGTTCCCTATGCGAGAGCATCAACATACCTAGCAACGCTTAACAAGCCTATTTAATATGCCGTAATGCAGACAAGACTGTGCCATTTATTGCATCTAAAGGAATAAATATTTAGGCCAGTGAAATTGTTTTTGTGATGTGGATATAGGATCAGCTTCTTTTAAACTAGAAAGTTCAGCTGTTGGGAAAGAGTAGCAATTCGTGTTGAGCGTTTTGGTGCTGGTCGAATCAAACTTGAAGCGGTGCGCTGCGATCTTTATTCTGCTGTGCTTCCCGGACATCGAATGGCATTCGATCCTGCACATCACCAAGGTCACATTCACGCAGGTGAATGAGACCTTGAATGTGACACATTCACGCAGGTGAATGTGACCTTGGTGAATGTTCACATTCCCCATCACATGGTGAATGTGAACATTCACAACGTCACCAAGGTGAATGTTCACATTCATTTTGGTAAATGTGACACCATGCCGCTGCTCAGTGGTTGTAGTGCTCGGCTGCTGACCCCAAGGATGCGGGTTCGATCCCGGCCGCGGCGGCCGAATTTTGGTGGAAGGGAAATTCTAGAATCCCATGTACTGTGCGATGCCAGTGCACGTGAAAGAACCCCAGGTGGTCGAAATTTCCGGAGCCCTCCACTACGGCGTCCCTTATAGCCTGAGTCGCTTTGGGACGTTAAACCTTATAAACCACTCCTTTGCATGCACTTTTTTTTTCAGGAAGCACAGCCAGCGGATCAGGCCACCAGCAGGGAGCCCCGTCGCTGTACAACCTGCCTCTATACAACGTCTCCGGTAAGGAGTGGTTGGAATAGTTACGACCGCTTTCATGAAGTAGACGAGCAAGGCATTCGCATCACTGTGCTTCTTTGTCAACAGGAATGACTGTTCCGATCGTCGATGCGTCGCAACTCATCCAGCAGCAAGTCCTTCAGCAGCACATGATGCAGGTGAGAATGTTTCCTAGGTATAGAAAAAATTAAACTTGAGCGATTAGAGAGCGTATGCGCTTTCGCGAAAATATATTTAGACTGAGAATGTGAAGTTTAAGAGAGATAACGAAATTAATTTTTGGTAACCAGGAACTACGTCAGCGCAACGAAGGGGAAACTTAAGCAGAGCTTATTAGAAATAACAACAATAAAAAGTGCTCACGAGACAAGCAAATGGATTTAAGCCGACTGACCACTCAGGGGAGATCAAATATACAGGTGAAACTAAGACATTCAGAACTTGTCTTTCAACCCAGCGTGTGGTACCAGTTTGTGCTCTTTCTATT
This sequence comes from Amblyomma mixtum, assembly GCF_055824585.1. Lineage (NCBI taxonomy): Eukaryota > Metazoa > Arthropoda > Arachnida > Ixodida > Ixodidae > Amblyomma > Amblyomma mixtum. Next base: position 95,321,141 of record NC_143015.1, read on the forward strand.
GCACTGGTTGGTGTATATATACTTAGTACCGGAAATATGCGTGATTTATCTGCCCTGTTAGCTTCTCGAAGGCTGGGGAGGTTTTGTAGCGAAAGCTACATTGGCCACGAACTTGCGATTTCGCTGTGGCGGTGCTCCGAGGAGGCACAGAGACCGACCTTGAGCTGTTGCCTAGCAACCGCCGCAACTGGCGGACGCCGCGCGCTCGCCGCGCCATCTGGCATGTCACACCGCGCGCCTCGTCGCGAAGCCGCCGCCGTCGTTTGTTATGACGTCACACCGCTTGCCTCGTCGTTGCGCTCGCGTAGCCGAACTAAGCCACTGCCAATTTTTTATCACATTTTTAGCAGGACTATACTACGTCTTTGAGGGGCAACTTGGAAAATCGCTTCTGCCGGAGCGTAGCCTGTTCAGCTAATCTTCGTCCGTGCATTTATTTAAATTTGGGAAAACAAGAGTGTATGATGTGTGGAGAACGTCACGCAAAGTCTCTGCTGATCCTGCACATGTTCCAGAACACCTATTTTCAAATTACCCGCCGTAGTGGTTTAGTGGCTTTGACGTTCGGCTGCCTAGCGCGAGGTCGCGGGTTCGATCCCGGCCGTGGTGGCTATGTTTCGATAGAGGGGTAACGCAAAAAGCGCGCCCGTATGTTGTTCGACGTCAGGGCACTGTAAAGAAACCCAGGTAGTTTAAATTATTCCGGAGCCCTACATGTGCACGCTCGTGACGTTAGACCCTATACGTACTGGATTTTCAAAGGACGACGTTAAACGCGCAGAACAATTCCGCATTATGTCTAACTAAATGGTAGAATGGACTCCACAATTTGTTTTTGTTTATCTGTCTTTCCACTTCTAAATGGATTGAAATAATGCTCGCTTTCTTTTTTTTTACAGCTACAGCAGCGAGCCTTCCTCGCCAATGCTGTGCAGCAGAACCTCCAGATACAGCAGCAGCTGATGCAGCAGAGCGCCGCACTTCAGCAGTTGCTCCAGTCTTCGGTGGTAACTCGACTTGAAACAATTATCACCGAGCAAGAGGCTTTAATTAAAAAAAAAGAACGCTGCAAAAAAAAAAAAACTCGCAGTGCGGTTAGGGTTACCAAGTCGAGTCGAGTAGGCCTGTTGGGCTGAAAGCCGTCTGTCGGGCTCATGTAAACGTTAGCTGATCGGGCTGGGTAAGCCCGACTGCACCCCGTCTGCACCAAACGTTGGCGCAGACCAGGTGCAGACCAAGGAGGTTATACTAGAACTCCTTGGTGCAGACCAACGTTTATAGATCTGCACCCCGTCTGCACCTCGTTTGCATCTCGTTTGCATCTCGTCTGCACCGTGTCTGCACTGTGTCTGCACCGTTCCTGCACCCCCGTCTGCACCCGGTCTGCAACCGGAATGCACCCTGTCGGGATGCAGCCCGACCGGGCCCGCGAGATGCATGTAAATGCTGTCGAACTTTAGGATTTCCTCAATACTGCCTCACGGTCTTTAAACGGGAAAGGCGTTTAAAGACGAACTAATGAAGATAAGTTGATTAAACTTAGCGTGCCGCACAAGTTTCTTGTCCACACCAAGTGGTAAAAATATTCAAGCTGTGCACACCGATACGCAGCAGATATGTCCAAAATAACCAAATTTTGCTATATTTGAAAGGCTGCCGATCAAACACAGCAAAGTACATTCTGAGACTATTTCACATTAGATAAGCATCTATCCCACATAGAGAGAGGGTGCGGTAGATGGTCCTTGGCGATCACAAAATGAACAAGGGAGGGGAAAACCTCAGGTTGCTAGAGCCAACGTTTCGACAAGGGGACTTGTCTTCGTCTGGGCGCCCAGACGAAGACAAGTCCCCTTGTCGAAACGTTGGCTCTAGCAACCTGAGGTTTTCCCCTCCCTTGTTCATTTTGTGATCTATCCCACATGTAAGCCAAACGAAACTGTCGTAATGTTCTCTGAGGTAGTTCATATTAACGAAACTACTGACTTCGTCGTCTGCGATACCACCTGTTGTGCAGTAGGTATTGCAGCTTCGCCACATTGGTGAGTATCGATTGACTGAGGGTACATTAAGCTTTCGAATGATGTCCACATTGTGATGTTCGAACTAGAAAAACGCGTAGAATGCTTCGCGCGGACGTAGCCTAAAATAGAGCATTGCTCAGCCGGAGAGGAGAGAGAGAAACAACTTTATTGCCATAGATTGGCGGGATTTACGGCAGGTGGGCTTGGTGTGGCCCCCAGGTGGGGGCGACTTCCTGGGCCCACGAAATGAGTGCCAGTTGGATGCTCTTGTCTGGCCTTCTGAGGAGTTGGTTCCATCCGTCTTCGGAGGGAGCTGGCAGTAAGGTTCGAGGGGGCGGATTTCCCGCGCAACTCCAGAGGATGTGAGCCTGGGTGGCGGTTTCTCCCTGGTAACAATTTTGGCAGACGGGGTCGTATTCCCCGTCTGTGATGAGTGAAAGTCTAGAATGGCTAAGGATGGAGTGTGTCTGCAACCTGCGGAGCAAGGTGGCTTGCGCTCGATTCAAGTCAGGGTGTGGAGGCGGGAACTGGCGTCTCATCTCTCTGTAGAGGTTGGTAATTTCGGCAAAGGTCTGGGGAGCCTCGGCAAGAGCGTCTGGGTCCGTGGGGCCGGCCGCCCGGTTGGTTAGTCCTCGGGCTAGTCGGTCGACCCCTTCGTTTCCAGAGTTTCCCGCGTGGGCGGGTACCCAGATCAGGTTGATCTTATGGTCGGGAGTGCAGCCGCGAAGGATGCGTGCAGCGGGGTGGCAGATAAAACCTGCCGAGTAATTTTGTATCGCTCTTTTGGAGTCGCTGAGGACTGTGCGCGTACGTGGGTCAGCGATGGCCAGCGCGATGGCGGTTTCTTCTGCCGCTGTCGGAGAGTGAGCTACTACTGTGGCGGTGGTGACGAGAGTAGATTGTGGCGTGGTTGCACAAGCCACGTATGTGTTTGCACTTTGCCGTGCAGCATCTACGTATATTGCTCAGCCGGAGTGGGACCCCGTCGTAAGTTGAGCAACATGAACGATTGAAATACGAAAATATAATCAATGCGTCCGTTACTTGCAAAGCGGTCATTTGTTTATGTTAACAACAGCTGTTCTTTTCGAAAGTTAGATGAAGTTCGACCTGAAAAAAATCAATGTAGCACGATTTAATGACCATTGCTTCGTGGTCGCATCCTTCAATATATTTGCTGATCGTGAAACTTAAAGTTAAAGGATGTTAAACTTTCAAAAGTTGTGCTGAGAATTTTGGCGCTTCAGCACATCAAAGCTGCTATCGAAGGAATCTTCGGGTAGTACTCAGTTTCCTTCTGCCAAGAATTGCCCTCTGGTCTGTAGCTGCTAACCGCAAAGTGCATCCAGTCTTGCATATAGCATAAGCCGCAGTTCGGTTATGACTGAAAGGCAGGGGCGGTGTCATCCTGGTGGTTCCCCGCTCATTCACATTTAAAGGGATACTGGACAAAACTTTTGGAGCGGCTCTTTTTCATGTAAACAAGAGCTTGACTGCTAAAATTTATGAATGCGACAAGAATTTTAGCGAAAAAAGGCGGATAGCATGTTTTTTTCCCGATTTATTTCCGTATCGTTTCACCTGGCGGCCGCGTGTGGAAGCTGCGACTAGACGTCATAACACCCGCGCGCCCACTGTTCCCGCAGGAGCACGATTGCCATCGCTACTCGCGGGTTTGTCCAGTTTTGTGTCTCGGAGGTTGGGAGCCTTATCGCTCGGTCCACCCAAGCTGCAGTGCGACATCGCGTAACGCGACCGGTTGCCGAAGGTGTCATGACGTCACGCTCTTCACCACGCGCCGGCCGGGAAGGCTTGGCGCGCGCTTATAAAACATCAAAAATAAAACCATCTCCTGGAAAATGTGCCAAGTCGCGACTAGATTTCGGCGTAATCACATTCCGAGAATCTATTTTCAGTGCTTTTGTTCATTTTTAAGATTTTGCTTCAGTATCCCTTTAAAATGCGCACATGGCGCAAAAACAGCGCGGATCAGTGGGACGTAGACTAGAAAAGCGTGGCGTGAGCCTTTTTCTGGTTTGCATGTCGCAGTTTTGCGCTGTTTTAGAACCATTGTATGAGAACTCCGACGGATTGTCGCCCTTAAAAAGTGTATGCGTAGAACTTATACGCATTCACAGTTTATAAATTTTAACCATGCCATACCGGCTAACCTGCGACTATGCTTTGCAAGAAATTCTGTTCTGAGTGGAGGCAATATTAAAACAACAAATGTTACCGAATTTTCTTAATTTTCACCGAATCTTAGTACTTAGAGCGGTCGTATCTCAAACAGTCTGGTTAGAAGCTGCAGGCATGAGGCAGCACACAATAATCTATTCTGGGGCTCGCGTGTTCTATGTGAAATGGTGTCAAAAAGTGTCATTAACCGTCAACAATCCGAACTGACACCGGTCTTTATTAAATGTATCGAACCAACGGGTATGAACTTACAGTGGTAAGTTCGTTTTGTCCCTTTTCAGCACGCGTGTCTTGCTATCCGTGTCTTTCAACCTCTCCATATGTGAAGATCGAGTGATGCAGGATCGCTGATACGTATCTGCGGGCTTCGCGTGCCACTGCGTTCCGGTTGCCTCTGCACCCGGCACTCCGGTAGATCTCGTTTTACCGTACAGCTGCGCGCCAGCGTCTCGGTTATCCCGTTCGTATCTCCTTCACGGGCGGCGGCGTTCTGTTCACGGGCTCCCTTTGTCCTTTGTCGGCGGATGCTACTGCAACGCTCCTCTCCTCATTGACCGAGGCAAAGCTATTTTTAGCGCAACATCGATGCAACACCCGTGCGTCATTTGTCGCCGTCGTATCTCTGTACATGTTCTTAGGTGCGAGACAACTGGGGTTATCTTGTGAAACAAATTTAATACACGGCGAGCGATTGACTACTAATGCCGATCGTCTCCTGTCTGCGCAAGTCGATGTTGGTCGCTATCATTCGCCACCATTTACTGTCACACATGGAGGAAGACTAACGTAATACTGATCATGCTGCTAAAAAGCGGTAAAAGAATTCCCTCGTCTCGTTGTAGGAAACAAGATTTCGAAGAAGACATTTCGGAAATAAGAGTAGCATTTTTGGCCAGTTGGTAAGTCACGACGAAGTGTGAAAGCGCACAAACACAAGAACACCGCAGGGAAGCGGACGGGACCAGCGCTATCGCTCTCGTTATCGGCTCGTTCCGTCCAATTCTCTGCTGTGTCCTTGTGTTTTTGCGCTTCCTCCCAGACCACGTGTTTCTTCCACCGTGTCCCAGACCTCGTCGTGATATTGCGAAATGCATCAAAGCTAGGGGCGGTACACTAGCGAACGATAAAACTGCGCTTTGTAATTTGGTTGAACTTACGATTTAAGCCATGCCAGCAACCGGACGTGGTGTGCACGCTGTTGCCGTGACTGATGCAACGCAATGTTACCGTGATATATAGCGCTTCTTCGCGGTTAAAACCAGTGCGTGAGTGACATGGCCGGAATGCTGTAGTTGTCAGCATGTTTAAAGGGCAACTCCGGCGATTTTTCGATGTTCATCGATCGAAATGAAATTTTAAGACTGTATTCTTTATGGTAGTCTGATATCTCATGTAAAATTTCGCACCTGAAAGCGGCGTAGTTTTTTCGCAAGCGAATTTTGAAGACAAGCGCTCCTCGACCTGAGCGGCACCCATTGACCGAGCAACTTCTACAGGCCACCCTGTACTGTGACGTCACTGGCGGGGCCGGCGAGGCGGCGTGTCAAGCTAGTCGGGCGCGCGCTGGCGTTGGCAGTGCAGGGGAAAACTGAAAATTGATTGTAAATGACGCAGTAACGGACACCCGAACCGGGACGTAAGGGAGGAGTGAAAGAAGAAAGGAAGAAAGAGGTGCTGTAGTGCAGGTCTCTGGAATTATTTCGACCACCTGTGCAATTTCGCGCCATCTCAACGTGCCTGATGTCATATATGTGTACGCCAGAGTGATGGGTCACGGCAACTTCTGATGTGGTGTGGACTGCACAAATTTTTCATCTGTGACAACGGGCGGGATCTACCATAGGTTTCGTAGCGATAAGAACCTTCGCGACAATTGGGTGAGAGCTGTCCGGCGTGTCAACTGGTCTCCGAGGAAGCATTCCCGCTTGTGCTCGGAACATTTCGCGCCAGATTGCTATGAAGACAGCGTGTACCTCAGAGAGGGAGCTTTGGACTCGCTAAGGTTTCGTTCAACCGGGGCTTGAAGGCAGATTCTGTGCCAACGTTATTCGAGTACTACCGCCCATCGCAGCGGCCAGCTGAACGAAGCGCGGCCGTGAAGAGGAAGCGGACCACGGAGAGCGCGCTTAAAGTATGTTGGATCGTAGGACTGTAGCTGGCGTGAATTCACTTCCAAAAGCTCGCCGTCGAGACAAAGCTTCGCAAAGAGAGGACTTTTGGTTATGCATTCCCCTGTAACCACGTTGTGCACCGCGGCAACGTGTCGGCAGCAGATTCTTTCATCAGGCTGGGTCGGCCGGCACTCGCCACACGAACAGCTATCAGCGGGAGCATCACATTAACTTTTGTCCTGACGACTGTGTCACAAATGCATGCACGAGAAATGACTCAAATACTTCTCCGAGTTCAGACCGTCTCCATGCTGCAGGTGACGCGGCCTGTGGTGTGACTCGGCTAGCTCGCGCGGCGGTGGATCATACCTGAAAGGCGACTCGTAGAGTCCGAAATCGTCGAATGAGTCGTCTTCTAAAGACTCGCTGGTCTAGGAAAAGCTGTTCTCCGCGCTTCAGCCGTGTCGACAGCGCGGCTCCGAACTTCGCAGCGCGGCGAACCCGCTAGTGACGTCACAGTCAATACCGCACGAAGGCACCTCTCCGGTTTCGGTTTTGCGGTTCCGGTTTCGAGTTTTGCGTTTTTTGCTGTTTAAAAATTATTTTGGGGTTGCTTTTGAAAACCTTGTATCGTACACATTACAGGAGGTTCCTACGAACACAAAACATCCATTAACTTAAAATGGCTGAAAAATCGCCGGAGTTGCCCTTTAACGTAACGAAAACTTACGTCATCCTCTCAGGGCCATTGAATACTCGAGTTGCGGGACGCTGCGTGGTAAGGGGGGTAGGGGAGGGGGAGGCATCTGTCTCACTATGCGTTGACACCTGAAGCGCGTCGTGAGAGGAAGGATAAAATGGCAACAAAAGGGGAGGGAGAAAGAAGCGCAACTACCCGCTAGGCACAGTCTACTGCGTGCGTGTGGATCAGTCTAGACCTCTTGTGCTAGGTTTCGCGATGTCTCAGCTGACAGTGCGCCTACATAGGGAAGATGCCTCTGCGAGCAACGTAGAAGGAAAAATAAGTGGACATATGCATCAAAAGTTCGCCTCAGTTCAACGACATGCAGCCAGGCGCCGTTACCCTAGCTTCATCCGTGCATCCTCCATCCCGCAGGTACCAGCGGCGTCTCCACCTCCGAACACCGCCGTCTCCAGCGCCGGGGGCGGCGGTCTACTGGCCCGCGCCGCCACAGGAGCCGACCAGCAGCAGCAGCTGCTGTCTCCGATTCCGGGCCTCACTCCGCTGTCGCTCTCCATCCCCACCATGGACCCGGCGGCCGCTCAGCAACGCCTCTTGGCTCCGGCCGCGGTCGCCGCGCCTCCTCCAGCCCCTGCAATGGCGGCCGCTGTGACAGCCGGGCCGACCCGGGCTTCGCCGAGGGACGCGTTTGGCAGCGTGCTTAGCGAGCTGCGCTTCAAGGCGGACGGCGGAGCCGCCGGCGGGACGTCCTCGGCCGCTCCACCGCCTCCGCCGCCTCCACCACCGCCGCCACCCCCACCGCCTATGTCGCCCACCACCATGGCCAAGTACCAGGGTGAGTGTTGGTCAAATGTTTAGGGGAATCCCCCAAGGTGGAGATTTGTAATAAGGGAGTAATTACTCATTGGCATCCACCCAAGCGCAGCCATACGGCTACAGTGGAAAGTTATACAGCTTTCTCAGACACTTCGCAGTTAAAGAAAAATTCGTCCTGGTCCGGGGTTCGAACCCGGGACCACCGCTTCACCGAAGCAGTCGCTCTATAACGGGTCAGTAGTAGCCAGTAGTATGCTCGTTGACAAAGCCTTGTCAAAAGTGTAGAGTCACACGAGTTTTGTTTCGGACCGTGCTGTGTGACTCGTTATGCATCGCCCGCCAACTGTGCAAATCTCTTGAAGGGCTAGAGGATCTCTCGTTCTAGCTCCTCCGAGAATTCGGGCTTGGGCAAATGCTAAAAGTGTTTGAAATAAGGCAGAAAGATGGGTAAATCATGATTCATCTGAAGTTAGTACCAGACTACGAGACGAAGATTGAGATGAGGCACATAGGACAATCGTTGGCGCACAGAACCCAGCGATTGTCTTGTGTGCCTCATCTCTCTCTGTCTTCATCTCGTAAACTGGTGCTAGTTAAAAAAAAAGTACTCTACTATGGGGCACAGAAGAAAAATTCTTAGGGCTGTAATGAGTCGTCCGTGCCTGGTTTTAATTTCAGCCCATTATGCTTAATGGTCGGTGTGAAAACAGGAAGGCTGCAAGCACTGAGCTGGTCATCACGAATTAGTTATGGTAACGGGGCCGAGTGTGGTAATAGAAAAAAAAACGTTTCTACGACCTACTGCTCTGAAACTGGCGCCGCGCATAATACTACAGCTTTTAGCAGACTGCACTGCTGCGATCGGAAAGGTAAGAGTGGCACGAATTTCGAAACCTCATGATTAGATTAAGGATTGCGAGTGGTTGCTCAATCATCTGAACCATACATTACTAGCACTCTTCACAGTTAGTACCTTCATAACGGAGGTCAACTTTCTTTTGCCGGTAAATATTGTGAGATTAAAACTGAAAGTTCCTTATTTACTTGTTCCTTGCCTAGTCTCTTCCTACGAGAATAGCACTTCGTATAAAAACTTTGAAGTTGGACGCGATAAGTTGCAGCCTGGGCCTGTCTTGCCGTAAATACGCCACGTATTACTCGATTCTTTTCTCGCTTTTTCTTCAACTTCTTGAATTAATTAGTCCAAGCTATAATTTTTTTCTTCAGCTTTTGATGGTTATGATGTTGGCTGCATTATTTCTTTGCGGCCTCATATGTGTGGGGCCAAACTTAAAAGGAGGCCCCGCCGCGGTGGCTCAGTGGTTACGGCCCTCGGCTGCCGACCCGAAAGACGCGGGTTCGGTCCCTGCCTCGGCGGCCGAATTTCGATGAAAGCAAAATTCTAGAGGCCCGTGTACTGTGCGATGTCAGTGCACGCTAAAGAACCCCAGGTGGTCGAAATTTCCGGAGCCCTTCACTGCGGCGTCCCTCATAGCCTTAGTTGCTTTGGAACATTAAACCCCAATAAACCAAATCAAGACTTAAAAGATACCCGCCGCGGTGGCTCAGTGGTTACGGCCCTCGGCTGCTGACCCGAAAGACGCGGGTTCGATCCCGGCCGCGGCGGTGGAATTTCAGTGGAGGCGAAATTCTAGAGGACCGTGTACTGTGCGATGTCACACAGTACACGGTATTGGGGGACGTTAAACCCCAATAAACCAAACCAAAACTTAAAATGACTTACAAAGGACTTACGGTGATTTCGTTGTATGTTAACCTTCGCTGTAGCGAGGTTTTCACCGCGTCACTCACAACCACGCACGGAATCGGTTCCGCAGACGTGTACGGCCGCGCCAAGACGGTGCGCATCGGCAAGTGGCGATGGCCGCCGCCGCGCGACGAGTCCGGCAACTGCCTGCCCGGCCAGCCCACCTCATTTCTCGAGTTCAAGCGGCTGAGGCGCCAAGAACGCGAGGAGCGGCGCGCCGCGGGGCTGCAGGACGACTCGAGCAGCGACGACCTCGACGACCTGGATGACCTGGAAGACGACGAAGATGAGGACCTCGTGGATTTCCCCGAGATACAGGACATGGAGGCCGGTGGCACCGAAGCCGGATCGCCAAAGGTAGGCACGAGCTCCATTGCGATGGCGGTATATGGTTTTGTTGGCATGAAGGAGGCATATCTAAATATCTGAAAGATGTTTGGAGAAACCGCATGTCAGCAGTAGTACTTGTGAAGAGGTAAGGGTATATATCAGATGGAGACGGGTGGCAGGCGATCAGACACGATCTCTCCGCTGCTCACGCTTTGTACAAAGGAAGTACTCATGGTGCGAGATTGAAAAAAGAAAAAAATCCCTAAGCAGACTATAACTCGGCAATTTCCGGCCTCCTGGTGACTAAATTAAGCTTGCATTCAGCAGTGTGTCGGGGAAAGGGTGGCTTTCGGTAACGAGTTATTAGAAGCAGTCAACGAAATCACTCGTCTACGTCAAATACTTAAAGGGGCACTAAAGAAGAACATGAACTCGTCTTTTTACCGCGGTAACTCGATTTACACGTTCCGAGCATTCTTAGAAACTTCGGATTATTGTCCTGTGCGAGCGATCTTTCTAATTTAAATCGAATAAACGTCCCGGCTCCCGCCTTTTTTCGAACTAACCGCAGACGGTAGGAGAAAAAATTTAAAAGTTTAAAAATTTAAAAGGAAGATTTTGCTATACATCGCAATAATGGACTATACTTTCAGTATTTCCATAACAGTACCTTAAAGTTTTCCAGTATTTAGAATTTTTGCCCAAAAATGTTGGAAATGAGGACGGATGCATTCCCGTCGGCTAAGGGAAGTGACTTCACGAGATGGCAAATGATGTCACTTCCGCTGGCAAGCCCCGCCGCGGTGGCTCAGTGGCTACGGCGCTCGGCTGCTGACCCGAAAGACGCGGGTTCGATCCCCACCGCGGCGGCCGAATTTCGATGGAGTTGAAATTCTAGAGGCCCGTGTACTGTGCGATGTCAGTGCACGTTAAAGAACCCCAGGTGGTCGAAATTTCCGGAGCCCTCCACTACGGCGTCCCTCATAGCCTGAGTCGCTTTGGGACGTTAAACCACAATAAACCAAACCTAAACCAAACTTCCGCCGGTAAAAAACACCAGCAGATGCTAATGCTGTCGCGTTGCCAGCACATTTCATTTCATTTCATTTCATTTCATTTCATTTCATTTATTGGTTTCGTTTGGCCAGTACAGAGACTGCAAACAAGAGAGAGCAAGCTAAAGGCGCCTAGTAGCGCCTGACAGAGGCCTGCCCTCCCCCCAAAGAAACAAAGTGGCACTTGGCAATGGTACAAAATTTCCATAAGCAACAGAAACTAGAAAAGCAGCGGATATATTGACAACGAAACAAAGATCAGCCATGCATAGTGCTAAGCATAACAAAACTAAGAGCAAAACATAACAAAGACAGAACTGATGAGGTAAAAACACACCACAACTAGCTATAACAAAAATATTCATGAACAGTTTTCCTAAATCTGACCTCGGACATATTTTGTAGTGACAGATCTATTAAGTATGGATACATGTTTAATGTATGAGGAATTATTTGAGTTAGTTTTTGGAACCCATAGTTTGTACGGGATTTGGATGCATGGTATTGAGGGTGCCTAAGACTGTATGCTGTTTGTGCAATTAAATATGTGCTCTCAAAAGTCTGCCAGTTTCCTTTCATAAGGTTTCTGACATAAACAGCAAGCTTCTTGTAGTAAGCGGCCGTGATTTAGTAAGCGGCCGTGATTTAGTAAGCGGCTGTGATTTAGTAAAGTGTTCCTGTGAATCTTTTTTTGTGGAACCGCGCAAGACTATCGTGCATTTGCGTCCATTCTTCGCTTCTGACCAGTCGGATTCGGTTCGGACCCGGGGCGGCGACGAGGAGCCCATCATCCGGGCCTTCGAAGGCGAGACCCGTCCGGGCAGCGTGGGCAAGCTCCGCATCAGCTCCGAGATGAAGGCCAAGCTGGAGCAGCTCACCATGGACCACAGCGTGCGGTCCCGGGCGTCCAGCCGGCGCCGGCACGAGGACGAACTGCCCGTGGCGCCGACGCCCACCACGCCACCCGTGCCCGGTGGGGACAACCGGAAACTACGCGAGGAGCGGAAGTTGGCCCTGGAGAGGCAGCTGGGCTTTCAGGATGCCGCCTCCGAGGCCCACTCCTTCCGGCTGGACAACCTGGTCAAGGCCAAGATACAGAAGATGGAGAGGAGGTCGCAGGTTCGTGTCCCTTATTCTTCGGCTGTCTTAATGAAACGAGAACCTTCACTGAGGTTAGTCAAACACAATAACTAGTAATGCGTCCACGCCAAGAATAAAACCTACAAGGCCGAGATGCCGGACATACAGTCAACTGTAATGCTTCTATTCTTTAAAGATGCACTGAAGAGGAATCTGAACTCGTCTTTTTGCTGCGGTAACTCGATCTACACGTTCCGATCATTCTTAGAAACTTCGACTCATTGCCCTGTGCGGCCGATTTCCCTAATTAAATCGAATTAACGTCCGGCTCCCGCCTTTTTTTTTAATTCTCCCCGTACGGTGGGCAGAGTCGACCAAAGCGTGGAGTGCCTTTCACCCAGCCCCGTGGCGGCTTGCCGCTCTGCCATCGGCGGAGTAATACGTAGTAATCCGTAGAAGCAAATAGTCCGCGCGTATTTTTATTTCTGCGGGCTTGTTTTGCGGCTACATTATCTGCGAAGGAAACTATTTATTCACGGAAACCTAAAAAACAAAATAAAGCAAAAGCAAAGCCTCCACGAAGCTGGCTGGAAGGCACTCCACGCTTTGGTCGACTCCGCCCACCGTACGGGGAGAATTAAAAAAAAGGCGGGAGCCGGACGTTAATTCGATTTAATTAGGGAAATCGGCCGCACAGGGCAATAAGTTGAAGTTTCTAAGAATGCTCGGAACATGTAGATCGAGTTCCTGCGGCAAAAAGACGAGTTCAGATTCCTGTTCTGTGCACCTCAGTTTCATTGAAGTTCTGTGTCTGGATTGTCTGGACGAAGTCCTCGTTCTGAAAAGTACAGTTACTTCTTTATAATGGGTGGTCTTCCCCATAACCTCCGTACTTAATTTTCTACCCTATCCATTTAAACCTAGGCAATACTATGGTAACAACTGGAATGTATCCATAACGCATTTAAGGGCTCGTGAATTTTCTCCATAGCAGTGAACTTCAAGGAAGCCTGTGGGCTAGCTTTCAATTTTCATGTACAAGCTTCACTATTTTTGTTTCCATAGCCATCACTAAGCATTTGTCGTTTGTCTTTTTTCCTCCTGTTGTCCCGAATATTGAAAGTTGAAAGCGTGTCTCGAGTGGTCTTCTTAACTTTTTCTTTCACTATGAAAGGATCTGCGTTTCCCACAGATTTTTCAGCCTTAACTGTTGTGCTCGAGTAACACGTTTTGACGAGATAGTTGGTTCAGGATCTTTGAAAAACAACTGTGCACTTAACTGACGAAGACAGGGGGAGAACATACACGAACATGTGCCTTGTGTGTCGTCTATGTTCTTCCTCTGTTTTCGTCCTGTTAAGCGCAAAGTTGTTTTTCAAAGACTGTTGTGCTTACTACCTCTTTATGTACTACCTGTTCATTCAGACACGATGTGGGATAAAAAAATTCGCTGTGGCTTAGCTTGGTTAAGCCCGGTAATTGCGAAAGCAATATCTGTACGTACGCCATGGTTCAGCTGGTAGTGTAGCTGGTGGTGGTGCTTGTGGTTAGACTTGTGGCGATGCATCTGTTATATAATCCAGTCCAATCCAATGTAATCCAATGCAATCTAATGTAATGTAATCTAATCCAATCCAATCCATTCCAGTCCAGTACAATCCAGTCCAGTCAGGCCGCCGTTCATGTGCACCGCCGTCGCACATAGACGGCGCGAGTGGTTGGCACAGCTACTGCTTTCTAGCGACGTGAGTCGAGCCTAATCTCTTCAGCGTAACGCCACAATCGCGCTCCTAGCGGAGAGTGCAGGAGTTAGGCGCCGGTGGTGGCACCGCCGCGGTTTGCGACGGCGCCCTTCTCTTCGGCGTGATGTCACACATGACGTCACACAGAGGTCAACTAAAGGTCAATGATGGCACCGCCGCGCCACGGCAAAGGCTGAAAGTGCAAGTAGTAAAGCTTTCGCTTTAAAAGTTTTCTTTTGTTAATTAGCGCGGACGTTCTGCCATACATATATATGGACACCCGTTCAACAGGCACCGATGAGGGACATGGCGTCCTCGAGACCCCCCCGGGCTTCTGACCGTGCCGGGCTGGGCCCTCCGCCGCCTCCGCCTCAGCATCAGCAACAGCTGCTCCAGCAGCAGGCGCTACTGCTTCAGCATCAGCAGGCACTCCTTCTTCAGCAGCAGCAGCAGCTCTCGCGGGGCGGTTCGGGCCAGTCTGAGCGGTCGTCCATTGCCGCGTCCAGCAGTGTGTGCCTGCCCACGACACCGGTGGTGCCCCGGCACCGGGAACCGCGGCATCCGGTCGCCCTGCACCCGGAGAAGCTCCTGGAGGGCATGGGCAGCAGCAAGGCCGAGGCCATCGAGTGTGAGTGCTTCTGCCTTGGTATACCGCGGGCGTGAATCACGCTTTTAAAAAAATTGCTATATAGTCGAAACTCGTTATAAGGAAACGGTTTAAAATGAAATAATGGATATAACGAAAGAATGACGATTCCGCTTGGAAGCTTGCTCATCTCGGGCTATAACGAAGCTACGGCTGTAACGAAGTAATCGCCGGGCCCCTTCGACTTCGTTCTAATGAGGTTGAACTAATTAAATACTGCGGAAGCCAAGTGAAGTCCATGCAGATTTGGGGGGGGGGGCATACAAGTGAGTCAGATCTCATTGAAGGCCACATTGCCAAAAGCACTGATAGCTGTAGTTGCCTAGGCCTCATGGGTGGTTATCTGATTCCAACCTGTTACTGTGCGTGGGAAAAAAACGGATGCTTATAAATGTCTCTTTTAGGAAATTTGGGGTCAGAGAAATACTAGGGTTGTGACGTTGAGCTTGTTTAGCGGATAACTTCTTTAAATACAATGAGGGGTCCATATCGTGTTTATTGTCAGAAAGGGGAGAAAAATTCTAACCTAAACTTTCTTCTACGAAGTTGTGATATTTTGAAAAAGGGCCTTGGGGCATGGCATGTTGAAGGGGATCTTGGTCGTGTGTGAGAGGTTTAATGGAGTCAAGGGGTCCATGACTGGCTGACAGTTAATGCGCCACATTACCCACCAGTCTCGCGATTGGGACGACGGCATTTCATGCGAACGATGACCACCAGATCGCAGAGAGGTCTGGCTATAAGAGGTGAAGTTGTAAAAAAAAGAGAAAGAATCAGAGAGATCGCGGTGCATAACTCCACTAGTGCAGTTACTCAGGTTGTGTACTGTGCTGAAAAATGCTATGCCAACATTGTGCAACTCCTCTGTCGGTCCGAGTTCTTGAACTAATCAGTGTCTGGCGATGACCTCGCCCACATCGTTGTGCCTTATTCCACCACATTTGAACCAGCCATGAAGAGATTTAAAAAAATTATGCATAATTGATTTGATCCTGGCATTTATTCACTGCTTTCATTATTTGCCTTAGTAAATGGTGATGACATCGCTTCTTTGCTGAAAAATTGCACATCAACTATGCACATTTTTTTTGGTGTTTCCAGATAATGCTTGATGCTAGGAGAGAAAGGTAGTGATTAGATAGTGATGTTTACGGCTCGATTATCCTCCCCCTCCCCCCTTTATCGAAAACATTTCACTCAGCGTTGGAATCAATAAAATTGTGCATTGCAACAGTCTAGGCTTGAAAACGCAGCGTTGAAAGCACGGGTGTTTTGCTGCACCGCATATTTCCTTCGCACAGTCGAAGACTGCGCCGAGTTCCTCCAGCCAGTGGATGAGGCCCCGCCCCCGGCGCCCGTGGTGCGGGCTAGGGACAACCTCAAGACTCGCCTGTACCCGCCCAGCAACGCCCCGTACATCACCTACACCAAGGTCGAGTGGAGGATCAGGATACGCAAGGAGGTGTGTGGACGTCTCACCCATTCACCTTCAAGGGCAGTTCAGTTGCATGCAAGAGCGCATGGGGGAAAAAAATCACAAACGGATGTGCTAATGGCTCAACATGGCCAGTGTTCTGTGACACGGCTCAGCAGAAAGCGATAGCTGCGACGCTCCACTATCTTCTACGGGGCCGTCGAAGGACAGGTCACATGTGACCATACCCTGCACGCGCTGTCTTCGGGTGCGGCGTGCGGTCATCCTCGATTATGGGCGCCGGTGTACTCTGCTTATCTAAGGACATCAAGGTTAAGCTCCCGATAACAGCTTTTCTGTGTAATAAAAAGAAGAAAGAAGAACTCGAGCGGGTGTGATGTCATGTTGTGGGCCTTCAGAAGCCAAGCTGTCTTGAAGCCGTTCCCTTTTCAGTTTCTCTCTCTATGGGGCCCGCACTGCCCTGTGTCTTCGCTTTGTCTGTGCCGTCCCGTTGCGCTGTAAAATATTCTGCAAGAAAGCATACTGTCGTATTGCCCAACGGATCGAGCAGAATGATGGGCGGAGCTTGTCGGGTCGGCCGGCTTGCAGCGTGTGAGCTGACTCAATTGATCAGTCCGACCGGGAGCACGCGAGCCGGAGTACCATGATAGAATTCAGACCTGTATGTGCGGCGTCGCGCCTCCGAGACCGTGGCGGCGCGGCTCGATCACGGAAGACACTTCTACATGTCCTTACTGCCTGTCTGGATGGTCGGCTCTTCTATGATCGTGACTAGTTGATATCGGGTCCATGCAGACGCTGTTCCATCGGATTAGAATGGTCTTGCTGATAAGTTACGGCAGACAACGCACAGTACCCCACGTGACCAGCGCCTCTTCCGTCACTCTGCAGGTGTTCCAGCCTGGTGAGCAGCTGCAGGAGCCCCAGGCACTGCACCTGGTCTTCTGTCAGGTGGTGGCCGACGCCTTCGCACCGGCCTGCATCAGACTGCGCGAAGACGAAGCGGCCAGGCTGCGGTCACTTTGCGGTAAGGACGCGCCCTGCAGTTAGTTGAAAAGTTAATAAGCTGGTTCGCCTTTGCAGTGGCATGCCTTCACCTGTGTGCCGTTCTCGCAGAGTGACTGGAATTCGGTCGCGTTGATTCTCCGCATATTAAACGAGTTCGCCTTCAATGTAAATCACAGCTGTAAATCACGATAGAATCACGGATGATACGGGCAGCGAAGGCCAGGCCGGCTATACCCTGTACCACCATGAAGGTGAATTTGCGCGCCAAGCCTGCGCCTCTAAGACTGTCGCTTGTAGATTGCGTTAAGCTAATATGAAGGTAACGTATTGTGAAGAAAATGAATAAAATGCAATACGGCGCACAGTTTTGCTCTAGTGGCGGCAAATGGGAAGCGTCAAAAAGAAGCGAACGTTTGCAGTTCAGTTACATACTCAAGATTGTTGCATATCCTTTTTCCTCGCTTCGCCTACACCTTATGATCATGTAAGCTTAGTCATTATTATTTTTATTATAAATAGCTTGTTGTTATTGCTTCCTTCTTTTCATCGTTACCCTGCGTGTACAGACTCCCTGGGCGTGGGCCCGGCGCCGGAGAGCCGCGTTCGCGCCCCCGTGCAGGCCCAGCGCAGCGTGGTGGAGGCGGCGCGCGACCTGCCCCTCTACTTCAGCCGCATGTTCCCGGCCTCCGGAGGCCGACAGCTGCCAGACGTGCACATGGTGGCAGTGGCACACTCGGGACTCAGGCTCGTCAAGCGGGACCCACCTGGACAGCTCCGCGTACTCGAGACCGTCCGGTGAGACGCACTTCGCAACCACCTTTATGAGAGTGCTAAGGCGTAGGCGTGGTTGAAATGAAGGGGAAGTCCAGCTGATAGCGACGGAACGGCTTGAGACACCGGACACCTATCAGAATTGAGTGGATAGTAGTAGCCTCGTTATAACGAAACGGTTTATAACGAACTAATGGATATAACGAAGGCATGACGATCGCCCTTGGAAGCTATGTCAAAATGGGCTATAACGAAGGTTTATAACGAAATAATGGATACAACGAAAGAATGACGAACCCCCTTGAAAACTCTCTCAGAACGGGATGTAACGAAGATATGGCTATAACGAAGCAATCGTTCGGGCCTCTCCGACTTCGTTGTGACGGGTTTCAACTGTATTGCACTCTGTCCTGGCTTGTCCTGGCTTACCTTCGGGAGAATGGTCTCATAGCATTCGTCTCACTCGCCGCATTCCTACTGCCTGCACCCTTGGTGGCGTTAGTGAAGAGGGGTGGTCTACCTCCTGCCAATGAATGAATTCGAACAAGAGCCTGAAGTCGGGAGACAGGAAGACGGGGTAGTAGACTAGTTAGGAAATGGATCCAACCAATGACAGAGTCTGTTAGTCAGTGCTGAGCGATAGAGGCGTACGACATGATAGGGGCTCATTTCCGATCGGCTGCGTGATCGCCGCTGCAGGCAGCCGAGAGAGATGCGGTAGAGCCGATGGTAATGGATGATGATGATGAGTAATAAATAGGGAGCTTGCGTAGAGTAAAAATTTCGTTTTAGAGTGGAAATCAGAAAATTGTCGCAGCAATTTTAGAAATTGACATTTAGGCACCCCTATTGGACACGTTTTGCCTTAAGCCCACGCTTGCCGATTGCGCATGATGGTTGATTACCCACAATAATTATGAAAGGAACATTATATGTGTTTCACCTTTAAAAGAGTACAGACACAAAATTTATGGGTGTCCAGTTTCTTGCCCTGAAAGAGGCTTTCCTGGCCTATTATTCATGAAAATGAGTTCAAAACACCGGTGTGCAGTGTGATTAATTATTCACAAACAATTTTGTACCGGCAGTTTAGGTCTCGGTGGGCGCTAGCGATTAAGTGCACCTTGACGTCACGGTCGGCCGGCCGACCTGGACTACCACATACCTGATGACGTATGCGTCACCGGCAAGTGCTCAATTCGGTGACGTCAGAATAATTGGGGCAAGTGCACCTGGCGTCACTGGATGCGGGATGAAATGCCGAGAGGCTCCTCGGACAGCATTCAAAATCGTTTTAAATTATCTTCTATTCAACGCCTGCAACTGAAACTTGCTAGAAGACATCGCCTTATACGCCCATGAAACAAATGCTATCATTGGTTCGCAAATTTTGTGTCTGTACACTAAACCTTAGTTCGCGGACCTGCGAACTGGCAGATTATTGGCTATTGGTTATTGGCTATAGAGTTTTCGACGAGATGGGTTATTATTATATGTTGCAATGTGTGTTATCTTCATCGGTCACGTCCCAGGTTCGAAGACATCGCCGACGTGAGTGCCGCCAGGCCGCGTACCCTGCAGCTTCTGCTGAGGCATGGAGGATGGATGACCATCTACTCGCCAAAGGTACGGAGTATGGAGGTAGCGGTGTGTCCGACTGTTAGCTTAGTATTACATGCATGACACAGCTAGGACATGCTTCAGGGGCAGATAAAACAGTGTTATCTGAAGCCGGGGAGCTTTTAAGGCAATGACATTAAGAGCCCTGCTGTGCAGAAAATCTGGCGTCGCTGTTGTCGATGTCGGCATTGTGAGGGAAAAAGGGAAGCAGCCTAGGTCATATCACCTTTGATGTCATCACAACCTGCCCATCGGATATTGAGCAAACTGGCCACCGTGACAGGTGGCAGTTAAATTAATGGTTGGTCGAGAGAAGTTGCCCAAGAGGAGCAACCTGAGTTGCACAAGGCCCACCGATGGCAGCACCTGCCATCGGATGGCCATCGCTTAGCCACTACACCGCTACGCCAGGAGTGGTGTGAGGACTCCCAGCGATCTATGAATGGATTAAGTCGAGAATGGCCAATTCCGCATATATGACAGTTAAATCACTCGGGCTACCTAGTTTAAATATACAAACCCGGTACCAAAATACAACAGCAATTTTTGCTTCCCTGTCGTTACGACAGATTTTTCTGTAGCGTTTGCAAGTGGTCTGTCGTAACGACAGACCAGTTCTGTCGTTACGACAGAACCGACTCTGTCGTTACGACAGAACCGGCTCTGTCGTTACGACAGAACTGGCTCTGTCGTTACGACAGGAGACACCCGTATGCTACAGAAAATCTTGTTACTACAAGAATTTCTGTGGTCTGTTGTGACTACAGAAAAATTTCGGTTGTGTTTTTCGATAGGGATATCGCGTCACACCCTAAGGCGGAGCCTAAGTGTCCCCTCCCGTCTATTCTTTGCTCCTGCTACGAAAGCAGGCAGTTCGAGCTGAGATGAAAAAACAGCAACAGAGAGCGCTCGTGTAATTCAGAATGGTCATTTCGTACCGTGGAGCCCCATTTAATTCTCAGAATAGGTGTGTAGCCTCTTAATCTTGATATCTTTCAGTGCTTCGAGGTTTAGGCATTCGCTACTCACGACGCTATTTATCCCTGAGACAAACCGTTGTCTTCGATGTTTCCTATGATTTGTTTCATTTCCTTCCAGGATTCCATCAATCCTCCATAGCGCCCATGAACGTCGTATAAAACATTGAAATTGATAGAAAGGCGGTTTCTGGGTCACTCTAAGAAGGGGTGATAGAAGGGAGAGCTGGTGGTCCTTTGATAAAAAAATTCATTCGTTTCTTTTTACTTTTATACTGCAACTTCAGCAAAAAGTTTTCCGTTCGGAAAGGCGAGTGCAGTGGATGAGAGTGAGGGATGGAGGGGGCGGCCACGTTTTTTCTTCCAGCAAACTACAGGTTTCGTAGGCAACACTGGGATGCCTTATTTTTCAGGCCGGCCACATCCAGGCTCTGGTGCGACGCTTCGTCATGGAGGGCACTCAGGTGAGGAGCTTTAATTCCTTGAGAGCTATTTAGGTGATCTTCGCATGAGTTTCAAAAACATACGCAGCTACCAAACTGATTCGGATAATCTGCTCCGCATCGAGAGTGCGGAGAGAGGGGGCGATGCTGTACAGGTCGAAGCATTATAAATGGGAACGCTAGATCACCATGCGCTAACCACTGTGAGGTGTGAAATACACTTGGCGGACACTCTAAGATAATGAATGGCAAGTTGCCCATGTCTCTCAGGAGGAAAGTATATAATAGGTGTGTCTTGCCGGTGCTCACATATGGGGCAGAAACTGAGAGGCTAACGAACAGGGTTTAAATTAAGTTGAGGACAGCGCAGAGAGCTAGGGAATGGAAAAATGGTAGGTTTTGTTGCGAAAGCAACACTACGCTAGTCGCTGAGACATTTCGCGGAGTTTTGGAAAGGCCAAGCTGCGCATGCGCGAGGAGCGTGTGACGTCACGCGGCGGACAGCTGGCGCGCCAAGGCAGCCAGGGCCGCCGCTGCCGCCACCTCGCGCTCTCCATCGCCTCACCGACAGTCCCCCTTTCTCTCTCCCTCTTCCTTTCCTCAAATACAATTTTCATTTCCTTCATTACGGCACCTCTTTCCTCTTTCGCTCCTACTTCCTCCCTTCCTGTACGGTGCGGTTCAGGTGTCCACCGAGATGACAGAGAATTACTGCGTCCTTTCCTTTCCTCAAAAAGCGTTGCGTTCAAAGGGCAAGGCATCGCGCCGAACGGGTATTGGCATTGCGTGGACACTCTGGTAGCGCTCCATGCTGTCGCTTCCACTCCTAAACGCGAAGCTTAAGCGTCATTAATTTTCAGTTAATTAGTATTTAGTCACTGATCAATAATTAGGAATTAATTAGTAATTTGTCATTACTTATTTATTAATTATGTATGCCGTCATCCAGTGGTGACGTCACCAGTGCAAAAAGAGGCAGTCAAAGTGGTGCGGAAAACGCTTTCGCCCCTACGCACTCTAGACAGTCAAAGTGCCCCCTGAATTTTAATATTAGGAGACGGGAAGGGAGTATAGTGGGTCACGGAGCAAACTCGAGTTAATGACATCCTAGTCGAAATGAAGACGAAGAAATGGGAATTGGCGGGACAGCGGGCAATTAACGCGAGAGAAAGATAACCGGTGGTTTTTTAGGGTAACGAATGGATCCCGAGAGAGTTGAAACGTATAGGAGGAGGTGTAGAGGGGCAGGTTGGCAGGTGGGAGGAAGTTTGGGCGGATGAGGTGGCCACAGCTGGTACAAGACATGGTTAAAGGGGTGAGGGGTGGGTGATGTATTTGTGCTGCAGTGACGCTGTTAGGCTGACAGTGACGACGATGATAGTGCTGAAATACCGTATCGTTATGTGTAGCGTTATGTATCGGCATGTATCGTATCGTTCTCTATCGATATGGGAACAAAAAGTATGGTAACATATCAGTGGCCTTAGACGCGTTACGAAGAACGCCGCGTGCTTAAGGAAATACATAATTGCGCTTTTGAAAAGACGCGACAAAACAGGGACGACACAAACTCTCGTGCGTCGTCCCTGTTTTGTCCCGTCTTTTCAAAAGCGCAATTATGTTTGACCATGTTAACTACCAACTAGCCCAATTTGAAACCCTCTTAAGGAAATACCACGGGTGTGAACTGCTCGATGACAGTAGACGCATGTACATAAAAACTGCGACCGTGGTGGGTAGATTGAATGAATGCCTGATGATGAACTCACAGAGGTAGTAGATTGAATGAATTCCTGATGATGAACTCACAGAGGTGTTTGAGAGAGCGGCAGGCGTGTTGTGTACTCGTTGACGCTTGACCTGTGGCTGCCTTTTGATCGGTCTCCTACATCCATTTCTTTAACAGTGTCTTGGCTGGCAGAGGACAGAGGTAGTATATGAGGTCATTGGGAACTGAATGTACGCAGCAATAGACTTAACGAGGCTGATAATTATGACGGCATCGGTACCTCTGCCGCTGACGGCGTCAGGAAGAAGACCTCTGCGGGCCCACTGCACGACGAATGCCTTGTACTCTTACCAGCACCTCACCCCCCGCCACTACAGTCACTTGTTATTGGCGAGTCGAAGACCTTCAGACCCTACGCTTAGCGTTACGCCAGCCCAGCTTCTCATGTAATACACGAAATAAACAGCGTACGACGAGAAATGATGGCACGATTTCCAGCTGCGGCACGTTAGAGCCAAGAGGCTGAAAGAAAGGAATTCGGCACTTCACACCTTCTGGGTACGCCAGCGTAATCTGATGCACAGGCGAAGCGGAGCCTTCCATAGTTTCTGATGAATTCGCGATGTGTTGACTGGCAGGCTAGTTGCCACGTCACGATCTTGCAAAGCAACAACGCGAAGCGCAATGCGCAGAAAGCCGAGGGACAGATAAAAGAGAGAGGGAAAACGCCTTTGATCCGGCACCAAGGGCTGCGTTAAGAGAGTCCAGATGGCTGGGTAACGAACCCTCTGTTCGTGTGTCCATTGTGTTTAACGCTCTTGCTTTGCCCGCCCGATCGTGACGTCACATCTTCTCTTCTACGCTCAGTGTTGACGAGCCAGTACACGAACTAAGCGAGCTGCCTTGGCGTGCGTGCCCATTGTTTCTCGCTATTGGCTAAGCAACCCAATCGTGACGTCACACACCCCGTTCATCCGTGCGCAGCGTCGAGGGTCTGCGCTGGAGGGCTTAACAGAGGGAAAGTGTAGGACTAGTCTTTTCGAATCACGTGACCGACATAAAAAAAAATACATCAGTTGCGTCCGACAGCGCATGCGTGTGCGGTCATTTCGAGTGGCACCGTCGTGCCGGCGTGGTTGTTGGTGGCGTGGTCGGCATTCGCTCTGCCATCCCGCCCGTCACAGGAAGTGCCGGAGTACGTGCAAGCCGTGGCCGACTACGTGACCACGGAGTCTACGCTGCTGAGCTTCCGCGAAGGAGAACTCATCAGGCTCATCCGGCAACGCTGCACGGGACTGGACAAAGGTCAGTGCCTGGAGGGATTCGCATGCTCTCTGCGCTTCGCCGCCTATAGATCGCCCATAGATCGCCCGTCGTTGGCTTGTTGCGTGCAACAATGGGCCACCGGGGCGCGGGAGACCACCACTTGGCGGACATTGCGGTGGCTTAATGGCATAAGGCCAGTGTGTCAAATTGCCCGTGCTGTGTGTGCCGCGCCGGAGATTCGCGAGGAGTTGACTGCGTCTACTCTGAAAACCTCATTTTCCCGGTGGAAGAGTTTTCAGAATACGAGTGCGTTAACTGGAGGTATTCGCGTCGGATGGAGTCGTGCTGCAAGTTTAGTTACTATCTGTAATCAATGGAAACTAGTGTTCAGCGGACAAATTGCGCAGGGCTCGTGTATAAATTTCGGGTAAATTGCCTCGCACGCACAGTGCCTGCCGAAGAGGGCGGTGGGCTGACAGTTTTTTCTAAGGAAATTTTTAGCAAAGCAAACGAAAGATTGACTGCAAGGCTCGTTCAAGAAACGCTGTTAGCAGCGTGGCGGCACGTGGCTTCTCCTGAATATCGGCGGAGCGTATGCCAGCAGTATTACGATCGAAGGAAAGGGTCGGAGGCTGCGCGCAGCTCCTGGAACAGCCTGGCAGACGACGGCCACCGTGGCCTGGTCCTCGAGCCCATGCGGCAATTCTCGGCGAGTTTGTCGATTCGTGCCGTCATAGGGCGCTTATCAAGTGAGCGATAGATGCTCGCGTGATACGGCTAAAAAATTTCAAGGGTGTACTTCAAGGGCCGAGCCGCGTGAACAAGTAATGTTCGTACAGTTGGTAGTTATCGGATTTGTGACACAGTGTGGCTTAGCATCAATAACGCCTTGCTCAATTGATGCAACAGAGACTTAAGATGTTTGTTTCTTTTTGTGGACCGAGCTATTAAACCGCGGTCTGGTTCGATATCGGGATGATATCGCTTAACAGTATGATGTGCTGCATGCGCGTTCGTCCTCGAGATATTCCGCAGCAGTCTATGGGCGAAGTTGCGCAGACTGGTTTGCGGTAAAGCTTCACGCTTGATGACCGTCCTCACGGTCTTTAGGGATGCTAGCCTCAATAGGCTGCAGGATTTATTACTGACGCCGACCTGTAAAAAAAGATCGTTGTTGACGTTTCGGCTTCCAGCACGTAAGCCATGTGCATAATCTTCGGCCATGTTCGGCTTCCTTGCTGGAAGCCGAAACGTTAACAATAAACTTTTTTACTGGTCGGCATTTCTTTTGTTCTCAAATGTACCGTCCCGGCCAGACGGGATTCCGTCACACTTTCAACTTTAGGATTTATTACTGCAGGTTTTTACCTTCGACCAAGGTACCGCTTTTTCCTCCTGGGGTAGGAACTCCACAGCCATTGGCTAACAAGAACAGAAGAAATGCGCCAGCAGAGAGCACTTTTCTGTTTCGCTTTAACAAAATGTTACTCAGAGTGTACTCAGTCTTCACCGGAACAACCCATTTTTCCTTAAGCATTTCACCGCCGAGAAGTCAAAAACCGCCATTTCCCGAATACGAAGCGGATGTTGAGATACCTCCTTAGTATTGACGATTTCTTTTAAATATATCTTTAGATATCGCGCAAGGATTCTAACGCGCCCAACTAAAATTTCCTTTCGGCAGTTAACATTTTTCGAAAATCTCACCTTCATTTTGCAGGTTTTACAATTCTGAGCTATCCGTTTTCTTGCCGTCCTTGGTCCTTGGTGCTTTGTTGTTCCTCGATCCTTTTTTTATTTTCTGTTTTGCTTCAGTTTCATCGTTTACTTTACCTTCGTCTTTTAATTATGCACGAACTTAAACAAATTAAACCATTGCCAATTTGCACCGATACCTACAGTCGTGGACGTAACTTTTTCGAGATGCGGATTCGTGGAAAAGAACGTATTCGTTTTCGCGATTATCGGTCACCTGGTTTTTTCCCCGTGGCTGGAGAAGGCTTGTCCGCTTGTGCTCGAATATTTTATTAACCCGCTTTGCATGACCACAGATGAACCATACATATTTTCGGTGAGACCACATCTTGCAAACTTTTGTCCATGATTGTATGTAATGCCTTCTGACCTTTAGCCGCCGCTGTGGCTCAGTGGTTATGGTGCTCGGCTGCTGACCCGAAAGACGCGGATTCGATCTGGGCAGTGGCGGTCGAATTTCGATGGAGGTGAAATTCTAGAGGCCCGTGTACTGTGCGATGTCAGTGCACGTTAAAGAACCCCAGGTGGTCGAAATTTCCGGAGCCCTTCACTACGGCGTCCTCAATAGCCTGAGTTGGTTTGGGACGTTAAACCACATAAACGAAACCATACATTTCTTCCGTGAGACCACATCTCGCGAAGTTTTGTCCATGGTTGTACGTAATGCCTTCTGGCCTTTAATGACAAACGAAATCTAATATTGTGGCAGTTACATCGAGAGCGCAGTCTGTGCGATGCCTCCACCACCGTGGTCCCCCGCCACGCGACGAGTGTTTGCCGTCGGGGCGGCGTTCGGCTTGACCTGCGCGTGTGGTGGGTGCGCCCGACGGCGGGCGGACCGTGGAGGACCCGCGAACGCGGTTCAGGGACCAGGCACAATGCCCGCGGCGTCACGGCCGCTTCGTCACCGGGACACTGGAGCGGGAGTGCACGCGCGCCAAGGCGGGCTCCTTCGCCGCGTGCGACGGTGGCACAGTGACGGCCGAGGCCACTTGTCGCTGACGTGGTTGTGTTGCGTGTCCCCGCCCTGCTGTGTGTGGCTTTTATTGTTTATTTTCTTGTCAACGAGAGAAGGACAGTGTTGTGGTAATCCGCGTATGGACAAGTAAATGGAGGCGTAATGCTCTGCGCTGCCGCTGGTCAGTCCCCGAACCGGCCCAGAGCCCTGACCGAAGTCTTCAGGAACGCCGCCGCACAGACCAGGAAGGCACTTGGTCAGTTCGTGCTCGCCGTCCAAGGTATACGCGCGATCCATGTCTTCGCGCTTACGCTCGAGGCAGATGATGGTTCGCTGCGATGGTTATGGTACCATTAGGGGCGTTGCAAACTTTCGTTTAAGAAAGCGCAGACCGTACTGCCTTGATGGCGATCAGCTCAGGAAGGCGCGATGTACCGGGGTTGGAAAGATGCACTATAGACACTTTGGTTTCTCTTGTGTCCCTGGTACACCGTGTCTTCTTGCGGTGTTTGCCATCGTGTCAGTTCACCTGGAAGCCCAGGTGACATAATTATTTCAGTGGCGGTCTGGTGACGCGAGTTGCACATCATTTGGCCCGTTAAGATCGAGTGGTCTCTCGGACTTTGGAATATTTGCGCGATGCCCGGGATCCGTCAGGGACCAAAGTGAACCTCAAGGTTCCTCCCGCCTGTGCTCGCTAGTACTACGTTCTGTCAGTTTTACTCGTGTTATGAACTGTTGCAGCTTCGCGGCGTGTTAGGCTTCTTGTCTTCTACTTTTTTTTCTCTCTGGTGAAAGCAAACTACAAGTGGCAGTCTGATTTCAGCACGAGGCTGAGTTCCTCTGTGACCATTGTTATACTTTGTTGACGTGGGAGTCAGCTGCTACAGAAATCTCCATACAGGCCCTCCATCATGAAACGTCCTTTTGTTCGCGAAATTTCACCAGTTCTTACCATTTTCGCCCCAAGGATAGTTACGAGAGTGTGTTTGTGCCGAGTCATCGTTGTATGACGAGTCCCGGAACGTCCGCATCCGTGCGCAGGCTGGCTGTACGGCGTGACGGACACCGGAGACAGCGGCCTCTTCCCGTGCGAGTACGTCGCCCCCTTGTCGTCGGCGCGGCAGCACGGTCACTCCGCTTCTCCCACCACTGCGGCCGTTGCTGTCAGGGAGATGCGTTCTCCGATCGACCAGTCGCCCGCCCACAACGGAGGCACGGCCTGGGTTGAGGCCAAGGTGAGCATTTCAATGACATTGACGTGACCTGCCTGTTCTCCGCACTTTTCTAGGACGGGAACTCTAACGGTGGCGGCAACATGAAAAGGGACTCTTATTTCCCGCTTAAAGTGAAAATTTATTCTCAAAATTTTTCTGCGTATGATAACGTTTGTTCGGCAGCAAAAATAATTACTTGCTGAGAAAATTGAGTTCGAAATTTTTCCCACCACTCGGTTCAAACTCGTGACGTTCGCACTGAGAACTGGTTGCACGCAAATTTGAAGTGAAAGGCGGTTTAGCATAGCGTCTGGGATCCGCGATGGAAATTCGATTTCGACTCAGGCAGTTTACTGGCGAAATTTCCCGGGAGGTGGCGACACCTGAATTTCGTTTCTTGGTATTTTTCTAGCTTATGAAAGCTGTGTTTTCGATTAGAGTTACCTCCTCTGTCGTTAGAATGCCGTATTCTGCTGATACAGAACAACTTCTGTTCATCTTCAGTATCCCTTTAAGTACACCCCCCCCCCCCCCTTTTTTTAGTTCTGCATGGAACCCAAAAAAAAGCGTTGCGGGCATTTTTTCGAGAGTAAAAGTACCTAGTAAAACGCGAAGAGTTGCGCTTACTCATTTGGTTAAGTCGTTAGGTTCCTGAAGATCGAGCGTTCTCTTTGATATCTCTTCGACCTCTACAAGGACGGATAAAAGGCAACCTTCCCAGGTAGCCTGGCATAGTTTTACGCTCTGTCCTTCACTGCATCTTTGCATGGAATTCTGTGGCGGTGGCCATAGATTGTGGATTTCTCAGTACCCTGCTACAGGTGGGACCACTGCTCCTTGCGTTACGTAAATCAGCTACCGTGGCTTTCTTATATTGTATTACTGCACTGAAATCCTGAAACAGTCGATGCGTACAGTTGGCAGCAAAAGTTTATGGGATGCGTGTACCCGGGAACAATTTTACTGCAGCGCTGCTACCTCGCTATCCGGTCACCTGGTATTGATACCAGGTGGATTGTTGAAGGTCACGGCTAGGGCTGGAATAAGGGCATTGTAAAGCGTAGTGCGAGTGAGATTATACGTGAATGAGCACATGGTCTCCGCCTGGGGGTACGTTACAGGACCAGGCCGACGGCTTGGACGAGCACAGCATCGAGCAGAGCAACGGCGTTGAGAGCCACATGGCGGACGGCAAGCACAGCATGCTTCAGTACGCCATGTTCAACTTCAGGGAGAGCCTGGACAGGTAAGCACGCCTACCGCCTGTGTGTGGTATGGAACAGCGCGGGTTTCTGGCGTACGTGGAAATTACCACGTTTCCTGTGTATCCGCTATTGAGCTGATGTCCTTGAACTACACCGCCATGGGCCTTTCTAGGGGTCACTAAAAGCGCATTGTTTTTTTTTTTGTTTGAGAAGCTCTGCGCCCATAAAAGATGTGCAAGCTAAAAGTATGCTAGGAATGTTCGATTGCTTCGATACAGTTATGCACCCTATTCACTTAGTATGCTCTTTTGTGTCGTCACGTTCGTTACTCCAGAGTGCTTGGATTTTAGTTCAGAAAGACACAGAAAAACACAGGACTGTTAACTTAAGACTCCTGTACACCTTATTTAGATTTCTATGTCACTGTCACCTCTTCCACCGTGGTGTCTTTAACTATTAATCACCTAGGCGAAACCTAAGTATCTCTCCAAACTAGACCTTCACCCCGCAGAGAAATCGGATTTTTAAACAAGTTGGTGGGCTTATGCTTCGTTCCTTGGAATGAACGTAGCTGGGATGAAAAGCGTTGAAACTGTTCTGGACGTCGCTGATACTATTTCCGCCACGTCGTCACTTTTCACTGGCTTAGGTACGAGGTGCTTCGCGACCAGAACGGCTCGTTCCGCGGGTCGCTGAAGATGCTGGAGGACCTCAAGACCAGCAAGAAAGGCAAGGACTCCGACTGGACCTGGAAGGAACTCGCCCAGCTCATCAAGTTCTCCAAGGTACGCTGGGTCCCGCTTAGCTTCTTGCGTGCCGCGCAGCAGTTACAAGGCTTGATAGATTGCACGGTAGTTATGGATGACCGTTGAATCATCCACACCCATTTATCAATATTTCACTTGGCCGTTTATTGAGGGCGCGAGATGGCCTAGCCTCATTGGTTACTACGTGCATTGTGGATTTTTTTTTCACTTTGCACAATTTTTTTTTTTTTTTTCAGTCTCCCATCAAGGCGTCCCTCCTGAACCTTGAGTCGCCTGAACTGAACAAGCTTGCCATAGAGAGTTTCCTGTGTAAGTACTTGCTCATATTTCAGCACTTGTTACCGAGTAGTTCCGTTGTGTGATTGGCCCATTGCGACTCTGACATGCCAACAGCTAATGTCAAAGTTCTCGTAACTGCCTTTGCGCACGACACTGTAAGACGGTGTCTCTGCGATAGCAGCCCATGCTTTTTCTCAAATCATATGCCCTTTTTTTCCATAGCGGTCATGCGGTACATGGGAGACTACCCCATGTCCAAAAATCAGTCCGAAGTGGACTGTGTGTATTCTATACTAGTGGTAAGTGCTGTCTGCTTTTCAAAATACGCTTTGTAAAGCGGTGTTCTTCCACTACTAAGCACGATATCTCTTTTTTCACGCTTTCAGAGTTGCCATAAGAATCCCCCGCTGCGGGACGAAGTGTACTGCCAAATAATCAAGCAGACGACGAGCAACAAAAGCTCGAAACCGTGAGCCTAATTTCTTTTCGTATCTCTATTAGTGCTGGCTGCGATCTAACAGCGACGTCGACGTGTAATGTGGAATATTTATGCGACTGGGTCAACTAGCACTGCGTAGTTTTTTCAGTTCGATTCAAGCGGCTTCTGCACCAGGTTTAGGATTAAGTTCCTTGAAATAATCATGGAGTCTTTTTGGGTCTTGACTTCCCCAGTTTGACTGTAGTGGCTGAAAAAAACTGCCATTCGGAAATGTACTTTTCCCGGCAGTAAATGCGCATTTCACTGCCAAAGAAAAATTCACAGAGGGCCTTAGAATCGACTCTTAATGAAAATAAGTATTGCATATTGTTGCCTTCAGTGTGCGTTTGAAGATTTATACAAATCTCCTGCCCTCAATGTGAGGCGCGCAAAGGACACGGTTGTTCTCAGATTACCAGGGCGGCACTAGGAAGGATCGGGTAGAAAGACGAGATTCTCAGGGTTATTTGTATTCGAATGCCATTCCAGTCGAAAAATATGCCAGAATTATTCGCCGTCGTGTCGTTACGACAGATTTTTGTGTGGTATTGAGATGTCTGTTTTCGCGGCATAACTGGCCCTGTCGTTACGACAGTAAACTGCACACTATTACAGGAAGTCCTGTTCTTACGACAAGAGTTTCTGTTGTCTGGCTGTACTATACAGGAAAATCTGTTGCGTAAACAGAAAGTTATGGGTTGTGTGGTTTGATAGCGGTTACAGGCGGAAGAGAAGGGCAATAGAGGGCCACTAGAGGTCATGCTTGATGATGATGATGAGTGCGGCGCGTAGACTAACCGTTTTCTCATGCTTTCTCTCTCACGCACACCGCCAGGGACAGCTGCCAGCGTGGCTGGAGATTGTTCTCCATCGTGGCCGCGTACTTTGACTGCTCGGAGAACCTCAAGCCGTACCTCTTCAAGTTCCTCGAGGCAGCCGCCTACGACAAGCGGAGGGCCTACCACGGTACGCCTCCGTCCTTATATTCAAGCTTCCTGCTTATTTTTAAGCTTCCGAGCTTTCCAAAAGCTCATAGAAGATCTACCCTGTTTATGATTCTGGCAGAAACGAGGAATTTTACTTCGTTTTCCTTTTAAGTGTGTCCCCCAAGGACTTGAAGAATTTCAGTTGCGTAAAAATAATAGGGAAAGGCATTCTGTGATTTTTCAGAACGAAGGAGCAGTTGTCTCCGCGTTGCCCCTTTCAGCTGTAAGCGGTTATTTTTTCCTAGTGCGGGAGTCGTCTGAACCGCCTTCTCGTTCATTTATTTCCCAATTTATCACTGTGCCGATAACGCCATATTTGGCATTATAGCGGGGAAAACTGCCAATAGAAACAATGCAGCAAAGTCACAGGTAACAAAGAATAAAGAAATACTGATATACTCTCCTAAATAGCATAAAGCATTCCTCCCTGGTGTGAACTGATTTTAGGAAATCACAATTCTTTATTAGCCCCGATATTTGTAATATCTCTCATGCTTGAGGCATACTGAAGCATGTAAGCATTGTCGTGTTTGCGCTTTGCAGGTACTGCTATGGTATGCCTACAGAATCTGAGAAAGACATTCAAGTATGGTGGTCGGAAGAATGTACCAAGCATCGAAGAGATT
Organism: Amblyomma mixtum; assembly: GCF_055824585.1. Taxonomy (NCBI): domain Eukaryota; kingdom Metazoa; phylum Arthropoda; class Arachnida; order Ixodida; family Ixodidae; genus Amblyomma; species Amblyomma mixtum. The sequence goes on from NC_143015.1 coordinate 95,353,135, forward strand.
GCAGCGATATCGGTGAGTTCTTTCTGCTTTCTTTTAGTGGCAGTCGTTAGAAGACTGAGTGCTGTAAGTGAATATTATTTCCATGTTCGCATTGGAATCAGCGTTTCCTGAAACTGCTTAAAGTCAACGTAGTGTTTGGTTGTTGAAAAATGCAAAACAGAAAGGCAGTGAATTAAGTTCTCCGTTGTCCGCACAGGCCGGTCGAAACTCCAAGAGGCAGATCTACCGTTTGCCGGGAGGTACAGAGCGCGTGATCAACACCAAGTCGACGACGGTTGTGGAGGACATCATCGACGAGATCTGCGGCATCCTGGGCGTGCGGGGCAGCACCGAAATGGACGAGTTCTCGCTCTACTGCATCGTCGAAGGCGGTATGTCCAGGTTACAGAGGCCTTTATCGCAGTTACCAATCGTCGGAGAGGATTTTAGGAGTACGTCGCTTCCCAAAACACCATGCATGACGCGTTATCAAATCCTTTTCGTTGTAAACTTGACATGCGATGACGGGACTTTGCACTGGAAAGTGATAGTGATACAGAGCTTCTTTTTTCTCTTCCGCGTTCTTGAATGCCTTCACTGTCACGTTTTCTCGAAGAAAAAGACAGCGCTATTGATTCAGGCAACCACGGGCCTGGCATCATGAGTTCATTATTGAAATCCATGTTATCGTGAACTCGTGGAACAGTGTGAAATAGGTTGTTTTTTTTTTGCTTGCGTGGCATTTCTATTTCTTCTCCGCTGGGATAATTAGCGAATTCATCGAATAGCCAAGTGAACGAATTTTCTGTCGATAGAATGTGCTCAAAGCACTTCGTTTTTTTAGTTTTAGCCTAGTGAACTGACGAGTGGAACCCAATGTTCACACCCACACACTGAGCCATAACGAGGTAAAGGGGGACCACCTGCTGCAGTTAGTCCTCGCAACGAACTGTTAGCCCGTGTAGAGTTTAACTGTGGCCGATGGTCGTTTTCCAGTTAGTATCTGCGGGATTATAATGACATGCATTTTAAGGGGTTTTTAAAGGATGAGCCTGTTTCGAACGAAAGGCAACCTCCGCGTGTGTGCCCATCCCGCAGACCCGCTGACGATGCCTCTGAGCCGCGAGGAGTACATCCTTGACGTGACGACGGAGCTGATCAAGAATGGTCACGTGTTCTACCTCATCTTCTGCCGCTCCGTGTGGTTCTTCCCTCTGCGGCTGGACAACGCGCTCTACGTGGAGCTCATCTTCAACCAGGTGGCGCCGGACTACCTCGAGGGGCTGCTGCTCGTCCAGCCACAGGGGCGCCGCCTGCCGGACCCCACGCTGGTAAGTTCCTACGCGGGACCCTGAAACGATTTTGATGGTCATATTCTAATGCAACATACTTGCAGAGGCGCTTTTTCTGAGTATTGTAGGGGGATTTCAAAGCTCTGCGTGGACCCTATAATTTCTAAGTAATTTGTCAATATTTCTGGTCGCAACTGATTAGGGCTACACCTCACTGCTTTTTCTTAGCCACCCTTCCCCCTGTGAGGTAGAGTAGGGAATCAATTGACGTGGGCGGGATGGGGCGTGGCGGGGTGCCGTGCAGTCCGGACGTGTTTTGTTATTTTTTTTTCCGGCGCGTCGACGTGCATGAACTGGGGTGGGAGAGGAAGAGCATTAATTTAAATCCACGATATCTTCGGCGTTAATGCAGCTAGATTAAAAAATTTTGCGGTGCGGTGACGAGGGATGGAATACCGATCGCTCGCGCTCTTTTCCTAGCCGTAGTAAATATGGTTTCATGGCCCCTTTAAACTCCCGGGGATGTTGACAAAAACCTGAGAGCACCGAACCAAACGCGGAATATCCTGCTAGGGCTGTATGCTGTAGCCAATGATTTTCAAGGAAAAAAATTCGCTATGGCTTAGCTTGGTTAAGCCCGGTAATTGCGAAAGCAATATCCGTACCTACGCCATGGTTCAGCTGGTAGTGTAGCTGGTGGTGGTGCTTGTGGTTAGACTTCTGGTGATGCATCTGTTATACAATCCAATGCAATCCAATCCAATGCAATCGAATCCAATGTAATGTAATCTAATCTAATCTAATCCAGTCAGGCCGCCATTCATGTGCACCGCCGTCGCACACGGACGGCGCGAGATGGTCGCCCAGCTCTTCGGCGTGACGTGACACAGAGGTCATGCGAAAGGTCATTTCATGTGCACCGCCGACGCACCGCAAAGGCTAGAAAGTGAAAGTAGTATTGCTTTCGCAGTAAAATAGCGCACTCAGGACAACGGACAAGGAATGCCAAACAACATAAGACACAAGCGCTTTCCTTGATGCGATACCAACTAGCTGAAATGTCGATTCTACCTCAAGGTTTTTTTGTTGGAGTAAATACTTTTGGAAAGGTGGAAACCGTGGCTGATCGGTAGGCACTGATATTGTTCAAGCGCCACATAGACGAGAGAAAAAAAGAGAGGAAAGCGCTTGGTTCTGTCTTTTCTTCTATCTCTGTCGACTGTACCCGCGGTACTTATGTGGAGCGGGAAGTCCTCTTCTATCGGACTCATCTACTATCTGTCTCAGTCGACTGTGCGGCGACGCAGTCAAACAGTATGAGCTAGATAGATAGATACAGAGAGGGGGAAAGGCGGAGATGTTAACCAGAAAGATTTCCGGTTGGCTACCCTGCACTACTCATTACTACGCTACTGCGCATTACTACGCTACGCCGCGGCCTTCTTTCACATCTCTATAGTCGTATACAAGTCAAGAAGGCAGCGATGAGCGCCCCTCAATGTAGACCCTGGACTTCGACTGGTTAAACCCCTAGTGTGAGATTGCAGGTGACTGGCAAGAGCCTCCGCGATATCTGATTAACCGCGTCGTCATAGCAATCAGTCGATGCCATTGGCCAGAGGGCCTCATCTGAGGTATGTTTGCTGCCGCCTTCTTCTTGCCATTGGCACTTTTAAAATAGCGTCGCTTACTTAAACAAAACACAAGCATTGTGCTATACGTTCTGCCGTTTGTCACATCCGCACTTTGAGCTGCGCGTATGTAAACGGAAACGCAACGATAACTTGAGCCTAATGTCGGCATCTGCTTTTTTTACCGGGAATAATTTTTATCAACAAACCGACGGTCCTCTTTAGGCCTAGCAGTGGTAAAATTTCATTTCACAAAACACATTTGTAGCTAATGCATATCGTTATATGCGAGATGACACCCAGCGAAAGCCTGATGTCACGTAGCATTAGTGATCAGTGAACATTCTGATAAACGTTGTACCAACGACGAATTCACTCCGGAGCGAGGGCTCATGCTTAGAAGCGCTCCGCCATTTCAGCAACGATATTTTGACGCACTCAGGAGACGCGCACGTTAAACTCGGGATATAACGTGCGTAACGCGAACTCACGTTATGGCTCGATTTGAAATAGTGTTTGGCCCTTGCGCATTACGAGACACTTTGTTTACTAGCGCACCATTTTTCAGAATTTTTACTTCGGTACTGAGCTGTGCCCGACTATCGCGAAAAATTATGGAACTTCAGTGAAACCAGCCGTATGACCTAATCATTGAGACAATAGGTATTTTTTTAATTTGTAAGAAGAATGAAGTGCGCATGCCTTTTCACGGAAGGTAACAGTACGTGATATCTTTTGCAGGGCGACATTGCGCGGATAGCTGCCCTCCTTCACAGAGCGGCCGACATGCAGCATGTGCCTTCCAAGTAAGTGTGAGGTAGAGGTCTTCTGGGTCGATAGACCTCAGGCCGGGAACAAAAGACGTCGGTGATCAAAGCGTAAACTAAAAACACAGACTGCCTCCACGGTGACTCAGTGGTTATGGCGCTCGGCTGCTGACCCGAAAGACGTGGGTTCCATCCCGGCCGCAGTAGTGAAATTCAAATGGAGGCGAAGTTCTAGAGGCCCGTGTACGGTGCGATGTCAGTGCACGTTAAAGAATTTCCGGAGCCCTTCACTACGGCGTCCCTCATAGCTTGAGTTGCTTTGGGACATTAAGCCCACATAAACCAATCCACGAGTGTTAAACTGCAAGCCTCTCGCGCGGTACCACTACTTTGCGCAGCAGCGCACAGAGGACGCCACAGGTCTGTGGCGCACGCGATAGTTTGCGTCGCTGCGAAAAGAGGGCGCCACAGATCAGGGAGTTCATGAAATTTGAGCCCACATGCTAACGCATTCCCCTGCGCATTGATCGTCGGAGAATTTTTGCCTTGTTTATCCTTTGATCACTGACTACCTTTGCTGACGTCATTCGCCGAGCGCTAGGTGATGTGCCTGTGCGTACATTGCCTATAATTCACGTGCCCTTCCTTTTGGTGGACCACAGAGACGAAGTGAAGTACCTCCTGCCCAAGCCCGTGCTGGCGAGCAAGGAAGTCAAGCCTCCGCACTGGGTGGACCTGGTACAGCGAAACTGGGCCGACATGATGGCCCTCACCAACACCGAGGCCAAGGCCCAGTGTTTGGGTCAGTGCTCTGCATCTGCTCACTTCCAACGGGTACTATATGTACGCGTGGGCAGTGAGCGCGAAAATGTAACAGCACGATTGTGGGTTCAAATATTAATGGGATTGGGTTGCTAACTCTGATCATGGAAGATAGGCCATCCTAGATATAACGACGGGGAATGCGGTCACCGGCCTTCGTGAGTGAAGGCGGTGCCGTTATAATCCTGCCGAGGCTTATCTTTTTTTTCCTTTATATTGTGCCTGTTCGCCCATTATCTTCGTGCGGTGGCTTCGTGCTGTATTTTCCAAATTTTAGCACACCCTTATCAATATCGAAGGCATAAAATACTCTTACGACGAATGCCTTGACATCTAACCGCTATGCGTAGTTAGTTCCCACCTCGGTAGTTAGCGTTCTTACTTGTCTCCAGTACCCGACTCGATCTAAGGTATTTTTTTTTCTCACTGGCCAACCCTTGCTTTGCATTGTAAATTGATACACACAGCGTATTCTTGCAGCCGGTGTTGTTTTAGTGGTCCCTTCAGGCGCAACTCTAGAATTTTTCTCAAAGCATGTGAGCGCGACTTTCTGCATTTGTCTCAGTTTCTTAAAGATGAAAGCGGCGCCGATGTTAGAATAGATTATATTTATGCTGACCTAGTCTTCTCTTTTTATGGCGGACTTCATAGTCACCGCTTTTTATTAAGTCCTCCGCTAAGGAGGGAAATATTTATCTAAGCCAAAAATGCAGCATCGAACTAACGAGAATTCGGCTCTGCGTGTAATACTGCACGACTCCTCTCCTTGCCGGCTGATTTATGCGAATGATTTTCGCGTTCTTGCTCCGTGCAGACATTCTGCAGAGGTGGCCACTCTTCGGATCCTGCTTCTTTGCAGTCAAGGTAAGCGCTGGCTCTAGCGCATGCGACTTCTTGGGATTGTTGGTTTCATCACGCTCCGCGATTCTGCACGGCGGAATATTACTCTTAATATGTGCGCAGTGCTTCGTTCACAGAAGCCCCGAATATTCGGACCAGGTCTTGCTCGTCCGGTTTTCATTTTATTAGTGTCAAGAGAGGCAGAGCGAAATTTTAATTTCCTTGAGATTGAAATTCGTGATTATTGTACGCATTCTAATCTGCGATCTGCTGGTAGAGCAGTAAAATGAATAAAACTCTGCATTTAGTTTTGGAAAATATAAGTTAACCGAAATCTGCTTCTTGTAATTGTTTTCCGGGGGCCTTGTTAAACTCCCTAAAACCTCCGTGGAAACGCTAGCGTGAAAATTATAGGAAAGAACCAGCAATGTCGTACGCATCTGTACTGCCTTATGCACCTGTTACAACAAAATACAGCTCACCTAATCTGAGCTGTAAAGTGGAGCCTTGCATCACAGTGTTCAAGGCGCGTGATAGCACGGAACTGTTAAATGTTCATGTTACACTTGAACTGCAACGATTTTGATCACGCCACTTGAAAGTCCTCAAACTCTCTGACAGTTCTTCCAGTTGGGAGAAGGTGCAACACTCGCCTCTCTTTCTTCTCCGCAGTGGATTCGTAATGAGAACGTCACGGCTGAGCACATACTGGCCTTGAACCGCGAAGGCATCCACTTCCTCGACGTCGTCACGCACGTAAGTAGTGCGACCGCTGTCTCGATTTCCCTTGGTCTGCATACTCACTCTGAATGCAGAGAACATCGCGAAACTAGATCAAACATTTGCTACTCTCCTTTCCTTCAGCTGCGCTGTCACTGCCATTATTTTTTCCTTTGCATATTGTATACGCACCCTCTTTTCCTACGCAATAGTATATAGTCCCCGCTCGCTGTTATTAGTTTTCTCGATTCCAACAAATTTGCTCGGCACATATAGTCACAAGAAGCTTCAACAGATGGCGCCAGCTACTCCAGCGAGGGAATAAAGTTTCCGCGGGGAGAAAGTGGAACCCGCTGCAATAGACGATATGCGAAATTGCTTGGCGGTCTGGCAACACCGCGCCCACAACTTCCGGTTTCCATCTTGGCGCGGTCGAGCTCGTCGAGCTGGTGCATCGTTTGCTATGCGTACTTTCTTCTTGCGAGTGGAATTTCAACAGGCAAGCTTCAGCTGCTGCGTTGTTTTCACAGCTGATCTTCGACCAAATGTAGGTGCTTTCAATAAGCGCCAGCTTACTCCTACCGCATCCTCAGCTTCGCTTGAAGTCTGGCGCTGATGATCGCAATAATCCGCACTCGAAAGTGGGTTGGAAAGTCGAACCGTGACCGTGTGCTGTTGTCGTTTTAATGCTCGCATTAAAGCACCAGTTCAAGCATCACGCATTATCATGGCTATTTTATTCCCAGGTGGACGCGAATTCATCTGGTAGGGTAGCGAGCGGTTATTTTGCGATTTTGCGGTGAGTGCGCACGTGTGTTGACAAACTTCTGTGACAGTGCGAACTTTCGTTCGCGCCGACGCCAGGAGCTTCGTGCATTGCAGTATAATCACACAAGACCCTCGACCAGCTGCGTAATTCGATTCCTTTACTGTAATGTGCAATGCGCATCCGCGGTTTTCAACGTCACCGTTTCAGAGCCCGGCGTCGGTTGATTTTCGCCACAATTCGTTGAAACCGCGTCCTGTTTAAGACGCAGTCAGTCGACATTAACAAGAGGAAAGTAGGCATGCACATATAATTCAAAATATTGTAAGCAAAGACGAAGCTTTTTTTCTTTTTTTTCAGATAAGCACTGAGCCTCCGCGGCGGCTTGATTAGAGAAAGATGTTACAGCTGTAGGTGCATGCACAGACTCGATACGCTGGTCAAGCTGTGTGTGCAGGGGCGAAATTAGCATGTTCGGTTGCTTCCGAAACTTAATTAGCTTACTCCCAAACTTGGACAAATGGCTTTGTTGCGAAGCAAGCTGTTGGAGCTTGCCACAACGATAATAAAATCTGATGGCCTGAAGCGTTTTCAGAACTGTTGCACATACTTTCTAGCTTAGACATGTGTCCCTCCTTCATAATAAAGTAGCTATATTATTCGCTTCTTTTTTTTTTTAGATTTTCGTCGCCGCAGATATCGAAGGTATAGGAATCCTCAAGAAATAAACCATTCGCACCTCAGTTTTTATACGTAGGGTGTATTGCTTCACAAAGACTCCTTAACGCGCATAACATATGCGTATATGGTCCAGAGAGTTTGCTCGCCCTTCTAAAACTAATTGAACACGGGAAAAACTTAACTGAACACGTAGCAAACTAAGCAGTAATCGGCATATGGTTCTTCGAGTGAACTTATTTCGCCACGGCACAAGCGATTGGCCCGCTCAAAAAAATTACCTTCTCTATTACGTTGTTCAAGTATATGCGTCTATATATATTCACGCCCGACCGGAGAGTTGATAAATGCACGAAATCGGCTTCTAATTTTGATCAGAGACAACAAAGGCTGTGGTCCTTATCGTAATTTAAACGCAAATCACCTCGAGAGATTTGTCAAAAATCAGCGCAGAAAGCGAAAGATGCGCACTGATCCGCGTGCTGACACACGATACCTCGCATGACGTTTTGTGTTACTAAAACGTTGGGACGGAGTAAAAAAAAAATAGAAAAGTGAAAAGCTTGAACGCACCTAGTTCTGGCACGCATCGTAGTGTCTTTTCACAGTGGAGAGGGTAGCGCAACACTGCATCGGCATTTTACTTTTCAAACGAAGCGCAGCCGTTTTAACCCAACGCTGGGCAGCGGTTTCGTTTTCTGTACCGTGCCAACATGGAGGACTTAGTTCTCGGAGCGCCGAGAGATGGCGCTGCGCATTTCGCATATCGTCTATTGTGTTCTCTGAAATGGCTAGCAAATGGCGTCAGGAAAGAGGTTGTTTGAATACTATTCATATCTTTAATTTTGCTCCTGCTCAATGGGTGCTAGAGCGAAAATGTTTGTTCACTTCAAAGACAGATGTTTTGGTGAGTGTCCTTTAGAGTGAGATGCGCGACTATAGCAGCTTCTAGGGTATCGACGGGATATGGGTCTCCTGCAAGTACGGGGGCTTTCGTGACGTAGGCGGAAGACTTTTGCGTTGTATGTAAGAAACTAGCCTTAAGGACTCACCGTCATTGCCTTAACGAACTTTCGATCCCTGGCGCCTTCCACGCAGGAGTCGGTGTGGATGTACCCGTTCTCAGAGGTGATATCGACGCGTAAGGTCCGTGCCGAAGACGGGACCCTCTTCCTGGACATGAAGTGCGGCAACCTCATGGTACAGAAGATCACGCGCATACAGACCGACCAGGTATGCATCCCAACGCATGAATACAAGTGATTTTGTAGCATTCAGTTTGACAGTAGTAGTTCTTAATAGCGTAGGTCCGCTTGTAGTATTCAGATTGTAGAGTATTTTAATTGCATTGCAACAATGGTTCGTTCGACTTCTGCGGATAAATTTAATGAGATTGACCTATTTATAGTGTACTGGTAAAGGAACTAGACATGTTATGATATGAAGAGGCTAGTTCTAAATCATTGTCTGCTGCGGCTTCCGTGCTTATAGGATCGCAAAAGTGCTTAAATGATGAAGACACAGAAAGACTGGCACACAGTACGCTTACTTCCAAATGGTTTGGTTCACGCGAGAAAGTGGTACTTGTGCTCTTCGCATTGATATGCGCGTGCTCACAAAGCTTGTACCAAAAATTGACGAAGGGTGATTTTTTTGCCCTTTTCCTTTCCTTCTAATTGAGTAGTCACTGTTCGCGGTGAATCATACAGCATATTTTATCGGCAGCAAAATTTAAGGCGCAGTTACGCAATCATCCCCTGCTCGCGATATTTCGATTGCTTCGTCTATTGCTCGCGTGATTTTACATTTGCACAAGAGAAGCACTTCAAATTCGTAATAAAAAAGGCTTCAACACAAAACCGGGTTTTAAAATCGATCACCTCGCGTGGGTAGCGTAGGTAACATTCCTGTAAAAACAGGATGTCGACGCCCTGTGCGCGGGCGAAGTGCATAACCTCTCTCTGCTTATCCGGCGATCGAAATCCCTGAACTTTCAGGGAGAGGAGGTGCACTAACGCCATGATGGTAAGACAGGGCGCCGACGTGATTCCTGTACAATTAAGTACGATTCCTGTACAAGTCCGAAACTTACTGAATAAGCAACGACATACTGTATTCCAAAGTACGAGCCGGTCTAAAGGCATACCAAAGCGTGTTCGGAAAATCGGCGTTAAGCACAGCGTTAAATCTATAAATTAAGCAACGCAGAGGACGTAGGCTGCAATTATTTTTAAGCGATGGAATCCAAGAGCAAAATGAGTTTCGAGGAGCGCCAGATAATTATTAACGGTAATAGATGGGCGGGCAAGTTTCCTAAATATTTATTGTGCAAAGCCGAAAAATTATAGTCCAGACAAAGAACCAAAGAACTGGCGAGCAAATATTGTTTTTAACTTAGGAAGAAAGGAAAGGGCGCAGCAGATGTCTCACTTTTCTATGCATACCTTAACAACGCAGTCAGGGAAGGAGTGAAGAGAGAGTGAAGGAAGGAGAAAAGGGTGAAAATACAAACAGTGTAGAGGAAGACTGAAGAAACAAAAATCTCTGCCTCTCCCGTAACCGAGAGTAGAGTAAGCATGAAATGTTTACGGGCATAATGCGAAGCGCACGCGGACACGACGAGACGCAGGCCTGACAAGAATGTATATGCAGCGCGTTCGAAACTGTCAGAAGTGCGTAGAGGCGAAAGCGTTTTCAGCACCACTTTGCGTATGTGACACTGGTGATGTTACCACTGGATTACGTCACACAATTCATGACGAAGTAATGACAAATTAATGATAAGTGTGTAATGACTGATTACTGACTAAATACTAATAAACTGCTAATTAATGACGCTTAAGCTTCGCCTTTAGGAGTGGAACGTGACAGCGTGTTGTAGCGCTGCCAGGCAGTCCGCGGAACGCCACCACCCGTTCGGCGTGATGCTTCGTCCTTTGAACGCGACGCTTTTTGAGGAAAGGAAATTACGCAGTAATTCTCTGCCATCTCGCTGGACACCCGAGCCGCACCTTACAGGAAGGTAGGAACGCCACCACCCGTTCGGCGCGATGCCTTGCCCTTTGAACGCAACGTTTTTTGAGAACAGGAAATGGAGCAGTAATTCTCTGTCATCCCGGTGGACACCCGAACCGCACCGTACTGGAAGGGAGGAACGTCACCACCCGTTCGGCGCGATGCGTTGCCCTTTGAACGAAACGCTTTTTGAGGAAAGGAAATGGCGCAGTAATTCTCTGTCATCTCGGTGGACACCCGAACCGCACCATACAGGAAGGGAGGAACGCCACCACCCGTTCGGCGCGAAGCTACCGGCGCTTGTATGCCGGTCCTGTAGGAGGGCTTAGAGAGTCTCGTTAAATCTCGTACGGTGCCCGGATGTGGCATGTATGTGCTTTTTGCACGCGTTATTAGAAATCGGAAATTATAATTCCGTGCATTATCAAACGCACAGCCCGACTGATATCTTGATAAACATTGAGAAGGCACTGGCAGCAGTTATTTTTTGTGACTCGTTTGGAGACCAACCGGCGCTTGCATGCCGGTCGCGTAGGAGGGCTTAGAGAGTCTCGTTAAATCTCGTTAAGTCTCGTACGGTGCCCGGATGTTCTCGTTTCAGAGCCCGGATGATGGCTCTCGGTCTCGGCGTGACGTCACCACACTGCCGACAATGGGAGCTAAAAGCATTTCATGCTTAAAAATCAGGACGGCAAGCACTCTTACATTTCAACAGGTTAGGCCTAGCAACACCTAGAGAAGTGTGCGCTGCCAGCACAACGGCGGGCTGTACGTCCCTGCAAGAACCGCGTTACTAACGTGGTTGCAATGTATTCTTGCTTTTAGGTTACAGATAAGCTTATCTATTACCATTTTTATATATCGAATTATCGAAATATCGAAATATTTCAGAATCGCTGTCGAGTTCGATATATCGGGGTCCAGCTTTATGTCCTAGTTGAGTGCTCCTCACAAAGCTCGTGTTGTCGCCGTGGAGGCCAGACTTTGCCTTTTATAGGGTATAAAGCGGCCTTGTGACCTCTCCCAATATCGTACCGCTTGTCTTTCCAGGCCCACGAGATATCGAGGCTGGTGCGGCAATACATCAATATCCAGCAGAGTCACCAGGGGAACCAACATGGCGGCGCCCCGCAGGACGTCACGCTATCGCGGAATCTCAAATGAAAACGCCCTCCACGACTCACCAGAGCCCACTCTGACTCGGGGAGTGGCGTCACCGCCCCGGATAGCGGCGCTTTCCGACGTTGTTAACTTCGCTCTTAACCAACCAACACCTGCGACTCTTCATACAGATTCGTCTGGAGGGGTTACACCTTCCTTTCACAACAGCTAATTCCGTCCTCGACATTTCTTGAGTAGGGCTCCATTGTACTGACGCAAGTGCGCGCGCTCTCTGAAGGTGCCCTCTGTAAGACAATGCCCCTCGCTGCAACGCATTTACCTTCGAACACATTCGTACGTTTATAGTTCCGCAGGTGAAGCTGGAAGTGCGCTTCATGTTGATGCGACAGCGCGGTTCTCCGCAGGATGAATGGTCGCTTGAAGATAAGCCAGCGGTAACCCTTTATCGCGTCTTCTTCTCATATGAGACGAACGCAAACGAATCTAAACTTGACGAACCTGCCGAAACCTTTCGCCACCGCTGGCAATACGTTCTTGAAAAATTTTCTAAACAGGTGACTTCGGCTAAGCGAACTTTAGGGAGTTATTGAACACCGGAAGTATGGTCCCGCTACAGCACCTCGTGACGTCACTTCGAAATCGGAGAACGTTTTAGTGCTGCGTTATCACTTCGTCGTTAGCCTTGGCCGCCCATACCTGTTTCCATATGTTGCGACTGAGTTGCGCAGTTTGCGCATGACGTCACGGTGAAGATGCATCGGCAAAGGCAGCCTAAAACGTTCCAATTCCGGATGTCGTACCGGGATCAAGCTTTCGGTGTTGGGTAACTCATCGTTTTACTTCGTAACGGTAACGGGTGTGTGATTGACACAAGAATCTCCTGCCAGATTGTGAACGGACCTCGCACTCTTTTCCTTCATGTAACATAAAGTTTTTTTCCCCTGGAGAGTTGATAGAACGCGGGGACAAGATGGCGTAGCGAACCAGTCACGACAAAGTGTCTCCCATCGCCAACAGCTGCCAAAACCGTCCTCTCTGCAGGTGCAAAAAGGGGAGCAGTCTTTGCGCTGACGACTAAGCATTATATTCATTGCCCTTCTTTTAGGTTAAATTGACTAGCATGTGTGTGCGTGTGTGTGAGTTTATACGTCTCTATGTATATATATATATCCGTCCTGCCCGCTTCGAGAAGCAGCCTTTCTCAACTCACAGATGTGGCCAAGACGTCATCTTCTTAGTGCCTTGTTCAACTGGTTGCATCGTGTCCCGTGACTTTTTTTTTTCAACGTAACAAGCAGACATGTAGTAGCAATACAGGTGTTACCACTCGTTCGCGAAGTCCTTTTTTTGTATGCGTGTTCAGAGCTCTCCAGATTAAAAACGGAATGGCAGAAAGGCTGCTTTCAAGCTGTGTCGTAGTACGCAATAAAACGTGAACCTTATTGCTTGCCCGGTGTCTCTTGTCTTAAGTAGTTCACTTTGAGTACGGGCTTGGCGATGCTGAAGTAGGAAACCTGGTGTCACGGTTTCGCTTGGTAAGGCGTTCTTTTGGCTCATAAGGGATCTGAATGCAAGCGAGAGTGAATGGTCATGGGTGAAGTCATGAACTTTCTAAGTGCGAGAGATGGCAAGTGGGCGAGAGTATTCTGGTGGTGTGAACCTACTAGGCAAGGAGTGGACGGGCTGTCGTCTTTAGCGAGTTTTAGCACCGCTGTGCGGTAAACGGTAACTGCAACCATACAGCGAATGGGGCTAGGTAAGAACTGCAATGGTAGCAACCGTATCTGCCGTACGGCTAGCCGGCTACGCCAAAACTATTCTGGTGCGAAAGCATTCATGCGCTCACCAACCCCAACCATCAACCTGGTCTCGGTCTCTCTTGTGCAGTTGCCTATAAACAGCGACGCCATGTTGAGTTAAAAAAGAAATCAAATTAACGCCTACGAATGGGAGTCGAACCTGCGGCGGCGCGAAAGGATGAGCTCCCACGGAGGAAGGAAAAAACTACGAGGAAGCATAACGTGACGCGCTCAGCCTCTGCAAGCCATCCTGCTCTGACGCCGCTTCCGGGGGCCCTTTTGCGCACACACTCATGGGAAATAGGCCCTCCACAGTTACCAGACTGCCAACCAACGGTGCTTTTTAGTGAACGTCCGTGCTCCGATGCAGCGCAGAAGCGCAGCGCCCGTCTTGCAGCTTTGGCGGAATGCGTACCGAGCTCGAGGTTGTCTGAAGGCTCCGCGTCTCAACACTTCTGTTGATTACACTCTTGAGTCTTTGGGTGCACTGTAGAAAACTGCAGGTAAACATTTCATCGAAAGGTTCGTTGGTGGGCACTGTGCATTTGAACTAACGTCGCTGTACGCTATATGTATACGGTGCGGTACTCCAGGGGCGCGATTACGAGTCGCTCAAAATCGTCTCAATCGGAAAGTGTCTCTTAAAGTGTCTCATTTGCCCCGTTCCTATTGGTCGGCCGTGACCAGCGGCCATATTGTTTTTTTTGCGTCACCGGCGGACGTCATAAAACGGGCAGAAGAGTTGACGTTGCTTACCTAATTGTGCGAGCCGATTGAGACGATTTTTCGGGATTGGAACGAGTGGTCTCAAACCGCTTGAGACAGAAAATGGCGGTTGTTTACATGGCCGGTGGCCGCGCGAGCAGCGGTTTAAGAGGGTGCGTGAAGACGGTTTTGACGTGCCGGACGAGTTGTTTCGACGTTTTGACATAGGAAGGAGCACAATGGCTGTGCGACGAACTCGCTGTTGAACTTGGAGGTGTGCGGGTGAGTGCGCGGTCAGTGGAGCGGCAAGTGCTGTGCGCGCCTTCACCGCCGGTGGGTTTCAAGACACCGTCGGAAATGAAGTAAACGTCGGCGTAGCCCAACCGACTGTGAGCAAGTGTTTGCGGTGAGTTGCGGAAACCACTGTCAAAGTTAAGTCGCAGAAGGTGCGCGCTTTCCGGCGAGACCCCCAAGATAAGGCAGCGGCGAAGGAGGACTTCCTTCGCATAAACTTTCGCCACCGCAGTATCCCCGGCGGCGTCATCCGAGCATCATCCGAACGGAACGGCAACAACACCAACACGAATATCAAGTGCTTAACCCGAAGCGGGCGGCATGAGTTGGTTACGAGGCGGAAGAGTGATTGTTGCCGCAGTGACCGGGCGTGCCGGCTCTTAATTCCCGCAGTGAGATATCAAGCTCCCAGCAACTGCACCGGTCTGCTTCCGTATGTCGGCAGTTGCTGCAGTGTGATTATTGATGGTCGCCGGGTATTTTCTGAACAAAAATAAATAGAATCACGCATCGCCCTTGGAGCACATTTGCCATCGATAGCAGGCTAGGTGAGTTCACACTGGCGAGTCGCGGAGGTCGCGCGACAGGCTTAAATCGATTTGTTACGCTCCCTCCCCGTTTTACATGTGCTTCGCAAAGCGTAACTAATTGACCGAAATCGGTCGCCTAGAATACTAGAGCGACGTTTGCAACTCGCCAGTGTGAACTTGCCTTAAAGCTGCCTTCGCCGGTTTTCGAGCCAAGCGCTCCTTGCAAATTGATCTCGGCAGACCCGTAGCAATCACTGCCTTTAAATAGATTTTTCCGCGCACTTAAGACGTCCGCACAGTACCTTGATTCTATGTAGTGTGTAAAAAAAAAGGACAGCCGTCAATCAGCTGATTTTTTTCTGGCTGCCATGTTTACGATGGCTGAGTATGTGCTTGGAGGGATAAGGCTGAATCTATGGCTGAATCCTTTGAATCAGGCGGCAGCTCACGCCACCTAGCCGACGCTACCGACGCTTTTCCAGCGTCAGCGCACCCTCGCGGCAGCAAAAGTGACTGAAGAGCAAAATTAATTGCAAAATTGAGGACGCTTCTTCTTTTGCTTCATGTCTTTGAGTTTGAAACATAGTTTGTTAGCGAAATAAAACATTCTTCAAATTATTAACGGCGTGTTTACAGCAAAACTTTAGCATACGGTCCCTTATTGCGCAACTAAATGCTTCTTGGGTGGAACCCTACTATTAGACACCTCAACCTCGCTGCTAATTGGTTGATTCCGCGGTCAAGGACTCGCGGTGTCGTCATTTTGATGTCAGAGTCTCAAAATTGAGACAAAAACTCGTAATACTGTCCCAGTACCGACGTCAAGAGGCGTTTCGTGATCTTGTTAGAAGTACAAATGCTCATGCCCGCTTTGATTGTCGCTAGAATTCACAATTTTTCAGAGCGCCGTGCGGCCACGACCTCGTCACTGTTCAGCTGTGGTTTTATTATTGTTGCATAATAGGGAGTTCCTTTCGTCGTTATACACTCATGCGGACCGTTTATTTCAGCGTATGCTATAAGCGGAGAACTAGAGGATAGGCAAAGAAAAAGAGCCTCTAAAAAAGGGCGCAGTGGCTTCCAGAGCGCTCACGCCGGACGGACGTGTTTAACGAGAGCTCTGGCGCGCTGCGCAAGATTCTTTCTCTCGGGCAGGCGGACTTCGTCCCGCCCATGGGCCCGCCGTTCTCCGCTATTCTCGAGGCTCAAGTAGCACCGAATACGCTCGCGCACATACGCGGTTCCGGCGTGAAATGCAGCAGTAGAGTATTTCTCTCTCTCGCTGTCGAGAGAGAGTGCCGGCGGCTTTACGTCTGCCCCTGCGCGGGGTCTCCCGGCCCTCGACATTAGCTTGTTTGTCGGTTTCGAAGCCGATGCTCGGAGTTGACGCGCTGCTGTGGGCTCACGCCTTTGCTCGAGAAGTTTCTGCCCTTGTCGGAAAACGACGGCAGATACCGTCCTATAGAATAATGCAGCTTTCGTTAGTGCGACCTGACAGGCGCTGCCATTAGTGACAGTAGCAAGAGTTTTCGGTTTGTGATTGTGACGAGGCCCCCAGGACGGCGTTCTTCCGTACGGATCCTGCATCCCGACACGCAGCATTCCATTGCGCAGCTCAGACGACCCAGCCGCACTTCGCGAAAAACACGGGCGCACTGAGGCACTGGCCTCTCGGCACATAAAAATCTCCAAGCTCCATGGCCTGTCTCAAATTTCGAGCGCAGCCGTGTTGGTCGTCTTACACAACACAGGGAGAGAGCAAAACCGAAACCGAAATCCGGCTAAGAGCTACCGCTGCCTTGTCACGTGAGGGCCTATTCCCCATGATGCTTTCCATCATATTTTTTATGCCTACGCTTCAAGATTGTGACGTCATGCTCCCTCCTAGTTTTTATTGCGTAAGCAATATTACGACAGGTTTCAGCCTTTCGCGTCGGGGCGGCCGCGAGGCCCGTTTGACCTTGAAGGGCGGCGCGAGGCGCGGCGCACTACAGCTGTAGCCGCTCCGCTGCCGAGTGGAGGCGCTGCCCTCGCTGCGCTCTCGCCAGCTGCGGAGTGTGGAGAGGAGGCTGGAGGACGGGGGGGGGGTATAAAATGCGTTCGCTCGCTTGTTTCTTTTTCTCTTTCCTCTGATCTTTTAACTCTCCTCTATCTGCACGTGGCAGCGGTGGTGGCTTGGCTCGAGCCAGTAGCAGGCCCGTGCAATTTCCTCTTCATCCTTCTCTCAGTCACAACAACAACAACAACAAGCCGGCTCCGTCGCTATGCCATAGATTAAAATAAAAGTAAAGAGCGGACACTCGGGCCCTTTCGCGGCCGAGTTCGGCGCTTCCCCGTTTCCGCCAGATGGCACTGAACGTGCAAATAAAAAAAAGAAAAAGAGCATGGTCTTGGCATGTCTTGGCTTCCTTCTGCGGAGTGACTGATGCGCTCATTGTCACCGTGACAGAATGCACGTAGTAGGTTCACTGCCGCTTGCCAAGCGCACGCGATGCGTGGCATAACGCCTTTGCGGCTTGTAGGTGACGTGTTCGCCGCGGCGTCCAGGCAAGCGATCAAAGCCAAACGCTTTTGACGAGCGTTGCACGTCGAAACCTGGATAATCGTTGCGTGCTCCGTAATCGTCACGCTGGTGGCCGGCTGCTTAGCTGGGCAATGTGACACCGCCTCCTCCGCGAGAGTGGAGAACGCACAAGACGCAATGAAAGTAGAGCCTCCAATATTCCTGTTATGGCGTATCATTTCCGAGGCCAGTGCGTTTCCCCGGGTCCGCTAGGTGCGCTGTGCACAAAAGTCGGCCGCTGGGGCCATGGAGGAAAAAAAACTAAGGAGGGAGCGTCCGGCGACAACCTTGAAGCCTAGTCTAAACAAGTAAAGATATAGCAAAAAAAAAAGAGTGTGTCCCCCTGTGATCGCACCACGTGATAGCGTGCGGTAAAGTCTAGCCCCGCTGAGCGCGCGCATGCGCCAATTAGCGCGGCAGACTAACTGTAGATCAACTTCCTTGCTGTAGACGCCCGCGCCGCGGGTGGCGCATACGCGCGCACTAAAACATACCAGAATCAAAACATAAAGGACTGCCTCGGAGAGCGAAAAACTGAGGGAGAAAACGACTTCAAAACAACTCGGCTTGCGAACGCTGGCCGCGTGACGTCACGCTCCCTCCTTAGTTTTTTTTTCCTCCATGGCTGGGGCCTACGGGAGTGTCCGCTCTTTACTTCTATATTACTCTATGGCTATGCCGCCTGATAAACAGAAAGGGAGGCTACGTCGGCTTCACGAAGCCAGTAAACGACAACGGGCTTCGGAGACAGGTGAAAAACGCGAACAGCGGCTTGCTAAGCGGCGCGCTCAAGACGCTGCTAGACGGGTGCACCGCGCCTCTATCGAAACCGAGTTGTCTACAACCGGTGATGATCCCGAATGGAACGCTATGGATGCTTACGCAACCTACCAGGTTTAACCAAAGCTAAACCCCAGCAATTTTTTTCCTCCATGTCAGCTCCGCAGGCCGTTGCGCGAGAGCATTAGGCTATCGTCTTTCTTTTTCAGCATGGTACTTATTACAATGACGCGATGTATTATATACATGAGCTACCTACAAAGATTAAGAAAACAGGGGCAAGTCAACACAACCAAGCAACGAAGCACGAGAAAACAGTGAATTCGGAGCACATAGCTAGTACAGCACTATGCAACACATCTGAGCAAGAAAGAACTAGAAAAAAAGGGTCTAAAACGATAGCCTAATGATCAACAGAGCCTAGTGCTGTGTTGTTCATTAGGCTATCATCTCAAACCCCCCTCACCAATATATGTAAGGCATCTGAAAGCCCCCGTGCAGGAATCACTAGAATGACTGCATGGATACAAAGCAAGGTACTATTTCTCATTAAGGCGAAAGCCTTTAATGCCTCATCGTTGTCGACAGAAAGTTGTCAGCAGAGGTGTCACGCTTTTCGGTTGGTCGAAATGGTTGTGACGTCAGAGTGCGCGGATTCGAAGTAATGAGGTCACTCACGGATGCCTGGCGTCCCCTTTTGGAGCACACGACAACTAATAAAAAATAGTTGTCGTTCGCTCCGAGAGGGAGCTCAAGGCGTCTGTCTGTGGGTGACCACATTTCATACCTCATTACTGGCCCCTTTACCTGCCTCGCAGGTGTTATGCGCTTCCCCGCAGCCCTTTTGCACATGATTACTGCCGCCTCGGTATATGTTGCACTTGGTGCAGCATGCTACCTGCACCTTAGTTTGTGTCCCACCATTCCAGCCACACCTAAGCCGTAGATGTATGTCAGAAGAGATCTGCTATGAGAAACAAAGCCGGAACACCGGACGCGGCTGAACTCCACGCCGCTAGGGGAAAGCAAGAGCTTACAGCCTCCTCCAAAAAAGCGTAGCGCTGGTATCGGAGGTGGGCTACTATACCGTATACTACCGTGTACTATAATGATTGATTAATTGTTTAGCCTAAGTTTTAACTGCCAGACACACACTGTCAATTTGATGCACACCTGACTGGGCTATTACTAATGCTGCAAAACTAAATTCAATTACCTGAGCTTCTGTTACGTTATTCCTCATGCATTTTTCCTTTCTCGTAATGAAGCCTTCGTGGCAAGGATTGAATCCGCAAACACGTGGTCACCAGCCTAGCGCTACGGCCACAGAGCAACTGAAGCAGTTGAGACAGTGCTGGAATAAGCCAGTCCGCCACCGGGTCGGGCGGCCTCGTGCCGTAATTTGAAGGAAGAGGTTCGGTGAGATGATTGAGGAGTGTAGGTTGTTCCATGAGGTGCGAAGGGCATCACGGTATAAACGATGCAGTGCATTTTTTCGAATAGCAGAGTTTTCCTTTATGTGGTCATTCAGCGGTGAGGGAAGGGGTTCTTTGGCGCAACACCAGCACGTGCATTTCTCGTGTCAGAATGAACTATGGGATAGCGGTATAATGACTTTGTAGTGGTGTCGAACGGAAATGCAACTGAACTGTAAACGGTAGCCGAACTCGTATACTGCTCTTAACATGAACAAAGCCAAGCAACTCTTTATTTTCGCCATCTTGGAAGTGAACTTTGACCCGATTAACGGTAGAAATCTTTGCGATTGGGCTCGGTTAAATGTCCGGCTGAGTTTACTGGCCCAAACAGCACGTTGTGGTGCTGGCGAAATGAAACATTCTTTTCGAGGAGATCACCGATTGCATAACGCAGTACAGAAGCAGCCCCTATTCTATTAAGGGCTGAGTACCGTTTTGAACATGGGGCACCAAATTATTCGACATTGGTGATCACAGATACAGCGTGAGATCTAATTCAAAATTAGGATTACGTCGTTCACGAGAGTGCGGTCTGTTCACTTATCCTGGATTCTACTTGCTTAGTCATGGACGTTAGCGATCACCATGTATAGAGGGCTCGAAAATAGAACACAGGAGGCCCCCTAGACTTTGTCGGTTTACAAGACACGCGGGCGCTGACCGCGCTGTCATTTTTTGCAAGAAGAAAGCGTGGTCTCATTTGTTGCGTCCCTCGTTGTTGCATCACGTGGATGCACCGGGAAAAAGCATGCATTCCCCGTTAACGCATTCGCTTTCTTTCGTGTTTCACATGATCACCCCGAAATATGTGATGCTTGCTGTGCTGTTGTCCCGTGTTATAGGACGGCAATCGACAAGGAAGGGAAGGGAAAACTTTATTTACACTAATGGTTTTTCCTGCGGTTTGGGGGCATCTACAGAGACGTCTTGGTTCTACCCACAGGAGCCTTCTCTGTCGAAGTCGTCCGCCTCTAATCAGTGGTCGGTTGCCCTCAGTCCAGGGCTCCGCTGTCCACTGCCGTCCGTTGAGCTCGCTGTACCAGACTGTTGTGTCCACTTGTTGCTTTTGTGTGTGTGCGCCCCCTCCTAACGACCACTCGCATTCCCCTCCTAACGACAGTTCGCATCCTCCTCCTAACGACCACTCAATCCTCCTCCTAACGACTACTTGCCCTTCGTCGCACGCTGTCGCCAGAGGCCCCCCCACGGTGCGCCCCCGCACCCTCCTCCTGTTCTGGGAAGCCACTCCCTCCCGTGGACGCTTCTCTGCTCCCTCCTTTCTTCGGGCGGCCAGTTCGACTCCTGCCTCGGTCGACGCTGGTCGCACCCTCTTCAGCTTTAAATAAACGAAGTCTAAAAGTACCGTGTGCGTCTTTCGCTGCATTCAACACAGCGACCGGACACGACAGTGGCGACGAGAAAGTGGATTCGACCCGCGCTACGCAACGCTATTGACAAGCCATGGCTACGCGAGGGTTTCCCAATCAGATACCGGAATTCAACGGCTCATCGTGGTCATCGTGGGTTGGACGCCTTCAGTTCTACTTTGAAGCTAACAACATCACAGACCCAGCCTTGAAGAGGGCCAACCTGCTGACGCTGTGCGGGGAGCAGACCTACGATACTGTCTGCGCCCTTATTCAGCCAAGCACACCAGCGGCAGTGTCTTACGACGACATCGTAAAAGCGCTGCAAAAGCACTACGACCCAAGGCCATCCGAGGTCTACAGCCGGGCTCGCTTCCAACGACGAGATCAACTGGGAGGAGAAACTGTGAGCGCCTACGTAGCCGCGCTCAAGAAGCTCGCTGCCGACTGCAATTTTGGAACGCTGTCGACAACAGCTACCGGGCAGGAGGGAGACGCAGCTTCTTCTGCTAACACCACCATGCTTCCCTTGGACGTGATGTTACGCGACAGATTTGTGTGCGGACTGAGTGACGAGTCACTGCAGCAGCGCCTGTTCGCTGAGAAGGACCTCACATTCAGCAAAGCTTACGACATCGCCGTTCGAGCGGAGAGCGCCGGTCACCAGCAGAGAGGGATTCGCCGGAACACCGAGCCGGTACACCAGACAAGCAACCAGGTGCGCAAGCCTTCTGTTGTTGTAAGATCGGTCAAAAAGGCACAACGCTGCTGGCGGTGTGACGACCAACACAACCCCCAGGGATGTCGATTCCAGTCAGCCACGTGTAATTTTTGCCACAAGCGAGGGCATATCGAAAGAGCATGCATTACGAAACGGAGACTTGCCAAGATAAAGTCACCTTCCCAGCCTAATCACAGCGTCAACGCCTCAGAGAATACGCCGCTATCTGATCTCCATGGAACAACATCAGCAACACCATCTGTGTTGTACGACCTGAACACCATGAATCTCGGCACGCGACCGAAGATTTTTACAGAAGTAAGCGTACATCACCAGCTGATTAAGTTCGAGGTGGACTCCGGCGCAGCCTGTACTCTGATCAGTGAGGCCACGTTCCGAACTTCATGGCCATCTGACGCACCCGCCCTGCAACAAGACGACACGCACCTGCGAACGTGGTCAGGACAGAATCTGCCACTATTGGGCTCTGCCAACGTGCAGGTTAACTACAACGGCCAGACCCATACGCTACCTCTGCTTGTTGTGAAGGGCACAGGATCAAGCCTTCTAGGGAGAAACTGGTTTTCTCCACTAGGCGTGATGATATGCGGCATACACCAGACGCCGAGCCAGAACATGGTTAGTAAACATCAAAACGCCGATGCGCTAAGCCGTCTGCCACTAGACGCAACTGTTGACGAACCATTTCCACCAGGAGACGTTCTGATGTTCGAAGCACTGCCAGAACCGCCGCTTACAGCAGGCACAGTTGCAGCATCTACGCAGAAGTGCACAGCTCTCCGGCTAGTTTACACAGCTGTTCAACAAGGCAACGTGCATAAACTCAAAGGGGACAACTTCGACGCTTACCGCAGGCGAGCTACAGAGTTGAGCACCCATCGCGGCTGCATCATATTTGGGTCCCGAGTTGTGATGCCGAGAGAACTACGCGCACAAGCTATGTCTCTCATCCACGCCGGACATCGGGGCATCGTTGCAATGAAAAAGTGTGCCAGAAGCTACATGTGGTGGCCTGGCATTGACAACGACATCGAAACAGTGGTGCGAGAATGCAAGCCTTGCCAGAGCAGCCGGAGCGCCCCGCCGAAAGCTCCTGTCCCAGAATGGGAAAAGCCAGACACACCATGGCACACACTGCACATTGATTTTGCAGGACCAATTGAGGGCTGCACTTTCCTTGTGGTCGTAGATGCCTACACAAAGTGGCTTGAGATAAGGCAAATGGGACAGACGACTTCGGCAGCAGTCATTGACAACCTCCGATCACTATTTGCAACGTTCGGCCTGCCGCGCAAGGTAGTGTCGGACAACGGAACACCGTTTGTGTCTGCGGAGATCCTCAAGTTTTATCGCGACAACGGGATCTCATCAGTTACATCGGCCCCCTACCACCCAGCGACAAACGGACAAGCTGAGCGCTACGTGGCCGAGCTAAAACGCGCCCTTGAAAGAGATCAGACAGGCTCACTGCAGCGCCGCCTTGCGCGCTTTCTCTTCAAGCAGCACACGACGGTTCAGAGCACAACAGGCCAGACCCCCTCGAAAATGATGTTCGAGCGTGATATGCGAACCCAGCTCACAGCCATCCTCCCCGAGCCAAAGGCAGAGACGTTCCGGGAAGAAAAAGCAATTCCGCGCTGCGGCACGCTTAATGAGGGGCAGCGCGTCCTCGCCCGACAGTTTCTGAAAAAGCCACGCTGGGAGGAAGCTACAATTGTCAGACGCATAGGCCTGCGCTCTTGGCTCGTCAACATACATGGCACAGTAGCACGCCGACATCTCAACCAGCTGCGTAGATTTACGACGCCGTCTGAGAGCTGTCCGCCAGCGGAGAGAACACGTGCACCATCTTCCCACATAGCCTGGCACCTCTTCTCGGAAGAAGAGACTTCGCCCAGGACAGACCTAGGAGACACAGCGAACAACAGCCAGCCTACAAGTGTTTCTCCCCCGAGCGCACAAAGCCAGCGCGCCTCCACTCGTGAGCGCCGACCCCCTGCACGATACCAGGCAACTTTCTAAGGGGGAAGGAAGTGTTGTGTCCACTTATTGCTTTTGTGTGTGTGCGCCCCCTCCTAACGACCACTCGCATTCCCCTCCTAACGACAGTTCGCATCCTCCTCCTAACGACCACTCAATCCTCCTCCTAACGACTACTTGCCCTTCGTCGCACGCTGTCGCCAGAGGCCCCCCCACGGTGCGCCCCCGCACCCTCCTCCTGTTCTGGGAAGCCACTCCCTCCCGTGGACGCTTCTCTGCTCCCTCCTTTCTTCGGGCGGCCAGTTCGGCTCCTGCCTCGGTCGACGCTGGTCGCACCCTCTTCAGCTTTAAATAAACGAAGTCTAAAAGTACCGTGTGCGTCTTTCGCTGCATTCAACACAGCGACCGGACACGACACAGACCTTATTGGTCTTCACAGCGGTCGCTGGACAGCAGAGTCTCCCACTCCTCCGCATTCGGGTTTTGTATTTTGGGGACCACGTGTATGTTTTGGCAGGCCCATGTGATGTGGTATAGAGTACGTTTTTCGGCGTACCAGGGACATTTGTCCGTGTATATTGTCGGGTGCATTTTGTTTAGTATATGTAGGTTTGGGAAAGAGCCTGTTTGTAATTGTCTCCAATTAACAGCTTCCTCTCTGCTGAGATATTTGTGCGGTGGGGGATATCGCATTCTTCTGCCTCTAGAGCTTTGTAGTATAGCCGAGTATTCCCTGGGTGCTGGCGCGAGTTCCGCGGTCTCGTCGGATGCTCGGAAAGTAATGTATCCTCCAGCTATCCTGTCGGCCTCCTGGTTCCCTGCCACCCCCGTGTGCCCCGGTACCCACACAATTTTGTGTGGGATCTTGTCGTTTTGTTCTTCCTGGTTTTTAATTCTGTCGCTCGCTGCGAGGAGTATACGGAGCGCGTGACGACCTATCCTGCTATTCATGTAATTTCGGCAGGCTGTTTGAGAGTCCATGAGTATTCTTAGTGACCGCCCGGTTCTATAGCCCTCCGCCACCGCTAGAGCAACGGCTACTTCCCCGGACTCTGCAGCTGTGCAGCCTCGGAGAGACGCGCTGGTCATTTCGCATAAAGACGAATCGACCATCGCCGCTACAGCGATTTTCCTCCTCTCCAAGACGCGTCTGTATACACGGTCGTGGCTTGAGTAGCGTATGTTTTCTCAATGAATTTGGCCCTCGCTTCTCTTCTGCCTCGATGGAGGTTGGGATCCATGTTTTTTGGTATTGGAGCTACCTTGAGGGTCTTGCGAAGCTCGTCGGGGATCGTTGCCGTCCTCGACATTTCTCGCATCTGTTCGCGGTATCCGAGCCTCTGCAGGAGCGCTCTTCCAGTCGTTGTTTGCAACAGCCTGAGTTTTTGCGACTCAAGCTGCGCGTCTCGTAGCTCCTCAAAGGTGTTATGTAATCCCAGGGCCATGAGTTTTTCTGTAGACGTGTTTTGTGGTAGTCGGAGCGCTGTCTTATACGCTTTGCGTAGCAGGGCATCCGCTTGTTGTATTTCGGTTTTGTTGAGGCACTGGTAGGGTAGGCTGTACGTGATTCGACTAACTACTAGGCTTCTGACTAGTTTTAGTGTGTCCTCTTCACGCATGCCATGTACAGCCCGTGTTTGTCCAGACTGTTATATCGTCAGCATACTTTGCATGCCTGATGCCTTCGATGTTCTCTAGTTTTCGAGCTAGGCCTATCATAGCTATGTTGAAGAGTAGGGGTGAGATAACTGACCCTTGGGGTGTTCCCTTGTTTGGAGTGAGAATTTTGTCCGATCGAAGGTCTCCTATGCCGATGGTGGCAGTTCTATCAGACAGGAAGGCTTTGACGAAGCCGTGGATTCTGCGTCCGCAATCCAGGTTGTCTAGGCCCGTAAGGATCGCTTCGTGGCTGACGTTATCGAATGCCCCCTTGATGTCCAGGGCCATTATGACATTTTCTCCCGTCCGAGGTACGTTTCGCAGGACATCTTCTTGTATTTGGAGGAGAACGTCCTGCGTCGAGAGCTTCGCTCTGAAGCCGAACATGGTATGTGGTACATAATCGTTATCTTCCATGTAATTTTGCAGTCTTAAAGTTACAACCCGTTCGTAAAGCTTGCCAAGGCACGACGTGAGTGATATGGGCCTGAGGTTTTCAATTTGTAGCTTTTTACCAGGTTTAGGTATCATTATTACTTCGGCGTGTTTCCAATCTTCGGGAACCGTCTCCGCCTCCCAATGTTTGTTAAGAAAGCTGACGAGCTCTTGTACGAGGTCGTCGCTCAGGTTGCGGATTAGGGCGTTGTCGATTTTGTCCGCTCCGGCTGCCATGTTTCTGGTGGTGTTTCTTATGGCCGCGTAAACCTCTTCCACAGTTATGGGGCGGTCGAGTTTCTCGTTTTCGGCTCCTCGATACGTTCCTTGGTATCGCGGGGGATTGTGATCGCCGAAACATTTTTCTCGTGCCTTCTCCAGTAGGGCGATGTCTGATCCCTCGAAGGAGTGGATGAACCTGTGGATGGCTTTATTGTTTTCTGATTTTATTTTGGTCGGATCGATTAGTGCTCTTAAGAGATTCCAGGTTCTGGCCGTGCCTAGAGTTCCCCTAAGCGAGTCGCTGAGTTGTTGCCAATTTTGTTTCGCGAGTTGCATCGCGTATTCTTCCGTCTTTGCCGTAATTTCTGCTATCTTTAGTTTTAGTTTCCTGTTGTGTTTTTGCTTCCGCCATCTTTTGGTGAGACTGCGTCTCGCTTCCCATAGTCTGAGGAGGTGGGCGTCTACTTCGGGCGTTGCTGTCGTTTTCCTTAGACTTTTTGTGCATCGTTGTCGCATTTCTCTCAGCATGCCGCTCCATTCCTCCAGTGATTGGATACCGCCTTCAGATTTGTTGCAAGCCCCGCGAAACGCGTCCCAGTCAGTGATTTTCGCCTGCCCAATCTGGTGTCTTATGGTGTCGGATGCTATTCGTGTCCGGAGGATAAAGTGATCGCTGCCTAGATTTTCCATCATGTTTTCCCACTGTGACTCCCTGCTCTTCCTTACGAAGGTGAGGTCCGGTCATGTGTTCGTGCTCACGCTATTCCCGATTCTCGTGGGGGTCGCAGGATCTGTGATTAGACTGCAGCCAAAGTATTCCGCTACTTCCACTAATGTTCTTCCCTTGATGTCTTGTTTCTGGTATCCCCAACTCCTGTCCATGGCGTTGCAATATCCTACGATGACCAGTGCATTTTCTTTGACCAGCTTGTGCGCTCCATAAAACAGTTCGAAGAGTTTGGCTTTTCTTTATCTCGGCGGGCTGTACACGTTCAGTAAGAACGTGCTGCTTCCCTTTCGCTTTTTCGGAATGAGTTCAACAAGCGCATGTTCAATGTCGGTGTCGGCGATGGTATCGTGCCTGATGGCGGTAATGGTTTTGCTGACTAGGACGGCCGCTTTACCTTCGTTTTGACTCTCGTAAACCTCGTACCCTTGTAAGCTCGGCTTGATTCCAGTCTCTTGGAGAGCAATTACATCAGGAGGTGTGAGTTGTGTGTTTATATATTGTTTTAAGAGGGCCTGCTTTTTGCGGTAGCCTCTGCAGTTCCATTGCCAAATATCTAAGTATTCTTGTTCTTGCCGATACGTATTGGTCATGTTTACGCGTTACTGCTGTTGCCTTGTTCGCTTGCGAATGCTCTTAGCGCTGGACGGTTGTACGCCCTTTCCCTAATGTTTTCGGTATGTTTTTGTTTCTAAAAGCGCTTCTGATCTCTGAGATCTGCCCTTGGAATTGTACTTGCATCTGTTGCATTTGCGATTGGATTTGCTGCATCATATCCTGCATCATCTGCGGTGTCATCTGTTGCATTCGTGTTTCAAGGTCTCCTTCGTTCGATGCCTGTGGTTGTCGTTTTGGAAGGGCTCTAGTCGTGTCGAGTTCCCGCTGTTGTTCCTTTAGTGTTTTTGTGAGTTCCTCAACTTTGCGTTAGAGCTCGTTTTGTTTGATTCGAGCGAGTTCTAGCTCGCGTCTGAGCGCATCGCTGTTCGCGTCCTTCGGTTCTGTGACGTGACTGTCTTTGTCGTTTGTGTCGTTTATGTCACTACCATTTCCTACCGAGTGCGAAGCAGTGGTAGAAGCCCAGCTCACCTTGCTGCCGCTTGTCTGGGAAAGCTTTCTTTTTCTTTTTCTCTTGCTTCTCCCCTCCTGTGGGCCGGCTGGTGGTAGAGGCGGGAAGGAGTTGGACCTCGATCGGCTCCTCGATGTCTCTCCCTCTGAGCTGAGCTATCGCTTGGGTGGTCGCCCGCGTTGGTCGCTCCGTCCTCTTCCTCCTGTGGGTTTTGGCCTCGCTTTTTTCAATCTCTCTCGGCACTCCTTGGATCCGGTCCGGTGTGCCTCGCCACAGATTATGCACTTGGGTGCGCACTCGTGGTTGTCGGGCGGGTTCGAAACTCCGCACAGTCCGCACACAATAATGTTCGGTGTGGGGCACACGTCGGAACGGTGTCCATGCTGGAAGCAGACGTAACACACTTGCCTAGTGGGGCGGTACTGGTAGCATGGTACTTCTCCTCCGTAATATATGACGAATTTCGGCAAGACTGGGCCGTCGAACGTGAGCACTGCCTTCTTGAATTTTCCGAGCATCCTTGCCTGAAGTATGGTCACTCCTTGAGTTCTGACTCGTAAGTGTGCTTTCAGTTCTTCAGGAGGGGTACCTGGGTCCACACCGTGGATCACGCCGCGCAGGACGTCTTCCGGTGCTGCCACGTAAGTGTTTACATCATTAGTCTTTCCGTCGAATTTGAGACGGGTAATGTGCCGCACTAGGTGAGCCGTTTGCTCGTGCGGGGTGCTAACGATAATGATATTGGAACCGGTGCGAAGCCTTACAAGTAGGTCCTCGTCCTTGCATTGCTGGCCGCACGCCATGACAATGGCGCGCGCTACTTGGTGGGTGGTGAGGGACTTCACCATGAGTCCTTTCTTAGGTCGAATAATGATCTTGTAGTCGCTTCTGGGGAGTGGCGGCATTCTTCGCCTAGGCCTGCTCTGCTCCCTTGATCCATTCTTGTTGCAGCCGGTCGCATCACTCGGTAATTTTCCATCGTGAGGTTTGGCGGCCGGGCCGGTTCCCGTGCCTTTGCGTTCTTTTCGCCTTTGAAGTTTTCTCTGGCGCTTGGATTGTGCAAGCTCCCAGCTGGCATCGTTGTTGTACCCGGCTGGCTTCGACGAGGAGTCGGACGGGATCTCGTCCTCACTTCCCAAGTCGGCGTCTCCGAAGTCGTCTTCATCCATCTCGTGGAATTCGTTGAGCAGGACGTTTGGTGATTGTAGTGGCACATCGTTGTCTTGGCTGGGCCCCGCCATATGGTCCGTCGTTGAAACGGCGTCGATGCTAGGCGTCGGCGTCGTCGACAAGGTTAGCGGCCCATGCTCTCACGATGTCGAGCTAGGTGGCCCGTTAGGGTTAGCGGGCCGGCGCCCGCTTTATAACTTTCAAGTCCGGTAGAAAGCCGAAAACTGGTCCTACCGCTTGAAATTTCTATCCTGGGGATCCAGCACTTGATATCTTTCCGTTCCGAAGAAAATCCGGTGGCGAGAATGATTTGGTCCGGTGGAATTTGGTCGAAATGTGCGGAACCGATGCGACATGCGTCCGCTTGCTTGAACCGCCATGCAGCGATCGGCAATCGACAAAGGTTCGAAAGTCACCACTTTGAAACTTGCGCTGTCGGCGAAAAGAAGAGGCGTACCAATTACTGAGGTGGCGTTTTGCTACCCTTTCCGAGTGCTGGCGTGCCAAAAAAACGCTGGGAAAAAAGAAAGAAATGAACGAAGAGTTTAATTTCCAAATTCAGCATGGGTTAAGAGCAAGGTCTAGTTTAGTCTCAACGACCAAGCTATAGCCAACCTCTGAGTTCCGAGTAATGACGCCTGCGGACAGCAAAGCACAGATAGACCTCACACAGATGCAGTGCCTCGACCAGCTGGCTGATTTACGCCGCCCGTATGTCCATTGTCGGTGCCATATCACTGTGGGAGACGGTATTACTGGTTTATGGGGGCTCAACGTCCCAAAGCCGCTCACGCTATGAGGGACGCCGTCGTGAAGGGCTCCGGAAATTTCGAACACATGTGGGTCTTTAATGTGCACTGACATTGAAGCAACAGAACGCAGACGGTGGGATAAACAAAGAATGAACGTTTATTGCTTGGTGTTACTGGCTTTACAGCAAAGGTCACACGACTGGTCTAGATACGCAAGAGTGCGACCCGTGTGAACCGTCATGCTCATGCTATACATCAGCACGCGTGCTTGATAACACTACATTACGAGCTTCAATAAAACTTGGGTTGGGCCTAGTTGGTACATGATGTTGTGAAGGTGTAGGTTGCGCAACCACGGGACGAACCACGAAGAAAGACACAGAGACACACACAAGCGCTTGTGTGTGTCTCTGTGTCTTTCTTCGTGGTTCGTCCCTTGGTTGCGCAACCTACACCTTCACTACATTACGAGCGCTTGATAATACTACAGACATTACTGGCAAGGTCAGTGGGCGAAGAAATAAAGTAAAACCGAGCCAGCCGCTAGGAATGGCGCCTGCACGCTTGTAATGGAGTTTGGAAGAGGGAGGGGGGGGGGGGGGGGGGGGGCTGTAAAATTTTCGACCAACGCGATGCCTTCGAAGTAATTCCCGCTAAATAGAGACGAAAGCTTTGAAAATATTCTAAAAAACTTAAATGCCCGAACTAACACGTTTGCATCATTTTTCAATAAATAAAATCAGCTTTTCAGGCACTCAATGAAGAGCTTTTCTTTCGTTAAAATTTAATCAGCGCTAACTTTTAGGACGAATACACAGAGGACATGACAAGATGGGCGCTGACTCCAACTTGGAGTCAGCGCCCGTCTTGTCATGTCCTCTGTGTATTCGTCCTAAAAGTTAGCGCTGCTTAAATTTTAACGAAAGAAAATGCATAACCAACTAGCCCCGCAAAGTGTTTTACTCAATGAAGCGCGGGGCAGATTTTTGGGGAGGTGCCCGCCGCTACTTTCCTCCATTTGACGCCGCCACTGCCAACCGCTCACGCCGAAGAAAACCTGCACGCAAGCTACCTGCGGTAAAACATATTCGCTGGCTGGACGACAAAAGTGGCTTCAAGCGCACACGCGTAGATGCTTTATCGAGAGAGCCGACCGAAGCAGACAGAAAACGGACAGCAGCGTGAGCAACGTTATCCGCCTTTCGTGGTCGCATACGTGCGATTTTGTTGCGTTAGTTTATCAAAATGGGTTGTCACTGAGTTCTATATCCAAAAAGTATGCGCGCAGGAAACAATCTTCGATAAGTACGCGTTATCGAGGATGCCATAAGCAGATCCGTTCGCAAATAGCGACAGAGATCTGCGTAGTTTTTGAAAGATTATCGTTGCCAGATTACGATGCCACTCCCTTCTGCGAACCCATCAGCAAATCAGGCTAGCCACTGACGTCACCCACATAAATACCTGTACTGAGCTACATGTGGGGGGAGAAGCACTGTGCAGTCCAAGCACAGCACAATTCGAGAGTTCCACAGGAAGCTGAGGGTGCAAGCGCAATAGTTGCGAATCCGGCCAGCCGTTCTGGTCACATCTGTGTTCGACGTGCTGCTTCTGGCAGAAGATGGCTGAGTCTTCGTCCGAGCCGGAATACTTCTTATTGCCCACCGATGTTTGGCTCACAGTTGCGGTTTACCTCGACGTCGAGACACTCCAAGCCCTGCAAGAGAGCGATGTGGTCCCCCGGGATCTTTGGGCCATGCCGACACTTAGCCGAACTGCCACATTGAGCCGTCACTCGGATGCGTCTGCCCTGCTTCGCTACCTGCTGCGTTGTGATGTGCGTTCTGTCAGAAGTCTGCGTCTCACCGGATGCTTGATGGCTGCCCCTAAAAAGGTATTCCAGGCAGTATCTGTATGCGTACACCTGGCGGAGCTATACTGCGTGAACTGCATTCTGAGTCCCCGGCGCCTTTTCAACCTCCTCACCACATCGTTGCCATGGCTGATCCGGCTGGAATGGTCGCTTTTTGATCAGCAAACCTATGGGGAGCGATTTGACGAGATCGGCGCCTGCTGGTGCCAAGTCGTGCCAAGGTTACGCCATATGTACGTAGAAGTCGATGAAGACTTTGCCAGTCGTGAACTCCTCAAGAGAATTCAAAAGCGCTGCGTGAGCCTGGAACACCTACATGTCCACGGGCTCCACGAAATGAAGGCCATCGTAGCCCCCTGCTTTAACCTGGTTGATACCAACTGTATACTGGAAAGCTTCTCCTACACCTGCCAGGGGTACTGCGGAAATGGCGAATGGTTACTCACGATGGGGCAGCAACTTCGAGCGCCAATACCGGCCCTCTGCCTGACTTCCGCACTTCTCGGCAACGTCACTTATCGCCTGCACCCAGTTGTATCTTGCACCTGCGTACACCTGAACGCTGTTATCGCTTCGGCAGAACTACCAATTCCGGAAGAGGAGCTGATATTTTGCGTCGAAAGCTGCTCCGACGATCCAAAGCAGCTGGCAGAAGTGGCCGATCGACCGTGGTCGAGGCGGTTGCAGTCGCTAACGTTCGTCTTGCTTCCCTCCACGGGGCGGACGGACGTTGGCCATCGGAGTCATTATGTCAGCCCGGCGTGCTCTTCGCCTTTGAGAATGTTTCTCCGCGCATGTAACAACCTGACCGAGCTGAACCTGAGTTTTGTTCATTTCGAGCATGGAACTGAATTGTGCCAGATATTCCCATCGCAAACCCTTTCACTGCTGCGAGCCATCGCCCTTCCGCAGTGCGGCCTGCAGACGAACGCGTCCTTCCATCACCTCGCGGCTTTCTGCGCTATGCTGGAAGAGCTTGACGTGCGTGGCGGAGACGACATGATCTCTGCTGGTTTGGAATGCCCTGTGTGTTCTTTGAACTTTACTGCTATCAACAAAGACACGGTCTCCGCGTTGCACCGTGGGACAAGGCTCCACAGGCTTACGCTGTTTTCATTAAACGGTCTCCGGTGCTACAGATTTTTGGCTGAGTGTAGCTTGGTGCGCCTGCGTCTGTTCTGGCCAGAGAATAGCATGACTTGCTGCGATGGACGATCGTTCATAGCCTGGTTCAGTTCGAGTGTGAACTTGCGTTCGCTTACCCTCTGCAGCCCCAACGTGGCCCTGAGGGCGATCTGCAGGGAACTCGGCCGCGCAGGCGTGTTACGTCTGCGGACCTTGTGCATCACTTCCGGCATCGAAGCAAGTGACTGCGTTGAGGAGTCGATTTCCGAGCTGTCCAGGCGGCTACCTCTGATAGAAACTGTCCATGCGCACTATTTGGATGAAGAACACTGCGAGCGCCGTGTGACTTGGATTCGATGTTGGCGACTCAGCTGCCCGGGTGAAAGAATGGTCATGGAGGACGGTGGCTTTGTTCTAAATGGTCCGTGCTCACCAGATTGCTCCATGACGACGTTCATCGGACTGAAGAAGCCGCGGCACTAAAGAATGGCACGCTTTGACAATGCAGCCGTACTGGGAGCTGGGAGACACCAAGGTGATGAACGATTTGTGCATTCGCATCGTGAAGATCTGCGTAAGTAGCACCAGCATGCATCTACTCGCGCACAGAGGTACTCTTCGCTTTCGGCACAACTTGACGTCGATTACATGACATAGTGCACGGATTCCTATACGGATTCGCCTTCGCTCGCTGTATGAGGGATTTCGGTTGTCGTCGCTTTTTTTTATTTTAATGAGTTTTTTGAACGAGGCGTGGTTGCTGTTGTATCTTTAGTGTTACCATCATTCATACCATGTCAGTGGCCGGACCACAATTCACTCATTTTTCGCTTATCATCTCTTCGTATTACGTGCCATTTTGTCCATCGTTGTTAAACATTGCAGAGTACATTGACATCACACGTGGCTTTTGTGAGCTATGCATTTTCGTGCTGTTGTGATTTTAGTTTTTGACGAAGGGGGCATGTACCTCCTGTGTGCAAACGTTGTCATTTCTTTCCATATTTTGCGTATTGCCAACTTTTGCTCCCCTGATATGCGTTACCGGTGTAGTGTATTTTATCGCCAAGAGACAAGCTGTCTCGAGCCTTGCACAGCGGTTTTTACTTTGTGAACTATCGATACTGCTTTATTGTATCAAAATAATTAAAGAGTCGAATTATACTGCAACAAGCTTTGTTGTTTTTTTAGACATCGTGCATTTTTTGTCGCATGCATTGCATGGCCTTATCGTCAGCTTGGTCCCCGCGAGGAGCGATCTATCTGGCATATGGGCGTAGAGACAATTCTGCCTTAAGACTGAGGAGTACTTGCGTTCTGGGATTTCTGGGCTGTTTAGGGCTTTTATTGGAGCCTGGCTTTGTGGGATTTACGGGTGCACTCTATCTGAGAAGACCGACTGCCAGCGCGTGGTAGACATTCCGCAGGGGAACCCCAGGATTTCCCTGCCATACACCGCACAATGCTTGCAAAGCGGTCGAGGTTTTTTTTTGAGCAAACAAATGTGCTTCGTCCAGGACAGGTGACGGTCTATCGTAACGCCTAAAAATTTGTGATGTGTTACGTATGGAACAATTTGTTCGCCGATTGTGACTGAATACCACGCCATTAACTTACGTGCGAAAGCCAAAATTACGCTTTTAGTTGGTGAAAGCTCAAGTCCCCGACGGCGTAAGTACGCAGACGTAATGGTAAGATACTCAATTCGATCAAATTATGATGAATATAATCATGGTCACGCTGCTTGGCGAGAAGAGAGTGCTAGCGTCATTCGCGTCGCGTTCTGCGCGTGTCAGAAGTTTAGCGACGCTGTCAGCCGTTCACGTTACTTACTTTTACTTTTTTTGTTTAATGTTCTCTTCCCCAGGAATACTTTATTTTTGTTCATGAAAACATTCATCGCAAAAACTTTCTGGGCACCCCACTTCTTGGCCCATCCCCCTGTGTGGCCAAGCGCCACGGTACGAGGTTAACAACAACAGCAACGTTTCCAATGCTCGGGTTTATCCGTGGTTGGACGTCGTCCCGTGTAGTTGTTCTTGGACGAGCGACTCCGGACCTTACCTGCGTGCCCCATCAACCTTTTCTGGACAATGGCAGGTGAGGTTACCAAGGCTTAATTTGAGTGCGCTAGCTCTATAGCCTTACTGTCTGCAGTAGAGTGGGGAAGGGGTAGGAAATATTGCTGCGCGAAAGCACTACTTCATTAACAAAGTTGAAGAATCCGAGGTATAAGTGAAGCCCCAACCTTAGACCTCTTACGGGCCATCGGCAGAGGTCTTGCGCAGATGCTCCATCTACGCGCGAGACCTCCACCCCCCTTTGCTACCCGCGCCGTGCCGCCGACATCACCCCCCCCCCCCCCCCCCCCCCACCTCCACCGCAGCTCAAGCAACTCCGCTACGAGGGAGGTGCGGAGAGTGGGAGAGGCTCGTAGACCGGCCGCGGAGCTGCCTCTTCTCGCATGTTTCCCTCTCTCGGTCTGCCCACAGGTTTTGCTCCTGGAAACGGGCCCTTCGCTTTGCGTCGCCGGCGCGCTCCGCCGTCCCCGCTCCCGATGCTCGGAAACCATCGCCGCCGGAATTATGCGAGCGATCGCGCGCCGATGGACGAGCGTTGTTCGTGTCGTGTCTTTTGATCTAGCTCCCTTTGGGCGGTGTTGCCTCAAGTGCTTTCGCACGTCCTACTCGGCAAGTTAAAACGTTAACCTCCTTTTTTTGTAGCGGCTTGATGCCTTTGTTGAAGTTCTCAGCAAAGATTAACGACAGCTACGCATATTATCTTGACAGAAAATTGCGTGCAGCAACCAAGATGTTTAGGCATTTGTTAGCGAATGATATGCTCGTCAGACACTTTTTTGGGGTGGCAAATTTTTGGGGCGGTGCCCACCACCACTCGCCTCCCCTTGCCGTCGCCACTGCAGTCGCTGGCTTTGAAAGAAATCAGGACACAGGACAGTCCGGTAAAACTTGTTGGCTCGCTATATAAGTGTGGGTTTAGCGCACACGTATTGATGATCCACCGTGAAAGCCGTGTGAAGCAGACAGAAAGCGACGCTGTTCAGTATGAGCAACAGAACCCGCCTTGAACCCCGCCGCGGTGGCTCAGTGGCTACGGCGCTCGACTGCTGACCTGAAAGACGCGGGTTCGATCCCGGCCGCGGCGGCCGAATTTCGATGAAGGCGAAATTATACAGGCCCGTGTTCTGTGCGATGTCAGTGCACGTTAAAGAACCCCAGGTGGTCTAAATTTCCGGTGACCTTCACTACGGCGTCCCTCATAGCCTGAGTTGCTTTGTGACGTTAAACCCCAACAAACCAGACCAACCCGCCTTGCGCCGTCGCACGCTGGTGATCCTGTCGCGTTAGTTTCCAAATTGTGTTGTCACAGAGTTTTATTATCGAGATGCATACACGCATTAAGTTAGCGACATCAGATTACGTTATCGAGGCTGCCACAAGCAGATCCGCTCGCAAGCAGGGCGCGGGATCTTCGTAGTGATGAAAAGATTATCACTGCCAGATTTTATGAGACCACTCCCTTCTACACATAATCAGAAAACGTGTGTTGCGTTACTTTCTGTCTGAGAAGCACCCTGCAGTTGAAGCATAGCGCACTTACAGCGTTCCTCAACCAGCTGCACATGCGCCACGGTTCCAGATCCGGCCAGCCATCCTGGTCACATTTGCGTTTGACGCGCTGCATCTCAAGGAAGATGGCTGAGTCTTTGTCTGAACCGGGGCACTTCTTTTTGCCCGCCGATGTTTAGCTCACAGTTGCGGTTTACCTCGACGTCGAGTCACTCCAAGCCCTGCAAGAGAGCGATGTGGTCTCCCGGGATCTCTGGGTCATGCCGACACTTAGCCGAACTGCTACGTTGAGCCGACACTCGGATGCGTCTGCCCTGCTTCGCTACCTGCTGCGTTGTGATGCACGTTCTCTCAGGATTCTTCGTCTCACCGATTGCTTGATGGCTGTCCCAAAACAGGTATTCGAGGCTGTGTCTGTATGCGTTCACCCGGCGGAGCTATACTGCGTGAACTGCATTGTAAGTGCCCGGGGCTTTTTGAACATCCTCACCACATCGTTGTCGGGCTGATCCAGCTGGAATGGTCGCTTTTTGATGAGCGAACCTGCGGGGAGCTATTTGACATCGACGTCTGAGAAAATCACGTCGTACCGTAATTATGCCACATGTATGTAAAAGTCGGCGATGCAATAAACGAGTGGAAACTGTTGGTCGAGCGTCCTAGCAGTCCTCCAAGGTGCCCGGCAGGCACACCTCAACAGAACGCCGGTCAGCGAGTTCGAGTACGGCGGGTGAGGGGAGGACTTCTTCGAAGGCCTGAAGCTCAAGAGACCACCGCCTCTTGAGACGAGCGCGGCGGGTGAGAAGTGGGAAGCGGCTTCGAAACTTGACTTTAGGAATTAGCTCAATTGTTGTATGTATTGTGACAACGCTTGGAGGAGCTCTATAATCCCTGCCTCTGTAAGAATTCATTTCGCGAGTTCAGCAAGCATAGCAGACGCGAAGAAGGACGATGCTGTGCACGGCCAGAAACGTTCAATAGGTAACAAAGTAAAATTTGCAAGTTAGCGCTTACAATGAGCGCCAAAACAATTGTGCCTCAGAAACAGCTGCGATGGAGGGGGCACACAAAGCTCTCTACCCCATGCTGTCAGCACTCTTGCACGCAGCGCCATCACGTGTTGCTCCAAGCGGCCGTCGCTGAAAATACACGTTCGTTGCTGGCACATGGCTTATTTTCCAGGATTCTAGCACACTGTGGTACCACCTGGACTGAACGTTCCAGCAAGAAAACCTCACCTGCCAGCGCACATTTGTCTTCCTAAAGCATCTGTAAAATACCCCGCATGCCGGTGATCCCTGCGTGCCCGAATCGTACACACCTTGCATAAGATTCGAGTAAAGATCACATTTCACCGGAACAACAGTCTTTGATGTCTTGCCGAACCAGACGTGTACGAAACCGACTTACACGGCAAAACCTCTGCGCAAAACAGCTAGCCAACGGCCGCGGTTAGAGCGACACAACGAATTTCATAGGAGGCAAACTTAGCGGGCCTAGGTAAATGTTAGAAGTCAGGATGTAACTAAGAAGTTTGTTGGAATACATTAGCGGCTGATCGCACAGCACAGGGCTTTTTCAAAACAGGTGTTAGAGGAAGCAGTTCATGAAGCGGATGTAATCTGGCGGCTGTTGATGTGCTCGTATTGTCGATGCGGTTTCTTATGCTGCTTGCAGTCCATCTGGAATTACGGCTCTGGGCAGCAAGCACCTTGAAGGCCGCGTTCAGAGTTTGTTGCAAGATTACTCATAGCAAGCTTACTTGGACCGTGTGAGACGGATCTCCATAACATAGCAGGAATTCCTGGAAGCCAGCGAATTGAAAGACAGGCACATGGCAGGTGTATTTCCGCTCTGGGCAGCACACAGTTTTCTTGCCTTACTCATGATGTAAGCTGTACGTCGCGCCGTCGCACGCCCAGAAAATCTTGATAAACACTTTTAGTTCGCGTAGTTTCCACCGCATGACATGAGGCGTTGAATATCCAGGATTAACGCACCAGTTTTGAAATGTTTGGGGCACAATATTGGTCTTCAGTGCCCTGCATAACTGCACAGACTGGTGCGAGCGCCGGCATTATTTTACAACTTCGACTTTGCAGCGCATGCATAGCAAAAGTAGGGCTTCCCAATACACTATCACGCCGCATCTGGCAGCAGTTTATAGATTTCTCACAATTACCATATTAACAGTGAATCATGTGGAAGTGTACTCAAGATGAAGGCAATGGTGGAAAATGAAAAAGGAAAGCGGGCCTCACA
Organism: Amblyomma mixtum; assembly: GCF_055824585.1. NCBI lineage: Eukaryota > Metazoa > Arthropoda > Arachnida > Ixodida > Ixodidae > Amblyomma > Amblyomma mixtum. The sequence continues at coordinate 95,391,886 of NC_143015.1, forward strand.
ACACTAATTCCTACATCGTGTAGAAAGGTCACCTCATCTACGACAGCACTTCGGTTTCTTGAAGCCCTGCACAAGGAAAAATGGTGAGATGACGTAGCCTAGCGTATTGGATGCGTGGTATACACTCAACGAACGGTTTCAGCTTCTGCGGAGATGCAGTGTGGCCGCAGAAAGGTGCAGGGGGGGGGGGGGGGGGGTAGGAGGGCTGCACTTATTCTCCTGTAGAATGATCTGGGCTAACGATGACGTCTAAATTCAGCAAATGGATATCAAACCATGATAAAACTCATCGAAGGCCGCCAAGAAGATGGTATGACGACGTTCAGGAACATGTACGAAGTGTCAAACTTTTCAAGGAAGCGCCAAAAATGCCAGCGTTGGGAGGACACTCAGCTCGATAGAATTACGGTGATAACGATAAACATGAAAGCAGTTTGGCGAGATGAAAAAGAAAGCGCTCGCGACAATGGCATCGCGTCCGGCGCGTGTCAGAAGAAGTTGAGCAACGTTGCGAGACCTTCGCGTTTCCAGCCCTCCGCTTGATCTGCGGTTGGACGCCGTCCCCCGTAGCTGTCCTTGGACGAGCGACCACCCCGAACTTTACCTGCTTGCTCCATAGCTGCTCGGAACCATGACAGGTAAGGTAACCAAGGTTTAATTTTACTGCGCTAGTACTACAGCCTCCACTCACCGATCTCGCCATGGTCCGTGGCAGGTGGTTGTTCGATTATTATTCGCGACAGGTTGCTGAGAAGAACAACGTGAGCTCCATCGATGGCAGGATCTGTCATCGCAGGGAAGTGGCGGATCGCTTTGCCGCTGCACCGCTGCGCAAAAGTGATAAGAGGACTCGCAGCGATCTAAGAGTGTAGAGTGACCAGCTCGGCATATATGAGCATTACCCCATTAACGCCACTACGTCAAACCCTCAAAGGCGGAGCTTAAGTCCCTGTTCGCCTATCTTCGTAAAATTTGAGCTTGGGCTAGTTGGTTCATATTACAGCCTTGTCAGTAGCCTGCTTCATCTTGAAAAGCGGCCGTTGAATCAAAACAGAAGTGCGAGCGCATCTAATCCGCATTTCGCCTAACCACACTAAATCTTCCGCCTTTTTTCTGCTCTATGGGGTTCAAAGAAATGTTCATATCGTCGTTAATATGTTAATATCGTGTAATACCACTCACACAATGCTCCAATGTGAAGGAGCCTGTGAGTAACTTGAATAAGAAAAAAATAAATTTACTGCGGCACTAAATGACGCGTCAAGAGCTCAGTATAAATTGATGTCCTTAATCAGAAATTCCTATCATAACCGGAGAAGCCGTGATGTAACGACGCCCACAGAAAAGCAGCCCATGTTCGGCGATAACCCTAGGGGAGAAACGAACATATCTTTCGTGTTTCTTCACTTAACCACCTGCCCCAAAAGATGCTTCAAGTTGTCTCCGGTTATGCTTGTTCACCTTTGGGCACGTCGGAGAACGTTGGTCGAAACATCTTGCATCTCTTCAACAGTCATGCGGCGGATAGTGTTCCTGTTGATTGAATTAATCGAGGGGTCGAAGGAATAGTGGCATACGCCATCAGTTATCAGGTAAAACACCGGTAAAACTTCGCATGTGGTGTCGAGTATTTTTTTTTTCAAATCAAAATTTTATTTGTCTGTATACGTACACATTCATAAATTCTGATCTGCCTAAGCACATTTTGCTTGTTGGCTGAGCAGGCAGCAGGTGGAGAAATACCTTCATATGTATACATTACTTGTCTAAACACTCATACTAACATAGAAAAAAAAACAATAAACCAAACAAAACAAACAAAAAAATTTTGAACACAAAATTGCACATACGAAAGAACTCAAGCTATACACAGGGAAATACATTTGCACACCAATTTCTCATGTCAGTCATCATCCTACGTTTGTTACTTGCAATACATAGATCATCGGGAATTTCATTAAATACAGCCGGTACATAATAACTGCGCATCTTTTTACCATAGTTTGTGTAAACCCGTGGCTTAAAAAAACGTTCTGTTTTTCTCAAGGTGACATCTTTTTTTACGGGAGTCTTATATTCATTTGAATAATAATACCGTGTTAACACAACAAAGTGAAATAGTTCACGAATTTGAAGGATGCCTGACTCATCGTATCTCTCTTTCATGTCAACCGAGTGATGATGTCAACCGATTGCTGATGTGATGGCCTGAACAACGGTCTCTCGCATTTGTTGGATCAATCCACTTCGCTTAAAGCCTTCTAACATACATTATTCGCATTTGTAGGCTGAACACCTTATAGACGCGATGCTACAAAAACTGTGACGTCAATGGGCGTGTCCTTGGAGGCAAAATTTGCGATTTTGATATCTTCACCTGCTTCGCACGTGTTATGCATTTCTCCGTCGGCTTTTCACACGATCAGAGCCGCCTCAGTGCGCGTTGTACTTGCTGCACCACAGTGGCAGCAGCTTGTTTCGCTCACCTGTGCATCCACCCCAACGCCGTCGACGTGGTGAGGATAGGTCTCATTGGAAAGTCTCAGAAGAGAGCAACTCGTTATGCTCTCCTTCAAGGAGCTTGGGACTGATATTGTAGCGGGCTACTTGCTCGTGTTCTGCCTTCTAGTATACTCACTGATTAATAGATTAACCTTTAATTGCCAGAATAACACTGCCAGTGCGACGCACACCTGACTGGACAGCTCCGAATGATTCAAGTTTGTTTCAGTTACCTGAGTTTTTTCCAGGTGATCCATAACAACCACTCGACAGACGGGACAGAGAAGAAGAGACACAACACAGAGCGCTGACTCGGAACTAAAACGCTTACTGGCCGCCAGCCAGTATAAATATCCTAGGACTGATGTTTGGGCTAGTTGATATGCCATGTTCAAGAATAACAGCGCGAAAAAGACAAGGTCTAAAGGGAGATACACACAGAAAGGCGCTGTCCGTGTGCATCTCCCTTTAGTCCTTGTCTTTTTCGCACTGTTCTTCTTGAACATAAATACTTCCCTGGTGGCCGGAAAGGATACAAGCTCGCTTGACATGCGTGAGATTCAAAATCGCCATTGTATCAGGCACGTGTCAACAGACAAGTGTCATACGTGGGAAATGATGTCACCGCTACAGCAGGCACAAGTTAACATTCACAATCTAAGTAACGATTTTGCTTATCTGACAGCGCTGCAGAGGGAGTGCTGATACATTCTTCTGAGGTCCTAGCTATCAGGTGGGTTTCTATTACTTCCCTTGCTAGCGAGTCACGGTTCTTTGCTATCCCAGAACATTCCCTATACAGTGAAAAACAGACCTTAGTGTCATCATCGTCTTCGTCATCCTTGCAGTGTCTGCACTGTTTCGCTACGTTCCCTGTGATGGCGACATGAGACACATTATATTCGTGCTTCTTTAATTTTTCGTTAGCACATCGGCCACTTTGCCGATGTAACACTTGCGACATGACAGAGGCAGAGAATAAATTACTCCTTCCTGGCAAGACACGGACTGTTTCGCGTGTCTTATCAAGCAGCTGCGTGGTTTTCTTTTCACTGAGCCTACTTTTTTGACCAGGCTAAACATTCGCTTAGGCGCTGTTGTGCCATAGAGGTGGTCCCGTTGAGCTCGCCACCCGTTTCGTGACTGAGTGTTGCCAGCTCTCTTAGCGGTAGCGAGGACTCCGAGTCAGGCGTCGTTGAGACTAAGAAAATGCTTTATACATTATGTACAGGGCATAATATAGTTCAACATCGGCACGCTGGCCGAGAGCTACACAACGCGACTGTTCTCGCACAGGGACGATCAGCGAGACACCAGCACGTCACACCATACGACTCCACTCGTGAGCAGCACTCGACTCACGGTGGGTCGGTCACTCGGTCACTCTCAAGCTGCAGCGGTGGGGCTTATATAGCCTGAAGAACGGTGGCCCCTCAGAACTGGGCAATTCACAGGCAGCACTCGATGGCAGTCCGAATGGACCAACCAGTGACCGCGCGGGCCTAACGCTTCCAATTTTGCCGCGAGCGGTGGCGTCCGGGGGAGAAGGAAACCGGCGTCTCGCTTTCTGGCCTCTTGCGGCAGGTCCAGGCGTGTTGCTTGCAGATGCTTCTTCTTAGGACTCCGCTGCCATACGGCGCAGCATCGTGGCTTGTCAAGAGAGCGTTAGGGCGCGTGCCTTGCGGCGCAGCACCAGGGCTTGTAAAAAGGGACGCTCGTAGGAGAAAGTTAGCGGCCTGAAGAATTGGAATCCGGGCGGGTTTCCCGGCATGACAGCGCCACGAACAAAACCTCGACGCCAGCACGTTTCCCAATTCTTTTCAAGTTGTGCGTCACTTGGTGCAGGTACGGTACCACGGAAGTGTTTCTTTTCCTCTTGTCTCGCTTCACACATCCTATCAAATATGAACGTTTGTGGAGTGGGTGCAGGTAATCAAAGTCCTGGGAGTAGTATTCCTCGCCAGCGGAGAAGAAGCCCGCGAAACCTGGACTAACCTCCGCACGAACGCTGAGAAACGCCTCTCGGTGGCGTCAACTTTCCGCCTTTCAATTGCAGAGCGCAGCTATATTGTGAAGTTCACAGTCCTAGCCGCATGTTTTTTTGTCGCCCGCGTCGCAACCCCACCGCGCACGTTTGCACGCAGGCTAACCACGGCCTGTTTTTCTTTCGTTTGGGCAGGCAAAACCGAGCTTGTGTCACGGTTGTTTATTCGCCTTCCGTCGTACATGGGTGGGTTCAGTGTACCTTGCATCCGCACCATGTGTAATGTGCTCGCCTTGAGAGGTGTACGCGATCTTGTGCGTAACCCAGACTATCCCGGGAGAACACTCCTCGCATACTTCCTGGGTACAGCGCGTAACGTGTTTTTTTCGCAACACGTGGTCGGCCCTACAGCCGAGCAGCCACCGGCATTTTTCGTTACCATGCGCCGCACACTGGCGTCATTGACTGCCAGCGTGCCCGATCTGGATGTTGATGAAACCCCGGCCTCCAGGATCTGTGAGGCACTAACGGTCGCTCAGCAAACCCGCGAACAACTCCACAAAACGAGACGGGCACGCTGGCACCATCTAACGTCAGCTGCGCTTCCTGCAGATATCACGGACTTCGGCTGGTTGCGAGGCTGGCGGGTCCTGCCCACAAGAGACCGCCTTGCGGCGTGGGGCGTGGCGCCCTCCGCCCGATGCCCGCAATGTGGTCTCTTAGAAACATTAAAGCACGCAATGTTCGACTGTGTAGTGACGCGCACCTTTTCGATTTTTGTGTCACGCATGTTTGTAACCCGCCTGCAAGCGCGCACTAGTTCGTCCGAAGTGTTTAAAAATATGCTGTGGTGTGTCGGCATGTTAGTTTTATGGCGACAGCGTGGAGTGGCTTCCTTAAATGGTCGTCCGCAAAGAGCAATGTTTCCAATATTGCAGCGCCTCCGCACGCGCCTCTTTGAGCAAGCATGCGTGGACGCAGTGTCAATGAGCGAGGCTGAGTTTTTGCGCAAATGGTCGACATATTTCATCGTCCTGCTCGGCGGTCGAGTGTCGGCCTCATTACTGCCCTACTGATATGCTCAGTGCTGCGTCACTGCGCATGTGCTTGAAAGATCAGAACTTTGAGTTCATCAGTATTGCTTTGTATTTTGGTATTGTATTTTTGTTGAGATTAGAAAAAAATAAACTTCTCTTTCCACGGTACCACGCCAGTGTTTCTTTTCCTCTTGTCTCTCTTCACACATCCTATCAAATCTGAACTTTTCCTGCGTTTTTCTTCAACGAAACCTAAAACGGCTGAAGAGTAACCAGCCTTTGTCAGGCGGTTTAGTTGGTTGCAAAAACTGTCTTCCAACCTGTGCACACAAGTTTTTTTTACAGCGTTGTAACGCACAGGATAAAAAATTGCTCTCTTGACCAACTTTGAATGAGCTGATGAAAAAGGCAAGATTGGCTTTGCACCCCGGGGCTCAAAAGCCCCGGAAACATGAGATGAGGTGAAGTGAAGCGAAAGATCTAATAGCCTAATAAAATCCGTCACGGGTACATCGTATGGTAAAATCAATGGATTAAGGCACTCTGAGAACACCGAGAGGGCATCATGCATGTGCTGTTCGAATTCGTGGTTGTCACTGTTTTTGTATATTTTCCCCCATGCATTTCGCCGCGCACGAAATGCCGCTTTCGTTGCCAGGATCGAACCCGTGAACTCAAACTTGCTAGCAGAGCTCCACTGCCATAGCGCAACTGTGGCATTTGAGGGTGGTGGATTAAGCCCTTAGAGGACTTAGACGAACCAGGCTCGTCATCAGGCGGCTGTCCCTTCGGGCTCACGACGAGTCCGTCTTATTTGTTTTCTAGTACACTGTCTCCAGTTTAAGGCAAGTGGGGCTCGTTCAAAACAATTTCTGAACGAGCCCACGCCCCCCCCCCCCTCCATCCTTCCTCCCAACCCCCATAACGCGCGCTTTTAGTGCGACTGCTGCGGCAGCCCTCGCTACCTCTGCCGCGGCTCGAGCAACGCCGCTACAGTATGGTTGGGGAGCGTGGGGGAGTCTCGCAGACCGCTCGCGCAGCTGCCTCTTTCCATACGTTCGGTCGCGCAGCTGCCTCTTTCCATACGTTCCCTCTCTCGGTGTGCCCGCCACTGTTGCTCTAAGAAGTGGCCTCTTCGCCTTGCGATCCTGGCCGCGGCAGTCGAATTTCGATGGAGGTTAAATTCTAGAGGCTCGTGTACTGTGCGATGTGAGTGCACGTTAAAGAACCCCAGGTGGTCGAAATTTCCGGAGCCCTTCTGTACGGCGTCCCTCATAGCCGGAATCACTTTGGGACGTAGTAAAGGGTGTCGGTGCTGTACTTTGTTTTGCCGCATCCGGTTCGCGATAGTGGAATGCCCATTACTTTCTTTTTCTTGGGCCCTCCGCACAACCGCCGAGAAAAGGGTGAGCTCAACCCAGCGGGATACGGGGGCGCCGTTACGGGATAGGTTAAACTCCCCTCATGGACGGAGGCGTTAGGTCGCATCCTGTGTGCACTTGTTTACGGCGAGGCGGACCCGCATCACGGTGCGTGGCGTTTTGTGCCATGTCTGCAGCGGTGTGCGTTTGAAGCTTTTTAACCCCTATAAACCAACCAACCACCTTCGCTTAGCGTCGTCGGTGTGCTCCGCCGTCTCCGCTTCCGACGCGTGAGAGCCATCGGCGCCGGAATCACGCGAGCAGCCGCGCGACGGCAATGGACAAGCGGTGCTTGTGCCGTGCCTTTGAGGTGCTGTTGACACAAGTGCTTTTGGATGTTCTACTTGGTTTAACAGCATTAAAAGCTTACCATCCTTTTGACCGGCGTGATGCCTTTAGTAGGAATTTTGGCCAGAGATAGACGACACCATCGCAAATTACCTTAACAGAAGATGTAAAGCAGGAACAAAAACGTCTAACGCATTTCTTAGCGTATAAAATCTGTTTTTCAGACACTGAAGGAAGCCTTCGGCACATTTTTGGGGAGCTGCCAACAACCAGTCGCCTCTCATTGTAGCCGTAACTACCAGCCGCCAGCGTCAAAAGAAATCAGTACAGAGGATGCCTCCCGTAAAGCATGTTAGCTCACTGGACGAGAAATGTGGCTTTAAGCGCACACGTGTTCATGCTTTACCGAGGAAGCTGTGCAAAGGAGACAGAAAATAACGCTCTTCAGCATGAGCAAGAGAGACCGTCTTCGAATGCGTGTAATGCGGTCACGTTAGATTTCAAAGAAACATCAAGCAAGCGACTTCACAATACGCTATCGAGGCTGCCAGAAGCATATCCTTTCGGAAGCACAGCTAAGGGTCTCAATGTGACGGAAAGATTATCGTTGCAAGATTATGAGGCCACTCCCTTCTACGCATTATCAGCAACTGAGGCTAGCCGCTCCCGTCACCGCCATAAATACATGTGTTGCGCGACTTGCTGTCTGAGGAGCACCCTGCAGTCGAAGCATAGCGCATTTACAGCGTTCCTCAACCAGCTGCACAAGCGCCAAAGTTCCAGATCCGGCCAGCCATCCTGGCCACATTTGCGTTTGACGCGCTGCATCGACGGAAGATGGTTCAGTCTTTGACTGAAGCGGAATACTTCTTTCTTCCTATCGATGTCTGGCTGAACATTGTGGTTTACCTCGACGTTGAGTCCCTCCAAGCCCTGCAAGAGAGCGATGTGGTCCTCCGGGATCTTTGGGCCATGCCGACACTTAGCCGAACAGTTACGTTGAGCCGTCACTCGGATGCGTCTGCCCTGCTTCGCTACCTTCTGCATTGTGATGTACGTTCTATCAGGATTCTTCGTCTCACCGGTTGCCTGATGGCTCTCCCTCAAAAGATATTCCAGGCATTATTTGTCTGCGTACACCTGGCGGAGCTGTACTGCGTGAACTGCGTTGTAAGTCCTCGGCGCCTTTTCGACATCCTGACCACATCGATGCCCTGGCTGATCCGGCTCGAATGGTCGCTTTTTGGTGAGCAAACCTACGGGGAGAGGTTCGACGTTATCGGCACCTCGGAGAATGAAGTCATATCAAAATTGCGGCACATGTACGTAGAAGTCGCTGACGACTTTGCAAGCTGTGACCTCCTGAAGAGAATCCGGAAACGCTGCGTGAGCCTGGAAAACCTACACATGCATGCACTTCACGCCGACAGATCTGGCGCACTAGCTACCTGCTGGAACGTGGTTGATCCCGACTGGATGCTGGAAAGCTTCTCCTGCACTAGCCAGGCGTTTTCGGAAAATGGCGAATGGTTCCTCGCGATGGCGGTGGAACTTCGAGTGCCACTGCCGGACCTGTGCGTCACCTCTGCCGTTTTCGGGAACGTAACCTATCGCATGCACCCGGTTGTCTCTTGCACGTGTGTACACCTGACGGACGTGATCGCTTCCGAAGAGCTCGCTATTCCAGAAGAGGAGCTGATCTTCTGCGTCGAATGCTGCCCCGACGCGCCAACGCAGCTGGCAGAAGTGGCCGATCGAGCGTGGTTGCGGCGGCTGCAGTCGCTGACTTTAATCTTGCTTCCCCGTTCTGGAATGACGGACGGTGGCCGTAGGAGTCATTACGTTAGCCTGGCGCGCTCTTCGTCCTTGAACATATTTCTCCGCGCATGCTACAACCTGACTGAGCTCAACCTGAGCTTTGTTCATTTCGAGTCTGGAACGGAGTTGTGCCAGATATTCCCTTCGGAAGCGCTATCGCTCTTGCGAGCCATCGCCTTGCCACAGTGTGGACTGCAGACGAACGCATCTCTCCAACTCATCGCTGCTACTTGTGCTAAGCTGGAAGAGCTTGACGTGCGCGGCGAAGCCGACACGAGCTTGTTTTGTTCGGAATGCCTTTTGTGTTCTCTGCACTTTACTGCTATCAACAGAGACACGGTCTCCGCTTTGCACCGTGGGACAAGGCTTCAGAGGCTTACGCTGTTTTCGTTCTGCGGTCTTCGGTGCTACAGATTCTTAGCCGAGTGTAACTTAGTGCGCCTCCGTCTGTCCTGGCCAGAGAAGAGCATGACTTGCTGCGATGGACGATCGTTCATCGCGTGGTTGAGTTCAAGTGTGAACTTGCGTGCACTGACACTGTGCAGTCCCAACTTGGCCCTCAGTGCGATCTGCAAGGAACTCGGCGGAGCATGTGTGTTTAATCTGCGGACCCTGTGTATCGTTTCCGGCGTTGATCCAAGTCACGGCGCTTTGGAGTCCATCTCCGAGCTCTCCAGGAGGCTACCACTGCTAGAAACTCTCCATGCGCACTACTGTAAAACAGACCACTATGAACACCGGGTGACTTGGATTCGATGTTGGCGACTCAGCTGCCCGGGTGGAAGGCTGGACATGGAGGAAGGCGCCTTTCTTGCGAATGCACCGTGCTCACCTGATTGCACTATGGCGACGTTTATCGGACTGAAGAAGCCGCGCCACTAAATCATGGCATACTTTGACAGTGTAGCCGCATTTGCAGAAAGTAGGTGTTGAATTCCTTCTGCGTGCGTATCCTGCATATTCGCGCAAGTAGAACTAATATGCACCGAGCAGGGGACAGCGGTGCGGTTTACTTTCGGCACAGCTTGACGCCGCTGACGACATGGAGACAGGGATTCGTATATGCCTTCACTTTGCTCGGTACCCTTAGGGACTTCGGTTGTCCCTGTGTTCGGATTTTAGCGTGCTCTTCTTGTGCGAGGTGTGATCGTTGCTGTATCTTTAGTGTCGCCATATTTCATACCATGCAACAATGCCGGGGTTCTTTCACTCATGTTTCGCACGTTTTATCTTGGTACATGAGCCTACTTTGGCTGTGGTTTTTAAACATTGCCGAGCACGTTTTCATCGTACGTGGTTTTTATGAACTATGCAGTTTGGAACTGTTGCAATTTTAGTCTGTGACGAAGGGGGCGTATTCCTCTTGTGTGCGAAAGTCTTACCATTTTTTTTTTGCTGATTTTGTGTAGTGTCAACATGTGCCCACCTGACATGGCAAGAGACTAGCGAGATGTCTCGAACCATGCTCAGCTCTTTTAATTTTTTTTTCTGCGTTGTGTGTCGATGCTTATTGATTGCGCGGGTATCCATTGCATTCTTCAACCTATTAAAGAGTCAAGCAAGACGGTAATGGCCTTTGTCATATTCCTCTCTTAGACTGTGTGCTTTTTTATCGCTTGATATTGCGCGGCCTTATCAAGAGTTTACTCCCCGCTGAGAGAGATTTATCTGGAGTATGGGCGTACAGACTGTTGTGCCCAAAGATTCTACAGTACTTGGGGGCAGGCATTTATGGGCCTTCCGGGGCCTCTATTGGAGATAAACGTGCCTAGCACAGTCAGTATGTTCCGAGTCGTGTAAATATAGCGTGGGATCCCAATCATTCATAAGGAAAGGAAGACCCACTATTCATCTCTATCGGTGGGCGCCATAACCTCTGGATTGCTCCCGGTTATTTTACACGACCTGGGGCGCTATTACGAGAAATCGTCTCAATTTTGAGACTCTGACGTCAAAATGACGACACCGCGAGTTGTTGACCGCGGAATCAACCAATTAGCAGCGAGGTTGTGGTGTCTAATAGTAGGGTTCCACCCAGGAAGCATTTAGTTGCGCAATAAGGGACCGTATACTAAAGTTTTGCTGTAAACACGCCGTTAATAATTTGAAGAATGTTTTATTTCGCTAACAAACTACGTTTCAAACTGAACGACATGAAGCAAAAGAAGAAGCGTCCTCAATTTTGCAATTAAGTTTGCTCTTCAGTCACTTTTGCTGCCGCGAGGGTGCGCTGACGCTGGAAAAGCGTCGGTAGCGGCGGCTAGGCGGCGTGAGCTGCCGCCTGATTCAACCGATTCAGCCTTATCCCTCTACGCACATATTCAGCCATCGTAAACATGGCAGCCAGAAAAAAAATCAGCTGATTCGACGGCTCTCCTCTTTTTTTACACATTACGCAGAATCAAAGTACTGCGCAGACGTCTTAAGTGCGCGGAAAAATCTGTTTAAAGGCAGTGATTGCTACGAGTCTGCCGAGAACAATTTGGAAGGAGCGCTTGGCTCGAAAACCGGCGAAGGCAGCTTCAAGGCAAGTTCACACTGGCGAGTTGCAATCGTCGCGCTAGTATTCTAGGCGACCGATTTCGGTCAATTAGTTACGGTTTGCGAAGCACATGTAAAGCGGGGAGGGAGCGTAATAAATCGATTTAAGCCTGTCGCGCGACCTCCGCGACTCGCCAGTGTGAACTCACCTTGCTGCTATCGATGGCAAATGTGCTCCAAGGGCGATGCGTGATTATATTTATTTTTGTTCAGAAAATACCCGGCGACCATGAATAATCACACTACAGCAACTGCCGACATAAGGAAGCAGACCGGTGCAGCTGATGGGAGCTTGCAATCTCACTGCGGGAATTAAGAGCCGGCACGCCCGGTCACTGCGGCAACAATCACTCTTCCGCCTCGTAACCAACTCATGCCGCCCGCTTCGGGTTAAGCACTTGATATTCGTGTTGGTGGTGCCGTTCCGTTCGGATGATGCTCGGATGACGCCGCCGGGGATACTGCGGTGGCGAAAGTTTATGCGAAGGAAGTCCACCTTCGCCGCCGCCTTGTCTTGAAGAGTCTCGCCGGAAAGCGCGCACCTTCTGCGACTTAACTTTGACAGTGGTCTCCGCAACTCACCGCAAACACTTGCACAGTCGGTTGGGCTACGCCGACGTTTACTTCATTTCCTACGGTGTCTTGAAACCCACCGGCGGCGAAGGCGCGCACAGGCACTTGCCGCTCCACTGACCGCGCACTCACCCGCACACCTCCAAGTTCAACGGCGAGTTCGTCGCACAGCCATTATGCTCCTTCCTATGTCAAAACGTCGAAACAACTCGTCCGGCACGTCAAAACCGTCTTCATGCACCCTCTTACACCGCTGCTCGCGCGGCCACCGGCCATGTAAACAACCGCCATTTTCTGTCTCGAGCGGTTTGAGACCACTCGTTCCAGTCTCAAAAAATCGTCTCAATCGGCTCGCATAATTAGGCAAGCAACGTCACCACTTCTGGCGCACTTCTGACGTCGGCCGGTGACGCAAAAAACCAATATGGCCGCTGGTCACGACCGACCAATAGGAACGGGGCAAATGAGACACTTTTTGAGACACTTTCCGATTGAGACGATTTTGAGCAACTCGTAATCGCGCCCCTGGGGTTTCTTATCGTACAGCCGCCGCGCACCTAACACGAATGATGAACAGCGTGGTTTAGACAGACGCCGGCGCCACGCAGCGTTAACCGCCCGGTGTTATATAACGCTGCCGGTGTTGACGACAGTGGTTCCCATCCTAAGCACCAGATGGCGCCACTAGCCTAAACATCGTCGCGCCATTGTTTTAAATGTGAGAATGTTAGAAATGGCGTCAGGTCCGCAAAATATAGCCCCATTTAGCATACGTTGGTCAAATATTTAGGGGAATCCCCCAAGGTGGAGTAGATTTGTAATAAGGCAGTAATTACTCATTGACATCCACCCGAGCGCAGCCATACGGCTACAAAGGAAAGCTATACAGCTTTCTCAGAAACTTCGCAGTTAAAGAAAAATTTTTTTCTTTAACTGCGAAGTTTCTGAGAAAGCTGTATAGCTTTCCTTTGTAGCCGTATGGCTGCGCTCGGGTGGATGTCAATGAGTAATTACTGCCTTATTAGCATACGTAAGCGCGCGTACGGGTATACTGTGTATACAGCATCGATTAATATTTTTGCCATATCTTTGTACTCCGTGAACAGAGAACACAAAGACGCAACACTGGGAAACCCGCGCGTAGCGATGGCAATCCTGCTCTTGCGCGAACAGTAGGCGCGTGGGTGTTATGACGTCTAGTCGCAGCTTCCACAGAAGGCCGCCAGGTGCAACGATACGGCAATAAATCGCAAAAAAAAACGTGCTCTTCGCCTTTTTTCTCTAAAGCGTTTCTCGCATTTATCAATTTCAGCAGTCAAGCTGTTGTTTACATGTAAACGAGCAGCTCCAAAACTTTGGTTCAGTATCCCTTTAACATGAATGGCGGACAGGCTGGCTTCGACTCCTGCGCCACGAAGTGTTAACCGCCAGGTGCGTAGTAATAGTGTGAGTATATTTTCGGCGGCTGCAATTTGCTGGTGCGGAGTTCGATTTGTCTGGTTTTTGCGCCTGTACCGGTTCGCTCCGTAGACAGCGCGCTTGCAAAGGAGGCGAGTTTTCATGTTTCACTGGCGGTTGAGGTCTCGCGCGCCCAAACAATGCGTTGCAGTTTTCTTATCGCGTGAAGCTGACATTACGCGCGAAGTTGCCGCAGCTCGTGCGCCTTTCAAGTTTGGTGCTATGTAGGTCGATTTAAAAAAAAAAAATGCTGCGAACAGTGCTAGGAGCACGAGGTCGGGTGGCGAGTTCGCAGATTATTTTGCAGCAACTGGTCTCATAAATGCAAATTTTCAGTTGGGCTCAATGCTACTTTTTTATTGGGCTACCTGTTCTCTGCTAATCGAAAGTAGCATCTCATAATGAGGTAGGAACGAGATGTTAGCGGAATCATGCTGCTCATGTCACGTACAGTTTACCGCTCATCTGCACGAATTCTTCTACTGAGGCCAGTGTGACTGATACGGCTGCGAATACGTCTCAATAATGAAAAGCAGAACCAACCGAAACAGGACAAGCACGATAAAAGAAACGTACTCCACTTACAATTTTTTTTCATCACTCGTCGTGGTGTACGTTACAGTGCTCTAGAATATTGGGTAGTGGGTTCAGAGAGCGGCCGCGGGTGAAACTCCTCTTGTCGATGACGAGAGGTGGCGCCACCAGAGCACGGGCTGTATGAAACGCGATACGCTGTGTACTCGGCACGGAATCGTCTTAGCCATCGATGAATAAACAAGGCTCTGTACTTTAATACATATCCTAGAGGTAGTTACCGCTGTACAGAGGGATAGCCGGGCAACTTAGGAGGCGTAAATGTGATCGAAACCGGTGGAATCGCCTAGCAAATAGCATGCAATACTGCGATGGTGCGAATGCGCGGACACGATTAAATGCTTCGCACGGGAGACTGTGCTCTATTGGCGCTACCGCTCCGTGTTTTAACACATGTACATGAAATAATTATCATCACACTAATGAAAGGCTATAGGTAGATGGACAGGCATAAAAGTGCTATCGATCGCCGAGTCTCTTACGGCAAACATCAAACAGCGCTAGAGCAAATGTCAGTTCGCATTTATTACAGGGGCGGGCCAACAAGAAATCGCTGTGAAGAGACGTTTCTATTCAAGTTCGGCTTGGTTGGTCTGCTGAAACTGTTTATCGTAATTGAAAACGAACGTGACAATTGTAAAATTTGCAACTTGTGTGAACGACTGCTCTTTTTTAGTGCTCTCCAGCATGCATTTTTACCAAAACGAGCAGTCTTTTGCCGCGGACCTATTAACACGACTGAATACAAAACTAACGAGTTTCCCAAAAACAAACCAGTTCTTTATTCAAATGCTGCAACTGCTGTTATGCTCATCCTAGAATGTTTTACAGTTCTGTCATGCTGTTTTGCACATACAACTTCTCACGAAACTAAGCGCAGAGGCCAATCTTGGCATGAAGCTTCTTCTTTCCACTTGCTTCTCGCGACTCATTTATGCCCCTTACATAAAAGTGCAGCCTTGACAGTGCATAAAACTTCACAATGCTGCCTTTACGCACATCAGAGTGCTGGCTGCACCCTACACCCCATAAAAGCTGAGACTTCCTCAACAGCATACCATCAACTATGCTGCTACTGAACAGCTTTCCCTGGCCGAAGAAAGTAGTAAATAAATTCTCCAGCTTCCTTACTGTCAAAAAAAGCACACGGGACGGGTAGAGCAACCCTCCTTTGTCGCAAATGTCAGTGAACTCACTATCTTCACTTCCCTCATTTGGTGCCTGCAAAAGCAAGTTTTAAAGCGAAAGCTTACTACTTGCACTTTCAGCCTTTGCCGTGGCGCGGCGGTGCCACCATTGACCTTTGGTTGACCTCTGTGTGACGTCATGTGTGACATCACGCCGAAGAGAAGGGCGACCGACTCGCGCCGTCGCGACCGTGCCCCTAACTCCTGCGCTCTCCGCTAGGAGCGCAACAGGTGTTGTGACGTCACGCCGAAGAGAAGGGCGACCGACTCGCGCCGTCGCAAGCCGCGGCGGTGCCACCACCGGCGCCTAACTCCTGCGCTCTCCGCTAGTAGCGCGATTGTGGCGTTACGCTGAAGAGATTATGCTCGACTCACGTCGCTAGAAAGCAGTAGCTGTGCCAACCACCAGCGGCTTAACATTGCTTCGCGATCTCGCGCCGTCCGTGTGCGACGGCGGTGCGCATGAACGGCGGCCTGACTGGACTGGATTGTACTGGACTGGACTGGACTGGATTGGATTAGAATAGATTATATTAGATTAGATTAGATTACATTAGATTACATTGGATTGGATTGGATTGTATAACCGGTACATCGCCACAAGTCTAACCACAAGCACCACCACCAGCTACACTACCAGCTGAACCATGGCGTGGCTACGGATATTGCTTTCGCAATTACCGGGCTTAACCAAGCTAAGCCACAGCCAATTTTTTGCACTCTACGCAGTCACTACGCGCAATTAATTTTGCGCGCTGACGCCGACGACCCGACATAGCCTCTTGATGCGGACAGTCCCCGAAAAAAAAAAACACGTCAGGTGTTTCCAGTCACGTCAGGGAGCACAGCAAAGCACGGCGACGCAGCAGCCGAGGAAAGAAGCAGCCTTCGGGACGCGCCAGCCGAGCCTTACAGCCCACGCTACAACAGCGCCGCCGCATACATCCGGGACCTGTCGACATTCGCCGCCTCACGGCACTGCGTGTAGACCGCCTGCTCTTGAACCCACTGCCCAATATTCTAGAGCACAATATTCTAGAGCACTGTATGTACGTCTCTCCTCTCGTCCTTTTCATTCTTTCGCTGTTTCTCCGCTTCTTAATGTCCCAGCTCGTGCAGTTTTCCACTCTTGTACGTTTTAATACTTAGGCATCGCAAACCGTGAAAATAAATTACTCCAAATAAACATCAAGGGTTAAAGCAGTATTTTGTTACATGTGTATGCAACTCTTTTCATTTGTCTCTTCGACCCACGACGCTACTCATGGACGACAGCGCTATTCCAACAGCCAAGCGGGCGCACGAGCCTCACCTCTTGTTTTTGTGTCTGCAAAAGCAATTTCTTCAGGCGTTATTGAAATTTGAGCTCCTTTGCATGCTGCATCTCCACTTGTGCCGCAGGAATTTACTTCCACACACTGAAAAATATACCTCTTGCGCTGCCGTTGGAAGGAGACTGGGCCGGGCCCAGGTCTGGCGTGAATGCGAGCTTGGTGGGGAGCTTTGTGCTTGTTTTCATATGCTTGGTGATTACTCCTTCTTACACATCAAGCTTTAACTGCATGCATTACCATTATATTTTTACACTATGAACGATTTATGTATCGGCGAGTAATTGCCTCTATACGCCAAATTGCAGTAGCTGTTAACCTCCGAGGAGTGGGGCGTCCAATATGCTTTCTGATGAATACTTGGTATTGTAGCGAGAGGTACATTACCCGCAGTCTCTCCGTTTCGCTGTGGCTGTCGGTGGCCAGTTCTGCGCACCCCAGAGGACCCGATTGACGTCAGAGCCGCGCAGCTGGTGCGCCGCGCGCCGACAGCGGGGAAGGCGCCGCTCGCCGCCGAGCCAAAATAGTGCGGGAACCATCGAGACGGCCGCGTGTTACTTTACGGATCACCGGGCTGTCTTTCTTCCAGTCAATACAGTTGAACAACACGTGCCGCCTTCACCATAGGTCTCGTCTTTAATGTGTAATACGTTGCTATGACGATAAGCAAAAGAACTAGACGTAACTAGGGATATACCGTACCTCTTGCTACGTATAACCTTGTATAGCTGACCTAAGCCACTGCCAAATTTTTAGGAGTTAGCACGGTGGCTTTATATATCGTGACCACGCTGGGTGGAGCTGTATAATAACTGCCTGTGCACGAATTCATTTCGCGAGTTCCGCCACTATTGCAGAAGAATGATATTTAAACGCGAAGAAGCACGGCGCTGTGCACGACCAGACACGTTCAAAAGGTAACGAAATAAAATTTGCAAGTTAGCGCCTGTAATGAGCGAAAAAATTGCGCTTCAGAAATAGCGACGATGGCCGGGGCCGACAAAGATGTCTGCTCCACGCTGAGAGCACTCCTTCTGCACGCAGCGCCATCAGGTGCTGCGCCAAGCGGCCGTCGCTGAAACTAGCCACTCTTTGTCGGAAAATGGCATATTTTCCAGGTTTCTAGCGCACTGTGGTACCATCTGAGTTGAACGTCCCAGCCAGAAAACCTCACCTACCAGCGTCCATTTGTCTTCCTAAGGCATCTGTACAATACCCCGCATGCCAGTCATCCGTTCGTGCCCAATCGTACACACCTCGCATAGCTGTCGAGTAAAATCACATTTCACCGGAACAACAGTTTTAAGGCGGAAGCCTTTAATGTCTCATCGTTGTAAGCAGCAATTGTCGACAGAAAATGTCACGCTTTTCAATTGGTGGAAACGGTCGTGACGTCACAGTGCGCGAATTTCAAACGGGGCCAATTGCACTTTGGCTAGTAACCATACAACGAATTGAAGGGATCGTATAGTGATGCTCTAAGTAAGTGGTTTGGTTTGGTTTGGTTTATGGGGTTTAACGTCCCAAAGCGACTAAGGCTATGAGAGACGCCGTAGTGGAGGGCTCCGGAAATTTCGACCACCTGGGGTTCTTTAACGTGCACTAACATCGCACAGTACACGAGCCTCTAGAATTTCTCCTCCAAAGAAATTCCAGCCGCCGCGGCCGGGATCGAACCCGCGTCTTTCGGGTCAGCAGCCGAGCACCATAACCGCTGAGCCACCGCGGCGGGACTGAGCTTAGTTAATTGCTTAATTACCCAATTAGCCTAATTAGCTTTACTAGTCAGACCATATAAATAAATTAAAGCGATTTAGAAATTTGTCGAGCTCAGGAATCGAACCCCGGTCTTCGGCGTGAGAGAAGAACACGCTATCCACTCCGCCATGCCAGCTCGATGGTTTGGAATGAACAAAGACGCGTCTAGTGAATACGGTGTCTTCACTCACTCTCATCCTCCTCCAATCCCTTCCGGCGAGGTTTAGGTGTCCACCGACAAATGAGAGACAGATACATTTCCTTTCCTCAAAAACCACTTTACCGACGAGCGAGGCGTAGAACCGAATGGGCGATGGCGTTCTATGGACTCCTTGGCAGCGTTGTAAGGCGCTGTCGCGTTCCACTCTTGGTTGGTTGGTTTATGGGGTTTAACGTCCCAAAGCGACTAAGGCTATGAGAGACGCCCTAGTGGAGGGCTCCGGAAATTTCGACCACCTGGGGTTCTTTAACGTGCACTGACATCGTTCCACTCTTAGGCGCGAAGCTTAACATCTTAACCACACATCAGTGACCACACTTTAGGTCAAAAAAGTGCCCCCCTGAATTTTGACGGGTGTCCACCGAGATATGTGAGACAGTTACTGCGTAATTTCCTTTCCTCACATACAATTTTCATTTTCTTCATTACGGCTCCTCTTCATCTATCTTCTTTCACTCCCACCTCCCTTCCTCTACGGTGCGGTTCAGGTGTCCACCGAGATGACAGAGAATTACTGCGCCATTTCCTTTCCTCAAAAAGCGTTGCGTTCAAAGGGCAAGGCATCGCGCCGAACGGGTGGTGGCGTTCCGTGGACTCCCTGGCAGCGCTACAACGCGCTGTCGCATTCCACTCCTAAAGGAGAAGCTGAAGCGTCATTAATTAGCAGTTAATTAGTATTCAGACATTAATCGGTAATTAACAATTAATTAGTGATTTGCCATCACTTATTAATTAGTACTCAAATATATGTGACGCCACCAGTGCCACAGAAACAGCGAAGGTGGTGCGCAAAACGCTTCCGCCTCTACCCACTTTAGACAGTAAAAGTGCCCCCTGAATTTTTTTGATGTCTTGCGGAACCAGAAGTGTAAAAAAATCGACTTATACTGCAAAACTTTTGCCCAAAACCGCTTGCCAACGGTCGGCTAGAGCGACACAACGAATTTCAAAGGAGGCAAACTTAGCGGGGCTAGCTGAGTGTCAGATGTGAGGATGTAAGTAAGAAGTTTGTTGGAACATATTAGCGGCTGATCGCTCAGCACAGGGCTTTTTCGAGACAGGAGGTAGTTCATGCAGCGGACGTAATTTGGCTGCTTTTGATGTGCTCTTATTGTCGATGTGGTGTTTTATGCTTCTTGAAGTCCTTCGGGAATTACGGCTCTGGAGAGCAAGCACCCTGGAAGACGCGTTCATTGTTTGTCGCAAGATTACCCATGGAGAGGCTACTTGGAGAGTGTGAGACGGATTTCATAAAATAGCAGGAATGCCTGGACGCCAGCGAAGATAGAGGCAGGCACACGACAGGTGAATATCAACTCTGGGCAGCACACAGCTCTCTTTCCTTACTCATGATGTAGATTGTACGTCGCGCCGTCGCAAGCCCAGAAAATCTGGACAAGCGCTTTTAGCGCGCGTAGTTTCCACCGCATGGAATGTGGCGTTGAACATACAGGATTAATACATCAGTTTAGAAATGTATGGGGCACAATATTGGTCTTCAGTGCCCTCCATGACTTTACAGAGTGGTGTGAGCGCACGAACTATTTTACAATTTCGGTTTTGCAGCGCATGCATAAGAGTAGGCCTTCCCAATATACTATCACGCCGCATCTGACAGAGTCTATAGATTTCTCACAATTACCACGTTAACAATGAATCATGTTAATGAAACAACGAAAAGCGGGCCTCACAGCACTTATTCCTACATCGTGCAGCGAGGTCACCCCATCTAACAACAGTACTTCGGTCTCCTGAAGCCCTGCACCAGGAAAAATGGTCAGATGACCTAAAATAGCGTACAGGATGCGTGGCAGACTCTTTCTTTCAACTTCTGCGCAGATGTAGGGTGGCCGCAGTAGGGGAGTAGGGGGGCTCTAACCACCCTCCTGTAGAATCATCTGGGCTAATGATGATGACTAAATTCAGGAATTAGATATCAAATTGTGATAAAACTCATCGAAGGCCGCCAAGAAGATGGTATACGATCAGGAACATGTGTGAAGTGTCAAAATTTTCGACCAGCGCCAAATATGTCGGGTAGGACACTCAACTCGACGGAATTACGGTGATGATGATGCGCGTCAAGCAGTTTGGCGAGATGAAAAAGAGAGCGCTCGCGACATTGGTTTCGCGTTCGGCGCGTGTCAGAAGAAGTTGAGCGACGCTGTAAGCGCTTCGCGTTTCCAACCCTCCGCTTGTTCTGCGGTTGGACGTCGTGCCCCGTAGCTGCCCTTGGACGAGCGACCCGGAACTTAACCTGCTTGTTCCATCAAGCTGCTTGTACCATGACAGGTGAGGCTTAATTTTGGCTTAATTTTACTGCCCTAGTACCAGAGACCCTACTCACCGATTTCGTCATGGTCTGTGGGGTCTCACCATGCCCACCATGGCAGGCGGATGTTCAATTATTATTCGCGACAGGTTGCTGAGAAGAGCAACTTGGGTTTCTCAAGTCCCATCGATTGCAACACCTGTCATCGCAGGGCAGTGGCGGAGCGCTTAGCCGCTGGTCCACTGCGCAGAAGTGATAAGAGGACTTCCAGCGATCTAAAAGTGTAAAGT
Source organism: Amblyomma mixtum (assembly GCF_055824585.1). Classification (NCBI taxonomy): domain Eukaryota; kingdom Metazoa; phylum Arthropoda; class Arachnida; order Ixodida; family Ixodidae; genus Amblyomma; species Amblyomma mixtum. The sequence continues at coordinate 95,413,160 of NC_143015.1, forward strand.
AGCGTGACCAGCTCGGCATATATGAGCATTACCCCATTAGCGCTACAACGGCATACCCTTAAATGCGGAGATTATGTCCGAGTGCGCCTATCTTTGCAAAATTTGAGCTTGGGCTAGTTGGTCCATACTGTAGCCTTGTCACTAGCCTGCTTCATCTTTAAAAGCAGCCGTTTAACCAAAACCGAAGTTCTAGCGCATCTAGTCCGCATTTCACCTAACCACGCTAAATCATCCGCCATTGTTGTGCCCTATGGGGTTCAACAACGATTAGTAACGTCTTTACTGCAGCACTAAATGACGCGTCAATAGCTCAGTACATATTGGTGTCCTTAGTCAGAAATTCCTATCATGACCGGAGAAGCCATGTTGTATCGACGCCCACAGAAAAGCAGCCCATGTTCGGCGGTAGCCCCACGTGATAAACGATCATAACTTTCTTGTTTCTTCCCTTAACCGCCAATTACAAAAGATGCAGCAAGTTGTCTCCGGTTATGCTTGTTCACCTTTGGGCACGTCGGAGAATGTTGGTTGATACATCTTGCATTCTTGCATCTCTTCAAAGTCATGCAGCGGATAGTTTTCCTGTTGGCTGAATTAATCGAGAGGTATACGGAATCCTGCGTACGCACTAAGTTATAAGATTTCTCACACGTAAAACTTCGCTTGTGGTGTCGAGTGTTGTTGATGTGATTGCCATAACAACATAACAAGGGTCTCTTGCATTTGTTTGATCCATGCACTCCGCATAAAGCCTTCGAAAATACTTTATTCGCATTTCCAGCGTGAACACCTTCTAGACGCGATGTTATAAAACATGTGACGTCATTGGACGTGATCACGACGAGTGCTGCTTGTCGGTGTTCTAACACACATTCTCCTGTTTCAAGCGAGTACCCCCCCCCTCCCCCCCCTTTTTCAACTCGCGCTGTTAGCACGACTGCGGCGGCAGCCCTCACTACTTCTGCTGCGGCTCTGGCGACGCCGCTACAGTAGGGTTGAGGAGGGTGGAGGAGGCTTGTAGTCCGCTCGCGGAGCTGCCTCTTTCCACACGTTCCCTCTCTCGGTGAGCCCACCACTGGGTCTCTTCGTTTATTTGCCTCTGGCTGCCCGCGGGCTGCCTGCGGGCTGCCTGTGGGCTGCCAGGCGCTCGAATTTCTCTGGCTGTTCCCCGCACTTCCGGTGGCTGCCCAGAATGCGTTCGTTTTTCTCTGGCTGGGCGGTTTCGGGCTGCTAGCGGGCAGCCAGACTCGCCAGGATGATTGTGCTGGCAGCGCTCGGGCAACTAGCAGACGACGGATAGGTGGTATGGTAGCGGGTAGCTCGAGCGGCCATTTTTAATGAACTAGAAGGACCGCGATTCTTCATGCGATGTTTTGCGCGATGCAGGCGCTTGTTTCGACTAAGCCATGGTGCACATCGTCTGTGTTTCCTGCAATGACACCTTTTGCGGTGGTTCTCGCTGTTTATCGTATTTCGATCGTCTCACCACATCGCAAGCACAAATGGTCGCTTCATATTGCGGTCGCATATTTCTGATTCACAAAATATTTCGGCTGTTAATTCCTTGCGCTTGGCTGATATTGCGATGGTGTTCGAGGCTTTTCGTGAGAGCAGCCGCAGATTCCAGCTCCGATTACGCGCTGAGACGCGGGAATATATGTATGTTATGAACGTGTTTTGCGAGGTGTTGGTTGAGCGCTATACGGGAGCGCATGGTCTTCATTGTGTTCGGCGCAGTGCAAAGGCGGAGATGTTTGACAAACGCTTGATTGAAACATGTCCTTAACTAAAAGTCCTCACGAGCACATTGGCCGAGGCATATCTCTGCTGGCATTTAGTGGCCACACAGTTGTCACTATCACGGCAGCCGATCGAGTGCTGATTCTGTCGTCGCCAACTGTTGTACAGCTTGATGCTCGAGCGTTCTCCCATATATGCTTAAAATATCTGAGAGGTACCGTAGGCGTGCATCTCGTCGCGTTTGGCTTATTAAAGAGATAAAAACAATCTACCAGCCCTGATCGATCACGCAAGCACACGCGGCACGTGAGGCACCAACACGCAGGGCTGGATTGCAGCGCCTTTTATTCCAATGCCAGTTCTTTGCGGTAAAGCTGTAGCATTATAGATACGATACGCAGCTGATTCGTACATACACCCGCTTGTTCTAGGTGAACGTTAAACAAGCTGTTATGCGCTTTTGTTGAGATTATGCGTGCATTCCTTGCCCACAGCAAAAGCCAGCGGTCGACAGACTACAGTTGAACGGAACGCGTCGCGATTCTTTTCTGATTACAGCCTACAGGAAGCAGTCCACGGGCGTAAAAATCGGAGCGATTACAGCAGAGTCAATCACCATGCAGGGTCGATCGTCTGCGATCATACCAGTCATCCTTACTGCGTAGTAAACAAACGCGATAATCCGAGATTACGGCGTGTCGTTTAATAAACAACGCGCGGTCATTTTTTCCGGCCTATGTGGTGTGGACTGAAGTACGTGCGATTGCGACCGCTCATCGCATGCTTTTGAGGATTTCTTGAAGCTTACGCAGCAAACTGTGCACGGAATGCACACGCTCCCGTTGTCGTCGCCGATGTAAATGGGTGCGAGCACGAACAGCTCTTTGTTCTGCAGTCTGCGGCAGCCCTCAATAACTTCAGGTCATCGTTTTCGATACGAAGTAGCCAATTTCTGCCGTAGGTGTGCGTAGCAACGAGACACAGCAGAACGCGAAGCTACGGAGAGCATCTGCCCTCCGTGATCCCCGACTTGCTTGCCGCCGTGATTGCCGGTGGATGGTTCCGGTGGCCGCCAGCCCATGTGACCATGGTGCGTTTTCCTGCCAGAGGCGAACTTTGTGGCGGTTAGTGGGGGGCTGCCCGGGTGCGGTAAATCGAAGAGACCCACTGTTGCTCAAGAAAATATCGTCTTGTGTCGCCGGTGTTCTCCACCGTCCCCTTTCCCGACGCTCGAGAGCCATCGGCGCCGGAATCGCCCGAATAACCTCTTGGCGGTAATGGACAAGCGCTGCTCGTGCCGTGTCTTTTAATGCAGTTACCTTCTGGGTGGTGTTGACTAAAGTTCTTTTTGACGTTCTACATGGTTTAACAGCGTTCATACGTTACCATTGTTTTGATCGGCGTGATGCCTTTTAGCAGCAATTCTGGCCAAAGACTGACGACAGCTTCGAAAATTATCTTAACAGAAAACGTAAACGAGGAACTAGGAGCTCTAACGCATTTCTTAGCGGATAAAATCTGCGCTTTAGACACTGAAGGAAGCGCTCGGCACAAATTGGGGAGCTGCCCACCATCACTAGCCTCCCATTATCGCCGTCACTGGCGTCGAAAGAAATCAGTACAGAGGATGCCTGCGGTATAGCATGTCAGCTCACTGGACGACAAATGTGGCTTTAAGCGCACACGTGTTCATGCTTCACCGAGAAACCCATGCAAAGCAGAGAGAAAACGACGTTCTCCAGCATGAGCAAGAGATACCGCCTTCCGTGATCGCATGCGCATGATGCGGTCACGTTAGTTTTCGAAAGCACATTAAGCAAGCGACATCAGAATACGCTATCGAGGCTGCCATAAGCAGATTCACGTTAGTCTTCAAAATGTGTTGTCACGAAATTCAATTCTCGAGATGTATACACGCGCTAAGCAAGCGACATCAGATTCCCTTATCGAGGCTGCCATAAGCAGATCCGCGCACAAGTAGATCTACTGGTCTCCAATCTGACTGAAATATTATCGTTGCCAGATTATGAGGCCACTCCCTTCTGCGCATTATCAGCAAACTGACGCTAGCCGCTCACGTCAACGCTATAAATACATGTGTTGCGCGACTTACTGTTTGAGAAGCACCCTGCAGTCGAAGCACTGCGCACTTACAGCGTTCCTCATCCAGCTGCGGGTGCAAGCGCCGCAGTTCCATATCCGGCCAGCCATTCCGGTCACATTTGTGTTTGACGTGTTGCATCTGAGAGAAGATGGCTGCGTTTTCTTCCGAGCCGGAATACTTCTTTCTTCCCACCGATGTTTGGCTGAACATTGTGGTTTACCTCGACATCGAGTCCCTCCAAGCCCTGCAAGAGAGCGATGTGGTCCCCCGGGATCTTTGGGGCATGCCGACACTTAGCCGAACTGCTACGTTGAGCCCTCACTCAGATGCGTCTGCCCTGCTTCGCTACCTGCTGCATTGTGACGTACGTTCTCTCAGGATTCTTCGTCTCACCGGTTGCCTGATGGCTCTCCCCCAAAAGTTATTCCAGGCATTATCCGTCTGCGTACACCTGACTGAGCTGTACTGCGTGAATTGCATTGTAAGTCCTCGGCGCCTTTTCGACATCCTCACCACATCGATGCCTTGGCTGATCCGGCTCGAATGGTCGCTTTTTGATGAGCAAACCTACGGGGAGAGTTTCGACGATATCGGCTTCTCGGAGAATGAAGTCGTGGCGAAATTACGCCAGATGTACGTAGAAGTCGGTGGCGCCTCTGCAAGCAGTCATCTCCTGAAGAGAATCCGGAAACGCTGCGAGAGCCTGGAACACCTACACGTCCACGCGCTTCACGCAGACAAATCTGACGCGATAGCCGCCTGCTGGACCTTGGTTGATCCCGACTGGATGCTTGAAAGCTTCGCCTACACTTCGCAGGGGTTCTCGGAAAATGGCGAATGGTTCCTTGAAATGGCGCGAGAACTTCGAGTGCCACTGCCGGAACTGTGCCTGACCTCTGCCATTTTCGGCAACGTCACTTATCGCATGCACCCGGTTGTCTCTTGCACGTGCATACACCTGACGGACGTGATCGCTTTCGATGAGCTTGCTATTCCAGAAGAACTGATCTTCTGCGTCGCATGCTGCCCCGACGCGCCAACGCAGCTGGCAGAAGCGGCCGATCGACCGTGGTTGCGCAGTCTCCAGTCGCTGACTTTCGTCTTGCTTCCCCCCTCTGGAAGGATGGACGGTGGCCGTCGGAGCCATTACGTCAGCCGGGCGTGCTCTCCGTCTTTGAGCATCTTTCTCCGCGCATGCTACAAACTCACCGAGCTCAACCTGAGCTTGGTACATTTCGAGTCTGGAACGGATTTGTGCCAAATATTCCCTTCAGAAGCCCTTCCGCTGCTGCGAGCTATCGCCCTTCGGCAGTGCGGCCTGCAGACGAACGCGTCTCTTCAACTCATCGCTGCTTCTTGTGCTAAGTTGGAAGAGCTTGACGTGCGCGGCGGAGACTGCACTAGCTGTGCTTGTTCGGAATGCTCTTTGTGTTCTCTGAACTTCACTGCTATCAACAGAGACACGGTCTCCGCTTTGCATCGTAGGACAAGGCTCCAGAGGCTTACGCTGTTTTCAGTCTGCGGTCTCCGGTGCTACAGATTCTTGGCTGAGTGCAGCTTGGTGCGCCTGCGTCTGTTCTGGCCAGAGAAGAGCATGACTTGCTGCGATGGACGATCGTTCATCGCGTGGTTCAGTTCGAGTGAGCACTTGCGGTCCCTGACTCTGTTCAGTCCCAGCGTGGCCCTCAGGGCGGTCTGCAGCGAGCTCAGCCGCGCAGGCTTGTTGAATCTGCGCACCCTGTGTATCGTTTCCAGCGTCGAACCAAATGGCTGCGCTCAGAAGTCCATTTCCGAGCTCTCCAGGCGGCTACCGGTGCTTGAAACGGTACATGCGCACTACTGGGATGAAGATCAGCATGAACACCGTGTGACGTGGATTCGATGTTGGCGACTCAGCTGCCCGGGTGAAAGGCTGGACATGGAGGAAGGCACCTTTCTTGCGAATGCACCGTGCTTACCTGATTGCTCCATGACGACGTTCATCGGACTGAAGAAGCCGCGGCACTAAAGAATGACACGCTTTGACAGTGTAGCCGTATTGGCCGAAAGCAGCTGATGAAGTCCTTCTGCGTGCGTATCCTGCAGATTTACACAACTAGAACCAATATGCACTGAACAGGGGACATCAATGTGCTTGACTTTCGGCACAACTTGACGTCGCTGACTAGGCATGGAGGCCGGGATTCACTTTGCTCGGTGCGTTAGGGATTTCGTTTGTCACCGGGGTTCGGATTTTAGCGCGTTCTTGTTGTGCGAGTTGTGATCGTTGCTGTATCTTTAGCCTCGCCATCTTTCATACCGTGCAGCAATGCCGGACATGTTTCACCGTGCAGGACCGCGTTTCACTCATTTTTCGCATCTGATATCTCGGTACTTAATCCCACTTTGGCTTTGCTTTTTAAACATTCCCGAGCACATTTTCATCGTACGTGGCTTTAATGAACTGTGCAGTTTGGAACTGTTGCATTTTTAGTTTTTTGACGAAGGGGGTGTGTTCCTCCGGTGTGCGAACGTGATGTCATTTTTTTTGGCTCTTTTTGTGCAGTGTCAACACGTGCTCACCTGACGTGGCAAAAGAATTTCGAGATGTCTCGATGCATGCTCAGTTTCTTTATTTATTTTGCTGCGTGAACTGTCCATGCTTCTTTATTGCGTGGGTATCCATTGGATTCCTCAATGTATTAAAGAGTCAAGCAAAACGGTAACGGCCTTTGTCATATTCCTTTCTTAGATTGTATGCTTTTTATTGCTGGATATTGCGCGGCCTTATCAAGGGTTTACTCCCCGCCAAGAAAGATTTATCTGTCGTATGGGCGTACAGGCAGTACTCTGTTGTGCCCAAAGATTGTACAGTACTTTGGCGCAGGCAATTCTTGGCTTTACGGGACCTATATTGCAGATAGACGTGCCTAGCTCAGTCAGTATGTTCCGAGTCGTGCAAATATTGCGTGGGATCCCAATCATTGATAAGGAAAGGGAAGACTCACCATTCATCTCTATCGGTGGGCGCCCTAACCTCTGGATTGCTTCCAGTTATTTTAGACGACCTGGGGTTTCTTATCGTACAGCCGTCCGCGCACTTAACACGAATGATGGATAGCGTGGTTTAGACAGACGCGAGCGCCACGATGGGCTAACCGTCGGGTGTTGGATAATGCTGTCTGTACGAGGGGGTAATGAAAAGTAACCGAACTGATTTTGGTGGGCAGAGCTTTTGTAGCACCGCGTTTTGCCGCCAAGAGCGCATTAAGCTACCATTCCAGAGTCGGTAAGCAGACTGCTGTCGCTAATGAACGTCAGACGAGTGAGTGATAACTGTTTTGTGTTAGTGTTGTTTTTGCAATGGTTGATTTCCTGAACAGCGTGGGGCGGTGAAATAGTGTTTCTTGCTCGGAAACACAGAAGCGCAACAGCGTCGGTGCACCCGAGCTATGCGTCAGTGAGTCGGTGCGGCCTACCTGTCGACCTGTCTGCTCCTAAACCAAGCAAGATAAGCGTTCTACGTAATGTGCTACCGCAATTCACGCTGACCATCGCCAAGGCTACAAAAATTTTCTGGAAAATGCTGGTAGAGCTAGAGAAGTGCAGCCTTGCTCACTTGGGTTGTGCTGAGCACATGTCTGCATTCACTTCTCAGATACTGAATTTTGTTATTGCTAGAAGAATGCACTTTTTTTCTAGCACGTCTCTTGTCTCTGGTACAAACACGTCTCTTGTAACTGTTTGGCCCATTAAAAGTGGTTCCCATTAAGATGTATATGTTTTTTTCTATATGAATTCAATAAACTGCTTTCAATCGGACCTGTGCTATTACTGTCATTTTTCGCGTTTTATGACCGTAAAAACGTCTAAGTTTCACGGTTGTAGTCCTGCATCTCCCTTTAAAAAGCACGTATGCATAGTTGACTGTCTTGCTTCCGAACATCACTGGAAGCAGCACGTGTCTATCGAACACACGTGTGGCGTAGGCATGCTGGCGCCGCGGCCGCATCTGCGCCGGCTACCTCCGATTCGTTCCGGTTCCTCTCAGACGTGGTGAATCCCTTCGTCCCTGTCGTCTGTCCATCGTCGGTCGCTTCTTGCGGGGATGAAAGGGAAGGTAGTTCGCACCGAGCCGAGAGTGGGAAGAGCTCCATCGACCACATCCCAGCTAGTCATCCTTTTTGGTGGGGCCATCTTGGGGTCAAACGACCTTTCGAAATTTCCGCAGCTGTTGCCGCCACTGTGATCATCGCGGGTATCAAGCTGAGTCGTAACACGGATCTCACCATGCCCACCGTGGCAGGTGGATGTTCAATTATTAGTCGCGACAGGCTGCTGAGAAGAGCAACATGGGTTTCTCAAGTCCCATCTACGGCAGCACCTGTCATCGCAGGGCAGTGGTGGCCCGCTTAGCCACTGCATCACTGCGCAAGAGTGATAGATGACTCCCAGCGATCTCAGAGTGTTAAGTACAGAATGACCAGCTCAGCATATATGAGCAGTAACCCATTAACGCTACGACATATCCTTAAAGGCGCAGCTTAAGTCCGAGTTCGCCTATCTTCGTAAGATTTAAGCTTGGGCTAGTTGGTTCATACTGTAACATTGTCAGTAGCCTGTTTCATCTTGAAAAGCGGCCGCTGAACCAAAACCGCAGTGCTAGAGCATCTAATCCGCATTTCACCTAACCACTCTAAATAATCCGCCATTTTTATGCCCTGTGGGGTTCAAAGAAAGATTAATAATGTCTTTACTGCAGCGCTAAATGACACGTAAAGAGCTTGGTACATATTGCTGTTTTTAGTCGAATTTTCTATTACAACCACGGTGAAGCCGTCGTGTAGCGACGCCTACAGAAAAGCAGCCTATGCTTAAAGCCTTCGAAAATTCATTATTCGCATTTCTAGGCTGAACACGTTGTAGACGCGATGCTACAAAAAATATGAGATCAATGGGCGTGTCCTTGGAGGCAAAATTTGCGATTTTGATACCTTCACCTGCTTCGCACGTGTTATGCATTTTCCAGCCGGCTTTTCACACGATCAGAGCCTCCTCACTGCGCGTTGCACTTGCTACACAATACTGGCAGCAGCCTATTTTGCTCACCTGTGTGTCCACCACAATGCCGTCGACGTACGCCAGGAGAGGTCTCAATGGAAGGACTCTAAAGAGAGCAATTGGTTATGCCTTCCTCCAAACAGCTTGAAAGTGATATTGTAGCGGGCTACTGTCTGGTGTTATATATTGTAGTATTCTCACTGATTACGAGATTAACTTTTTATTGGCAGAATAACACTGTCAGTTCCACGCACACCCGACTGGACTGATGCGAATGGTTCAAATCAGTTTCAGCCATCTGAGTGTCTTCTACGTTTTTCGCCATGAATTTCACCGCCCTTGAAATGCAGTTTTGCTACCAGGACCGAACCCCTGAACTCGTGCTTGCTAGCAGAGCACCACTGCCATAGCGCAACTGTCGCATTTGAGGGCGGTGGATTAAGGCCTGAGCGGAGTTAGACGAACCAGGCTCGTCAACAGCCGGCTGTCCCTTCGGGCTCACGACGAGTCCAGCTTGTCTGTGTTCTGACGCTCTGTCTCTGGTTTAAAGCGTGCAGGGCTCGTTAAAAACTATTGTTAAAGGAGTCTCCCCCCCCCCCCCCCCTCCCTTAATACGCGTTGTTAGAGCGACTGCGGCGGGAGCCCTCGTTACCTGTATTGCGGCTCTTGCGGTCCCTGACTCTGTGCAGTCCCAACGTGCCCCTCAGGGCGATCTGCAGCGAGCTCAGCCGCGCAGGCTTGTTGAATCTGCGCACCCTGTGTATCGTTTCCAGCGTCGAACCAAATGGCTGCGCTCAGTAGTCCATTTCCGAGCTGTCCAGGCGGCTACCCCTGCTAGAAACGGTACATGCGCACTACTGGGATGAAGATCAGCATGAACACCGTGTGACTTGGATTCGATGTTGGCGACTCAGCTGCGCGGGTGAAAGGCTGGAGATGGAAGAAGGTGCCTTCCATACGAATGCGCTGTGCTCACCTGATTGCACTATGGCGACGTTCATCGGACTGAAGAAGCCGCGGCACTAAAGAATGACACGCTTTGACAGTGTAGCCGTATTGGCAGAAAACAGCTGTTGAATTCCTTCTGCGTGCGTATCCTGCAAATTTACACAACTAGAACCAATATGCACTGAACAGGGGACACCGATAAGCTTGACTTTCGGTACAGCTTGACGTCGCTGAGTAGGCATGGAGGCAGGGATTCACTTTGCTCGGTGCGTTAGAGATTTCGGTTCTCACCGGTGTTCGGATTTTAGCGCGTTCTTCTTGCGCGAATTGTGATCGTTGCTGTATCTTTAGACACGCCATCTTTCATACCCTGCAGCCATGCCGGACGTCTTTCACCGTGCCGGACCGCGTTTCACTCATTTTTCGCATCTGATATCTCGGTACATAGGCCCACTTTGGCTGTGGTTTTTAAACATTCCCGAGCACATTTTCATCGTACGTGGCTTTTATGAACTATGCAGTTCGGAACGGTTGCTATTTTAGTTTTTTGACGAAGGGGGCGTGTTCCTCCGGTGTGCGAACGTGATCTCATTTTTTTTTTGCTGTTTTTGTGTAGTGTCAACATGTGCTCACCTGACGCGGCAAAAGAATTTCGAGATGTCTCGATCCATGCTGAGCTCTTTTTATTTTGCTGCGTGAACTGTCGATGCTTCTTTATTGCATGGGTGTCTATTGGATTCCTCAATGTATTAAAGAGTCAAACAAGATGGCAACGGCCTTTGTCATATTCCTTTCTTGTGCTGTGTGCTTTTTGATTGCTGGATATTGCGCGGCCTTATGAAGAGTTTACTCCCCGTGAAGAAAGATTTATCTGGCGTATGGTCGTACAGGGGATACTGTATTGTGCCCAATGATTCTACAGTGCTTGGGGCAGGCACTTCTGGGCTTTTCGGGGCTCACATCACAGATAAACGTGCCTAGTTAAGTCAGTATGTTCCGAGTCGTGTGTATATTGCGTGGGATCCCAATCATTGATAAGGAATGGGAAGACGCACTATTTATCTCTCCCGGTGGGCACCCATACCGCTGGATTGCTCCAGGCTATTTTGGTTCACCATTGATTTCTTAACGGACAGCAATCCGCGCGCTTAACACGAATGATGGATAGCGTGGTTTAGACAGGCGCAAGCGCCACGAAACGCTAACCGCCGGGTGTTGGATAATGCTGTCTGCACGAGGGGGTACCGAAAAGTAACCGATATGTTTTTCGGTGGGCGGAGCTTTTGTAGTACCGCGTTTTGCCGCCAAGAGCGCATAAAGCGAACATTCCAGAGTCGGTAAGCAGACTGCTGTCGCTAAAGAAGGTCAGACTAGCGAGGGATAACTGTTTTGTGTTAGTGTTTGCAATGGTTGATTTTCGTGAACAGCGTGCGGCGGTGAAATAGTTTTTCTTGCTCGGAAAAGGTGGAACGGAAACTATTGAAATGTTATGAACGGGGTACAAGGACGATGCTATGGGAGTTACTAAAGTTTTCATGGATCAAACCCCAAATCAAAGCAACAATCAAGCCACTGGAATACTTCTTGCTCGCCTCGGCCCAGGAAAGCTCGTCAGGTGAAATGGAGCCTCAAAACAAGTGTTATTTTTTAGTTGTGAAAGAAGTCGTCCATTCCGAGTTTGTTCCGCAGGGTCAGACAATTAACCAGGCTTTCTACTTGGAAGTGTTCAAAAGATTACGCAACAGTGTGCGGTGGAAGCGGACTGATTCGTGGAAGTCGGGTGACTGCATTTTCTATCATGTGAACCCCTGCTCCCACAGCCCTGTCCGTGCGACAGTTCTTTACCAAAAATGGTATTACCCCTATTCCTCACCTCCCATACTCAGCTGGCCTTGCCCCGTGCAACTTTTTTTTGTTTCCTAGTTGAAAAGACACACGAAAGGAAAGCGTATTGCTGATGTTGCTGAGGCGAAGAAACGACGGAGGTGCTTTGCAGGATCACAAAAGATGAATTTAAACAGTGTTTTGAAAAATGGAATAAAAGATGAGACAAGTGTATTCGTGCAAGTGAAGAGTACTTTGAAGGGGATTGAAGGTTTGAGCCAACTTTACTAGATTACTTTTTCAGTTTGCAAACTCCGACGCCGCGGATGTCGCCCTTGCCTGTACCGCCGAGCAGGGGCGCTCTCGTCGCTGTTTGACCGTCTTCTCGATACAGTAGCCGCGCTGATCCCGTCAGCGAAGACTACAGCGAAGCCTTTTTGTGCCAGGCATTTCTTTGTTGGGTTAAACTGCGCTGCAAGTTGATCGGTGCTCCTCTATGTCCTTGCCATATTTATATAAGTGCGTTTCGAGCGACGCAGCTCGTGGGGCGTTGGCTCCGGCTGCAACTCAACACAGAAGCGCAACAGCGTCGCTTCACCCGAGCTATGCGTCCGTGAGTCGCTGCAGCCGAGCTGTCGACCTGTCTGCTCCCAATCGAAGGCAAGATAAGCGTTCTACGTAATGTGCGACCGCAATTCTCACTGAGCATCGCCAAGGCTACAAACATTTTCTTGAAAGTGCTTGAGGAGCTAGAGAAGTGCAGCCCTGCTCGCTTGGGTTGTGCTGAGCATATGTCTGCATTCAGTTGTCAGACACTGAATTTTATTATTGCTACAAGAATGCAATTTTTTCTCTAGCACGTCTCTTGTCTCTGGTAAAAACACGTCTTTTGTAACTGTATGGCCCATTAGAACTGGCTCCCATTAAGATGTATATGTTTTTTTTCCTTTATGATTCGAATAAACTGCTTTCAATCTGACCTGTGCTATTACCGTCATTTTTCGCATTTTATGACCTTAAAAACGTCGAAGTTTCACGGCGGTAGTCCTGCATCTCCCTTTAAAAAGCACGTATGCATCGTTGACTGTCTTGCTTCAAACCGTTGGTACTTGGCCTTAGGTTTCGATATTTCCGGCAACATGCAACTCATTTACCGTGTCGTGGCTTACCGTAAGCCCAGACGAAGACAAGTCCCCTTGTCGAAACGTTGGCTCTAGCAACCTGAGGTTTTCCCCTCCCTTGTTCATTTTGTGATCGTAAGCAAAAGAGTGATTTAGTTTGTAGGAAAGTAAATGAAACAAAAAAATGCAAAAGGAAAGAAGAAAAAAAGTCCCTTCGCGCCTCATTTGCTATTCGACCGCACTTTGTGCGTCGTGCGGGGACATCGAAGCGAGATCAATAATGCAGGTGGTTTTCAACAGGTTGTCAAGAGATATTTCGCGCTGTCGCGCGGCTTGCGACGGGTTTAATTAAAAAAAAAAGGCCTAAACGAAAACGGCAAGGGAGGGGTAGAGGGGGGAAGGTGGACGGGGGGAGGAGCTTACGATGTTTTAGAGATCCCTGACGGGTACGGTAAGAAGTGAGAACTGCAGAGCACGTGCGACAGAGCCTGGCTCGCGATGCCAGCTTGCGGGGCTGCCGTGTGTGATGTATGCCCGCATGAAAGGCGGAAGTCGGAAAACTCATCTGTCAGGGGGCGTGAACGACGTTATTATCGGGTAGTGGTATCGCTCCAGCTGGTACGGTCAAAGAGAGAGAGAGGGGAAAAAATCCCTGCCTCTCCCGTAAACGAGAGTAGAGTAAGCATCAAAAGTTTACGGGCATAAGACATTGGTTGTAGATGGTACTACTCAAAACCTTGAAACGGGTCTAGTGTTCAACACACCACACCACACTCTTTTTTTATTATTATTGCCGGCTTCGACGTTCACAACAATGTACAATAGATAAAACGTGTCAACCAAGCTTTGGCTGACACGGTATGTTAAAATTTTTTCAGTTGCGTCTAAACGTCAAGCACATCAGCCCACCACACCACACTCTTCTTGTTGCGTCGAAGCGAGCGCCTGCAATAGTGCGGGCTTAGGTAGGCAGCCGCGAACCGTGGCGGCCTTGTAGCTTCCGGGAGCGGCCGCATAACCATGGCGTTGTCGGCAGGGGCGAGCAGTCTTCTGCTTTGGCGTATCACTTGCAAAGCGATAGCTTTCCGCAAGACGCTTCCTATCTATCTTTTCATCAGGTTCCATTGCTCGGCTTAAGCAGCTGTGACGGTGGCGCCAATGAAATGCAGGACGATGCAGAAGCGTACGCGGACACTACGAGACGAGACGCAGGCCTGACAAGAATGTATGTGCAGCGCGTTCGAATACTCCGCGAGCGTGTATACATCTGCCAGCCAAAGGGGAAACCTTCATGAACTGAAGGCCCAGCGGCCGTTCTTTTACATGCGTGAGTGTGGGACCGCAGCGCCACCCTTGGGGACGGCGCGGAAGCGCGGCCCTCTCTTAGAGAGTAGTTAAATCTCGTACGATGCCCGGATGCTCTCGTTTCAGTGCCCGGATGAGTGGAATTCAGTGCCCGGATAAGTGGAATTCAGTGCCCGGATGTTGGCTCTCGGTCTCGGCGTGACGTCACCACACTGCCGACAACGGGAGCTAAAAGCATTTCATGCTTAAAAGCGGCGGGCCTTCACGTAGTCCTCCATCGCCGCATCGCATTCCAGAGAGGCCAGGGCAGGCCGCTCCGCGTCCCGACGCCGTCTCTTCGCCATGCGCTCCTCTCCCTGCTCCGACGTCTCAGCCTCTCGCTTGGCCTTGCGCCGTCCGTTCTTCCTGTTCTCGGCGGCCAGCCGCCAGGTCGCAACCTCGGGGTCGGACGAGTTGAGATTCTCCAGTCACCAGAGCCGCTCGGCAGTTGCCCGACTCTCCTTTTCTGTGGCAAGCGCCTGTAACCTGCGGTTGTTGTTGTTGTGACTGAGAGAAGGATGAAAAGGAAATTGCACGGGCCTGCTACTGGCTCGAGCCAAGCCACCACCGCTGCCACGTGCAGATAGAGGAGAGTTAAAAGAGCAGAGGAAAGAGAAAAAGGAAAGAGAAGACGCGCGTCGCAGCAACAACTGCGTCCGCCGGAGCGGACGCTGCTAAAAAAAAATGGCTGAGGCTTAACTTGGTTAACCCTGGTCAGATGCGAAGCATATTGATGGCTAGGCTTGGTAATACATGGCTTTCCTTGGTTGAATACTTGGTCATTTTAATACAACCACTAGAAGCCTTCGTCGTGGGGGAAGACAACGGCATGGCTACAGCGGAACGCCGACTAACCCCGAGACGCGCGTTGGGTGGGTGCCTGGATTGCCACGGATGCCGCGTCCGCCTGCCCGGTGGAGCGAGCGTTTCACCTACACCGAGTGTGAACGCGCGTTCGAAATGCGCGGGAATGCCGCTCGAGGACATTCCGGTGTCTGGGCGATGGCATCGTTCTCCCTCTCCCAGCGCGTGACGGCGATCTGTCGTGACGTCATGTGTCACGTGGTGTGTCGTCACTGTACCACGTGGTCTGCACGGCGTGCAACCACAGCGACGGCGCGAGGTGGACCCTCATCTTCCTCTGTCGTGACGTCATGTGTCACGTGGTATGTCACGTGGTGTGACGTCACTGTACCACGTGGTGTGCACGGCGTGTAACCACGGCGAAGGGCTGTAGTGTACCTCCGTCTTCCTCTGTCGTGACGTCACGTGTCACGTGGTGTGACGTCACTGTACCACGTGGTGTGCACGGCGTGTAACCACGGCGAAGGGCTGTAGTGTACCTCCGTCTTCCTCTGTCGTGACGTCATGTGTCACGTGGTATGTCACGTGGTGTGACGTCACTGTACCACGTGGTGTGCACGGCGCATAACCACGGCGAAGGGCTGTAGTGTACCTCCGTCTTCCTCTGTCGTGACGTCATGTGTCACGTGGTATGTAACATGGTGTGACGTCACTGTACCACGTGGTGTGCACGGCGCGTAACCACGGGGAAGGGCTGTAGTGTACCTCTAGTAATATGCTTCGCATAAAACAGATAAGCGGCCGAAGCCGCACTCGCCGAAGCGAGGACAGATACCTGTAACCCGCGGTTGTATCACCCTGCATTTATACAGCAACGCAGCCTCCTTGCGCGTGCGCAGTAACGCGCGCCGTGCATGCGCACAGCTGGTGAGGTGGCGGCGCGCGTAGTGACGTCACTCGTCTCCTCCCGCATGCGTACAGCTGGCGAAGCGACACAACGAATTTCAAAGGAGGCACTCTTAACGGGCCTAGCTAAGTGTCACATGTGGGGATTTAACTATTGTCAGAACACATTAGCGGCTGATCGCACAGCACAGGGCTTTTTCGAGATCGGTGTTAAAGGAAGTAGTTCATGAAGCGGGCGTAATTTGGATGCTGTTGATATGTTGTTAATGTCGATTGAGTGTATTATGCTTCTTGAAGTCCTTCTGGTATTACGGCTCTGGGGAGCAAGAACCCTGGAAAACTCGTTGAGAGTTTGTTGCAGGATTACCCATGCCGAGGCTACTTGGACAGTGTGAGACGGATCTCCATAACATAGTAGGAATGCCTGGAAGCCAACCAAGAGCAAGGCAGACCCACGACAGGTGAATATCCTCTCTGGGCAGCATACAGCTGTCTTAAGCGTGCCGCGGTGGATCTGTGGTTATGGCGCTCGGCTGCTGAGCCGAAAGACGCGGGTTCGATCCCGGCCGCGGCGGCTAGAATTTCGATGGAGGCAAAATTCTAGAGGCCCGTGTAGTGCGCGACTTTGCAGCGCATGCATAGCAAGAGTAGGGCTTCCCAATACACTATCACGCCGCATCTGGCAGCAGTTTATAGATTTCTCACAATTACCATATTAACAATGAATCATGTGGAAGTGTACTCAAGATGAAGGCAATGGTGGAAAATGAAAAAGGAAAGCAGGCCTCACAACACTAATTCCTACATCGAGTAGAAAGGTCACCTCATCTACGACAGCACTTCGGTTTCTTGAAGCCCTGCACGAGGAAAAATGGTGAGATGACGTAGCCTAGCGTATTGGATGCGTGGTATACACTCAACGAACGGTTTCAGCTTCTGCGGAGATGCAGTGTGGCCGCAGAAAGTGGGGGGGGGGGGGAGGGGGGGTAGGAGGGCTGCACTTGTTCTCCTGTAGAATGATCTGGGCTAATGATGATGTCGAAATTCAGCAACTGGATATCAAATCGTGATAAAACTCATCGAAGGCCGCCAATAAGATGGTATGACGACGTTCAGGAACATGTACGAAGTGTCAAACCTTTGAAGCAAGCGCCAAAAATGCCTGTTTTGGGCAAGACACTCAACTCGATAGAATTACGGTGATAACGATGAACGTGAAAGCAGTTAGGCGAGATGAAAAAGAGAGCGCTCGCGACAATGGCGTCGCGTTCGGCGCGTGCCAGAAGAAGTTTAGCGGCGCTGTCAGGCCTTAACGTTTCCAACCCTCCGCTTGATCTGCGGTTGGACGTCGTCCCCCGTAGCTGTCCTTGGACGAGTGACCCAGAACTTAAGATCCTTGTTTCATCAAGCTTCTCTGTACCATGACAGGTGAGGCTTGATTTTGGCTTAATTTTACTGCGCTAGTACTAGAGACCGTACTCACCGATTTCGTCATTGTCTGTGGGGTCCCCCCATGCCCACCGTGGCAGATGGATGTTCAATTATTATTCGCGACAGGCTGCCGAGAAGAGCAACATGGGTTTCTCAAGCCCGATCGATGGCAGCATCTGTCATGGCAGGGCAGTGGCGGATCGCTTAGCCGCTGCACCACTGCGCAAAAGTGATAAGAGGACTCGCAGCGATCTAAGAGTGTCGGATTGAGAATGACAAACTCGGCATATATGAGCGTTACCCCATTAGCGCTACTACGTCAAACCCTCAAAGGCGGAGCTTAAGTCTGAGTTCGCCTGTGTTCGTAAAATTTGAGCTTGGGCTAGTTGGTTCATACTGTAGCCTTGTCAGTAGCCTGCTTCATGATGAAAAGCGGCCGTTGAATCAAAACCGAAGTGCTAGCGCATCTAATCGGCATTTCGCCTAACCACGCTAAATCATCCGCCTTTCTTCTCCCTATGGGGTTAAAAGAAATGTTAATATCGTCGTTAATATGTTAATATCGCCTAATACCCCTCACACAATGCTCCAATGTGAAAGAGCCTGTGAGTAACTTGAATAAAAAAAAATTTACTGCGGCACTAAATGACGCGTCAAGAGCTCAGTATATATCGCTGTCTTTAATGAGACATTCCTATGATAACCGGAGAAGCCGTGTTGTAGCAACGTCCACAGAAAAGCAGCCCATGTTCGGCGATAGCCCTAGGGATAGAAACGACCACCCACCCATACCTCGCCGGTGTCAACTTCTTCCGACGCGGCCGCCGAGGGGCCTACTCCAACCACGCTTACAGCCATGTCTCAACCGGCTGCGTTCAACACCGGCCACACCACCGCGCCCATTCCCGTCGCGTTCACCGACGCTGGGAGCTCCGAATCGACAGCCGCAACGCAGCCGGCAGCGTTCGTCACCGCCGCGGCGTCCACTGCTGGCCAACTCCACGCATTAAGGGAAGCTAAGAGCTTCGGGCCCACAGACACATCGCAGTCGACTGCGTTCGTCGCCGCCGCCAGTGCCGCCGAACCTACTCGGACCACACTTCCCGCTGACAGCAAGTCCAGCACCTTGGTACCTGCGTCGCAGATTGCGGCTCAGGCTGACGACACAGCAGACATGGACCTTACGGCGTCCCCGGTCGACGGCCATCTCATTCCGGCCCCTGAGGTCGGCTGGACCACCATCGGTGCCTGCCGTAAGCCTGCCTCCGCCACCCGGCCCCGCACCGAGCTCATCACAGTTGCCATCCAGCTTCCCCCTGGCACCCTCAACCCCAAGATACCAATCTACGACGTCCTCGCCGCAGTCGTCTCCGCTGCACAACTGTCCTCCGAGAGCAGTGCGGAGATTACCCTTCAGGCCAGGCCAGCCCAAAGCCTAGTCTTTTTAAAAACTCATTTCCCTCTCACTGCCCACCTCCTGCTTTCTATCACGCATCTTCAGCTTCACGGTAAGCCTATCACCATTAAAACATCTGCCCCTAATCCTCCCATCTCATGCCTCGGCGTCATCCATAACGTCGGTGGCCACTTCACCCCTGATGACCTCATGCATGATATCGAATCATTCAAAACCGATATTCTTGCTGCTCGTATGATGGGCACCACTCAATCGGTGCTCATAACTTTCGCTGGAACCGTAATCCCCCACTCTGTGTATTTCAAACGCGTTGCCTTCCGGTGCCGTCCCCATAAGCCTAAGCCTCCCACCTGCACCCGTTGTCTCGCTCTTGGACACCCCGCCCACCAGTGTCCACAGCACAGCGTTCCGGCAAAGTGCCGTCGCTGTGCTGCTCCTCTACCCGCCGACCCTTCCGCTCATGTATGTGCCCAGCCCTGGTGCGTTCATTGCCAGGTAAACACCCACCCCTCCCTCGACCCCACTTGCCCCTTTCTCCTCGGTAAACAACGCGAGCGTGCCAAAGCTGCGTACCTACGACGCCTAGCTTTGCGCCGGGCCGCGCAACCCACCCCCTCCTCCTCCTCTAATCATGAACCTCCGTCAGCTCCGGTCGTGTCACCACCAGGCTCCTACGCCGCCATAGTTAAAGGCTCCTCGGTTCCAGCGTCCCTTTCCAACGTCTCTTCCACTGCACCACCCTCTCCATCCGTGACTGACGAGAGCCTCTCCTTCGACCTCCGGCTCGCTATGCTGTAACGCCAGCAGCGAGAGCAACAGCGCATTTCTCACGACCTACAACAACAGATCCACGCCTTGACCCAAACCCTCCAGACAACCACCTCCTCTCTTACCTCCCAGCTTCCCAAGCTAAATGAGCACCTTTCCACACTCACCACTCCCTCCTCCACCGCCCAGGTCGCCCCTTTGGCTGATCTCGAAAACACCACACAGGCACACCACACTCGCTTGGTTCAGCTAGAGACATCGGTTCTGCAGATTCTTACCACCCTCCAAGCACAATCCAAACAATTAGAATCCTTCACTTCTACGCTCCAATCCCTGCATGAGTCACTGCCCCCGGCAAAAAAGAAGGAACGCGTACCCTCACGAAGTTCTTTCTACCTCTACACAATCATAATGGCTTTTGGCGAGGACCTCGAGATTGTGCAGTGGAACTGCCGAAATCTGTGCCATAATAAGACCCCCCTCCACCAGTATCTACTCGCCCGCCCCTCCCTGCCCCATTTTCTCCTTCTCCAGGAGACCCGCACGGCCCGCACTGTCCCAGGCTACCGCGCCTACCATGCCACTACGGCCACACCACTTGCGTCTATTTATGTACGTAGCGACGTGCTCGTGGAGCCACTTGATATCCCCTCCGTCTTTCTTAAATATTTAGTTCTGTGTGGTCTATTACCACCCTTCTTCCCGCGTCTCACTCGCCCTTTTGTCTTTCTACAACCCCCCTGTTACCTCTGTATTTTCCGCCCTGGGCAAGTTCCTTCACTCTCTTCCTTCTAACTCCCATCTCCTCTTTGGTGGTAACTTTAATGCCCCTCACACACTATGGGGCTACCCTCAAACCCGGCCGCCTCCTCCACTGTCTGGCCCAGGAACGCCACCTCACCCTTCTCAATACTCCTGGCTCCCCTACTCGAGCGGGCACTGCCTCACAGCGCCCCACGACACCCGATCTCACTTTCTCTCGGGGTTCACTTTCATTTCACTGGCAAGTGACAGCCGAAACTCTTCTCAGTGACCACTATCTTGTCCACATTTCCACCTCTCTTTCCCACATCCCTCGATGTCATCCAGTCACTCATGCTGACTGGCACGCCTTCCGCGCTAATCTCGCCTCTGACTCCTTTCAATCCTACGACGACTGGACGTCGCGCATCACTGCAGCGCTCACGTCCAGTAGCCGTCGTGTTCGCTCTTGTCACCCAGTCCCAGACCCAGATCCTCACCTACACCGTTTATGGCGTCGCCGTAAACGTCTTCAACGCTCCTTCCGCTGCCAACCCCACAATGCCCAACTTTCTTCCCGGATCACTGCCCTGCGGGCCGAGATCGTCGCCCACTGCGCCTCACTCGAGCACTCTCGTTGGAGTGCTCTTTGTGACCGTCTTGACTCTGCATTGCACTCACGATCCACATGGTCTCTCTTCAAATTCCTACTTGGCACTAAGCCTGCCCTTGCTCCCACTCTAGCTAAAGCCCTCACTCAAGGAACTCCCTCCGATGTTTTTGATCAGCTCGCCTCTCTCTATCTCCCGCCACCTCTGGCACCCTCCTACCCGGTGTACTGCGGTGGACCTAACCCCGATCTGGACCAATCCTTCACTCTCCGGGAGCTCGAATTCGCTCTGGCTGCTAATGCTACACGCTCGGCTCCCAGTGAGGATGCCATTACATACACCACACTTCGCAACCTTCCTGACTGCGTCAAGGAATTCCTCCTTAAAACGTACAATGATGCATGGGACAGCGGCTGCCTGCCCAGCTCCTGGACCTCCTCCATCATTTCTATGATTCCAAAGCCGGGCAAGCCTCCCTCTCTCTCTAACCTCCGCCCAATCTCCCTGAATGTGTTGGTAAGACCCTTGAGCGAATGGCCCTGACTCGCCTCTCTAATTTTCTCGAGACGAGGGAGTTCTTCCCTAATTATCTCATTGGCTTCCGATGCCACGTATGTGCACAGGACATGTTTCTGGTTCTCCAGCACACGTTTCTGTCACCTACCCCCACTCAAATTCACGCACTTGTGACCGTCGATGCTCGCAAGGCCTTCGACGGTGTTTGCCACGACCACATCCTTTCCCAACTCGCCTCCCTAGACTGTGGCTCCCGCATGTACTGTTATATCCGCTCATTTCTCTCTAAACGTGTCGCTCGCTTTCGAGTCGACACCTATCTGTCCGACCCCCACAACCTCACCCGAGGCACTCCTCAAGGTGCTGTTCTATCTCCTACCCTTTTAAATCTTGCTATGGCCCCTCTCGGCTCCCAGCTAGCTGAAATTCCCGACCTGCATCATATATTTTACGCCGATGACATCACTCTCTGGTGTTCGTCTGGCTCTCCCGGTCACGTACAGGACACCCTGCAACGTGGCCTAGATCTCATCGACTCCTTTCTCACCACTGCTGGCCTCTCTCCTGCTCCTGAAAAATCCGAGCTCCTTCTCCTCAACCATTCCTCATACCAGCGCTCACACAACCAATTCGTCTCTCTCCACCTTTCTGGCTCTCCCATTCCTGTCGTCACGCAGTGCAAAGTTCTTGGCTTTCCTTTGCATGCAGCCAAGAACGTGCAAGCCCTCCACCGTGCTGTCACCACCTGCCACTCCGTAACTCACCTCCTGCGGCGCGTGGTCACTCGGCGCTCAGGTCTCCACGAGGCTCATGCGTGCCGAGTTGCCCACGCGCTGGCCCTCAACAAGGTCTTGTACTTTGCACCCTACGTTTCCTTCAATCAGACTCAACTTAACGCTCTTGAGACTGCCCTTGTGGGCCTCTACAAGGCAGCTCTCAACCTCCCTATCACTACCTCTACTGCAAAGATCTTTGCAACAGGCCTCTTTCATCCTCTCCGTTCTCTGCTCTCTCTCCATCATGACTCGCAGATTGCCCGGCTTTCCCTTACCCGTCAGGGTCAGTGGTTACTGACTCAAGCGGGTATCTCGCCCATTCCCTGCGCCCCGTTTACCTCTCCTATTCCCACCCCGGCTCCCAATCTTCGGATCCTCCCCCTTCCGTCCAACATGTCCCCCGTTCTGCACGCCGGCCGTCGTCATGCGGCCGCACAGCACCATTCCCCTCTCTTTGATACCCAGGGTGTAGCTTACACGGATGCCTCCTTCGTGGCTCCTGGAGGTTCCTGCGGCTACGCCCTGTACCACCCCCACCTCCCCGCTCCTGAAAATGACACCAGCGGGCTGTTTCTACTCCCTCCGGATGCATTGTCCCTCGAGGTCCTCGCCATTGCGCATGCCCTCCAGTCATTTGCCCTCCTTCCCTCTCTTCAAGAGTACACAGTCTATTCAGACTCACAAGCCGCTATACACCACATACAGAAACGCACCCTAACCCCTTCTCTTCGACAGGAGGTCGAACGAGCGGTCTCCGCATTGCAGCCTTCCATCGTTTTCCTCCGCTGGGTCCCTGGGCATTCAGGGATTGACGGCAATGAGCTGGCTCATCAGCTCGCCCGTGACACACTTTTCCGGGCACCGTTGATCCCCTGGCCCAAGCCCTCGGAGGACGGTGGGAGACTTACCCTTCGCCGCACCATAAAAGAGGTCTACCTCGAGCTCCGCCTCGACAAATACCTTTACCCTCCCCCTCATCCATTACTCACAGTGCCGGAGGCTCGCCTTCTTCGGCACGTTCAAATGAATGCAATCATCACCCCGTCTCGCCTCTTTCTCTATCGCTATCGATCGGACCCTTTATGTCCCAACTGCCCCTGTATCTATGCGGACCTTGCCCATTGCCTCTTCTATTGCCCGGCTGCTCAACAGTCGGGTTCCTACCCCCCACCTTCTTTATCCATCACCACCTGGCTCGACTGGCTTGGCACTGAAGGGGAGGAAGAACAGCGACTTCTGGTCGCCCAGGCGGTCGACATGCTCGGCCTGTAAATTTTGGCCGAATAAACGTCTTCTACTACTACTAGTACTACTACTATCTTTTGTGTTTCTTCACTTAACCACCTGTCCCAAAAGATGCTTCAGTTGTCTCCGGTTATGCTTGTTCACATTTGGGCACGTCGGAAAAAGTTGGTCGATACATCTTGAGTCTCTTGAACAGTAATACAGCGGATAATTTCTCTGTTGGTTGAATTAATCTAGGGGTATACGAAATCCTGGCGTACGAATTCAGTTATAAGATAAAACATAGGTAAAACTTCGCATCTGGTGTCAAATGTTGCTGATCTGATGGCCATAACAAGGGTCTCTTGCATTTGTTTGATCAATCCACTTCGCATAAAGCCTTCGAAAATACTTTATTCGCATTTCCAGCGTGAACACCTTCCAGACGCGATGTTACAAAACTTGTGACGGCAATGGGCGCCTCCAAGGTGCAAAATTTGCGATTTTGGTATCTTCATCTTCTTCGCACGTGTTATGCACTTCCCCGCCGGCTTTTCACACGATCAGAGCCGCCTCAGTGCGCGTTGTACTTGCTGCACCACAGTGGCAGCAGCTTGTTTCGCTCACCAGTGTATCCACCCCAATGCCGTCGACGTGGTGAGGAGAGGTCTCATTGGAAAGACTCAGAAGAGAGCAACTCGTTATGCCCTCCTCCAAGGAGCTTGGGACTGATATTGTAGCGGGCTACTTTCACGTGTTCTACCTTCTAGTGTACTCACTGATAACTAGATTAACCTTTAATTGCCAGAATAACACTGCCAGTGCGACGCACACCTGACTGGACGGCTCCGAATGGTTCAAATTTGTTTCAGTTACCTGAGTTTTTTCCAGGTGATCCTTAACCACTCGACAGACGGGACAGAGAAGAAGAGACACAACACAGAGCGCTGACTCGGAACTAAAACGTTTATTGGCCGCCAGCCAGTATAAATATTCTAGGACTGATCTTTGGGTTAGTTGGTATGCGATGTTCAAGAACAGCGCGAAAAAGACAGGGTCTAAATAGAGATACACACAGAAAGGCACTGTCTGTGTGTATCTCCCTTTAGACCCTGTCTTTTTCGCAGTGTTCTTCTTGACCATAAATACTGCCCTGGTGGCCAGAAAAGATACAATCATGGAAGACAGTTGGGCTAGTTGGTGTGAATTCGTTATTGACTGGGACATTGCAACTAGCGTGGAAACACTAGTTGCAATGTCGCAGTTATTAACGAAAAGATACAAGCACGCTTGACTTGCGTCAGATTCAAAATCGCCTTTGTATCAGGCACGTGTCAACAGACAAGTGTCATACGTGGGAAATGATGTCACCGCTACAGCAGGCAGAAGTTAGCATTCACAACCAAGGTAACGATTTTCCTTATCTGACAGCGCTACTGAGGGAGTGCTGATACAGACTTATGAGGTCTTAGCTATCAGGTGGGCTTCTATTACTTCCCTTGCTAGCGAGTAACGGTTCTTTGGTATCACATATCATTCCTTATACAGTGGAAAACAGACCTTAGTGTCATCATCGTCTTTGTCATCTTCGTCATCCTTGCAGTATCTGCAGTGTTTCGCTACGTTCCCTGTGACGGCGACCTGAGAGACATTATATTCGTGCTCCTGTAATCTTTCGTTAGCACATTGCCTACTTTGGCCAATGTAACACTCGCGACATGACAGAGGCAGAGAACAGCAAACAAATAGCGGCTTATTAATACAAATACCTCTCAAGTTACACACTTGAAACATTGTGTGAGGGGAGGGGATACAATATTTAGCAGTGAAAAGATGGTACAAAGTGGAACGAACAAAATTAAACAATATTAAATACATTGGACGGCAAACAATTATTACACCGTACTTGAAGAAAACCGTATTATATTGACACAGAAGAAAGAACTACTAAGAAACACTACGAACAACTAACAACTAAGAAAGAACAATGAAGAAAGAGAATAAATTACTCCTTCCTGGCAAGGCACGGATTGTTTCGCGTGTCTTATCAAGCAGCTACGTGGTTTTCTTTTCACTGAGTCTACATTTTTTGACCAGGCTAAACATTCGCTTAGGCGCCAAGAACAAAACCTTGACGCCAGCACGTTTCCCAATTCTTTTCGAGTTGTGCGACGCTTCCTTCAGGTACTGTACCACGGAAGTGTTTCTTTTCCTCTTGTATCGCTTCACACATCCTATCAAATCTGAACTTTTCCTGCAGTTTTTCCGCAACGGAACCTAAAACGGCTGAAGAGTAGCCAGCCTTTGTCAGGCGGTTCAGTTGGTTGCAAAAACTGTCCTCCAACCTGTGCACACAAGATTTTTTTACAGCGTTGTAACGCACAGGATAAACAATTGCTCTCTTCACCAGCTTTGAAGGAGCTGATGAAAAAGGCAAGATTGGCTTTGCACCCCGGGGCTCAAAAGCCCAACAAACATGAGATGAGGTGAAGTGAAGCAAAAAATCTAATAGCCTAATAAAATCCGTCGCTGGTACATTGTATGGTAAAGTCAATGGATTAAGGCACTCTGAGAACACCGAGAGGGCGTCATGCATGTGCTGCTCGAGTTCGTGGTTGTCACCGTTTTTGTATATTTTCCCCCAGCGAGGGGTCTTAATGTGACTGAAGGATTATCGTTGCCAGATTATGAGGCCACTCCCTTCTACTCATTATCAGCAACTGAGGCTAGCCGCTCACGTCACCGCCATAAATACATATGTTGCGGGACTTGCTGTTTCAGAAGCACCCTGCAGTCGAAGCATAGCGCACTTACAGCGTTTCTTAACCAGCTGCACAAGCGCCACAGTTGCAGATCCGGCCAGCCTTCCTGGTCACATTTCCGTTTGACGCACTGCATCGAGGGAAGATGGCTAAGTCTTTGTCTGAACCGGGATACTTCTGTCTTCCTATCGATGTCTGGCTGAACATTGTGGTTTACCTCGACGTCGAGTCACTCCAAGCCCTGCAAGAGAGCGATATGGTCCTCCGGGATCTTTGGGCCATGCCGACACTTAGCCGAACTGCTACGTTGAGCCGTCACTCGGATGCGTCTGCCCTGCTTCGCTACCTGCTGCATTGTGATGTACGTTCTCTCAGGGTTCTTCGTCTCACCGGTTGCCTGATGGCTATCCCTCAAAAGTTATTCCAGGCATTATCTGTCTGCGTACATCTGGCGGAGCTGTACTGCGTGAACTGCATTGTAAGTCCTCGGCGCCTTTTCGACATCCTCGCCACATCGATGTCCTGGCTGACCCGGCTCGAATGGTCGCTTTTTCGTGAGAAAACCTACGGGGAGAGGTTCGATGTTGTCTGCTCCTCGGAGAATGAAGTCATATCGAAATTGCGGCACATGTACGTGGAAGTCGCTGACGACTTTGCAAGCTGTGACCTGCTGAAGAGAATCCGGAAACGCTGCGTGAGCCTGGAAAACCTGCACATCCATGCACTTCACGCAGACAGATCTGGCGCGCTAGCTGCCTGCTGGAACGTGGTTGATCCCGACTGGATGCTGGAAAGCTTCTCCTACACTAGCCAGGCGTTTTCGGAAAATGGCGAATGGTTCCTCGCGATGGCGGTGGAACTTCGAGTGCCACTGCCGGACCTGTGCGTCACCTCTGCCGTTTTCGGGAACGTTACCTATCGCATGCACCCGGTTGTATCATGCGCGTGCATACACCTGACGGACGTGATCGATTCCGAAGAGCTCGCTATTACAGAAGAGGAGCTGATCTTCTGCGTCGAATGCTGCCCCGACGCGCCAACGCAGATGGCAGAAGTGGCCGATCGACCGTGGTTGAGGCGATTGCAGTCGCTGACTTTAGTCTTGCTTCCCCCCTCTGGAATGACGGACGGTCGCCGTCGGAGTCATTACGTTAGCCTGGCGCGCTCTTCGTCCTTGAACATGTTTCTCCGCGCATGCTACAACCTGACTGAGCTCAACCTGAGCTTTGTTCATTTCGAGGCTGGAATGGATTTGTGCCAGATATTCCCTTCGGAAGCGCTATCGCTCTTGCGAGCCATCGCCCTGCCACAGTGTGGACTGCAGACGAACGCATCTCTCCAACTCATCGCCGCTTGTTGTGCCATGCTGGAAGAAATTGACGTGCGCGGCGAAGCCGATACGAGCTCTTTTTGTTCGGAATGCCCTTTGTGTTCTCTGCTCTTTACTGCTCTCAACAGAGACACGGTATCCGCTTTGCACCGTGGGACAAGGCTTCAGAGGCTTACGCTGTTTTCGTTCTGCGGTCTTCGGTGCTACAGATTTTTAGCCGAGTGTAACTTAGTGCGCCTCCGTCTGTCCTGGCCAGAGAAGAGCATGACTTGCTGCGATGGACGATCGTTCATCGCGTGGTTGAGTTCAAGTGTGAACTTGCGTGCACTGACACTGTGCAGTCCCAACTTGGCCCTCAGTGCGATCTGTAGGGAGAGAGAGAGAGAGAAAACTTTTATTGCTCTTTCAAGAGATTCGCGGAGATGAAGACTTCTTGGTCGTCCTGCTTGGGCGCTGGCGACTTGAGTCTTCGAGCAAGGGTGGGCCCTCAGTCCAGGGCTCCACTGAGTCGTGCCGCTTCAACAGCGTGCTGTACCAAGGCCCTCTGGACCTCGAGCTCGCTGCTGGAGAGACAGCTCTCCCATTGCTCCTCACTCGGTGGTTGATAATTGTGGAATGCTATGTTTCTTTCGCACTCCCAGGTAATGTGATAGAGTGTAGGTGTACCGCCGCACCAGGGACAGTCTGATCTGAATTGCGTTGGTGACATTTTGCTGTATATGTACAGGTTAGGAAAAGTGTTCGTCTGTAGCCTACGCCATCCTACAGCCTCTTCCCTAGTCAGTGCTCTGTGTGGTGGTGGATACCTCAATCTAGTTCCCCTATAAAGTTGTAGGGTCTCTGCGTAGCCTCCCTCGCACGTGAGTAGCAGTAACTCCGGGGCGTCCGATAAGCCTGCTCGGTAAGTGAGCCCTCGAGCCAGGCTGTCCGCCCTTTCGTTTCCTGCTACGCCTGCGTGAGCTGGCACCCAGATGATATGCTGTATAGGCGTTTTTCCAGCGGAAGCTGCCGCCTCGCCGATGATCCTAAGGGCGATGCCGCTAATGTTGCCCTTCGTATAACTCTTGCATGTTTCTTTCGAGTCCGTTAGAATGTTCAGGGAGCGGCCTCTTCTATAGCCTTCGGCTACCGCCAGCGCGACGGCAATCTCTTCGGCCTCCGCTATCCCCGACACTCCCACTGAAGCGCAGGAGGTCATTTCCCCTGTACCATTGACTACCACTACAGCGGCTGTGCGCTTCTCTACGCTTGCGTACATAGAAGCGTCCGTATATAGTGTGTTTTCGGATCGGCCTAGCCTTTTGTCCATCTGCTCGGCCCTAGCCCTCCGCCTCTCCTCGTGTAAGTTGGGATCCATGTTTTTAGGCAATTGCCCTACATTGAAAGTCCTTCTGAGGTCGTCTGGTACTTCTGTGTATCTGTCAGCCAGACCACCGGTGTTCCGACCCAACCTCTTCAGGAGCGCCCTTCCTGTGGGGGAGCCTCTGAGTCTAACCAGTTGTGCACCCGTTTGAGCCTCTGCGAGCTCGTCGAAGGTGTTGCTGACTCCGAGCTGGAGCAGTTTTTCGTTTGATGCGTTCCTGGGTAGGTGCAAAGCGATCTTGTAGGCCTTCCTGAGGACACAGTCGGCCTGCTCCCTCTCCGCTTTCGTTGTAGCGTGGTAAGGCAGCGAGTACATGACCCTGCTGACGATCAAGCTGTTTACGAGTTTTAGAGTGTCTTCTTCCTTCATTCCGTATCTTCTCTGAGATACTCGGCTGATCATTCTTCCCACTTGTTCCGCGGCCCTCTTGAGCAGGGTGATGGTGTGACTGCATTTGCGGCTACTTTGCAGCCACATACCCAGGATGCGGACCAGGTTCTTTTCCTGGATCAGCTGTCCTTCGAGGACGACATCCAGTGAAGCTTGGGTGGGGTGTCTCCCTATTCTGATGATCTCCGACTTTTCGGTCGAGCACCTCAGGCCTCTCTCCCTTACGTAGTCTTCTATGCAGGTGGCAGCTTCTTGTAACCGATCTTGTTTCTCTCCTAGCGACCCTTGGGTGGTCCATACGGTAATGTCGTCGGCGTACATCGCGTGTTGAATACCCGGGATCTCTTTGAGCCTTCTCGCTAGTCCTAGCATCGCCATGTTGAAGAGTACAGGCGATATGACAGAGCCTTGGGGTGTTCCCTTGCAGGGCGTGGCGAAGACGTCGCTTCGTAACTCGCCTAGCCCTACGGTTGCTGTCCGGTCACTTAGGAAGGCCCTGATGTAGTCGTGGACCCTCTTCCCGCAATTCGTGTCGTTTATGCCTTCCATGATGGCGGCGTGGCTCACGTTGTCAAAGGCCCCTTTGATGTCGAGGGCCATGACAACGTTCTCCCCGCTTCTTGGCATCTTCTCCAGTACTTCCTCCTTTAGCTGGAGGAGTACGTCTTGCGTGGACAGGTGAGCTCGAAACCCGTACATGCTATCGGGGTAGAGTTGGTTCCTCTCCAGGTGCGACTGGATTCTCTTCGTTATTACTTTTTCGTACATCTTGCCTAGACAAGACGTAAGGGAGATCGGTCTGAGGTTTTCCACTTGTAGTTTCTTGCCAGGCTTCGGGATCATAACCACGACCGCATGTTTCCACTCGGCGGGCACCGTTCCTTCCTGCCAGAGTTTGTTGAAGTAGGCAGTAAGCTGATCAATGGCTCCATCTCCTAGGTTTCTGATCAGCGAGTTACGGATTTTGTCTGCTCCTGCTGCCGTATTTTTCGTAGCAGACCTGATCACTTCGACCACCTCTTCTCTGGTTATGGGTCTGTCCATATTAGGGTTCGCTTCGCCCCGGTATTCTTCTTTATAGCTCTGGGCCTGATCGTTGCCATAGCATTTGATCCGGACTTCCTCCATTAGCTGTTCGTCTGTACCGGTGTATTGGTGCACCAGCCTTCGGATTGCCTTGCCGCTCTCTGACTTGTTTTTGCTTGGGTCCATGAGGGACTTGAGGATCTGCCACGTCCTGGCCGTGCTCAGGGTGCCGTTCAGCGCACTGCTAAATTGCTGCCAACCTTGCCTGGCCAGCTGTGTCGCATACTCCTCCGCCTGCTTGGTGATTTCGGCTATCTTGATCTTGAGCTTCCTGTTCAGTTTTTGTCTTTTCCACCGCGCAGTGAGTCCGCGCCTCGCCTCCCATAGCTTGAGGAGCCGCTTGTCCACCTCCGGGGCTTGTTCGGTTCGATCCACCTCCTTGGTGTAGAGTTCCTGGATCTCCTTGAGCTGTTGACTCCACTCCCCCACAGATTCAATGTTGCCTCCTTGCATCTGCCTACAGTGGGCCCTGAAGGCGTCCCAGTCGACGAGCCGAGTCTTGCCTATTTTCCGCTTGGTATTCTCAGCGGTGATACTGATTCTCAGTATGTAGTGGTCGCTCCCTAGGTTTTCGAGTAGGTGTTCCCACTCCACCTGCCTAGCGCCCCTTACAAAGGTTAGGTCAGGACACGTGTCTGGGCTGACGCTATTGCCCTGTCTTGTTGGCTGGTCTTCGTCAGTCAAGAGTTCGCAGTCCGTTTGCTCTGCTGCGATGCAGACTACCCTGCCTTTCCTATCGTCTTTGCTGTATCCCCATCTTGGGTGTTTGGCGTTAAAGTCCCCTGCTATAACCAGGGTGTTACAGCCCGCTAGTTTTCTGGCTTCTGTGAAGAGCCTAATGAAGTCCCCGTCCTTCTGCTTAGGCGGGCTATATAGGTTGATAATGAAGGTGCTCTTGGATTGCGCTTTCTTTTTGGGTATGATCTCTGTAATCGCGTGCTCGATCCGGGTATCCGTTATTTCGTCATGAGCTATGGCTACCAGTTTTTTACTGACAAGGGTCGCGGTGCGGCCAGCCTCCTGGCACGTGTAGCCCCTCAGCGAAGGTGTGCAGTTAGTTTCCTGTATCATGATTATATCTGGTGGAGTTCTCCTGGCGTAAATGTACTGCTGCAGGAGGCCGTGCTTTTGCCTGTACCCCCTGCAGTTCCACTGCCACATCTCTAGTTGTTGGAGGCGCTCTGCCATGTTGGTGTACTGTTATTTGTATTTAGGGTTTCTGTGCTGAACCTGCGTTCGTTAAACAGGCGGTCTCTAGCGTCGTTAGTCATTCTCTGCGTGTTCTGGTTCTTAATGTGTGTTCTAACATTTTGCTCCAGAAGTGCGAATTTTTGTTGCATAAATTGCATCTGTTCTTGTGTCTGTTTCTGCATGTTCATTATGAGGGCCTTAAGCTCACCATCCTGTTGCTGTTGTGTTTCCA
This sequence comes from Amblyomma mixtum, assembly GCF_055824585.1. Classification (NCBI taxonomy): domain Eukaryota; kingdom Metazoa; phylum Arthropoda; class Arachnida; order Ixodida; family Ixodidae; genus Amblyomma; species Amblyomma mixtum. The sequence goes on from NC_143015.1 coordinate 95,444,829, forward strand.
CCGTTGGGGGCGGTGGGACCTGAGTTCTGGGCTGCGTCTGCCCCGTCCTGATTTCGCGTAGTTCTTTAAGGACCTCGCTCAGCTGCTTCATGAGCTGGCCGAGTTCCTGCCTGAGGGCCTTATTCTCTTCCGCTAACTGCTTCTCGCGAGCGGTTTGTGTGTTTGTGTTTGAGTGCGGAGCAAAGAGCGATTTGGGAGGGCCGTCTCCCCAGCTCACCTTGACACCGCCGGTTTTTTGTTTCTTCTGTTCCTGTCCTTGCTTCTGCTTCTGTTGCTGCTGCCTGCCTCCCAGGGGCGGGAAGGACTCGTCCCGTTTGGATCCCCGGCTCTGGCTCCGGTTGCGGCTGCCTCCGCGGCTGCCGCCACGCCCGGACTCCTGGCTCTCGTCCCGGAACCATCGCGGCTTTCCCTTGCGGCTGCGGTCCCGGCTCTTGCGTTGCTGCTGCAGGGGTCCCCACCGCAGTTCGCTTGCCGACTTGAGTCGTTGTTTGCACTCTCTCGTGCCCGTGACGTGGTCCCCGTCACACACCAGACATTTTGGCGTGCACTGATGTTCCTCTGCTGGGTTCTGGAGCCCGCATTGCCTGCAGGCTCTAATGTCTGGATTTGGACATACATCCATACGATGCCCCTGTTGGCCACAGGTATAGCATACCTGCCTCGTGGGCCGGTACGGGTGGCACCGATATTCGCTGCTGTGGTAGATAACGAATTTCGGGAGTGTGGGTCCGTCAAACGTGATGAGGGCTGTGCTTGACTTCCCAAGCATTCTGCCGTTATGACCTTGACGCCTTGCGTGCGAAGTCGTATGTGTGTCTTGAGTTCTTCAGGCGTAGTGTCCGGTGCTGGACCGTGAATCACCCCCCGTAGCGTTCCCTCCGGAGCCGCCACGTGTGTGTTTACTACGAAGCTCTTGCCTCCAAAATTGATCTGCCTGATGTGCAGAACTTTCTTGGCTGCGTCCTCGTTGGCTGTGCTCACGATTATGATGTTTGATCCGTGGCGAAGTCTGACGAGGAGGTCTTCCTCCTTACATCCTCTTCCGGTGGCCTCGACCACCGCTCCCACCACTTTGTGTTGCGGTAAGTCCTTGACTACTAATCCTCTCGGTCGGAGGACTATCTTTATGTCGTCTTTTGGGAGAGGAGGCATGCGTAGTCTTGGCCTTCCTTCCCGTTGTCTCTTCTCCGTCGCAGCTGACGTCATGCCAGCTGTGCTTCCTCCTGTATCGCCAAAAAATGGCAGTCTCCCTGCACAGTTTCCCGCCAAGACTTGCGATCTGTCGCCGCCCTCTTGGCGTTTCTTCGACTTCTTTGACTGGACGACTGCCCAGCCTTCTGCTTTGTCTGCGTCGATTCCGTCGACCTGTGGACGTTGTAGGGTCGTTGGGGTGCTGCATCTCAGGGCTTGGGTTCCTGCGGCGGCGAGGCCTCCGTGGCCTAGCGGCACATGGGCCACGTCAATGGTGTCATGGAGATCCTCCTCCATGTTTTCGTGCTATTCTGTCGAAAATCCTGGTTGTCTTAGGGTTGCTGGTTGTTCTTGACTCGAAGTTTTATTTCGGGACATCGCTCCGATGCGTCTTCACCGCGGGCCGGGGCCGGGAAGGCCGCGGAGCCCCGAGCTCGTGCTAAGCCTCGTTAGGCCTAACGCCTGGCCGACCACGTGGGAACTTCAAAGTCCGATAAAATCCGAAAAAATGGACCCACCGGCTCAGAAGTGGTATCCTCGTGGTCCGCTTCACTTTCGGCGTCGATTCCAACAGAAATTTTGGAGATCCGATGAGATTAACCGGGTCAAAGGACCCAAAAATCACGGAGCGCATGTGAGGCACGTCCGCACTCTTCGGCGAACGCAGCGTTCCGGCGAACGCAGCGAACGCGTGGTTGAGTTCAAGTGTGAACTTGCGTGCACTGACACTGTGCAGTCCCAACTTGGCCCTCAGTGCGATCTGCAAGGAACTCGGCGGAGCAGGCGTGTTTAATCTGCGGACCCTGTGTATCGTTTCCGGCGTTGATCCAAGTCACGGCGCTTTGGAGTCCATCTCCGAGCTCTCCAGGAGGCTACCACTGCTAGAAACTCTCCATGCGCACTACTGTAAAACAGACCACTATGAACACCGGGTGACTTGGATTCGATGTTGGCGACTCAGCTGCCCGGGTGAAAGGCTGGACATGGAGGAAGGCGCCTTTCTTGCGAATGCACCGTGCTCACCTGATTGCACTATGGCGACGTTTATTGGACTGAAGAAGCCGCGCCACTAAATCATGGCATACTTTGACAGTGTAGCCGCATTTGCAGAAAGTAGGTATTGAATTCCTTCTGCGTGCGTATCCTGCATATTCGCGCAAGTAGAACTAATATGCACCGAGCAGGGGACAGCGGTGCGGTTTACTTTCGGCACAGCTTGACGCCGCTGACTGGACATGGAGGCAGGGATTCGTATATGCCTTCACTTTGCTCGGTACCCTTAGGGACTTCGGTTGTCCCTGTGTTCGGATTTTAGCGTGCTCTTCTTGTGCGAGGTGTGATCGTTGCTGTATCTTTAGTGTCGCCATATTTCATACCATGCAACAATGCCGGGGTTCTTTCACTCATGTTTCGCACGTTTTATCTTGGTACATGAGCCTACTTTGGCTGTGGTTTTTAAACATTGCCGAGCACGTTTTCATCGTACGTGGTTTTTATGAACTATGCAGTTTGGAACTGTTGCAATTTTAGTCTGTGACGAAGGGGGCGTATTCCTCTTGTGTGCGAAAGTCTTACCATTTTTTTTTTGCTGATTTGTGTAGTGTCAACATGTGCCCACCTGACATGGCAAGAGACTAGCGAGATGTCTCGAACCATGCTCAGCTCTTTTAATTTTTTTTCTGCGTTGTGTGTCGATGCTTATTGATTGCGCGGGTATCCATTGCATTCTTCAACCTATTAAAGAGTCAAGCAAGACGGTAATGTCCTTTGTCATATTCCTTTCTTACACTGTGTGCTTTTTTATCGCTTGATATTGCGCGGCCTTATCAAGAGTTTACTCCCCGCTGAGAGAGATTTATCTGGCGTATGGGCGTACAGGCTGTTGTGCCCAAAGATTCTACAGTACTTGGGGGCAGGCATTTATGGGCTTTCCGGGGCCTCTATTGGAGATAAACGTGCCTAGCACAGTCTGTATGTTCCGAGTCGTGTAAATATAGCCTGGGATCCCAATCATTGATAAGGAAAGGAAGACCCACTATTCATCTCTATCGGTGGGCGCCATAACCTCTGGATTGCTCCCGGTTATTTTACACGACCTGGGGTTTCTTATCGTACAGCCACCGCGCACCTAACACGAATGATGAACAGCGTGGTTTAGACAGACGCCGGCGCCACGAAGCGTTAACGGCCCGGTGTTATATAACGCTGCCTTAGGTAACGCTGCCGGTGTTGACAACAGTGGTTCCCCTCCTAACCACCAGATGGCGCCACTAGTCTAAACATCGGCGCGCCATTGTTTTAAAAGTGAGAATGTTAGAAATGGCGTCAGGTCCGCAAAATATAGCTCCATTTAGCATACGTAAGCGCGCGTACGGTTATAGTATGTAGACAGCATCGATTAACATTTTTGTCATATCTGTGTACTCCGTGAGCAGACGACACAAAGACGCGAAACTGGGAAACCCGCGAATAGCGTTGGCAATCGTGCTCTTGCGCGAACAGTAGGCGCGCGGGTGTTATGACGTCCGGTCGCAGCTTCCACAGGCGGCCGCCAGGTGTAACGGTACGGCAATAATTAAGTCGCAAAAAAAAAAAAAACGTGCTGTCCGCCTTATTTCGCTAAAGCGCTTGTCGCATTTCTAAATTTCAGCAGTCAAGCTGTTTTTTACATGTAAACGAGCAGCTCCAGAACTTTGGTTCAGTATCCCTTTAACACGAATGGCGGGCAGGCTGGCTTCGACTCCTGCGCCACGAAGTGTTAACCGCCAGGTGCGAAGTAATAGTGGGAGCATATTTTCGGCGGCTGCAATTAGCTGGTGGGCAGTTCGATTTGTCTGGTTTTTGCGCCTAGGATAGGATAGGGTAAAGTTTTTTTGCTCTATTTTGCAAGTTATTACGGTCGACAGAGGTCGGCGCCCCTATTCCAGGGCACCACTGAGTTTGGCTGCTCCCTGGGCATGGATGACCAGTTCTCTCTGGAGAACCGGGTTGCCGCTGGAGAGCAAACTCTCCCACTGTACCGCACTCGGATGTTGTATTCTATGGGAAGCCTCGTTTCTTTTGCATTCCCACGTGATATGATGTAGGGTGGGTTTGGCCCCACACCATGGGCATATGTCCCTGTACTCATCCGGGTACATTTTGCTTAATATATGTAAGTTCGGAAAGGTTCCCGTTTGCAGTTGCCGCCAGTATACTGCTTCTTGTTGATTTAAAATATTTTGTGGGGAGGACACTTTGCCCTCATTCCTCTGTAATAATTCAATATCTCCGAATACTCCGGGACTACCCGGGAGAACTCCTCGTGGGTCGCGTGTTAAAGCGCTCGGTTCGTGTGCTGGCGAGCTACTTCGTCGGCCCTCTGGTTGCCCTCGATTCCAGTGTGTCCCGGTATCCAGAAAATAGTGTGTCTGAATGGTTCTTTGGGAAAGTCTGCGCGAAGGAGAATGCGAAGTGCTTTCCGACTGATTCTGCCATTCATATAGTTACGGCATGCCTCTTTGGAGTCTCTGAGTATTACTAGGGGTCTGTTTGCGCGATATCCCTCCACGGCCGCTGGAGCAACAGCCATTTCTTCTCCTTCGGTTAGCGTACAATCCCAGGCCGATGCTCAAGTGATTTCCTTGTAGTCCGAATTTATCCCTGCAGCTACGGTTTTCTGACCTATCTTCCCCCTTTTGTAAGGGTATTGCGCGTCCTCGGTGTATACCGTATTTGCCTTGCCTGCCAGATACTTTTCTACATATTTTTCTCGCGCCTTTCGCCTGGATTCGTGCAGGTTCGGATCCATGTTTTTTGGCAGCGAGCTTACCTTAAGCGTGCAGCGGATATCGTCTGGTATGCTCGCAGTTTTTCGTTCTAGTCTTTTAATTTCTGGATATCCTGATTTTAATAGGAGCGCTCTGCCAGCGGGAGTCTGCTGAAGTCTCTCACGCTGCGTTGAGAGTTGTGCTTCCCTGAGCTCTTCGAAGGTGTTGTGAACCTCTAGGCTGAGCAGCTCCTCCGTTGCTGTATTGGATGGGAGATGGAGAGCTGTCTTGTACGCTTTTCTTATGAGGGTGTCGGCTTGATCCCTTTCACCCTTGTTGGTGTTGTGGTACGGAAGGGAGTACGTGACTCGGCTGATCACGAGGCTCCTGACCTGCTTGATCGTGTCTCCCTCCTTCATGCCGCTTCTCTTTTGCGAGACTTGGGTTATCATTCTTGCGACTTGCGCTGTTGCTTGTTTGATGAGGCTCAGTGTGTGAGAGCACCTCTGGTTGCTCTGCACCCGCATTCCCAAGATCCTGATCTTGTCTTTCTCCGGTATCCTATGTCCCTCGAGGATGACATTGAGGCTTTCCTCCGTCTTCTTTCCTCTCCTTACTCTCAGAAGTTCGGACTTCTCCGTAGAGCAGGTGAGGCCTCTTTCTCTGACGTATTCTTCCACGCATGTGGTAGCCACCTGCAAGCATTCTTCCTTTTGGCTGAGTGAGCCCTGGTTGGTCCAGACTGTGATGTCGTCGGCCTGTACCGGATCGCTCCGTAGACAGCGCGCTCGTGAAGGAGGCGTTTTTCCACGTTTCGCTCACAGTGGGGTCTCGCGCGCCCATGCAACGTGTTGCAGTTTTCTTATCGCGTGAACCTGACATTGCGCGCGAAGTTGCCGCAGCTCGTGCGCCTTTCTAGTTTTGTGCTATGGAGGTCGATCTAAAAAAAACAAATGCTTCGAACACTGCTAGGAGCACGAGGTCGGGTGGCGAATTCGCAGATGGTTTTGGAGCAACTGGTCTCATAAATGCAAATTTTCAGTTGGGCTTAATGCTACTTTTTTATTGGGCTAGCCGCTCTCTGCTAATCGACAGTATCATGTCATAATGAGGTAGGAACGAGATGTTAGCGTAATCATGCTGCTCATGTCGCGTACAGTTAACCGCTCATCTGCACGAGCCCTTCTACTGAGGCCAGTGTGACTGACACGGCTGCGAATACATCCTAATAATGAAAAGCAGAACCAACCAAAAAAAGGGCAATGACGATAAAAGAAACCTACACCACTTGCAATTTTTTTTTCATCACTCGTCGTGGTGTACGTCTCTCCTCCCGTCCTTGTCGTTCTTTCACTGTTTCTCCGCTTCTTAATGTCCCAGCTGGTGCAGTTTTCCACTCTTGTACGTTTTCGTACTGAAACATCGCAAGCTGTGAAAATAAATTACTGTCAATAAACATCAAGGGTTAAAGCAGTATTTTGTTACATGTGTATGCAACTCTCTTCATTTGTCTCTTCGACCCACGACGCTACTCATGGACGACAGCGCTATTCCAACAGCCAAGCGGGCGCACGAGCCTCACCTCTTCTTTTTGTGTTTGCCAAAGCAATTTCTTCAGGCGTTGTTGAAATTTGAGCTCCTTTGCATGCTGCATCTCCACTTGTGCGGCAGGAATGTACTTGCACACACTGAAAAATTTACCTCTTGTGCTGCCGTTGGAAGGATACTGGGCCGGACCCGGGTCGGTCGTCAAGCCGAGCTTGGTGGGGCGCTTTGTGCTTGTTTTCATATGCTTGGTGATTACTCGTTTTTACACATCAGGCTTTAAATGCATGCTTTAGAATTATATTTCTGAACTATCAACGATATATGTATCGGCGAAGAATTGCCTCTATACGCCAAATTGCAGTAGCTGTTAACATCCGAGGAGTGGGGCGTCCAATATGCTTTCTGATGAATACTTGGTATTGTAGCGAGAGCTACATTACCCGCAGTTTCTCCGTTTCGCTGTGGCTGTCGGTGGCCAGTTCTGCGCATGCCAGAGGACCCGACTGACGTCAAAGCCGCGCAGCTGGTGCGCCGCGCCCCGACCGCGGAGCAGACGCCGCTCGCCGCCGAGCCAAAATATAGTGCCGGAACCGTCGAGACGGCCGCGTGTTACTTTACAGATCACCGGGCCGTCTTTCTGGCAGTCAATATAGTTGAACAACACGTGCCGCCTTCATCATATGCCTCGTCTTTAAGGTGTAACACGTTGCCATGACGATAAGCAAAAGAACTAGACGTAACTAGAAATATACCGTACCTCTCGCTACGTATAACCTGGTATAGCTGACCTAAGCCACTGCCAAATTTTTAGGAGTTAGCTCGTTCGCTTTATATATCGTGACCACGCTGGGTGGAGCTGTATAATAACTGCCTGTGTACGAATTCATTTCGCGAATTCCGCCACTATTGCAGAACCATGGTAATTAAACGCGAAGAAGCACGGCGCTGTGCACGGCCAGACACGTTCAGTAGGTACCAAAGTAAAATTACGAGGAACTTAGCGGCTAAAGTGGTGAAAGGCGAAAGCCTGAGTGCTGCATTCTGCTACGCGATTGTTCACTGCACATTTTGTTGGTTCATTAATTAACTGCCAATTAATGACGCTTGAGCTTTGCCTTTAGGAGTGGAACGCGACAGCGTGTTGTAGCGCTGCCAAGGAGTCCAAGGAGCGCCACCACCCGTTCGGCGCGATGCGTTGCCCTTTGAACGCAACGCTTTTTGAGGATAGGAAATGCGGCTGTAATTCTTTGTCATCTCGGTGGACACCTGAGCCGCACCGTACAGGAAGGGAGGAAGTGTGAGTGAAAGAAGAAAGGGCGGCCGTAATGAAGAAAATGAAAATTGTATTGAGGAAAGGAAGCTGCGCAGTTACTGTCTCACATATTTCGGTGGGCACCCGTCAAAATTCGCGCGCGGTGACGTCACGACAACTTGGACCAATCTGAAACGCGGCCAAATACGCCTTGCTCGTCGGTAAATTGGTTTTTGAGGAAAGGAAATGTATCTGTCTCTCAAATCTCGGTGGACACCTAAACCTCGCCGTAACGGGAAGGAAGGAAGAAGGGAGTGAACGAAGACACCGTATTCACTAGACGCGCCTTTGTTCCTTCCAAACCATCGAGCTGGCATGGCGGAGTGGTAGCGTGCTCGACTCGCACTCCGCAGACCGGGGTTCGATTCCCAAGCCCGGCCAATTTCCTGCTCGGTTTTGTTTATTTATCTGGTCTGACTAGAAACGTGAATTAGGCTAATTGGTGTTAAGTAAGTCCCACTAACTTGGAGCATCACTGTGCGATGTCAGTGCACGTTAAAGAACCCCAGGTGGTCGAAATTTCCTTAGCCCTCCACTACGGCGTCTCTCATAGCCTTAGTCGCTTTGGGACGTAAAACCCCCATGAACCATAAACCTATACGATCTTTAAATTGGTTGCATGGTTAGTACCCAAAGTACAATTGGCCCCGTTTGAAATTCGCGCACTCTGACGTCACGACCGTTTCGACCAATTGAAAAGCGTGACATTTCAGTCGAAAGCTTCTGCTTACAACGATGAGGCATTAAAGGCTTCCGCCTTAAAATTTGAAAGTTAGCGCCTGTAATGGGCGAAAAAATTGCGCTTCAGAAATAGCGACGATGGGCGGGCCGACAAAGCTGTCTGCTCCACGCTGAGAGCACTCCTTCTGCACGCAGCGCCATCACCTGCTGCTCCAAGCGGCCGTCGCTGAAACTCTAAGTGCTTTGCCGGCATGCGGCATAATTTAGAGGTTTCTAGTACACTGTGGTACTACCTGGGCTGAACGTCCCAGCCAGAAAACGTCACCTGGCAGCGCCCATTTTAAGGCGAAAGCCTTTTCTTTGGAGGAGAAATTCGAGGCCCGTGTACTGTGCGATGTCAGTGCACGTTAAAGAACCCCAGGTGGTCGAAATTTCCGGAGCCCTCCACTACGGCGTCTCTCTCATAGCCTTAGTTGCTTTGGGACGTTAAACCCCATAAACAAACCAACCAACCAAAGCCTTTAATGCCTCATCCCTGTCGACAGAGGGCTGTCAGCAGAGGTGTCACGCTTTCGACGGGTTCCCACCGAGATATCTGAGACAGTTACTGCATTTCCTTCCCACAAATAAAATTTTCATTTTCTTCATTACGGCCCCTATTTCTTCTTTCACTCCCACTTCCTCCCTTCCTTTACAAACGGATGACGGGTGTCCGCCGAGATATGTGAGACAGTTACTGCGTCATTTCTTTCCCGGAAATACAATTTCCATTTTCTTTACCCGCCGCGGTGGCTCAGTGGTAAGGCGCTCGACTACCGAGCCGGAGCACCCGGGTTGAACCCGACCGCGGCGGTCGCGTTTCTATAGAGGCGAAACGCAAGAGGCGCCCGTGTGCTGTGCGATGTCAGTACACGTTAAAGATCCCCTGGCGGCTGAAATTATTCCGGAAACCTTCATTACGGCACCTATTTCCTCTTTCTTCTTTCACTCCTGCCTTCCTCTCTTCCCTTACGGCGCGGTTCAGGTGTCCGCCGATATATGTGAGACAGATACTGCGCCAATTCCTTTCCTCAAAAACCAATTTACCAATCATTTTCTTCATTACGTCGTCTCTTCCTTCTTTCACCCCCACTTCCTTCCTCCCTCTACAAACGGATGACGTGTGCTCACCGAGATATGTGAGCCAGTTACTGCGCAATTTCCTTTCCTCAAATACAATTTTTATTTTCTTCATTATGGCCCCTCTCTCTTCTTTCACTCCCACTTCCTCCCTTCCTGCACAGTGCGGTTAAGGTGTCCACCGAGATGACAGAGAATTACTGCGCAATTTCCTTTCCTCAAAAAGCGTTGCGTTCAAAAGTAAGTACTCAATAATTATGTGCGACGCCATACAGTGGTGATGTCACTAGTACCACAGAGGCTGTCAAAGTGGTGCGGAAAACGCTTTCGCCTCTGCGCACTTTGAGTCAAAGTGCCCCTGCTGTAGCCGTCTTCCTAAAGCATATCTGCAAAATACCCTGCATGTTAGTCACCCCTTCGCGTCTAATCGTACATACCTCGCACATGCGCCGAGTAAAGATAACATTTCACCGGAACAACAGTCTTTGATCTCTTGCCGAACCAAAAGTGTAAGAAATCGACTGACATGGCACAACATATGCGCAAAGCCTCTAGCCAAAGGTCAGCTAGAGTGATACAATGGATTCCAAGGGAGGCAAACTTAGCCCCAGTGTCAGATGTGAGGATGTAACCAATAAGTTTGTTGGAATGCGGCGGCGGCTGATCGCACACCACACGGCTTTTTCGAGATCGGTGTTAGCGGAAGTAGTTCATGCAGCGGACACAGTTGTCAATGGGGAGTCTTGCGCTTCTTGAAGTCCTTCAGGAATTTCCGCTTGGGTGAGCAAGCACACCTGGAAGAGGCGCTCAGAGTTAGCGGCCGAATTGCCCACAATGAAGCCACTTGGGCAATGCAATAGGCATCTCTGTAACATAGGATGACAGCCTGGAAAGTAACGAAGAGCAAGGTAGACACATGACCAGTGAACATGCACTCTGGACACCGCAGCACTCCGTTGCACACTGTTGTTGTAGACTCAAAAGAAAACATTCGACGTTTCGCCATCGCAGACCCAGGCAGTCTGGATTAACGCCTTCAATTCGTGCAGTTACTACGTCATGGTATGTGTTGTTGAATGTCGGGAAAAGCTCCTAGAGTTTTTAAATGCCTGGGGCAGAGTCTTGGGCTTCTGTAGCCTCTTTATCTACTTAGCCGGTGTGAACGCACGTACCATCTTACAAGTTAAATTTTGCAGCGCGTATGAAGAGTAGGTAGACACAATACACAGTCGCAGGCTCCGCGCTGGATCAGTGGTAATGGTGCTCGGCTGCTGACCCGCAAGACGCAGGTTCGATCCCGGCCACAACGGGCGCATTCCGATGGAGGCGAAATTCTAGAGGCTCGTGTACTGTGCGATGTCGGAGCACGTTAAAGAACCCTTAGTGGGCGAAATTGTCCGGAGCCGAGCACTGCGGCTTCCCTCATAGCTTGAGTCGCTTTGGGGCATTAAATCCTATAAAACGAAACCAAACAATACACAGTCGTGCATAATCTAACAGCAGTCTATTGTTTTCTCAAAATTGCAATAAAACAATGAATTGCGTGTAAGTGCACTTAAAATAAATGCAATTGTAGAAAATGCAAACGAAAAGCGGGCTTCACAGCACTCATTCCTACATCGTGCAGAAAGGCCACAGGAACCACAACAGCACTCGGGTTTCTTGAAGTCAAGCAGGAGGGAAAATGACGTCACATGTCGTCGCGTAACGCGGAGGCTCCCGGGTATACTCTCGACTGTTTCTGCCAACCTCTACGGAGATGTTGGGTGGCCGCAGCAGGAGGGTAGAAGGGGCTCTAACTGCCAACTAGTGGAATCAGCTGGGCTAACTGCTGTGCCGGCGTGGCCGCCACGAACGCCACGCCCGAGCGCGTTGGGGGACGCCGGAACGGCGGCCTGAGGAGAGAGAGACGGACGCAGACGCGGACTAACGTTGAACGCCCAGTTTATTGTTGTTGCGGGGACTGGTAGAAGGATGAAAAGGAAGTTGCATGGGCCTGCCTACTGGCTCGAGCCAAGCCACCAGCGCTGCCGCGTGCAGATAGAGGAGAATTAAAAGGTTAGAGGAAAGAGAAAAAGAAAAGACGCGCGTCGCAGCAACAACCTCGTCCTCCGAAGCGGACGCTGCTGAAAAAACAGATAAGCGGCCGAGGCCGCGATCGCTCCACCCCTGCCCACTTTATTCAGAGCGCGGCGCATCAAATAGGCGAGTAATCTTTGGTCTCGAAACTGAAACCACGATATAACGCTAATGATGATGACTAAGTTCAGCAATTATATATCAGCGTGTGGTAGAGTTCTTCTGAAGGCTGCCAAAAAGAAGGTAGAAAGACGACGTTGAGAAACTTGGACGTTGAGAAGAGGAAAAATGTCAGCGTGGGCTAAGATACTTAATTCGATCGAATTATGATGAATATGAGATATAGCCGCCGCGGTGGCTCAGCGGTTATGGTGCTCGGCTGCTGACCCAAAAGACGCGGGTTCGATCCCGGCCGCGGCGGCTAGAATTTCTTTGGAGGAGAAATTCTTGAGGCCCGTGTACTGTGCGATGTCAGTGCACGTTAAAGGACCCCAGGTGGTCGAAATTACCGGAGCCCTCCACTACGGCGTCTCTCATAGCCTTAGTCGCTTTGGGACGTTAAACCCCATAAACCAAACCAAACTAAACCGAATATGAGGATAGTCCAGCTGCTTGGCGAGAAGAAAGAATGTACTCGCGTCATTTGCGTCGCGTTCTGCGCGTGTCAGAAGTTTAGCGGCGCTGTCAGCCGTTCATGTTACTTACTTTTACTTTTTTTGTTTACTTTTCTCTTCCCCATTCACTACAAATCCATCAGAAAAACTTTCTGTGCACCCCACTTCTTGGCCGATCCCCACGTGTGGGCATGCGCCATTGTAAGAGGTTAACAAGAACAACAACAGTTTCCAGCGCAGCTTCATCTACGGCTGGCCGTCGTCCCTTGTAGCTTTTCTTGGACGAGCGACTCTGAACTTCACCATAAACCTTTTGTGGTCAGTGGCAGGCGAGGTTACCAAGGCTTAATTTGAGTGCGCTAGCTCTGGAGCCTTACTGTTTGCAGTGGGGTGGGGAAGGGGTCGGTAATATTGCAGCGCGGAAGCACTACCTGATTAACAAAGCTGAAAAATCGGAGGTATAAGTGAAGCCTCAACCTTAGACCTCTTACGTTCCAGCGGCGGAGGGCTTGCGCAGCTGCTCCATCTACCCGCGCAACGCCCCCCCCCCCCCCACCCCACCTTGCTACCCGCGCCATGCCGTCGACATCCCCCCACCCCCCCCAAACCCTCCGCCGCAGCTCAAGCAACGCCGCTACGAGAGGGGTGCGGAATGTAGGAGAGGATCGTTAAGGCACATTAAGCAAGCTACATCGCAATGCGCTATCGAGGCTGCCAGAAGCAGATCCGTTCGCAAGCAGAGCTAGGGGTCTCAATGTGACTGAACGATTACCGTTGCTAGATTATGAGGCCACTCCCTTCTACGCATTTTCAGCAACTGAGGCTAGCCGCTCACGTCACCGCCGTAAATACGTGTGTTGCGTTTCTTTCTGTCTTAGAAGAACCCTACAGTCGAAGCACATCGCACTTACAGCGCTCCTTAGCCAGCTGCGCAGCCGCCACAGTGCCAGATCCGGCCAGCCATCCTGGTCACATCTGTGTCTGACGCGCTGCATCTGGGAGAAGTGTACCCCTATTACACAGGCACTTTAACGGCCGCTAAAGAAAACGGCAGTTGGCCTTAACGGCCGTTCGGCGCAATTACATGGCAGCGCCAGCGCCGTTGGAAATCCAACGGCGATTGACATCACGGAGCTCGCCGGTCTCCGTTCCGTCGCCGTTTCCGTCCGTGTCGTCGTAAAATAAGCAAGATGGCAGACCCCAGCAGCAACGTGTCTTCGCAGCATGCGAGTGCGCCGGCGCTAAAACGCTTTGTCTGGACAGTGTCACTGACGCATTTACGTATTAACTTGTGGCAGGATCACCTTGCCGAGCTGGGAGCGCAGAAACATAATGCGCCCGTGTACGCAAGGATGACGGCGCTGTTCAACCAGCTCGCCAGCGAGGAATGTGGGCGCGGACGGTCACTGGCGGTACGAAAGAAAAAGGGAAATGCACAGTGGTGCGGCGGTTAGTACAAGCGATAGAACGTCAAATGGCACGCTTCACCGATTGAAACCACAATAAGCACAACTAGCCACTGTACCACAACAAACGTAGCCATTTTGCAACGCCATGGATCGGATTGGATCGGCTAAATGAGCTTCTCGGCTTGTTTTGCAAACAACTCTTGCAAGTAGTCAAAAACACACTGTGCAGCATGTAGCGCAGAAAATAATTAGAGAAACACTTTTTTTGAGTTGGCGAGGTAAAAAGTTCCAGAGTCACGGGATAAATCGCCGAAACAGAAGTGAATCGGCCGAACATGGAAAATGTCGTGTGAGCGCAGCCACCACCGTTCCGTTCCCACGGCCGTTACGGCGTTCAACTGCCGTTGGCGTTAACGGCCGTTGCAAGTGTCCGTGTAACAGGGGTATGAGTCTTTGTCTGAAGCGGAATACTTCTTTCTTCCTATCGATGTTTGGCTGAACATTGTGGTTTACCTCGACGTCGAGTCACTCCAAGCCCTGCAAGAGAGCGATGTGGTTCCCTGGGATCTTTGGGTCATACCGATACTTCGCTGAACTGCCACGCTGAGCCGTCACTCGGATGCGTCTGCCCTGCTTCGCTGCCTTGCGTTGTGATGTGCGTTCTGTCAGGATTCTGCGTCTCACCGATTGCTTGATGGCTGTCCCTCAACAGGTATTCGAGGCTGTGTCTGTATGTGTTCACTCGGCGGAGCTGTACTGCGTGAACTGCATTCTAAGTCCCCGGCGCCTTTTCAACATCCTCACCACATCATTGAATAGTCGCTTTCTGATGAGCGAACTTACGGGAAGCTACATGGAGGACGGTGCCTTTGTTCCAAATGGTCCGTGCTCACCAGATTGCTCTATGACGGCGTTCATCGGATTGAAAAAGCCGCGTCACTAGAACATCAAGGTTTGACAGTGCAGGCACACTGGGGAGAATCATTTTGAACCCCTTTTGCCTGCATATCTTACAGATTTGCATATGTAGCACCAATATGCATGTAACTGCAAACAGCGGGGCGTTAGACAATCGGCATAACTGGTCGTCGATGACGAAACATGGCTCCAGAGATTCCTATATACCTTCTTATTCGCTGGGTTTATGAGGGATTTCGGTGGTCACCGCTGTTCGGATTTTAGTTCGTTATTTTTGTACGATATGTGGTCGTTGTAGCATCATTAACGTCACCATCTTTCATACCATGCTCCTGCTCGGACCACGCATCCCTCATTTTTCGCATGGGGATTTCGTCCCGCTTTGACCCTTGTGGTTACACATCGCCGAGCACATTTCCTTCATACGTGGCTTTTATGAACATGAGCTGTTTCAAGCTCATGTGATTTTAAGGTTTGACGAAGGGGGCGTATTCCTCCGGGTGCGAACGTTTTGCCATTTCATGTTTCCACATTTTATGTATTGTCAACATGTACTCCCCTGACGTGCGTTACCGGTGCATTGTATTTTATGTCCAAGAGACTTGCATGCTGTCTAGAGCCATGCACAGCGGTTTTTACTGTGTGAACTGTTGATAATGGTTTACCTCATCGGTCTTCATTTTAGTCCTCATTTTTATTAAAGAGTGAAACTATATTGGAGCAAGCTTCATTATTTCTTTTTTAGATCTTTTGCTTTTTAGTCGCCGACATTGGATCGCTTGGTCGTCAGTTTGCTCCTCGGGAGAAGTGATCTGTCTGGCCTATGGGCGTACAGACGATTCTGCGCAAAGCGTCAAGAGTATACTTGCGCGCAGGCATTTCAGAGCTGTTCTGTTCTTATATAGGAGATAAGCCTAGCTCATCCAGAATCTTCCAAGTAGTGTTACAACGTGCGTGGCCAATACTTATTCGTGATCAAAGATAAGGCGCAGTATTCACCACGCTCTCAGTGGACGACCAAACCACAGCTAGAGTGCCTGGATGGGAGTGAGTGCGTACAGCAAGGTTGCTCTACAGCAACGTAAATGAAATGAGCAGTGCGACGTCTGTGGCGCACAAGAAACACTTCAACATGTATTTTTTAAATCTTTTTACACGAAGAATATGGGGGCTAGTGCAACGTATGTTTCAAGTTCGCTCCGGCCATAATGGCAGGCTTCAACGTGGCTCGTTTTCTCGTCTAATGGTAGCTGCGACCATGTCCGTTTCCTGGCGCCGGCGGTGCTTCGGCGAGGTTCGTCAAATTCCTGCTCGGGCTATGTATCCGGTGCTGAAGACCCTGCGCCTTGTCATCTGGGGATACTCGTCTGGCCAGTTAGCAAGAGATGGCTGCTGAAGACCCTGCGCCTTGTCATCTGGGGATACTCGTCTGGCCAGTTAGCAAGAGATGGCGAGCCGTGCTTTCCTCGGTGCTGCCACACAATGGTTATTGTCATAACAGACGGCAGGTTTGAAAAACTAGCACAACGAATGCTTTTAATAGTGCTAGGAGCACCAGGTTCGGTGGCGAATACTCAAACGGTTTTGGAGCGATTTGTCTCTGGTAGGTAATTTTCAGTTCGACTCATCGGCACTTTTTACTGAGCTGCCGTCTGCTAATCGAAAGTAGCGCATCTCAGAATGAAATGCAGAACCAGGTGTTCGGGTACTAATGGTGCTAATGCCGCGTAGAGTTAACCGCTCATCTGCATCAGCCCTTCGACTGAAGCCAAAGTGAATGATACGGCAGCGAAGTCGTTTTAATAATGGAGGGAGGGCGGAACAAGTTAAAAAGGACAACAACAACAACAGAGGCGTACACTGCCACGGCAGTTTTTTTTTCCCCACCAATAGTCGTGGCGTCCGTCTCTCCTTTCGTCCTTGTCATTTGTTGACTGGTTCTCCTCCTCTTCATGTACACTCTTTGTCAAAAGTAACCAGGCTCCACGGTTTCCTTCCCAGTCGCATAGTAAAGCTATTACGCCAGACCTCAGCTCTAAATCTCTGTATGGTAAGGAGAACCCCTGCCCTCACCTTCAAAAAACTTTTTGATCTTCAGGGAAGCTGTGAGGGCTCTGTTATACGAATGAGAAGCAAACCACGCAGCCTGGTTACTTTTGACAAAGACTGTACATAGCTGGCGCAGTTTTCCACTATCGTATGTTTTCATACTTATACATCGCAGGCCCTGAGAATGAATTACTCTCTATGAGCATCAAGGGTTAGCGCAAATCATTTTATGACATGTGTATGCAGCACTTTTCATTTGTGTCTCTGAACCTAGGAGCTATACTCACGCATGGTAGCTCTATTGGTTGGTTGTCCTCAAGTAAAATAGCACATACCCACTACGGGGGAGTGGCCAAGCGGGCGCACGTGCCTTACCTCTTCTTTTTCTGTTTACCAAGGCAACTTATTCAGGTGTTATTGCAATCTGAGCTCCTTGGCCTGCTGCATCTCCACTTGTGCAGTAGGAATCAACTTACACACACTGAACAATTTACCTCTTACGCTGCTGCTGGAGCGAGACCGGGCCCAGGTCGGGCGTCGAGCCGATCTTGGTGGGCAGCTTTGTGCGTTCTTTCTTGCGCTTGATGGTTACTCGTTTTTGTACTTCAAGCTTTAAATGCATTTATGCTACGAGCTGTTAACATCCGAGAAATAGAGTGCCCAATATGCCTTCTGATCAATATTTGATATTAGGAATTAGCTTACTTGATTTATATATTCTGACTGCGCTCGGAGGAGCGGTATAATCATTGCCTGTGTACGAATTCATTTCGCGAGTTCTGGAAGGATAGCAGACGCGGAGAAGTGCGATGCTGTGCACGGCCAGAAACGTTCAATGGGTAATGTTTGCAAGCCAAATTTGAAATTCGCGCCTACAATGCTTACCCTATTCTTACTCGCATACAGGCTTATTTGTGTTTACAGTGCATGGTGACCTGATTTAACAAATTGCACCTCAGAAATAGCGACGATGGACGGGGCCCACAAAGCTCGCTGCCCCACGCTGAAAGCACTGCTTCTGTACGCAGCGCCGTCAGGTGCTGCTCCAAGCGGCCGTCGCTGAAACTAGCCACTCATTGCCGGAAAATGGCATATTGACGATGAAGAAAGAACGCCGACCCCGACCAGACGAGTTTTCGTCGAACTCTCGACTTCAAAATGGCATATTTTCCAGGTTTCTAGTACGCTGTGGTACCACTTGGGCTGAACGTCCCAGCCAGAAAACCTCACCTACCAGCGCCCATTAGTCTTCCTAAAGCATCTGTATAATAGCCCGCATGCCAGTCATCCGTTCGTGCTCAATCGTACACACCTCGCATAAGCGTCGAGTAAAAATCACATTTCACCGGAACAATAGTCTTTGATGTCTTGCCGAACCAGAAATGTAAGAAATCGACTTAGACGGCAAATTTTTTGCGCAAAACTGCTAAGCCAACGGTCGGTTAGAGCGACACAACGAATTTCAAAGGAGGCAAACTTAGCGGGGCTTGCTGAGTGTCAGATGTGTAACTAAGAAGTTTGTTGGAACACATTAGCGGCTAATCGCACAGCACAGGGCTTTTTCGGGATAGATGTTAGAGCAAGTAGTTCATGAGGCGGACGTAGTCTGGCTGCTGTTGATGTACTCTTACTGTCAATGGGGTACATTATGCTTCTCGAAGTCCTTCTGAAGTTACGCCTCCTGGGAGCAAGAAACCTTCAAGACACAGTTCAGAGTTTGTTGCAGGGTTACCCATGGCGACACCACTTGGACAGTTTGAGAAGGATCTCCATAACATAGTAGGAATGCCTGGAAGCCAACGAAGAGCAAGGCAAACACAGCTTTCTTGCCTTACTCATGATGTAGGCTTTACGTCGCGCCGTCGCAAGCACAGCAAATCCGGAAAAACACTTTTAGTTCGCGTAGTTTCCACCACGTCGCCTGTGGAGTTGAACATCCAGGGCTAACGCTCTAGTTTTGAAATCTCCGGGGCACAATATGGGTCTTCAGTGCCTTCCATTACTGCACAGACCGGTGTGAGCGCAGCAACAACTTTACAAGTTGTACTTTGCAGCGCATGCATAGCAAGAGTAGGCCTTCCCAATACACTATCACACCGCATCTGACAGCAGTCTACAGGTTTCTGGCAATTACCATATTAAGAATGAATAATGTGGAAGGGAGCTCAAAATGAGGCAACCGTGGGAAATGAAAAAGAAAAGCGGGCCTCACAACACTCATTCCTACATCGGGCAGAAAGGTGACCTCATCTAGGACAGCACTTCTGTTTCTTGAAGCCCTGCTTGAGGAAAAATGGTGATATGAGGTAGCCTAGCGTACAGGATGCGTGGTATACGCTCAACTGTTTCAACTTCTGCGGAGATGCAGGGTGGCCGCAGTAGGGGGGCTATAATTGCCCTCCAGTAGAAAGATCTGGGCTAATGATGACGTCTGAATTTAGGAATTGGATATCAAAGTGTGATAAAACTCATCGAAAGCTGCCAAGAAGATGGTATGATGACGTTCAGAACTTGTGTGAAGAGTCAAAAGTTTCGACCAGCGCCAAATATGCCAGTGTTGGGCAGGACACTCAGCTCGATGGAATTATGGTGATGATGAACGTCGTGCAGTTTGGCGAGATGAAGAAGAGAGCGCTCGCGACAATGGCGTCGCGTTCGGCGCGTCTGAGAAGAAGTTGAGCGACGCTGTAAGCCCTTCGCGTTTCCAGCCCTCCGCTTGATCTGCGGTTGGACGTCGTCCCCCGTCGCTGTCCTTGGACGAGCGACCCGGAACTTAATCTGCTTGCTCCATCAAAATTCTTTGTACCATGACAGGTGAGGCTTAATTTTGGCTTAAATTTACTGCGCTAGTACTAGAGACCTTACTCACCGATTTTGTCATGGTCTGTGGGGTCCCACCATGCCTACCGTGGCAGGTGGATGTTCAGTTATTAGTCACGAAAGGTTGCTGAGAAGAGCAACGTGGCTTTCTCAAGCTCCATCAATGGCAGCTCCTGTCATCGCAGAGCAGTGGCGGATCGCTTAGCCGCTGCACCACAACTCAAAAGTCATAAGTGGACTTCCAGCGACATAAGAGTGTAAAGTAGAGAATGACCAGCTCGGTATATATGAGCATTAATTCATTAGCGCTACTACGTCATACCCTTGAAAGCGGAGCTCAAGTCCGACTTCGCCTATCTTTGTAAAATTTGAGCTTGGGCTAGTTGGTTCATACAGTAGCCTTGTCAGTAGCCTCCTGCATCTTGAAAAGCAGCCGTTGAACCTATATCGATGCGCTAGCGCATCTAATCCGCATTCACCTAACCACGCTAAATTATCCGCCATTTTGTGCCCTATGGGGTTCAAAGAAACATTAATAACGTCTTTACTGCAGCACCAAATGACGCGTAAAGAGCTCAGTACATACTGATGCCCTAAATCAGAAATTCCTATCATAATCAGAGAAGCCGTGGTGTAGCGACGCCGACAGAAAAGCAGCCATGTTCGGCAATAGCCCTATGTGATAAACGATCACATCTGTCGTGTTTCTTCACGTAACCACCAGTTACAAAAGATGCTGCAAGTTGTCTCCTGTTATGCTTGTTCACCTTTGGGCACGTCGGAGAATGTTGGTCGATACATCTTGCGGATAATTTCTCTGTTGACTGAATTAATCGCGGGGTATACGGAACCCTGGCGTACGCTTTCAGTTATAAGGAAAAAGACAGGTAAAGCTTCGCATGTGGGGACGAGTGTTGCTGATGTGATGGCCATAACAAGGGTCTTGCATTTGTTTGATCAATCCACTTCGCTTAAAGCCTTCGAAGATACTTTATTCGCATTTCCAGGGAGAACACCTTCTAGACGCGATGTTATAAAATATGTGACGTCAATGGGCGTGTCCTAGGGGGCAAAATTTGCGAATTTGGTATCTTCAGCTGCTCCGCACGTGTTAAGCCCTTCCCCGCCGGCTTTTCACACGATCAGAGATGCCTAGTGCGCGTTACACGTGCTGCACCGCACTGGCAACAGCCTGATTCGCTGACCAGTGTGTCCACCGCAATTTCGTCAACGTAGGCCAGGAGAGGTCTCAAGGGAAGGACTCAAAAGAGAGCATTTGGTTGGGCCCTCTCTCCAATAAGCTTGGGACTGATATTGTAGCGGGCTACTTGCTCGTGTCCTACCTTATAGTATACTCACTGATTAATAGATTAGCCTTTAGTTTACAGAATAACACTGTCAGTACGGCGCACACCTGACTGAACGGCTGCAAATGATTCAAATTAGTTTCAGTTAACTGAGTTTCTTGTACGTTTTTCCCCATGCTCCGATGCCCTCGAAATGCAGCTTTCGCTGCCAGGATCGAACCCGTGAACTCATGCTTGCTAGCAGAGCACCACTGCCATAGCGCAACTGTGGCATCTGAGGGTGGTGGATTAAGCCCTTAGCGGACTTAGACGAGCCAGGCTCGTCATCAGCCGGCTGTCCCTGCGGGATCACGACGAGTCTAGCTTGTCTATGTTCTGACGCACTGTCTCCTGTTTAAAGCTGGTAGGGCTTGTTCAAACATGCCCCCACCCCCCCCCCCCCCGCCTTTCAACGCGCGCTGTCAGCGCTACTGTGGCGGCAGCCCTCACTACCTCTGCTGCGGCTCTGGCAACGCGGCTACAGTAGGCTTGAGGAGGGTGGGTCGGCTTGTAGTCCTGTGCCTCTTTCCAGCTGCCTCTTTCCATATGTTCCCTCTCTCGGTCAGCCCACCACTGGGCCTCTTCGATTATCCGCCTCTGGCTGCCTGCGGGCTGCTTGCGGGTTGCCGGAGCGCCGTGACAGGCGCTTGATTTTCTCTGGCTGCTCCGCGCACTTTCTTTGGCTGCCCAGAATGCGTTCGTTTTTCTCTTGCTGGGCGATTTCGGACTGCCAGCGGGCAGCCGGACTAGCCGGGACAATTTTGTGCTGGCAGCGTTCGGGCTACTATCAGACATCGGAGAGGTGGTACGGTAGCGGGTAGCTCGAGCGGCCATTTTTAATGGAGTAGAAGGTCCGCGATTCTTTTTGCGATGTTTTGCGCGATGCAGGCGCTTGTTTCGACTAAGCCATGGTGCACATCGTCTGTGTTTCCTGAAATGGCACCTTTTGCAGCAGTTCTCGCTGTTTATTCCTATGTTTTGCGTGCGTATGCGTGATCGTATTTCGATCGTCTCACCACAGCGCAAGCACAAATGCTCGCTTCTTTTTACGGTCGCTTATATCTGATTCACAAAATATTTCGGCGGTTAATTCCGTACGCCTTGCTTTTATTGCGATGGTGTTCGAGGCCTCTCATGAGAGCAGCCACAGATTCTAGCTCCGAGTACGCGCCGGGACGCGTGCATATATGGATGTGCTGAACGTGTTTTGCGAGGTGTTGGTTGAGCGCGATACGAGAGCGCATGGTCTTCATTGCGTTCGGCGCAGTGCAAAGGCGGAGATGCTTTGAGAAACGTTTGATTGAAACATATCTTTTATTAAACGCCGTCAAGAGAACATTGCTCGAGGCATATCTCTGCGAGCATATAGTGGCCACATAGTTGTCATTACTACGGCAGCCGATCGAGTGCTGATTCTGCCGTCTCCACGTGTTGTACAGCTGGATGCTCGGGCCTTCTGTCATATATGCTTAAAATATCTGAGGGGTACTGTAGGCGTGCATCTCTTCGCGTTCGGCTCATTAAAGAGAGAAAAACAATCTCCCAGCCCTGATCGATCAAGCAAGCACACGCGGTACATAAGGCACCGACACGCAGGGCTGGATTGTGGCGCCTTTCATTCCAGTGCCAGTTGTCTGCGGTAAAGATACGATACATTATAGATACGATAAGCAGCTGAGTAGTACAGTACACCCGCTTGTTGTAGATGAACGTTCAAGAAGCTGTTATGCGCTTTTGACGAGATTATGCGTGCGTTCCTTGCCCGTAGAAAAAGCCGGCGGCAGACGCACTACAGTTGAACGGAACGCGTCGCGATTCTTTTCTGATTACAGCCTACAGGAAGCAGTCCACGGGCGTAGAAATCGCAGCGATCACAGCAGAGTCAGTCACCATGCAGGGTCGATCGTCTGCGGTCATACCAGTCATCCTTACTGCGTAGTAAACAAACGCGATAATCCGAGAGCACGGCGTGTCGTTTAATAAACAACGCACGGTCATTTTTTCCGGCCTATGTGGTGTCGACTGAAGTACGTGCGATCGCTCATCTCATGCTTTTGAGGATTTATTGAAGCTTACGCAGCAAACTGTGCACCGAATGCAAACGCTCGCGTTGTCGTCGCCGATGTATACGGGTGCTAGCACGAACAGCTTATTGTACTGCAGTCTGCGGCAGCCCTCAATAATTTCAGGTCATCGTTTTCGATACCAGGTAGCCAATTTCTGCCTTAGGCGTGCGTAGCAACGAGACACAGCAGAACGCGAAGCTACGGAGAGCATCTGCCCTCCGTGATCCGCGACTTGCTTGCCGCCGTGATTGCCGGTGGATGGTTCCGGTGGCCGCCAGCCCATGTGACCATGGTGCGTTTTCCTGCCAGAGGCGAACTTTCTGGCGGTTAGTGGGCTGCCCGGGTGCGGTAAATCGAAGAGACCCACTGTTGCTCAAGAAAATATCGTCTTGTGTCGCCGGTGTTCTCCACCGTCCCCTTTCCCGACGCTCGAGAGCCATCGGCGCCGGAATCGCCCGAATAACCTCTTGGCGGTAATGGACAAGCGCTGCTCGTGCCGTGTCTTTTAATGCAGTTACCTTCTGGGTGGTGTTGACTAAAGTTCTTTTTGACGTTCTACATGGTTTAACAGCGTTCATACCTTACCATTGTTTTGATCGGCGTGATGCCTTTTAGCAGCAATTCTGGCCAAAGACTGACGACAGCTTCGAAAATTATCTTAACAGAAAACGCAAACGAGGAACTAGGACCTCTAACGCATTTCTTAGCGGATAAAATCTGCGCTTCAGACACTGAAGGAAGCGCTCGGCACAAATTGGGGAGCTGCCCACCATCACTAGCCTCCCATTATCGCCGTCACTGGCGTCGAAAGAAATCAGTACAGAGGATGCCTGCGGTATAGCATGTCAGCTCACTGGACGACAAATGTGGCTTTAAGCGCACACGTGTTGATGCTTCACCGAGAAACCCATGCAGAGCAGAGAGAAAACGACGTTCTCCAGCATGAGCAAGAGATACCGCCTTCCGTGATCGCATGCGCATGATGCGGTCACGTTAGTTTTCGAAAGCACATTAAGCAAGCGACATCAGAATACGCTATCGAGGCTGCCATAAGCAGATTCACGTTAGTCTTCAAAATGTGTTGTCACGAAATTCAATTCTCGAGATGTATACACGCGCTAAGCAAGCGACATCAGATTCCCTTATCGAGGCTGCCATAAGCAGATCCGCGCACAAGTAGATCTACTGGTCTCCAATCTGACTGAAATATTATCGTTGCCAGATTATGAGGCCACTCCCTTCTGCGCATTATCAGCAAACTGACGCTAGCCGCTCACGTCAACGCTATAAATACATGTGTTGCGCGACTTACTGTTTGAGAAGCACCCTGCAGTCGAAGCACTGCGCACTTACAGCGTTCCTCATCCAGCTGCGGGTGCAACGCCACAGTTCCATTTCCGGCTAGCCATTCCGGTCACATTAGTGTTTGACGTGTTGCATCTCAGAGAAGATGGCTGCGTTTTCGTCCGAGCCGGAACACTTCTTTCTTCCCACCGATGTTTGGCTGAACATTGTGGTTTACCTCGACATCGAGTCCCTCCAAGCCCTGCAAGAGAGCGATGTGGTCCCCCGGGATCTTTGGGCCATGCCGACACTTAGCCGAACTGCTACGTTGAGCCCTCACTCAGATGCGTCTGCCCTGCTTCGCTACCTGCTGCATTGTGATGTACGTTCTCTCAGGATTCTTCGTCTCACCGGTTGCCTGATGGCTCTCCCTCAAAAGTTATTCCAGGCATTATCTGTCTGCGTACACCTGACTGAGCTGTACTGCGTGAATTGCATTGTAAGTCCTCGGCGCCTTTTCGACATCCTCACCACATCGATGCCTTGGCTGATCCGGCTCGAATGGTCGCTTTTTGATGAGCAAACCTACGGGGAGAGTTTCAACGATATCGGCTTCTCGGAGAATGAAGTCGTGGCGAAATTACGCCAGATGTACGTAGAAGTCGGTGGCGACTTTGCAAGCAGTCATCTCCTGAAGAGAATCTGGAAACGCTGCGAGAGCCTGGAACACCTACACGTCCACGCGCTTCACGCACACAGATCTGACGCGATAGCCGCCTGCTGGAACTTGGTTGATCCCGACTGGATGCTTGAAAGCTTCGCCTACACTTCGCAGGGGTTCTCGGAAAATGGCGAATGGTTACTTGAAATGGCGCTAGAACTTCGAGTGCCACTGCCGGACCTGTGCTTCACCTCTGCCGTTTTCGGGAACGTAACCTATCGCATGCACCCGGTTATCTCTTGCACGTGCATACACCTGACGGACGTGATCGCTTTTGATGAGCTTGCTATTCCAGAAAAACTGATCTTCTGCGTCGCATGCTGCCCCGACGCGCCAACGCAGCTGGCAGAAGTGGCCGATCGACCGTGGTTGCGCAGTCTCCAGTCGCTGACTTTCGTCTTGCTTCCCCCCTCTGGAAGGATGGACGGTGGCCGTCGGAGCCATTACGTCAGCCGGGCGTGCTCTCCGTCTTTGAGCATCTTTCTCCGCGCATGCTACAAACTCACCGAGCTCAACCTGAGCTTGGTTCATTTCGAGTCTGGAACGGATTTGTGCCAAATATTCCCTTCAGAAGCCCTTCCGCTGCTGCGAGCTATCACCCTTCGGCAGTGCGGCCTGCAGACGAACGCGTCTCTTCAACACATCGCTGCTTCTTGTGCTAA
The DNA here is from genome assembly GCF_055824585.1 of Amblyomma mixtum. Lineage (NCBI taxonomy): Eukaryota > Metazoa > Arthropoda > Arachnida > Ixodida > Ixodidae > Amblyomma > Amblyomma mixtum. Next base: position 95,470,397 of record NC_143015.1, read on the forward strand.
GCTGGAAGAGCTTGACGTGCGCGGCGGAGTCTGCACTAGCTGTCCTTGTTCGGAATGCTCTTTGTGTTCTCTGAACTTCACTGCTATCAACAGAGACACGGTCTCCGCTTTGCATCGTAGGACAAGGCTTCAGAGGCTTACACTGTTTTCTTTCTACGGTCTCCGGTGCTACAGATTCTTGGCTGAGTGCAGCTTGGTGCGCCTGCGTCTGTTCTGGCCAGAGAAGAGCATGACTTGCTGCGATGGACGATCGTTCATCGCGTGGTTCAGTTCGAGTGAGCACTTGCGGTCCCTGACTCTGTGCAGTCCCAACGTGGCCCTCAGGGCGATCTGCAGCGAGCTCAGCCGCGCAGGTGTGTTGAATCTGCGCACCCTGTGTATCGTTTCCAGCGTCGAACCAAATGGCTGCGCTCTGAAGTCCATTTCCGAGCTTTCCAGGCGGCTACCCCTGCTAGAAACGGTGCATGCGCACTACTGGGATGATCACCATGAACACCGTGTGACGTGGATTCGATGTTGGCGACTCAGCTGTCCGGGCGAAAGGCTGGACATTGAGGAAGGCGCCTTCCATACGAATGCACCGTGCTTACCTGATTGCTCTATGACGACGTTCATCGGACTGAAGAAGCCGCGGCACTAAAGAATGACACGCTTTGACAGTGTAGCCGTATTGGCCGAAAGCAGCTGATGAATTCCTTCTGCGTGCGTATCCTGCAGATTTACACCACTAGAACCAATATGCAATGAACAGGGGACATTGATGTGCTTGACTTTCGGCACAACTTGACGTCGCTGACTAGGCATGGAGGCAGGGATTCACTTTGCTCGTTGCGTTAGGGATTTCGTTTGTCACCGTGGTTCGGATTTTAGCGCGTTCTTCTTGTGCGAGTTGTGATCTTTGCTGTATCTTTAGCCTCGCCATCTTTCATACCGTGCAGCAATGCCGGACATGTTTCACTGTGCCTGACCGCGTTTCACTCATTTTTCGCATGTGATATCTCGGTACTTTATCCCACTTTGGCTGTGGTTTTTAAACATTCCCGAGCACATTTCCATCGTACGTGGCTTTAATGAACTGTGCAGTTTGGAACTGTTGCATTTTTAGTTTCTTGACGAAGGGGGCGTGTTCCTCCGGTGTACGAACGTGATGTCATTTTTTTTTTGCTCTTTTTGTGCAGTGTCAACATGTGCGCACATGACGTGGCAAAAGAATTTCGATATGTTTCGATCTATGCTCAGGTTTTTTTTTTATTTTGCTGCATGAACTGTCAATGATTCTTTATTGCGTGATTATCCATTGGATTCCTCAATGTATTAAAGAGTCAAGCAAGACGGTAACGGCCTTTGTCATATTCCTTTCTTAGATTGTGTGCTTTTTTATTGCTGGATATTGCGCGGCCTTATCAAGGGTTTACTCCCCGCTAAGAAAGATTTATCTGTCGTATGGGCGTACAGGCAGTACTCTGTTGTGCCCAAAGATTCTACAGTACTTTGGCGCAGGCAATTCTGGGCTTTCCGGGACCTATATTGCAGATAAACGTGCCTAGCTCGGTCAGTATGCTCCGAGTCGTGCAAATATTGCGTGGGATCCGAATCATTGATAAGGAAAGGGAAGACCCACCATTCATCTCTATCGGTGGGCGCCCTAACCTCTGGATTGCTTCCGGTTATTTTAGACGACCTGGGGCTTCTTATCGTACAGCCGTCCGCGCACTTAACACGAATGATGGATAGCGTGGTTTAGACAGACGCCAGCGCCACGATGCGCTAACCGTCGGGTGTTGTTTAATGCTGTCTGTACGAGGGGTACTGAAAAGTAACCGAACTGATTTTGGTGGGCCGAGCTTTTGTAGCACCGCGTTTTGCCGCCAAGAGCGCATAAAGCGAACATTCCAGAGTCGGTAAGCAGACTGCTGTCGCTAAAGGTCAGACCAGTGAGTGATAACTGCTTTTGTGTTAGTGTTGTTTTTGCAATTGTTGATTTCCTGTAGAGCGTGCGGCGGTGAAAGAGTGTTTCTTGCTCGGAAACACAGAAGCGCAACAGCGTCGGTGCACACGCGCTATGCGTCAGTGAGTCGGTGCGGCCTACCTGTCGACCTGTCTGCTCCTAAACCAAGCAAGATAAGCGTTCTACGTAATGTGCGACCGCAATTCTCACTGAGCATCGCCAAGGCTACAAAAATTTTCTGGAAAGTGCTGGAAGAGCTAGAGAAGTGCAGCCTTGCTCGCTTGGGTTGTGCTGAGCACATGTCTGCATTCACTTGTCCGATACTGAATTTTGTTACTGCTACAAGAATGCACTTTTTCTCTAGCACGTCTCTTGTCTCTGGTAAAAACACGTCTCTTGTAACTGTTTGGCCCATTAAAAGTGGCTTCCATTAAGAAGTATATGTTTTTTTCCTATATGAATTGAATGAACTGCTTTCAATCGGACCTGTGCTATTACTGTCATTTTTCGCGTTTTATGACCTTAAAATCGTCTAAGTTTCACGGTGGTAGTCCTGCATCTCCCTTTAAAAAGCACGTATGCATCGTTGACTGTCTTGCTTCCGAACATCACTGGAAGCAGCGGGTGTCTATCGAACACAGGTGTGGCGTAGGCATGCTGGCGCCGCGGCCGCATCTGCGCCGGCTACCTCCGATTCGTTTCGGTTCCTCTCAGACGTTGTAGGGTCTGCTCGCGGGCAGGTCAAATCTCGCGCCGCTCATCGCTGGTAGCCTCGACCCCTTCTTCCCGAGTGGTGGGGCGGGGGGAGCGAGGCTAGGAGGAAGCCTTCTTAAGGCGCGACCGCGAAGGCTTGCTCTCTCTTGGACCAGCCCTGCCAGAGGACCACCTGACCCCGCTGCCCAACGACGACGACCGGCCCCGCTGATGTGAGATTAAACATTTTCATACAAAGACCTGCCTCGAGTCACTGCCTGTGCGTCCCCGCGCAAAGGAATCGCCCACAAATAATGGCGTCCAGCGTGCGGCTTTAAATAACACCTTGTGGACGATTTCTCTGCCGATTTTGCGACGTGCAGCCAGACTCGTGGCAGGCCCTCTTTGTTCGGGGCCACGCCGGACCGCTAGGGTTAAGGAGCGGGTCAGACGGAATGTTCGCGGGGTAGCGATTTGTGCAGTGTTGTATATTTGTTAGAGGTTTTGTGTTATTTATGTAGTTTTCGGGCGTTTTCTGTTGTGTATTTTCGTGTGTTTGTAGATAGATTGTTGTGTATATGAATGTTTTTGTTGCCATGAGCCGTTAGCCGGTGCGGCCGGACAGTTGACGCGGGCTTTCCTGGGAAAAGTAGCGCGCAGGGTAGAGCCTCGTATTTTCTCCGTCAATTAGCGCGAACTACGCCTCCCAAAAAGGATGTTTCAGCCACGGCTTTGGATGGCGGGGCAGCCGGTAGTGAGACGGCCGACGCGGCGGCCGTAATGGGGCAGCTGACTGAGATGTTTGCCGCATTAGCCCGTCAGCTCGGTTCGGTGGCTGGCGCCAACCAGGCCGCACATCGGTAGCATCGGCGACAGCATCGCGCCCGCGGATAAATATGGACGTCCCCTCCTTTTCCTGGTACACGGACGCGAAATCAGTCCACGAGTTTTTAGAACAACTCGAGGACTACCAGACGGCTCTGGGCGCCCCAGATGACGTAATGCTAGGGCAGGTCCTGCCTGTAGCACTCGTCTAGAGCGCGGCGCGATGGAGGCGCTGCCAGCCGACTTTCCAGTCGATGGCGGACTTCAAAGACCGTTTCCGCGCCGAGTTCTTGCCGCCTGATTATGAGCGCCGGATGCTGGAGGTGCTCGCGTTGCGCACCCAACACCCAGTAGAAAGCCTCCTCGAGTACGTACGCGCAATGCAGGAGCTGTACAAGAGGGCAGATCCGACGGCAAGCGACCGAGATCAGGTTGCGCGTGTGATCAGGCAGTGCTATCCACGCTTCAAGCCGTATCTGCGGGGCCGCAGTTTTACAAACCTCGAGGCCCTAGCGCAGGAGGCCAAGACCGTGCAGGCGGATTTACTGGCCGAACTGCGCTACCAGCCGCCCCCCAGGCCGGCCGAATCGCTGGAACCGGGATGCGCATGGGATGGAGGCCGAGAATGCGCGATGAGGGCTCGGCGCGCCGAAGTAATGGCCGTGGAAAGGCAGGCGGAACCCCCTGTTGTCCCTCGCGCGCTCGACCCGTACGCATTCGAGCAGCGGCGTCGTGCCGGCCTCACAGGCCGCGCGCCGAGCGAGCGTCAGGAAGGCGCGGAGAAAGGGGAGAGTCGTCCCCAACCGCTTCGTGGAACGAGGGGTCCTCCGTCCACGCGGCGGGTGAACGACCGGCTTTGCTGGAATTGCAACCAGCCCGGCCACATGGCACGCAAGTGCCAAGCTAGGCGTATGCAGGGAAACGCCAGACGCTGGCGGTGATGTCTGGTGGCACCGGCCTTTCACCGTCAGCGGGAGAAGTTCATGGTTGTCAAGGCGCTAGTCAGGAAAAGAACTCCCGCGCCGGCGACGGGAGGCATTTGTCCCGCTCGTCTGTAGAGCTCAGGGAGTCGTTCCGCGCTCAAGCCCATTTATGCTAGTGCGGTTAGCGGGTCGATGCTACTCCGCACTCGTAGACACGTACTCAACGCTGTCACTGGTCGGTGACGAGGTGTACGAGGCCTGCCGGATAGGTAACATCCGTGTCAGACCGGCCGAAACCCCGTTAAGCTTAGCAGCTGGGGCGGCAAAGGCAAAGGGAGCAGTGCGTCTTACGATGCGCTTTGACGGCAGAAAGCGGAGACATCACTTCGTCTATCTGCCTGGCTTGTCGATACCAGTAATTCTGGAAAGGGATTTCCTCTCGAGCGAAGGCATTGTGCCCGACATGGGGGAGAATGACTATCGTTACAGCCCGCTCGCCCCCCTCAATCCCTTCGAAAGCGCACCGTTGCCCGGCTGTCCGGCACAAAAGGTGGGTGTCCAAACCTGTGCGACAGAAAGGCAGGGGAGCTCCCTCGAGATGCTGAGAGACGGTGGCCCATTAGAAGCGATTATTGCGTCTTTCTCAGGACCCAGTAGTCAGCGCCGAAGGCTCGCGGAAACTTTACTCCCGTTTTCGGATTGCTTCACGGAGAAACCGGGCAGAACCGACCTGCTTCAGCACGAGATTCAGACGGGTGATACGCGCCCTTTCAGGTGTAACCCGAGGCCGTTAAGTGCGCATAAGAGGCAGCTTCTCGACTGTGCCCTTGACGAGATGATTGATACCGGTGCGGTGAGACCCTCACAATGTCCCTGGGCGTCACCAGTGGTTCTAGCACCGAAGAAAGATGGATCGGTCAGGCTGTGTGCTGATTATCGTAAGCTCAACTCACTGACGCCTACGGTTGCGTACCCTTTTCAGTCGATCGAGGCTGTGATGTACGCGTTAGGGAACGCGAGGTTCTTCACAGTCCTAGATGCAAGCAGAGGGTACCTGCAGATTGAGGTGGCCGAAGGTGACATTGAGAAAACCGCATTCACCTGCCACCGCGGGCTCTTCGAATTTACTCGACTCCCGTTTGGTTTGTCTAACGCCCCGAGCACGTTCATGCGACTAATGGACATCGGGCTGGGCGATGCAAGGTTCAACTACGCCATGGCGTACCTCGACGACGTTGTGATATTCTCACAGTCGTTCGAGGAGCACCTCATTCACCTGAATTCTGTTCTCGATAGAATGAGACGTGCCGGTCTAACCATTAATTCAAAGAAAGTGCAGTTGGCATCGAAGAGAGTGAACCTCTTGGGCTTTGTCGTGGATGATGGCACACTGAGACCGAATGATGACAAACTGCAGGCAATTCTGAACTACCCCTGCCCCATGGATGTGAAAAGCTTGCGGAGGTTTTTGGGGATGGTTTCGTTCTACAGGCAATTCATCCCGCGCTGTTCGGAGCTTGCAAGGCCGCTGAACCTGCTGTTGCGTAAAGGCTCGAAGTGGGTCTGGGGCAAGGAACAGAGTGACACATTTGTTGCCTTGGCTCGCGCGATAGCGAATACCGCTAGTCTGTGCCTCCTCGACCTGAACAAGCAGTTTGTCTTGCAGACAGACGCTAGTGACTACGGTGTTGGAGCTGTTTTGTTACAGGAACACGAGGGCAAACTGCGCCCTGTCGCGTTCGCTAGTCGCACGCTCACATCGGCGGAGCGGAATTACTCCGTGACCGAAAAGGAATGCCTGGCGATCATGTTCGCATTGTCGAAGTTCGACATGTACCTAGACGGAGCGGTCTTCAGCGTGCAGACAGATCATCAGGCATTGTCTTGGTTAAAGAGGCTCAAGAACCCCGCAGGCAGACTCGCGAGATGGGCGCTCACGTTGCAACGTTACGCGTACGCTATCGAGTACCGCCGGGGCAGCTTGAACGAGGTGGCCGATGCTTTATCGCGCGCACCGTGGAAGGCTGGCGGAAGCGCTTCAGAGGCGCAGCCAAGCTTTGTAGAAAGCGGCATCAGCGCTGTTAGAGAGCAAGAGAGGGCGGACGGGAGTTTCGCGCCCGGTTTGGCGAAGGAGGAGGCGGGCAAAGGTCCCGCACGGTGCTGTGAGAGAAGGGAAGCACAGCAGCTCGCGACGGCGACCGCTCGCCTGCCAAGGAGTGAGGCAGAAAGAAATCTGTCTTGGGGAGTAGCGGTCAGTAGAGAAGAGCTGATCGAGGCCCAGAAAGCAGACGGTCTTGGCCAGCGGGTGCTGAAGGAGCTTGCGAGCAGCGCAGCTTGCACCGGGAACGCTGAGGGCAAGTACGACGCGTATCTGCTGGACGATGATGGCTTGCTGCTCCGCTATATTCCCCAACTTGACGAGGAAGAGACGATAGCATCCCCTTTCCTAGTCGTGGTCCCGAGAAGGTTGCGGAAACGGTTCCTGCAGTACTTCCATGACTCAGCGCTGGCAGGCCATGGCAGCGGCAGTAAGACTTACGGCAAGTTATGCCGTGTCGCGACCTGGCCAGGCATGAGAAAGGATGTGCTGGGATACGTCCGTACCTGCCCGGTATGCCAGGTAGCCAAGCCTCGGGCGGGCAAGCCCGCTGGCGTGATGAAGGCGGTAGTTAGCAACTACCCGTGGCAAGTGGTCGCGTGCGATATCATGGGACCCCTCCCTCGGTCCGCGCGCGGAAACCAATTCATCCTGGTAATAACGGACCACTATTCCAAGTGGGTTGAGGTTTCCCCCCTTAGGAAACTTGTGTCGGAACGAATTTGGGAAAAACTGTTGGAGACTTTCACTCGTTTCGGTTTCCCTTCCGACCTGATTACAGACAATGCTTCTTATTTCACAAGCAAAGTCTTTGTAGACTCTTGTCGGGTGCTTCAAATCCGCCACAGGAGAACGAGTCCCTACCACGCTCAGAGCAACATAACCGAGCGGGTGAATCGAAATCTGAAGAGCATGCTGGTCGCGACGACCGAGCAGCACAGAAATTGGGACGCGCGGCTGTCCGAACTGGCGTTCGCTACAAGGACAACCGTGAACAGGTCAGTGGGTATTACACCCGCTTACTTGAATTTTGGGAGAGAGATCGCTTTTCCGCTAGAGAATGCCCTACTCGACGCGGCGGGGCCTGCGCCCCCTCCGCTTTCGCAGTACGCGGCAAGGCTCCGGGAGCGCCTGGAGGCAGCGCAGCGCGCAGCCCGCGAAAACCTCGATGTCGCGCGCATGGAGCAGGCGGATCAGTACAACAAAGGTCGCCGTCACGTCGTTTTCAACACGGGCGACTTAGTACTCAAGAGAACGCACCCACTTAGTAACGCAGCGCGCGGTTTCACCGCGTCGCTAGCGCACAAGTGGGCTGGGCCGTACGAAGTTACGGCACGGACTACGCCGCTCACCTACCAGCTGCGGTTGTTGAGAAACGGCGAAACCGCCGGTCCGGTGCATGTCGCTGATTTGAAGGCTTTCCACCTTCGCAAGGACTTTCGCTGCGAAGCGGTGGAAAATCAGCGCGATGCGGCGATCTCACCCCCGGGAGGACGAGCAGGTAGCGGTGCGGTTCGCAACCGACGCTACAACCTGAGGACGAGGTAGCACCCGTGTCTCTCGATTAATAATCACTCGCAATGCTCTCGCCCTCTCAGTATGTCTTCTAGGAAGCTCCAGCGGACCGACGCCCGTGGCTAGGACTCCAGAAGGCAAGGCAGACCACCGTCGAACGGTGGCCGTCATCAGGGCGCGCCACCCGGCTGGCGGCAGGAGCCGCGCGAGTGGCGCATGTTCCACGGCTGCAGTGGCCTCCACCGCCAGCCTAACCACGTGCCTAACCACTGGAGAGCACCTCCCAGTGGTGCAGGCCAACGCAAGGGCGCCAGGGATTATCAAGCGCAGGGCACCCCTCAGCACCCAGCCGGCGCTTCGGCCGCCGAGCAGCCGCAACCCAGGCGGTCCAGGAGACATCGGCCGCTTGTACACCGACGAGGAGCGGGCCGGCCTGTGCTCGCTCTGCGGCACACTTGTTGTGCACCGGCTCCGCCATGAGGCCGGTGCGTTGCATACCTGGCATACCGGCGGCTGCAGCACCTTTCCCCGCTGCGCCACTGCAGAGGGTCAGCCCGGAGGAAGCGGCCCTCCGCATCCTCCAGTCCAGCCGCCCAGACCTGCTGTCCCCGGCGGCCGAGGAGCTTTAGAGGGCGCTGCCGGCAGGGCCCCCAGTGGAGCCAGGCGCCTCGCTCCCCCAGGCGGCTCGTGAGGAGCCCATCCAGCTAGCGGTGAGAGGCCCCCCGGCGAGCTACCCTCCCCCCTGCGACGACTCCATGGATAACGACCCGGACCCGGAGGTCATCGAACGCCTACTGGCGGACCCCGGGACGGACGTTTGAGGGGGGGAGATGTAGGGTCTGCTCGCGGGCAGGTCAAATCTCGCGCCGCTCACCGCGGGTAGCCTCGACCCCTTCTTCCCGAGTGGTGGGGCGGGGGGAGCGAGGCTAGGAGGAAGCCTTCTTAAGGCGCGACCGCGAAGGCTTGCTCTCTCTTGGACCAGCCCTGCCAGAGGACCACCTGACCCCGCTGCCCCACGACGACGACCGGCCCCCCTGATGTGAGATTAAACCTTTTCATACAAAGACCTGCCTCGAGTCACTGCCTGTGCGTCCCCGCGCAGAGGAATCGCCCACAACGTGAATCCCTTCTTCCCTGTCGTCTGTCGATCGTCGGTCGCTTCTTGCGGGGATGAAAGGGAAGGTCGTTCGCACCGAGCCGAGAGTGGGAAGAGCTCTATCGACCACTTCCCAGCTAGTCATCCTTTTTGGTGGGGTCATCGTGGGTTCAAACGACCTTTCGAAATTTCCGCAGCGGTTGCCGCCACTGTGATCATCGCGGGTCTCAAGCTGAGTCGTAACACGGATCTCACCATGCCCACCGTGGCATGTGGATATTCAATTATTAGTCGCGACAGGCTGCTGAGAAGAGCAACATGGGTTTCTCAAGTCCCATCTACGGCAGCACCATTCATCGCAGGGCAGTGGTGGCCCGCTTAGCCACTGCACCACTGCGCAAAAGTGATAAGATGACTCCCAGCGATCTCAGAGTGTTAAGTACAGAATGACCAGCTCAGCATATATGAGCAGTAACCCATTAACGTTACGACATATCCTTAAAGGGCCGCCGCGGTGGCTCAGTGGCTATGGTGCTCGGCTGCTGTCCCGAAAGACACGGGTTCGATCCCGGCCGCGGCGGTTGAATTTCTTTGGAGGAGAAATTCGAGGCCCGTGTAATGTGCGATGTCAGTGCACGTTAAAGAACCCCAGGTGGTCGAAATTTCCGGAGCGCTCCACTACGGCGTCTCTCATAGCCTTAGTCGCTTTGGGACGTTAAACCCCATAAACCGACCGACCGACCGACCGACCGACCGACCGACCGACCGACCGACCGACCATATCCTTAAAGGAGCAGCTTAAGTCCGAGTTCGCCTATCTTTGTAAGAATTAAGCTTGGGCTAGTTGGTTCATACTGTAACATTGTCAGTAGCCTGCTTCATCTTGAAAAGCGGCCGCTGAACCAAAACCGCAGTGCTAGAGCATCTAATCCGCATTTAACCTAACCACTCTAAATCATCCGCCATTTTTATGCCCTATGGGGTTCAAAGAAAGATTAATAACGTCTTTACTGCAATGAAGCGTTAAGAGCTCAGTACATAATGCTGTTTTTAATGGAATTTTCTATTATAACGACGGAGAAGCCATCGTGTAGCGACGCCTACAGAAAAGCAGGCTATGCTTAAATCCTTCGAAAATTCATTATTCGCAATTTCTAGGCTGAACACGTTGTAGACACGATGCTACAAAAAATAGGACGTCAATGGGCGTGTCCTTGGAGGCAAAATTTGCGATTTTGATACCTTCACCTGCTTCGCACGTGTTATGCATTTCCCCGCCGGCTTTTCACTCGATCAGAGCCTCCTCACTGCGCGTTGCAATTGCTACACAATACTGGCAGCAGCCTATTTTGCTCACCTGTGTGTCCACCACAATGCCGTCGACGTACGCCAGGAGAGGTCTCAAGGGAAGGACTCAAAAGAGAGCAATTGGTTATGCCTTCCTCCAAACAGCTTGAAAGTGATATTGCAGCGGGCTACTGTCTGGTGTGATATAGTGTAGTATTCTCACTGATTACTAGATTAACTTTTTATTGGCAGAATAACACTGTCAGTCCGACGCACACGCGACTGGACTGATGCGAATGGTTCAAATCAGTTTCAGTTATCTGAGTTTCTTCTACGTTTTTCGCCATGAATTGCACCGCCCTTGAAATGCAGTTTTGCTGCCAGGACCGAACCTCTGAACTCGTGCTTGCTAGCAGAGCACCACTGCCATAGCACAACTGTCGCATTTGAGGGTGGTGGATTAAGGCCTGAGCGGAGTTAGACGAACCAGGCTCGTCAACAGCCGGCTGTCCCTTCGGGCTCACGACGAGTCCAGCTTGTCTGTGTTCTGACGCTCTGTCTCTGGTTTAAAGCGTGCAGGGCTCGTTAAAAATTATTGTTAAAGGAGTCTTCCCCCGCCCCCCTCCCTTAATACGCGTTGTTAGCGCGACTGCGGCGGGAGCCCTCGTTACCTGTATTGCGGCTCCAGCAACGCCGCTACAGTAAGGTTGGCGAGTGCGGGGGAGGCTCGTAGACCGCTCGCGGAACTGCCTCTTTCCATACGTTTCCTCTATCGGTCAGCCCGCACTGGGCCTCATCGATTATCCGCCTCTGGCTGCCCGCGGCCCGCAGGCTGCCTGCGGGCTTCCAGAGGCGGATAATCGAAAGGCCCAGTGCGGGCTGACCGAGAGAGGGAACGTATGGAAAGCTGCACCTCCGCCCGCACTGGGCCTCTTCGATTATCCGCCTCTGGCTGCCCGCTGCCCGCTGACTGCCTGCGGGCTTCCAGAGGCGGATAATCGAAAGGCCCAGTGCGGGCTGACCGAGAGAGGGAACGTATGGAAAGCTGCACCTCCGCCCGCACTGGGCCTCTTCGATTATCCGCCTCTGGCTGCCCGCGGCCCGCTGGTTGCCTGCGTGTTTCCAGAGGCGGATAATCGAAAGGCCCAGTGCGGGATGACCGAGAGAGGGAACGTATGGAAAGATGCACCTCCGCCTGCACTGGGCCTCTTCGATTATCCGCCTCTGGCTGCCCGCTGCCCGCGGCCTGCCTGCGGGCTTCCAGAGCGCGGCGCCATCATCGCCTTTTTAGTGGCTCCCCAGAACTCGTTCGTTTTTCTCTGGCTGGACGGTTTCGGGCTGCCAGCGGGCAGCCAGTCTTGCCAGGACGATGTTTTGCTGCCAGCGCTAGCGCAACTAGCAGACGACGGCGCAATAGGAGGGCAGAGGGAAGCTCGCGCGGCCTTTTTTCTATGGACTAGAAGGACCGCGATTCTTCATGCGATCTTTTGCGCGATGCAGGCGCTTGTTTCGACTAGGCCACGGTGCACATCGTCTGTGTCGCCTGCAGTGACACCTTTTGCGGTAGTTCTCGCTTTTATTCATCTGTATTGCGTTCGTATGTGCGATCATATTTCGGTCGTCTCACCACCTCGCAAGCACAAATGCTCGCTTCGTATTACGATCGCATACTTCTGATTCAAGAAATATTTCGGCTGTTAATTCGGTGCGCCTGGTTGATAATGCGATGGTGTTCGAGGCTTTTCACGAGAGCCGCCGGAGCTTCCAGGTCCGAGTACGCGCTAAGACGTTTGCATATATGTATGTGCTGAACGCGTTTTGCGAGGTTTTGGTTGAGCGCGATACGAGAGCGCATGGTCTTCATTGTGTTTGGCGCAGTGCAAAGGCGGAGATGCTTTGAGAAACGCCTGATTGAAACATGTCCTTTATTAAAAGCCCTGACGAGCACATTGCTCCAGGCATCTCTGCGGGCATATATGTGTACACAGTTGCCACTTACGGCAGGCGATCGAGGCGAGTGCCGAATCTGTCGTCGCCAACTGTTGTACAGCTTGATGCTCGGGCCTTCTGCCATATATTCTTAAAGTGTCTGAGAAGTACCGTAGGCATGTACCTCCTCACGTTTGACTCATTAAAGTGATAAAGAAGAATCCCCCAGCTTTGATTGACCACGCAAGCGCACGGGGTGCAAGTTCTCTGCGGTAAAGCTTCAGCATTATAGATGCAACACGAAACTAAATTCGTACAGTACACCTTCTTGTTACAGATGAACGCAACAAGCTGTTAAGCGCTTTTGTCGAGATTATGCGTGCATTCCTTGCCCGCAGCAAAAGCCGGCGGCGGACGCACTACAGTTGAACGGAACGTATCTCGATTCTTTTCTGATTACAGCTTACAGGAAGCAGTTCACAGGCGTAAAAATCGCAACGACCACAGCAGAGTCAAACACCATGTAGGGTCGATCGTCTGCGGTCATACCAGTCATCCTCATCGCGTAGTAAACAAGCGCGATAATTTCGAGAGCACGGCGAGTCGTTTGACAAACAACGCATGGTCAGTTTTTCCTTCCTATGTGGTGTCGACTGAAATACGTTAGATTGCGATCGCTCATCGCATGCTCTTGAGGAGTTCTTGAAGCTTACGCAGCAAACTGTGCACCGAATGCACACGCTCGCGTTGTCGTCGCCGATGTATACGGGTGCGAGCACGATCAGCTCTTTGTTCTGCAGTCTGCGGCAGCCCTCAATAATTCCAGGTCGTCGTTTTCGATACCAGGTAGCCGATTTCTGCCTTAGGCGTGCGTAGCAACGAGACACAGCAGATCGCGAAGCTACGGATAGCATCTGCCCTCCCTGATCCGCGACTTGCTTGCCGCCGTGATTGCTGGCTGGCTGGTTGCGGTGGCCGCCAGCCCATGTAACCATGGTGCGTTTTCCTGTCAGAGGGGAACTTTCGGGCGGTCAGTGGGCTGCTCGAGCGCGGTAAATTGAAGAGACCCACTGTTGCTCAAGGAAATATCGCCTTGCGTCGCCGGTGTGCTCTACCGTCCCCGCTCTCGACGCTCGGGTGCCATCGGCGCCGGAATCACGTGAGCAACCGCACGGCGGCAATGGACACGCGCTGCTCGTGCCGTGTCTTTTAATGCAGTTGCCTTTGAGTGCTCTTGGAGGCTCTACATGGTTTAACAACGGTAAAACCTTACCACTGTTTTGACCGGCGTGATGCCTTTAGTACCAATTCTGGCCAAAGATAGACGACAGCCTCGAAAAATTATCTTAACAGAAGATGTAAAGCAGGAACAAAGACGCCTAACGCATTTCTTAGCGTATAAAATCTGTTCTTCAGACACTGAAGGAAGCCTTCGACACATTTTGGGGAGGTGCCAACAACCACTCGCCTCTCATTGTAGCCGTAACTGCCAACCGCTAGCATCGAAAGAAATCAGTACACAGGATGCCTCCCTTAAAGCTTGTTAGCTCACTGGACGACAAATGTGGCTTTAAGCGCACACGTGTTGATGCTTCACCGAGGAAGCAGTGCAAAGCAGACAAAGCGACGGTCTGCAGCATGAGCAATAGATTCCGTTTTGAGCGGTGGCACGTTGGCTATCCTGTGGCGTTATTTTTGAAACTGTACTGTCACGGAGCTTAACTTTTAGATTTCTACACGCATTAGGCAACAAGCGACATCAGATTACTTTATCGAGGCTGCCACAAGCATATCCGTTCGCAAGTAGGGCTAAAGATCTTTATAGCGATTGAAAGATTATCGTTGCCAGTTTATAAGGCCACTCCCTTCTACGCATTATCAGCAACTCAGGCTGGCCGCTCTTGTCACCCCTTTAAGTACGTGTGCTGCCCTACGTGCTCTGAGAAGCACCCTGCAGTCGATGCGCAGTGCACGTTCCTAAGCAAGCTGCGGGCGGAGGCGTCACAGTGCCAGTTCCGGCCAGCTATCCTGGTCATATTTGTGTTTGACGTGCTGCATCTGAGGGAAGATGGCTGAGTCTTCATCTGAGTTGGAGTACGCCTTTATGCCTACCGATGTCTGGCTGAACATTGTGGTTTACCTCGACGTCGATTCACTCCAAGCCCTGCAAGAGAGCGATGTGGTCCCACGGGATCTTTGAGCCATGCCGACACTTAGCCGAACTGCTACGTTGAGCCGTCACTCAGATGCGTCTGCCCTGCTTCGCTACCTGCTGCATTGTGATGTACGTTCTATCAGGATTCTTCGTCTCACCGGTTGCCTGATGGCTCTCCCTCAAAAGTTATTCCAGGCATTATCTATCTGCGTACACCTGGCAGAGCTGTACTGCGTGAACTGCATTGTAAGTCCTCGGCGAATTTTCGACATCCTGACCACATCGATGCCGTGGCTGATCCGGCTCGAATGGTCGCTTTTTGATGAGCAAACGTACGGGGAGAGGTTCGACGATATCGGCACCTCGGAGAATGAAGTCGTGGCGAAATTACGCCACATGTACGTAGAAGTAGCTGACGACTCTGCAAGTTGTCGTCTCCTGAAGAGAATCCGGAAACGCTGCGAGAGCCTGGAACATCTACACGTCCACGCGCTCCACGCAGACCGATCTGACGCGATAGCCGCCTGCTGGAACTTGGTTGATCCCGAGTGGATTTTGGAAAGCTTCGCCTGCACTACGCAGGACTTCTCGGAAAATGGCGAATGGCTACTCGCGATGGCGCAGGAACTTCGAGTGCCACTGCCGGACCTGTGCGTCACCTCTGCCGTTTTCGGGAACGTAACCTATCGCATGCACCCGGTTGTCTCTTGCACGTGTGTACACCTGGCGGACGTGATCGCTTCCGAAGAGCTCACTATTCCAGAAGAAGAGCTTATCTTCTGCGTCGCATGCTTCCCCGACGCGCCAACGCAGTTGGAAGAAGTCGCCGACCGACCGTGGTTGCGGCGTCTCCAGTCGCTGACTTTCGTCTTGCTTCCCGCCTCTGGAAGGATGGACGGTGATCGTCGGAGCCATTACGTCAGCCCAGCGCGCTCTCCGTCTTTGAGCATCTTTCTCCGCGCATGCTACAAGCTCACCGAGCTCAACCTGAGCTTCGTGCATTTCGAGTCTGGAGCAGAGTTGTGCCAGGTATTCCATTCGGAAGCCCTTCCGCTGCTGCGAGCTATCGCCCTTCGGCAGTGCGGCCTGCAGACGAACGCGTCTCTTCAACTCATCGCTGCTTCTTGTGCTAAGCTGGAAGAGCTTGACGTGCGCGGCGGGGACTGGACGAGCTCTGCTCGTTCGGAATGCCCTTTGTGTTCTCTGAACTTCACTGCTATCAACAGAGAGACGGTCTCTACTTTGCATCGTAGGACAAGGCTCCAGAGGCTTACACTGTTTTCTTGCTACGGTCTCCGGTGCTACAGATTCTTGGCTGAGTGCAGCTTGGTGCGCCTGCGTTTGTTCTGGCCAGAGAAGAGCATGACTTGCTGCGATGGACGATCGTTCATCGGGTGGTTCAGTTCGAGTGAGCACTTGCGGTCCCTGACTCTGTGCAGTCCCAACGTGGCCCTCAGGGCGATCTGCAGCGAGCTCAGCCGCGCAGGTGTGTTGAATCTGCGCACCGTGTGTATCGTTTCCAGCGTCGAACCAAATGGCTGCGCTCAGAAGTCCATTTCCGAGCTCTCCAGGCGGCTACCCCTGCTAGAAACGGTACATGCGCACTACTGGGATGAAGATCAGCATGAACACCGTGTGACTTGGATTCGATGTTGGCGACTCAGCTGCCCGGGTGGAAGGCTGGACATGGAGGAAGGCGCCTTTCTTGCGAATGCACCGTGCTTACCTGATTGCTCCATGACGACGTTCATCGGATTGAAGAAGCCGCGACACTAAATAATGACACCCTTTGGCAGTGTAGCCGTATTGGCAGAAAGCACCTGATTAATTCCTTCTGCGTGCGTATCCTGCAGATTTACACAACTAGAACCAATATGCACTGAACAGGGTCATCGATGTGCTTAACGTTCGGCACAACTTGACGTCGCTTATTAGGCATGGAGGCAAGGATTCACTTTGCTCGGTGCGTTAGGGATTTCGGTTGTCAGCGGTGTTCGGATTTTAGCGCGTTCTTGTTGTGCGAGTTGTGATCGTTGCTGTATCTTTAGCCTTGCCATCTTTCATACCGTGCAGCAATGACGGACATCTTTCACTGTGCTGGACCGCGTTTCACTTATTTTTCGCATCTCATATATATTGGTACTTAGGCCCACTTTGGCGGTGGTTTTTAAACATTCCCGAGCACATTTCCATCGTAGGTGGCTTTTATGAACTGTGCAGTTTGGAACTGTTGCAATTTTAGTTTTTTTGACGAAGGGGGCGTGTTCCTCCGGTGTGCGAACGTGATGTCATTTTTTTTTGCTGTTTTTGTGTAGTGTCAACATGTGCTTACCTGACGCGGCAAAAGAATTTCGAGATGTCTGGATCCATGCTCAGCTCTTTTTATTTTGCTGCGTGAACTGTCGATGCTTCTTTATTGCATGGGTGTCTATTGGATTCCTCAATGTATTAAAGAGTCAAACAAGACGGCAACGGCCTTTGTCATATTCCTTTCTTGGGCTGTGTGCTTTTTGATTGCTGGATATTGCGCGGCCTTATGAAGAGTTTCCTCCCCGTGAAGAATGATTTATCTGGCGTATGGTCGTACAGGGATCACTGTATTGTGCCCAACGATTCTGCAGTGCTCGGGGGCAGGCACTTCTGGGCTTTTCGGGGCTCACACCACAGATAAACGTGCCTAGTTCAGTCAGTATGTTCCGAGTCGTGTGGATATTGCGTGGGATCCCAGTCATTGATAAGGAATGGGAAGACCCACCATTCATCTCTATCGGTGGGCGCCCTAACCTCTGGATTGCTTCCGGTTTTTTTAGACGACCTGGGGTTTCTTATCGTACAGCCGCCGGCGCGCTTAACACGAATGATGGATAGCGTGGTTTAGACAGGCGCAAGCGCCACGAAACGCTAACCGCCGGGTGTTGGATAATGCTGTCTGCACGAGGGGGTACCGAAAAGTAACCGATATGTTTTTCGGTGGGCGGAGCTTTTGTAGTACCGCGTTTTGCCGCCAAGAGCGCATAAAGCGAACATTTCAGAGTCGGTAAGCAGACTGCTGTCGCTAAAGAAGGTCAGACTAGTGAGGGATAACTGTTTTGTGTTAGTGTTGTTTTTGCAATGGTTGATTTTCGTGAACAGCGTGCGGCGGTGAAATAGTTTTTCT
This sequence comes from Amblyomma mixtum, assembly GCF_055824585.1. Taxonomy (NCBI): domain Eukaryota; kingdom Metazoa; phylum Arthropoda; class Arachnida; order Ixodida; family Ixodidae; genus Amblyomma; species Amblyomma mixtum. The sequence goes on from NC_143015.1 coordinate 95,488,023, forward strand.
TGCTCGGAAAAGGTGGAACGGAAACTATTAAAATGTTAAGAACGGCGTACAAGGACGATGCTTTGGGAATAACTAAAGTTTTCATGGATCAAACCCCAAATCAAAGCAACAATCAAGCCACTGGAATACTTCTCGCTCGCCTCGGCCCAGGAAAGCTCTTCAGGTGAAATGGAGCCTCAAAGTTGTGAAAGAAGTCGTCCATTCCGAGTTTGTTCCGCAGGGTCAGACAATTAACCAGGCTTTCTACTTGGAAGTGTTCAAAAGATTACGCAACAGTGTGCGGTGGAAGCGGACTGATTCGTGGAAGTCGGGTGACTGCTTTTTCTATCATGTGAACCCCTGCTCCCACAGCCCTGTCCGTGCGACAGTTCTTTACCAAAAATGGTATTTCCCCTGTTCCTCACCTCCCATACTCAGCTGGCCTTGCCCCGTGCAACTTTTTTTGTTTCCTAGTTGAAAACAAACACGAAAGGAAAGCGTATTGCTGATGTTGCTGAGGCGAAAAAACGACGGAGGTGCTTTGAAGGATCACAAAAGAGAATTTAAACAGTGTTTTGAAAAATGGAATAAAAGATGAGACAAGTGTATTCGTGCCGGTGAAGAGTACTTTGAAGGGGATTGAAGGTTTGAGCCAACTTTACTCGATTACTTTTTCAGTTTGCAAACTCCGACGCCGCGGATGTCGCCCTTGCCTGTACCGCCGAGCGGGGGCGCTCTCGTCGCTGTTTGACCGTCTTCTCGATACAGTAGCCGCGCTGATCCCGTCAGCGAAGACTACAGCGAAGCCTTTTTGTGCCAGGCATTTCTTTGTTGGGTTAAACTGCGCTGCAAGTTGATCGGTGCTCCTCTATGTCCTTGCCATATTTATATAAGTGCGTTTCGAGCGACGCAGCTCGTGGGGCGTTGGCTCCGGCTGCAACTCAACACAGAAGCGCAACAGCGTCGGTTCACCCGAGCTATGCGTCCGTGAGTCGGTGCAGCTGAGCTGTCGACCTGTCTTCCCCAATCGAAGGCAAGATAAGCGTTTTACGTAATGTGCGACCGCAATTCACGCTGACCATCGCCAAGGCTACAAAAAATTTCTTGAAAGTGCTTGAGGAGCTAGAGAAGTGCAGCCCTGCTCGCTTGGGTTGTGCTGAGCATATGTCTGCATTCAGTTGTCAAATACTGAATTTTATTATTGCTACAAGAATGCAATTTTTTCTCTAGCACGTCTCTTGTCTCTGGCAAAAACACGTCTTTTGTAACTGTATGGCCCATTAGAACTGGCTCCCATTAAGATGTATATGTTTTTTTCTTTATGAATCGAATAAACTGCTTTCAATCTGACCTGTGCTATTACCGTCATTTTTCGCGTTTTATGACCTTAAAAACGTCTAAGTTTCACGGCGGTAGTCCTGCATCTCCCTTTAAAAAGCACGTATGCATCGTTGACTGTCTTGCTTCAAACCGATGGTACTTGGCCTTAGGTTTCGATATTTCCGGCAACATACGACTCATTTACCGTGTCGTGGCTTACCATAAGCAAAAGAGTGATTTAATTTGTAGGAAAGTAAATGAAACAAAAAAAAGGAAAAGGAAAGAAGAAAAAAAGTCCCTTCGCGCCTCATTTGCTATTCGACCGCACTTTGTGCGTCGTGCGGGGACATCGAAGCGAGATGAATAATGCAGGTGGTTTTCAACAGGTTGTCAAGAGATATTTCGCGCTGTCGCGCGGCTTGCGACGGGTTTAATTAAAAAAAAGGCCTAAACGAAAACGGCAAGGGAGGGGTAGAGGGCGGAAGGTGGACGGGGGGAGGAGCTTACGATGTTTTAGAGATCCCTGACGGGTACGGTAAGAAGTGAGAACTGCAGAGCACGTGCGACAGAGCCTGGCTCGCGATGCCAGCTTGCGGGGCTGCCGTGTGTGATGTATGCCCGCATGAAAGGCGGAAGTCGGAAAACTCATCTGTCAGGGGGCGTGAACGACGTTATTATCGGGTAGTGGTATCGCTCCAGCTGGTACGGTCAAAGAGAGAGAGAGGAGAAAAAATCCCTGCCTCTCCCGTAAACGAGAGTAGAGTAAGCATAAAAAGTTCACGGGAATAAGACATTGGTTGTAGATGGCACTACTCAAAATCTTGAAACGGGTCTAGTGTTCAACACACCACACCACACTCTTTTTTTATTATTATTGCCGACTTCGACGTTCACAACAATGTACAATAGATAAAACGTGTCAACCAAGCTTTGGCTGACACGGTATGTTAAAATTTTTTCAGTTGCGTCTAAACGTCAAGCACATCAGCCCACCACACCACACTCTTGTTGCGTCGAAGCGAGCGCCTGCAATAGTCCGGGCTTAGGTAGGCAGCCGCGAACCGTGGCGGCCTTGTAGCTTCCGGGAGCGGCCGCATAACCATGGCGTTGTCGGCAGGGGCGAGCAGTCTTCTGCTTTGGCGTACCACTTGCAAAGCGATAGCTTTCCGCAAGACGCTTCCTATCTATCTTTTCATCAGGTTCCATTGCTCGGCTTAAGCAGCTGTGACGGTGGCGCCAATGAAATGCAGGACGATGCAGAAGCGTACGCGGACACTACGAGACGAGACGCAGGCCTGACAAGAATGTATCTGCAGCGCGTTCGAATACTCCGCGAGCGTGTATACATCTGCCAGCCAAAGGGGAAACCTTCATGAACTGAAGGCCCAGCGGCCGTTCTTTGTGGGACCGCAGCGCCACCCTTGGGGACGGCGCGGAAGCGCGGCCCTCTCTTAGAGAGTCTAGTTAAATCTCGTACGGTGCCCGGATGCTCTCGTTTCAGTGCCCGGATGAGTGGAATTCAGTGCCCGGATAAGTGGAATTCAGTGCCCGGATGTTGGCTCTCGGTCTCGGCGTGACGTCACCACACTGCCGACAACGGGAGCTAAAAGCATTTCATGCTTAAAAGCGGCGGGCCTTCACGTAGTCCTCCATCGCCGCATCGCATTCCAGAGAGGCCAGGGCGCCGTCTCTTCGCCATGCGCTCCTCTCCCTGCTCCGACGTCTCAGCCTCTCGCTTGGCCTTGCGCCGTCCGTTCTTCCTGTTCTCGGCGGCCAGCCGCCAGGCCGCAACCTCGGGGTCGGACGAGTTGAGATTCTCCAGTCACCAGAGCCGCTCGGAAGTTGCCCGACTCTCCTTTTCTGTGGCAAGCGCCTGTAACCCGCGGTTGTTGTTGTGACTGAGAGAAGGATGGAAAGGAAATTGCACGGGCATGCTACTGGCTCGAGCCAAGCCACCACCGCTGCCACGTGCAGATAGAGGAGAGTTAAAAGAGCAGAGGAAAGAGAAAAAGGAAAGAGAAGACGCGCGTCGCAGCAACAACTGCGTCCGCCGGAGCGGACGCTGCTAAACAAAAATGGCTGAGGCTTAACTTGGTTAACCCTGGTCAGATGCGAAGCATATTGATGGCTAGGCTTGGTAATACATGGCTTTCCTTGGTTGAATACTTGGTCATTTTAATACAACCACTAGAAGCCTTCGTCGTGGGGGAAGACAACGGCATGGCTACAGCGGAACGCCGACTAACCCCGAGACGCGCGTTGGGTGGGTGCCTGGATTGCCACGGATGCCGCGTCCGCCTGCCCGGTGGAGCGAGCGTTTCACCTACACCGAGTGTGAACGCGCGTTCGAAATGCGCGGGAATGCCGCTCGAGGACATTCCGGTGTCTGGGCGATGGCATCGTTCTCCCTCTCCCAGCGCGTGACGGCGATCTGTCGTGACGTCATGTGTCACGTGGTGTGTCGTCACTGTACCACGTGGTCTGCACGGCGTGCAACCACAGCGACGGCGCGAGGTGGACCCTCATCTTCCTCTGTCGTGACGTCATGTGTCACGTGGTATGTCACGTGGTGTGACGTCACTGTACCACGTGGTGTGCACGGCGTGTAACCACGGCGAAGGGCTGTAGTGTATCTCCGTCTTCCTCTGTCGTGACGTCACGTGTCACGTGGTATGTCACGTGGTGTGACGTCACTGTACCACGTGGTTTGCACGGCGTGTAACCACGGCGAAGGGCTGTAGTGTACCTCCGTCTTCCTCTGTCGTGACGTCATGTGTCACGTGGTATGTCACGTGGTGTGCACGGCGCATAACCGCGGCGAAGGGCTGTAGTGTACCTCTGTCTTCCTCTGTCGTGACGTCATGTGTCACGTGGTATGTCACGTGGTGTGACGTCACTGTACCACGTGGTGTGCACGGCGCATAACCACGGCGAAGGGCTGTAGTGTACCTCCGTCTTCCTCTGTCGTGACGTTATGTGTCACGTGGTATGTCACATGGTGTGACGTCACTGTACCACGTGGTGTGCACGGCGCGTAACCACGGCGAAGGGCTGTAGTGTACCTCTAGTAATATGCTTCGCATAAAACAGATAAGCGGCCGAAGCCGCACTCGCCGAAGCGAGGACAGATACCTGTAACCCGCGGTTGTATCACCCTGCATTTATACAGCAACGCAGCCTCCTTGCGCGTGCGCAGTAACGCGCGCCGTGCATGCGCACAGCTGGTGAGGTGGCGGCGCGCGTAGTGACGTCACTCGTCTCCTCCCGCATGCGTACAGCTGGCGAAGCGACACAACGAATTTCAAAGGAGGCACTCTTAACGGGCCTAGCTAAGTGTCAAATGTGGGGATTTAACTATTGTCAGAACACATTAGCGGCTGATCGCACAGCACAGGGCTTTTTCGAGATCGGTGTTAAAGGAAGTAGTTCATGAAGCGGGCGTAATTTGGATGCTGTTGATATGTTGTTAATGTCGATTGAGTGTATTATGCTTCTTGAAGTCCTTCTGGTATTACGGCTCTGGGGAGCAAGAACCGTGGAAAACGCGTTGAGAGTTTGTTGCAGGATTACCCATGCCGAGGCTACTTGGACAGTGTGAGATGGATCTCCATAACATAGTAGGAATGCCTGGAAGCCAACCAAGAGCAAGGCAGACCCACGACAGGTGAATATCCTCTCTGGGCAGCATACAGCTGTCTTAAGCCTGCCGCGGTGGATCTGTGGTTATGGCGCTCGGCTGCTGAGCCGAAAGACGCGGGTTCGATCCCGGCCGCGGCGGCTAGAATTTCGATGGAGGCAAAATTCTAGAGGCCCGTGTAGTGCGCGATGTTAGTGCACGTTAAAGAATCCCAGGTGGTCGAAATTTCCGGAGCCCTTCACTACGGCGTCTCTCATAGCCGGAGTCGCTTTGGTACGTTAAACCTCATAAACCAAACCAAACAGCTTTCATGTCTAACTCATGATGTGGGCTGTACGTCGCGCCGCCGCAAGCCCAGAAAATCTAGACAAGCGCTTTTAGTTCGCGTAGTTTCCACCGCATGGCATGAGGCGATGAATATCCAGGATTAACGCACCAGTTTTGAAATGTTTGGGGCACAATATTGGTCTTCAGTGCCCTCTATAACTGCACAGACTGGTGCGAGCGCCGGAACTATTTTACAAGCTCGACTTTGCAGCGCATGCATAGCAAGAGTAGGGCTTCCCAATACACTATCACACCGCATCTGGCAGCAGTTCATAGATTTCTCACAATTACCATATTAACAATGAATCATGTGGAAGTGTACTCAAGATGAAGGCAATGGTGGAAAATGAAAAAGGAAAGCGGGCCTCAGAACACTAATTCCTACATCGTGTAGAAAGGTCACCTCATCTACGACAGCACTTCGGTTTCTTGAAGCCCTGCACGAGGAAAAATGGTGAGATGACGTAGCCTAGCGTATTGGATGCGTGGTATACACTCAACGAACGGTTTCAGCTTCTGCGGAGATGCAGTGTGGCCGCTGAAAGTGGGGGGGGGGGGGGGGGGGGGTAGGAGGGCTGCACTTGTTCTCCTGTAGAATGATCTGGGCTAATGATGATGTCGAAATTCAGCAACTGGATATCAAATCGTGATAGAACTCATCGAAGGCCGCCAATAAGATGGTATGACGACGTTCAGGAACATGTACGAAGTGTCAAACTTTTGAAGCAAGCGCCAAAAATGCCTGTTTTGGGCAAGACACTCAACTCGATAGAATTACGGTGATAACGATGAACGTGAAAGCAGTTAGGCGAGATGAAAAAGAGAGCGCTCGCGACAATGGCGTCGCGTTCGGCGCGTGCCAGAAGAAGTTTAGCGGCGCTGTCAGGCCTTAACGTTTCCAACCCTGCGCTTGATCTGCGGTTGGACGTCGTCCCCCGTAGCTGTCCTTGGACGAGTGACCCAGAACTTAAGCTCCTTGTTTCATCAAGCTTCTCTGTACCATGACAGGTGAGGCTTGATTTTGGCTTAATTTTACTGCGCTAGTACTAGAGACCCTACTCACCGATTTCGTCATTGTCTGTGGGGTCCCCCCATGCCCACCGTGGCAGATGGATGTTCAATTATTATTCGCGACAGGCTGCTGAGAAGAGCAACATGGGTTTCTCAAGCCCGATCGATGACAGCATCTGTCATGGCAGGGCAGTGGCGGATCGCTTAGCCGCTGCACCACTGCGCAAAAGTGATAAGAGGACTCGTAGCGATCTAAGAGTGTCGGATTGAGAATGACAAACTCGGCATATATGAGCGTTACCCCATTAGCGCTACTACGTCAAACCCTCAAAGGCGGAGCTTAAGTCTGAGTTCGCCTGTGTTCGTAAAATTTGAGCTTGGGCTAGTTGGTTCATACTGTAGCCTTGTCAGTAGCCTGCTTCATGATGAAAAGCGGCCGTTGAATCCAAACCGAAGTGCTAGCGCATCTAATCGGCATTTCGCCTAACCACGCTAAATCATCCGCCTTTCTTCTCCCTATGGGGTTAAAAGAAATGTTAATATCGTCGTTAATATGTTAATATCGCCTAATACCCCTCACACAATGCTCCAATGTGAAAGAGCCTGTGAGTAACTTGAATAAAAAAAAATTTACTGCGGCACTAAATGACGCGTCAAGAGCTCAGTATAAATTGCTGTCTTTAATGAGACATTCCTATGATAACCGGAGAAGCCGTGTTGTAGCAACGTCCACAGAAAAGCAGCCCATGTTCGGCGATAGCCCTAGGGATAGAAACGACCACCCACCCATACCTCGCCGGTGTCAACTTCTTCCGACGCGGCCGCCGAGGGGCCTACTCCAACCACGCTTAAGCCATGTCTCAACCGGCTGCGTTCAACACCGGCCACACCACCGCGCCCATTCCCATCGCGTTCACCGACGCTGGGAGCTCCGAATCGACAGCCGCAACGCAGCCGGCAGCGTTCGTCACCGCCGCGGCGTCCACTGCTGGCCAACTCCACGCATTAAGGGAAGCTAAGAGCTTCGGGCCCACAGACGCATCGCAGTCGACTGCGTTCGTCGCCGCCGCCAGTGCCGCCGAACCTACTCGGACCACACTTCCCGCTGACAGCAAGTCCAGCACCTTGGTACCTGCGTCGCAGATTGCGGCTCAGGCTGACGACACAGCAGACATGGACCTTACGGCGTCCCCGGTCGACGGCCATCTCATTCCGGCCCCTGAGGTCGGCTGGACCACCATCGGTGCCTGCCGTAAGCCTGCCTCCGCCACCCGGCCCCGCACCGAGCTCATCACAGTTGCCATCCAGCTTCCCCCTGGCACCCTCAACCCCGAGATACCGCTCTACGACGTCCTCGCCGCAGTCGTCTCCGCTGCACAACTGTCCTCCGAGAGCAGTGCGGAGATTACCCTTCAGGCCAAGCCAGCCGAAAGCCTAGTCTTTTTAAAAACTCATTTCCCTCTCACCGCCCACCTCCTGCTTTCTATCACGCATCTTCAGCTTCACGGTAAGCCTATCACCATTAAAACATATGCCCCTAATCCTCCCATCTCATGCCTCGGCGTCATCCATAACGTCGGTGGCCACTTCACCCCTGATGACCTCATGCATGATATCGAATCATTCAAAACCGATATTCTTGCTGCTCGTATGATGGGCACCACTCGATCGGTGCTCATAACTTTCGCTGGAACCGTAATCCCCCACTCTGTGTATTTCAAACGCGTTGCCTTCCGGTGCCGTCCCCATAAGCCTAAGCCTCCCACCTGCACCCGTTGTCTCGCTCTTGGACACCCCGCCCACCAGTGTCCACAGCACAGCGTTCCGGCAAAGTGCCGTCGCTGTGCTGCTCCTCTACCCGCCGACCCTTCCGCTCATGTATGTGCCCAGCCCTGGTGCGTTCATTGCCAGGTAAACACCCACCCCTCCCTCGACCCCACTTGCCCCTTTCTCCTCGGTAAACAACGCGAGCGTGCCAAAGCTGCGTACCTACGACGCCTAGCTTTGCGCCGGGCCGCGCAACCCACCCCCACCTCCTCCTATAATCATGAACCTCCGTCAGCTCCGGTCATGTCACCACCAGGCTCCTACGCCGCCATAGTTAAAGGCTCCTCGGTTCCAGCGTCCCTTTCCAGCGTCTCTTCCACTGCACCACCCTCTCCATCCGTGACTGACGAGAGCCTCTCCTTCGACCTCCGGCTCGCTATGCTGGAACGCCAGCAGCGAGAGCAACAGCGCATTTCCCACGACCTACAACAACAGATCCACGCCTTGACCCAAACCCTCCAGACAACCACCTCCTCTCTTACCTCCCAGCTTACCAAGCTAAATGAGCACCTTTCCACACTCACCACTCCCTCCTCCACCGCCCAGGTCGCCACTCGCTTGGTTCAGCTAGAGACATCGGTTCTGCAGATTCTTACAGTAAATTTCACAGGTTCTTTATCTTCCTTGCACCAGAGGTGCCCCGCCAGAGACGGTTGGTTTCAACTTGATGACTGAAGCTCTTCGCACCAGGGGTGCCCCGTCAGTGATGGTGGTGGTGAAAAACATTTATAATGCAATAAATATTTACAGAGAGGTGATTGGGGTAGGCCCTATTGGCCCTTTCCCCTAACAATACTAGGTGGAGCCCCTATTCCGGGGCCCCATTGGCAAGCAACGCCGCCGCGTCCGGTGAACCAAGACCTTTTGGGTCTTTAGGTCCTGACAGCCGAGCAGGGCCGCCTCCCAGTCCTCTCTGGTGGGGTTGGGGTTGGGGGGGATAGATGGGTTTGACTGACACGCCCAAACCATGTGGAAGGTGTCAGCCACCTCCCCACAGAACTGGCACGCGCCATCAAAGGATGTATTGAAATGTTTAAGCACCGCCGGGCACAGTACAGTGTTAGTAAGAATTTTGATGAGGAGGCGCTCGTCAGCGCGATCCAGACCCTTACAAGGGGCCGGGTAGCGCCGGTGCTCCTCCTTGTAGTAATCGGTGATTTGTTTGAATGTAATGGCCAGATTGTCTGATTGGGAGTACCCTTCCAAGGACAGGGAGATAGCCCGGGGAGAGAGTGCGCGGGCGGCCTGATCGGCCTGTTCGTTTCCCTGGAGTCCCTGGTGACCGGGGGCCCAAATCAGGTTGCGTGGAGTTGGATCTTCAGATCGACAGCTATATTCCAGTATGCGCCAGGCAAGCGGGGGAGCCCAGCCCAACTCGTAGTTCCGACAGGCCCCTCGCGAGTCGGTGATGATGTGTTTCGACTTGGGAGTAGTGAGAGCAAGAGCAATGGCAATCTCCTCCGCGTGTGTTGCGCTGTAGGCTTTGAAAGTGAGCCCGTTGACTGTGTTTGTGTTGTGTACGACTGCGGCCGAGTACCACACCCCGTGGTGTGGGCCGGCAACGTCCACGTAATACACATGTTGTTGGTTACCATAGTATCGCGCCAACGCTTCCGCGCGCGCCTGGCGACGACCGCTATGGTCTTCTCTGGACATGTTGCGGGGAAGGGGACGGACCCGGAGGGCGCGTCTCCAGGGTGCTGGTACTCTCTCCCTTTCCTCAATATGGTAGTCATGTTTGATGTGTAGCCGGTCCAAGAGGCGGCGACCGGACGTGGTCTGTGCAAGACGCGTGTATTGGTTGACTAAGTGGGCGTCTCGAAGCTCCCGAAATGTGTTCACCACGCCCAAGGCCAGAAGTCGCTGGTTGGACGTGGTGACCGGGAGGTCGAGAGCCCGCTTGATGACTTTCCGGTGGATGACCTCCAGTTGGTCATCATCATGTTTGCGCAGGTGCAAGTAGGGGGTTGAGTAGAGGATTCTACTCGTTACGAAAGCATGGGCAAGCCGCAGTGCATCCTTGCTTCGTAATCCGCCCCGCTTGTTGGAGACCCGGCGGACCATGCGGCCCACCTGGTCTCCCACCGTGCGAAGTTTGGCTAGGGTGGTGTCGACTCTGCGTTGGTGGTGTATGAAGAGACCAAGGACGCGGATCTCCTTGGACTCCCGGATCGGTCCCGAGGGGAGACTGATGCAAAGCGGGGTTGTGTCCCGAGGGGAGGGACGTATGTGCACAAATTCTGATTTCGACGGGGCGCACTGGAGTCCGCAGTAGGCCGCGTAGTCGTCGACTAGGGTCGCCGCTGCTTGCAGGCAGGATTCCATGTGGCCCAGGTTACCTTTCGTGGCCCAGATTGTAATGTCATCCGCATAAAGAGCGTGATGTATCCCGGGCAAAGAGGACAATTTGGAGGGAAGATGAAGCATTGCCAAATTGAAGAGGAGGGGAGACAGGACCGCGCCTTGAGGTGTTCCCCTCGAGCCGATGGTGTATGGCCCGTGTTCCGCATCTTGTATGCGTATGTAGGCTTGACGGTCTGTAAGAAATTGTTTTATGTAGTTGAATGTTTTGTGGCCACAGTTGGTGTTACTGAGATGGTCCAGGATTACTTCGTGTTTGACGTTGTCGAATGCGCCTTTAAGATCCAAGGCCAGGACCACCTTGTCGTTGTGGGGACATTCGACAGGATCTAAGATGTCGTGGTGAAGCTGCAGAAGTATATCCTGTGCAGACTTGTGAGGGCGAAAACCGAACATGGTGTCCGCGAAAGTGTGCTGTGTTTCTAGAAAATCGGAGAGTCTGTCGCGCACCATCGTCTCCATCAGCTTGCCGACACAAGACGTGAGGGAGATGGGGCGAAGGTTCTCCACATCAATAGGTTTGCCGGCTTTCGGAATAAAGGTCACGAGAGCCGATTTCCAATCGAGAGGGAGAGGAGTCTCTCCGTCCCAAATGCTATTGATGTATTTGAGGAGCGCGGCGTAGGCTGCGTCGGGAAGGTTGGCCAAGAGCTTGACCGTAACCTTGTCGCGCCCGGGTGCAGTGCCCCGCTTCATTTTGCTCAAGGCCGCCCGGAGGTCGTGGAGCTGGAACGGCTTGTCCAGCTCCGTGTTCTCTTCGCCTGCATACGAGTACGCCGCCTGCCGGGGGTCCTTAGTGGTGCACAGGTAGCGATCCCTGAGCGTGTGCGCTAGTTGTTTTGTCGTTCCTGTAAAGTTGTGCAAGGCCCTATGTAATTGGCGCAATTGGGTTTCCGTGCGTGTTTGTATTGGATCGATGAGAGCGCGGAACAGGCGCCACGTGTTGCGGCCAGACATCTGGCGAGCAGCCGCGTTGCACCGGTCCACCCAGTTAGTGTCGGCTAGCTGAGTAGCATATTCCGCTGCCTGTTGTGTGAGTTCGAGGATGCGGTTCTTTAGGCGTCTGTTATGTTTCTGTTTCTTCCATCGCTTCGTGAGGCTGCGACGGGCCTCCCAAAGGTGGAGAAGGTGGTTGTCCACGTCTGTTTGTGTTTCTGTAAGCTGTATCTGCTGTTCGTGTTGTGTGAGTGTAGAAGTGAGCGATCTGGACCAGGCGTCGTATCCCGACTGGAGGGGGTCTACAATAGGTAGAGAGGTGCGGAAAGTCGTCCAGTCAGGGATACGAGCTTGTTTTAGTGGGCGTTTCAGGGGACGCATGTAAATGGTTGTGTTGATTATACAGTGATCACTACCTAGAGTGTCCTCTGTATTCAGCCAGTCGGCATGTCGTATGTTGCGTGTAAATGTGAGGTCCGGGCAAGTATCACGTTGAATGGAATTGCCGACACGTGTTGGGTTGGCGGGGTCAGTGTGCAGGGTGAGTCCAAGTGTGGAAAGAAGTTCCGCAAGCTTCCTCCCACGCCTGTCCTCCCGGGGGTATCCCCATAGCCTGCTCGGGGCGTTGAAATCGCCGACGATTAGGAGGGGATCCCTACCCGCCACCTGCATAGCTTGAGTGAAAATTTCATTGAACGTGACGTTGTTAAGTTTCGGTGGGCAGTAAATATTTATTATGTGTACAGGTGGGTCAGACCGCTTTAGGGGCAGCACTGAAACCATCGTGTATGGGAAAGACGGTGTTGTGGGAAGTGTGACCTCCTGCGCAGTGTATCGCTTGTGAACAAGTATACATATGTCTGCGGGTTGTGTTGAAATGTAGTGTAGTTTGTTAGTTTGGCACCGGCGCCGGGTTCCTGAAGGGCAACCACGGCGACGAGGGACTCAAAGGTCTCAAGATAGAGGCGGAGATGAGTCCGCTTCTTGTGGTCCTTGAGACCTCGGCAGTTCCACTGCGTTAGTGTAAGCGGCTGAGTTGTTCTTGCTCGCGACTTAGGGTTGGGGGCCATGGTCGGAGGCGGAGGGTGGGGTCACGTTGTTAAGACTCCCCAGTCCGCTAGTGCCCGGCGCAGACGTGCAGGAGTCTTCCGAAAAGTCAAACTCATCGGGAATAGCTCTATTGAATTTTGAGGGGCGGTTAGCGTCCCTGATGGGTCCTACGCGTTTAAGAACGCGCGGATTATCTTTTATCCATTTTTGGATAATGTGCGTTACGGCTTGTGTCACCTGTGCGATGACACTCTCCACCTGACGCGCGATGGTGTCATGGATAATTTTGGGGAGGTCAGCCAATTGTGTTTCAATTGCGGTCACCCGGGTCTCCAGGGCCGCTGCGCGACTCTCCACAGGTGGAGGGATCTCCCTGTCTGTTATGTTTTCTGCCTCGTCGCTCGACGCGGGCGGAGTATGGAATTGGGATTTGAGCGAGTTAAGCTCGCTGGCTAGTTTTTCGTTTTGAGCTCGCAAGAGGGCGAGCTCGCGCTTGAGTTCCCGTGTCTCGGCGGTGCTGGTGGGGGAGGAGGGAGGAGGGGAAGGAGAGGAGGCGACCCTCGCCCAGCTGCCTACCTTGGGTTGGTTGCAGGCGGCGCCGCCAGATGAAGCGCTGAGAGCTGGGAACTCCGCTGCTCCGGGTGGTGGCGTTACTGTTGCTGTCTTGCCAGGGGGAGGCATCACGCCACGCCGTGGCGTCTTCTGGTTGTTTCGCTGCCGCCCTCCCCGTGTAGCGCCGGCATTGGCTTCCTTGGGTGGCGTCCTGGGCCCTGGCTGCGGCAACTTGATGAATTTCGCGGTGCATTCGCGGGAGCTGGTGAGGTGCGGGCCCCCGCAGATTAAACAGATAGGATTGCAGACGTGGGGGGCCATCCCCTCAGTACCAAGCCCCACGTTTTGGCCACAAAGGCCGCATCTTTCCTTGACCGGGGTGGGACAGTTGTCCACCCGGTGCCCCAGTGTGCCGCAACGGTAGCACGCTGGCACTGTTTTTTTGTACTCCTTGACGGGAGTCAGTTCTGCGTTATAGTGGACGTAACGCGGAACAGTGCGTCCCTCGAAAGTCAGCACAGCTACGTTTGATTGTCCCAGCTTGCGCACATGAACTAGTTCACCACCGCGCCACTGCACATTATGTTTTAGTGACTCACTGGTTTCTAAGTTGTGAACAGATATCACACCGCGACACACATCACCGGTGAGCTTGATGTGGCCGTGAAATGCGAGCGATCCTCTGCTGGTGTTAAGTTGAATGTCCGTGAGGAGCTTTTTAACCAATTCTGGGTTCTGCGTGCCACAGACGATGATGTTCTGTTCCCAATTTGGTGAAATGGTGATGGTGTTCATGTGCTGCCTACCGATGAGTTGCGAAATGGCAGCGCCGAGCTCACCTTGCTGGAAGGCCGTCTTGAGGGAGACCGTACTGCGTGGCTGCAGCACGACCACGTAGTCGTCAGGGTCCATCCTGACCGTTGGCTTGGGAGTCCACTTCGAGACTGGTGAAGAAGTCTTCTGTGGAGGTGCAGAAGACGGAGCGCGAGCGTCTCCCGTTGTTGAATTGTTGAGAGGAGTCTTGGGTGTTGCCGCTCCTCGTGCGTTCTGCCGGCGGCGGCGCCGGCTCTCAACGACTTGGAAAAGGGCAGCTTGCTGCGCCGAAATGGTGGATGGGCCGTCCTCTGGCTGGCTTACAGGGACAGATGACCACGACAGAGTCGTGGGGTCGTATCCGCGTTGTTCAGGTAGAGCCATGTTGAGAGGTTGGCCGGCAGGCGTCTCCGCAGCCAGCGGCGGAGGAGCCGGAGCCGTTAGGCTTAGCTCGACCGCTACGTGGTGATGCGGAGGATAGCTCGAAATGGCCGAAAATTCAGCGTACCTGGGTGTGATCGGGTTCTCCAGGATCCTGCTGACTTCACGGTAGCAGTCGCACAGGTTTGATAGGCGTTACATCAGGTTACCGCGGTTCCAGCCGAGAAATCGACGGAGCCGATGCACCACGCGTCCGATCACTCCGCGCTCAAACGCGGCGTCTCCCCGTCAGTGACGGTCTCTCGATGAGTAGAGATGCAGGGATCAAGGGAAACTTAAAGGTTTATATACATATATTTACAATGCATACACAAGTTAAAGGCACTCGAGACATTAAGCAGCAAAAGGACAAACAAAAAAAGGGTGGAACTGGCTAATACTAGGGGAGGCCCCTACTCGGCGTTGCCGAAGATGCGTAGCATCTCACCTTAGCGCAGAACCCCGCTTCCGGCTCCGGGGCCCAGTTTTAAAGCCCTAAAGGCCCGGCCCACATTCCGTAGCACCCAATCATTCTACATTCTTCATATCATTGGCTAATCGAGAGCATGGTCAGCCCTCCAACGCACGGTCGTGCCAGCATGTGCGGAGTAGAACGTTCTCTCCACCACAAAATAAAAATAAAAACAAACAAATACACATTCGTGCCAGAACATGCGCGAATCGGTTCCGCGGGGCGGGTGGACACCCGTACTTCCCGGCGCGTTCGCGAGCGGCCGCGTTCCAAGAAAGGAGACGCTCCGCTTTGAGTGCCCCCAGCCGCGTTCCAATGACCCCCGCGAACGCTACCGATCCCTTACACTTACCACCCTCCAAGCACAATCCAAACAATTAGAATCCTTCACTTCTACGCTCCAATCCCTGCATGAGTCACTGCCCCCGGCCAAAAAGAAGGAACGCGTACCCTCACGAAGGTCTACCTCTACACAATCATAATGGCTTTTGGCGAGGACCTCGAGATTGTGCAGTGGAACTGCCGAAATCTGTGCCATAATAAGACCCCCCTCCACCAGTATCTACTCGCCCGCCCCTCCCTGCCCCATTTTCTCCTTCTCCAGGAGACCCGCACGGCCCGCACTGTCCCAGGCTACCGCGCCTACCATGCCACTACGGCCACACCACTTGCGTCTATTTATGTACGTAGCGACGTGCTCGTGGAGCCACTTGATATCCCCTCCGTCTTTCTTAAATATTTAGTTGTGTGTGGTCTATTACCACCCTTCTTCCCGCGTCTCACTCGCCCTTTTGTCTTTCTACAACCCCCCTGTTACCTCCTCTTTATTTTCCGCCCTGGGCAAGTTCCTTCACTCTCTTCCTTCTAACTCCCATCTCCTCTTTGGTGGTGACTTTAATGCCCCTCACACACTATGGGGCTACCCTCAAACCCTCAAACCCGGCCGCCTCCTCCACTGTCTGGCCCAGGAACGCCACCTCACCCTTTTCAATACTCCTGGCTCCCCTACTCGAGCGGGCACTGCCTCACAGCGCCCCACGACACCCGATCTCACTTTCTCTCGGGGTTCACTTTCATTTCACTGGCAAGTGACAGCCGAAACTCTTCTCAGTGACCACTATCTTGTCCACATTTCCACCTCTCTTTCCCACATCCCTCGATGTCATCCAGTCACTCATGCTGACTGGCACGCCTTCCGCGCTAATCTCGCCTCTGACTCCTTTCAATCCTACGACGACTGGACTTCGCTCATCACTGCAGCGCTCACGTCCAGTAGCCGTCGTGTTCGCTCTTGTCACCCAGTCCCAGACCCAGATCCTCACCTACTCCGTTTATGGCGTCGCCGTAAACGTCTTCAACGCTCCTTCCGCTGCCAACCCCACAATGCCCAACTTTCTTCCCGGATCACTGCTCTGCGGGCCGAGATCGTCGCCCACTGCGCCTCACTCGAGCACTCTCGTTGGAGTGCTCTTTGTGACCGTCTTGACTCTGCATTGCACTCGCGATCCACATGGTCTCTCTTCAAATTGCCCCTTGGCACTAAGCCTGCCCTTGCTCCCACTCTAGCTAAAGCCCTCACTCAAGGAACTCCCTCCGATGTTTTTGATCAGCTCGCCTCTCTCTATCTCCCGCCCCCTCTGGCACCCTCCTACCCTGTGTACTGCGGTGGACCTAACCCCGATCTGGACCAATCCTTCACTCTCCGGGAGCTCGAATTGGCTCTGGCTGCTAATGCTACACGCTCGGCTCCCAGTGAGGATGCCATTACATACACCAGACTTCGCAACCTTCCTGACTGCGTCAAGGAATTCCTCCTTAAAACCTACAATGATGCATGGGACAGCCGCTGCCTGCCCAGCTCCTGGACCTCCTCCATCATTTCTATGATTCCAAAGCCGGGCAAGCCTCCCTCTCTCTCTAACCTCCGCCCAATCTCCCTGAATGTGTTGGTAAGACCCTTTAGCGAATGGCCCTGACTCGCCTCTCTAATTTTCTCGAGACGAGGGAGTTCTTCCCTCATTGTCTCATCGGCTTCCGACGCCACGTATGTGCACAGGACATGTTTCTGGTTCTCCAGCGCACGTTTCTGTTACCTACCCCCACTCAAATTCACGCACTTGTGACCGTCGATGTTCGCAAGGCCTTCGACGGTGTTTGCCACGACCACAACCTTTCCCAACTCGCCTCCCTAGACTGTGGCTCCCGCATGTACTGTTATATCCGCTCATTTCTCTCTAAACGTGTCGCTCGCTTTCGAGTCGACACCTATCTGTCCGACCCCCACAACCTCACCCGAGGCACTCCTCAAGGTGCTGTTCTAACTCCTACCCTTTTAAATCTTGCTATGGCCCCTCTCGGCTCCCAGCTAGCGGAAATTCCCGACCTGCATCATATATTTTACGCCGATTACATCACGCCCTGTACCACCCCCACCTCCCCGCTCCTGAAAATCACACCAGCGGGCCGTTTCTACGCCCTCCGGATGCATTGTCCCTCGAGGTCCTCGCCATTGCGCATGCCCTCCAGTCATTTGCCCTCCTTCCCTCTCTTCAAGAGTACACAGTCTATTCAGACTCACAAGCCGCTATACACCACATACAGAAACGCACCCTAACCCCTTCTCTTCAACAGGAGGTCGAACGAGCGGTCTCCGCATTGCAGCCTTCCATCGTTTTCCTCCGCTGGGTCCCTGGGCATTCAGGGATTGACGGCAATGAGCTGGCTCATCAGCTCGCCCGTGACACACTTTTCCGGGCACCGTTGATCCCCTGGCCCAAGCCCTCGGAGGACGGTGGGAGACTTACCCTTCGCCGCACCATAAAAGAGGTCTACCTCGAGCTCCGCCTCGACAAATGCCTCTACTCTCCCCCTCATCCATCACTCACAGTGCCGGAGCTCGCCTTCTTCGGCACGTTCAAATGAATGCAATCATCACCCCGTCTCGCCTCTTTCTCTATCGCTATCGATCGGACCCTTTATGTCCCAACTGCCCCTGTATCTATGCGGACCTTGCCCATTGCCTCTTCTATTGCCCGGCTGCTCAGCAGTCGGGTTCCTACCCCCCACCTTCTTTATCCATCACCACCTGGCTCGACTGGCTTGGCGCTTGAGGGGAGGAAGAACAGCGACTTCTGGTCGCCCAGGCGGTCGACATGCTCGGCCTGTAAATTTTGGCTGAATAAACGTCTTCTACTACTACTACTACTACTATCTTTTGTGTTTCTTCACTTAACCACCTGTCCCAAAAGATGCTTCAGTTGTCTCTGGTTATGCTTGTTCACCTTTGGGCACGTCGGAAAAAGTTGGTCGATACATCTTGAGTCTCTTGAACAGTAACACAGCGGATAATTTCTCTGTTGGCTGAATTAATCTAGGGGTATACGAAATCCTGGCGAACGAATTCAGTTATAAGATAAAACATAGGTAAAACTTCGCATCTGGTGTCAAATGTTGCTGATCTGATGGCCATAACAAGGGTCTCTTGCATTTGTTTGATCAATCCACTTCTCATAAAGCCTGCGAAAATACTTTATTCGCATTTCCAGTGTGAACACCTTCCAGACGCGATGTTACAAAACTTGTGACGGCAATGGGCGCCTCCAAGGTGCAAAATTTGCGATTTTGATATCTTCACCTGCTTCGCACGTGTTATGCACTTCCCCGCCGGCTTTTCACACGATCAGAGCCGCCTCAGTGCGCGTTGTACTTGCTGCACCACAGTGGCAGCAGCTTGTTTCGCTCACCTGTGCATCCACCCCAATGCCGTCGACGTGGTGAGGAGAGGTCTCATTGGAAAGACTCAGAAGAGAGCAACTCGTTATGCCCTCCTCCAAGGAGCTTGGGACTGATATTGTACCGGTCTAGTTTCTCGTGTTCTGCCTTGTAGTATACTCACTGATAACTAGATTAATTTTTAATTGCCAGAATAACACTGCCAGTGCGACGCACACCTGACTGGACGGCTCCGAATGGTTCAAATTTGTTTCAGTTACCTGAGTTTTTTCCAGGTGATCCATAACAACCACTCGACAGACGGGACAGAGAAGAAGAGACACAACACAGAGCGCTGACTCGGAACTAAAACGTTTATTGGCCGCCAGCAAGTATAAATATCCTAGGACTGATCTTTGGGTTAGTTGGTATGCGATGTTCAAGAACAGCGCAAAAAAGACAGGGTCTAAATAGAGATACACACAGAAAGGCACTGTCTGTGTGTATCTCCCTTTAGACCCTGTCTTTTTCGCAGTGTTCTTCTTGACCATAAATACTACCCTGGTGGCCAGAAAAGATACAAGCACGCTTGACTTGCGTGAGATTCAAAATCGCCTTTGTATCAGGCACGTGTCAACAGACAAGTGTCATACGTGGGAAATGATGTCACCGCTACAGCAGGCAAAAGTTAGCATTCACAACCAAGGTAACGATTTTCCTTATCTGACAGCGCTACTGAGGGAGTGCTGATACAGACTTATGAGGTCTTAGCTATCAGGTGGGCTTCTATTACTTCCCTTGCTAGCGAGTAACGGTTCTTTGGTATCACATATCATTCCTTATACAGTGGAAAACAGACCTTAGTGTCATCATCGTCTTCGTCATCTTCGTCATCCTTGCAGTATCTGCAGTGTTTCGCTATGTTCCCTGTGACGGCGACCTGAGAGACATTATATTCGTGCTCCTGTAATCTTTCGTTAGCACATTGCCTACTTTGGCCGATGTAACACTCGCGACATGACAGAGGCAGAGAACAGCAAACAAATAGCGGCTTACTTATACAAATACCTCTCAAGTTCCACACTTCAAACATTGTGTGAGGGGATGGGATACAATATTTAGCAGTGAAAAGATGGTACAAAGTGGAACGAACAAAATTAAACAATTTACATACATTGGACGGCAAACAATTATTACACCGTACTTGAAGAAAACCGTATTATATTGACACAGAAGAAAGAACTACTAAGAAACACTACGAACAACTAACAACTAAGAAAGAACAATGAAGAAAGAGAATAAATTACTCCTTCCTGGCAAGGCACGGATTGTTTCGCGTGTCTGATCAAGCAGCTACGTGGTTTTCTTTTCACTGAATCTACATTTTTAACCAGGCTAAACATTCGCTTAGGCGCCAAGAACAAAACCTTGACGCCAGCACGTTTCCCAATTCTTTTCGAGTTGTGCGACGCTTCCTGCAGGTACTGTACCACGGAAGTGTTTCTTTTCCTCTTGTCTCGCTTCACACATCCTATCAAATCTGAACTTTTCCTGCAGTTTTTCCGCAACGGAACCTAAAACGGCTGAAGAGTAGCCAGCCTTTGTCAGGCGGTTCAGTTGGTTGCAAAAACTGTCCTCCAACCTGTGCACACAAGATTTTTTTACAGCGTTGTAACGCACATGATAAACAATTGCTCTCTTCACCGGCTTTGAAGGAGCTGATGAAAAAGGCAAGATTGGCTTTGCACCCCGGGGCTCAAAAGCCCAACAAACATGAGATGAGGTGAAGTGAAGCAAAAAATCTAATAGCCTAATAAAATCCGTCGCTGGTACATTGTATGGTAAAGTCAATGGATTAAGGCACTCTGAGAACACCGAGTGGGCGTCATGCGTGTGCTGCTCGAATTCGTGGTTGTCACCGTTTTTGTATATTTTCCCCCATCCATTTCGCCGCCCGCGAAATGCAGCTTTCGTTGCCAGGATCGAACCCGTTAACTCGTGCTTGCTAGTAGAGCACCACTGCTACAGCGCAACTGTGGCAGTTTAGGGTGGTGGATAAAGCCCTGAGCGGACTTTGACGAACCAGACTCGTCATCAGTCGGCTGTCCCTTAGGGTTCACGACGAGTCCGTCTTGTCTGTTTTCTGGCACTCTTTCTCCAGTTTAAAGCAAGTAGGGCTCGTTCAAAAGAATTTTTGAACGAGTCCCCCCTCCCCCGCCCCCTCCCCCTAACCCTCTTGACTAGCGCTGTTAGCGCGACTGCTGCGGTAGCCCTCGCTACCTCAGCCGCGGCTCTAGCAACGCAGCTACAGTAGGGTTGGAGAGTGGGGAGGGGGGGGGGGAGGCTCGTAGACCGCTCGCTGAACTGACTCTTTCCATAAGTTCTCTCTCTCGGTCTGCGCGCTACTGTTGCTCTAAAAAGTGACCTCTTCGCTTTGCGATCCCGGCCTTATTGAACGAATTTCGATGGAGGCTAAATTCTAGAGGCTTGTGTACTGTGCGATGTCAGTGCAAGTTAAACATCCCCGGGTGGTAGAAATTTCCGGAGCTTTTCACTACGGCGTCCCTCGCTGCCTGAGTCGCTTTGGGACGTTGAACTCCATAAACCAGCCAACCATCTTCGCTTTGGTTCGTCGGTGGGCTCCGCCGTCCGTGCTTCGGACAGGCGAGAGCCATCGGCGCCGAAACCACGCGAGTAACCGCGCGGCGGCAATGGAAACGCGCTGCTCGTGCCGTGTCTTCTAATGCAATTACTATTTAGGTGGTGTTGACTGAAGTGCTTTTGGACGTTCTACTTGGTTTAACAACGATAAAAGCTTACCATCCTTTTGACCGGCGTGATGCCTTTAGTAGCAATTCTGGCCAAAGATAGATCGCAAATTATCTTAACAGAAGATGTAAAGCAGGAACAAAGACGTCTAACGCATTTCTCAGCGTATAAAATCTGTTCTTCGGACACTGAACGAAGCCTTCGGCACATTTTTGCGGAGCTGCCAAAAACCACTCGCCTCTTATTGTCGCCGTAACTGCCAGCCGCTAGCATCGAAAGAAATCAGTACAGAGGATGCCTCTGGTATAGCATGTTAGCTCAAAGGACGACAAATGTGGCTTTAAGCGCATACGTGTTAGTGCTTCACCGAGGAAGCAGTGCAAAGGAGACAAAAATGACTCTCTTTAGCATAAGCAAGAGATACCATCTTGCGTAATCAAATGCGTGTAATGCGGCACGTTAGTTTTCAAAGGAACATCAAGCAAGCGACATCGCAATACGCTATCGAGGCTGCCAGAAGCAGATCTGTTCGCAAGCAGAGCGAGGGGTCTTAATGTGACTGAAGGATTATCGTTGCCAGATTATGAGGCCACTCCCTTCTACTCATTATCAGCAACTGAGGCTAGCCGCTCACGTCACCGCCATAAATACATATGTTGCGGGACTTGCTGTTTCAGAAGCACCCTGCAGTCGAAGCATAGCGCACTTACGGCGTTTCTTAACCAGCTGCACAAGCGCCACAGTTGCAGATCCGGCCAGCCTTCCTCCATGGTCACATTTCCGTTTGACGCGCTGCATCGAGGGAAGATGGCTGAGTCTTTGTCTGAAACGGGATACTTCTGTCTTCCTATCGATGTCTGGCTGAACATTGTGGTTTACCTCGACGTCGAGTCACTCCAAGCCCTGCAAGAGAGCGATATGGTCCTCCGGGATCTTTGGGCCATGCCGACACTTAGCCGAACTGCTACGTTGAGCCGTCACTCGGATGCGTCTGCCCTGCTTCGCTACCTGCTGCATTGTGATGTATGTTCTCTCAGGGTTCTTCGTCTCACCGGTTGCCTGATGGCTATCCCTCAAAAGTTATTCCAGGCATTATCTGTCTGCGTACATCTGGCGGAGCTGTACTGCGTGAACTGCATTGTAAGTCCTCGGCGCCTTTTCGACATCCTCGCCACATCGATGTCCTGGCTGACCCGGCTCGAATGGTCGCTTTTTCGTGAGAAAACCTACGGGGAGAGGTTCGATGTTATCTGCTCCTCGGAGAATGAAGTCATATCGAAATTGCGGCACATGTACGTGGAAGTCGCTGACGACTTTGCAAGCTGTGACCTGCTGAAGAGAATCCGGAAACGCTGCGTGAGCCTGGAAAACCTGCACATCCATGCACTTCACGCAGACAGATCTGGCGCGCTAGCTGCCTGCTGGAACGTGGTTGATCCCGACTGGATGCTGGAAAGCTTCTCCTACACTAGCCAGGCGTTTTCGGAAAATGGCGAATGGTTCCTCGCGATGGCGGTGGAACTTCGAGTGCCACTGCCGGACCTGTGCGTCACCTCTGCCGTTTTCGGGAACGTAACCTATCGCATGCACCCGGTTGTCTCATGCGCGTGCATACACCTGACGGACGTGATCGAATCCGAAGAGCTCGCTATTCCAGAGGAGGAGCTGATCTTCTGCGTCGAATGCTGCCCCGACGCGCCAACGCAGATGGCAGAAGTGGCCGATCGACCGTGGTTGAGGCGATTGCAGTCGCTGACTTTAGTCTTGCTTCCCCCCTCTGGAATGACGGACGGTCGCCGTCGGAGTCATTACGTTAGCCTGGCGCGCTCTTCGTCCTTGAACATGTTTCTCCGCGCATGCTACAACCTGACTGAGCTCAACCTGAGCTTTGTTCATTTCGAGGCTGGAATGGATTGGTGCCAGATATTCCCTTCGGAAGCGCTATCGCTCTTGCGAGCCATCGCCCTGCCACAGTGTGGACTGCAGACGAACGCATCTCTCCAACTCATCGCCGCTTGTTGTGCCATGCTGGAAGAAATTGACGTGCGCGGCGAAGCCGATACGAGCTCTTTTTGTTCGGAATGCCCTTTTTGTTCTCTGCACTTTACTGCTCTCAACAGAGACACGGTATCCGCTTTGCACCGTGGGACAAGGCTTCAGAGGCTTACGCTGTTTTCGTTCTGCGGTCTTCGGTGCTACAGATTCTTAGCCGAGTGTAACTTAGTGCGCCTCCGTCTGTCCTGGCCAGAGAAGAGCATGACTTGCTGCGATGGACGATCGTTCATCGCGTGATTGAGTTCAAGTGTGAACTTGCGTGCACTGACACTGTGCAGTCCCAACTTGGCCCTCAGTGCGATCTGCAAGGAACTCGGCGGAGCAGGCGTGTTTAATCTGCGGACCCTGTGTATCGTTTCCGGCGTTGATCCAAGTCACGGCGCTTTGGAGTCCATCTCCGAGCTCTCCAGGCGGCTACCACTGCTAGAAACTCTCCATGCGCACTACTGTAAAACAGACCACTATGAACACCGGGTGACTTGGATTCGATGTTGGCGACTCAGCTGCCCGGGTGAAAGGCTGGACATGGAGGAAGGCGCCTTTCTTGCGAATGCACCGTGTTCTCCTGATTGCTCTATGACGACGTTCATCGGATTGAAGAAGCCGCGCCACTAAATCATGGCATACTTTGACAGTGTAGCCGCATTTGCAGAAAGTAGGTGTTGAATTCCTTCTGCGTGCGTATCCTGCATATTCGCGCAAGTAGAACTAATATGCACCGAGCAGGGGACAGCGGTGCGGTTTACTTTCGGCACAGCTTGACGCCGCTGACTGGACATGGAGGCAGGGATTCGTATATGCCTTCACTTTGCTCGGTACCCTTAGGGACTTCGGTTGTCCCTGTGTTCGGATTTTAGCGTGCTCTTCTTGTGCGAGGTGTGATCGTTGCTGTATCTTTAGTGTCGCCATATTTCATACCATGCAACAATGCCGGGGTTCTTTCACTCATGTTTCGCACGTTTTATCTTGGTACATGAGCCTACTTTGGCTGTGGTTTTTAAACATTGCCGAGCACGTTTTCATCGTACGTGGTTTTTATGAACTATGCAGTTTGGAACTGTTGCAATTTTAGTCTGTGACGAAGGGGGCGTATTCCTCTTGTGTGCGAAAGTCTTACCATTTTTTTTTTGCTTATTTTGTGTAGTGTCAACATGTGCCCACCTGACATGGCTAGAGACTAGCGAGATGTCTCGAACCATGCTCAGCTCTTTTAATTTTTTTTCTGCGTTGTGTGTCGATGCTTATTGATTGCGCGGGTATCCACTGCATTCTTCAACCTATTAAAGAGTCAAGCAAGACGGTAATGGCCTTTGTCATATTCCTTTCTTAGACTGTGTGCTTTTTTATCGCTTGATATTGCGCGGCCTTATCAAGAGTTTACTCCCCGCTGAGAGAGATTTATCTGGCGTATGGGCGTACAGGCTGTTGTGCCCAAAGATTCTACAGTACTTGGAGGCAGGCATTTATGGGCTTTCCGGGGCCTCTATTGGAGATAAACGTGCCTAGCACAGTCAGTATGTTCCGAGTCGTGTAAATATAGCGTGGGATCCCAATCATTGATAAGGAAAGGAAGACCCACTATTCATCTCTATCGGTGGGCGCCATAACCTCTGGATTGCTCCCGGTTATTTTACACGACCCGGGGTTTCTTATCGTACAGCCGCCGCGCACCTAACACGAATGATGAACAGCGTGGTTTAGACAGACGCCGGCGCCACGAAGCGTTAACCGCCCGGTGTTATATAACGCTGCCTTAGGTAACGCTGCCGGTGTTGACAACAGTGGTTCCCCTCCTAACCACCAGATGGCGCCACTAGTCTAAACATCGGCGCGCCATTGTTTTAAAAGTGAGAATGTTAGAAATGGCGTCAGGTCCGCAAAATATAGCTCCATTTAGCATACGTAAGCGCGCGTACGGGTATAGTATGTAGACAGCATCGATTAACATTTTTGCCATATCTGTGTACTCCGTGAGTAGACGACACAAAGACGCAAAACTGGGAAACCTGCGAATAGCGTTGGCAATCGTGCTCTTGCGCGAACAGTAGGCGCGCGGGTGTTATGACGTCCGGTCGCAGCTTCCACAGGCGGCCGCCAGGTGTAACGGTACGGCAATAATTAAGTCGCAAAAAAAAAACAAACGTGCTGTCCGCCTTATTTCGCTAAAGCGCTTGTCGCATTTCTAAATTTCAGCAGTCAAGCTGTTTTTTACATGTAAACGAGCAGCTCCAAAACTTTGGTTCAGTATCCCTTTAACACGAATGGCGGGCAGGCGGGCTTCGACTCCTGCGCCACGAAGCGTTAACCGCCAGGTGCGAAGTAATAGTGGGAGCATATTTTCGGCGGCTGCAATTAGCTGGTGGGCAGTTCGATTTGTCTGGTTTTTGCGCCTAGGATAGGATAGGATAAAGTTTTTTTGCTCTATTTTGCAAGTTATTACGGTCGACAGAGGTCGGCGCCCCTATTCCAGGGCACCACTGAGTTTGGCTGCTCCCTGGGCATTTTTTCTTGGGATTCTTTCTTTCCCTGGGCATGGATGACCAGTTCTCTCTGGAGAACCGGGTTGCCGCTGGAGAGCAAACTCTCCCACTGTACCGCACTCGGATGTTGTATTCTATGGAAAGCCTCGTTTCTTTTGCATTCCCACGTGATATGATGTAGGGTGGGTTTGGCCCCACACCATGGGCATATGTCCCTGTACTCATCCGGGTAAATTTTGCTTAATATATGTAAGTTCGGAAAGGTTCCCGTTTGCAGTTGCCGCCAGTATACTGCTTCTTGTTGATTTAAAAGATTTTGTGGGGAGGACACTTTGCCCTCATTCCTCTGTAATAATTCAATATCTCCGAATACTCCGGGACTACCGGGGAGAACTCCTCGTGGGTCGCGTGTTAAAGCGCTCGGTTCGTGTGCTCGCGAGCTACTTCGTCAACCCTCTGGTTGCCCTCGATTCCAGTGTGTCCCGGTATCCAGAAAATAGTGTGTCTGAATGGTTCTTTGGGAAAGTCTGCGCGAAGGAGAATGCGAAGTGCTTTCCGACTGATTCTGCCATTCATATAGTTACGGCATGCCTCTTTGGAGTCTCTGAGTATTACTAGGGGTCTGTTTGCGCGATATCCCTCCACGGCCGCTGGAGCAACAGCCATTTCTTCTCCTTCGGTTAGCGTACAATCCCAGGCCGATGCGCAAGTGATTTCCTTGTAGTCCGAATTTATCCCTGCAGCTACGGCTTTCTGATCTATCTTCCCCCTTTTGTAAGGGTATTGCGCGTCCTCGGTGTATACCGTATTTGCCTTGCCTGCCAGATACTTTTCTACATATTTTGCTCGCGCCTTTCGCCTGGCTTCGTGCAGGTTCGGATCCATGTTTTTTGGCAGCGAGCTTACCTTAAGCGTGCAGCGGATATCGTCTGGTATGCTCGCAGTTTTTCGTTCTAGTCTTTTAATTTCTGGATATCCTGATTGTAATAGGAGCGCTCTGCCAGCGGGAGTCTGCTGAAGTCTCTCACGCTGCGTTGAGAGTTGTGCTTCCCTGAGCTCTTCGAAGGTGTTGTGAACCTCTAGGCTGAGCAGCTTCTCCGTTGCTGTATTGGATGGGAGATGGAGAGCTGTCTTGTACGCTTTTCTTATGAGGGTGTCGGCTTGATCCCTTTCACCCTTGTTGGTGTTGTGGTACGGAAGAAAGTACGTGACTCGGCTGATCACGAGGCTCCTGACCTGCTTGATCGTGTCTCCCTCCTTCATGCCGCTTCTCTTTTGCGAGACTTGGGTTATCATTCTTGCGACTTGCGCTGTTGCTTGTTTGAGAAGGCTAAGTGTGTGAGAGCACCTCTGGTTGCTCTGCACCCGCATTCCCAAGATCCTGATCTTGTCTTTCTCCGGTATCCTCTGTCCCTCGAGGATGACATTGAGGCTTTCCTCCGTCTTCTTTCCTCTCCTTACTCTTAGAAGTTCGGACTTCTCCGTAGAGCAGGTGAGGCCTCTTTCTCTGACGTATTCTTCCACGCATGTGGTAGCCACCTGCAAGCATTCTTCCTTTTGGCTGAGTGAGCCCTGGTTGGTCCAGACTGTGATGTCGTCGGCCTATACCGGATCGGTCCGTAGACAGCGCGCTCGTGAAGGAGGCGTTTTTCCACGTTTCGCTCACAGTGGGGTCTCGCGCGCCCATGCAACGTGTTGCAGTTTTCTTATCGCATGAACCTGACATTGCGCGCGAAGTTGCCGCAGCTCGTGCGCCTTTCTAGTTTTGTGCTATGGAGGTCGATCTAAAAAAAACAAATGCTTCGAACACTGCTAGGAGCACGAGGTCGGGTGGCGAATTCGCAGATGGTTTTGGAGCAACTGGTCTCATAAATGCAAATTTTCAGTTGGGCTTAATGCTACTTTTTTATTGGGCTAGCTGCTCTCTGCTAATCGACAGTATCATGTCATAATGAGGTAGGAACGAGATGTTAGCGTAATCATGCTGCTCATGTCGCGTACAGTTAACCGCTCATCTGCACGAGCCCTTCTACTGAGGCCAGTGTGACTGACACGGCTGCGAATACATCCTAATAATGAAAAGCAGAACCAACCAAAAAAAGGACAATGACGATAAAAGAAACCTACACCACTTGCAATTTTTTTTTCATCACTCGTCGTGGTGTACGTCTCTCCTCCCGTCCTTGTCGTTCTTTCACTGTTTCTCCGCTTCTTAATGTCCCAGCTGGTGCAGTTTTCCATTCTTGTACGTTTTCGTACTGAAACATCGCAAGCTGTGAAAATAAATTACTGTCAATAAACATCAAGGGTTAAAGCAGTATTTTGTTACATGTGTATGCAACTCTCTTCATTTGTCTCTTCGACCCACGACGCTACTCATGGACGACAGCGCTATTCCAACAGCCAAGCGGGCGCACGAGCCTCACCTCTTCTTTTTGTGTTTGCCAAAGCAATTTCTTCAGGCGTTGTTGAAATTTGAGCTCCTTTGCATGCTGCATCTCCACTTGTGCGGCAGGAATGTACTTGCACACACTGAAAAATTTACCTCTTGTGCTGCCGTTGGAAGGATACTGGGCCGGGCCCGGGTCGGTCGTCAAGCCGAGCTTGGTGGGGCGCTTTGTGCTTGTTTTCATATGCTTGGTGATTACTCGTTTTTACACATCAGGCTTTAAATGCATGCTTTAGAATTATATTTCTGAACTATCAACGAAATATGTATCGGCGAAGAATTGCCTCCATACGCCAAATTGCAGTAGCTGTTAACATCCGAGGAGTGGGGCGTCCAATATGCTTTCTGATGAATACTTGGTATTGTAGCGAGAGCTACATTACCCGCAGTTTCTCCGTTTCGCTGTGGCTGTCGGTGGCCAGTTCTGCGCATGCCAGACGACCCGACTGACGTCAAAGCCGCGCAGCTGGTGCGCCGCGCCCCGACCGCGGAGCAGACGCCGCTCGCCGCCGAGCCAAAATATAGTGCCGCAACCGTCGAGACGGCCGCGTGTTACTTTACAGATCACCGGGCCGTCTTTCTGGCAGTCAATATAGTTGAACAACACGTGCCGCCTTCATCATATGCCTCGTCTTTAATGTGTAACACGTTGCCATGACGATAAGCAAAAGAACTAGACGTAACTAGAAATATACCGTACCTCTCGCTACGTATAACCTGGTATAGCTGACCTAAGCCACTGCCAAATTTTTAGGAGTTAGCTCGTTCGCTTTATATATCGTGACCACGCTGGGTGGAGCTGTATAATAACTGCCTGTGAACGAATTCATTTCGCGAATTCCGCCACTATTGCAGAACCATGGTAATTAAACGCGAAGAAGCACGGCGCTGTGCACGGCCAGACACGTTCAGTAGGTACCAAAGTAAAATTACGAGGAACTTTAGCGGCTAAAGTGGTGAAAGGCGAAAGCCTGAGTGCTGCATTCTGCTACGCGATTGTTCACTGCACATTTTGTTGGTTCATTAATTAACTGCCAATTAATGACGCTTCAGCTTTGCCTTTAGGAGTGGAACGCGACAGCGTGTTGTAGCGCTGCCAAGGAGTCCAAGGAGCGCCACCACCCGTTCGGCGCGATGCGTTGCCCTTTGAACGCAACGCTTTTTGAGGATAGGAAATGCGGCTGTAATTCTTTGTCATCTCGGTGGACACCTGAGCCGCACCGTACAGGAAGGGAGGAACTGTGAGTGAAAGAAGAAAGGGCGGCCGTAATGAAGAAAATGAAAATTGTATTTGAGGAAAGGAAGCTGCGCAGTTACTGTCTCACATATTTCGGTGGGCACCCGTCAAAATTCGCGCGCGGTGACGTCACGACAACTTGGACCAATCTGAAACGCGGCCAAATACGCCTTGCTCGTCGGTAAATTGGTTTTTGAGGAAAGGAAATGTATCTGTCTCTCAAATCTCGGTGGACACCTACACCTCGCCGTAACGGGAAGGAAGGAAGAAGGGAGTGAACGAAGACACCGTATTCACTAGACGCGCCTTTGTTCCTTCCAAACCATCGAGCTGGCATGGCGGAGTGGTAGCGTGCTCGACTCGCACTCCGGAGACCGGGGTTCGATTCCCAAGCCCGGCCAATTTCCTGCTCGGTTTTATTTATTTATCTGGTCTGACTAGAAAGGTGAATTAGGCTAATTGGTGTTAAGTAAGTCCCACTAAGTTGGAGCATCACTGTGCGATGTCAGTGCACGTTAAAGAACCCCAGGTGGTCGAAATTTCCTTAGCCCTCCACTACGGCGTCTCTCATAGCCTTAGTCGCTTTGGGACGTAAAACCCCCATGAACCATAAACCTATACGATCTTTAAATTGGTTGCATGGTTAGTAGCCAAAGTACAATTGGCCCCGTTTGAAATTCGCGCACTCTGACGTCACGTCCGTTGCGATCAATTGAAAAGCGTGACATTTCTGTCGAAAGCTCCTGCTTACAACGATGAGGCATTAAAGGCTTCCGCCTTAAAATTTGAAAGTTAGCGCCTGTAATGGGCGAAAAAATTGCGCTTCAGAAATAGCGACGATGGGCGGGCCGACAAAGCTGCCTGCTCCACGCTGAGAGCACTCCTTCTGCACGCAGCGCCATCACCTGCTGCTCCAAGCGGCCGTCGCTGAAACTCTAAGTGCTTTGCCGGCATGCGGCATAATTTAGAGGTTTCTAGTACACTGTGGTACTACCTGGGCTGAACGTCCCAGCCAGAAAACGTCACGTGGCAGCGCGCATTTTAAGGCGAAAGCCTTTTCTTTGGAGGAGAAATTCGAGGCCCGTGTACTGTGCGATGTCAGTGCACGTTAAAGAACCCCAGGTGGTCGAAATTTCCGGAGCCCTCCACTACGGCGTCTCTCATAGCCTTAGTCGCTTTGGGACGTTAAACCCCATAAACAAACCAACCAACCAAAGCCTTTAATGCCTCATCCCTGTCGACAGAGGGCTGTCAGCAGAGGTGTCACGCTTTCGACGGGTTCCCACCGAGACATCTGAGACAGTTACTGCATTTCCTTCCCACAAATAAAATTTTCATTTTCTTCATTACGGCCCCTATTTCTTCTTTCACTCCCACTTCCTCCCTTCCTTTACAAACGGATGACGGGTGTCCGCCGAGATATGTGAGACAGTTACTGCGTCATTTCTTTCCCGGAAATACAATTTCCATTTTCTTTACCCGCCGCGGTGGCTCAGTGGTAAGGCGCTCGACTACAGAGCCGGAGCACCCGGGTTGAACCCGACCGCGGCGGTCGCGTTTCTATGGAGGCGAAACGCAAGAGGCGCCGGTGTGCTGTGCGATGTCAGTACACGTTAAAGATCCCCAGGCGGCTGAAATTATTCCGGAAACCTTCATTACGGCACCTATTTCCTCTTTCTTCTTTCACTCCTGCCTTCCTCTCTTCCCTTACGGCGCGGTTCAGGTGTCCGCCGATATATGTGAGACAGATACTGCGACAATTCCTTTCCTCAAAAACCAATTTACCAATCATTTTCTTCATTACCTCGTCTCTTCCTTCTTTCACCCCCACTTCCTTCCTCCCTCTACAAACGGATGACGTGTGCCCACCGAGATATGTGAGCCAGTTACTGCGCAATTTCCTTTCCTCAAATACAATTTTTATTTTCTTCATTATGGCCCCTCTCTCTTCTTTCACTCCCACTTCCTCCCTTCCTGCACATTGCGGTTAAGGTGTCCACCGAGATGACAGAGAATTACTGCGCAATTTCCTTTCCTCAAAAAGCGTTGCGTTCAAAAGTAAGTACTCAATAATTATGTGCGACGCCATACAGTGGTGATGTCACTAGTACCACAGAGGCTGTCAAAGTGGTGCGGAAAACGCTTTCGCCTCTGCGCACTTTAGACAGTCAAAGTGCCCCTGCTGTAGCCGTCTTCCTAAAGCATATCTGCAAAATACCCTGCATGTTAGTCACCCCTTCGCGTCTAATCGTACATACCTCGCACATGCGCCGAGTAAAGATAACATTTCACCGGGACAACAGTCTTTGATCTCTTGCCGAACCAAAAGTGTAAGAAATCGACTGACATGGCACAACATATGCGCAAAGCCTCTAGCCAAAGGTCAGCTAGAGTGATACAATGGATTCCAAGGGAGGCAAACTTAGCCCCAGTGTCAGATGTGAGGATGTAACCAAGAAGTTTGTTGGAATGCGGCGGCGGCTGATCGCACACCACACGGCTTTTTCGAGATCGGTGTTAGCGGAAGTAGTTCATGCAGCGGACACAGTTGTCAATGGGGAGTCTTGCGCTTCTTGAAGTCCTTCAGGAATTTCCGCTTGAGTGAGCAAGCACACCTGGAAGGGGCGCTCAGAGTTAGCGGCCGAATTGCCCACAATGAAGCCACTTGGGCAATGCAATAGGCATCTCTGTAACATAGGAGGACAGCCTGGAAAGTAACGAAGAGCAAGGTAGACACATGACCAGTGAACATGCACTCTGGACACCGCAGCACTCCTTTGCACACTGATGTTGTAGCCGGTACGTTTCGCCATCGCAGACCCAGGCAGTCTGGATTAACGCCTTCAATTCGTGCAGTTACTACGTCATGGTATGTGTTGTTGAATGTCGGGAAAAGCTCCTAGAGTTTTTAAATGCCAGGGGCAGAGTCTTGGGCTTCTGTAGCCTCTTTATCTACTTAGCCGGTGTGAACGCACGTACCATCTTACAAGTTAGATTTTGCAGCGCGTATGAAGAGTAGGTAGACACAATACACAGTCGCAGCCTCCGCGCTGGATCAGTGGTAATGGTGCTCGGCTGCTGACCCGCAAGACGCAGGTTCGATCCCGGCCACAACGGGCGCATTCTGATGGAGGCGAAATTCTAGAGGCTCGTGTACTGTGCGATGTCGGTGCACGTTAAAGAACCCTTAGTGGGCGAAATATTCCGGAGCCGAGCACTGCGGCTTCCCTCATAGCTTGAGTCGCTTTGGGGCATTAAATCCTATAAAACGAAAGCAAACAATACACAGTCGTGCATAATCTCACAGCAGTCTATTGTTTTTTCAAAATTGCAATAAAATAATGAATTGCGTGTAAGTGCACTTAAAATGAATGCAATTGTAGAAAATGAAAACGAAAAGCGGGTTTCACAGCACTCATTCCTACATCGTGCAGAAAGGCCACAGGAACCACAA
This sequence comes from Amblyomma mixtum, assembly GCF_055824585.1. Lineage (NCBI taxonomy): Eukaryota > Metazoa > Arthropoda > Arachnida > Ixodida > Ixodidae > Amblyomma > Amblyomma mixtum. The sequence continues at coordinate 95,520,883 of NC_143015.1, forward strand.
CAGCACTCGGGTTTCTTGAAGTCAAGCAGGAGGAAAAATGACGTCACATGACGTCGCGTAACGCGGAGGCTCCTGGGTATACTCTCGACTGTTTATTCCAACCTCTACGGAGATGTTGGGTGGCCGCAGCAGGAGGGTAGAAGGGGCTCTAACTGCCAACTAGTGGAATCAGCTGGGCTAACTGCTGTGCCGGCGTGGCCGCCACGAACTCCACGCCCGAGCGCGTTGGGGGACGCCGGAACGGCGGCCTGAGGAGAGAGAGACGGACGCAGGCGCGGACTAACGTTGAACGCCCAGTTTATTGTTGTTGTTGCGGGGACTGGTAGAAGGATGAAAAGGAAGTTTCATGGGCCTGCCTACTGGCTCGAGCCAAGCCACCAGCGCTGCCGCGTGCAGATAGAGGAGAATTAAAAGGTTAGAGGAAAGAGAAAAAGAAAAGACGCGTGTCGCAGCAACAACCTCGTCCTCCGAAGCGGACGCTGCTGAAAAAACAGATAAGCGGCCGAGGCCGCGATCGCTCCACCCCTGCCCACTTTATTCAGAGCGCGGCGCATCAAATAGGCGAGTAATCTTTGGTCTCGAAACTGAAACCACGATATAACGCTAATGATGATGACTAAGTTCAGCAATTATATATCAGCGTGTGGTAGAGTTCTTCTGAAGGCTGCCAAAAAGAAGGTAGAAAGACGACGTTGAGAAACTTGGACGTTGAGAAGAGGAAAAATGTCAGCGTGGGGTAAGATACTTAATTCGATCGAATTATGATGAATATGAGGATTGTCCAGCTGCTTGGCGAGAAGAAAGAATGTACTCGCGTCATTTGCGTCGCGTTCTGCGCGTGTCAGAAGTTTAGCGACGCTGTCAGCCGTTCATGTTACTTACTTTTACTTTTTTGTTTACTTTTCTCTTCCCCATTCACTACAAATCCATCAGAAAAACTTTCTGTGCACCCCACTTCTTGGCCGATCCCCACGTGTGGGCATGCGCCATTGTAAGAGGTTAACAAGAACAACAAAAGTTTCCAGCGCAGCTTCATCTACGGCTGGCCGTCGTCCCTTGTAGCTTTTCTTGGACGAGCGACTCTGAACTTCACCTGCTTGCCCCATAAACCTTTTGTGGTCAGTGGCAGGCGAGGTTACCAAGGCTTAATTTGAGTGCGCTAGCTCTGGAGCCTTACTGTTTGCAGTGGGGTGGGGAAGGGGTCGGTAATATTGCAGCGCGGAAGCACTACCTGATTAACAAAGCTGAAAAATCGGAGGTATAAGTGAAGCCTCAACCTTAGACCTCTTACGGGCCAGCGGCGGAGGGCTTGCGCAGCTGCTCCATCTACCCGCGCAACGCCCCCCCCCCCCCTCCCCACCTTGCTACCCGCGCCATGCCGTCGACATCCCCCCCCCCCCCCCCCCCCCAAACCCTCCGCACGCTCACCACCTCCGCCGCATCTCAAGCAACGCCGCTACGAGAGGTGTGCGGAATGTAGGAGAGGATCGTTAAGGCACATTAAGCAAGCTACATCGCAATGCGCTATCGAGGCTGCCAGAAGCAGATCCGTTCGCAAGCAGAGCTAGGGGTCTCAATATGACTGAACGATTACCGTTGCTAGATTATGAGGCCACTCCCTTCTACGCATTTTCAGCAACTGAGGCTAGCCGCTCACGTCACCGCCGTAAATACGTGTGTTGCGTTTCTTTCTGTCTTAGAAGAACCCTACAGTCGAAGCACATCGCACTTACAGCGCTCCTAAGCCAGCTGCGCAGCCGCCACAGTGCCAGATCCGGCCAGCCATCCTGGTCACATTTGTGTCTGACGCGCTGCATCTGGGAGAAGTGTACCCCTATTACACAGGCACTTTAACGGCCGCTAAAGAAAACGGCAGTTGGCCTTAACGGCCGTTCGGCGCAATTACATGGCAGCGCCAGCGCCGTTGGAAATCCAACGGCGATTGACATCACGGAGCTCGCCGGTCTCCGTTCCGTCGCCGTTTGCGTCCGTGTCGTCGTGAAATAAGCAAGATGGCAGCCCCCAGCAGCAACGTGTCTTCGCAGCAGGCGAGTGCGCCGGCGCTAAAACGCTTTGTCTGGACAGTGTCACTGACGCATTTACGTATTAACTTGTGGCAGGATCACCTTGCCGAACTGGGAGCGCAGAAACATAATGCGCCCGTGTACGCAAGGATGACGGCGCTGTTCAACCAGCTCGCCAGCGAGGAATGTGGGCGCGAACGGTCACTGGCGGTACGAAAGAAAAAGGGAAATGCACAGTGGTGCGGCGGTTAGTACAAGCGACAGAACGTCAAATGGCACGCTTCACCGCATTGAAACCACAATAAGCACAACTAGCCACTGTACCACAACAAACGTAGCCATTTTGCAACGCCATGGATCGGATTGGATCGGCTAAATGAGCTTCTCGGCTTGTTTTGCAAACAACTCTTGCAAGTAGTCAAAAACACACTGTGCAGCATGTAGCGCAGAAAATAATTAGAGAAACACTTTTTTTGAGTTGGCGAGGTAAAAAGTTCCAGAGTCACGGGATAAATCGCCGAAACATGTGAATCGGCCGAACATGGAAAATGTCGTGTGAGCGCAGCCACCACCGTTCCGTTCCCACGGCCGTTACGGCGTTCAACTGCCGTTGGCGTTAACGGCCGTTGCAAGTGTCCGTGTAACAGGGGTATGAGTCTTTGTCTGAGGCGGAATACTTCTTTCTTCCTATCGATGTCTGGCTGAACATTGTGGTTTACCTCGACGTCGAGTCACTCCAAGTCCTGCAAGAGAGCGATGTGGTCCCCCGGGATCTTTGGGTCATACCGATACTTCGCTGAACTGCCACGTTGAGCCGTCACTCGGATGCGTCTGCCCTGCTTCGCTGCCTTGCGTTGTGATGTGCGTTCTGTCAGGATTCTGCGTCTCACCGATTGCTTGATGGCTGTCCCTCAACAGGTATTCGAGGCTGTGTCTGTATGTGTTCACTCGGCGGAGCTGTACTGCGTGAACTGCATTCTAAGTCCCCGGCGCCTTTTCAACATCCTCACCACATCGTTGAATAGTCGCTTTCTGATGAGCGAACCTACGGGAAGCTACATGGAGGACGGTGCCTTTGTTCCAAATGGTCCGTGCTCACCAGATTGCTCTATGACGGCGTTCATCGGATTGAAAAAGCCGCGTCACTAGAACATCAAGGTTTGACAGTGCAGGCACACTGGGGAGAATCATTTTGAACCCATTTTGCCTGCATATCATACAGATTTGCATATGTAGCACCAATATGCATGTAACTGCAAACAGCGGGGCGTTTGACAATTGGCATAACTGGTTGTCGATGACGAAACATGGCTCTAGAGATTCCTATATACCTTCTCCTTCGCTGGGTTTATGAGGGATTTCGGTGGTCACCGCTGTTCGGATTTTAGTTCGTTATTTTTGTACGATATGTGGTCGTTGTAGCATCATTAACGTCACCATCTTTCATACCATGCTCCTGCTCGGACCACGCATCCCTCATTTTTCGCATGACATGTCTGGGGATTTCGTACCGCTTTGACCCTTGTGGTTACACATCGCCGAGCACATTTCCTTCATACGTGGCTTTTATGAACATGAGCTGTTTCAAGCTCATGTGATTTTAAGGTTTGACGAAGGGGGCGTATTCCTCCGGAGTGCGAACGTTTTGCCATTTCATGTTTCCACATTTTATGTATTGTCAACATGTACGCCCCTGACGTGCGTTACCGGTGCATTCTATTTTATGTCCAAAAGACTTGCATGCTGTCTAGAGCCATGCACAGCGGTTTTTACTGTGTGAACTGTTGATAACGGTTTCCCTCATCGGTCTTCATTTTAGTCCTCATTTTTATTAAAGAGTGAAACTATATTGGAGCAAGCTTGATTGTTTCTTCTTTAGATCTTTTAGTTTTTGGTCGGCGACATTGGATCGCTTGGTCGTCAGTTTGCTCCTCGGGAGAAGCGATCTGTCTGGCCTATGGGCGTACAGACGATTCTGCGCAAAGCTTCAAGAGTATACTTGCGCGCAGGCATTTCAGAGCTGTTCTGTTCTTATATAGGAGATAAGCCTAGCTCATCCAGAATCTTCCAAGTAGTGTTACAACGTGCGTGGCCAATACTTATTCGTGATCAAAGATAAGGCGCAGTATTCACTACGCTCTCAGTGGACGACCAAACCACAGCTAGAGTGCCTGGATGGGAGTGAGTGCGTACAGCAAGGTTGCTCTACAGCAACGTAAATGAAATGAGCAGTGCGAAGTCTGTGGCGCAGAAGAAACACTTCAACATGTATTTTTTAAATCTTTTTACACGAAGAATATGGGGGCTAGTGCAACGTATGTTTCAAGTTCGCTCCGGCCATAATGGCAGGCTTCAACGTGGCCCGTTTTCTCGTCTAATGGTAGCTGCAACCATGTCCGTTTCCTGGCGCCGGCGGTGCTTCGGCGAGGCTCGTCAAATTCCTGCTCGGGCTATGTATCCGGTGCTGAAGACCCTGCGCCTTGTCATCTGGGGATACTCGTCTGGCCAGTTAGCAAGAGATGGCGAGGCGTGCTTTCCTCGGTGCTGCCACACAATGGTTATTGTCATAACAGACGGCAGGTTTGAAAAACTAGCACAACGAATGCTTTTAATAGTGCTAGGAGCACCAGGTTCGGTGGCGAATACTCAAACGGTTTTGGAGCGATTTGTCTCTGGTAGGTAATTTTCAGTTCGACTCATCGGCACTTTTTTTACTGAGCTGCCGTCTGCTAATCGAAAGTAGCGCATCTCAGAATGAAATGCAGAACCAGGTGTTCGGGTACTAATGGTGCTAATGCCGCGTAGAGTTAACCGCTCATCTGCATCAGCCCTTCGACTGAAGCCAAAGTGAATGATACGGCAGCGAAGTCGTTTTAATAATGGAGGGCGGAACAAGTTAAAAAGGACAACAACAACAACAGAGGCGTACACTGCCACGGCAGTTTTTTTTTCCCCACCAATAGTCGTGGCGTCCGTCTCTCCTTTCGTCCTTGTCATTTGTTGACTGGTTCTCCTCCTCTTCATGTACACTCTTTGTCAAAAGTAAACAGGCTCCACGGTTTCCTTCTCAGTCGCATAGTAAAGCTATTACGCCAGACCTCAGCTCTAAATCTCTGTATGGTAAGGAGAACCCCTGCCCTCACCTTCAAAAAACTTTTTCATCTCCAGGGAAGCTGTGAGGGCTCTGTTATACGAATGAGAAGCAAACCACGCAGCCTGGTTACTTTTGACAAAGACTGTACATAGCTGGCGCAGTTTTCCACTATCGTATGTTTTCATACTTATACATCGCAGGCCCTGAGAATGAATTACTCTCTATGAGCATCAAGGGTTAACGCAAAGCACTTTATGACATGTGTATGCAACACTTTTCATTTGTGTCTCTGAACCTAGGAGCTATACTCACGCATGGTAGCGCTATTGGTTGGTTGTCCTCAAGTAAAATAGCACATACCCACTACGGGGGAGTGGCCAAGCGGGCGCACGTGCCTCACCTCTTCTTTTTCTGTTTACCAAGGCAACTTATTCAGGTGTTATTGCAATCTGAGCTCCTTGGCCTGCTGCATCTCCACTTGTGCAGTAGGAATCAACTTACACACACTGAACAATTTACCTCTTACGCTGCTGCTGGAGCGAGACCGGGCCCAGGTCGGGCGTCGAGCCGATCTTGGTGGGCAGCTTTGTGCGTTCTTTCTTGCGCTTGGTGGTTACTCGTTTTTATACTTCAAGCTTTAAATGCATTTATGCTACGAGCTGTTAACATCCGAGAAATAGAGTGCCCAATATGCCTTCTAATCAATATTTGATATTAGGAATTAGCTTACTTGATTTGTATATTCTGACTGCGCTTGGAGGAGCGGTATAATCATTGCCTGTGTACGAATTCATTTCGCGAGTTCTGGAAGGATAGCAGACGCGGAGAAGTGCGATGCTGTGCACGGCCAGAAACGTTCAATGGGTAATGTTTGCAAGCCAAATTTGAAATTCGCGCCTACAATGCTTCCTCTCTTCTTACTCGCATACAGGCTTATTTGTGTTTACAGTGCATGGTGACCTGATTTAACAAATTGCGCCTCAGAAATAGCGACGATGGACGGGGCCCGCAAAGCTCGCTGCCCCACGCTGAGAGCACTGCTTCTGTACGGAGCGCCGTCAGGTGCTGCTCCAAGCGGCCGTCGCTGAAACTAGCCACTCATTGCCGGAAAATGGCATATTTTCCAGGTTTCTAGTACGCTGTGGTACCACTTGGGCTGAACGTCCCAGCCAGAAAACCTCACCTACCAGCGCCCATTAGTCTTCCTAAAGCATCTGTATAATACCCCGCATGCCAGTCATCCGTTCGTGCTCAATCGTACACACCTCGCATAAGCGTCGAGTAAAAATCACATTTCACCGGAACAATAGTCTTTGATGTCTTGCCGAACCAGAAATGTAAGAAATCGACTTAGACGGCAAAATTTTTGCGCAAAACCGCTAAGCCAACGGTCGGTTAGAGCGACACAACGAATTTCAAAGGAGGCAAACTTAGCGGGGCTTGCTGAGTGTCAGATGTGTAACTAAGAAGTTTGTTGGAACACATTAGCGGCTAATCGCACAGCACAGGGCTTTTTCGGGATAGATGTTAGAGCAAGTAGTTCATGAGGCGGACGTAGTCTGGCTGCTGCTGATGTACTCTTACTGTCAATGGGGTGCATTATGCTTCTTGAAGTCCTTCTGAAGTTACGCCTCCTGGGAGCAAGAAACCTTCAAGACACAGTTCAGAGTTTGTTGCAGGGTTACCCATGGCGACACCCCTTGGACAGTTTGAGAAGGATCTCCAGAACATAGTAGGAATGCCTGGAAGCCAACGAAGAGCAAGGCAAACACAGCTTTCTTGCCTTACTCATGATGTAGGCTTTACGTCGCGCCGTCGCAAGCACAGCAAATCTGGAAAAACACTTTTAGTTCGCGTAGTTTCCACCACGTCGCCTGTGGAGTTTAACATCCAGGGCTAACGCTCTAGTTTTGAAATCTCCGGGGCACAATATGGGTCTTCAGTGCCTTCCATTACTGCACAGACCGGTGTGAGCGCAGCAACAACTTTACAAGTTGTACTTTGCAGCGCATGCATAGCAAGAGTAGGCCTTCCCAATACACTATCACACCGCATCTGACAGCAGTCTACAGGTTTCTGGCAATTACCATATTAAGAATGAATCATGTGGAAGGGAGCTCAAAATGAGGCAACCGTGGGAAATGAAAAAGAAAAGCGGGCCTCACAACACTCATTTCTACATCGGGCAGAAAGGTGACCTCATCTAGGACAGCACTTCTGTTTCTTGAAGCCCTGCTTGAGGAAAAATGGTGATATGAGGTAGCCTAGCGTACAGGATGCGTGGTATACGCTCAACTGTTTCAACTTCTGCGGAGATGCAGGGTGGCCGCAGTAGGGGGGCTATAACTGCCCTCCAGTAGAAAGATCTGGGCTAATGATGACGTCTGAATTTAGGAATTGGATATCAAAGTGTGATAAAACTAATCGAAAGCTGCCAAGAAGATGGTATGATGACGTTCAGAACTTGTGTGAAGAGTCAAAATTTTCGACCAGCGCCAAATATGCCAGTGTTGGGCAGGACACTCAGCTCGATGGAATTATGGTGATGATGAACGTCGTGCAGTTTGGCGAGATGAAGAAGAGAGCGCTCGCGACAATGGCGTCGCGTTCGGCGCGTCTGAGAAGAAGTTGAGCGACGCTGTAAGCCCTTCGCGTTTCCAGCCCTCCGCTTGATCTGCGGTTGGACGTCGTCCCCCGTCGCTGTCCTTGGACGAGCGACCCGGAACTTAATCTGCTTGCTCCATCAAAATTCTCTGTACCATGACAGGTGAGGCTTAATTTTGGCTTAAATTTACTGCGCTAGTACTAGAAACCTTACTCACCGATTTTTTCATGGTCTGTGGGGTCCCACCATGCCTACCGTGGCAGGTGGATGTTCAGTTATTAGTCACGAAAGGTTGCTGAGAAGAGCAACGTGGCTTTCTCAAGCCCCATCAATGGCAGCTCCTGTCATCGCAGAGCAGTGGCGGATCGCTTAGCCGCTGCACCACAACTCAAAAGTCATAAGTGGACTTCCAGCGACATAAGAGTGTAAAGTAGAGAATGACCAGCTCGGTATATATGAGCATTAATTCATTAGCGCTACTACGTCATACCCTTGAAAGCGGAGCTCAAGTCCGACTTCGCCTATCTTTGTAAAATTTGAGCTTGGGCTAGTTGGTTCATACAGTAGCCTTGTCAGTAGCCTCCTGCATCTTGAAAAGCAGCCGTTGAACCTATATCGATGCGCTAGCGCATCTAATCCGCATTCACCTAACCACGCTAAATCATCCGCCATTGTGTGCCCTATGGGGTTCAAAGAAACATTAATAACGTCTTTACTGCAGCACCAAATGACGCGTAAAGAGCTCAGTACATACTGATGCCCTAAATCAGAAATTCCTATCATAATCAGAGAAGCCGTGGTGTAGCGAAGCCGACAGAAAAGCAGCCATGTTCGGCAATAGCCCTATTTGATAAACGATCACATCTGTCGTGTTTCTTCACGTAACCACCAGTTACAAAAGATGCTGCAAGTTGTCTCCTGTTATGCTTGTTCACCTTTGGGCACGTCGGAGAATGTTGGTCGATACATCTTGCGGATAATTTCTCTGTTGACTGAATTAATCGCGGGGTATACGGAACCCTGGCGTACGCATTCAGTTATAAGGAAAAAGACAGGTAAAGCTTCGCATGTGGGGACGAGTGTTGCTGATGTGATGGCCATAACAAGGGTCTTGCATTTGTTTGATCAATCCACTTCGCTTAAAGCCTTCGAAGATACTTTATTCGCATTTCCAGGGAGAACACCTTCTAGACGCGATGCTATAAAATATGTGACGTCAATGGGCGTGTCCTAGGGGGCAAAATTTGCGAATTTGGTATCTTCAGCTGCTCCGCACGTGTTAAGCCCTTCCCCGCCGGCTTTTCACACGATCAGAGATGCCTAGTGCGCGTTACACGTGCTGCACCGCACTGGCAACAGCCTGATTCGCTGACCAGTGTGTCCACCGCAATTTCGTCGACGTAGCCCAGGAGAGGTCTCAAGGGAAGGACTCAAAAGAGAGCATTTGGTTGGGCCCTCTCTCCAATAAGCTTGGGACTGATATTGTAGCGGGCTACTTGCTCGTGTCCTACCTTATAGTATACTCACTGATTAATAGATTAGCTTTTAGTTTACAGAATAACACTGTCAGTACGGCGCACACCTGACTGAACGGCTGCAAATGATTCAAATTAGTTTCAGTTAACTGAGTTTCTTGTACGTTTTTCCCCATGCTCCGATGCCCTCGAAATGCAGCTTTCGCTGCCAGGATCGAACCCGTGAACTCATGCTTGCTAGCAGGGCACCACTGCCATAGCGCAACTGTGGCATCTGAGGGTGGTGGATTAAGCCCTTAGCGGACTTAGACGAGCCAGGCTCGTCATCAGCCGGCTGTCCCTGCGGGATCACGACGAGTCTAGCTTGTCTATGTTCTGACGCACTGTCTCCTGTTTAAAGCTGGTAGGGCTTGTTCAAACATGCCTCCCCCCCCCCTCCCGCCTTTCAACGCGCGCTGTCAGCGCTACTGTGGCGGCAGCCCTCACTACCTCTGCTGCGGCTCTGGCAACGCGGCTACAGTAGGCTTGAGGAGGGTGGGTCGGCTTGTAGTCCCGTGCCTCTTTCCAGCTGCCTCTTTCCATATGTTCCCTCTCTCGGTCAGCCCACCACTGGGCCTCTTCGATTATCCGCCTCTGGCTGCCTGCGGGCTGCTTGCGGGTTGCCGGAGCGCGGTGACAGGCGCTTGATTTTCTCTGGCTGCTCCGCGCACTTTCGTTGGCTGCCCAGAATGCGTTCGTTTTTCTCTTGCTGGGCGATTTCGGACTGCCAGCGGGCAGCCGGACTAGCCGGGACAATTTTGTGCTGGCAGCGTTCGGGCTACTATCAGACATCGGAGAGGTGGTATGGTAGCGGGTAGCTCGAGCGGCCATTTTTAATGGAGTAGAAGGTCCGCGATTCTTCATGCGATGTTTTGCGCGATGCAGGCGCTTGTTTCGGCTAAGCCATGGTGCACATCGTCTGTGTTTCCTGAAATGGCACCTTTTGCAGCAGTTCTCGCTGTTTATTCCTATGTTTTGCGTGCGTATGCGCGATCGCATTTCGATCGTCTCACCACAGCGCAAGCACAAATGCTCCCTTCTTTTTACGGTCGCTTATATCTGATTCACAAAATATTTCGGCGGTTAATTCCGTACGCCTTGCTTTTATTGCGATGGTGTTCGAGGCCTCTCATGAGAGCAGCCACAGATTCTAGCTCCGAGTACGCGCCGGGACGCGTGCATATATGGATGTGCTGAACGTGTTTTGCGAGGTGTTGGTTGAGCGCGATACGAGAGCGCATGGTCTTCATTGCGTTCGGCGCAGTGCAAAGGCGGAGATGCTTTGAGAAACGTTTGATTGAGACATATCTTTTATTAAACGCCGTCAAGAGAACATTGCTCGAGGCATATCTCTGCGAGCATATAGTGGCCACATAGTTGTCATTACTACGGCAGCCGATCGAGTGCTGATTCTGCCGTCTCCACGTGTTGTACAGCTGGATGCTCGGGCCTTCTGTCATATATGCTTAAAATATCTGAGAGGTACTGTAGGCGTGCATCTCTTCGCGTTCGGCTCATTAAAGAGAGAAAAACAATCTCCCAGCCCTGATCGATCAAGCAAGCACACGCGGTACATAAGGCACCGACACGCAGGGCTGGATTGTGGCGCCTTTCATTCCAGTGCCAGTTGTCTGCGGTAAAGATACGATACACTATAGATACGATAAGCAGCTGAGTAGTACAGTACACCCGCTTGTTGTAGATGAACGTTCAAGAAGCTGTTATGCGCTTTTGACGAGATTATGCGTGCGTTCCTTGCCCGTAGAAAAAGCCGGCGGCAGACGCACTACAGTTGAACGGAAACCGTCGCGATTCTTTTCTGATTACAGCCTACAGGAAGCAGTCCACGGGCGTAGAAATCGCAGCGATCACAGCAGAGTCAGTCACCATGCAGGGTCGGTCGTCTGCGGTCATACCAGTCATCCTTACTGCGTAGTAAACAAACGCGATAATCCGAGAGCACGGCGTGTCGTTTAATAAACAACGCACGGTCATTTTTTCCGGCCTATGTGGTGTCGACTGAAGTACGTGCGATCGCTCATCGCATGCTTTTGAGGATTTATTGAAGCTTACGCAGCAAACTGTGCACCGAATGCACACGCTCGCATTGTCGTCGCCGATGTATACGGGTGCGAGCACGAACAGCTTATTGTACTGCAGTCTGCGGCAGCCCTCAATAACTTCAGGTCATCGTTTTCGATACGAGGTAGCCAATTTCTGCCTTAGGCGCGCGTAGCAACGAGACACAGCAGAACGCGAAGCTACGGAGAGCATCTGCCCTCTGTGATCTGCGACTTGCTTGCCGCCGTGATTGCCGGCTGGCTGGTTCCGGTGGCCGCCAGCCCATGTGACCATGGTGCGTTTTCCTGTCAGAGGGGAACATTCGGGCGGTCAGTGGGCTGCTCGAGCGCGGTAAATCGAAGAGACCCACTGTTGCTCAAGAAAATATCGTCTTGTGTCGCCGGTGTTCTCCACCGTCCCCTTTCCCGACGCTCGAGAGCCATCGGCGCCGGAATCGCCCGAATAACCTCTTGGCGGTAATGGACAAGCGCTGCTCGTGCCGTGTCTTTTAATGCAGTTACCTTCTGGGTGGTGTTGACTAAAGTTCTTTTTGACGTTCTACATGGTTTAACAGCGTTCATACCTTACCATTGTTTTGATCGGCGTGATGCCTTTTAGCAGCAATTCTGGCCAAAGACTGACGACAGCTTCGAAAATTATCTTAACAGAAAACGCAAACGAGGAACTAGGACCTCTAACGCATTTCTTAGCGGATAAAATCTGCGCTTTAGACACTGAAGGAAGCGCTCGGCATAAATTGGGGAGCTGCCCACCATCACTAGCCTCCCATTATCGCCGTCACTGGCGTCGGAAGAAATCAGTACAGAGGATGCCTCCGGTATAGCATGTCAGCTCACTGGACGACAAATGTGGCTTTAAGCGCACACGTGTTGATGCTTCACCGAGAAACCCATGCAGAGCAGAGAGAAAACGACGTTCTCCAGCATGAGCAAGAGATACCGCCTTCCGTGATCGCATGCGCATGATGCGGTCACGTCAGTTTTCGAAAGCACATTAAGCAAGCGACATCAGAATACGCTATCGAGGCTGCCATAAGCAGATTCACGTTAGTCTTCAAAATGTGTTGTCACGAAATTCAATTCTCGAGATGTATACACGCGCTAAGCAAGCGACATCAGATTTCCTTATCGAGGCTGCCATAAGCAGATCCGCGCACAAGTAGATCTACCGGTCTCCAATCTGACTGAAATATTATCGTTGCCAGATTATGAGGCCACTCCCTTCTGCGCATTATCAGCAAACTGACGCTAGCCGCTCACGTCAACGCTATAAATACATGTGTTGCGCGACTTACTGTTTGAGAAGCACCCTGCAGTCGAAGCACTGCGCACTTACAGCGTTCCTCATCCAGCTGCGGGTGCAAGCGCCGCAGTTCCATATCCGGCCAGCCATTCCGGTCACATTTGTGTTTGACGTGTTGCATCTCAGAGAAGATGGCTGTGTTTTCGTCCGAGCCGGAACACTTCTTTCTTCCCACCGATGTTTGGCTGAACATTGTGGTTTACCTCGACATCGAGTCCCTCCAAGCCCTGCAAGAGAGCGATGTGGTCCCCCGGGATCTTTGGGGCATGCCGACACTTAGCCGAACTGCTACGTTGAGCCCTCACTCAGATGCGTCTGCCCTGCTTCGCTACCTGCTGCATTGTGATGTACGTTCTCTCAGGATTCTTCGTCTCACCGGTTGCCTGACGGCTCTCCCTCAAAAGTTATTCCAGGCATTATCTGTCTGCGTACACCTGACTGAGCTGTACTGCGTGAATTGCATTGTAAGTCCTCGGCGCCTTTTCGACATCCTCACCACATCGATGCCTTGGCTGATCCGGCTCGAATGGTCGCTTTTTGATGAGCAAACCTACGGGGAGAGTTTCAACGATATCGGCTTCTCGGAGAATGAAGTCGTGGCGAAATTACGCCAGATGTACGTAGAAGTCGGTGGCGACTTTGCAAGCAGTCATCTCCTGAAGAGAATCCGGAAACGCTGCGAGAGCCTGGAACACCTACACGTCCACGCGCTTCACGCACACAGATCTGACGCGATAGCCGCCTGCTGGAACTTGGTTGAACCCGACTGGATGCTGGAAAGCTTCGCCTACACTTCGCAGGGATTCTCGGAAAATGGCGAATGGTTACTTGAAATGGCGCTAGAACTTCGAGTGCCACTGCCGGACCTGTGCGTCACCTCTGCCGTTTTCGGGAACGTAACCTATCGCATGCACCCGGTTGTCTCTTGCACGTGCATACACCTGACGGACGTGATCGCTTTTGATGAGCTTGCTATTCCAGAAAAACTGATCTTCTGCGTCGCATGCTGCCCCGACGCGCCAATGCAGCTGGCAGAAGTGGCCGATCGACCGTGGTTGCGCAATCTCCAGTCGCTGACTTTGGTCTTGCTTCCCCCCTCTGGAAGGATGGACGGTGGCCGTCGGAGCCATTACGTCAGCCGGGCGTGCTCTCCGTCTTTGAGCATCTTTCTCCGCGCATGCTACAAACTCACCGAGCTCAACCTGAGCTTCGTGCATTTCGAGTCTGGAACGGATTTGTGCCAAATATTCCCTTCAGAAGCCCTTCCGCTGCTGCGAGCTATCGCCCTTCGGCAGTGCGGCCTGCAGACGAACGCGTCTCTTCAACTCATCGCTGCTTCTTGTGCTAAGCTGGAAGAGCTTGACGTGCGCGGCGGAGACTGCACTAGCTGTGCTTGTTCGGAATGCTCTTTGTGTTCTCTGAACTTCACTGCTATCAACAGAGACACGGTCTCCGCTTTGCATCGTAGGACAAGGCTCCAGAGGCTTACACTGTTTTCAGTCTGCGGTCTCCGGTGCTACAGATTCTTGGCTGAGTGCAGCTTGGTGCGCCTGCGTCTGTTCTGGCCAGAGAAGAGCATGACTTGCTGCGATGGACGATCGTTCATCGCGTGGTTCAGTTCGAGTGAGCACTTGCGGTCCCTGACTCTGTGCAGTCCCAACGTGGCCCTCAGGGCGATCTGCAGCGAGCTCAGCCGCGCAGGCGTGTCTAATCTGCGCACCGTGTGTATCGTTTCCAGCGTCGAACCAAATGGCTGCGCTCAGAAGTCCATTTCCGAGCTGTCCAGGCGGCTACCGGTACTAGAAACGGTACATGCGCACTACTGGGATGAAGATCACCATGAACACCGTGTGACTTGGATTCGATGTTGGCGACTCAGCTGTCCGGGCGAAAGGCTGGACATTGAGGAAGGCGCCTTCCATACGAATGCACCGTGCTTACCTGATTGCTCTATGACGACGTTCATCGGACTGAAGAAGCCGCGGCACTAAAGAATGACACGCTTTGACAGTGTAGCCGTATTGGCCGAAAGCAGCTGATGAATTCCTTCTGCGTGCGTATCCTGCAGATTTACACCACTAGAACCAATATGCAATGAACAGGGGACATTGATGTGCTTGACTTTCGGCACAACTTGACGTCGCTGACTAGGCATGGAGGCCTGGATTCACTTTGCTCGTTGCGTTAGGGATTTCGTTTGTCAGCGTGGTTCGGATTTTAGCGCGTTCTTCTTGTGCGAGTTGTGATCTTTGCTGTATCTTTAGCCTCGCCATCTTTCATACCGTGCAGCAATGCCGGACATGTTTCACTGTGCCGGACCGCGTTTCACTCATTTTTCGCATGTGATATCTCGGTACTTGATCCCACTTTGGCTGTGGTTTTTAAACATTCCCGAGCACATTTTCATCGTACGTGGCTTTAATGAACTATGCAGTTTGGAGTTGTTGCATTTTTAGTTTCTTGACGAAGGGGGCGTGTTCCTCCGGTGTGCGAACGTGATGTCATTTTTTTTTGCTCTTTTTGTGCAGTGTCAACATGTGCGCACATGACGTGGCAAAAGAATTTCGATATGTCTCGATCCATGCTCAGGTTTTTTATTTATTTTGCTGCGTGAACTGTCGATGCTTCTTTATTGCGTGATTATCCATTGGATTCCTCAATGTATTAAAGAGTCAAGCAAGACGGTAACGGCCTTTGTCATATTCCTTTCTTAGATTGTGTGCTTTTTTATTGCTGGATATTGCGCGGCCTTATCAAGGGTTTACTCCCCGTGAAGAATGATTTATCTGGCGTATGGTCGTACAGGGGATACTGTGTTGTGCCCAACGATTCTGCAGTGCTCGGGGGCAGGCACTTCTGGGCTTTTCGGGGCTCACACCACAGATAAACGTGCCTAGTTCAGTCAGTATGTTCCGAGTCGTGTGGATATTGCGTGGGATCCCAGTCATTGATAAGGAATGGGAAGACTCACCATTCATCTCTATCGGTGGGCGCCCTAACCTCTGGATTGCTTCCGGTTATTTTAGACGACCTGGGGTTTCTTATCGTACAGCCGTCGGCGCGCTTAACACGAATGATGCATAGCGTGGTTTAGACAGGCGCAAGCGCCACGAAACGCTAACCGCCGGGTGTTCGATAATGCTGTCTGCACGAGGGGGTACCGAAAAGTAACCGATATGTTTTTCGGTGGGCGGAGCTTTTGTAGTACCGCGTTTTGCCCCCAAGAGCGCATAAAGCGAACATTTCAGAGTCGGTAAGCAGACTGCTGTCGCTAAAGAAGGTCAGACTAGTGAGGGATAACTGTTTTGTGTTAGTGTTGTTTTTGCAATGGTTGATTTTCGTGAACAGCGTGCGGCGGTGAAATAGTTTTTCTTGCTCGGAAAAGGTGGAACGGAAACTATTAAAATGTTAAGAACGGCGTACAAGGACGATGCTTTGGGAATAACTAAAGTTTTCATGGATCAAACCCCAAATCAAAGCAACAATCAAGCCACTGGAATACTTCTCGCTCGCCTCGGCCCAGGAAAGCTCTTCAGGTGAAATGGAGCCTCAAAGTTGTGAAGGAAGGAAGGAAAAACTTTATTTTACTCTAGTCCTTTTTCCTGCGGTTTGGGAGCATCTTCAGAGACGTTTTCTCCTTGATTTTACCCCCAGGAGTCTTCTCTGTCGAAGTCGTCCGCCTCTAATCAGTGGTCGGTTGCCCTCAGTCCAGGGCTCTGCTGGCCACTGCCGCCCGTTGAGCTCGCTGTACCAGACCTTCTTGGTCTTCACAGCGGTCGCTGGACAGCAGAGTCTCCCACTGCTCCGCACTCGGGTTTTGTATTTTGGGGACCACGTCTATCTTTTGGCAGGCCCATGTGATGTGATAGAGAGTAGGTTTTTCGTCGCACCAGGGACATTTGTCCGCGTATATGGTAGGGTGCATTTTGTTTAGTATATGTAGGTTTGGGAAAGAGCCTGTTTGTAATTGTCTCCAAGTGACAGCTTCCTCTCTGCTGAGAGATTTGTGCGGTGGGGGATACCGCAATCTTCTGCCTCTGTAGTTTTGTAGTATGGCCGAGTAATCCCTGGGTGCTGGCGCGAGTTCCGCGGGCTCATCGGATGCTCGGAAAGTAATGTATCCTCGAGCTATCCTGTCGGCCTCTTGGTTCCCTGCCACCCCCGTGTGCCCCGGTACCCACACAATTTTGTGTGGGATCTTGTCGCTTTGTTCTTCCTGGTTTTTAATTCTGTCGCTCGCTGCGAGGAGTATACGGAGCGCGTGACGACCTATCCTGCCATTCATGTAATTTCGGCAGGCTGTTTGAGAGTCGGTGAGTATTGTTAGCGACCGCCCGGTTCTATAGCCCTCCGCCACCGCTAGAGCAGCGGCTACTTCCTCGGACTCTGCAGCTGTGCAGCCTCGGAGAGACGCGCTGGTCATTTCGCGTAAAGACGAATCGACCACCGCCGCCACAGCGATTTTGGTGTCTCCTCCTCTCCAAGACGCGTCTGCATACACGGTCGTGGCTTGAGGAGCGTATGTTCTTTCGATGAAGTCGGCCCTCGCTTCTCTTCTGCCTCGATGGAGGTTGGGATCCATGTTTTTTGGTATTGGCGCTACCTTGAGGGTCTTGCGAAGCTCGTCGGGGATCGTTGCCGTCCTCGTCATTTCTCGCATCTGCTCGCGGTATCCGAGCCTCTGCAGGAGCGCTCTTCCAGTCGCTGTCTGCAACAGCCTGAGTTTTTGCGACTCCAGCTGCGCCTCTCGTAGCTCCTCAAAGGTGTTATGTAATCCCAGGGCCATGAGTTTTTCGGTTGACGTGTTGCGCGGAAGTCGGAGCGCTGTCTTATACGTTTTGCGTAGCAGGGCATCCGCTTGTTGTATTTCGTTTTTGTTGAGGCACTGGTAGGGTAGGCTGTACGTGATTCTACTACCTACAAGGCTTCTGACTAGTTTGAGTGTGTCCTCTTCACGCATGCCATGTCGCCTGTTGGTGATGCGGGTGATCATGCGTGAGACTTGTAGTGTTGTTGCTTTGAGCAGGGTAAAAGTGTGAGTACTGCGCTGGTTGGATTGAACCCACATGCCTAAAATTCTTATTGTTGTCTTTTCGGGTATGGGTGTCCCGTCAAGGTAGACGTTGAGTTTTAGGTCCTCGTTGGTTGGGACGGTCCGGTTTTGCTTGCCTCTCCAGACTCTCAGCAGTTCCGATTTCTCGGTCGAGCATGCGAGTCCTCTTTCTGCGAGGTATTGCTCTACACAAGAGGCCGCTTGCTGTAGCCTTTCTTCCTTCTCTCCGAGACAACTCGTGTTTGTCCAGACTGTTATATCGTCAGCATACATTGCATGCCTGATGCCTTCGATATTCTCTAGTTTTCGAGCTAGGCCTATCATAGCTATGTTGAAAAGTAAGGGGGAGATAACTGACCCTTGGGGTGTTCCCTTATTTGGAGTGCGAATTTTGTCCGATCGAAGGTCTCCTATGCCGATGGTGGCAGTTCTGTCGGACAGGAAGGCTTTGACGAAGCCGTGGATTCTGCGCCCGCAATCCAGGTTGTCTAGGCCCGTAAGGATCGCTTCGTGGCTGACGTTATCGAATGCCCCCTTGATGTCCAAGGCCATTATGACATTTTCTCCCGTCCGAGGTACATTTCGCAGGACATCTTCTTGTATTTGGAGGAGAACGTCCTGCGTCGAGAGCTTCGCTCTGAAGCCGAACATGGTATGTGGTACATAGTCGTTATCTTCCGTGTAATTTTGCAGTCTTAAAGTTACAACCGGTTCGTAAAGCTTGCCAAGGCACGACGTGAGTGATATGGGCCTGAGGTTTTCAATTTGTAGCTTTTTACCAGGTTTAGGTATCATTATTACTTCGGCGTGTTTCCAATCTTCGGGAACCGTCTCCGCCTCCCAATGTTTGTTAAGAAAGCTGACGAGCTCTTGTATGAGGTCATCGCTCAGGTTGCGGATTAGGGCGTTGTCGATTCTGTCCGCTCCGGCTGCCGTGTTTCTGGTGGTGTTTCTTATGGCCGCGTAAACCTGTTCCACAGTTATGGGGCGGTCGAGTTTCTCGTTTTCGGCTCCTCGATACGTTCCTTGGTATCGCGGGGGGTTGTGATCGCCGAAACATTTTTCTCGTGCCTTCTCCAGTTTGGTGATGTCTGATCCCTCGAAGGAGTGGATGAACCTGTGGATGGCTTTATTGTTTTCTGATTTTATTTTGGTCGGGAAAGAAGTCGTCCATTCCGAGTTTGTTCCGCAGGGTCAGACAATTAACCAGGCTTTCTACTTGGAAGTGTTCAAAAGGTTACGCAACAGTGTGCGGTGGAAGCGGACTGATTCGTGGAAGTCGGGTGACTGCTTTTTCTATCATGTGAACCCCTGCTCCCACAGCCCTGTCCGTGGGACAGTTCTTTACCAAGAATGGTATTACCCCTGTTCCTCACCTCCCATACTCAGCTGGCCTTGCCCCGTGCAACTTTTTTGTTTCCTAGTTGAAAAGACACACGAAAGGAAAGCGTATTGCTGATGTTGCTGAGGCGAAGAAACGACGGAGGTGCTTTGAAGGATCACAAAAGATGAATTTAAACAGTGTTTTGAAAAATGGAATAAAAGATGAGACAAGTGTATTCGTGCCAGTGAAGAGTACTTTGAAGGGGATTGAAGGTTTGAGCCAACTTTACTAGATTACTTTTTCAGTTTGCAAACTCCGACGCCGCGGATGTCGCCCTTGCCTGTACCGCCGAGCGGGGGCGCTCTCGTCGCTGTTTGACCGTCTTCTCGATACAGTAGCCGCGCTGATCCCGTCAGCGAAGCCTTTTAGTGCCAGGCATTTCTTTGTTGGGTTAAACTGCGCTGCAAGTTGATCGGTGCTCCTCTATGTCCTTGCCATATTTATATAAGTGCGTTTCGAGCGACGCAGCTCGTGGGGCGTTGGCTCCGGCTGCAACTCAACACAGAAGCGCAACAGCGTCGGTTCACCCGAGCTATGCGTCCGTGAGTCGGTGCAGCCGAGCTGTCGACCTGTCTGCTCCCAATCGAAGGCAAGATAAGCGTTCTACGCAATGTGCGACCGCAATTCACGCTGACCATCGCCAAGGCTACAAAAAATTTCTTGAAAGTGCTTGAGGAGCTAGAGAAGTGCAGCCCTGCTCGCTTGGGTTGTGCTGAGCATATGTCTGCATTCAGTTGTCAAATACTGAATTTTATTATTGCTACAAGAATGCAATTTTTTCTCTAGCACGTCTCTTGTCTCTGGCAAAAACACGTCTTTTGTAACTGTATGGCCCATTAGAACTGGCTCCCATTAAGATGTATATGTTTTTATCTTTATGAATCGAATAAACTGCTTTCAATCTGACCTGTGCTATTACCGTCATTTTTCGCGTTTTATGACCTTAAAAACGTCTAAGTTTCACGGCGGTAGCCCTGCATCTCCCTTTAAAAAGCACGTATGCATCGTTGACTGTCTTGCTTCAAACCGATGGTACTTGGCCTTAGGTTTCGATATTTCCGGCAACATGCGACTCATTTACCGTGTCGTGGCTTACCATACGCAAAAGAGTGATTTAATTTGTAGGACAGTAAATGAAACAAAAAAAAGGAAAAGGAAAGAAGAAAAAAAGTCCCTTTGCGCCTCATTTGCTATTCGACCGCACTTTGTGCGTCGTGCGGGGACATCGAAGTGAGATCAATAATGCAGGGGGTTTTCAACAGGTTGTCAAGAGATATTTCGCGCTGTCGCGCGGCTTGCGACGGGTTTAATTAAAAAAAAAGGCCTAAACGAAAACGGCAAGGGGAGGGGGGAAGGTGGACGGGGGGAGGAGCTTACGATGTTTTAGAGATCCCTGACGGGTACGGTAAGAAGTGAGAACTGCAGAGCACGTGCGACAGAGCCTGGCTCGCGATGCCAGCTTGCGGGGCTGCCGTGTGTGATGTATGCCCGCGTGAAAGGCGGAAGTCGGAAAACTCATCTGTCAGGGGGCGTGAACGACGTTATTATCGGGTAGTGGTATCGCTCCAGCTGGTACGGTCAAAGAGAGAGAGAGGGGAAAAAATCCCTGCCTCTCCCGTAAACGAGAGTAGAGTAAGCATCAAAAGTTTACGGGCATAAGACATTGGTTGTAGATGGCACTACTCAAAATCTTGAAACGGGTCTAGTGTTCAACACACCACACCACACTCTTTTTTTATTATTATTGCCTACTTCGACGTTCACAACAATGTACAATAGATAAAACGTGTCAACCAAGCTTTGGCTGACACGGTATGTTGAAATTTTTTCAGTTGCGTCTAAACGTCAAGCACATCAGCCCACCACACCACACACTTCTTGTTGCGTCGAAGCGAGCGCCTGCAATAGTGCGGGCTTAGGTAGGCAGCCGCGAACCGTGGCGGCCTTGTAGCTTCCGGGAGCGGCCGCATAACCATGGCGTTGTCGGCAGGGGCGAGCAGTCTTCTGCTTTGGCGTATCACTTGCAAATCGATAGCTTTCCGCAAGACGCTTCCTATCTATCTTTTCATCAGGTTCCATTGCTCGGCTTAAGCAGCTGTGACGGTGGCGCCAATGAAATGCAGGAGGATGCAGAAGCGTACGCGGACACTACGAGACGAGACGCAGGCCTGACAAGAATGTATCTGCAGCGCGTTCGAATACTCCGCCAGCGTGTATACATCTGCCAGCCAAAGGGGAAACCTTCATGAACTGAAGGCCCAGCGGCCGTTCTTTTACATGCGTGAGTGTGGGACCGCAGCGCCACCCTTGGGGACGGCGCGGAAGCACGGCCCTCTCTTAGAGAGTCTAGTTAAATCTCGTACGGTGCCCGGATGCTCTCGTTTCAGTGCCCGGATGAGTGGAATTCAGTGCCCGGATAAGTGGAATTCAGTGCCCGGATGTTGGCTCTCGGTCTCGGCGTGACGTCACCACACTGCCGACAACGGGAGCTAAAAGCATTTTCATGCTTAAAAGCGGCGGGCCTTCACGTAGTCCTCCATCGCCGCATCGCATTCCATAGAGGCCAGGGCGCCGTCTCTTCGCCATGCGCTCCTCTCCCTGCTCCGACGTCTCAGCCTCTCGCTTGGCCTTGCGCCGTCCGTTCTTCCTGTTCTCGGCGGCCAGCCGCCAGGCCGCAACCTCGGGGTCGGACGAGTTGAGATTCTCCAGTCACCAGAGCCGTTCGGAAGTTGCCCGACTCTCCTTTTCTGTGGCAAGCGCCTGTAACCCGCGGTTGTTGTTGTCGTGACTGAGAGAAGGATGAAAAGGAAATTGCACGGGCATGCTACTGGCTCGAGCCAAGCCACCACCGCTGCCACGTGCAGATAGAGGAGAGTTAAAAGAGCAGAGGAAAGAGAAAAAGGAAAGAGAAGACGCGCGTCGCAGCAACAACTGCGTCCGCCGGAGCGGACGCTGCTAAACAAAAATGGCTGAGGCTTAACTTGGTTAACCCTGGTCAGATGCGAAGCATATTGATGGCTAGGCTTGGTAATACATGGCTTTCCTTGGTTGAATACTTGGTCATTTTAATACAACCACTAGGAGCCTTCGTCGTGGGGGAAGACAACGGCATGGCTACAGCGGAACGCCGACTAACCCCGAGACGCGCGTTGGGTGGGTGCCTGGATTGCCACGGATGCCGCGTCCGCCTGCCCGGTGGAGCGAGCGTTTCACCTACACCGAGTGTGAACGCGCGTTCGAAATGCGCGGGAATGCCGCTCGAGGACATTCCGGTGTCTGGGCGATGGCATCGTTCTCCCTCTCCCAGCGCGTGACGGCGATCTGTCGTGACGTCATGTGTCACGTGGTGTGTCGCCACTGTACCACGTGGTCTGCACGGCGTGCAACCACAGCGACGGCGCGAGGTGGACCCTCATCTTCCTCTGTCGTGACGTCATGTGTCACGTGGTATGTCACGTGGTGTGACGTCACTGTACCACGTGGTGTGCACGGCGTGTAACCACGGCGAAGGGCTGTAGTGTACCTCCGTCTTCCTCTGTCGTGACGTCACGTGTCACGTGGTATGTCACGTGGTGTGACGTCACTGTACCACGTGGTGTGCACGGCGTGTAACCACGGCGAAGGGCTGTAGTGTACCTCCGTCTTCCTCTGTCGTGACGTCATGTGTCACATGGTATGTCACGTGGTGTGACCTCACTGTACCACGTGGTGTGCACGGCGCATAACCGCGGCGAAGGGCTGTAGTGTACCTCTGTCTTCCTCTGTCGTGACGTCATGTGTCACGTGGTATGTCACGTGGTGTGACGTCACTGTACCACGTGGTGTGCACGGCGCATAACCACGGCGAAGGGCTGTAGTGTACCTCCGTCTTCCTCTGTCGTGACGTTATGTGTCACGTGGTATGTCACATGGTGTGACGTCACTGTACCACGTGGTGTGCACGGCGCGTAACCACGGCGAAGGGCTGTAGTGTACCTCTAGTAATATGCTTCGCATAAAACAGATAAGCGGCCGAAGCCGCACTCGCTGAAGCGAGGACAGATACCTGTAACCCGCGGTTGTATCACCCTGCATTTATACAGCAACGCAGCCTCCTTGCGCGTGCGCAGTAACGCGCGCCGTGCATGCGCACAGCTGGTGAGGTGGCGGCGCGCGTAGTGACGTCACTCGTCTCCTCCCGCATGCGTACAGCTGGCGAAGGTGGTGAAAACTTTTATATTGTAAAAAAGAGTTTGGGAGCCACAGAGTGGCCCCGCTACATGGTCGGCGTCCCTAGTCCGGGACACCGCACGACGAGGCCCCGTCTCTCGCCCGTTTCACCAGAGCCCTTTGGGACTCAAGCGAGGAGCAGTTGAGGAGGGCAGTCTCCCATGCCTCTCTGGAAGGGGTAGGGGAAGGGGGGAGGTGGGGATTTTGAGTACATGCCCACACCATGTGGAAGATATCACAGGTCTCCCCACAGTGTGGGCATCGCCCATCCGTGTTAGGATCGTAATGTTTTATTATTGCAGGACAGAGTAGAGTACCTGTCTGCAGGCGCCTTAAAGTTCGCTCCTCCGTCTTACTCAGCCCTTTTGCAGGGGCCGGGAAAAGGCGGTGGTTGTCGCTATAATGTGTTAATATTTCCCGGAATCGCAGCAGCGGCTGGTTAGTCTCCGAGCCAGAAGAGCTGGGATGAGGAGCCCGGTGAGTAAGCGCTCGGGCAGCCGCGTCAGCGGCCTCATTACCTCGTAAGCCCTGGTGGCCAGGAGCCCAAATGATTCGTTTGGGTGTTGGATCAGTGGCAGTCCGTCGTAGAATACAAGCAGCTAAGGGGGAGATCTCCCCTGCCAAGTAATGTTCACAGGCTTTTCGGGAGTCCGTGATGATTATTCTCGAATTGGCGTGGGCGGCAGCAAGCGCTATCGCTACTTCCTCGGCCCGCATTGGATTCGGGGCTCGAAAGGAGAGTCCATCAACATGCATTTCCTGGTGAACGACAGCGGCCGAGTAAAATCCCGTGGGCGATGGCCCTGCTACGTCTACATAATATACACCGGGTCGGGAGCCGTGTTGTCTCTCAAGAGCCCGAGCCCGCGCTTGTCGTCTGTTTTCATGCATGTCGGTGTCCATGTTACGGGGGAGCGGGGAGACCCAGAGCATATGGCGCCATAGTACTGGGATACGCTCCGCCTCCTCTGGAGTGCAGTCGTGTTGGATGTGTAAGCGGTTTAGCAGGCGGCGCCCAGGAGCCGTCTGCGTGAGCCGCGTGTATTGGTTCACGAGGTGGGCCTCCCGCAGCTCCTGGTAGGAGTTTAGCACCCCCAATGCCTTGAGTTTGGCATTAGAGGTAGTCACCGGGAGATCCAGGGCTCGCTTAGTTGCCTTGCGGATGATGGCGTCTATTCGCGCCTCGTCTTGCTTAGTAGTGCGGAGATATGGCACAGCGTAGAGGATCCGGCTAGTCACGAAGGCATAGACGAGCCGAAGCGCGTCCCTGCCCCGCAGACCACCCCGCTTGTTGGAAACGCGGCGGATCATGCGCCCTACCTGTTCGCCTACTCTCTTGAGTTTCGCAATAGTGGAGTCCGGTCTGAGTCTCTGGTGAATGAAAAGGCCCAGAATACGGAGCTCCTCCACCTCTCTAATAGGACCTCCTGACAGAGAGATGTGTATTGCTGTCCTATCCTTTGGGTTCGCTCTGACATGCAGAAGCTCTGATTTCGCTGGAGCACATTGGAGCCCACAGTCATTAGCATACGCATCGACTATGGAAGCAGCCTGCTGAAGGCGGTCCTCCATGTCTCCAAGGCTCCCCTGAGTGGTCCAAATTGTAATATCATCTGCATATAACGCGTGTTGAATGCCTTCCACCCGGGCCAATTGGCTTGGGAGGCGCATCATAGCAATGTTGAGCAGGAGCGGTGATAACACTGCTCCCTGAGGGGTACCCCGTGTTCCCATCATGTAAGGGCCGTATTCCTCGCCCTCAATCCGAAGAAAGGCCTGGCGATTAGACAAGAAATCTCTTACATACGCGTAGGTCCTAGCCCCACAATCGGTAGAACTCAAGTTGGCCAGGATGCTTCCGTGTTTCACATTGTCGAAAGCCCCTTTCAGATCAAGGGCGAGGATGGCTTTGTCATTGTGTTGCATAGTTGTGGGTCGTATTACATCCCTGTGCAGCTGGAGAAGGACATCCTGTGCAGACATGTGAGGGCGAAACCCGAACATGGTGACTGCAAAGAAGCCCCTACTCTCCAGGTATGGAGAGAGGCGATCCCGTACCATCGTCTCCATAAGCTTGCCCGCACATGAGGTCAGTGATATGGGCCTCAGGTTGTCCGTATTCACGGCCTTACCTGTTTTAGGGATAAACGTCACAAGTGACGTTTTCCACTCGGGAGGGAGTGGACGCCCGTCCCAGATCTGGTTGATGTATTCTAATAAATGAAGGTAGGCTGAGTCCGGTAGGTTCGCCAACAGGTTCACTGTTATGTGGTCCCGTCCCGGAGCCGTACCCCGGCGCATTTTTGCTAAGGCCGCCTTAAGGTCGTGCAACTCAAAAGGGGCATCGAGTGTTTCATTAGGCCTGCCAGAGTACATGTACTGTTGCCCAGGCGGGTCCTCCATACGACAGAGATATCTGTCGCACAGAGTGTCCGCAAGTTGCGCCGTCGTACCTTGATACCCTTGCAGAGCCCGCCGGAGCTGCTTTTGCGTCTCCCCTCTCGTTTGGGAGGGGTCGATTAGACTGCGAAAGAGACGCCACGTCCCCTTCGAGCTCATCTGATGAGCTGCGGCGTTGCAGCGCGCTATCCAATTTGAATCTGAGAGCTCGGCAGCATACGCTGCAGCCTGCTCTGTGAGTTTGGCTATGCGGTCGCGTAATTTGCGATTAGTTTTCTGCTTTTTCCACCGTTTAGTTAAGCTCCGGCGCGCCTCCCACAAATGCAGGAGGTGGGTGTCCACTGCGGGGATCTCTTCGGTGGTTTGTAGTGTTGTGACGTGTTGTTTCTGAATGTTGTATATGTGGTTAGCCCATTCCGCGTAGCCGCCGGAAAATAGTACGGGAGGGATAGTGTGATTCCGGAATTTGTGCCAATCGGTCAGCTTGGCCTGACCCCATTTTTTGCGCGCTGCCTTTGCCTCGAGTGTAATCCGGAGAAGGAGGTGATCGCTGCCTAGAGAATCTCCCAAGTTCTCCCATGCAGCCGCTCTAGCATTTTTAACGAGAGAAAGGTCTGGACACGTGTCGCGGGTTACCGAATTCCCCACTCGAGTGGGATACGCCGGGTCCGTGAGCAACGTGAGGCTGAGGGTGGAGATGAGCTCCGCCAGCTTACGTCCTCTTGCCTGTTCGAAGTGGTAGCCCCAATGAAGGCTGGGAGCATTGAAGTCTCCAACGATCACTAGAGGCTCTTTGGCTGCCAATTTTATCGCGCGAAGGAAGATTTCATTGAAAGTTACGCGCGGCTTACGCGGAGGGCAGTATATGTTGAGGATATGTATTGACGGGTCGCGGCGTCTGAGAGGCAATACTCGGACCATTGTATATTCTTGCTCGGTACTCAAGTCTAAGTCGACCTGAACCACGGTGTAAGCCTTATTCACCAGGATGCACGTAGAGGGGCCCCCCTGAAAGGTGCTGTAGCCTGATAATTTAGCGTCTATGCCGGGCTCCTGTAGGGCAATGAGCGCCGGCATGTCACCTAGGGACTGCAGGTAAAGCTGGAGCTGTGACCGCTTTTTCCAAGATCTGAAACCCCTGCAGTTCCATTGGATGATCTGGAATTTTTCAAAGTTTTTAGCATTCCTATTACATCTGCTAGCCATCTTGTCGTATTTATTTAAGGGTGATCGGAATAGCTCTGGCCGGAAGCCGGCGCAACCCCAGTGAGGGGCTGCACCGACCCACCAGCTGCCGAGCCTGAACCATGTTCCTCCGCTGCCTGACGGAAGGCTGTCTTACGTTTGAGGTGATGGGATTCGCAGCTTGTGGCGTTCTTAATTTGGGTGCTGACCCAGGGCTGCACGGCTTTATCAATCAATCAATCAATCAATCAATCAATCAATCAATCAATCAATCAATCAATCAATCAATCAATCAATCAATCAATCAATCAATCATTTTTATTCAAGACAATAATACAAAACTATTGTCTTGGGGGACGTGACAAAAGGCGGAAAAGTGCCTGACGAGGTCACGCCACCCTGTGGCAAGCAGCGGTTTGACACTCATGCAGAGTTTCAACAGAATTTACATGCAGAGAAATGTCTTAGATGAAACTGTATCCCCCAACTCCCTTATTATATTTTTTTTACAGTCCAAGAATATGTACAGGAACGGAGTACAAGAATAAGTGCAGCAACTTCTACAAGCAATGCATGTTAACAAAACACTTCCAAACATAAGATACATGTAAACTATCGAACTTGAAGCACATGGAACATAAAATTGAAAACAAGAAGAAAAACATGAACATAACACACTAGTCTTCCTTTAAAAATAATCCCTTCAGTGTTTTCTTAAACCTGCTTAATGAAAGATTTTCGGTCAATAGGGCATGAATGACGGGATAGCTGTTTAATAAATCTGCTATCTGACAGCTTAATCTTTGATGTCCATAGTTTGTTCGAGCTCGGGGCTTGACTATGATGCTCTTTCTTAAATCGTACACACTTCTTTTCTCCTGGTATCTTGTTTCAAAGGTAGATTTATCCAACCGGTATTGGCGATAAACTTCCAGGCTTAGTCTGTATTTGTAGAACTGAGGCATTTGGAGTATTCCATGCGATCTATAGTAGGGCGCACAACTAGAGGACAGCTCTAAGTTACTGATAGCGCGTATTGCTCTTTTTTGTATTGATAGTAGGGAATCTAAATTTGTTTTCGTCGTGGTTTGCCACACAAGAGAGCAATAGCTAAAACGTGAATGTATAAGGGAATAGTACACCAGTCGTTTGATAGAAGCTGGGAGGTAACACCTCAGTCTGTTTAAGATGCCTAAGGCACGAGAGAGATCAGTTCTAAGTGTGTGGATGTGAGCATTCCATAAGAGATTTTCGTGGAATGTCACACCTAGAAATCTGGTAGTAGAAGACTGTTGTATGTCCAGGCCATTAAATTTTAAACATGGAATTGAATACATTTCAGTACCTTTGGAGCGAAAGAGTACATACTTTGTTTTGTTTATGTTTAATGCGAGCCGGTTACTTCCCAGCCATGAGGTTAAGCCCAACATCCAATTGTTTGCCTCCCTGAACAGCACATCTAAATCCCTACCCGAAAAGAACACATTGGTGTCGTCCGCATATAAAACCAAATTCGAGGCACCCGGTATATTTACAATATCATTGATATAGATGAGAAATAAGACTGGCCCTAGGATGGACCCTTGTGGTACACCATACAACAGAGTGTTTGTCTCTGAGCATACACCATTGATGACAGTATACTGCTCACGTGAAGTTAAATAACTCATGAGGAGAGTACCAGCTATACCCCTGACACCGTAATGCTGAAGCTTTTTTATTAGTATATCATGTTGTACACTGTCGAACGCTTTTCTAAAATCGAGGAATATACCCAGAGTTAGTGCCTTGTTTTCGATATTGTGCAGAATTTCATCTTTTATTCCAAGTAGTGCTGTTTCTGGCGATTTGTTTTTCTGGAAGCCGAACTGTTGCCTTACGATAATATTTTCCGAGGTTAGAAATCCAACAAGCCTTTTGTTTATGATATGTTCAGCTATTTTCGAAAATACAGAAAGCACAGAGATCGGCCTGTAATTGTTCACGTCATCGAAAGAGCCTCCCTTATGTATAGCCGTCACACGAGCAAGTTTCATTTTGGCTGGGAAAACTCCCTTTTCCATTATAAGATTGCAGATGTGTGCAATAGGAGTACTAACTATTTGACTCACAGCCTTCAGTGGTTTTGGTCTGATCTCATCAGTGCCAGATGCACAACCGTCTTTTAGAGACATAATTATATCTTGCACCTCGCTGAAATCAGTGGGGGACAAAAATATTGTATTCGGATTGCTTGCAGTGACATAATTTTCCCAAGGTGTAGAAGAAGGTGCATTTGTTGCGTCGGCTAAAGGAGCACCAGCAGCAAGAAAATGCTCATTAAACAGGTTTGCAACCTCTGCTTCAGACAGATCGGCATTCCGAAAGTTCACTTTTTTTGTTTCTGCATTCTTATAGATTAACTCTCTCATGGTTTGCCATACCAGTCGTGTATTACCGTTCACCTGTGTAAATTTATTTGTGTAGTATTCGAGCTTTGCTTTCTTTAAGTCTGAATTTAGCAGATTTCGTACTTTCTTGAATGCATGAAAGTCACTTGCATCTTTTGTTTGCAAGAATGTTTGGAAAAGTCTGTTTTTCTCTTTGATTCTTTGAAACAGTTCACGAGAAATCCAGGGCTTTCGTACTTTTTTGTTCTTTTTTCGGGGCTTGAGGGGAAAACATGTGTTATAAGCAGATACAAAGCATGAAAGGAAAGCGTCGTAAGCGGCATCGGGGTTCGAGAGCTCCAAAATTATGTTCCAGTCAACATTTGTCAGCATGTCCCTAAACTTGTTAACATTGTACTCGGAGTAATCTCTAATTAATACTTTGTGTTCGGGGGCGACTGTGTGTTTGCAGGGTAACACACAATATATTGGCAAATGATCGCTTAAACTGCAGACCAGGGTGCCTGATTTTACATTCTCGCGAGGGAAACTTGTAACGCACAGATCAAGAATACTTTGGGAACTTGGTGTAATTCTTGTCGGTGTGGTGATTACGTTGGAGCAACCATAAGACTCGTATAACTCTTTGAATTGTAAGTAGGCTTGATTGTCAAGGGAAGCATTCAGGTTGAAATCACCCACAAGAACGCTTTCAGACTTCAGCTGAACACTGAATTCAAGTATCTTTTCAGTAAACTTCATAAAGTCACTGAGAACACCTGATGGAGGACGGTACATGACAGAGAAAATCATACCACGACACTGTATAACTATGCATTCATAATTATCACCAATTATCTTGAACTCCGGAAGTACCTTATAATTAAGCTTTGATCGGATGTATACAGCGATACCACCACCACGCCTCCTACAGCGACATGCAGATACAACATCATATCCGGAAAGTGAAAAACACTCGTCATCACATGAGAACCAGGTCTCTGTAAAACAAATGATGTCATAGGAATGATTCGGTTCCGACAAAAAAGAAATTACTTCATCATACTTGTTGCGTAAACTCCTGGCATTAAGATGAAAAACTGAAAGTGTGGGCAGGTTTTTCATTGCGGAAGAAAAATTTCAAAGAAAAACAAACTTGCCAAGAATAGTCACTGCAGATCATCAAGATCCTGAACCGTGCGAATCACCACAGCATTATCACCGCTCTTCTTTCGAACTAGCACTTTTCCGTTCGTGTGCCATACGAAAGCGTAGCCTGCGTTCTTCGCCCATTCCTTCGTTTTTGTCAGAAGACTACGGGAAAGCCTTGTCATGTTTTCGCACATAAACATCTCACCAGGTTCATTCCTTAGTGTCTGTCGCTTTGCCAACCAGGCGTCACGATGTTCATGACTGACGAAGCGAGCAATGATGCCCCGTGTTCTGCCTTGTTTCGCTGGAAGCCGATGTAGTGCGGTGATATCTTGCTTAGTTAGTGGCTGAATGTCCAGTCTAGGGGCTAATTCATTTATTTTTTCGAGCAAGTTCTCGTTTTCAGTTTCAGGAATGCCGTGAAATTCAATGTTGTTGCGACGGCTACGCCACTCCAGGTTATCTACATCTTGCATTATCTGTTGCAATTCACTGGAAGAGTCGGCCTTTTCTATCTGATCCATGCGTTCGGCCAGTTTTTTTGTCGCTTGCTCTTGAATTTGAAGACGATCCTGAAATTCATCGAACTTGTCTGACAGGAACTTCACGCTGGAGTCAAGTGCGTCTACCAGTTTAGGGAGAGCTAGGAGAGTATCGAGTTTGGTCTGAATTGCTAGCAAGTGCGCTGCTAAGTCGCTGTCTAAGTTGGGGCTCTCCGAGTCATCGCTTCGTGAACCCTTGCTACACCGGTCACACTTCCAAGATTTCTTGAAAGAACCGCGTTTGGCATTCCATGTTTCGTCACTTATACCAGAACATGCACCCAGATGAAAAGTAAATTGGCATTCTGAACAGGTCATATGCGGCCCGTTGTCGGGAACCCGCGATCGGCATGCACAACAACGCGACATGGTTAAAACCGTGGCAAAGCAGAAAAAAAATAACAAGAGGTCTTTGGCAGCAGCGGCATAGGCGGTGATAAAACAACGAAAAGAAAAAAAGCAGTACAGAAGAATATCAACCAACCTGTAAATACACAGAGGAGAGGTTCAGATGCCGTGCATGAGGGTTGATGCCGCCACTGCCAAATGACCAAAGGTCGAGTCAGTGACCGAGTCAGTGACCTGGGCCATAAGGTCGGGAAGTGCTTGCGTTAAAGCTGCCTTGAACATATCCTGGAAGGACTCGCTGACTGCTGACATCATTTGGTTCGGGAGGGCCGCCACTTGCTCCTCCAGTTGCTCGGTTTGGCGCTGCAGTGCCTCTAGGCCGGCGACGCGACCAGCTGATCCAACTACCGTGTCCCCGCTCTGCCGCGAGACGCTAGTGAGGCAAGATGTTACGGATGATCCGTCATCCTCGTCGTCTGGCTCAGCTTCTTGCATTGGTCAAAGGAGGCACTCTTAACGGGCCTAGCTAAGTGTCACATGTGGGGATTTAACTATTGTCAGAACACATTAGCGGCTGATCGCACAGCACAGGGCTTTTTCGAGATCGGTGTTAAAGGAAGTAGTTCATGAAGCGGGCGTAATTTGGATGCTGTTGATATGTTGTTAATGTCGATTGAGTGTATTATGCTTCTTGAAGTCCTTCTGGTATTACGGCTCTGGGGAGCAAGAACCGTGGAAAACGCGTTGAGAGTTTGTTGCAGGATTACCCATGCCGAGGCTACTTGGACAGTGTGAGACGGATCTCCATAACATAGTAGGAATGCCTGGAAGCCAACCAAGAGCAAGGCAGACCCACGACAGGTGAATATCCTCTCTGGGCAGCATACAGCTGTCTTAAGCCTGCCGCGGTGGATCTGTGGTTATGGCGCTCGGCTGCTGAGCCGAAAGACGCGGGTTCGATCCCGGCCGCGGCGGCTAGAATTTCGATGGAGGCAAAATTCTAGAGGCCCGTCTAGTGCGCGATGTTAGTGCACGTTAAAGAATCCCAGGTGGTCGAAATTTCCGGAGCCCTTCACTACGGCGTCTCTCATAGCCGGAGTCGCTTTGGTACGTTAAACCTCATAAACCAAACCAAACAGCTTTCATGTCTAACTCATGATGTGGGCTGTACGTCGCGCCGCCGCAAGCCCAGAAAATCTAGACAAGCGCTTTTAGTTCGCGTAGTTTCCACCGCATGGCATGAGGCGATGAATATACAGGATTAACGCACCAGTTTTGAAATGTTGGCGGCAGAATATTGGTCTTCAGTGCCCTCTATAACTGCACAGACTGGTGCGAGCGCCGGAACTATTTTACAAGCTCGACTTTGCAGCGCATGCATAGCAAGAGTAGGGCTTCCCAATACACTATCACGCCGCATCTGGCAGCAGTTTATAGATTTCTCACAATTACCATATTAACAGTGAATCATGTGGAAGTGTACTCAAGATGAAGGCAATGGTGGAAAATGAAAAAGAAAAGCAGGCCTCACAACACTAATTCCTACATCGTGCAGAAAGGTCACCTCATCTACGACAGCACTTCGGTTTCTTGAAGCCCTGCACGAGGAAAAATGGTGAGATGACGTAGCCTAGCGTATTGGATGCGTGGTATACACTCAACGAACGGTTTCAGCTTCTGCGGAGATGCAGTGTGGCCGCAGAAAGGTGCGGGGGGGGGGGGCGGGGGTAGGAGGGCTGCACTTGTTCTCCTGTAGAATGATCTGGGCTAATGATGATGTCGAAATTCAGCAACTGGATATCAAATCGTGATAAAACTCATCGAAGGCCGCCAATAAGATGGTATGACGACGTTCAGGAACATGTACGAAGTGTCAAACTTTTGAAGCAAGCGCCAAAAATGCCTATTTTGGGCAAGACACTCAACTCGATAGAATTACGGTGATAACGATGAACGTGAAAGCAGTTAGGCGAGATGAAAAAGAGAGCGCTCGCGACAATGGCGTCGCGTTCGGCGCGTGCCAGAAGAAGTTTAGCGGCGCTGTCAGGCCTTAACGTTTCCAACCCTCCGCTTGATCTGCGGTTGGACGCCGTCCCCCGTAGCTGTCCTTGGACGAGTGACCCAGAACTTAAGCTCCTTGTTTCATCAAGCTTCTCTGTACCATGACAGGTGAGGCTTGATTTTGGCTTAATTTTACTGCGCTAGTACTAGAGACCCTACTCACCGATTTCGTCATTGTCTGTGGGGTCCCCCCATGCCCACCGTGGCAGATGGATGTTCAATTATTATTCGCGACAGGCTGCTGAGAAGAGCAACATGGGTTTCTCAAGCCCGATCGATGGCAGCATCTGTCATGGCAGGGCAGTGGCGGATCGCTTAGCCGCTGCACCACTGCGCAAAAGTGATAAGAGGACTCGCAGCGATCTAAGAGTGTCGGATTGAGAATGACAAACTCGGCATATATGAGCGTTACCCCATTAGCGCTACTACGTCAAACCCTCAAAGGCGGAGCTTAAGTCTGAGTTCGCCTGTGTTCGTAAAATTTGAGCTTGGGCTAGTTGGTTCATACTGTAGCCTTGTCAGTAGCCTGCTTCATGATGAAAAGCGGCCGTTGAATCAAAACCGAAGTGCTAGCGCATCTAATCGGCATTTCGCCTAACCACGCTAAATCATCCGCCTTTCTTCTCCCTATGGGGTTAAAAGAAATGTTAATATCGTCGTTAATATGTTAATAACGCCTAATACCCCTCACACAATGCTCCAATGTGAAAGAGCCTGTGAGTAACTTGAATAAAAAAAAATTTACTGCGGCACTAAATGACGCGTCAAGAGCTCAGTATATATTGCTGTCTTTAATGAGACATTCCTATGATAACCGGAGAAGCCGTGTTGTAGCAACGTCCACAGAAAAGCAGCCCATGTTCGGCGATAGCCCTAGGGATAGAAACGACCACCCACCCATACCTCGCCGGTGTCAACTTCTTCCGACGCGGCCGCCGAGGGGCCTACTCCAACCACGCTTACAGCCATGTCTCAACCGGCTGCGTTCAACACCGGCCACACCACCGCGCCCATTCCCGTCGCGTTCACCGACGCTGGGAGCTCCGAATCGACAGCCGCAACGCAGCCGGCAGCGTTCGTCACCGCCGCGGCGTCCACTGCTGGCCAACTCCACGCATTAAGGGAAGCTAAGAGCTTCGGGCCCACAGACGCATGGCAGTCGACTGCGTTCGTCGCCGCCGCCAGTGCCGCCGAACCTACTCGGACCACACTTCCCGCTGACAGCAAGTCCAGCACCTTGGTACCTGCGTCGCAGATTGCGGCTCAGGGGTGGTATTCTCCCGGTGTCGCCTTTTGCGACATGTCGCATTCGCTCTTCGCTGATTGGCTCGAGCCGCGGTGACGGCGGCGGGACGATACGGACCCGCCTTCCTGCTACGTCATCGTGACGTCGCCCCAATTTACTACGCTTAGTCGAACAACGGAATGCGCTGAAGCGATTCGCGCGGGCGACGGGCTACCGTTAGCATACGAACGTAATCGGCAGTTGCGGCTTTTGCGCCCTTAGCGTGAAAACATGGCGACGTCCTTTCAAGCGAGAGCCGCCCGCTTCAGCCAATTCAGCAGTCCTTGCGATTCCGGTCGGCATGTTTACCGGCAACTACTGGTATTGTTACTTTTCGCTATGACTTACCTTGCTTCGACGATAAAGTTTAAGCTGCAATTCAGCCTAGTTTTTTAGATACGCTCTCGATTCTGGAGCGCGCAGGCCTAATGGGACCTCCAGCTACACTGCTACCGTCTGCAACTGCCCGAAACATAGCACAACCGTCCGGAACGAAAGAAAAATAGATTTGGAGCTTTTTCGCGGTGTTTTATAGACCTAAATGAAGTAAAGCGAGTTTATATTAAATTTGCAAACGTTTTTTTGAACATTAGACGTCATGTGATGGCAAATATTCTTGCTATAAAAGATACGAAACTACTGCTGCTAGTGAATCAGCAGTGGTAAATTGTCGCTTCTCGGAGTGAATGAATGCACCGCAGACGAAAGTGCCGGCGGCTTTTTCCGTTTCTTCGAGCATCTGTAAGCACTTTTTTAGGCCCCGCCCATATGCGACATGTCGCAAAAGGCGACACCGGCAGCATACCACCCCAGGCTGACGACACAGCAGACATGGACCTTACGGCGTCCCCGGTCGACGGCCATCTCATTCCGGCCCCTGAGGTCGGCTGGACCACCATCGGTGCCTGCCGTAAGCCTGCCTCCGCCACCCGGCCCCGCACCGAGCTCATCACAGTTGCCATCCAGCTTCCCCCTGGCACCCTCAACCCCAAGATACCGCTCTACGACGTCCTCGCCGCAGTCGTCTCCGCTGCACAACTGTCCTCCGAGAGCAGTGCGGAGATTACCCTTCAGGCCAAGCCAGCCCAAAGCCTAGTCTTTTAGAGCGCAGCTCTTTGGCGTCCGTTCCTGGGTTTCGCGTCGTCGTCGGCGTCGGCGTCGGCCTCGTAACCAGCTCCGCCCCCAATGTCACGCTTTTCAATTGGTCGAAATGCTCGTGACGTCACAGTGCGCGAATTTCAAATGGGGCCAATTGTACTTTGGCTAGTAACCATGCAACCAATCAAAGGGATCGTATAGTGATGCTGCAACTAAGTTGGACTGAGTTTAGTTAATTGCTTAATTAATTAATTAGCCTAATTAATATAGAGGAGAATGAAGAGGTCAGAAGAAAAGAAAAGAAAAGAAAGACGCGCGCCGCTGCGTCAACAGCGTCCGCGGAAGGAGACGCTGCTGAAAAAAACAGATAAGTACGAAGCCGCGTTCCATCCACCACCACGCACTTCCCCACTCAGTAAGACGTTGCTCGTTTCATATACGTTGTGTCGAACATCCTAGACAGTTCCAACAATTGACAGGTTAATGACAGAACACGATGGATAGAAATACAATAATATAAATATGAAATAGCCTAATTAACATTTCTAGTTAGACCGCATAAATCAATAAAACCGAGAACGAAATTGGTCGAGTTGGGGAATCTAACCAGGGTCTCCGGAGTGCGATACGAGCACGCTAGCCACTCCGTAATGCCAGCTGAATGGTTTGGAATGAACAAAGGCGCGTCTAGCTAATACGCCGTCTTCGTTCACTCCCATCTTCCCCCTTTCCCTTACGGCGAGGTGCAGGTGTCCACCCAGATATGCGAGAGAGATACATTTCCTTTCCTCAAAAAATAAATTTACCGTCCAGCAAGGCGTACAGCCGAATTGGCGATGGCGTTCTGTGGACTCCCTGGCAGCGTTGCAAGACGCTGTCGCGTTCCACTCTTACAGGCGAAGCTTACCATGTTAACCACACATCAGTAACACACGCAGACAGCCAATGGACGCGTCATTCGCTGGCAGCACTTGATTCATCATTCACAACCACATTCTTAACGTACGCTCCCTTGCCGCACATGCCAAGGACGTACACCACGATCACATTCTGCGCCATTCCTCTGTACTTTGCTTTGCTGAAACCTGGATGGATCCCGAAGAGCCTCTCGAAATCATAGATTTCCTATACTGCTGTGGTGCTCGCAGAGACCACAACAGAGCGGCGGGAGTCGCTATCTACTTGCGCACAGGTCTCTCTGCAATACCAGTCGAAATGTTTGGCACGTCACATGAAGTTGGCGAACTGTGCGCCGCAAAGTTGCCCAACGGCTTGCTGGTAGTAGCTGCCTACTTCGCCCCTACCGCACTCACGAAAGACGTCGTGCACTTCCTGCAACTCGCATTAACCGTCCATCGATCCACACCGATGTTAGTAGTGGGGGACTTTAATGTTGACATAAAGACAAACAGCAATTTCCTAACACTTATGCGGGAGAACATCCCGTTCCTCTCGCTCGTAACGCGTCCCACGGCTGTGACAACCTCGCGAGGCACTTGTATAGATCTCGTCTTTGAGAATCAAGCATTGGTGTACCAAGTCGAACATATATCAGTCTATTTCTCCGACCACAAAGCATCCTTCATGACTGTCAAGAACTGTTAGTGGAGTCATTGTTAAAGGAATACGTGTGAAAAATAAAAAAAAAATTCTGTGATAGCGCATACATGTGTTGCTCGATTTCTTTGCCTCAATCTATCGAAAAGGTGAAACAGCTTATTTGCTGCGCTCAAATTTCGCATTAGGAAGTAACGTAATCGTCGGTAATTTTTTTTTAAAAACTCATTTCCCTCTCACCGCCCACCTCCTGCTTTCTATCACGCATCTTCAGCTTCACGGTAAGCCTATCACCATTAAAACATATGCCCCTAATCCTCCCATCTCATGCCTCGGCGTCATCCATAACGTCGGTGGCCACTTCACCCCTGATGACCTCATGCATGATATCGAATCATTCAAAACCGATATTCTTGCTGCTCGTATGATGGGCACCACTCAATCGGTGCTCATAACTTTCGCTGGAACCGTAATCCCCCACTTTGTGTATTTCAAACGCGTTGCCTTCCGGTGCCGTCCCCATAAGCCTAAGCCTCCCACCTGCACCCGTTGTCTCGCTCTGCCCACCAGTGTCCACAGCACAGCGTTCCGGCAAAGTGCCGTCGCTGTGCTGCTCCTCTACCCGCCGACCCTTCCGCTCATGTATGTGCCCAGCCCTGGTGCGTTCATTGCCAGGTAAACACCCACCCCTCCCTCGAACCCACTTGCCCCTTTCTCCTGGGTAAACAACGCGAGCGTGCCAAAGCTGCGTACCTACGACGCCTAGCTTTGCGCCGGGCCGCGCAACCCACCCCCTCCTCCTCCTCTAATCATGAACCTCCGTCAGCTCCGGTCATGTCACCACCAGGCTCCTACGCCGCCATAGTTAAAGGCTCCTCGGTTCCAGCGTCCCTTTCCAGCGTCTCTTCCACTGCACCACCCTCTCCATCCGTGACTGACGAGAGCCTCTCCTTCGACCTCCGGCTCGCTATGCTGGAACGCCAGCAGCGAGAGCAACAGCGCATTTCCCACGACCTACAACAACAGATCCACGCCTTGACCCAAACCAGCGCCTCCTCTATACTTTCTGTGCCTGGGCGAACGCTCTCCTCAGGCCGTCGGGCGCTGGCTCCGCCGCCGCTCGCGGCTGCCGCAAGGAGGCGCTGTGTGAGTAGAATACGTCGCGCGCGGCGGGTGCCTCGATGCCCGCGCTCATCGTGGATACGAGAAGCTCGGCTACTGCTGGTCGGCCGCG
Organism: Amblyomma mixtum; assembly: GCF_055824585.1. NCBI lineage: Eukaryota > Metazoa > Arthropoda > Arachnida > Ixodida > Ixodidae > Amblyomma > Amblyomma mixtum. The sequence goes on from NC_143015.1 coordinate 95,559,381, forward strand.
CAAAGTACGATTCTTGTTTCTTTTTCAAGGATCAGGCTGGGCGCACTTCTGCCGTGTCATTTTCAGCTGCAGGGCCAACCATTACGTTCATGAAGAAGGTTTATTGGTGGTTCGTGGTTCACGATATCTGCAACACGACGCAGCACATACACGAACATTTTCCGGATGCTCGCCAATTCGACGACAGTGCTGATCCGCTGCTTGAATGGCTTGAAGTCACTTTCCCTATGTATTTAGAAGGGCTAAAAAAAAAGATCTGAGCATACCCGTGAATTTCTCACAGACGAAACCTATCAGGCAATTCTGATCACTACCTATTCTACAGCGGCGTGTGTCAAATATCTGCAATAGGATCGCTGCTGAATTTTCGGGTGGGGACGAAAAAGAACTCATCAGTCAGCATGCTGACTGAAGAGTTCTTTTTCGTCCCCACCCGAAAATTCAGCAGCGATCCTGTTGAATCCTTGTTTGGTAGTTTGCGAATGTCATCCGGGTGTAACGACATGTTGGATGTTGGGGCTGCATTGTCAGGTCTCGAAAAGCTACTGAAGACCGGGATCGCTGCGTCTAATTCAGTATCCAATATTGGCCACAAAGAATGTGCTTCGATGCCAAGACTCCTACCCGCTGACGTCCTTTCTTCTGCGCAACCAACTTCTACTTCAGCTCCAAAGCCTCCCCTGATGTCGACTGTGCAAGCAGCTCCAAAGCTGTCGAGACCAAGATTGGTGCTTCTGAGGCTTACTACCACAATGTTTCCACAGCACCTGCCGTCGCTTCAGATCTCGGCTACCGCTTATGTGGGCGGTTACATTGCACGAGTTGTTGGCGAGCATATGGATTGCGAGAACTGCCTTACTTTGTGTACGAAGCCGGTTAGCAACCAGCCACTCCTTCAGTTCACCCGCAGCCAAGACCGGGGTGGGCAGCTCAACCCGTCAGATCAACTTCTCTTCGTTCTCGACACATTAAGAGCCTTTGCTGCCCGCCCCCTGCAGGACGATCAGACCTTGAAAAAGCCTATCACTACATTAGTAGAGCACGCTGTCCCAGCCCTTTGTGCTTCAAAGTTGCTGAAGTGCAAGAGCGATGGCATCAACGAGCTCATGAACCTTATATCGGTTCGTTTCCTGAGGCCGCTTCTCTGCAACTACGCATTCAATGTCAGTACGTGACAAGCATGACATAGTTAAACATTTCACAAAAAAGCCCCTTTCGCGAAAGTACGCGAGGCTCTGAGGATGGCGTACGTTTTACTGCCGTGTAGAAGTTAGCCTCCACAATAAATACTTTTTTTTTCGAGTTTGAGTAAGTGTTGACTCACAACGCACTGATATTGAATATATGAACCTCTATATCTGGGCAGCGTTATGTGCAGGCATATGATGCAGCGTCTCACGTTACATAGCTGGTGGCACTGACAGCAGGGAGCATTTTTCGCGCGTACCATACACGCTCAAGTTGAGCGTCAACGATGCGATTCGAGACACCATGCAGTCTTGCAGGAAGTGTGCGGCAGATCAAATGATGAAACCAGTTGGCAAAGCTGCACATTTTCTGGCGCCAACTCTGGCCTCGGTGGCGACAATGGTAACTCAAAAACTTTACGAAGGAAACGCGGGATCAGGTACCGCCTTGGAAGCAGACTAACGGCTTTACGTGCTACTTACATGAGTAAACAACAGCACGCGACGGAGCTCTTTCAGAGCCCAAGCTTTCAGTATTAGCTGCTGCCAAGCAGTGCTTTCAAATAGAGACCCTCAGACAAGTGAACTTAAAGGTGACAGAACAATTATCCACGCAGTGGATTTAAGCAGGCGCGCGCTGTCATATCAGCGCAGCAGACGACGCGCGAGCGCATTGCACAGCAGTAGCCGCAAAAGACACAACTAAAATGGTCCGATTACCCTTAGCGACAAGTGCTTCTGAGCTCCTTTTTAGAAAAAAGTTTTGATTGTACTTGAAACAACATGAATGCAGCCGTAAACTCAACGACAGAACAACTGCGAACGGTCTGCGTTTCAATGAGCGACGGAGCGACGGCGCAGCAGTGATCCTACTCCGGTGGCGGCGCTTGGCGGCGAAAGGCCGTACTAGCCCCGACGGCGGGCTCCCATTGTTCGCCTCTCGTTCTCCCAGGCACAGAAAGTATAGAGGAGGCGCTGCCCAAACCGTCCAGACAACCACCTCCTCTCTTACCTCCCAGCTTACCAAGCTAAATGAGCACCTTTCCACACTCACCACTCCCTCCTCCACCGCCCAGGTCGCCCCTTTGGCTGATCTCGAAAACACCACACAGGCACACCACACTCGCTTGGTTCAGCTAGAGACATCGGTTCTGCAGATTCTTACAGTAAATTTCACAGGTTCTTTATCTTCCTTGCACCAGAGGTGCCCCGCCAGAGACGGTTGGTTTCAACTTGATGACTGCAGCTCTTCGCACCAGGGGTGCCCCGTCAGTGACGGTCTCTCGATGAGTAGCGATGTAGGGATCAAGGGAAACTTAAAGGTTTATATACATATATTTACAATGCATACACAAGTTAAAGGCACTCGAGACATTAAGCAGCAAAAGGACAAACAACAAAAAGGGTGGAACTGGCTAATACTAGGGGAGGCCCCTACTCGGCGTTGCCGAAGATGCGTAGCATCTCACCTTAGCGCAGAACCCCGCTTCCGGCTCCGGGGCCCAGTTTTAAAGCCCTAAAGGCCCGGCCCACATTCCGTAGCACCCAATCATTCTACATTCATATCATTGGCTAATCGAGAGCATGGTCAGCCCTCCAACGCACGGTCGTGCCAGCATGTGCGGAGTAGAACGTTCTCTCCACCACAAAATAAAAATAAAAACAAACAAATACACATTCGTGCCAGAACGTGCGCGAATCGGTTCCGCGGGGCGGGTGGACACCCGTACTTCCCGGCGCGTTCGCGAGCGGCCGCGTTCTAAGAAAGGAGACGCTCCGCTTTGAGTGCCCCCAGCCGCGTTCCAATGACCCCCGCGAACGCTACCGATCCCTTACACTTACCACCCTCCAAGCACAATCCAAACAATTAGAATCCTTCACTTCTACGCTCCAATCCCTGCATGAGTCACTGCCCCCGGCCAAAAAGAAGGAACGCGTACCCTCACGAAGGTCTACCTCTACACAATCATAATGGCTTTTGGCGAGGACCTCGAGATTGTGCAGTGGAACTGCCGAAATCTGTGCCATAATAAGACCCCCCTCCACCAGTATCTACTCGCCCGCCCCTCCCTGCCCCATTTTCTCCTTCTCCAGGAGACCCGCACGGCCCGCACTGTCCCAGGCTACCGCGCCTACCATGCCACTACGGCCACACCACTTGCGTCTATTTATGTACGTAGCGACGTGCTCGTGGAGCCACTTGATATCCCCTCCGTCTTTCTTAAATATTTAGTTGTGTGTGGTCTATTACCACACTTCTTCCCGCGTCTCACTCGCCCTTTTGTCTTTCTACAACCCCCCTGTTACCTCCTCTTTATTTTCCGCCCTGGGCAAGTTCCTTCACTCTCTTCCTTCTAACTCCCATCTCCTCTTTGGTGGTGTCTTTAATGCCCCTCACACACTATGGGGCTACCCTCAAACCCTCAAACCCGGCCGCCTCCTCCACTGTCTGGCCCAGGAACGCCACCTCACCCTTCTCAATACTCCTGGCTCCCCTACTCGAGCGGGCACTGCCTCACAGCGCCCCACGACACCCGATCTCACTTTCTCTCGGGGTTCACTTTCATTTCACTGGCAAGTGACAGCCGAAACTCTTCTCAGTGACCACTATCTTGTCCACATTTCCACCTCTCTTTCCCACATCCCTCGATGTCATCCAGTCACTCATGCTGACTGGCACGCCTTCCGCGCTAATCTCGCCTCTGACTCCTTTCAATCCTACGACGACTGGACTTCACGCATCACTGCAGCGCTCACGTCCAGTAGCCGTCGTGTTCGCTCATGTCACCCAGTCCCAGACCCAGATCCTCACCTACTCCCTTTATGGCGTCGCCGTAAACGTCTTCAACGCTCCTTCCGCTGCCAACCCCACAATGCCCAACTTTCTTCCCGGATCACTGCTCTGCGGGCCGAGATCGTCGCCCACTGCGCCTCACTCGAGCACTCTCGTTGGAGTGCTCTTTGTGACCGTCTTGACTCTGCATTGCACTCGAGATCCACATGGTCTCTCTTCAAATTCCTCCTTGGCACTAAGCCTGCCCTTGCTGCAACTCTAGCTAAAGCCCTCATCCAGGAACTCCCTCCGATGTTTTTGATCAGCTCGCCTCTCTCTATCTCCCGCCCCCTCTGGCACCCTCCTACCCTGTGTACTGCGGTGGACCTAACCCCGATCTGGACCAATCCTTCACTCTCCGGGAGCTCGAATTGGCTCTGGCTGCTAATGCTACACGCTCGGCTCCCAGTGAGGATGCCATTACATACACCAGACTTCGCAACCTTCCTGACTGCGTCAAGGAATTCCTCCTTAAAACCTACAATGATGCATGGGACAGCGGCTGCCTGCCCAGCTCCTGGACCTCCTCCATCATTTCTATGATTCCAAAGCCGGGCAAGCCTCCCTCTCTCTCTAACCTCCGCCCAATCTCCCTGAATGTGTTGGTAAGACCCTTGAGCGAATGGCCCTGACTCGCCTCTCTAATTTTCTCGAGACGAGGGAGTTCTTCCCTCATTGTCTCATCGGCTTCCGACGCCACGTATGTGCACAGGACATGTTTCTGGTTCTCCAGCACACGTTTCTGTCACCTACCCCCACTCAAATTCACGCACTTGTGACCGTCGATGTTCGCAAGGCCTTCGACGGTGTTTGCCACGACCACATCCTTTCCCAACTCGCCTCCCTAGACTGTGGCTCCCGCATGTACTGTTATATCCGCTCATTTCTCTCTAAACGTGTCGCTCGCTTTCGAGTCGACACCTATCTGTCCGACCCCCACAACCTCACCCGAGGCACTCCTCAAGGTGCTGTTCTATCTCCTACCCTTTTAAATCTTGCTATGGCCCCTCTCGGCTCCCAGCTAGCTGAAATTCCCGACCTGCATCATATATTTTACGCCGATGACATCACTCTCTGGTGTTCGTCTGGCTCTCCCGGTCACGTACAGGACACCCTGCAAAGTGGCCTAGATCTCATCGACTCCTTTCTCACCTCTGCTGGCCTCTCTCCTGCTCCTGAAAAATCCGAGCTCCTTCTCCTCAACCATTCCTCATACCAGCGCTCACACAACCAATTCGTCTCTCTCCACCTTTCTGGCTCTCCCATTCCTGTCGTCACGCAGTGCAAAGTTCTTGGCTTTCCTTTGCATGCAGCCAAGAACGTGCAAGCCCTCCACCGTGCTGTCACCACCTGCCACTCCGTAACTCACCTCCTGCGGCGCGTGGTCACTCGGCGCTCAGGTCTCCACGAGGCTCATGCGTGCCGAGTTGCCCACGCGCTGGCCCTCAACAAGGTCTTGTACTTTGCGCCCTACGTTTCCTTCAATCAGACTCAACGCTCTTGAGACTGCCCTTGTGGGCCTCTACAAGGCAGCTCTCAACCTCCCTATCACTACCTCTACTGCAAAGATCTTTGCAACAGGCCTCTTTCATCCTCTCCGTTCTCTGCTCTCTCTCCATCATGACTCGCAGATTGCCCGGCTTTCCCTTACCCGTCAGGGTCAGTGGTTACTGACTCAAGCGGGTATCTCGCCCATTCCCTGCGCCCCGTTTACCTCTCCTATTCCCACCCCGGCTCCCAATCTTCGGATCCTCCCCCTTCCGTTCAACATATCCCGCGTTCTGCACGCCGGCCGTCGTCATGCGGCCGCACAGCACCATTCCCCTCTCTTTGATACCCAGGGTGTAGATTACACGGATGCCTCCTTCGTGGCTCCTCGAGGTTCCTGCGGCTACGCCCTGTAGCACCCCCACCTCCCCGCTACTGAAAATCACACCAGCGGGCCGTTTCTACGCCCTCCGGATGCATTGTCCCTCGAGGTCCTCGCCATTGCGCATGCCCTCCAGTCATTTGCCCTCCTTCCCTCTCTTCAAGAGTACACAGTCTATTCAGACTTACAAGCCGCTATACACCACATACAGAAACGCACCCTAACCCCTTCTCTTCAACAGGAGGTCGAACGAGCGGTCTCCGCATTGCAGCCTTCCATCGTTTTCCTCCGCTGGGTCCCTGGGCATTCAGGGATTGACGGCAATGAGCTGGCTCATCAGCTCGCCCGTGACACACTTTTCCGGGCACCGTTGATCCCCTGGCCCAAGCCCTCGGAGGACGGTGGGAGACTTACCCTTCGCCGCACCATAAAAGAGGTCTACCTCGAGCTCCGCCTCGACAAATGCCTTTACTCTCCCCCTCATCCATCACTCACAGTGCCGGAGCTCGCCTTCTTCGGCACGTTCAAATGAATGCAATCATCACCCCGTCTCGCCTCTTTCTCTATCGCTATCGATCGGACCCTTTATGTCCCAACTGCCCCTGTATCTATGCGGACCTTGCCCATTGCCTCTTCTATTGCCCGGCTGCTCAGCAGTCGGGTTCCTACCCCCCACCTTCTTTATCCATCACCACCTGGCTCGACTGGCTTGGCGCTTGAGGGGAGGAAGAACAGCGACTTCTGGTCGCCCAGGCGGTCGACATGCTCGGCCTGTAAATTTTGGCTGAATAAACGTCTTTTACTACTACTACTACTACTATCTTTTGTGTTTCTTCACTTAACCACCTGTCCCAAAAGATGCTTCAGTTGTCTCTGGTTATGCTTGTTCACCTTTGGGCACGTCGGAAAAAGTTGGTCGATACATCTTGAGTCTCTTGAACAGTAACACAGCGGATAATTTCTCTGTTGGCTGAATTAATCTAGGGGTATACGAAATCCTGGCGAACGAATTCAGTTATAAGTTAAAACATAGGTAAAACTTCGCATCTGGTGTCAAATGTTGCTAATCTGATGGCCATAACAAGGGTCTCTTGCATTTGTTTGATCAATCCACTTCGCATAAAGCCTTTGAAAATACTTTATTCGCATTTCCAGCGTGAACACCTTCCAGACGCGATGTTACAAAACTTATGACGGCAATGGGCGCCTCCAAGGTGCAAAACTTGCGATTTTGGTATCTTCACCTGCTTCGCACGTGTTATGCACTTCCCCGCCGGCTTTTCACACGATCAGAGCCGCCTCAGTGCGCGTTGTACTTGCTGCACCACAGTGGCAGCAGCTTGTTTCGCTCACCTGTGCATCCACCCCAACGCCGTCGACGTGGTGAGGAGAGGTCTCATTGGAAAGACTCAGAAGAGAGCAACTCGTTATGCCCTCCTCCAAGGAGCTTGGGACTGATATTCTACCGGTCTACTTTCTCGTGTTCTGCCTTGTAGTATACTCACTGATAACTAGATTAATTTTTAATTGCCAGAATAACACTGCCAGTGCGACGCACACCTGACTGGACGGCTCCGAATGGTTCAAATTTGTATCAGTTACCTGAGTTTTTTCCAGGTGATCCATAACAACCACTCGACAGACGGGACAGAGAAGAAGAGACACAACACATAGCGCTGACTTGGAACTAAAACGTTTATTGGCCGCCAGCCAGTATAAATATCCTAGGACTGATCTTTGGGTTAGTTGGTATGCGATGTTCAAGAAGAGCGCGAAAAAGACAGGGTCTAAATAGAGATACACACAGAAAGGCACTGTCTGTGTGTATCTCCCTTTAGACCCTGTCTTTTTCGCAGTGTTCTTCTTGACCATAAATACTGCCCTGGTGGCCAGAAAAGATACAAGCACGCTTGACTTGCGTGAGATTCAAAATCGCCTTTGTATCAGGAACGTGTCAACAGACAAGTGTCATACGTGGGAAATGATGTCACCGCTACAGCAGGCAAAAGTTAGCATTCACAACCAAGGTAACGATTTTCCTTATCTGACAGCGCTACTGAGGGAGTGCTGATACAGACTTATGAGGTCTTAGCTATCAGGTGGGCTTCTATTACTTCCCTTGCTAGCGAGTAACGGTTCTTTGGTATCACATATCATTCCTTATACAGTGGAAAACAGACCTTAGTGTCATCATCGTCTTCGTCATCTTCGTCATCCTTGCAGTATCTGCAGTGTTTCGCTACGTTCCCTGTGACGGCGACCTGAGAGACATTATATTCGTGCTCCTGTAATCTTTCGTTAGCACATTGCCTACTTTGGCCCATGTAACACTCGCGACATGACAGAGGCAGAGAACAGCAAACAAATAGCGGCTTATTTATACAAATACCTCTCAAGTTCCACACTTGAAACATTGTGTGAGGGGAGGGGATACAATATTTAGCAGTGAAAAGATGGTACAAAGTGGAACGAACAAAATTAAACAATATTAAATACATTGGACGGCAAACAATTATTACACCGTACTTGAAGAAAACCGTATTATATTGACAGAGAAGAAAGAACTACTAAGAAACACTACGAACAACTAACAACTAAGAAAGAACAATGAAGAAAGAGAATAAATTACTCCTTCCTGGCAAGGCACGGATTGTTTCGCGTGTCTTATCAAGCAGCTACGTGGTTTTCTTTTCACTGAGTCTACATTTTTTGACCAGGCTAAACATTCGCTTAGGCGCCAAGAACAAAACCTTGACGCCAGCACGTTTCCCAATTCTTTTCGAGTTGTGCGACGCTTCCTGCAGGTACTGTACCACGGAAGTGTTTCTTTTCCTCTTGTCTCGCTTCACACATCCTATCAAATCTGAACTTTTCCTGCAGTTTCTCCGCAACGGAACCTAAAACGGCTGAAGAGTAGCCAGCCTTTGTCAGGCGGTTCAGTTGGTTGCAAAAACTGTCCTCCAACCTGTGCACACAAGATTTTTTTACAGCGTTGTAACGCACAGGATAAACAATTGCTCTCTTCACCAGCTTTGAAGGAGCTGATGAAAAAGGCAAGATTGGCTTTGCACCCCGGGGCTCAAAAGCCCAACAAACATGAGATGAGGTGAAGTGAAGCAAAAAATCTAATAGCCTAATAAAATCCGTCGCTGGTACATTGTATGGTAAAGTCAATGGATTAAGGCACTCTGAGAACACCGAGTGGGCGTCATGCATGTGCTGCTCGAATTCGTGGTTGTCACCGTTTTTGTATATTTTCCCCCATCCATTTCGCCGCCCGCGAAATGCAGCTTTCGTTGCCAGGATCGAACCCGTTAACTCGTGCTTGCTAGTAGAGCACCACTGCTACAGCGCAACTGTGGCAGTTTAGGGTGGTGGATAAAGCCCTGAGCGGACTTTGACGAACCAGACTCGTCATCAGTCGGCTGTCCCTTAGGGTTCACGACGAGTCCGTCTTGTCTGTTTTCTGGCACTCTTTCTCCAGTTTAAAGCGAGTAGGGCTCGTTCAAAAGAATTTTTGAACGAGTCCCCCCTCCCCCGCCCCCTCCCCCTAACCCTCTTGATTAGCGCTGTTAGCGCGACTGCTGCGGTAGCCCTCGCTACCTCAGCCGCGGCTCTAGCAACGCAGCTACAGTAGGGTTGGAGAGTGGGGAGGGGGGGGGAGGCTCGTAGACCGCTCGCTGAACTGACTCTTTCCATAAGTTCTCTCTCTCGGTCTGCGCGCTACTGTTGCTCCAAAAAGTGACCTCTTCGCCTTGCGATCCCGGCCTTATTGAACGAATTTCGATGGAGGCTAAATTCTAGAGGCTTGTGTACTGTGCGATGTCAGTGCAAGTTAAAGATCCCCGGGTGGTAGAAATTTCCGGAGCTTTTCACTACGGCGTCCCTCGCTGCCTGAGTCGCTTTGGGACGTTGAACTCCATAAACCAGCCAACCATCTTCGCTTTGGTTCGTCGGTGGCCTCCGCCGTCCGTGCTTCGGACAGGCGAGAGCCATCGGCGCCGAAACCACGCGAGTAACCGCGCGGCGGCAATGGAAACGCGCTGCTCGTGCCGTGTCTTTTAATGCAATTACTAATTAGGTGGTGTTGACTGAAGTGCTTTTGGACGTTCTACTTGGTTTAACAACGATAAAAGCTTACCATCCTTTTGACCGGCGTGATGCCTTTAGTAGCAATTCTGGCCAAAGATAGATCGCAAATTATCTTAACAGAAGATGTAAAGCAGGAACAAAGACGTCTAACGCATTTCTCAGCGTATAAAATCTGTTCTTCGGACACTGAACGAAGCCTTCGGCACATTTTTGCGGAGCTGCCAAAAACCACTCGCCTCTTATTGTCGCCGTAACTGCCAGCCGCTAGCATCGAAAGAAATCAGTACAGAGGATGCCTCTGGTATAGCATGTTAGCTCAAAGGACGACAAATGTGGCTTTAAGCGCATACGTGTTAGTGCTTCACCGAGGAAGCAGTGCAAAGGAGACAAAAAATGACTCTCTTTAGCGTAAGCAAGAGATACCATCTTGCGTAATCAAATGCGTGTAATGCGGCACGTTAGTTTTCAAAGGAACAACAAGCAAGCGACATCACAATACGCTATCGAGGCTGCCAGAAGCAGATCTGTTCGCAAGCAGAGCGAGGGGTCTTTATGTGACTGAAGGATTATCGTTGCCAGATTATGAGGCCACTCCCTTCTACTCATTATCAGCAACTGAAGCTAGCCGCTCACGTCACCGCCATAAATACATATGTTGCGGGACTTGCTGTTTCAGAAGCACCCTACAGTCGAAGCATAGCGCACTTACGGCGTTTCTTAACCAGCTGCACAAGCGCCACAGTTGCAGATCCGGCCAGCCTTCCCGGTCACATTTCCGTTTGACGCGCTGCATCGAGGGAAGATGGCTGAGTCTTTGTCTGAACCGGGATACTTCTGTCTTCCTATCGATGTCTGGCTGAACATTGTGGTTTACCTCGACGTCGAGTCACTCCAAGCCCTGCAAGAGAGCGATATGGTCCTCCGGGATCTTTGGGCCATGCCGACACTTAGCCGAACAGTTACGTTGAGCCGTCACTCGGATGCGTCTGCACTGCTTCGCTACCTGCTGCATTGTGATGTACGTTCTCTCAGGGTTCTTCGTCTCACCGGTTGCCTGATGGCTATCCCTCAAAAGTTATTCCAGGCATTATCTGTCTGCGTACATCTGGCGGAGCTGTACTGCGTGAACTGCATTGTAAGTCCTCGGCGCCTTTTCGACATCCTCGCCACATCGATGTCCTGGCTGACCCGGCTCGAATGGTCGCTTTTTCGTGAGAAAACCTACGGGGAGAGGTTCGATGTTATCTGCTCCTCGGAGAATGAAGTCATATCGAAATTGCGGCACATGTACGTGGAAGTCGCTGACGACTTTGCAAGCTGTGACCTGCTGAAGAGAATCCGGAAACGCTGCGTGAGCCTGAAAAACCTGCACATCCATGCACTTCACGCAGACAGATCTGGCGCGCTAGCTGCCTGCTGGAACGTGGTTGATCCCGACTGGATGCTGGAAAGCTTCTCCTACACTAGCCAGGCGTTTTCGGAAAATGGCGAATGGTTCCTCGCGATGGCGGTGGAACTTCGTGTGCCACTGCCGGACCTGTGCGTCACCTCTGCCGTTTTCGGGAACGTAACCTATCGTATGCACCCGGTTGTCTCATGCGCGTGCGTACACCTGACGGACGTGATCGAATCCGAAGAGCTCGCTATTCCAGAAGAGGAGCTGATCTTCTGCGTCGAATGCTGCCCCGACGCGCCAACGCAGATGGCAGAAGTGGCCGATCGACCGTGGTTGAGGCGATTGCAGTCGCTGACTTTAGTCTTGCTTCCCCCCTCTGGAATGACGGATGGTCGCCGTCGGAGTCATTACGTTAGCCTGGCGCGCTCTTCGTCCTTGAACATGTTTCTCCGCGCATGCTACAACCTGACTGAGCTCAACTTGAGCTTTGTTCATTTCGAGGCTGGAATGGATTTGTGCCAGATATTCCCTTCGGAAGCGCTATCGCTCTTGCGAGCCATCGCCCTGCCACAGTGTGGACTGCAGACGAACGCATCTCTCCAACTCATCGCCGCTTGTTGTGCCATGCTGGAAGAAATTGACGTGCGCGGCGAAGCCGATACGAGCTCTTTTTGTTTGGAATGCCCTTTGTGTTCTCTGCACTTTACTGCTCTCAACAGAGACACGGTATCCGCTTTGCACCGTGGGACAAGGCTTCAGAGGCTTACGCTGTTTTCGTTCTGCGGTCTTCGGTGCTACAGATTCTTAGCCGAGTGTAACTTAGTGCGCCTCCGTCTGTCCTGGCCAGAGAAGAGCATGACTTGCTGCGATGGACGATCGTTCATCGCGTGGTTGAGTTCAAGTGTGAACTTGCGTGCACTGACACTGTGCAGTCCCAACTTGGCCCTCAGTGCGATCTGCAAGGAACTCGGCGGAGCAGGCGTGTTTAATCTGCGGACCCTGTGTATCGTTTCCGGCGTTGATCCAAGTCACGGCGCTTTGGAGTCCATCTCCGAGCTCTCCAGGAGGCTACCACTGCTAGAAACTCTCCATGCGCACTACTGTAAAACAGACCACTATGAACACCGGGTGACTTGGATTCGATGTTGGCGACTCAGCTGCCCGGGTGAAAGGCTGGACATGGAGGAAGGCGCCTTTCTTGCGAATGCACCGTGCTCACCTGATTGCACTATGGCGACGTTTATTGGACTGAAGAAGCCGCGCCACTAAATCATGGCATACTTTGACAGTGTAGCCGCATTTGCAGAAAGTAGGTATTGAATTCCTTCTGCGTGCGTATCCTGCATATTCGCGCAAGTAGAACTAATATGCACCGAGCAGGGGACAGCGGTGCGGTTTACTTTCGGCACAGCTTGACGCCGCTGACTGGACATGGAGGCAGGGAAGCGTATATGCCTTCACTTTGCTCGGTACCCTTAGGGACTTCGGTTGTCCCTGTGTTCGGATTTTAGCGTGCTCTTCTTGTGCGAGGTGTGATCGTTGCTGTATCTTTAGTGTCGCCATATTTCATACCATGCAACAATGCCGGGGTTCTTTCACTCATGTTTCGCACGTTTTATCTTGGTCCATGAGCCTACTTTGGCTGTGGTTTTTAAACATTGCCGAGCACGTTTTCATCGTACGTGGTTTTTATGAACTATGCAGTTTGGAACTGTTGCAATTTTAGTCTGTGACGAAGGGGGCGTATTCCTCTTGTGTGCGAAAGTCTTACCATTTTTTTTGCTGATTTTGTGTAGTGTCAACATGTGCCCACCTGACATGGCAAGAGACTAGCGAGATGTCTCGAACCATGCTCAGCTCTTTTAATTTTTTTTCTGCGTTGTGTGTCGATGCTTATTGATTGCGCGGGTATCCATTGCATTCTTCAACCTATTAAAGAGTCAAGCAAGACGGTAATGGCCTTTGTCATATTCCTTTCTTAGACTGTGTGCTTTTTTATCGCTTGATATTGCGCGGCCTTATCAAGAGTTTACTCCCCGCTGAGAGAGATTAACTGGCGTATGGGCGTACAGGCTGTTGTGCCCAAAGATTCTACAGTACTTGGGGGCAGGCATTTATGGGCTTTCCGGGGCCTCTATTGGAGATAAACGTGCCTAGCACAGTCAGTATGTTCCGAGTCGTGTAAATATAGCGTGGGATCCCAATCATTGATAAGGAAAGGAAGACCCACTATTCATCTCTATCGGTGGGCGCCATAACCTCTGGATTGCTCCCGGTTATTTTACACGACCTGGGGTTTCTTATCGTACAGCCGCCGCGCACCTAACACGAATGATGAACAGCGTGGTTTAGACAGACGCCGGCGCCACGAAGCGTTAACCGCCCGGTGTTATATAACGCTGCCTTAGGTAACGCTGCCGGTGTTGACAACAGTGGTTCCCCTCCTAACCACCAGATGGCGCCACTAGTCTAAACATCGGCGCGCTATTGTTTTAAAAGTGAGAATGTTAGAAATGGCGTCAGGTCCGCAAAATATAGTTCCATTTAGCATACGTAAGCGCGCGTACGGGTATAGTATGTAGACAGCATCGATTAACATTTTTGTCATATCTGTGTACTCCGTGAGCAGACGACACAAAGACGCAAAACTGGGAAACCCGCGAATAGCGTTGGCAATCGTGCTCTTGCGCGAACAGTAGGCGCGCGGGTGTTATGACGTCCGGTCGCAGCTTCCACAGGCGGCCGCCAGGTGTAACGGTACGGCAATAATTAAGTCGCAAAAAAAAACGTGCTGTCCGCCTTATTTCGCTAAAGCGCTTGTCGCATTTCTAAATTTCAGCAGTCAAGCTGTTTTTTACATGTAAACGAGCAGCTCCAAAACTTTGGTTCAGTATCCCTTTAACACGAATGGCGGGCAGGCTGGCTTCGACTCCTGCGCCACGAAGCGTTAACCGCCAGGTGCGAAGTAATAGTGGGAGCATATTTTCGGCGGCTGCAATTAGCTGGTGGGCAGTTCGATTTGTCTGGTTTTTGCGCCTAGGATAGGATAGGATAAAGTTTTTTTGCTCTATTTTGCAAGTTATTACGGTCGACAGAGGTCGGCGCCCCTATTCCAGGGCACCACTGAGTTTGGCTGCTCCCTGGGCATGGATGACCAGTTCTCTCTGGAGAACCGGGTTGCCGCTGGAGAGCAAACTCTCCCACTGTACCGCACTCGGATGTTGTATTCTATGGAAAGCCTCGTTTCTTTTGCATTCCCACGTGATATGATGTAGGGTGGGTTTGGCCCCACACCATGGGCATATGTCCCTGTACTCATCCGGGTACATTTTGCTTAATATATGTAAGTTCGGAAAGGTTCCCGTTTGCAGTTGCCGCCAGTATACTGCTTCTTGTTGATTTAAAAGATTTTGTGGGGAGGACACTTTGCCCTCATTCCTCTGTAATAATTCAATATCTCCGAATACTCCGGGACTACCCGGGAGAACTCCTCGTGGGTCGCGTGTTAAAGCGCTCGGTTCGTGTGCTGGCGAGCTACTTCGTCGGCCCTCTGGTTGCCCTCGATTCCAGTGTGTCCCGGTATCCAGAAAATAGTGTGTCTGAATGGTTCTTTGGGAAAGTCTGCGCGAAGGAGATTGCGAAGTGCTTTCCGACTGATTCTGCCATTCATATAGTTACGGCATGCCTCTTTGGAGTCTCTGAGTATTACTAGGGGTCTGTTTGCGCGATATCCCTCCACGGCCGCTGGAGCAACAGCCATTTCTTCTCCTTCGGTTAGCGTACAATCCCAGGCCGATGCGCAAGTGATTTCCTTGTAGTCCGAATTTATCCCTGCAGCTACGGCTTTCTGATCTATCTTCCCCCTTTTGTAAGGGTATTGCGCGTCCTCGGTGTATACCGTATTTGCCTTGCCTGCCAGATACTTTTCTACATATTTTGCTCGCGCCTTTCGCCTGGCTTCGTGCAGGTTCGGATCCATGTTTTTTGGCAGCGAGCTTACCTTAAGCGTGCAGCGGATATCGTCTGGTATGCTCGCAGTTTTTCGTTCTAGTCTTTTAATTTCTGGATATCCTGATTTTAATAGGAGCGCTCTGCCAGCGGGAGTCTGCTGAAGTCTCACGCTGCGTTGAGAGTTGTGCTTCCCTGAGCTCTTCGAAGGTGTTGTGAACCTCTAGGCTGAGCAGCTTCTCCGTTGCTGTATTGGATGGGAGATGGAGAGCTGTCTTGTACGCTTTTCTTATGAGGGTGTCGGCTTGATCCCTTTCACCTTTGTTGGTGTTGTGGTACGGAAGAAAGTACGTGACTCGGCTGATCACGAGGCTCCTGACCTGCTTGATCGTGTCTCCCTCCTTCATGCCGCTTCTCTTTTGCGAGACTTGGGTTATCATTCTTGAGACTTGCGCTGTTGCTTGTTTGAGGAGGCTGAGTGTGTGAGAGCACCTCTGGTTGCTCTGCACCCGCATTCCCAAGATCCTGATCTTGTCTTTCTCCGGTATCCTATGTCCCTCGAGGATGACATTGAGGCTTTCCTCCGTCTTCTTTCCTCTCCTTACTCTCAGAAGTTCGGACTTCTCCGTAGAGCAGGTGAGGCCTCTTTCTCTGACGTATTCTTCCACGCATGTGGTAGCCACCTGCAAGCATTCTTCCTTTTGGCTGAGTGAGCCCTGGTTGGTCCAGACTGTGATGTCGTCGGCCTGTACCGGATCGCTCCGTAGACAGCGCGCTCGTGAAGGAGGCGTTTTTCCACGTTTCGCTCACAGTGGGGTCTCGCGCGCCCATGCAACGTGTTGCAGTTTTCTTATCGCGTGAACCTGACATTGCGCGCGAAGTTGCCGCAGCTCGTGTGCCTTTCTAGTTTTGCGCTATGGAGGTCGATCTAAAAAAAACAAATGCTTCGAACACTGCTAGGAGCACGAGGTCGGGTGGCGAATTCGCAGATGGTTTTGGAGCAACTGGTCTCATAAATGCAAATTTTCAGTTGGGCTTAATGCTACTTTTTTATTGGGCTAGCTGCTCTCTGCTAATCAACAGTATCATCTCATAATGAGGTAGGAACGAGATGTTAGCGTAATCATGCTGCTCATGTCGCGTGCAGTTAACCGCTCATCTGCACGAGCCCTTCTACTGAGGCCAGTGTGACTGACACGGCTGCGAATACATCCTAATAATGAAAAGCAGAACCAACCAAAAAAGGACAATGACGATAAAAGAAACCTACACCACTTGCAATTTTTTTTTCATCACTCGTCGTGGTGTACGTCTCTCCTCCCGTCCTTGTCATTCTTTCACTGTTTCTCCGCTTCTTAATGTCCCAGCTGGTGCAGTTTTCCACTCTTGTACGTTTTCGTACTGAAACATCGCAAGCTGTGAAAACAAATTACTGTCAATAAACATCAAGGGTTAAAGCAGTATTTTGTTACATGTGTATGCAACTCTCTTCATTTGTCTCTTCGACCCACAACGCTACTCATGGACGACAGCGCTATTCCAACAGCCAAGCGGGCGCACGAGCCTCACCTCTTCTTTTTGTGTTTGCCAAAGCAATTTCTTCAGGCGTTGTTGAAATTTGAGCTCCTTTGCATGCTGCATCTCCACTTGTGCGGCAGGAATGTACTTGCACACACTGAAAAATTTGCCTCTTGTGCTGCCGTTGGAAGGATACTGGGCCGGGCCCGGGTCGGTCGTCAAGCCGAGCTTGGTGGGGCGCTTTGTGCTTGTTTTCATATGCTTGGTGATTACTCGTTTTTACACATCAGGCTTTAAATGCATGCTTTAGAATTATATTTCTGAACTATCAACGATATATGTATCGGCGAAGAATTGCCTCTATACGCCAAATTGCAGTAGCTGTTAACATCCGAGGAGTGGGGCGTCCAATATGCTTTCTGATGAATACTTGGTATTGTAGCGAGAGCTACACTACCCGCAGTTTCTCCGTTTCGCTGTGGCTGTCGGTGGCCAGTTCTGCGCATGCCAGAGGACCCGACTGACGTCAAAGCCGCGCAGCTGGTGCGCCGCGCCCCGACCGCGGAGCAGACGCCGCTCGCCGCCGAGCCAAAATATAGTGCCGGAACCATCGAGACGGCCGCGTGTTACTTTACAGACCACCGGGCCGTCTTTCTGGCAGTCAATATAGTTGAACAACACGTGCCGCCTTCATCATATGCCTCGTCTTTAATGTGTAACACGTTGCCATGACGATAAGCAAAAGAACTAGACGTAACTAGAAATATACCGTACCTCTCGCTACGTATAACCTGGTATAGCTGACCTAAGCCACTGCCAAATTTTTAGGAGTTAGCTCGTTCGCTTTATATATCGTGACCACGCTGGGTGGAGCTGTATAATAACTGCCTGTGTACGAATTCATTTCGCGAATTCCGCCACTATTGCAGAACCATGGTAATTAAACGCGAAGAAGCACGGCGCTGTGCACGGCCAGACACGTTCAGTAGGTACCAAAGTAAAATTACGAGGAACTTTAGCGGCTAAAGTGGTGAAAGGCGAAAGCCTGAGTGCTGCCTTCTGCTACGCGATTGTTCACTGCACATTTTGTTGGTTCATTAATTAACTGCCAATTAATGACGCTTGAGCTTTGCCTTTAGGAGTGGAACGCGACAGCGTGTTGTAGCGCTGCCAAGGAGTCCAAGGAGCGCCACCACCCGTTCGGCGCGATGCGTTGCCCTTTGAACGCAACGCTTTTTGAGGATAGGAAATGCGGCTGTAATTCTTTGTCATCTCGGTGGACACCTGAGCCGCACCGTACAGGAAGGGAGGAAGTGTGAGTGAAAGAAGAAAGGGCGGCCGTAATGAAGAAAATGAAAATTGTATTTGAGGAAAGGAAGCTGCGCAGTTACTGTCTCACATATTTCGGTGGGCACCCGTCAAAATTCTCGCGCGGTGACGTCACAACAACTTGGACCAATCTGAAACGCGGCCAAATACGCCTTGCTCGTCGGTAAATTGGTTTTTGAGGAAAGGAAATGTATCTGTCTCTCAAATCTCGGTGGACACCTAAACCTCGCCGTAACGGGAAGGAAGGAAGAAGGGAGTGAACGAAGACACCGTATTCACTAGACGCGCCTTTGTTCCTTCCAAACCATCGAGCTGGCATGGCGGAGTGGTAGCGTGCTCGACTCGCACTCCGGAGACCGGGGTTCGATTCCCAAGCCCGGCCAATTTCCTGCTCGGTTTTATTTATTTATCTGGTCTGACTAGAAAGGTGAATTAGGCTAATTGGTGTTAAGTAAGTCCCACTAACTTGGAGCATCACTGTGCGATGTCAGTGCACGTTAAAGAACCCCAGGTGGTCGAAATTTCCTTAGCCCTCCACTACGGCGTCTCTCATAGCCTTAGTCGCTTTGGGACGTAAAACCCCCATGAACCATAAACCTATACGATCTTTAAATTGGTTGCATGGTTAGTAGCCAAAGTACAATTGGCCCCGTTTGAAATTCGCGCACTCTGACGTCACGTCCGTTTCGACCAATTGAAAAGCGTGACATTTCTGTCGAAAGCTCCTGCTTACAACGATGAGGCATTAAAGGCTTCCGCCTTAAGTTAGCGCCTGTAATGGGCGAAAAAATTGCGCTTCAGAAATAGCGACGATGGGCGGGCCGACAAAGCTGTCTGCTCCACGCTGAGAGCACTCCTTCTGCACGCAGCGCCATCACCTGCTGCTCCAAGCGGCCGTCGCTGAAACTCTAAGTGCTTTGCCGGCATGCGGCATAATTTAGAGGTTTCTAGTACACTGTGGTACTACCTGGGCTGAACGTCCCAGCCAGAAAACGCCACCTGGCAGCGCGCATTTTAAGGCGAAAGCCTTTTCTTTGGAGGAGAAATTCGAGGCCCGTGTACTGTGCGATGTCAGTGCACGTTAAAGAACCCCAGGTGGTCGAAATTTCCGGAGCCCTCCACTACGGCGTCTCTCATAGCCTTAGTTGCTTTGGGACGTTAAACCCCATAAACAAACCAACCAACCAAAGCCTTTAATGCCTCATCCCTGTCGACAGAGGGCTGTCAGCAGAGGTGTCACGCTTTCGACGGGTTCCCACCGATATATCTGAGACAGTTACTGCATTTCCTTCCCACAAATAAAATTTTCATTTTCTTCATTACGGCCCCTATTTCTTCTTTCTTCGATCCCGGCCGCGGCGGCTGGAATTTCTTTGGAGGAGAAATTCTAGAGGCCCGTGTACTGTGCGATGTCAGTGCACGTTAAAGAACCCCAGGTGGTCGAAATTTCCGGAGCCCTCCACTACGGCGTCTCTCATAGCCTCAGTCGCTTTGGGACGTTAAACCCCATAAACCAACCAACCTATTTCTTCTTTCACTCCCACTTCCTCCCTTCCTTTACAAACGGATGACGGGTGTCCGCCGAGATATGTGAGACAGTTACTGCGTCATTTCTTTCCCGGAAATACAATTTCCATTTTCTTTACCCGCCGCGGTGGCTCAGTGGTAAGGCGCTCGACTACCGAGCCGGAGCACCGGGGTTGAACCCGACCGCGGCGGTCGCGTTTCTATGGAGGCGAAACGCAAGAGGCGCCCGTGTGCTGTGCGATGTCAGTACACGTTAAAGATCCTCAGGCGGCTGAAATTATTCCGGAAACCTTCATTACGGCACCTATTTCCTCTTTCTTCTTTCACTCCTGCCTTCCTCTCTTCCCTTACGGCGAGGTTCAGGTGTCCGCCGATATATGTGAGACAGATACTGCGCCAATTCCTTTCCTCAAAAACCAATTTACCAATCATTTTCTTCATTACGTCGTCTCTTCCTTCTTTCACCCCCACTTCCTTCCTCCCTCTACAAACGGATGACGTGTGCCCACCGAGATATGTGAGCCAGTTACTGCGCAATTTCCTTTCCTCAAATACAATTTTTATTTTCTTCATTATGGCCCCTCTCTCTTCTTTCACTCCCACTTCCTCCCTTCCTGCACAGTGCGGTTAAGGTGTCCACCGAGATGACAGAGATATTACTGCGCAATTTCCTTTCCTCAAAAAGCGTTGCGTTCAAAAGTAAGTACTCAATAATTATGTGCGACGCCATACAGTGGTGATGTCACTAGTACCACAGAGGCTGTCAAAGTGGTGCGGAAAACGCTTTCGCCTCTACGCACTTTAGACGGTCAAAGTGCCCCTGCTGTAGCCGTCTTCCTAAAGCATATCTGCAAAATACCCTGCATGTTAGTCACCCCTTCGCGTCTAATCGTACATACCTCGCACATGCGCCGAGTAAAGATAACATTTCACCGGAACAACAGTCTTTGATCTCTTGCCGAACCAAAAGTGTAAGAAATCGACTGACATGGCACAACATATGCGCAAAGCCTCTAGCCAAAGGTCAGCTAGAGTGATACAATGGATTCCAAGGGAGGCAAACTTAGCCCCAGTGTCAGATGTGAGGATGTAACCAAGAAGTTTGTTGGAATGCGGCGGCGGCTGATCGCACACCACACGGCTTTTTCGAGATCGGTGTTAGCGGAAGTAGTTCATGCAGCGGACACAGTTGTCAATGGGGAGTCTTGCGCTTCTTGAAGTCCTTCAGGAATTTCCGCTTGGGTGAGCAAGCACACCTGGAAGAGGCGCTCAGAGTTAGCGGCCGAATTGCCCACAATGAAGCCACTTGGGCAATGCAATAGGCATCTCTGTAACATAGGAGGACAGCCTGGAAAGTAACGAAGAGCAAGGTAGACACATGACCAGTGAACATGCACTCTGGACACCGCAGCACTCCTTTGCACACTGATGTTGTAGCCGGTACGTTTCGCCATCGCAGACCCAGGCAGTCTGGATTAACGCCTTCAATTCATGCAGTTACTACGTCATGGTATGTGTTGTTGAATGTCGGGAAAAGCTCCTAGAGTTTTTAAATGCCTGGGGCAGAGTCTTGGGCTTCTGTAGCCTCTTTATCTACTTAGCCGGTGTGAACGCACGTACCATCTTACAAGTTAAATTTTGCAGCGCGTATGAAGAGTAGGTAGACACAATACACAGTCGCAGCCTCCGCGCTGGATTAGTGGTAATGGTGCCCGGCTGCTGACCCGCAAGACGCAGGTTTAATTCCCGGCCACAACGGGCGCATTCCGATGGAGGCGAAATTCTGGAGGCTCGTGTACTGTGCGATGTCGGTGCACGTTAAAGAACCCTTAGTGGGCGAAATTGTCCGGAGCCGAGCACTGCGGCTTCCCTCATAGCTTGAGTCGCTTTGGGGCATTAAATCCTATAAAACGAAACCAAACAATACACAGTCGTGCATAATCTAACAGCAGTCTATTGTTTTCTCAAAATTGCAATAAAACAATGAATTGCGTGTAAGTGCACTAAAATGAATGCAATTGTAGAAAATGAAAACGAAAAGCGGGCTTCACAGCACTCATTCCTACATCGTGCAGATAGGCCACAGGAACCACAACAGCACTCGGGTTTCTTGAAGTCAAGCAGGAGGGAAAATGACGTCACATGACGTCGCGTAACGCGGAGGCTCCTGGGTATACTCTCGACTGTTTCTTCCAACCTCTACGGAGATGTTGGGTGGCCGCAGCAGGAGGGTAGAAGGGGCTCTAACTGCCAACTAGTGGAATCAGCTGGGCTAACTGCTGTGCCGGCGTGGCCGCCACGAACGCCACGCCCGAGCGCGTTGGGGGACGCCGGAACGGCGGCCTGAGGAGAGAGAGACGGACGCAGACGCGGACTAACGTTGAACGCCCAGTTTATTGTTGTTGTTGCGGGGACTGGTAGAAGGATGAAAAGGAAGTTGCATGGGCCTGCCTACTGGCTCGAGCCAAGCCACCAGCGCTGCCGCGTGCAGATAGAGGAGAATTAAAAGGTTAGAGGAAAGAGAAAAAGAAAAGACGCGCGTCGCAGCAACAACCTCGTCCTCCGAAGCGGACGCTGCTGAAAAAATAGATAAGCGGCCGAGGCCCCGATCGCTCCACCCCTGCCCACTTTATTCAGAGCGCGGCGCATCAAATAGGCGAGTAATCTTTGGTCTCGAAACTGAAACCACGATATAACGCTAATGATGATGACTAAGTTCAGCAATTATATATCAGCGTGTGGTAGAGTTCTTCTGAAGGCTGCCAAAAAGAAGGTAGAAAGACGACGTTGAGAAACTTGGACGTTGAGAAGAGGAAAAATGTCAGCGTGGGGTAAGATACTTAATTCGATCGAATTATGATGAATATGAGGATAGTCCAGCTGCTTGGCGAGAAGAAAGAATGTACTCGCGTCATTTGCGTCGCGTTCTGCGCGTGTCAGAAGTTTAGCGACGCTGTCAGCCGTTCATGTTGCTTACTTTTACTTTTTTTGTTTACTTTTCTCTTCCCCATTCACTACAAATCCATCAGGAAAACTTTCTGTGCACCCCACTTCTTGGCCGATCCCCACGTGTGGGCATGCGCCATTGTAAGAGGTTAACAAGAACAACAACAGTTTCCAGCGCAGCTTCATCTACGGCTGGCCGTCGTCCCTTGTAGCTTTTCTTGCACGAGCAACTCTGAACTTCACCATAAACCTTTTGTGGTCAGTGGCAGGCGAGGTTACCAAGGCTTAATTTGAGTGCGCTAGCTCTGGAGCCTTACTGTTTGCAGTGGGGTGGGGAAGGGGTCGGTAATATTGCAGCGCGGAAGCACTACCTGATTAACAAAGCTGAAAAATCGGAGGTATAAGTGAAGCCTCAACCTTAGACCTCTTACGTTCCAGCGGCGGAGGGCTTGCGCAGCTGCTCCATCTACCCGCGCAACGCCCCCCCCCCCCACCCCACCTTGCTACCCGCGCCATGCCGTCGACATCCCCCCCCCCCCCCCCCCCCCCCAAACCCTCCGCACGCTCACCACCTCCGCCGCAGCTCAAGCAACGCCGCTACGAGAGGGGTGCGGAATGTAGGAGAGGATCGTTAAGGCACATTAAGCAAGCTACATCGCAATGCGCTATCGAGGCTGCCAGAAGCAGATCCGTTCGCAAGCAGAGCTACGGGTCTCAATGTGACTGAACGATTACCGTTGCTAGATTATGAGGCCACTCCCTTCTACGCATTTTCAGCAACTGAGGCTAGCCGCTCACGTCACCGCCGTAAATACGTGTGTTGCGTTTCTTTCTGTCTTAGAAGAACCCTACAGTCGAAGCACATCGCACTTACAGCGCTCCTAAGCCAGCTGCGCAGCCGCCACAGTGCCAGATCCGGCCAGCCATCCTGGTCACATTTGTGTCTCACGCGCTGCATCTGGGAGAAGTGTACCCCTATTACACAGGCGCTTTAACGGCCGCTAAAGAAAACGGCAGTTGGCCTTAACGGCCGTTCGGCGCAATTACATGGCAGCGCCAGCGCCGTTGGAAATCCAACGGCGATTGACATCACGGAGCTCGCCGGTCTCCGTTCCGTCGCCGTTTCCGTCCGTGTCGTCGTGAAATAAGCAAGATGGCAGACCCCAGCAGCAACGTGTCTCCGCAGCAGGCGAGTGCGCCGGCGCTAAAACGCTTTGTCTGGACAGTGTCACTGACGCATTTACGTATTAACTTGTGGCAGGATCACCTCGCCGAACTGGGAGCGCAGAAACATAATGCGCCCGTGTACGCAAGGATGACGGCGCTGTTCAACCAGCTCGCCAGCGAGGAATGTGGGCGCGGACGGTCACTGGCGGTACGAAAGAAAAAGGGAAATGCACAGTGGTGCGGCGGTTAGTACAAGCGATAGAACGTCAAATGGCACGCTTCACCGATGGAAACCACAATAAGCACAACTAGCCACTGTACCACAACAAACGTAGCCATTTTGCAACGCCATGGATCGGATTGGATCGGCTAAATGAGCTTCTCGGCTTGTTTTGCAAACAACTCTTGCAAGTAGTCAAAAACACACTGTGCAGCATGTAGCGCAGAAAATAATTAGAGAAACACTTTTTTTGAGTTGGCGAGGTAAAAAGTTCCAGAGTCACGGGATAAATCGCCGAAACAGAAGTGAATCGGCCGAACATGGAAAATGTCGTGTGAGCGCAGCCACCACCGTTCCGTTCCCACGGCCGTTACGGCGTTCAACTGCCGTTGGCGTTAACGGCCGTTGCAAGTGTCCGTGTAACAGGGGTATGAGTCTTTGTCTGAAGCGGAATACTTTTTTCTTCCTATCGATGTTTGGGTGAACATTGTGGTTTACCTCGACGTCGAGTCACTCCAAGCCCTGCAAGAGAGCGATGTGGTCCCCCGGGATCTTTGGGTCATACCGATACTTCGCTGAACTGCCACGTTGAGCCGTCACTCGGATGCGTCTGCCCTGCTTCGCTGCCTTGCGTTGTGATGTGCGTTCTGTCAGGATTCTGCGTCTCACCGATTGCTTGATGGCTGTCCCTCAACAGGTATTCGAGGCTGTGTCTGTATGTGTTCACTCGGCGGAGCTGTATGCGTGAACTGCATTTTAAGTCCCCGGCGCCTTTTAAACATCCTCACCACATCGTTGAATAGTCGCTTTCTGATGAACAAACCTACGGGAAGCTACATGGAGGACGGTGCCTTTGTTCCAAATGGTCCGTGCTCACCAGATTGCTCTATGACGGCGTTCATCGGATTGAAAAAGCCGCGTCACTAGAACATCAAGGTTTGACAGTGCAGGCACACTGGGGAGAATCATTTTGAACCCCTTTTGCCTGCATATCATACAGATTTGCATATGTAGCACCAATATGCATGTAACTGCAAACAGCGGGGCGTTTGACAATCGGCATAACTGGTCGTCGATGACGAAACATGGCTCCAGAGATTCCTATATACCTTCTCCTTCGCTGGGTTTATGAGGGATTTCGGTGGTCACCGCTGTTCGGATTTTAGTTCGTTATTTTTGTACGATATGTGGTCGTTGTAGCATCATTAACGTCACCATCTTTCATACCATGCTCCTGCTCGGACCACGCATCCCTCATTTTTCGCATGACATGTCTGGGGATTTCGTCCCGCTTTGACCCTTGTGGTTACACATCGCCGAGCACATTTCCTTCATACGTGGCTTTTATGAACATGAGCTGTTTCAAGCTCATGTGATTTTAAGGTTTGACGAAGGGGGCGTATTCCTCCGGAGTGCGAACGTTTTGCCATTTCATGTTTCCACATTTTATGTATTGTCAACATGTACTCCCCTGACGTGCGTTACCGGTGCATTGTATTTTATGTCCAAGAGACTTGCATGCCGTCTAGAGCCATGCACAGCGGTTTTTACTGTGTGAACTGTTGATAATGGTTTACCTCATCGGTCTTCATTTTAGTCCTCATTTTTATTAAAGAGTGAGACTATATTGGAGCAAGCTTCATTGTTTCTTTTTTAGATCTTTTGCTTTTTAGTCGCCGACATTGGATCGCTTGGTCGTCAGTTTGCTCCTCGGGAGAAGCGATCTGTCTGGCCTATGGGCGTACAGACGATTCTGCGCAAAGCTTCAAGAGTATACTTGCGCGCAGGCATTTCAGAGCTGTTCTGTTCTTATATAGGAGATAAGCCTAGCTCATCCAGAATCTTCCAAGTAGTGTTACAACGTGCGTGGCCAATACTTATTCGTGATCAAAGATAAGGCGCAGTATTCACCACGCTCTCAGTGGACGACCAAACCACAGCTAGAGTGCCTGGATGGGAGTGAGTGCGTACAGCAAGGTTGCTCTACAGCAACGTAAATGAAATGAGCAGTGCGAAGTCTGTGGCGCACAAGAAACACTTCAACATGTATTTTTTAAATCTTTTTACACGAAGAATATGGGGGCTAGTGCAACGTATGTTTCAAGTTCGCTCCGGCCATAATGGCAGGCTTCAACGTGGCCCGTTTTCTCGTCTAATGGTAGCTGCAACCATGTCCGTTTCCTGGCGCCGGCGGTGCTTCGGCGAGGCTCGTCAAATTCCTGCTCGGGCTATGTATCCGGTGCTGAAGACCCTGCACCTTGTCATCTGGGGATACTCGTCTGGCCAATTAGCAAGAGATGGCGAGGCGTGCTTTCCTCGGTGCTGCCACACAATGGTTATTGTCATAACAGACGGCAGGTTTGAAAAACTAGCACAACGAATGCTTTTAATAGTGCTAGGAGCACCAGGTTCGGTGGCGAATACTAAAACGGTTTTGGAGCGATTTGTCCCTGGTAGGTAATTTTCAGTTCGACTCATCGGCACTTTTTTCACTGAGCTGCCGTCTGCTAATCGAAAGTAGCGCATCTCAGAATGAAATGCAGAACCAGGTGTTCGGGTACTAATGGTGCTAATGCCGCGTAGAGTTAACCGCTCATCTGCATCACCCCTTCGACTGAAGCCAAAGTGAATGATATGGGAGCGAAGTCGTTTTAATAATGGAGGGCGGAACAAGTTAAAAAGGACGACAACAACAACAGAGGCGTACACTGCCACGGCAGTTTTTTTTTTCCCCACCAATAGTCGTGGCGTCCGTCTCTCCTTTCGTCCTTGTCATTTGTTGACTGGTTCTCCTCCTCTTCATGTACACTCTTTGTCAAAAGTAACCAGGCTCCACGGTTTCCTTCTCAGTCGCATAGTAAAGCTATTACGCCAGACCTCAGCTCTAAATCTCTGTATGGTAAGGAGAACCCCTGCCCTCACCTTCAAAAAACTTTTTGATCTTCAGGGAAGCTGTGAGGGCTCTGTTATACGAATGAGAAGCAAACCACGCACCCTGGTTACTTTTGACAAAGACTGTACATAGCTGGCGCAGTTTTCCACTATCGTATGTTTTCATACTTATACATCGCAGGCCCTGAGAATGAATTACTCTCTATGAGCATCAAGGGTTAACGCAAAGCATTTTATGACATGTGTATGCAACACTTTTCATTTGTGTCTCTGAACCTAGGAGCTATACTCACGCATGGTAGCGCTATTGGTTGGTTGTCCTCAAGTAAAATAGCACATACCCACTACGGGGGAGTGGCCAAGCGGGCGCACGTGCCTCACCTCTTCTTTTTCTGTTTACCAAGGCAAGTTATTCAGGTGTTATTGCAATCTGAGCTCCTTGGCCTGCTGCATCTCCACTTGTGCAGTAGGAATCAACTTACACACACTGAACAATTTACCTCTTACGCTGCTGCTGGAGCGAGACCGGGCCCAGGTCGGGCGTCGAGCCGATCTTGGTGGGCAGCTTTGTGCGTTCTTTCTTGCGCTTGGTGGTTACTCGTTTTTATACTTCAAGCTTTAAATGCATTTATGCTACGAGCTGTTAACATCCGAGAAATAGAGTGCCCAATATGCCTTGTGATCAATATTTGATATTAGGAATTAGCTTACTTGACTTATATATTCTGACTGCGCTTGGAGGAGCGGTATAATCATTGCCTGTGTACGAATTCATTTCGCGAGTTCTGGAAGGATAGCAGACGCGGAGAAGTGCGATGCTGTGCACGGCCAGAAACGTTCAATGGGTAATGTTTGCAAGCCAAATTTGAAATTCGCGCCTACAATGCTTACTCTATTCTTACTCGCATACAGGCTTATTTGTGTTTACAGTGCATGGTGACCTGATTTAACAAATTGCGCCTCAGAAATAGCGACGATGGACGGGGCCCAAAAAGCTCGCTGCCCCACGCTGAGAGCACTGCTTCTGTACGCAGCGCCGTCAGGTGCTGCTCCAAGCGGCCGTCGCTGAAACTAGCCACTCATTGCCGGAAAATGGCATATTTTCCAGGTTTCTAGTACGCTGTGGTACCACTTGGGCTGAACGTCCCAGCCAGAAAACCTCACCTACCAGCGCCCATTAGTCTTCCTAAAGCATCTGTATAATACCCCGCATGCCAGTCATCCGTTCGTGCTCAATCGTACACACCTCGCATAAGCGTCGAGTAAAAATCACATTTCACCGGAACAATAGTCTTTGATGTCTTGCCGAACCAGAAATGTAATAAATCGACTTAGACGGCAAATTTTTTGCGCAAAACTGCTAAGCCAACGGTCGGTTAGAGCGGCACAACGAATTTCAAAGGAGGCAAACTTAGCGGGGCTTGCTGAGTGTCAGATGTGTAACTAAGAAGTTTGTTGGAACACATTAGCGGCTAATCGCACAGCACAGGGCTTTTTCGGGATAGATGTTAGAGCAAGTAGTTCATGAGGCGGACGTAGTCTGGCTGCTGTTGATGTACTCTTACTGTCAATGGGGTACATTATGCTTCTTGAAGTCCTTCTGAAGTTACGCCTCCTGGGAGCAAGAAACCTTCAAGACACAGTTCAGAGTTTGTTGCAGGGTTACCCATGGCGAGACCACTTGGACAGTTTGAGAAGGATCTCCATAACATAGTAGGAATGCCTGGAAGCCAACGAAGAGCAAGGCAAACACAGCTTTCTTGCCTTACTCATGATGTAGGCTTTACGTCGCGCCGTCGCAAGCACAGCAAATCTGGAAAAACACTTTTAGTTCGCGTAGTTTCCACCACGTCGCCTGTGGAGTTGAACATCCAGGGCTAACGCTCTAGTTTTGAAATTTCCGGGGCACAATATGGGTCTTCAGTGCCTTCCATTACTGCACAGACTGGTGTGAGCGCAGCAACAACTTTACAAGTTGTACTTTGCAGCGCATGCATAGCAAGAGTAGGCCTTCCCAATACACTATCACACCGCATCTGACAGCAGTCTACAGGTTTCTGGCAATTACCATATTAAGAATGAATCATGTGGAAGGGAGCTCAAAATGAGGCAACCGTAGGAAATGAAAAAGAAAAGCGGGCCTCACAACACTCATTCCTACATCGGGCAGAAAGGTGACCTCATCTAGGACAGCACTTCTGTTTCTTGAAGCCCTGCTTGAGGAAAAATGGTGATATGAGGTAGCCTAGCGTACAGGATGCGTGGTATACGCTCAACTGTTTCAACTTCGGCGGAGATGCAGGGTGGCCGCAGTAGGGGGGCTATAACTGCCCTCCAGTAGAAAGATCTGGGCTAATGATGACGTCTGAATTTAGGAATTGGATATCAAAGTGTGATAAAACTCATCGAAAGCTGCCAAGAAGATGGTATGATGACGTTCAGAACTTGTGTGAAGAGTCAAAATTTTCGACCAGCGCCAAATATGCCAGTGTTGGGCAGGACACTCAGCTCGATGGAATTATGGTGATGATGAACGCCGTGCAGTTTGGCGAGGTGAAGAAGAGAGCGCTCGCGACAATGGCGTCGCGTTCGGCGCGTCTGAGAAGAAGTTGAGCGACGCTGTAAGCCCTTCGCGTTTCCAGCCCTCCGCTTGATCTGCGGTTGGACGTCGTCCCCCGTAGCTGTCCTTGGACGAGCGACCCGGAACTTAACCTACTTGCTCCATCAAAATTCTCTGTACCATGACAGGTGAGGCTTAATTTTGGCTTAAATTTTGTGCGCTAGTACTAGAGACCTTACTCACCAATTTTGTCATGGTCTGTGGGGTCCCACCATGCCTACCGTGGCAGGTGGATGTTCAGTTATTAGTCACGAAAGGTTGCTGAGAAGAGCAACGTGGCTTTCTCAAGCCCCATCAATGGCAGCTCCTTTCATCGCAGAGCAGTGGCGGATCGCTTAGCCGCTGCACCACAACTCAAAAGTCATAAGTGGACTTCCAGAGACATAAGAGTGTAAAGTAGAGAATGACCAGCTCGGTATATATGAGCATTAATTCATTAGCGCTACTACGTCATACCCTTGAAAGAGGAGCTCAAGTCCGACTTCGCCTATCTTTGTAAAATTTGAGCTTGGGCTAGTTGGTTCATACAGTAGCCTTGTCAGTAGCCTCCTGCATCTTGAAAAGCAGCCGTTGAACCGATATCGATGCGCTAGCGCTTCAAATCCGCATTCACCTAACCACGCTAAATCATCCGCCATTTTGTGCCCTATGGGGTTAAAAGAAAGATTAATAACGTCTTTACTGCAGCACCAAATGACGCGTAAAGAGCTCAGTACATACTGATGTCGAGATCCGTTAGGTGGCACCGCCCTGGTTAGCTGGCTGCCTACCGCGCTCTGCTTTAACCTGCCCCTGGCCTGGTCCAGGGCCTCGCCCGCCCCTGGATTTACACTCCATCGCTTCAGGAAGGCTCCCGAAGCACGTGGAAACCATCGGCATCACGGCCCGCTGCCGAACTGGCCCTCCAAGCGTCTCCAAAACTGTGAAGCGGCGCGGCGCCTCGCTAAACCTAACGCGCCGCGCCTCCACCGCCGCAATGCAGCGTCTGACCAAGCCCCTGCAGCCCAGACGCACCGATGCCGCCACCGCGGGGCCTGTTCCATCCACGTCGACAGCCGTCTCTCAAACGGGTACGTTCAACGCCGCCCACGCAACCGAGCACATTCCTGCCGCACTGCACGCCTTGAGCGATGCTGGGAGCACCGGATCGACGGCCGCGGCGCAGCCGGCAGCGTTCGTCGTCGGCGCAGCGTCCACACCTAGCCAACTCCACGCTCTAAGGGACGCCAAGAGCTTCGGGGCCATAGACGCGTCGCAGCCGGCTGCGTTCGTCGCCGCCGCTGGAGCCGCTGCACCTACTCCAGCCAAAGGTCCCACTGACACCAAGACCTCCAGCCCGGCACCCGCGTCGCACATTGAGACTCCGGCTGAGGACTCAAACATGGACCTTACGACGTCCCCGGCAGACGACACTCCTTCCCAGGAAATCGGCTGGACCACCATCGGTGCCAACCGTAAGCCTGCCACCGCAGCCCGACCCCGCGCCGAGCTCATCACAGTTGCCATCCAGCTTCCCCCTGGAACCCTCACCCCCCAGCTACCCCTCTACGACGTACTCGCCGCAGTCGCCTCCGCTGCACAACTTTCCTCGAAGACCAGTGCCGACATCACCCTTCAGGCCAGGCCAGCCCAAAGCCTTGTGTTTCTAAAGACTCATTCTCCTCTCACCGCCCACCTCCTACTCTCTGTCACGCATCTTCAGCTTCATGGTAAGCCTGTCACCATCAAAACTTACACCCCCCATCCTCCCATCTCATGCCTCGGCGTCATCCATAACGTCGGGGGCCACTTCACTCCTGATGACCTCATGCATGACCTGGAATCTTTCAAAACAGATATTCTCGCTGCTCGCATGATGGGATCCACTCAATCAGTGCTCATAACGTTCGCTGGTACCATCATCCCCCACTTTGTTTATTTCAAACGCGTTGCCTTCCGGTGCCGTCCTCATAAACCTAAGCCTCCCACCTGCACCCGTTGTCTCACTCTAGGCCATCGCGCCCACCAATGCCCCCAGCACAGCGTTCCGGCCAAGTGCCGTCGCTGTGCTGCTCCTCTACCCGCTGACCCTTCCGCTCATGTGTGTGCCCAGCCCTGGTGCGTTCATTGCCAGGTGAACACCCACCCCTCCCTTGACCCCACTTGCCCCTTCATCCTTGCTAAGCAACGCGAGTGTGCTAAAGCTGCATACCTCCGACGCCTAGCTTTGCGCCGTGCCACTCAACCCACCACCCCTTCCTCCTCCCTCGCCTCCTCCTCTAATCATGAATCTCCATCATCTCCGATCACGTCACCACCAGGCTCCTACGCCGCCATAGTTAATGGATCCTCGGTGCCAGCGTCCCTCTCTTCCACTACACCACCCTCTCCATCCTTGACTGACGAGAACCGCTCCTTCGACCTCCGGCTTGCAATGCTGGAACGCCAGCAGCGAGAGCAGCAGCGCATTTCCCACGATCTACAACAGCAGATACATGCCTTGACTCAAACCCTCCAAACAACCACCTCCTCTCTTACCTCCCAGCTTAGCAAGCTAAATGAGCACCTTGCCACGTTCACCACTCCTTCCTCCAGCGCCCAGGTCGCCCCTTTGGCTGACCTTGTAGAAACCACCACACAGGCACATCACACTCGCTTGGTTCAGCTGGAAACTTCGGTTCTCCAGATCCTTACCACCCTCCAAGCACAATCAAAGCAATTGGAATCCTTCACATCTATGCTTCAATCCGTCCATGAGTCACTGCCCCCGGCAAAAAAGAAGGAACGCGTACCATCGCGTTCCTCTCCACTATCATAATGGCATTTGGCGAGGACCTCGAGATTGTGCAGTGGAACTGCCGAAATCTTTGCCACAATAAGGCCCCCCACCACCAGTATCTACTCACCCGCCCCTCCCTACCTCATTTTCTCCTTCTCCAGGAGACCCGGACGGCCCGCAATGTCCCAGGCTACCGCGCCTACCATGCCACTACGGCCACACCACTTGCGTCTATTTATGTACGCAGTGACGTGCTCGTAGAGCAAATTGACATCCCCTCCACCCTCCTTAAATATTTAGTTGGTGTGGTTTATTACCACCCTTCTTCCCGCATCTCACTCGTCCTTTTGTCTTTTTACAACCCCCCTGTCACTTCCTCTTTATTCTCTGCTCTGGGCAAATTCCTTCACTCTCTTTCTTCTACCTCCCATCTCCTCTTTTGTGGTGACTTTAATGCCCCTCACACACTCTGGGGCTACCCACAAACCCTCAAACCCGGCCGCCTCCTCCATTGTCTGGCCCAGGAACGCCACCTCACCCTTCTTAATACTCCTGGCTCTCCTACTCGAGCGGGCACTGCCTAACAACGCCCTACGACACCCGACCTCACTTTTTCTCGGGGTTCACTTTCCTTTCACTGGCAGGTGACAGCCGAAACTCTTCTAAGTGACCACTTTCTCATCCATATCACCACCTCTCTCTCCCACATCCCTTGCTGTCATCCGATTATTCACACTGACTGGCATGCTTTTCGCACTAATCTCGCCTCCGACTCCTTTCAATCCTACGACGACTGGACGTCGCGCATCTCTGCAGCGCTCACGTCCAGTAGCCGTCGCGTTCGCTCTCGTTACCCAATCCAAGACCCAGATCCTCACCTTCTCCGTTTATGGCGTCGCCGTAAACGTCTTCAACGCTCCTTTCGCTCCCAACCACACAATGCCCAACTTTCCTCCCGGATCACTGCTTTGCGGGCCGAGATCGTCGCCCACTGCGCCTCCCTCGAACACTCTCGTTGGAGTGCTCTGTGTGATGGCCTTGATTCTGCATTGCACTCGCGATCCGCATGGTCTCTCTTTAAATCCCTCCTTGGCACTAAGCCTGCCCTTGCTCTCACTCTAGCTAAAGCCCTCACACAGGGGACTCCCTCCGAAGTTTATGATCAACTTGCCTCTCTCTACCTCCCGCCCCCTCTGGCACCCTCCTACCCGGTGTACTCGGGTGGACCTAACCCCGATCTGGACCAATGCTTCACTCTCCGGGAGCTCGAATCTGCTCTGGCTGCTAATTCTACACGCTCGGCTCCCGGTGAGGATGCCATTACATACAGCACACTTCGCAACCTTCCTGACTGCGCCAAAGAATTCCTCCTCCAAACCTACAATGATGCTTGGGAGAGCGGCTGCTTGCCGAGCTCCTGGACATCCTCCCTTATTTCTATGATTCCAAAACCGGGCAAACCTCCCTCTCTCTCTAACCTCCGCCCAATCTCCCTGACGTCGTGCGTTGGTAAGACCCTTGAGCGAATGGCTCTGACTCGCCTCTCTGATTTCTTGAGGCACGGAAGTTCTTCCCCCATTCTCTCATTGGCTTCCGACGCCGCGTCTGTGCACAGGACATGTTTCTGATTCTCCAGCAAACGTTCCTGTCCCCTACACCTACTCAAATTTACGCACTTGTGACCGTCGATGTTCGCAAGGCCTTTGACGGTGTTTGCCACGATCACATCCTTTCTCAACTCGCCTCTTTGGATTGTGGCTCCCGCATGTACTCCTATATCCGCTCATTCCTCTCTAAACGTGTGGCTCGCTTTCGAGTAGATACCCACTTGTCTAACCCACACCACCTCACCCGTGGCACTCCTCCAGGTGCTGTTCTCTCTCCTACCCTTTTCAATCTCGCTATGGCCCCTCTCGCCTCCCAGCTAGCTGAAATTCCCGACCTGCATCATATATTTTACGCCGATGACATCACTCTCTGGTGTTCATCTGGCTCTCCCGGTCACGTACAGGACACCCTGCGACGTGGCCTAGATCTCATCGACTCCTTTCTCACCACCGCTGGCCTCTCTCCTGCTCCTAAGAAATCCGAGCTTCTCCTCCTCAACCATTCCTCCTACCAGCGCTCACACAACCACTTCGTCTCTCTCCACCTTTCTGGCTCTCCCATTCCTGTCGTCACACAGTGCAAAGTTCTTGGCTTCCCTTTGCATGCGGCTAAGAATGTGCAATCCATTCACCGCGCTGTCACCACCTGCCACTCTGTAACTCACCTCCTGCGGCGCGTGGTCACTCGACGCTCAGGTCTCCACGAGGCTCACGCGTGCCGAGTTGCCCACGCGCTGGCCCTCAACAAGGTCTTGTACTTTGCACCCTACGCTTCATTCACTCAGACTCAACTTAACGCTCTCGAGACTGCCCTTGTGGGCCTCTACAAGGCAGCTCTCAACCTCCCTATCACTACCTCTACCACTAAGCTCTTTGCCACAGGCCTCTTCCATCATCTTCGTTCTCTTCTCAGTCTCCATCGTGACTCGCAGCTTGCCAGGCTTTCCCTTACCCGTCAGGGTCAGTGGTTATTGACTCAAGCGGGTATCTCGCCCATTCCAATCTCCCCGTTTACCTCTCCTATTCCCACCCCCGCCCCCAATCTTCGTATCCTTCCCCTCCCGACCAACATGTCCCCCGTCCTGCACGCCGGACGTCGTCATGCGGCCGCACAGCACCATTCCCCTCTCTTTGATACCCAGGGTGTAGCTTACACGGATGCCTCCTTCGTGGCTCCTCGAGGTTCCTGCGGCTACGCCCTGTACCATCCACACCTCCCTGCTCCTGAAACCCACACCAGCGGGCCGTATCTACACCCTCCAGACGCATTGTCCCTCGAGGTCCTCGCCATTGCGCATGCCCTCCAGTCATTTTCCCTCCTTCCCTCTATCCAAGAGTACACAGTTTATTCGGACTCACAAGCCGCTATACACCACATACAGAAACGCACCCTGACCCCTTCTCTCCAACAGGAGGTCGAACGAGCGGTCTCCGCACTGCAGCCTTCCATCGTTTTCCTCCGCTGGGTCCCTGGGCATTCAGGGATTGACGGCAATGAGCTGGCCCATCAGCTCGCCCGCGACACACTTTTCCGGGCACCGTTGATCCCCTGGCCCAAGCCCTTGGAGGACGGGGGGAGACTCACCCTTCGCCGCACCATAAAAGAGGTCTACCTTGAGCTCCGCCTCGACAAACGCCTTTACCCTCCCCCTCATCCATCACTCACGGTGCCGGAGTCTCGCCTTCTCCGGCACATTCAGATGAATGCAGTTATCTCCCCGTCCCGCCTCTTCCTCTATCGCTATCGATCGGACCCTTCCTGTCCCAACTGCCCCTGTATCTATGCGGACCTGGCCCATTGCCTCTTCTATTGCCCGGCTGCTCAGCAGTCGGGTCCTTCCCCCCACCCTCTCTATCCATCACCACCTGGCTCGACTGGCTTGGCGCTGAAGGGGAAGAAGAACAGCGGCTTCTGGTCGCCCAGGCGGTCGAAATGCTCGGCCTGTAAATTATGGTCGATTAAAAGTCTTTACTACTACTACTACTACTGATGTCCTAAATCAGAAATTACTAACATAATCAGAGAAGCCGTGGTGTAGCGACGCCGACAGAAAAGCAGCCATGTTCGGCAATAGCCCTATGTGATAAACGATCATATCTGTCGTGTTTCTTCACGTAACCACCAGTTACAAAAGATGCTGCAAGTTGTCTCCGGTTATGCTTGTTCACCTTTGGGCACTTCGGAAAATGTTGGTCGATACATCTTGCGGATAATTTCTCTGTTGGCTGAATTAATCGCGGGGTATACGGAACCCTGGCGTACGCATTCAGTTATAAGGAAAAAGACAGGTAAAGCTTCGCATGTGGGGACGAGTGTTGCTGATGTGATGGCCATAACAAGGGTCTTGCATTTGTTTGATCAATCCACTTCGCTTAAAGCCTTCGAAGATACTTTATTCGCATTTCCAGGGAGAACACCTTCTAGACGCGATGTTATAAAATATGTGACGTCAATGGGCGTGTCCTAGGGGGCAAAATTTGCGATTTTGGTATCTTCAGCTGCTCCGCACGTGTTAAGCCCTTCCCCGCCGGCTTTTCACACGATCAGAGATGCCTAGTGCGCGTTACACGTGCTGCACCGCACTGGCAACAGCCTGATTCGCTGACCAGTGTGTCCACCGCAATTTCGTCGACGTAGGCCAGGAGAGGTCTCAAGGGAAGGACTCAAAAGAGAGCATTTGGTTGGGCCCTCTCTCCAATAAGCTTGGGACTGATATTGTAGCGGGCTACCTGCTCGAGTCCTACCTTATAGTATACTCACTGATTAATAGATTAGCTTTTAGTTTACAGAATAACACTGTCAGTACGGCGCACACCTGACTGAACGGCTGCAAATGGTTCAAATTAGTTTCAGTTAACTGAGTTTCTTGTACGTTTTTCCCCATGCTCCGATGCCCTCGAAATGCAGCTTTCGCTGCCAGGATCGAACCCGTGAACTCATGCTTGCTAGCAGAGCACCACTGCCATAGCGCAACTGTGGCATCTGAGGGTGGTGGATTAAGCCCTTAGCGGACTTAGACGAGCCAGGCTCGTCATCAGCCGGCTGTCACTTTGGGATCACGACGAGTCTAGCTTGTCTATGTTCTGACGCACTGTCTCCTGTTTAAAGCTGGTAGGGCTTGTTCAAACAAGCCTCCCCCCCCCCCCCGCCTTTCAACGCGCGCTGTCAGCGGTACTGTGGCGGCAGCCCTCACTACCTCTGCTGCGGCTCTGGCAACGCGGCTACAGTAGGCTTGAGGAGGGTGGGTCGGCTTGTAGTCCCCTGCCTCTTTCCAGCTGCTGCTTTCCATATGTTCCCTCTCTCGGTCAGCCCACCACTGGGCCTCTTCGATTATCCGCCTCTGGCTGCCTGCGGGCTGCTTGCGGGCTGCCGGAGCGCGGTGCCAGGCGCTTGATTTTCTCTGGCGGCTCCGCGCACTTTCGTTGGCTGCCCAGAATGCGTTCGTTTTCCTCTTGCTGGGCGATTTCGGACTGCCAGCGGGCAGCCGGACTAGCCGGGACAATTTTGTGCTGGCAGCGCTCGGGCTAATAGCAGACATTGGAGAGGTGGTATGGTAGCGGGTAGCTCGAGCGGCCATTTTTAATGGAGTAGAAGGTCCGCGATTCTTCATGAGATGTTTTGCGCGATGCAGGCGCTTGTTTCGACTAAGCCATGGTGCGCATCGTCTGTGTTTCCTGAAATGGCACGTTTTGCGGTAGTTCTCGCTGTTTATTCCTATGTTTTGCGTGCGTATGCGCGATCGTATTTCGATCGTCTCACCACAGCGCAAGCACAAATGCTCGCTTCATTTTACGGTCGCTTATATCTGATTCACAAAATATTTCGGCGGTTAATTCCGTACGCCTTGCTTTTATTGCGATGGTGTTCGAGGCCTTTCACGAGAGCAGCCACAGATTCTAGCTCCGAGTACGCGCCGGGACGCGTGCATATATGGATGTGCTGAACGTGTTTTGCGAGGTGTTGGTTGAGCGCGATACGAGAGCGCATGGTCTTCATTGCGTTCGGCGCAGTGCAAAGGCGGAGATGCTTTGAGAAACGTTTGATTGAAACATATCTTTTATTAAACGCCGTCAAGAGAACATTGCTCGAGGCATATCTCTGCGAGCATATAGTGGCCACATAGTTGTCATTACTACGGCAGCCGATCGAGTGCTGATTCTGCCGTCTCCACGTGTTGTACAGCTGGATGCTCGGGCCTTCTGTCATATATGCTTAAAATATCTGAGAGGTACTGCAGGCGTGCATCTCTTCGCGTTCGGCTCATTAAAGAGAGAAAAACAATCTCCTCGCCCTGATCGATCAAGCAAGCACACGCGGTACATAAGGCACCGACACGCAGGGCTGGATTGTGGCGCCTTTCATTCCAGTGCCAGTTGTCTGCGGTAAAGATACGATACATTATAGATACGATAAGCAGCTGAGTCGTACAGTACACCCGCTTGTTGTAGATGAACGTTCAGGAAGCTGTTATGCGCTTTTGACGAGATTATGCGTGCGTTCCTTGCCCGTAGAAAAAGCCGGCGGCAGACGCACTACAGTTGAACGGAACGCGTCGCGATTCTTTTCTGATTACAGCCTACAGGAAGCAGTCCACGGGCGTAAAAATCGCAGCGATCACAGCAGAGTCAGTCACCATGCAGGGTCGATCGTCTGCGGTCATACCAGTCATCCTTACTGCGTAGT
Source organism: Amblyomma mixtum (assembly GCF_055824585.1). Classification (NCBI taxonomy): domain Eukaryota; kingdom Metazoa; phylum Arthropoda; class Arachnida; order Ixodida; family Ixodidae; genus Amblyomma; species Amblyomma mixtum. Next base: position 95,597,975 of record NC_143015.1, read on the forward strand.
AAACAAACGCGATAATCCGAGAGCACGGCGTGTCGTTTAATAAACAACGCACGGTCATTTTTTCCGGCCTATGTGGTGTGGACTGATGTACGTGCGATTGCAACCGCTCATCGCATGCTTTTGAGGATTTCTTGAAGCTTACGCAGCAAACTGTGCACGGAATGCACACGCTCCCGTTGTCGTCGCCGATGTATACGGGTGCGAGCACGAACAGCTTATTGTTCTGCAGTCTGCGGCAGCCCTCAATAATTTCAGGTCATCGTTTTCGATACCAGGTAGCCGATTTCTGCCTTAGGCGTGCGTAGCAACGAGACACAGCAGAACGCGAAGCTACGGAGAGCATCTGCCCTCCGTGATCCGCGACTTGCTTGCCGCCGTGATTGCCGGTGGATGGTTCCGGTGGCCGCCAGCCCATGTGACCATGGTGCGTTTTCCTGCCAGAGGCGAACTTTCTGGCGGTTAGTGGGCTGCCCGGGTGCGGTAAATCGAAGAGACCCACTGTTGCTCAAGAAAATATCGTCTTGTGTCGCCGGTGTTCTCCACCGTCCCCTTTCCCGACGCTCGAGAGCCATCGGCGCCGGAATCGCCCGAATAACCTCTTGGCGGTAATGGACAAGCGCTGCTCGTGCCGTGTCTTTTAATGCAGTTACCTTCTGGGTGGTGTTGACTAAAGTTCTTTTTGACGTTCTACATGGTTTAACAGCGTTCATACCTTACCATTGTTTTGATCGGCGTGATGCCTTTTAGCAGCAATTCTGGCCAAAGACTGACGACAGCTTCGAAAATTATCTTAACAGAAAACGTAAACGAGGAACTAGGACCTCTAACGCATTTCTTAGCGGATAAAATCTGCGCTTCAGACACTGAAGGAAGCTCTCGGCACAAATTGGGGAGCTGCCCACCATCACTAGCCTCCCATTATCGCCGTCACTGGCGTCGAAAGAAATCAGTACAGAGGATGCCTCCGGTATAGCATGTCAGCTCACTGGACGACAAATGTGGCTTTAAGCGCACACGTGTTGATGCTTCACCGAGAAACCCATGCAGAGCAGAGAGAAAACGACGTTCTCCAGCATGAGCAAGAGATACCGCCTTCCGTGATCGCATGCGCATGATGCGGTCACGTTAGTTTTCGAAAGCACATTAAGCAAGCGACATCAGAATACGCTATCGAGGCTGCCATAAGCAGATTCACGTTAGTCTTCAAAATGTGTTGTCACGAAATTCAGTTCTCGAGATGTATACACGCGCTAAGCAAGCGACATCAGATTCCCTTATCGAGGCTGCCATAAGCAGATCCGCGCACAAGTAGATCTACTGGTTTCCAATCTGACTGAAATATTATCGTTGCCAGATTATGAGGCCACTTCCTTCTGCGCATTATCAGCAAACTGACGCTAGCCGCTCACGTCAACGCTATAAATACATGTGTTGCGCGACTTACTGTTTGAGAAGCACCCTGCAGTCGAAGCACTGAGCACTTACAGCGTTCCTCATCCAGCTGCGGGTGCAAGCGCCGCAGTTCCATATCCGGCCAGCCATTCCGGTCACATTTGTGTTTGACGTGTTGCATCTGAGAGAAGATGGCTGCGTTTTCTTCCGAGCCGGAACACTTCTTTCTTCCCACCGATGTTTGGCTGAACATTGTGGTTTACCTCGACATCGAGTCCCTCCAAGCCCTGCAAGAGAGCGATGTGGTCCCCCGGGATCTTTGGGGCATGCCGACACTTAGCCGAACTGCTACGTTGAGCCCTCACTCAGATGCGTCTGCCCTGCTTCGCTACCTGCTGCATTGTGATGTACGTTCTCTCAGGATTCTTCGTCTCACCGGTTGCCTGATGGCTCTCCCTCAAAAGTTATTCCAGGCATTATCTGTCTGCGTACACCTGACTGAGCTGTACTGCGTGAATTGCATTGTAAGTCCTCGGCGCCTTTTCGACATCCTCACCACATCGATGCCTTGGCTGATCCGGCTCGAATGGTCGCTTTTTGATGAGCAAACCTACGGGGAGAGTTTCAACGATATCGGCTTCTCGGAGAATGAAGTCGTGGCAAAATTACGCCAGATATACGTAGAAGTCGGTGGCGACTTTGCAAGCAGTCATCTCCTGAAGAGAATCCGGAAACGCTGCGAGAGCCTGGAACACCTACACGTCCACGCGCTTCACGCACACAGATCTGACGCGATAGCCGCCTGCTGGAACTTGGTTGATCCCGACTGGATGCTTGAAAGCTTCGCCTACACTTCGCAGGGGTTCTCGGAAAATGGCGAATGGTTACTTGAAATGGCGCTAGAACTTCGAGTGCCACTGCCGGACCTGTGCGTCACCTCTGCCGTTTTCGGGAACGTAACCTATCGCATGCACCCGGTTGTCTCTTGCACGTGCATACACCTGACGGACGTGATCGCTTTTGATGAGCTTGCTATTCCAGAAAAACTGATCTTCTGCGTCGCATGCTGCCCCGATGCGCCAATGCAGCTGGCAGAAGTGGCCGATCGACCGTGGTTGCGCAGTCTCCAGTCGCTGACTTTCGTCTTGCTTCCCCCCTCTGGAAGGATGGACGGTGGCCGTCGGAGCCATTACGTCAGCCGGGCGTGCTCTCCGTCTTTGAGCATCTTTCTCCGCGCATGCTACAAACTCACCGAGCTCAACCTGAGCTTGGTTCATTTCGAGTCTGGAACGGATTTGTGCCAAATATTCCCTTCAGAAGCCCTTCCGCTGCTGCGAGCTATCGCCCTTCGGCAGTGCGGCCTGCAGACGAACGCGTCTCTTCAACTCATCGCTGCTTCTTGTGCTAAGCTGGAAGAGCTTGACGTGCGCGGCGGAGACTGCACTAGCTGTGCTTGTTCGGAATGCTCTTTGTGTTCTCTGAACTTCACTGCTATCAACAGAGACACGGTCTCCGCTTTGCATCGTAGGACAAGGCTCCAGAGGCTTACACTGTTTTCTTTCTGCGGTCTCCGGTGCTACAGATTCTTGGCTGAGTGCAGCTTGGTGCGCCTGCGTCTGTTCTGGCCAGAGAAGAGCATGACTTGCTGCGATGGACGATCGTTCATCGCGTGGTTCAGTTCGAGTGAGCACTTGCGGTCCCTGACTCTGTGCAGTCCCAACGTGGCCCTCAGGGCGATCTGCAGCGAGCTCAGCCGCGCAGGCGTGTTGAATCTGCGCACCGTGTGTATCGTTTCCAGCGTCGAACCAAATGGCTGCGCTCAGAAGTCCATTTCCGAGCTGTCCAGGCGGCTACCGGTACTAGAAACGGTACATGCGCACTACTGGGATGAAGATCACCATGAACACCGTGTGACTTGGATTCGATGTTGGCGACTCAGCTGTCCGGGCGAAAGGCTGGACATTGAGGAAGGCGCCTTCCATACGAATGCACCGTGCTTACCTGATTGCTCTATGACGACGTTCATCGGACTGAAGAAGCCGCGGCACTAAAGAATGACACGCTTTGACAGTGTAGCCGTATTGGCCGAAAGCAGCTGATGAATTCCTTCTGCGTGCGTATCCTACAGATTTACACCACTAGAACCAATATGCAATGAACGGGGGACATTGATGTGCTTGACTTTCGGCACAACTTGACGTCGCTGACTAGGCATGGAGGCCGGGATTCACTTTGCTCGTTGCGTTAGGGATTTCGTTTGTCACCGTGGTTCGGATTTTAGCGCGTTCTTCTTGTGCGAGTTGTGATCTTTGCTGTATCTTTAGCCTCGCCATCTTTCATACCGTGCAGCAATGCCGGACATGTTTCACCGTGCCGGACCGCGTTTCACTCATTTTTCGCATGTGGTATCTCTGTACTTAATCCCACTTTGGCTGTGGTTTTAAAAATTCCCGAGCACATTTTCATCGTACGTGGCTTTGATGAACTATGCAGTTTGGAGTTGTTGCATTTTTAGTTTCTTGACGAAGGGGGCGTGTTCCTCCGGTGTGCGAACGTGATGTCATTTTTTTTGCTCTTTTTGTGCAGTGTCAACATGTGCGCACATGACGTGGCAAAAGAATTTCGATATGTCTCGATCCATGCTCAGGTTTATTTATTTTGCTGCGTGAACTGTCGATGCTTCTTTATTGCGTGATTATCCATTGGATTCCTCAATGTATTAAAGAGTCAAGCAAGACGGTAACGGCCTTTGTCATATTCCTTTCTCAGATTGTGTGCTTTTTTATTGCTGGATATTGCGCGGCCTTATCAAGGGTTTACTCCCCGCTAAGAAAGATTTATCTGTCGTATGGGCGTACAGGCAGTACTTTGTTGTGCCCAAAGATTCTACAGTACTTTGGCGCAGGCAATTCTGGGCTTTCCGGGACCTATATTGCAGATAAACGTGCCTAGCTCAGTCAGTATGCTCCGAGTCGTGCAAATATTGCGTGGGATCCCTATCATTGATAACGAAAGGGAAGACCCACCATTCATCTCTATCGGTGGGCGCCCTAACCTCTGGATTGCTTCCGGTTATTTTAGACGACCTGGGGTTTCTTATCGTACAGCCGTCCGCGCACTTAACACGAATGATGGATAGCCTGGTTTAGACAGACGCCAGCGCCACGATGCGCTAACCGTCGGGTGTTGCTTAATGCTGTCTGTACGAGGGGTACTGAAAAGTAACCGAACTGATTTTGGTGGGCCGAGCTTTTGTAGCACCGCGTTTTGCCGCCAAGAGCGCATAAAGCGAACATTCCAGAGTTGGTAAGCAGACTGCTGTCGCTAAAGGTCAGACCAGTGAGTGATAACTGCTTTGTGTTAGTGTTGTTTTTGCAATGGTTGATTTCCTGAAGAGCGTGCGGCGGTGAAAGAGTGTTTCTTGCTCGGAAACACAGAAGCGCAACAGCGTCGGTGCACCCGCGCTATGCGTCAGTGAGTCGGTGCGGCCTACCTGTCGACCTGTCTGCTCCTAAACCAAGCAAGATAAGCGTTCTACGTAATGTGCGACCGCAATTCTCACTGAGCATCGCCAAGGCTACAAAAATTTTCTGGAAAGTGCTGGAAGAGCTAGAGAAGTGCAGCCTCGCTCGCTTGGGTTGTGCTGAGCACATGTCTGCATTCACTTGTCCGATACTGAATTTTGTTACTGCTACAAGAATGCACTTTTTCTCTAGCACGTCTCTTGTCTCTGGTAAAAACACGTCTCTTGTAACTGTTTGGCCCATTAAAAGTGGCTTCCATTAAGATGTATATGTTTTTTTCCTATATGAATTGAATGAACTGCTTTCAATCGGACCTGTGCTATTACTGTCATTTTTCGCGTTTTATGACCTTAAAAACGTCTAAGTTTCACGGTGGTAGTCCTGCATCTCCCTTTAAAAAGCACGTATGCATCGTTGACTGTCTTGCTTCCGAACATCACTGGAAGCAGCGGGTGTCTATCGAACACAGGTGTGGCGTAGGCATGCTGGCGCCGCGGCCGCATCTGCACCGGCTACCTCCGATTCGTTTCGGTTCCTCTCAGACATTGTAGGGTCTGCTCGCGGGCAGGTCAAATCTCGCGCCGCTCATCGCTGGTAGCCTCGACCCCTTCTTCCCGAGTGGTGGGGCGGGGGGAGCGAGGCTAGGAGGAAGCCTTCTTAAGGCGCGACCGCGAAGGCTTGCTCTCTCTTGGACCAGCCCTGCCAGAGGACCACCTGACCCCGCTGCCCCACGACGACGACCGGCCCCCCTGATGTGAGATTAAACCTTTTCATACAAAGACCTGCCTCGAGTCACTGCCTGTGCGTCCCCGCGCAGAGGAATCGCCCACAAATAATGGCGTCCAGCGTGCGGCTTTAAATAACACCTTGTGGACGATTTCTCTGCCGATTTTGCGACGTGCAGCCAGACTCGTGGCAGGCCCTCTTTGTTCGGGGCCACGCCGGACCGCTAGGGTTAAGGAGCGGGTCAGACGGAATGTTCGCGGGGTAGCGATTTGTGCAGTGTTGTAAATTTGTTAGAGGTTTTGTGTTATTTATGTAGTTTTGGGGCGTTTTCTGTTGTGTATTTTCGTGTGTTTGTAGATAGATTGTTGTGTATATGAATGTTTTTGTTGCCATGAGCCGTTAGCCGGTGCGGCCGGACAGTTGACGCGGGCTTTCCTGGGAAAAGTAGCGCGCAGGGTAGAGCCTCGTATTTTCTCCGTCAATTAGCGCGAACTGCGCCTCCCAAAAAGGATGTTTCAGCCACGGCTTTGGATGGCGGGGCAGCCGGTAGTGAGACGGCCGACGCGGCGGCCGTAATGGGGCAGGTGACTGAGATGTTTGCCGCATTAGCCCGTCAGCTCGGTTCGGTGGCTGGCGCCAACCAGGCCGCACATCGGTAGCATCGGCGACAGCATCGCGCCCGCGGATAAATATGGAGGTCCCCTCCTTTTCCGGGTACGCGGACGCGAAATCAGTCCACGAGTTTTTAGAACAACTCGAGGACTACCAGACGGCTCTGGGCGCCCCAGATGACCTAATGCTAGGGCAGGTCCTGCCTGTAGCACTCGTCGAGAGCGCGGCGCGATGGAGGCGCTGCCAGCCGACTTTCCAGTCGATGGCGGACTTCAAAGACCGTTTCCGCGCCGAGTTCTTGCCGCCTGATTATGAGCGCCGGATGCTGGAGGAGCTCGCGTTGCGCACCCAACACCCAGAGGAAAGCCTCCTCGAGTACGTACGCGCAATGCAGGAGCTGTACAAGAGGGCAGATCCGACGGCAACCGACCGAGATCAGGTTGCGCGTGTGATCAGGCAGTGCCATCCACGCTTCAAGCCGTATCTGCGGGGCCGCAGTTTTACAAACCTCGAGGCCCTAGCGCAGGAGGCCAAGACCGTGCAGGCGGATTTACTGGCCGAACTGCGCTACCAGCCGCCCCCCAGGCCGGCCGAATCGCTGGAACCGGGATGCGCATGGGATGGAGGCCGAGAATGCGCGATGAAGGCTCGGCGCGCCGAAGTAATGGCCGTGGAAAGGCAGGCGGAACCCCCTGTTGTCCCTCGCGCGCTCGACCCGTACGCATTCGAGCAGCGGCGTCGTGCCGGCCTCACAGGCCGCGCGCCGAGCGAGCGTCAGGAAGGCGCGGAGAAAGGGGAGAGTCGTCCCCAACCGCTTCGTGGAACGAGGGGTCCTCCGTCCACGCGGCGGGTGAACGACCGGCTTTGCTGGAATTGCAACCAGCCCGGCCACATGGCACGCAAGTGCCAAGCTAGGCGTATGCAGGGAAACGCCAGACGCTGGCGGTGATGTCTGGTGGCACCGGCCTTTCACCGTCAGCGGGAGAATTTCATGGTTGTCAAGGCGCTAGTCAGGAAAAGAACTCCCGCGCCGGCGACGGGGAGGCATTTGTCCCGCTCGTCTGTAGAGCTCAGGGAGTCGTTCCGCGCTCAAGCCCATTTATGCTAGTGCGGTTAGCGGGTCGATGCTACTCCGCACTCGTAGACACGTACTCAACGCTGTCACTGGTCGGTGACGAGGTGTACGAGGCCTGCCGGATAGGTAACATCCGTGTCAGACCGGCCGAAACCCCGTTAAGCTTAGCAGCTGGGGCGGCAAAGGCAAAGGGAGCAGTGCGTCTTACGATGCGCTTTGACGGCAGAAAGCGGAGACATCGCTTCGTCTATCTGCCTGGCTTGTCGATACCAGTAATTCTGGAAAGGGATTTCCTCTCGAGCGAAGGCATTGTGCCCGACATGAGGGAGAATGACTATCGTTACAGCCCGCTCGCCCCCCTCAATCCCTTCGAAAGCGCACCCTTGCCCGGCTGTCCGGCACAAAAGGTGGGTGTCCAAACCTGTGCGACAGAAAGGCAGGGGAGCTCCCTCGAGATGCTGAGAGACGGTGGCCCTTTAGAAGCGATTATTGCGTCTTTCTCAGGACCCAGTAGTCAGCGCCGAAGGCTCGCGGAAACTTTACTCCCGTTTTCGGATTGCTTCACGGAGAAACCGGGCAGAACCGACCTGCTTCAGCACGAGATTCAGACGGGTGATACGCGCCCTTTCAGGTGTAACCCGAGGCCGTTAAGTGCGCATAAGAGGCAGCTTCTCGACTGTGCCCTTGACGAGATGATTGATACCGGTGCGGTGAGACCCTCACAATGTCCCTGGGCGTCACCAGTGGTTCTAGCACCGAAGAAAGATGGATCGGTCAGGCTGTGTGTTGATTATCGTAAGCTCAACTCACTGACGCCTACGGTTGCGTACCCTTTTCAGTCGATCGAGGCTGTGATGTACGCGTTAGGGAACGCGAGGTTCTTCACTGTCCTAGATGCAAGCAGAGGGTACCTGCAGATTGAGGTGGCCGAAGGTGACATTGAGAAAACCGCATTCACCTGCCACCGCGGGCTCTTCGAATTTACTCGACTCCCGTTTGGTTTGTCTAACGCCCCGAGCACGTTCATGCGACTGATGGACATCGTGCTGGGCGATGCAAGGTTCAACTACGCCATGGCGTACCTCGACGACGTTGTGATAAACTCACAGTCGTTCGAGGAGCACCTCGTTCACCTGAATTCCGTTCTCGATAGAATGAGACGTGCCGGTCTAACCATTAATCCAAAGAAAGTGCAGTTGGCATCGAAGAGAGTGAACCTCTTGGGCTTTGTCGTGGATGATGGCACACTGAGACCGAATGATGACAAACTGCAGGCAATTCTGAACTACCCCTGCCCCATGGATGTGAAAAGCTTGCAAAGGTTTTTGGCGATGGTTGCGTTCTACAGGCAATTCATCCCGCGCTGTTCGGAGCTTGCAAGGCCGCTGAACCTGCTGTTGCGTAAAGGCTCGAAGTGGGTCTGGGGCAAGGAACAGAGTGACGCATTTGTTGCCTTGGCTCGCGCGATAGCGAATACCGCTAGTCTGCGCCTCCTCGACCTGAACAAGCAGTTTGTCTTGCAGACAGACGCTAGTGACTACGGTGTTGGAGCTGTTTTGTTACAGGAACACGAGGGCAAACTGCGCCCTGTCGCGTTCGCTAGTCGCACGCTCACATCGGCGGAGCGGAATTACTCCGTGACCGAAAAGGAATGCCTGGCGATCATGTTCGCATTGTCGAAGTTCGACATGTACCTAGACGGAGCGGTCTTCAGCGTGCAGACAGATCATCAGGCATTGTCTTGGTTAAAGAGGCTCAAGAACCCCGCAGGCAGACTCGCGAGATGGGCGCTGACGTTGCAACGTTACGCGTACGCTATCGAGTACCGCCGGGGCAGCTTGAACAAGGTGGCCGATGCTTTATCGCGCGCACCGTGGAAGGCTGGCGGAAGCGCTTCAGAGGCGCAGCCAAGCTTTGTAGAAAGCGGCGTCACCGCTGTTAGAGAGGAAGAGAGGGCGGACGGGAGTGTCGCGCCCGGTTTGGCGAAGGAGGAGGCGGGCAAAGGTCCCGCACGGTGCTGTGAGAGAAGGGAAGCACAGCAGCTCGTGGCGGCGACCGCTCGCCTGCCAAGGAGTGAGGCAGAAAGAAATCTGTCTTGGGGAGTAGCGGTCAGTAGAGAAGAGCTGATCGAGGCCCAGAAAGCAGACGGTCTTGGCCAGCGGGTGCTGAAGGAGCTTGCGAGCAGCGCAGCTTGCACCGGGAACGCTGAGGGCAAGTACGACGCGTATCTGCTGGGCGATGATGGCTTGCTGCTCCGCTATATTCCCCAACTTGACGAGGAAGAGACGATAGCATCCCCTTTCCTAGTCGTGGTCCCGAGAAGGTTGCGGAAACGGTTCCTGCAGTACTTCCATGACTCAGCGCTGGCAGGCCATGGCAGCGGCAGTAAGACTTACGACAAGTTATGCCGTGTCGCGACCTGGCCAGGCATGAGAAAGGATGTGCTGGGATACGTCCGTACCTGCCCGGTATGCCAGGTAGCCAAGCCTCGGGCGGGCAAGCCCGCTGGCGTGATGAAGGCGGTAGTTAGCAACTACCCGTGGCAAGTGGTCGCGTGCGATATCATGGGACCCCTCCCTCGGTCCGCGCGCGGAAACCAATTCATCCTGGTAATAACGGACCACTATTCCAAGTGGGTTGAGGTTTCCCCCCTTAGGAAGCTTGTGTCGGAACGAATTTGGGAAAAACTGTTGGAGACTTTCACTCGTTTCGGTTTCCCTTCCGACCTGATTACAGACAATGCTTCTTATTTCACAAGCAAAGTCTTTGTAGACTCTTGTCGGGCGCTTCAAATCCGCCACAGGAGAACGAGTCCCTACCACGCTCAGAGCAACATAACCGAGCGGGTGAATCGAAATCTGAAGAGCATGCTGGTCACGACGACCGAGCAGCACAGAAATTGGGACGCGCGGCTGTCCGAACTGGCGTTCGCTACAAGGACAACCGTGAACAGGTCAGTGGGTATTACACCCGCTTACTTGAATTTTGGGAGAGAGATCGCTTTTCCGCTAGAGAATGCCCTACTCGACGCGGCGGGGCCTGCGCCCCCTCCGCTTTCGCAGTACGTGGCAAGGCTCCGGGAGCGCCTGGAGGCAGCGCAGCGCGCAGCCCGCGAAAACCTCGATGTCGCGCGCATGGAGCAGGCGGATCAGTACAACAAAGGTCGCCGTCACGTCGTTTTCAACACGGGCGACTTAGTACTCAAGAGAACGCACCCACTTAGTAACGCAGCGCGCGGTTTCGCCGCGTCGCTAGCGCACAAGTGGGCTGGGCCGTACGAAGTTACGGCACGGACTACGCCGCTCACCTACCAGCTGCGGTTGTTGACAAACGGCGAAACCGCCGGTCCGGTGCATGTCGCTGATTTGAAGGCTTTCCATCTTCGCAAGGACGATCGCTGCGAAGCGGTGGAAAATCAGCGCGATGCGGCGATCTCACCCCCGGGAGGACGAGCAGGTAGCGGTGCGGTTCGCAACCGACGCTACAACCTGAGGACCAGGTAGCACCCGTGTCTCTCGATTAATAATCACTCGCAATGCTCTCGCCCTCTCAGTATGTCTTCTAGGAAGCTCCAGCGGACCGACGCCCGTGGCTCGGACTCCAGAAGGCAAGGCAGACCACCGTCGAACGGTGGTCGCCAGCAGGGCGCGCCACCCGGCTGGCGGCAGGAGCCGCGCGAGTGGCGCATGTTCCACGGCCGCGGTGGCCCCCACCGCCAGCCTAACCACGTGCCTAACCACTGGAGAGCAGCTCCCAGTGGTGCAGGCCAACGCAAGGGCGCCAGGGGTTATCAAGCGCAGGGCACCCCTCAGCACCCAGCCGGCGCTTCGGCCGCCGAGCAGCCGCAACCCAGGCGGTCCAGGAGCCATCGGCCGCTTGTACAACGACGAGGAGCGGGCCGGCCTGTGCTCGCTCTGCGGCACACTTGTTGTGCACCGGCTCCGCCATGAGGCCGGTGCGTTGCATACCTGGCATACCGGCGGCTGCAGCACCTTTCCCCGCTGCGCCACTGCAGAGGGTCAGCCCGGAGGAAGCGGCCCTCCGCATCCTCCAGTCCAGCCGCCCAGACTTGCTGTCCCCGGCGGCCGAGGAGCTTTGGAGGGCGCTGCCGGCAGGGCCCCAGTGGAGCCAGGCGCCTCGCTCCCCCAGGCGGCTCGTAAGGAGCCCATCCAGCTAGCGGTGAGCGGCCCCCCGGCGAGCTCCCCTCCCCCCTGCGACGACTCCATGGATAACGACCCGGACCCGGAGGTCATCGAACGCCTACTGGCGGACCCCGGGACGGACGTTTGAGGGGGGGGGGAGATGTAGGGTCTGCTCGCGGGCAGGTCAAATCTCGCGCCGCTCACCGCGGGTAGCCTCGACCCCTTCTTCCCGAGTGATGGGGCGGGGGGAGCGAGGCTAGGAGGAAGCCTTCTTAAGGCGCGACCGCGAAGGCTTGCTCTCTCTTGGACCAGCCCTGCCAGAGGACCACCTGACCCCGCTGCCCCACGACGACGACCGGCCCCCCTGATGTGAGATTAAACCTTTTCATACAAAGACCTGCCTCGAGTCACTGCCTGTGCGTCCCCGCGCAGAGGAATCGCCCACAACGTGAATCCCTTCTTCCCTGTCGTCTGTCCATCGTCGGTCGCTTCTTGCGGGGATGAAAGGGAAGGTCGTTCGCACCGAGCCGAGAGTGGGAAGAGCTCTATCGACCACTTCCCAGCTAGTCATCCTTTTTGGTGGGGTCATCGTGGGGTCAAACGACCTTTCGAAATTTCCGCAGCTGTTGCCGCCACTGTGATCATCGCGGGTCTCAAGCTGAGTCGTAACACGGATCTCACCATGCCCACCGTGGCATGTGGATATTCAATTATTAGTCGCGACAGGCTGCTGAGAAGAGCAACATGGGTTTCTCAAGTCCCATCTACGGCAGCACCATTCATCGCAGGGCAGTGGTGGCCCGCTTAGCCACTGCACCACTGCGCAAAAGTGATAAGATGACTCCCAGCGATCTCAGAGTGTTAAGTACAGAATGACCAGCTCAGCATATATGAGCAGTAACCCATTAACGTTACGACATATCCTTAAAGGGCCGCCGCGGTGGCTCAGTGGCTATGGTGCTCGGCTGCTGTCCCGAAAGACACGGGTTCGATCCCGGCCGCGGGGGTTGAATTTCTTTGGAGGAGAAATTCGAGGCCCGTGTAATGTGCGATGTCAGTGCACGTTAAAGAACCCCGGGTGGTCGAAATTTCCGGAGCCCTCCACTACGGCGTCTCTCATAGCCTTAGTCGCTTTGGGACGTTAAACCCCATAAACCGACCGACCGACCGACCGACCGACCAACCGACCGACCGACCGACCGACCGACCAACCATATCCTTAAAGGAGCAGCTTAAGTCCGAGTTCGCCTATCTTTGCAAGATTTAAGCTTGGGATAGTTGGTTCATACTGCAACATTGTCAGTAGCCTGCTTCATCTTGAAAAGCGGCCGCTGAACCAAAACCGCAGTGCTAGAGCATCTAATCCGCATTTAACCTAACCACTCTAAATCATCCGCCATTTTTATGCCCTATAGGGTTCAAAGAAAGATTAATAACGTCTTTACTGCAATGACGCGTTAAGAGCTCGGTACATATTGCTGTTTTTAATGGAATTTTCTATTATAACGACGGAGAAGCCATCGTGTAGCGACGCCTACAGAAAAGCAGGCTATGCTTAAATCCTTCGAAAATTCATTATTCGCATTTCTAGGCTGAACACGTTGTAGACACGATGCTACAAAAATAGGACGTCAATGGGCGTGTCCTTGGAGGCAAAATTTGCGATTTTGATACCTTCACCTGCTTCGCACGTGTTATGCATTTCCCCGCCGGCTTTTCACTCGATCAGAGCCTCCTCACTGCGCGTTGCAATTGCTACACAATACTGGCAGCAGCCTATTTTGCTCACCTGTGTGTCCACCACAATGCCGTCGACGTACGCCAGGAGAGGTCTCAATGGAAGGACTCAAAAGAGAGCAATTGGTTATGCCTTCCTCCAAACAGCTTGAAAGTGATATTGCAGCGGGCTACTGTCTGGTGTGATATAGTGTAGTATTCTCACTGATTACTAGATTAACTTTTTATTGGCAGAATAACACTGTCAGTCCGACGCACACGCGACTGGACTGATGCGAATGGTTCAAATCAGTTTCAGTTATCTGAGTTTCTTCTACGTTTTTCGCCATGAATTGCACCGCCCTTGAAATGCAGTTTTGCTGCCAGGACCGAACCTCTGAACTCGTGCTTGCTAGCAGAGCACCACTGCCATAGCACAACCGTCGCATTTGAGGGTGGTGGATTAAGGCCTGAGCGGAGTTAGACGAACCAGGCTCGTCAACAGCCGGCTGTCCCTTCGGGCTCACGACGAGTCCAGCTTGTCTGTGTTCTGACGCTCTTCTCTGGTTTAAAGCGTGCAGGGCTCGTTAAAAATTATTGTTAAAGGAGTCTCCCTCCCCCCCTCCCTTAATACGCGTTGTTAGCGCGACTGCGGCGGGAGCCCTCGTTACCTGTATTGCGGCTCTAGCAACGCCGCTACATTAAGGTTGGCGAGTGCGGGGGAGGCTCGTAGACCGCTCGCGGAACTGCCTCTTTCCATACGTTTCCTCTATCGGTCAGCCCGCACTGGGCCTCATCGATTATCCGCCTCTGGCTGCCCGCGGCCCGCAGGCTGCCTGCGGGCTTCCAGAGGCGGATAATCGAAAGGCCCAGTGCGGGCTGACCGAGAGAGGGAACGTATGGAAAGCTGCACCTCCGCCCGCACTGGGCCTCTTCGATTATCCGCCTCTGGCTCCCCGCTGCCCGCTGGCTGCCTGCGGGCTTCCAGAGGCGGATAATCGAAAGGCCCAGTGCGGGCTGACCGAGAGAGGGAACGTATGGAAATTTGCACCTCCGCCCGCACTGGGCCTCTTCGATTATCCGCCTCTGTCTGCCCGCGGCCCGCTGGCTGCCTGCGGGCTTCCAGAGGCGGATAATCGAAAGGCCCAGTGCGGGCTGACCGAGAGAGGGAACGTATGGAAAGATGCACCTCCGCCCGCACTGGGCCTCTTCGATTATCCGCCTCTGGCTGCCCGCTGCCCGCGGCCTGCCTGCGGGCTTCCAGAGCGCGGCGCCATCAACGCCTTTTTGGTGGCTCCCCAGAACTTGTTCGTTTTTCTCTGGCTGGACGGTTTCGGGCTGCCAGCGGGCAGCCAGTCTTGCCAGGACGATGTTTTGCTGCCAGCGCTAGCGCAACTAGCAGACGACGGCGCAATAGGAGGGCAGAGGGAAGCTCGCGCGGCCTTTTTTCTATGGACTAGAAGGACCGCGATTCTTCATGCGATCTTTTGCGCGATGCAGGCGCTTGTTTCGACTAAGCCACGGTGCACATCGTCTGTGTCGCCTGCAGTGACACCTTTTGCGGTAGTTCTCGCTTTTGTTCATATGTATTGCGTTCGTATGTGCGATCATATTTCGGTCGTCTCACCACCTCGCAAGCACAAATGCTCGCTTCGTATTACGATCGCATACTTCTGATTCAAGAAATATTTCGGCTGTTAATTCGGTGCACCTGGCTGATATTGCGATGGTGTTCGAGGCTTTTCACGAGAGCCGCCGGAGCTTCCAGGTCCGAGTACGCGCTAAGACGTTTGCATAAATGTATGTGCTGAAAGCGTTTTGCGAGGTTTTGGTTGAGCGCGATACGAGAGCGCATGGTCTTCATTGTGTTTGGCGCAGTGCAAAGGCGGAGATGCTTTGACAAACGCCTGATTGAAACATGTCCTTTATTAAAAGCCCTGACGAGCACATTGCTGCAGGCATCTCTGCGGGCATATATGTGGACACAGTTGCCACTTACGGCAGGCGATCGAGGCGAGTGCCGATTCTGTCGTCGCCAACTGTTGTACAGCTTGATGCTCGGGCCTTCTGCCATATATTCTTAAAGTGTCTGAGAAGTACCGTAGGCATGTACCTCCTCACGTTTGACTCATTAAAGTGATAAAGAAGAATCCCCCAGCTCTGATTGACCACGCAAGCGCACGCGGTGCAAGTTCTCTGCGGTAAAGCTTCAGCATTATAGATGCAACACGAAACTAAATTCGTACAGTACACTTTCTTGTTATAGATGAACGTTCAACAAGCTGTTATGCGCTTTTGTCGAGATAATGCGTGCATTCCTTGCCCGCAGAAAAAGCCGGCGGCGGACGCACTACAGTTGAACGGAACGTATCTCGATTCTTTTCTGATTACAGCTTACAGGAAGCAGTTCACAGGCGTAAAAATCGCAACGACCACAGCAGAGTCAAACACCATGCAGGGTCGATCGTCTGCGGTCATACCAGTCATCCTCACTGCGTAGTAAACAAGCGCGATAATTTCGAGAGCACGGCGAGTCGTTTGACAAACAACGCACGGTCAGTTTTTCCTTCCTATGTGGTGTCGACTGAAATACGTTAGATTGCGATCGCTCATCGCATGCTCTTGAGTTCTTGAAGCTTACGCAGCAAACTGTGCACCGAATGCACACGCTCGCGTTGTTGTCGCCGATGTATACGGGTGCGAGCACGATCAGCTCTTTGTTCTGCAGTCTGCGGCAGCCCTCAATAATTTCAGGTCGTTGTTTTCGATACCAGGTAGCCGATTTCTGCCTTAGGCGTGCGTAGCAACGAGACACAGCAGATCGCGAAGCTACGGAGAGCATCTGCCTTCCGTGATCCGCGACTTGCTTGCCGCCGTGATTGCTGCTTGGCTGGTTGCGGTGGCCGCCAGCCCATGTAACCATGGTGCGTTTTCCTGTCAGAGGGGAACTTTCGGGCGGTGAGTGGGCTGCTCGAGCGCGGTAAATTGAAGAGACCCACTGTTGCTCAAGGAAATATCGCCTTGCGTCGCCGGTGTGCTCCACCGTCCCCGCTCCCGACGCTCGGGTGCCATCGGCGCCGGAATCACGTGAGCAACCGTACGGCGGCAATGGACACGCGCTGCTCGTGCCGTGTCTTTTAATGCAGTTGCCTTTGAGTGCTCTTGGAGGCTCTACATGGTTTAACAACGGTAAAACCTTACCACTGTTTTGACCGGCGTGATGCCTTTAGTACCAATTCTGACCAAAGATAGACGACAGCCTCGCAAATTATCTTAACAGAAGATGTAAAGCAGGAACAAAGACGCCTAGAGCATTTCTTAGCGTATAAAATCTGTTCTTCAGACACTGAAGGAAGCCTTGGACACATTTTGGGGAGGTGCCAACAACCACTGGCCTCTCATTGTAGCCGTAACTGCCAACCGCTAGCATCGAAAGAAATCAGTACACAGGATGCCTCCCGTAAAGCATGTCAGCTCACTGGACGACAAATGTGGCTTTAAGCGCACACGTGTTGATGCTTCACCGAGGAAGCAGTGCAAAGCAGACAGAAAGCGACGGTCTGCAGCATGAGCAATAGATTCCGTTTTGAGCGGTGGCACGCTGGCGATCCTGTGGCGTTATTTTTGAAACTGTACTGTCACGGAGCTTAACTTTTAGATTTCTACACGCATTAGGCAACAAGCGACATTAGATTACTTTATCGAGGCTGCCACAAGCATATCCGTTCGCAAGTAGGGCTAAAGATCTTTATAGCGATTGAAAGATTATCGTTGTCAGTTTATAAGGCCACTCCCTTCTACGCATTATCAGCAACTCAGGCTGGCCGCTCTTGTCACCCCTTTAAGTACGTGTGCTGCCCTACTTGCTCTGAGAAGCACCCTGCAGTCGATGCGCAGTGCACGTTCCTAAGCAAGCTGCGGGCGGAGGCGTCACAGTGCCAGTTCCGGCCAGCTATCCTGGTCACATTTGTGTTTGACGTGCTGCATCAGAGGGAAGATGGCCGAGTCTTCATCTGAGTTGGAGTACGCCTTTCTGCCTACCGATGTCTGGCTGAACATTGTGGTTTACCTCGACGTCGAGTCACTCCAAGCCCTGCAAGAGAGCGATGTGGTCCCACGGGATCTTTGGGCCATGCCGACACTTAGCCGAACTGCTACGTTGAGCCGTCACTCAGATGCGTCTGCCCTGCTTCGCTACCTGCTGCATTGTGATGTACGTTCTCTCAGGATTCTTCGTCTCACCGGTTGCCTGATGGCTCTCCCTCAAAAGTTATTCCAGGCATTATCTGTCTGCGTACACCTGGCAGAGCTGTACTGCGTGAACTGCATTGTAAGTCCTCGGCGAATTTTCGACATCCTGACCACATCGATGCCGTGGCTGATCCGGCTCGAATGGTCGCTTTTTGATGAGCAAACGTACGGGGAGAGGTTCGACGATATCGGCACCTCGGAGAATGAAGTCGTGGCGAAATTACGCCACATGTACGTAGAAGTCGCTGACGACTATGCAAGTTGTCATCTCCTGAAGAGAATCCGGAAACGCTGCGAGAGCCTGGAACATCTACACGTCCACGCGCTCCACGCAGACCGATCTGACGCGATAGCCGCCTGCTGGAACTTGGTTGGTCCCGAGTGGATGCTGGAAAGCTTCGCCTGCACTACGCAGGACTTCTCGGAAAATGGCGAATGGCTACTCGCGATGGCGCAGGAACTTCGAGTGCCACTGCCGGACCTGTGCGTCACCTCTGCCGTTTTCGGGAACGTAACCTATCGCATGCACCCGGTTGTCTCTTGCACGTGTGTACACCTGGCGGACGTGATCGCTTCCGAAGAGCTCACTATTCCAGAAGAAGAGCTTATCTTCTGTGTCGCATGCTTCCCCGACGCGCCAACGCAGTTGGAAGAAGTCGCCGACCGACCGTGGTTGCGGCGTCTCCAGTCGCTGACTTTCGTCTTGCTTCCCGCCTCTGGAAGGATGGACGGTGATCGTCGGAGCCATTACGTCAGCCCAGCGCGCTCTCCGTCTTTGAGCATCTTTCTCCGCGCATGCTACAAGCTCACCGAGCTCAACCTGAGCTTCGTGCATTTCGAGTCTGGAGCAGAGCTGTGCCAGGTATTCCATTCGGAAGCCCTTCCGCTGCTGCGAGCTATCGCCCTTCGGCAGTGCGGCCTGCAGACGAACGCGTCTCTTCAACTCATCGCTGCTTCTTGTGCTAAGCTGGAAGAGCTTGACGTGCGCGGCGGAGACTGGACGAGCTCTGCTCGTTCGGAATGCTCTTTGTGTTCTCTGAACTTCACTGCTATCAACAGAGACACGGTCTCCGCTTTGCATCGTAGGACAAGGCTCCAGAGGCTTACGCTGTTTTCAATCTACGGTCTCCGGTGCTACAGATTCTTGGCTGAGTGCAGCTTGGTGCGCCTGCGTCTGTTCTGGCCAGAGAAGAGCATGACTTGCTGCGATGGACGATCGTTCATCGCGTGGTTCAGTTCGAGTGAGCACTTGCGGTCCCTGACTCTGTTCAGTCCCAACGTGGCCCTCAGGGTGATCTGCAGTGAGCTCAGCCGCGCAGGCTTGTTGAATCTGCGCACCGTGTGTATCGTTTCCAGCGTCCAACCAAATGGCTCCGCTCAGAAGTCCATTTCCGAGCTCTCCAGGCGGCTACCGGTGCTAGAAACGGTACATGCGCACTACTGGGATGAAGATCAGCATGAGCACCGTGTGACTTGGATTCGATGTTGGCGACTCAGCTGCCCGGGTGAAAGGCTGGACATGGAGGAAGGCGCCTTTTATACGAATGCACCGTGCTCCCCTGATTGCTCTATGACGACGTTCATCGGATTGAAGAAGCCGCGGCACTAAAGAATGACACCCTTTGGCAGTGTAGCCGTATTGTCAGAAAGCAGCTGATTAATTCCTTCTGCGTGCGTATCCTGCAGATTTACACAACTAGAACCAATATGCACTGAACAGGGTCATCGATGTGCTTAACGTTCGGCACAACTTGACGTCGCTTATTAGGCATGGAGGCAAGGATTCACTTTGCTCGGTGCGTTAGGGATTTCGGTTGTCACCGGTGTTCGGATTTTAGCGCGTTCTTGTTGTGCGAGTTGTGATCGTTGCTGTATCTTTAGCCTTGCCATCTTTCATACCGTGCAGCAATGACAGACATCTTTCACTGTGCTGGACCGCGTTTCACTTATTTTTCGCATCTGATATCTTGGTACTTAGGCCCACTTTGGCGGTGGTTTTTAAACATTCCCGAGCACATTTCCATCGTAGGTGGCTTTTATGAACTATGCAGTTTGGAGTTGTTGCAATTTTAGTTTTTTGACGAAGGGGGCGTGTTCCTCCGGTGTGCGAACGTGATGTCATTTTTTTTTTGCTGTTTTTGTGTAGTGTCAACATGTGCTCACCTGGCGTGGCAAAAGAATTTCGAGATGTCTCGATCCATGCTCAGCTCTTTTTATTTTGCTGCGTGAACTGTCGATGCTTCTTTATTGCGTGGGTATGCATTGGATTCCTCCATGTATTAAAGAGTCAAAAAAGACGGCAACGACCTTTGTCATATTTCTTTCTTGGGCTGTTGCTCGGCTGCTGGCCCGAAGGACGGGGGTTCGATCCCGGCCGCGGCTGCTGAATTTCGATGAAGGCGAAATTCTAGAGGCCCGTGTACTGTGCGATGTCAGTGCACGTTAAAGAACCCCAGGTGGTCGAAATTTCCGGCGACCTTGACTACGGCGTCCCTCATTGCCTGGGTTGGTTTGGGACGTTAAACCCCAATAAACCAAAGCAAACGTTCCTTGGGTTGTGTGCTTTTTGATTGCTGGATATTGCGCGGCCTTATCAAGAGTTTACTCACCGTGAAGAATGATTTATCTGGCGTATGGTCGTACAGGGGATACTGTGTTGTGCCCAACGATTCTACAGTGCTCGGGGGGCAGGCACTTCTGGGCTTTTCGGGGCTCATATCGCAGATAAACGTGCCTAGTTCAGTCAGTATGTTCCGAGTCGTGTGAATATTGCGTGGGATCGCAATTATTGATAAGGAATGGGAAGACGCGCTATTTATCTCTATCGGTGGGCACCCATACCTCTGGATTGCTCCAGGCTATTTTGGTTCACCTGGGATTTCTTAACGCACAGCAATCCGCGCGCTTAACACGAATGATGGATAGCGTGGTTAGGCAGGCGCCAGCGCCACGAAGCGCTAACCGCCGGTTGTTGGATAATGCTGTCTGCACGAGGTGGTACCGAAAAGTATCCAAACTGTTTTTTGGTGGGCCCAGCTTTTATAGTACCGCGTTTTTCCGCCAAGAGCGCATAAAGCGAACATCCCAGAGTCGGTAAGCAGACTGCTGTCGCTAAATAAAGTCAGACTATTGAGTGATCACTGTTTTGTGTCAGTTGTTTTTGCGATGGTTGATTTTCGTGAACAGCGTGCGGCGGTGAAATAGTTTTTCTTGCTCGGAAGAGGTGGAACGGAAACTATTGAAATGTTAAGAACGGGGTACAAGGACGATGCTATGGGAGTAACTAAAGTTTTCATGGATCAAACCCCAAATCAAAGCAACAATCAAGCCACTGGAATACTTCTTGCTCGCCTCGGCCCAGGAAAGCTCGTCAGGTGAAATGGAGACTCAAAACAAGTGTTATTTTTTAGTTGTGAAAGAAGTCGTACATTCCGAGTTTGTTCCGCAGTGTCAGACAATTAACCAGGCTTTCTACTAGGAAGTGTTCAAAAGATTACGCAACAGTGTGCGGTCGAAGCGGACTGATTCGTGGCAGTCGGGTGACTGCTTTTTCTATCATGTGAACCCCTGCTGGCACAGCCCTGTCCGTGCGACAGTTCTTTACCAAAAATGGTATTACCCCTGTTCCTCACCTCCCATACTCACCCGACCTCGCCCCGTGCGACTTTTTTTTTGTTTCCTTGTTGAAAAACACACGAAAGGAAAGCATATTGCTGATGTTGCTGAGGCGAAGAAAGACACGACGCAGCCGCTGTCAAGCAGCACAAAAGATTTATTTCAACAATGTTTTTGCAAAATGGAACGAAAGATTTGACAAGTGTATTATTGCAAGTGGAGAGTACTTCCTCGACAAGCGAGGCCGCAACCGCGAGCGAGAAGCCGAAGGAATTGGCAGTGGTTTAACTATTTTAAACCTAGTTGTAGTAAAAGCTCCATTGCACTTGGCTACACTTGATTAAACGCCTGAAAGGCCCCTCAGGCGTTTCATGGAGAGTCAGCCGCGCTCTGTCTCCCGCACTCGTACCTCTTTTTAAAGGCGGATGGCACGAAGTGAATCAACCTGGCTGATGTTTACTTTTTCACGGGATTCGGCTTTCTTAACATCATTGCCTCGATCCGCTCTACAGAGCACAGATTCGTCCTGCTTGCAAAGGATATATAGGTGTTGTCGCTTAAATGCGTTTCATATTACGTTTTGCAGCGCTAATACGTACGGCAGGTAAAGGCGACACTGCTCCGTGCATTTCTGCCTCTGCCTAGCTGCTACTCATGCATACCGGCAATCTGCTGTTTAAGTTGTTCATGTTGAATGTGAGCGTTGCTGTGGACGAAAAATCCTATTATGAGCTCGTTTCGCGCCAGAAAATACACGGCACCGTCGTCCTCGGCGAAGGAGAAAAGTAAAAAAAAATGTATGAGGCCCATGGCAGCTTAAGAAACCTTCGACATTTACTACAACAAAACTGACTATATAAAAGAAACCAGGCAGAGCAGTTGCTGTGGCCATCGGCGCCATTTTCTTTGGGTATTGGGTTCGTCCTCTTGGGGCGAAACCAAAATTCCGACGCGTATATTTGCAATCGGCAACAGAGGATATATATAATCCCGCTCGACGGACGAAATACAATCCAAGCGCGTCACAATCGCGGTACTCGGCTTGAAATAATAATTGGGAAGAAAAAGGCACCTATATGAAGGCACAATAGGCATGCGACGCTGTATACCATGAGAAAAGCTCCAAACGCAACAATTTTCCCGTTGCAGTCCAGATTTAGCGAGAGCCTAAACAGCTGGCAAAACACACAAACCATTGGGTCATGGCGGCGTTTATGTCTTGGCCACTTTTTGTGGGAAGCCGCCCTAAAAAATTATCTGCACAGTCTATAGACTATCCAAAGACTCTTGTCTATATTCTGTAGCCTTTCTATAGACAAGTCGTACAGACTAGTCTACAGGCATACAAACCCTATCGACAGTCTATAGACAATGCATAGATTTATGGCCATACACTTTTAGTAGACTTTTGTCGATAGACGGTCTATGGACAATGAATAGACAAAAGCAAATATCTATAGGAGGGATATAGTCTATAAGAATCTACGGACATTCTATAGACCATTTTTGTAAGCGTTGCAATGGCAGCTTCCCTCTAGAGGCAGTAGATTAACTATATGGTCGGAGCAGAAGCGCTGCAATCTATAGACAATGCATAGATTTATGGCCATACACTTTTAGTAGACTTTTTTCTATAGACGGTCTATGGACAATGAACAGACAAAAGCAAATATCTATAGGAGGGCAATATAGTCTGTAAGAATCCACGGACATTCTATAGACCATTTTTGTAAGCGTTGCGATGGCAGCTTTCGCTCTAGAGGCCGTAGATTAACTATATGGTCGGAGCAGCAGCGCGGCGACTGCAGCTGCGGCGAATCACGTGGTCTGGCTTCACAACTGCACCTCCGGCGCTTCTCCTGATGAAGGTCAAACTGCAACACCCGATGACCTTGGCGAAACGCGTAGAAGT
Organism: Amblyomma mixtum; assembly: GCF_055824585.1. Lineage (NCBI taxonomy): Eukaryota > Metazoa > Arthropoda > Arachnida > Ixodida > Ixodidae > Amblyomma > Amblyomma mixtum. The sequence goes on from NC_143015.1 coordinate 95,620,940, forward strand.
GGAGCGCTCGCTCCAAAACGCCTCCTTCAGGACCACGTTGTCAACATGGTGATCGAGCGCAGGCCAAAAAAGCAGTCAACTCAGACTGCTTACTAGCTATCGTGAACCGCCGCAGACATATTGGCAGCATGATCTCGCACCTGGCGACTGACTCTTCGCACACTAGTGCCGCGGAGCAAATGGACGCCTTTCGCATTTTGCCTGCATTAAAACGCTGCCGGCGCGGCTTCGCGCTGATTGACCGAACGCGAAATAACCACTGAGCTGGTCATGACGGCTGCCAAAGCGCGCGGTATTATTGCCGCTGCTGAGAAAAATTATATTCTTTGAAGTCACAAGTTTTTTTCGTCGTATGCCGCAAGTGGCTCCTTACTCTCTGCCATACATGATATGTGAGGTGCAGGCGCGAAGGCTTTACCCAATGAGAGCGTAAGAAAGAGTTTAGGAGAGGGCTTGGTGAACGGAAATCGGGAAAGTTTAGTGGCACTAAGACCAAGGGGGTGTTTATATAACGCTATTTACTGCTTTTTAGAGAACTGTCGGGTGGTCCTGGTGTCATGAAGGCGAGAAAGAAAAAATGGCTCAACTCAGCCGAGCCAGGATATACAGAGCGAATGCTCTGTTAAGCTTGCTTAAACACGGTTTCCCTTTGCCTCATCTTTAGTGTTTCAAGACTTCAGTGAAAGGAAATCAGGTGATGCAGCACGTTCCACAAATGCAAGAGCGAGTGTCCAGAGCGGCATGACCGCCAAGCGCAAGAGCGAATCACGGGACATATCACATGCCACAACTGGACAGGAGGAGTGGCCGAGCAGCAGCCAGCGCAGCGGCGGACGTGACTGCCAAGCGCGCTGCTGTGGCGTCGGCGAGTCACATGGCATGGCGTCATAGCCGCATGCGGCGCGCGTCCCGTTCGAGGTCAAATCTAAGATCCAGTTGACCTTCAGGCTCAGTAAGGGAGGAGTAGAGATTTTCACTCTAAAAAGCAAAAAGCTAACAAAATGATGTTAACGACTAACATCATAGCGCCGGGCAAGGAAGTGACAAATCAGTCGTGTCGTGCAACTGAACATGAATGTTTGAAATGCTGGTTTTCCCGATTTTTTACTCACTGTTCTGTGTCACCCTATGCGGTGTGCATACTTACGCTTAAGGGCCATTACTGAATGGTTGTTAATCATCTCGTGCTTGTGCGTAACGTTAACTTAGTTATTTGTTGATATTACTTTCTAAATTATTTATTTTAACCCTCACCTCTTTGTTTCCTAGTTTTCATTTCAACCTCCTCCTAATCTCAAAGAATTCGTTATGCACTTTCTCTGATTCCTCAGTTTTATCAGCCATTTGAGATAAGTCTGGATGAATTTTTCTCCTGTTTGATCTGCACCGAACTCTGGCCAATCCCTCACCGTGGGTGTGTGCCATTGCTTCAGAGGTAACAAGAACTTTTTTCACTCGTTCCGCCTTCGCGCTGTTGCACTCTTTAACTGCAGTCAGCGCACCACGGGTAGAACCACTTTCCTCGACCGCTGTAAACGACTCCACATTTTGTATTCTTGTAAACACACAATCGCGACTCATAAGCTCGGCGTCGATATTTTTTAACTAATGTCTAGTATTAGCGATTTTCTTCTTGCCTTGTCGGTAACCTAATTTCTTCCTTCCTTCCTTCCTTCCTTCCTTCCTTCCTTCCTTCCTTCCTTCCTTCCTTCCTTCCTTCCTTCCTTCCTTCCTTCCTTCCTTCCTTCCTTCCTTCCTTCCTTCCTTCCTTCCTTCCTTCATTCATTCATTCATTCATTAATTCATTCTTTCGTTAATTCAATCTTTCGTTCATTTTTTCTTTCCTAATTTTTTTCGCCTTCTTCTTACCTTCCTCCGTCTATGGTAGAGAGAGGGTGTGGTAGATGGTCCTTGGCGATCACAAAATGAACAAGGGAGGGGAAAACCTCAGGTTGCTTGAGCCAACGTTTCGACAAAGGGACTTGTCTTCGTCTGGGTAAAGCGTTCATCATTCAACTTCATCATTCATCATTCATCGTTCAACTTCCGTCTGTCTTCTTTATTAATCCTTTCCTCTGTGTCCTTTTTCTTTCTTTCTTTGCAACAGAACAAAGTGTTCAGAGCGTGGTCGTCACGAGACGAGACGTTGAAAGCGAGTAAGTAGGTCTTTATTTTATCTTTCTTGGTGCAGTCCTTGAAACAGATTTAGTGGAGCCTGGCAAAGAAAATATCACTGACATCGGTGTAGGGGACTTAAATATGCGACTGTTATGCTTTACAAAGCTATTTTTGTTTATGAACCTTGCAAATGAACGTTGTCAGGCAAAGGTTTGCTTATAATCGTTCACAATATGGCTTCGCGGCAATCCCGAACCAAGCGGCCGCAGATTTTAGGCGTGCACAAGAACATTTCCAGAGCTGTCTGCGGATTGCTGGCTCGCTTCATTTTGACTCATCAGATGTGCATAGTTTTGCAGTATACTGTTGCATCTACACCATGCAATTGCATCTACATAGAAATGATGATGCTGATTTCATCTGTAGCGGCCTAAGGAGAGTATGACCAAAGGGCGCCATGGCTAGTGTATTTGGTCTCTTCCAGAAGAGTTGAAGGACTCGTTTTCTGAGCATTCCACTCTAGAGAGAGCCCAGCGCCCGGCCAGTGTAGAGTGGCCAGGGCAAAGCTTGTGCCTAATGGAAAATAACTGCGTAACCGGTAAAACTGTCAGTATGAAATTAAATGGGACGTGTGAGAAGATAAAAAAAAACATCTTTCTTCCCAACTTTCGAAAGGTTTGATGTTTCGAGAGGTAAATTCAGGGCGAACATATATGTATGCATCTCTAGATCGATCCCAAGGAAACACTTGACTATGCTTTTTATCACGCTACAGATTATTCGGTCGAGGTGGAAGAATAATTGTTTCTGATTAAATGCTTCGCTTGTTCTACGACGCAGAGAGAAGGAAGAGGACCGACGGGTGTGCTTCATCTTGTGCTGCAACTGCTGCCTCTGCATCGTCATGATCATCCTGCTGTTCATGCTCATGCTCAAGTTCACGAGTAAGGAGACAGCCGCTGCTTGCTTAGTGAGGTTAAAATACGCAACCATCCCTGCTGGCTTCGAGCAGTTATCTCAAAGACTGAGCATTCTAAAAACAGCTGTCGTTCACAAGCACTTTGGTATACCTGTCGTAAATGGCAGCTTACACCAATAGGAGGGCGCGAGCACTCTTCATAGACACCACGGAGCAAGTTACCGAGCCTTTCCTCGCCTCGTAACCGCCTCGCCGACCCGTCTATTCATGGGAGCTCCCATGCACCGAAGGTCTGTGCGCTCTGTGATGTCAGTGCACTTTAAAGATCCCCAGGTCGAAATTATTCTGGAGCCCTGTACTGCGGCTTCTCTTAATTCCTTTCTTGTTTCACCACCTCCTTGATACCTTCGCTTCCGGTGCGGTTTGGGTGCCCATCGAGATGCGAGTTACTGTGCCACTTACTTTCCTCAAAAACCAATTTTCAGTTGTTTTTTTCTTCAACAGGAAAGAAATTGACACACTGTTTCGTACTTGGATGAATGCCTCGGCTTCTCCTTTAGGGAATGGAGGTAAGGGAGTTTGAAAGAAGGAAGAGGGATAGAGGGTCCTTAGGGAGGGTTGGGGGGGGGGGCAATAAATTGGTCTTGACGAAACCTGAACTGCATCGTGAGAGCCGCTGACACTAAGAAAAGGAGAGCAGGGGCCTGGGAAATGCGGCGTGAAGCCCTCCGCATCATAACGCTTTGGTTGCGCCGTGGTTGCTTGCTGGGTGTTTACTGTGGGCTCGGCTACTGAGGTGGGGAACGCTTGATCAAAGCCCGGCTACAGGGGCCGTGTTTCGATGGAGGCGAAATGCAAATACCAACCGTTTGTTTTTCGATTCCGGAGGGTGATAAACAGGGCGAATGCCAAACCAATCGTTTGTTGTGCTGTCCCAGTGCGTGATAAACATATCCAGGTGGCGATAATCCAGAATCCTCGATTATGGGGTGTCTGCCCTGCCTTCTTACAGTCCGTATGTGAGCGCCTCCCTCTCGGAGTGGTTGAGGTATAATGCTATATGTGAGACAGCTACTGCGCTTTTCCTTTCCTCAGCAAAGCAAAGTTCAAATTCGCTAGCTTAGCGTTCGGATCTTGGAGACGATGATGAAGCACTCAAGCTTCGGGGTGCTGCACGCTTCAGGATCGAGATGGGAAATGAGAGGGAGAAGGATGTTAAGAGGCGAGAAAAGGCACATTCCTGCAGTAGTCTAGAAATCTAAGTGACGGAAGCGCGCAAACTCGTTCTTATGCGAAACTGGGCGCACAGGATGTAAGGATAGGAAAGCCCTGTTTCGGCCACCATATAATTCGCAAGCAGGGCGCGATGTGCCTTTTTGTTCATGTTTTTCCCGTTCTGTCGGTGAAAAACTCGATTATTTTATGCGCGAATCATGCGTGTACACCACCACAGCTAAATAAATAGCCAAGTTATAGTTGACGCCAATTCGATCCTCTCACAGTATGAAAAGTCCTTACTTCTGAATACTTTGCCAAAAACGTAGATTCCGCCGGGTTTGCCTCTGGCTCAAGCAAAGTACTCTGCATTGCACCACCAGCACTCTTGAGCTCATCCCTCCCGAGCAGAGGTACTTCCATGAGTGTTACAAGAGCACCATTGCACGCCTAAAAAGCACCTCTTGTGAGCTGTATGTATTTGACAATGGGTGTACTCGACGCATGCTCCTGATGCAACCAGGAAAAGAAAGCCGTTTGAAGAAGCATAGCTTGTTGGGCCAGTTGGTGCATGGTAAGTAGAAAACCAGCGGAAAGGACGCGTTCACAAGGTGGTTCACGGCAAAACAGTACAGTTTCATGAATGGGACGCAGGTTGCCACATGCAAACTTCCCTAACTTAATAAATTGTCTTCTTTATGTTTTGATAGCGTTTGTGGTTGCTCTCGCGCACGTGCGCCCTGTTTTGTTGGCGAATCACCAAGTAAAGAATATTTCAGTTGTGTTCCAGCGTTGTCCTATGTACTTGTCCTTCTTGTTAACGCGTCCTTTCCGTTTGTTTTCTGCTTGGAAAGCCGTTTTTTCGGGATATTTTATAGTCTTCCAAGACTTGAAAAACGAACTAATTCAGCCTCTGGAGCATCAAAAAACTCGCCAAGTCCACCCGCTCTAATGCCTTCGAATGCAACCTCATGCTCGTTGGATTGCAAAGTTCCGGCAGCTCGATACTGTCGACTAGTTCTTTATCTAACATTTCCGACTACTCCAACATGTGGGTTTGACGTGCCACCGCACTTCTGTTGCAACTGGCGCCATGCTGTGTTTCTTGCCGAGGCGAGAACGATTACTGCCCGGAGGTGACAATATGATGATATACTGCACGTTATTTGACCCGCTCTCTTACTTTGCCTTCTTTTTTTCTACATACAGGCGGAGAACTGGAAGATAGTAAGTCGGCATCATCATTATCGTCCTTAACGTGAGCAAGAATTGTAACGCGGAAGTATGTAACGCGGAACCTTGCGAATCTACGGGAAAATACCGCTGTTCACAACACAAGACACTACGAATATTGGTATGTACCTTGTCCACGCACAAATTACGGTTTTCAAACTCTCAGGTATGTGTTGCCATCTTTCCTTAATAGTAACGCTTTCACTAATCAATCCATTCTTTCCGTTTCATATAACGCTGTCAGAAATATGTTCTTACAAAAGAATGAATCATATCCAACTGTAAAATAAACAAAGTGTCCATGTGCTGTGATTAAACTATCATTTGCGTGTGTGTAACAGTACCGAGACTATTCTGGTGATCTGTTATGAAGATATTGTACATATTTGTTATTTCATGCATTCTCTTGTTATTGTTTTACTGCTGTCTGTCATCGCCGTGCCAAGCCGCTACGGGAGATGGGAGCTTTGTCAAGCCGCGTGCGCGGCTTTTTTTCCTTTCTCCTCAGCCATTGTACATGACTGAAATAAATGCACTGAACTGAACTGAACTGATGTAAAGTTAAGCGTTTGGTGATGGCTCATACTTGGAAAACAGCGGAGGCTATGACGCACTGAACGGAACAGTGGTCGTCCACTGTTTTCCTTCTACTTTGCCTTTTCCGGCGTTCTAGTCCCAGTTTGAGCAAGAACCCTGATTAGCCTGCTGCAGTGGCTAAGTGTCTGTGGTGTTCGGTTGCTGATTACAAGGTCGCGGGATCGAATCCCGGCCGTGACGACCGCATTTTATGTAGGCGAGACGTAAAGATGCAAATATGCTGCGCATGTCAGCGCACGTTCAAAAAACCCCACATAGTCTATTTTAATACAGAGCTCTACACTACGGCGTCCCACGCAGGCAATATGTTGCGTCGGGACGTCAAACCAAATATACCGCTGGGAAGAAGTCACCGTTGGCGCTTACTGTTAACAAACGTTGCGAGTAACTGCAGCGAAGGTCAACTTGGGCAACTCAATTCGAAACTAAGGCCTATACTGAGCCCCTCAAGATTAGTACATTTCCTGTCGGCCACGATACCGCACAATTTTTCGTAGTCTACTGGGGCTGCTTGTGCAGAGGCAGCTCAGTGGTAGTGGTAGCCACGCATGGAGGCACTACTGTGCTCACCACTTCGCGAAGCAGCTATCGCTCTTCTCTCATCGTAGCGTTAAGGTAACCGGCTTTAATTTCATTGACAAGATCTCATCTCTTATTCATCAACACGTGATGTTAGTTTTTGGTCTTAATTCTATCCGCTCTGTCAATATCGCCTCTTAATTTACATTGTGCGCATGTCACAAACGTCGTCAAACGCATCAACAAGAGGATCGGAAGCATATACATAAGCGTTGAAGTAAAAAAAAAAATCTAGGGCCACTTGGCTCTCACGGCAAAGGGAATAAATTTTAGAATATGTGCAAGGATTATTTTTTATAGCGTAAGCACCACTTCTCGAACACTAACCTTGAAGGTCACGCTACGGTGCATATATTACTTTGAAATGGCTTAAATTATAAAAAAAAAAACAGGAAAATTGTGGCGTAGGCGGCGATCGAACGCGGGCGCCCGGCATCCCAGTCGGCGACGCTTCCACTCCGCCAGGACTGTTCGGCTCTTGGAGAATCAAGGCGCGTCAAGTGAATGCATATATATCTAAGAAACGTATCTTCGAGGTATGTACTGAGGCGTGCATGAATAATTTAATTGCGAGCATGTAAATTGCAGATATCTCAAGGAAGCGATTAGCGAAGTAGGTTTCCGGTGAATTCACTTCATGGATGGCGTACAGTCGCAGCGCCATCATGTGACACCCACTGAAACCCCAACACGAAGTATACCTGATGGTCCAGCAGATGGCGCGACCAAGCTTTCGCTCCAACTAACCAGGTTCAGCTGAGTTGATCCAATGCCGATTTTTTCTACGGGTGCACATGGTAAGACTTCAATAGTGGTAGTGAGAGGAAGGAGCGGCAACAGGACGTAATGACTTTCATGAGGTAACGAGACTGCGAATATACCTGCTTTCTAAAGCTGCTCATTTTCCTTCGTTAGGCGACAAGACCCAGAGCCCGAAGTATAAGCCGGGTGGGAATACAGGTGGCGGCGGCGGCGGCGGCAACGGCGGAAAGAGTGAGTACAACGAAACTTTTACCGAGTCCCAAGCACAGATGAACAAAACTGTGATCTTGTTTACTACGCTCTTAAAGAAAAAAATGCGATAGCATTTTGAAGTTGGCACACCAGGAAATATTTCAAAGGACTCCCCAATTTCGGAAGCAACGTCACCAGGGAAAGTGGATTGAAGTGGATTAGTGGTGTTTATTAGGCGAAAATAAGTGGATTAGTGGTTGCAATCATGTGGGTTGGTGGGGATTAAGAGGTGAATTAAGGTGGGTTAGAAAGGATTAGTGGGTGGGTAAGGTGGAATAATAGGTCGGGTTTGTATATCGAACATGATTATCCAATGGACCCTACTCGAACATTCTAATCCTCAGATTTTTGAATTTTGTGGTGCTGCACGTCACGGCCCTGTCGACCAATCAGAGAATGTCTTCACGTAAAATATCAGTGGTGTTTGCGAGAGGGACAACCTAAATGGCATCGAATGAAACCCCCCGGCGGTTACCACACTCTGTAACGCAGAATTTTGCGACACTGGAGACTTATAGAATAGGGTGATCCCATTGGGTAGGGGCAGAGGGGAATAGCAGGGTGCCAGTGCGCAGACGCAGGACAATAGTGCCCCTTCGGTTACTGTCCTGCGCATTCAACCCTCCGCTATTCCACTACATCCCTAACCGATAGGGTCACCTTATTTTAAAGGTATCTTAACAGACATATCTATGACGGTTAAGGCGGCGTTCACCTCGTTATACAGAGCAGCCCTCTCTAACTCCGAGGCACGAACACCGCCAGCTCAAGTTCATGCCCCATCCAACTGAGGATGCCAGAAACAACGTAGCGCGATGAATGGCTCCAATCTTCTTTACCCCTTGTTTCTTCGTGTTACGTCTTCAATGAAAACTCCTCCGACGCTACAGAACCGGCAAACGCATCCTTATGTGCTGTCGGAGAAAGCAAGAAGATTCACGTTTTGGGTGTGTTGGTGGGTGTTCCAGCAAACTGAAAAGTGGCCGTAGCACCTTCGCCTCAGTGGTATTCTCGTTGATCAAGAGGTGAAAGAGGGGAGTTTTAGATAAATTACGACCTCCGTTAGCGATGCTCTTTGATTTGAAGATTATCCCTTAATAGATGACGTCGTAACGAGAAGAAAGCAATATTGCGTTATTTAAGCGCTACCCTTTCGTCAGAGCGTAAAAAAGAACACGCGCGTCCTTATGGTATATTGCATGCTTTCGGCAAGAATGATGTGGATATCTGTTGAACATCGTATGAACGAACACGAATGCCTACGAATAGTTGGATTCAGTTGCGGGTGTCTACTCTAAAAGCGGGCGAAAAAGCTTCGGTCGAAGTCTCACCGAAGTCCTCGAATGCTTCGTGTGGAGACGGAACTACAGCTTGAGTTTCATGTAGGGCCAGCGCCAGCCGCTAGAGGCGCCGCTGTTTGCGCGAGTGCCATAAGCCGCCGTAAGACTCGCCCGCAGCCGTTATAATTCTGGTGGTGTTTCAATCTAAAGGTTCAAAAATTTCAGTGATCGCCTTTATAGCTCAGCTCTGAGCAGTTAGTTTTCAAGCGTAATCTGTGGCTTCCATCAAACAATGACTGAAAATAAATGAGCAACGCTATCAGCGGAAGAATGCCTCACCAGAGCACATGATTTTCGTTAAAATCGCTGCTCAGCTTTTGAAAACTCCATGTTGCTCGGCCCAAAATTCTCAATACGGCAGGAAACATTGAGCACCCATTGCGCGAGTAAAATATTTCGAGCGAGAAATAATTCGAACCACAGGGCCCTTTGCACGTCTCCTGCCTTCACTCAACTCTCTCATACCACAATACGAGCTTCAGCCGGTAACCGCTATTTTTTTCGCGCAAATTAAAAGCGGAAACGTCGCCATGGTTTGTATTCAGTACTTGCTTTACGGGCAAGTGGTTCACGATCAGCATGGTATCGACCAGTAGTGAAAACTGCGTAAACGACACTTCTATGTTTAAGTTTACGGGGGTTAACGTCCCAAATCGACTCAGGTATGAGGGACGTCGTAGTGAAGAGCTGCGGAAATTTTGGCCACGTTAAAGAGCCCCAGGTGGTGGACATTTCCGGATCCCTTCACTACGGCGTCCCTTATTGCCTTAGTTGCTTTGGGACGTTAAACCTCCATAATCCTAAACCTAACTTCTTAGCTCGGCTGCACAATGCGGTTTCATGTGAGCCTTCTTCAGTCACTATTCGTAGTAAACTTCAAACTACTAATATTAGTCTCAGCGCTGTGGATGTAGAATTTAAGCTCTGTTAAATCTGTAAAGTAATCGAAAGCTCTGTGGAGTCTCCAACTAGGGAGGAAAGGTTTTTGGGTATTGGGATGAAAGGAAATGCGAGGTAACTGGCTGATATGAGGTACACCCTAGTCTCACTGCGAGAAAGGGGCTTAACCGGGTGGAAGATCAAGCGGGTGTCCAAAATTAGCGCAGAATAATAAAAAAGGCAAGAGCGCCAAGCTATATTTACGATCCCAGGTGCGTTGATTTACGCTTACCGGTGAGGAGTCGCGAAATTCGAATTTAGAAAGTTTCAAAGCACTCGGCTCCAGTCCCTTGCGACTGTCGAGCTGCACTCCTTAGCTCGCAAGCTTTCTTTGGCGGTGCTGGATTTGTCGTTTTGTGGCGCGAAGGTGCGCTTTATTGATTAACATGGGACACAGCCGGCGACTTTAACAGTTTGCGGGAAAAGTCAGAAGTTTGTTCTAGCGCACTGACACTCGACAGTGGCGCCGCATCGAAACGGTTAGAAGCATCGCTTAGAACTTTAGAATTGTTCATTCCAAACTTGAGACAGGAAGCTAGCAAATTGCAGACAATAAGTGGGCAAAAAATAAAGCGAGAAATTATCATTTAAACTTCAACTACCCGTCGTCTGCCGTTGCAGTAGGAGACGTACTCACGCACGATTCGACAGCATCTTGAGGTTGTTTGCTAGAAACTGCATGTCACGACGTCATTTAAGGTATTGCTTTACTGGTGGCGGCCGTCGGGCGTCTGTAGCCGGAATTGCATCCACGCATGTTAAAAAGGGCTCGGTGGTTCCCTACGATCTCAAGAAATTACATTACATGAGCTCAGAAAACAAGAATAAACGTCGAATTGCAGCGTTACATTTCCAGTGAGGAGGCTTGGTTGTCTGTCGCTATGGCGAAGAGCACCTCGGACGACGCCCTTTTGCAGGCTGTAGCACCACAGCTTGGTAGCTTCGAGCAGCATATGAAAATTCTCCGTAGCTTTACGGTGAGGTTTGGTGGATATTTAAGAACACTGAAGAATTCCGGTCTCACAAATATCTGAAGTGCATTCCGGACACAAACGTACAGCCTTGGCGAGAGAAAAGTCTTAAGGCCAAAGTCTTTTCCCCATAACAGCCGTTATTACACTGTTAAAGACCGAATGACCTTGGAATGCTAGTAGATGGTTTCTTCTTGTGGTAGAGATCGAAGCTTTCTGCTTGTGCTCAGAATAATCCGCTACCCGCAGCACTCTACGAACGTTCATTTCGCTGCAACTGAACGCTGTGGCCTTAAGACTTATCACCAAGACTGTATCTCGGCTTCGACCCCTGGGACAAGGCCGCGCAACCATTTCTGTGTGACGGGTTATAGTTAGTGTACCAACGCGTTTACGTACTACCTCAAATAGATCACTCTGGCCTAAGTCGGAGACTGTGGACATATGTCACAGAGCGATGCCCTCAAGAGCGTCATTCTCATTTGTTTGTTCGCAGTAACCACAAGCAATACCACTTCTAGCGGTAACACCGGCCCCCCATTCGGTAACGGCACCTCCAACACCGCCAACAGCAGCCATTCAGACGCTACCGGCAGCGTGTCATCTACCGATTCCACGGGGATGTCACCTCAATCAGGGGGAACGCAGGACACGACGGGGCAGGACATGTCGTCCTCGCTGGGGTCGACGTCGGACAGCGGAGGCGGAACGTCGGACTCCATGACGTCAATATCTACGCTGGATTCCTCGTCATTCTCCATGAGTACGTCGTCGGTTCCACTTTTAATAGAAAAGTGCAGTGTAGTGGTGAGATGGCTTTCCTACGTTGATTGCTTCTTCGTCATAAAACACACAACCGGCGTCTGTATTTGCTTCATTACAACTGCCAGCGACGCCATTTTATAAATGTGCAACTCTGTAAATCCGGCTCAAAGGGCTTTCAAATGCGTAATTTTGACCTTCGATATTGCGAACGAGAGTGATGATTTATTTAGTTATCTTTTTGTCGAAATGCAAAATTTCGGCTGACCTTTGATGTTGACGGCTGGAATTTCGCAATTAGTTCTGACCCTAAAATTAAAAATAAGAAAGTCCATAAGATAGTTCTATCGCGTACATTAGAGAATTCTATCACGTACATTATGTCCACCTTGCTGTACAATCCACCTGCACAGAGGGCACCGACGTACCTCTCACAAGTTTTTAAATACCATGTGAACGTTAAAAAAAATCACGCGGTATATCTACGGTCCCGTTCAGCATACACTGCGTAAGTCGACCCGTTGGTTAGAGCAAATGCGATCGCTATTATCCAGCTAAGCTAGTAAGGAAACAGAGATAAAGGTCGCAAAGGTAGCCTCGATAGAACTTCCTAGTAAAACAGCGCGAACTACGACGGACAAGAACAAGAAGGACATGAGACAGCGCTCGTTCCGTGTCCTTCTTGTTCCTGTTCGTCGTATTTCGCGCTGTTTTACAAGAATGCAGCAGTACCAACTCGCCCAAGTGAACGTTCAGTACAGAACCCATTAGCTTCCATTGAACCTGCAGGAAAAAGGAAAGCAGAGGAAATGTGCGGTGAATCCATCGTTAATTGCAAGCGCAGCCTGTGGTAATTCATTTCCGCACGAGCACGTCCGCCCAACAGGTTGCGGTGTATCTACACCTGCTTATAGCACGTTGGAGTGAATGTGGAAAAGGTTAGTTGGAGTGCCATACAACACGTGCCACTGGACACTCATGACTCAAATTTCGCAGAAAACATCAGGTGCAAAGGCAGTTGCGTACATGCCCGTCTCACCTATGCATAAGGACTACTTATGTGTCTTACTAACCAGGGAAGAGTCCGTACGTTCCACACAGAGCTGTTTGTATAACAGTACATGTTGCTTGGCTAGTTGGTGGAGCATTGTCTAACAAAAAGTAAAAACAGCGCTAAATTTAGCACAAACCACACAGAAAGACGGGTAGGATGGTTGGAGACACGGTTGGTGGTTGGAGGACGGTTGACACTTGGAGTCGGCGCCCGTCCTAGCCGTCTTTCTGTGTGGTTTGTGTTTAATTTAGCGCTGTTTTTACCTTTTGTTAGACAGCTCTCTGTATCCGCCGTACAAGCTCAATATAGTCGGCAAAGACCGTATGACGCCTGCATACTCTCCTAATACAGCCGTGCGTGTACACCGTGTAAATTACTCAAGCTGCGCAAGGACATGGGTATCAGCCGTACGGAATGCTGGAAAAATTTTGGAATGTTCTGCCTAATAAACAGTTAATAAGGATATCTTTCTCCCACACTACAACATAAAATGCCAGACCTTTATTCTTCCATACTTCCTTTATTAATTAAACTGCGCATCGCATGCGGGAGGTTCGCGGTTCGATCCCCATTGCCGCCGAGTACTCTCCGGTGATAAAACGGGTACAAACTCTCCCCTGGCCCAGTGATCGGCGTATTCTGAGAGAAATGCATGGAAAATGGGTCTTTGACACCACTTTGGGCAAACGAAAATACCTTGCGCCGTAAAAATTCATCATCATCATAATTAAAGAGCTCAATTCGTCTTCAATATCATAACAAAAAAGCTAACTGAAAACGAATATTTATTGCGAAAGTGGCATAAAACATAGTACAAAGTATTGGGACCTACACCGATGTGAAATATTTATGGTTCAGCTCAAAACATTCTTCACAACGGGCTTTCCTGCACAGCATCCGTTGGCTATGCAGTCGATGCAATACGGTGTTGTTTTCTTATGCTTATTTCACTGTGTCTTAGTTGCCTCTGTCCTAATGTTTTATTCCGCTTTCTTATTTACAGCTACAACAACGACACGTCGTAAGTATTCTATCCAGCATATCAGTATTGCATCCAACGTATCTTTGTAACCGAGCATACATATAAATGCCTAAAATCTCTATCGGTGTGCTGTGTGCGCGTCATTAAAACTGCCATCAATAGCCCAAATCATTGAGCCAACAGTCCAATCCCATCAGGTAGACTGCGCATGATCACGGTTTGTGGCGGCGACCGAAATGCATGAATCCCCACTGTTACATACGAGGTAGCATGGTCGTGTGCCGGAGAGGGAATGAGGGACGTTTGAGACGAGGCTGCTGGACAAAGACAATGAGAGAAGACTTTATACAGGAATTTACATATTTACAAGTGAGCCGCAGGAACGCTGCAAGACGACGGCTCATGAGGAGACCATTCGATGACAAAGAGCCCCCGGCCGTGCCGCTGCCGAGGTTTTAAAGAGTTCCCTTCCCTAGGGTCCCTAGATGGGGGCCGGGCCTGCAGGGGAAGGAAGTTCTCACTGGCACCAATCACAGACACACACGCACTCACTCACTCTCGAGGGATCACACCGCCGTCACGCGCTGGGAGAGGGGGAACGATGCCATCCACGTAGCGCAGACGCCGGAATGTCCACGAGCGGCGTTCCCGCGCATTTCGAACGCGCGTTCACACTCGGTGTAGGGAAAACGCTCGCTCAACCGGGCAGACGGACGCGGCTTCCGTGGCAATCCAGGCGCTCACCCAACGCGCGTCTCGGGGTTTGTCGGCGTTTCGCTGCTGCCATGTCGTTGTCTTCCCCAGGACGAAGGCGAGACGTAACAGACTGCCCCGCCGGGGGAAGGAGATCCCGATGGACAGGGGACAGCATCCGCTGTCCGGAGGGATGTCGCTTGAGGCTGGGCTCAAGAGGAGTCGGTTGTCTCTCGGCGGTTCTGGAGCTCAGCGCACCCCGAAGGCTTCCTTTGCATGTGCAGGTTCCCAAAGGGCACTGCAAAGTGACTCGTGCTCCTCTAGCGTTAGAACCACGCCGAAAACCCAACCGCTCAGTCCGCAAGCACGACACAATCCCCACTAAGCAATGCCAGGCTCTTTCCCTCTTACAAAGTCAATTAATCCCTGGGAGTAGTCCAGCAGCACTCAGGAAACTCCCACAGATCGGCACATTACACCACAAAGCGCATCTCAATTTAAAACAATAAACAAAACCAATAGGCTCAAAATCCTATATCAGGAAAAAAAAACCACCAGCAAACTGCAACTATGATGCTAATTCTTGCGCTAGGGACCTCAATTTAAGCTATCGGCCTTACCTTTGAGACTCCCCTATTTGTGATGTAATCCGATTCGTAATGACGAAAACATTTCATTCTGCATAGCAGCATACTGCCGTCACCTTGCATATCCCCGCAAAGATTCGCTCAACATCGGAGCCAAAGTCACCTTAATTTCCCAAATTCCAAAAAAATCAAGCGACTCCAGGCGCTTATGCAAGTGGCCTAAATGGCCCGTATGCCTAGCACTTCGCGTTTTAACGGACGCTGCTACACATGGGCACCACTAGTGCATTTTTCGAAACAATCTTTATCAAAAGAAACGCTTTCAATGCAAACAACGCGTCGGAAACCTATTCCTGCTCAAAAATTTTTTTTTCTGCACAACTTTTTGTCTGCAGGAATGGTTTAAAAAAAGAAAAAGCAAACAGCAGAGACATCCTCGGAATCCGCTGCCAACGAGCCGCGCGGCGGCTCAAAGGGGTCGCGTATTCTTCAACCGCGCCCTGCGCGGTCGCACACCAACAGTGGCTTCAGCAGCCGACAATTCACAAAATTCGAAGGGCTTAACTCTGCTTCGACACCTGCGAGCCCCAGACGCCACGCGACATTGATTTGTTCCGCACCCCGGCCGCGTGTCTCTAACACCTGAGCCGCGTCTGAACAGTTGAAAGCGAGGGGTTGACGGTCGCGCATGAAGGAAACGCCTACGAGAACTATTTTCTTGATTCGGCAATGTCCTTCGTCTGGAGCGCGTTCTGCGGCGTTCTTTCGTACGGTAGCTGTGCGGGCTTCTCTGTGGCCCGCTCCGAGTTTTACGCGTCCTGCTATCGCAGCGTCGCCACAATCGGTCTGATGGCTTTCGCGCTGTCTGTATACGCCTAACCAGTCTGGCCCTAGTGCGGTGCCTGTCGCATATGGAGTGCCACGGTGACCGTCTCGGACGAGTACACTGATGGCCGGCCTGTCTTACAATGTCCTCGGCCCGTACTTCGTCCGTTCTCTCGAGAGCACCCCTCGGTCTGTCTCTCCCTTCACACGGCCGCCTTCTGGAAACTTCCTTCGCAGATCGGCCCTGCGCGCTTCCCTTTCTCGCGGGGCACTCAGCCTTCTCATCCGCTTTTTGACTCAGCAGCGAGCCGCCTTTTCTACTAGAATTCGAACTATCGGCTCGCTCTTTTGACGAGTCACTCCGTGTCGTAGCACTGAAGTGTCCCGACTGCCCTTTACTTTCTGCTGGGCATAACAACTTGCTCTCCTGAGGCTTGCTAATCGATCCTACTACCCTAACGCTCTTGCCTGGAACTTGAACTATGCGACGCTGTTCGGCGAACGTAGCGTTATTGTTCTGGGTACTACCTTCTCGATCGCAGCAATCAGCCTCCTTCGCGGAGAGTGCATGCTTCTCTGGGCTCAAAACCAACGCATTGCCCCTTTCCTTATTTTTAGCAGTGCCTACATTATCCCCCGAGCCCTCACGGCTGGCGGATCTGCACTCTTCCTCGTTGCTAGCCTTAGTGCCTACATTATCCCCCAAGCCCTCAGTGCAGGCGGATCTGCACTCTTCGCTAGCTTTTCGACCGAACTCATCGGTCCTCGCTGCCGAAGTGGCCTTTCTTTCCTGGACCAAACCTGTCCTATGCCGCCACTTCTGCACAGCACTCGTGTCATCCGGCGACTGAGCGGAGCGTCTAACTCGGTCCCTGACACTATCGCGGTGTATCTTACCACCGTCAATTTGGCCTTCCAAATCTGCCTCCGCGGGAATGCGAAAGTATCGGAGGAGCGCACTTTTAGTTATTGCATAGTTGTGGGCATCCTCGTCAGACCACCTCGCCCAGACATTTCTGGGTTCACATGGGAGGAATCCCATCAACACAATTGGCCAATAACTCTGGTCTAGCTGCTCCTCCATGCAAATTCTCTCAAAATTTTCCAGAAAAGTTCTGAAATTTTCGCCTTTTCTGAAAAAACTTAAGCGAGATCGCGCTCTCAATCCTCTGATTGCGTTAAGTTCACGTGTGAGTTCCCGCATCTCTCTTTCGTATTCCTGTTCCCGCAGCTTTCTTTCGCGTTCCTGTTCCCGCTGCTCTCTTTCGCGTTACTGTTCCCGCAGCTCTCTCTCCTCAATGGTCTCGAGGCATTCCAAAAGCTCGTCATTTTCAGCCTCTAACGCAAGAATAGCCTTTAGCAGTTCTGGTTTTCTGAGTTTGTCTGATACCTCCAGACCCAACTCTTTCGCAAGCTCCAGTAACTTTGGTTTGCGCAGCGTCTTCAAATCCATGGCTGTTCCGAGTGCTGCTTCTCTACTACCCGATATTGTCTTGCTGCAACTAACCCAGCAGCAACGACAACCCAATTACCAGCTCTGTTCCTGACACTAACAAAAGCCTGGCAAAGCACAGCAGAAGAAAGCCCCGCACTCACCAAACCTCGCAGCCAAGAATCCAGCGCAGTCGTTCCGCTGCAGGCAACCAGTCAACACACAGGGCTCGTTGCACTGCCTCCGACTCGCCGTTCTGCTGCTCAGCGTCCCGTTGTCCGAAACTCTCTGCTGGCGTCCGATGTTTCGCGTCCCACCGCTGCCAACCAGTTTGTTACAGACGAGGTAGCAGCATCCCACCGCTGCCACCAGTTTGTTACATACGAGGTAGCATGGTCGTGTGCCGGAGAGGGAATGAGGGACGTCTGAGACGAGGCTGCTGGAAAAAGACAATGAGAGAGGACTTTATACAGGAATTTACATATTTACAAGTGAGCTGCAGGAACGCTGCAAGACGACAGCTCATGAGGAGACCATTCGATGACAAAGAGCCCTCGGCCGTGCCGCTGCCGAGGTTTTAAAGAGTTCCCTTCCCTAGGGTCCCTAGATGGGGGCCGGGCCTGCAGGGGAAGGAAGTTCTCACTGGCACCAATCACAGACACACACGCACTCACTCACTCCCGAGGGATCACACCGCCGTCACGCGCTGGGAGAGGGGGAACGATGCCATCCACGTAGCGCAGACGCTGGAATTTCCATGAGCGGCGTTCCCGCGCATTTCGAACGCGCGTTCACACTCGGTGTAGGGGAAACAGTCGCTGAACCCGGCAGACGGACGCGGCTTCCGTGGCAATCCAGGCGCTCACCCAACGCGCGTCTCGGGGTTTGTCGGCGTTTCGCTGCTGCCATGTCGTTGTCTTCCCCAGGACGAAGGCGAGACGTAACACCACCCACTAGCCAATATTCTTTTATGGCTGAGGCAACACATAGAGACAGCTTCCCAGTATGGACGCATCGTAGATTATTACAGATTGGAGCATTTTTCCCTGTTCGTCCAGGACACCTTGCGCCGCATGTATAAAAAAATTCCTTCAGAAAAAAAGTTACGAATTGAGACTAGAGACTTGAATTCATAACGACGCAATCAGCGTGGGCCTAGGTGCCGTCGTCGTTCAGAAAACAGATGGTCTAAAGAATTTAATCATACATGCTAGCTATTTCCTGTAGAAGGCCGAAACTAACTAATTGGCGGCCGTGAAGGATTGCCTCGCTTTAATCTGGGCTACATTAAAATTCCGGCCTGCCTGCATGGACGACCATTTAACGCTAGCCATCGTCACGCACTGTGCTGGCTTGTAGATTTGAAGGACCCCTCCAGTCGCATTGCTCAGTGTAGCCTGCGCGTCCAGAAGTTCGTCATCACCGTCGTCTACAAGTCTGTATGCAAGAACAGCGCCGCAGACTGCCTGTCTCGAGTCCCTGTCGGCAAGCCGCCGAATAAGGACAATTAAGACATTGTTTTCGAAGCTATAAGCACAATGCTGAAACCCTGAGTTGCAGTGCCTCACAGAGTACGCGGAAGGCAAGCCTTCATCCTCCGGACTGTTCAAGCTTGGATTACCCTTCTGTTGTCTTCAGAACTAAATCCGTGCACCTAACAAGAGCACCTACCCTGCAAGCTTCAGGAAATTCTACAGGTTTCCCACCACGACATAAAATGTGGCCATGTCGGCTTTACACTTTCCCTGCGCCGATTTCAAGACTAATATTAGCGGCTCCGTATCTCGTCTGACGTGGCACACTGCGTCAGGAGTTGCCGTAGCTGCCAACACTGCGAAACGTTACCAATCTGATTTCTACAGGCAATTCAATCACGACCGAGAGCTTTCTAGCAGATAAACATTAACCTACTTGGCCCCTTCCCCACGTCGACATAGGGTAAGAATTGATTTATAGCAGCAACCTACTACTACGCCTAAAAGACATCCCCTGCTCCGTTGTAAAAGAACAGAGTTTGCAAAATTCTGCGCTGGCATTCGTAGTAGACTGACGAGCCCGTGTGTTGCTTACGCCGCCGCCGAGTGATTCAGTTCTTTTGCGGGCGCAAGTCAGCCCAAATAAAGAGCTTGGTTTGCAAGGCTTGTTGCTGCCTTCCTGACTGCTGGACTGCCGTCACTACAACGTGACAATATACTCCTTCGCCACGATGCTCCGATATTCTCATCACAGACAGATGAAATGTGTTTATTGGCGCGCTCATCCAAGCAATCTTGCTGTGCAGCGAAACTAGCCAAAGGAAGGCGTAGGCGTGTCATCCACAAATTATTTCGCTAGACAAATGATTAAACAAAACGATCTTCAATATCCTCGCTTTGTATGTAAACGTCGAACACAAGGCCTCGTATGCTATCCCTCCCTACGGGAAGTCCACACTGATGAGACCAACTAGGCTCGTCCACGGGAAGGCAGCCATGACCATGCTCGACGTCATGCAAGGAAATGTCAGCCACAAATACAACCTCGACGTCGTTGCCTGGCTGCAGCGTGCGGAAGAAGCCCATCGGCTTGCCGAGCTACGCATTACGATAACCAGTGCACTGACACCCAGCGCTGCAATACGGTGGCGCCGTATGGTCTACAAGCCATGTGAATGTGTGTATCTCAATGCCAATTCGCCGCTGCGGACTGACTGAAAAATTTTGGGGCTGTATTTGAGGCCATCGACCTGACGGCAACGCGCAGGCCTTGAAATCGCGCATGTTGATTGAGTGCCTAAAATCATAATGCGCGCTCTAATATGAACATCAGTGTTTGCATTTGCAGTGTTTATTTCTCGTGTCTTTCCTTTCAAGCATTATGCCGATACTTCTTTAAGGGGGAGGAAATAGCGCGAAGCTTTGCAATGGTTGTTTGCTTATAAGGTCTAAGGCGCCGTAAAAAGCCGGCGGACCCTAAAAAGTGAGGTGTGTTTTCGTAATGTTTTTATTGCGTACAGAATGAAGCGAAATGGAAAGTAAAGAGGGAGCCGGCCGTGAAAAGAGCTATCAACTATCTTAAGCAGCTGAGCTGCAGCTGTCAGAAGGCAAAGGGACAAAGGACAAGATAAAGAGGCGAAACACAGATGCGAGGTCCCGTTTGCAGGGACAAGTTGGATGCAGGTGGTACAGGACGAGGTTAATTGGAAATCAATAGTTGAAGCCTTTCTCCAGCAGTGAACGTTTCCGGCCTGTAACCATGACCATCAACACTGACCGCATATTGCTCTTTTTTTTGTGCTTCGACAGTGCCGTGGAGGCTGATATGCGTGTTCGAGTACCTGCAGTCTTCGCTGTGGAAGAAGACTGACGTGTGCACCGATTACGTCTACATCCGGTTCTTCATGTACTCCACAGACAAGAGCAAACCACCTCAGTTTGTCTTCAAGCAGCAAAAGCGTGAGTAAAGCCGTTGAGTATCAGTGTAGCGTAGCGCCTGCGTCTCTCATTAAGAGTGAACATTTCAGGGCAGACTGGCGTATATGTGTGGTCGACGACACTTTTAGAGTGGTTTTGGTAAACGCAGGGACCTCTTCGACGAACGAATGCAATACACTGTGGCGTTATCTACTAAGAGCAACTCACGGCATTACGCCGTAATGCGAGGGCAGTGACTCTTTTAATGTTATATTATTCACAGGCACAGCTTTGTATGCCACACTGGGCGAATCCTGTCGTCGTCGATGACTTCCGCGTTGTGCTTTTTTTTTCTTTCTCTCTTTATATCTCTCGCCTGTTTATTTCGCTGCGCATATCATGACGAATGCGTTCCTTACACGGAAGGATGAGCAACCGTGCCTACGAGTTACTGACGCCTGCTTAACACCCCTCCCTTCCACCGCCTCTCTGCGGTTTTTCGCTCGTCGTTCCGCACTTCTAGCCGCGATAGCAACCTCTGTCTCACTCAGTGCGCTGATGGCCGCTAGGCGGCGCTAATGCCCTACGGAACCTGCGCGGGAAACTCCCGCGTAGGTTATTTGTGTGCTCTTTTAAGAAAAGGGGCCGGGGAAATGTAACCAACAGATCCGGATTGAAGAAGTAACTGTTACCAAGTCATGGTAATTCGAACTTCCGGTTTATTCGAACGGACGCTTTGCTGCCATCTACATCAGGTTCCTTATTTTATTTACTCAGTCTGCTCATAACGCGAACACAGTGAGGGACCCTTCGATTCCGCATTATCAAGCTGTGAATATATCGTCATCGTTTTCTGCAATGAAATTTCTACCTAGTGGTTCAGGTTGTTTTGCACAAGTTCTTTTGATCCTGTCCCGAGGCCACATATACGTGGCCTTAACCTAGCTCTGTTGTCCTTCACGAACGCCCCTCGCAGTGAATAACATCGTCAACATGTACTACGACAACACGCCGGCTCTATGGCGGATGTACAACAAGGGCCAACTGGACGGGCGCGTGAAGGGAGCCATCATGCGCTTCAACGAGAGCCGCTGGCACCTGGGCATGTGGGGCGCCACCTACATCCGGCTCCTGTGAGTGCACAGGGCCAGCGTTGGTGATGAACATGCACAGAGTAGCTAAACTTTCCCTCTTACAACAGTGCTGTTTCTTTGTGTAGCCATCATGGTGTTTGCAGAAATTGCCGCAGGAGTTTTGGGAGAGCCGCTTGCATTTCGTGAGAGCCTTTGTGAAAAAACAGCACAGAATGAAGACTTATTGCCTCAACAACCCCTGAGATTGAGAAAATTTTTACCTGTTTGAACACTTCTAACAGTGATGATTTCTGGTTTAGGATATGAGGTTTAACGTCCCAAAGCGACTCGGGCTATATGGGATGCCGTAGTGGAGGGCTCCGGTAAAGTCGACCACCTTTGGTTTTTTAACGCACACTGACATCATACAGTAGATGGTCCTCTAAGATTTCGCCTCCATCGAAATTCGGCTGCCGGTGCTCGCTAGACAACCACTGAGGCTTAGAAAAAAAAGTTAGGGGGTATCAGTTGGATTGATGTGGAGGAAATGCTGATTTGCCTTTGAGCTATTATTAGTCATTTCAGTTTTTGCTGAGTCATTCTTAGGTCAGCCTCTGCGTCCTCTTTCCCACAAAGGGAGATTTATCTCTATCCACCTGCCACCTTCCAATTGTGGCACGTGGCAGGTTGAGAGAGGAAAATGCCCATAAACACTACTTGCCACCTTGCACGGTTGTTAAATGCAGGCTTCACACTGACGGTGACGCAGGACAGTTTTTGCCTTCATGGCAATCGTAATGTTGTCGCATATCCCTCCTTTCCCTGTAAGGGAAGATTGGATTTCTCTCTCACCAGTGAATCTGCCTACATATAATCCTCTACCTGCCACTGGTGGCAGGTGAAAGCTTCACAATGATGCCGACGCCGGACAGGTTTCATATTCATCGCCCTGCTATTGCTGTCGCATTATAAATCAACGCTTACATCAAGGTTCCCTTCGATAACGCGATTTTTAGCGGCATAGATTATTGTTCCTTGTGATCACGCGCGTAATAAGCAACCAAAATCTGTGACGTTTAACACTAAGGCCAACCTGACATAGGTGTTCGTGAACATGTAAACAATGGGAAGTAAACCTTTCGTGGGCTGTGGTCACTGTCGCACGTTTGTGACCCCAATGAGCTGATACTGACTGCCGGCACAGATTGGGAATACTGCATATACCACGCGGGGATGACGTTTTAGCCTATCAGAGACGTATTAGCGGAAACGAGCTTGAGATTACCGGATGCCTCCGGCGCACGCACGGTTGTAGTTGTGCGCCCATTTCTGGTTTACGTCTTCCTGAAAACGTCTCTACTATGCTAAAGCTCTGTTGATGTCGAGGCGCCACGCAGTGATTGCAAAGATATTCCCGGTAGGCGCATGTATGGAATCCTTCGCAGTGCCGGCGTAATACTGTCTAGGATAGATTATGGATGTTCCTAGCCTTATTCTTGAAATGGATCTTGTGTTGGTCATACCATAAACACCGTACCAAGAGCCCTTCTGCCGGCCAGCTTATTAGAGTGGAAAACAAGCGAGAGAGGCGTTGACGAGTGAACGGGAGAGGTCTGTAAGATTAGTGCGTTCCGAGTGGAGATAAATGCATCAGCCAGACTTCCGTCCGCTTCTCAGATAGGGAGTTCCGCTTTTTGGCCAAATCACTCGGGTATGCAGGGGGTGACATGTGATATTCTTGATGTTAGCTCGGTTTTGACCGTTTTGTATTTTTTGCTATCTATATATGCGTGTGTTTTGGAATAAATATTCAGTTCCAGCGCTCGTCCTTGTCTTGTTCCTGCTTTGTCCTCGTGTTTGTGCGCAATTGTTTCAGTATGCATTTCAACTAACTCGCCCAACTTTCTGCTCTTGCACGTTCCGAGTGAAACTGAAGGAGAGAGGGATAAAGAGGAAAAGGGAAAGGGTGATGTTAACCAGTAGGGTGTCCTGGCTGGCTACCCGATACTAGGGAAGAGCTTTGATGGGATTGAGAAGAGAAATAGAGAAGTAGTAAGGGATACAGTCATTGCGGCGTCATATCGAAAGGTCATGATATCAATTTTCAATGGTCGCCAAGACACTGCAGTATCAAAGAAAAAAGCACCGCTGACGAAGCTGCCCGATTATCATAGTGACGGACTTAAGTCCGCATTCCTGTATCAAAAGCTGACGTAGCGTGTAAGCTAAGCAGGTTGGCGCTCGAGCTCCCACTTTCTACGTGAAACACTGGCCAGTTTTTCATCCGTCACCTCAGGGCATTGAACCCTGGACTGCACCTTCGTCTTTCCCAAAACATACCCCCGATACAAGGGGGCCTTTAAGGTAAATAAACTGAACTGAATACCATGTCTCAAAGAAACATTGTGTTGCCGCCTATGGCTCGGTTTTGCATTTGCAAAGCAATACATGTCCCTTATTGGGGCGGCCCCGACAGCGCTGCTTGTGAAAGAAGTGGCTGTGAAGAGAGAACTGTACGTCTCCTGTGTGAGTGCACTGCTTTGGTGACCGAAAGACGTAGGCTGCGTTATGCCCTGGGCCGCCTCGGTCCTCGCCCTTTATCAGAGAATACTTAAGGTCCTGGGACAATGGCCACAAAAATCGACTCTCCTCGAGGCCTACAAGCACTGTTTTTCTTTCTGGGAGCGACTGGCTTGATGGAGTGAAACTGAACCTTTATTAAAAGTACTGCGTCTGGCAAACAACGATTACATCCGTGACGCCTCTCGGCTGCGAGTGCGTGCTTGGGCCGCCCCTGTTTCGGCAGCCCTTACTATTCTGTTTTAAACTCCCCATGTCTGCACATCATTTCGCCCGAAGCTTAGGCGCACAGAAACGCAAGCTTGCCTAAGTAAAACTGGTGCTTGGGCTAGTTGGTTCATGCTTGAAAATGTAGCGGCCTTGTCCATCGCGCCATTTTCACTACATCTTCCAGCGTTAACCAACTAGCCCAAGTAGGAGTTTTACTTCAGCAAATTACTTCTACAGTGGGCCCTTTCAGTGATCGAAGTTTCCGCACCGATCCCGCCATTTTGTGTGTTAACCTGATCGCCGCCTCAATCTGCCAGTTTCGAGTGGTGTTGTATTGCTTGAGAAGAAAAGTGGTGCTGTTGGAAGTGCACTATATCTTCATCGCTTTGGAGCCATCTTCAGGGCAAGTCAGACACGTATGAAAGATACTCAAGTCCGGGTGGCGCTGGTCCTGTCCTATGTGTTCTACTTCTGTCCTCGTTTAAGTGCCGCTGTGGCGGCTCAGTGTTTATGGTGCTCGACTGCTGACCCGAAAGACGCGTGTTCGATCCCTGCCGCGGAGGTCGAATTTCGATGGAGGCGAAATTCTAGAGACCCGTGTACTGTTAAAGAACCCCAGGTGGTCGAAATATCTGGAGTCCTTCACTACGGCGTTTCTCATAGCCTGAATCGCTTTGGGACGTTAAACACCATAAACTAAACTAAATTTTTGTCCTCATTCGGCGTTCCGTTTTCCGTTTTCATTACATCTTCAAGCAAGCTTGACATGCGAATCATTTCCACGCTAGACTGCGTCGCAGTTTGCGAGGGATGAAAAGATAAAAACTCTAGTGCTACTCGCTGCCGCCAAGAGTCCGATCTTCGCAGTGATTGCAGACCGTTCAATTCCTGCACGGGGCGCTTATGCTCATGGCGCACCGGTTGTGTTAGCTTGACCCAAGTTGCATGCCAATCGGATCGAAAGTTACAAACATTTTGATTGTGGTTCGGCATCTTGTCCGCCTGGGTGTGTGAGAAGGGGAGCACAAAAAATTCGTGCTTAAAAATCCTGTTTTGAGTGCGCCACACCATAACGTGCCAACCATGCCATATCATACCCTACCATACCATACCATACCATACCATACCATACCATACCATACCATACCATACCATACCATACCATACCATACCATACCATACCACACCATACCATACCATACCATACCATACCATACCATACCATACCATACCATACCATACCTTCCGTGCCACACCTTTATGGCAGTGCACTTACTATTTATTTTTCTTTTCCAGAGCGACGCTCTGGGATGCGAGCGCAGTGCGGGATTCTCTTCGCAGTACTCTGCGTGGGAACTTTAGCGAGCGCCTGAGTTTGTCTGACTTCTCAGGGTTCGCCATCATCAACAGCATCCTCAAGGACGGCAGGCCGAGTGGCCGAGCCCTCAACTACAGCGATGTAAGTGACCCTGCATTAAGTCGTGCTCACTGGGACTCAAGAAAAATACAAGCATGCGTGACACTCTATGGTACTCCCTCCTCTAGGCGTTCCTTAGCTATGGCTGAGTACGGATAGAATGCAGTTGGTGAGGTCGAGGTTACGGGCCGGGTCCACGTCCACAACTGCCGTATGGCGCATTACACTTTCCTGACAACAGGGGTTCCCCTGTAATTGAAATTAAGCGGGGGGAGTATTTAAATCTCCTCTGGGAGGGAGAATGGTGAGGACAGAGGAGAAACGGTAGTCATTTTTTTTAGTTAGAAGTGCAAAAAAACATCCTTTTAATTAAGGCTATGCCTTCATAAAAATGAGAGGGTGTGTAAGCACCCCCCCTTTCCCAACACCCCTCACCGCCCCCTCCCCTCCACCCTCCCGAGGGTCGTGTAGGGAAATCAGCTTATCAGCTTACACCACGGGGTGATCAATGTTTCCGCCGAAGGTGGTTGATTGTCCGTGGGTTCAGTGATATCGATAGACGTTAAGAACTGCTTGCGACGCAATTCTTTGCCAGAAGAGTAAAATGTGATTATAATTTTGTTTTGAGCGCATTGAAATTAACTTCAGCGGTGTGATCTATAACTTTACTTTGCAGGAGAGTACTTTAGGCTTAAACAGGGTTAGCTTAAGCTTCAGTGGTTACCTTCTTGAAAATATGTGTGATAGTCGTGGTTTCTTACTCTCCACCGAAAGTGACGGTATACGGTTTTGTCACCGAAAGTGACGGTATACGGTTTTGTAACCTAGGGGAAAACTTGTTCTAAGCTTTGTTCCGTGTGTTCGCAAAATAAACAAGAGCAGAGCCCATCCAAAGTGCTCCCAGTGAAGAATAAGAACAGTGTTTGAGTAGCACCAGAAGACCCCGTGTGAACTGTATACGCGCGGCGTGGAGCACCAGGCGGATCTCTCCAGGTCTTTTCTCGGTAAAAGTAAGTCAGTATGGCACATGCTGACGGCATTGTAAAGGCAGTGTTCCAGAACACCATCACGTCACCAGCGCTGCACTTCAGATGGAGCGCTATTAGCGCATCGTCATCGATGAAACCACTAGATGCATGACATAGATGAGAAATGAGAAACAAATTCAAAATGAGGAAAAGGGAAACAAAAAATAAGAACAATGTCAAATGCATAAGGAAACTTCAGGCCCACTCTTTTGAGATAGACTATTCTGTGCGTCCGAGAAGCTAGCCAATCTATCAGATTTATCAGAGAAGCGGGGAGCCCTGCGATAATGTTACACTTGTTCGCTTTCGAGCAGATATTCCGCGGAAAAGCGAGCAGTCCCAATGGCATCCTGGAGACAAACTGGTCCTTGATTCACACGGTTGCCATCTGGCCCGGAGGCAGCGGCATCATTAGTGAGGCTGCCGTTGCCAACTTACTAAGGTACGTTAATGAGCGACTTGAATGCTACTCGAAAGCGACTTGAACGACAACCATTTTAGAGCCCTCAGTGGCGACAGAACGCAAACTAAAAGGCTCAGTGCAGAGGCCAACTACTAAGAGCTGTTTTGTTTCAAAGAAAGGAATGGCATCAGCAATGTTACTTATACGCCATCGATGCCAACGCACATGGGTCCCGCTCGTCTGCCGTTTGAGCTTTTGCGATCGGCTACCTGGGGAGCTTAATTTCAGTAGGAATGAATGCGAAGATTTATAAGAAAGCTCATCACAAAAAATGACGGTCGATTGGCTTAGTTAAGCCAAATGGGAATTCGATGCGCTATCACTTCGATATTTACATCATTTCCAGTGCTTCGTTATTCACGGACGGAAGCTGTTCGCATGGCGATAATAGATTGATGCCCATGTATGTGTAATGGCCAAGCTTTGCTTTACATTTATGGATTCCTGAGAGTCTATTTAACACTTCTGGCGCAGTGGTGCAGCGTCTAAATGATGCGCCACAGTCCTGCGAGGGCAGGTTCTGCCATCTGGGGAGCTAGTGAGACTCATGCAATTAGCAAAAGTAAGTGAAGTCCACGGCGGGGCGTATGTGGGCAGCCTTTGTGGGCAGCCTTTGTGGGCAGCCTTTGTGGGGCATCCCATTTGGGAGCCATGCGGTCTCTGCAACTGGTGCCCAGATGAGCCTCCTTGTGGGCAGCCCACAGACGACCCCGATCGGGCCAGTTCGGGCGCATGTAGACAGCCGCCCTTAAGCTGCCCAAATTAGACCCGCATTGCCCAGAGCTCCTCCAATACCGAAAGGGGACCGTACGGGTTCCGCAGGGGCAGGCGCAGCTCTGAGGCTTGCCCGCATATTCTCCTGGTGGCCGGAAGTGGACATTTTTTGGGCAGTCTCATTAGCAGTGGGCAACCCAAATGGGGGCGCATACATTCTGTTCTTAGTGTGTAAAGCCCCTCAAATGCCGAAATCGGACCAATATAACTTCTACGGGGGTAAACCAATTTCCCCTTAGGGAGCCGATGCGGGTATTCCTGAGGCTTCCATATTCCCATTAGCCCCCCTGAATCTTTCAGGCACACAGAATAATGCGCTTTTCTTTCACGTGTGATATCAATCTAAGCATCTGACCTGAAATTATTTTCTAGCATGTACCTGGACATTAAATTCTAGTGTGAGGTTGAGTGGCCTACAAGCAGCGACACAGGAAGATATCTCCAGTGGGGCCTTACCACAGTGCCAGAGTTTGCGTAGTCAGGCAATCAGTATGAGCGGGATGGGGTAGCTGCAGTTGCTAGAACCACTGGAAAGTCTTCAGGTGTCCCAGAAGATTGGTTGGGGTCTCGAGACACTTGCGCCCTAGGTTTCTTTTTTCTTCTGGTGTAAAATGAAAGTACGTGCGGAAAAGTCTTTAGTAGTGAAAGGGATACCTTAAAGTTAATTGTCTTTTGTAAACAATGAAGCGAACAAAAAAATTTAAAATTAAATTCTGTAGAGTGCAGCGAGGGGTGAGGAAGAGAATCGGAGGAAAAACGCCGAGAGGCCAAGACAGCCGCGGGAGCTTAGAAAAAGAAACACCAGTTGATATCCTAGCTTAAGTCAAGAAATGCACATGGACGTCGGTAGGACACATATTGTGGGCAATAGATAACCGATGATTCGTTTTGCAGCAGCTTAGATGGCGAGAGGAGAAAAAAAATACCGACGATTACGTTACTTCCTAATGCGAAATTTGAGCGCAGCAAATAAGCTGTTTCACCTTTTCGATAGATTGAGGCAAAGAAATCGAGCAACACATGTATGCGCTATCACAGAACGTAAAGTAACGTAATCGTCGGCGCTATCACAGAACGTAAAGTAACGTAATCGTCGGCGCGTCGACAACTGCGCGTCGGCAACTGAAAAGCACCCTATCCGCCACACAAGAACAGGGGGGGGGGGACCCTTTCCTCCTCTTTCTGCATGGCGGCGACGGTGTTCTATGCAGTCACGTTATCTTGACTCTCTAGCGGCGTCAGCGGCATCCAGCGGTATCAGTCGGTCGCTGCTAGCTCTGGGGGGATGAAAGGGGGGCGGAGCTGGTTACGAGGCCGACGACAACGCCGACGACGACGCGAAACCCAGGAACGGACGCCAAAGAGCTGCGCTCTAAAATGAAGCAACGATAGGGCAGCAATTCAGATAAGGGTTTGACATTAGGAAAATAGTGAATACAGAGTGGGCGCAGCTGGAGAAAGACACGGCTTATCAAAGATCAATAGGAGATGCCTTTGTCCTCGTGAAAATTATACCTTTAAAATGAAGGCATACGCGTCAAGCCATTCGGCTCGGCCGCATCGTTTCGTTGATAAGGGGACTGTATCCATGGGCACGTATCGCCGTCGTTTAAACTGCAGCCTTTTCTGCAGCCCTTTCTTTATGATGACGTTATCATGCACGCTGTGCGTGATGTACGAGAGTCCAAGGTGACTGGTTTGTTCCTTCGTGGTTGTAAGGTCGGCCGTAGGACCTGTTCAGCAGCGGATAAACTGCTCAGGAGAAGAAAGCAGATCGTGTGGAGGAAATTGCAAACCGGGCTGCTTCCAAACCCTCAACTGTACAGTAAATGGCACCCGAAAGTCTTTAATCCTGGATATACAGTATTTGTCAAAAATATACAGCCAAAGGGGTTTGCTTCAAAGCCTTGTAGCTGGGCTTTTAAGCACAGTTGATAGTCCTAAGCTTGGGAGGGTTGAGGCCTTAAGTTCCTACTGCCTTCATGAGATTAGGGTGTCTTAGTATGCAAGAGCAGCCACGCTGCATGACCCAGAAGCAAACCTCTTGGGCCTTATACTTTTGACATAGACTGTACGCACTGGAATAGCATTGCAGATCTAGTCCACATGGCCTAGACCTGCCCTTCGTTATAGCGACCTGAATAGAAATGTGGAACCTATCGCCGCCGCGGTAGCTCAGCGGTTATGGTGCTCGGCTGCTGACCCAAAATACGCGGGTTCGATCCCGGCCGCGGCGGCTAGAATTTCTTTGGAGGAGAAATTGTAGAGGCCCGTGTACTGTGCGATGTCAGTGCACGTTAAAGAACCCCAGGTGGTCGAAATTTCCGGTGCCCTCAACTACGGCGTCTCTCATAGCCTTATTCGCTTTGGGACGTTAAACCCCATAAACCAAACCAAACCAGAAATGTGGAACCCTGGGAGACGTTATTACTCAAAGACTAAGCAGAAGAGCAACGCAAAGTAGTCGGGTCTTGTCCTGACCGCTCGCCTGGCAGTATGTTTCGACTCGTTTCAGCATTAAAAATTGGCAGTGACTTCGCTCGGCTATGCCAGAATATACATAGTGAAAGCAGGCATGCGACACTGCTGGCGAAGCGGGCGGAGGCGAGCTCAGCTACGAGGAAAGCGGTGTGACGTCATACCAAACGGCGGCGGTGGCTCCGCGGCAAGATGCGCGGTGTGACGTCATGCTAGATGGCGCGGCGTCCGACTGCGGCGGCGGTTGCTAGGCAACGGCTCAAGGTCTCTCTGTGCCTCCTCGGAGCACCGACACAGCGAAATCGCAAGTTCGTGTCTAATGTAGGTTTTGCTACAAAATTCTTAGTACGCGCGTCTCTTTCGTGTTGCAGGGAAGCCGATGTGGTGGGGATCAGCACCAGCAATAGCAGCGACGAGTCCAACATCGTCAACACCCTGGATACAAAACAGTCGCCATACCTGGCGGCTTCCCCGCCGAACCCAATCAATCCAGCCGGTCCGAACACCAGAGGGATGGTGAGCGCTACCCGTTCAGTTGCGCTGGTTTCGATGGACCGGGCGTAATGAAAACAGAGATAGGCGGAGGAGCAGAATTCAGCAAACATACACAATAGAACACTCGTACAAGCACACTACGACGCGACTATAACGGTGAAAAAAATAATAGGATGTTGAAAGCAAACAACCCTAAAAAGGGTCAAGCTACATCAAGGGGATAAATCAACAAGGGTGATGGTATTTGAGGTTTAACTTCCCAAACTTGCGCGTGGTCGAGCTCCCTGAGACATGGTTGGCTGCTGGGAAAGTATGGAACCTGTTGTAATGCGTTTCGGGTGGATCTTAGTTGGTGGCCCCATAAGGATGCAGGGAGGGTTCAGCTCCCAGGGTAGCGGGATCGAATACCTCTGGTGGTTGGCCTGTTTGTACAAGGGCCAACCGGAAAATTCCTCGTTGGCTGGCTTATGCTCCTTGAAAACATTCAGGTGTTCGAAAGAGCTCCGAAGCCCTCCACAAGAATCGCAGCGATGGGGAAGGTTTTCGAGCATGCGCGCCTTTTCGAAAGCGCAAAGAAAGGCGTGTGGTTTGATACCAGAGACCACCGGGAATCTACAAGCTTTTTCAATGAGTGCAAGCTTTCTCCTGGCCTGATGATCGGCTCCAATTGGATAAAACGCTTGACAAAGCATAGTTATCTAACCTGAGATCGAGAAGAGTGAGGAAATTTCTCCTGTCTGGGACATTTGTCAATGATCAAGCTGCCCTAGAGCATTTAAATGAAATCTTGCCCAAGCGCTGCAGTATTTGTCGTGCCTAAGCTTCCGGACATTATCCTTTTACTGGCCAGTGTGCCAGAATTGGAACGTGAATCTCAATTTTTTGTTTGTTTCAAATTAAACCTTCCTTCGAAATTTTTTTTTGCATGCGGTATGATGTCGAAACCATCACAGCTGTAATATCCGTTACTGCTTATTTGTAAACTTTGAAATATTACTAGTAAAAATACATATTTGGGCCCTGTTACAGCCGAGTGTGTGGAGTCCTGTCGCAAGAAAAGATGTTCAAATAAAAAAAAAATCAGAGGAATACTAATTAAAAATAGGTGTGATTTTGTGAAAGAGAACAAACAGCTAAATTCTTTGTCTTTAAATGGAAGTCAGGTGTATGCAAACCTTCTTTTTTTGAGACAATGGCGATTTACAGGAGAAAAATTCAAAGAGAAGTGAATATCTTCTCCTACAGTCTCTTTCATTACGCAGACTGACAGAAACGTTGTCCCATTCTATTAAATTTGTGGGCCCTTGTATGCGGATGTTATAAAGCAGAGCGTGCCTGGGCAGGGCCGATGCGCATACTACGTTTGTTGGCCCCGCCCTGAGTGTTCGAGCTCTCACGTATAGGCTACTTGCGGCGCGTTAGAAGCGATTCAAGGCCTTTGGGGCTACTTCACGACATTACGTCCCACCCACTGACGGCAAAGATTGCATGAAGCGAGAGGCAGGGTGCATGCAGGGTGTGATTTACACTCCCCCCCCCCCCCCCCCCCCCCCGAATACTCCTGGCGTACAGCCATCTTTAGGATAAAGAAGGAACCGCGTAGCAGGTTAGGACAATAGTCACGTGATTACACAACACAGTCATGTGTGGGTCGTTGTGGGACGTGCGTATCACAGATGTACTGTAAAAAGCCATTGGTAAAGAAATGCTGTACTGCTTTCCACGGCTTACGAAGCACTGAGTGCGATACAGATGTAGGGTGAGCGAAAGCATTGTTCCTCTACAAATTGCTCGCTATAAATTGCGTAAAAATTTCAGGCTGCTAAAAGATTGTCTTCAGGTATAAAGAAGAAGAAATTCGCACTCCTGACCATAAGAGGTGTTTGCAATGCCATTAGCGATATCTATATAAGAAACGCGAATAATTCAAAAATAGAACATAAAAAAAACGTCTAAACATTGTAAATGCGGCTACTGTTTTTTTTCGGTGGTTATATTAGATAGCGTGTGCAAATTGGCAATAGGAATTTTCATATATTAAACATTGCTTTAAGGGCGGCCTTTAAAAGGGTACATGCCGTACCATACAATACCATTCAAAAGCATATCAAATCAAACACTGCCCTACCATACCATACCAAACCAGAGCATACCATTCCATGGCGAACCAGAGCATATCACATCATATCCTACGATACCGTACCATACCATGCCATACCATAGCATACCATGCTGTAGAATACCATACCATACCATACCATACCATACCATACCATACCATACCATACCATACCATACCATTCCATACCCAATTATACCATGGTATGCCACATACTCTACCACACCGCATTTTCAATCGAAGCTCACAGTATTGAAGTCACCGTCGTTCTTGCTGCGCAGCTGGACATTCTCGGCGAGTTCCCGCACTGGAAGCAAGTGCTGAATCGATCCCGCCTCTGCTTCTCCGTGACCACGGCCATCAACTACGCGCGGAACAGCGTGAACAAGATCGACTTCGTCGCGCCCATACGGAACAAGGAAGACGTGCAGCGCTACAGCCGCTATCAGGTAAGGGTCCCAGCATAGGTCGGTGGGCTCACTCGCAGCAGCCACGCGGGCTAGTTGGGACTCCAATTCACATTACACACCGAGGTTGACTGAGTTCTTTTGGGTGTTCGTGTGAATTTGGCGTCTGCCAAATTTCGCGAGTCCATGAGTCGCCCCGTGGAAATGTGAGCCCCTGTTGGTTTGATGCTAGTCGTCGTTTTTGAAGAACAGCAGATTGGGCTAGTCGGCTTTGCATAGTTACTTACAATACAGCGCTACGGACACAGGTCAGAGCTGAGGATTCCGTGAGTGGTAGCTTTGCTGTGACCTGTGTACTGGAGGCTATGTGCGGGAACATAAGTGAGTTGGATGTTTTGAGCTCGAGTGAGTTCGATCTGAGGCCGAGGCTTTGAGTACTTTAGTATGAACGTTAGTGAGCTTGATGGTAGGCAGAGATGTTCAATCAGCTTCTCTGAGGCTGGCTGAGTTTTGAATGAGACTGTAATAAGGGAGTAATTACTCACTGACATCCACTCAAGCGCAGCCATACGGCTACAAAAGAAAGCTCTACGGCTTTCTCAGAAACTTGGCAGTTAAAGAAAAATTCGTCCTGGTCCCGGGTTCGAACCCAGCACCACCGCTTCACCGGAGCAGTCGAATTGAGCAATAACTCGAAGTGGAAAAGTCTTGGTCAAATGTTTAGGGAATTCCCACAAGGTCGAGTAGATTTGTGATAAGGGAGTAATTACTCATTGACACCCACCCAAGCGCAGCCATATGCCTACAAAGGAAAGCTATACAGCTATCTCAGAATCTTCGCAGTGACTGTGTCGTGGAGTCCGTGAGTGCGAGGTTTAGTTCAGTTTATGGGCGTTTAAGGACCCAAAGCGACTCAGGCTATCAAAAACGCTGCAGTGAAGGGCTCCGGAAATTTCGACCACCTGGTGTTCTTTAACGAGCACTGACATCGCACATTACATTGGCCTCTCGAATTTCGCCTCCATCGAAATTCGACCATCGCGGCCGAGATCAAACCCGCTTCTTTCGGGTTGAGTGTGAGGCTGTTCTAGTGTGATAGTAGGGTGAGCCAGTAAGTTCATGAGTCTGAGACTCAGTTTGAAGTTAGGCGTTAGCTTTCCGGTGTGAGTGGGTTCCTGTTAGTCTGAGCACATTATATTGGTTAGCACGACCATTTCTTCCCATTTCTCTGTAGCCGGGAAGTGAATACTTATTTTTACCACTGACCGAGCGGAAATATGCAGTTCACTATGACTACAAACAAGACTGAGACGAAATGGGTCCGACGGTTGGTGCAAGTGGTTAATATTTAGTAGAATGACTCCGAGCTTGAGAATGCACTTTTTTGGACGTTAGAGTCAGAGTGTTTGGATACTTAACCGGAGTGTCATCTAGGCACGTGGGTGCGCTTCCGAGGGTGTTGTCGCTTCAATTTCTTGGTACGCAGCAAATTCCTGTCTGTCTGTAGAGTTCGCCTGTTTTCCGCTCACGAGTTCCGTACGGTCGAGTTCTTCAATCACACCATTTACTAAATTCTCCACAATTTTTGTGGATCACATAGCGGAAGGATGCTCAACGTGCAGTGGGGCACCTGGAATGCAATTTCCTCATCTCATCTTGCAAACTTTCCTGCGCTTGTTCAAGCCCCTGGCCTTATAAAGATGTTCCTCTGTATGCCATTTTTGTAAGATAACTTTCATATTGCCGCGAATCTTTGTAGTGCTTGTTCATTCTTCAAAGTTGCCCGCACGCCACTTTAGTGCTTTGTTTGCGATGCAAGACGCGACCTCATTTATCTCGATCGCATCCAGGCGGAGCCGAGTCTAGGTAGTGCCAGAATGCTCTAGTAACTGTGGACGCTTTATCTCGAAAGTTCGCTATCAGCTTTAAATCGATCACGGCTGAGAGCGGCGGGCATTCGGTTCAACGACCGCCGAGCACGCTTGTTGCCACGCCGCCGCCGACTAATTCAGTTCTCTGCGCATGCAAGTCAGCTAAAAAAAAAGAGATTTGTTTAGGAGTCATTTTCTGTCTTCCTGCTCTTGGGACTGCACTCGCCCCTACGTGGAAATAATATGACAGTGCGCGGTCGAAGCCCATTAGCGAAAGCGCTGTTGGGCCAAACTGCCCTGGCGTCATAAATATAATCACGACCATAATGGCGGTCCAAAAACTGAAATATTAGCTGGTTGGTACGTTTTGACCCTTGAAGGGAAGTGGAGGACAATGAAGATATGCAGGCCGCCACTAACCAGCGACATTGATGTCAAAGTGCATGTGAACGTCTGTCCTCTCACGAAAGATTCCCAGATACGCTCGAACTGAACGCCATGTTCATAGGTTTCTCACATATCTCTCCAATTAACCAAGCCTTATGCCAGCTGTGGCCACCGTATCCCCGCAAACTTCCTAACCCCATTCGCCCAGCTTTCTGCTGCCCCCTGCTGCGCTTTCCTTCTCTTGGAATTCAGTCCGTTATCTTTAACAACCACCGGTTATCTTGCCTTCGCATCACATAACTGCCCCTACCTTTTTCTTCTTTATTTCGGCAATGCTATCACTCACTC
Organism: Amblyomma mixtum; assembly: GCF_055824585.1. Lineage (NCBI taxonomy): Eukaryota > Metazoa > Arthropoda > Arachnida > Ixodida > Ixodidae > Amblyomma > Amblyomma mixtum. The sequence goes on from NC_143015.1 coordinate 95,657,242, forward strand.
GCGTTTGTTCCTGATCCACTGTGCCCTCTTCCTGCTTATTAACGTTTCAAGTACAATTTTTCTTTTTATAACTTGCTCTTAAGTGGAATGACTGACGAGGTCTGGGACAGTATTTTCTAAAGATTCATTGTCCCATCCCCTCCTTTGCCGCCTCACGATTTGCAGGTGACGTCAAAATGGCTTTGCTTGGCAGCTGGCGAGCAGATCCGTTAGCCACATCTGATCGATCAAAGGCGGGATTGTAGCTACAGCAAATAACTACAACACATGATCGAAGCGCGGAAAAGATGCCCCCCCCAATGAATATGAAAGTGGTACCTTATGAAAATGCAAGATCAAAACGGGGAATACTCCCTAATGAATGTAGCTGCTGTGCGCAAGGGCACCGACACCAAGCATTCATTGCCCGTCAATGGTTCAGAGAAAGAGGACATGGAAACACCAATAAGCGCTGCTGATGCTTGACTGTGTTTGCGCCCTGTTTTTGATTGATACACGGACGCATAATTGAATTTTATTGAATTAACGAAAGTTTATTTCCGGACATACAGGAAATGGGCCTCGGGCGAAAAGCTACACGGGTAGCTTGAGAAAAACTGGAGGCCCGGTAAAGGCAGTTCGCCCAAATTTCCACTTTGATTTAAACCAAGGGTACTGCTAGTATCCGCTGAGTTTTTATTGTCGAATACTGCTTCCTCAGAATTCTCTGCTGCTCTACTCGCATTCATGACCGCCACAGATTCACTACTGCTGCGACTTTTTAACGCATGTACACACGAGGAGGTAGGCAACGGCCTGTTTGAAATTGCTGTTTTTAATGTTTTAATATACCATAAAACTTTCGAACCAGGATGCCGATATGTCGGTCGCTGGACTTCTGTATACACTTGGCGCTATCACACCCTCCATCATCGCCTACAATAACCGAATTAGCGATAACGCTTGGTTCAGAGTTGGTAGCAGGAGTATAACGCAGGACTCTAGGGTTCAAAATGACAACGTATTTTTTCGAAAAGAATTTAAGACCAGAAGTGTCGTTAGTAAGCCCTTGAATGCTGCTGTACTCGATGAAGTAATTGCTTTACGCGCTTTCGGATGCCCGCTTGTGCAGTTCACCGCTGGCAACAACACGGTCCCGTATCCGGTGGTGGATAAGAACATGAGCTACATGTTCGACAACAACACGTACACCCACTTCTGGCGCTTGGTGAATCGAGCCGGAGTATTACTGAGCTTCTTCGCTTACGATGACGGCAACACGCTCGGGTACAAGGTGAGCCACCCTGCTTGCAGCGGTCACGGAGGAGCCGTCAAAAACATTTACGGCGCCAGCTCTAAAAGGCTTGTTGATAGCCGTCCCCTATCGAAGAACACAAGAGAAAATGTTCTGTGTTCACAACAGATTTACCGGTAGTATTTTGGGATCTGACAACAGAAATTCTTGCACTAATAACATGATTAACGACAGAGCCGGTTCTGTCCAACAATAGAAGACTTCAGACCACCACAGAAAAATCTGTCTTTACGACAGGATGACAAAACTTGCTGTTGTAGTTTGGGATCGGCTTTGTCGTAGTTTTAAACTGTGTTCGCACGAAATTACGCCATCGTCAGATGACCAGGGACGGAGCTGCAGCGGCATTATTGAAACCCATTGAACCTGGTGCCAGAGCCCCTCACTTCATCTCTCCTTCCCCCGGCCAAGGTCTCACACTCGTTACTGCATGAAATGCCATATGTCTCCTAGCCACATTGGCCATATTGACGTGTAGGGCGGCTCATTAGCATATATATATTTGAAGTTATATCTTCCGCTGCATTTTTAAAAATTACCTGCAGTAAAACCGAGTGGCCAGAGCGCTTTGTCAGCATGGACTCGGCGTTCATAGCCAGTCAGTCGTTTTATTGGCACATCTCTAGTACCTGCTCTGGTAGCCCAGAGGTTATGGGGATCAACGTCTAAGCACCAGGTCATAGCATCCAGCCCCAAGCGCGGCCGCTGCTTTTCATGGTGGCTAAATGAGAAAACGCCTTATGCTGTGCAACGTTAACGCTCCTTAGGAGACGCAAAGTGGTCGAGATTATTCCGTTAATTACCGCTGAGTTCCACATTAAAATTTAGTATCTTAGACAAAAGTCCTCAGGACGCACGAAAAAGGATCTCGGAGCATACAGGTGGCATACTTTGGAGCTCTCACCTCATTCATTGCCGCATATTATTGCTCGGTGGTCCAACTTTCTTTTCCAGAAGTGTGATCCCAATCTATCCGCTAATGACAGACCTGTGGGCTTCAGTGACAGCTCATACCTCCCGGAGAGCTTTTTCTACAGTAGTACAGTCGTCCACATTCCTGTTAACAGAGTTAGAAGGGCGCTCTCTGTTGTGCATTTATGGCAGTCGCTCTTACCTGGCGGGTCCGATATGGCTTTTAAAGATGAGTTGTTGAACGCGATCAGTGGCAGCTTACAGTCCCTGTGACGTCTTGTTTGGAGGCCCAGGCCACTCGTAGATGACGCAAGTGTTCTCCCAAGTGCACCGTTCGAGCGCTTTAAGCACGCGTGTGGACGACTCTACACGCAATATTGTACTGCAGGTGAAGGAGATGTTGAAGGCCTACCCCGACGACCGGTGCGTCGTGTTCGACGACCTGGGCGAGGACGGAACTCACGCCAGCTTCACGGTCAGCGGCAAGACATACGAGTTCAAAGCATACGACATGCTCAAGGCCGTGATCAACGCCTTAAACGAGACGTCCGTGATAGCAGCTACCACGGACGCAACCGCCAGTACCTAGTACAAGCGGTCGAGACTGAGGCGGCGGTGGTTCATGTGGCACCTGCGCTGCTGCTTCTCTCCACATATTCTGCACTTCACCCACGGCAGACCGCACATGTCGTATAGACTATGTGATGGAGTAGCAGTCTCTACCCTCACTAGCATCTTCATTACCCTTTATCCAAACATCATCCACGCCCACTTTCAATGATCTCGTCAAGGCCTTTGGTTTGCATTCGTTAACAAATGGCGACAGATTTTCGCTCTGCAGGCGTTCGCATTATTCGAGCCTCTCCTGGATGGACTCACTTCCTACGCAGTCTTTTGGGGGCAGGAACGTGTTTTGTTTAGTTTGTTCCTCGGCCAGTTAGTACCCCTCCCTCTTTGAGGACTGTGTAAGTAGGCTAAGCGTTAGCATGATTTGTTCTGCCTCTGGCGATAATTTTTCTTGAAGCAACACAAATTTAATCTGTCTGAGCTTTACTTGCAAAGCTCAATATCTGCTCAGTGAATAATTTGGTGTGATGGTTTCATTCGTTTCTCACGATTTTTTCCTCTTCATGAGAACGTGTAGTACAACAAAGGCTGCTCTGTTAGCGCTTCTGAGACCCTATAGTTTTTGTAACTGCATATTACGTTCGGTGCGTTGATGTCGCAATAAAGGCGCTATATCTGGGCTTGGTCGCTTCGTAGTTTTACTCTCTGCTTGGACGGAATGCCTGAAGCTCACTAAAACACTTAGATGTCACTAGAGCATAATGCCATCGTAACTTGGGCGGCATCAAGGGTGCCAGCAAAAATGCAGGGCTCGTGCCAAGCTAGCGAGGTCACTGCAATGCTGCTTGTAACTTGGTTCCCCCTTAAATCATTAATGCTCGCTCGTATCAGTTAAGGGACGCACTGTTATCAAGCAGAAAGTTCTCAGTTATGCTCAGATATATATTGCTTCCACTCATCGTTGGAAGAGCGGCCTTTTTCGGCAGTTAACAAATAGGGGCAGACGAACTAGCCTCTAGGGATGCATGAGGCCTGCTGGAAACTGACGCGCTCCAAAAGCGAAACTTAAAGGTACCAAGGCCAAAATTTCTGCGGTCGTTCTGGCACATTAACAAGTGATGGCAAAGAGTTGAACTGTATATTGTTTAATGTGTGCTCCAGATTAATTGGGACACAGTTATATTGTTCTTTGACAATGAGGAATTATCATCTGTTGCCATTTTATTGTGCAGCAATAAAACTCTTCTTGATTCATAAAACACTTTTATACGGTCCTGGAACATGAAGATTAGTACTGAACTAATATTAGAAGGTAGTTACTTATATCTCGTGTGTTCATTGCATACTTATTATATGTAACGAGAGGAGATACGCGGTATTTAACTGCTCTCATGCAACACTGCTGTAACATCAGCGTGAAGTGAAACCCCAGACAAAGAAAGCGTAAACATGTTGCTTCGAAGGAAATATAGACGGCGTCCACTAACACTGTCACGCAGCTGTCTTCCCTCCATCGAAGTTAAAAGGAAGTGACATTCAGATTTCCTTCGCTTCAACCTCCTTATTTACTAGGCTTGTTTCAGTTGTTTTGTTAGCGTCCGATGTGGCATATGATAGTATTACATGCGACAGGTCGCTGGAGAGCATGCCTGCTTCCAGGTGGCGGTGGTGTTGAAGCTTTCATTTTTCGGAAGGGCGACTGTGGGACTGGTCTTCGTGGGGAAAAGGGGTCCTCAGTGCAGGATTCCGATAGCATGTGCTAACCAGCGGGTCCTCGCGGTCAGCCGTTCCTGATCCTTTAAGCTAGGGCTGGACATAGCTGTTTCCCTTGAGGCAGTGCGGTGGTGTTTAGGTTATCACCGAGGGGAGACAGCAAGGGGGGGGGGGGGGTAGCTTTGCACCTCTACAAAAATGGTCTATAGACTTGTTATAGGCTCTGTTACCTTCCTACAGCTTTTGCATTTTTTCGATTCATAGTCCATAGAATGTGTATAGAGAACCTGGCGGTCATGCGGATTGCTTTCGTTGTATCCGATGTTCGCAGTAAGCAGACCCCGTGCATTAGTCAACTTTAGTAAGGCCGCCAAAAGTGGTGTTTAGTCCTTAACAACTGTACCACGCGTGTCTATCCTTCAAAGCAGGCCCTACCGCGGAGCCTACAGGCTCATCGGGGTGGCCTTGTTCTTCTCCCCGACACCCTTACTGCCAACAATGTGCTTCACGGATGCCATCCCTTAGATGTTTCTTTTTGTCTGTAGACAGTCTATAGATTATCTACAGACTGAAGCATATAACCGCCTTCATTTTGGTTTGTCGATAGGCAGTCTACTGACTAGAGCTTATAGTACCCTTAATTTTCTTTTGTGTTTACACGGTCTAGATACTTTAGACTATTCTATACCCGCTTTAATTTTCTATTCTATATACACAGACTAGAGCCTATCTATGACCTAAGTCTATAAAACTCTTAACTTCTTTTTGTCATTAGACCATCTATAAAATATCTATAGGCTAAAGTTTATGACAGCCTTAACTTCTTTTTGTCTGTAGACAGTCTATAGAGTATAGTCTATAACGGCCTAAATTTTCTTTCGTCTACAGACTACAGTCTATAGGCTGTCTATAGACGAAAGTCTACAACAGTCCCAATTTAACAGTACTGCATATTGGGCAGTTGGTTAACATACATCTTGCAAAATTTTAGCGCGAAAAACACGGACAGACAGAGTAAACGGCACGAGAGCTGTATTTTTGCCTTTAGACAATTTATACGCTGCCTTTTGATTAAGCCTATAAAAGTTTCGATTTCTTTCTGCACTACTTGCCAGGGGGAACTCTGTAATGGGTGACCGCAACAATGGCTAGAGTCCTTCACCACCTTCGCTACTTCTGGAACTAAACTACTGGATCAGGACAATGAAAAGTGCTCCTGTATACTATTTTTAGATGCCTTGAAAAGCTTCTTTTCGTTGAACCATGACGTGTATTATAAACACAAAGAAGAGCATTTAATGCTAACAGGTAAAGCGAGCGAGGAAGAGCGGCCACTCCTGACTGTGCCCGCAAAGTAGACTACAGCAAACAAACAAGCTCATTCAAAGGAATCGGTCGAGACAATTTCATTACATCTTTAGATCGTTACTGTCCAACCGGCTTAACTCAGGAACGTTTCATCAGCGATTCCGCATTCTGTTTTAAAATTTATGAAAATAAAGGAGGAAAGACGGGTGTGCCCATCTCAACGAAACAAAGATGTGCCCATCTCTTAGAAACATTGTTAGAAGAGTCTCAAAGGGCATGGTCGTCGGCGGGATTAACATCTGCTAGTTATACCTTTGCAGTTTGCATTCGCGTGGAAAAGTGCTGCGATGCAACAAGCACTAAGCCAGAATTTTTTCGTTCCTCCCCATACAACCGGTGCATCGGAGCAGATGACACGCTGATGTCGCCCATACCAGTTTACTAAACACAAACACACAAAAAAGACTTTATGCTATGCAACTTTTTAATTACTCGAAAACTGTGGTACATACAGTTCGGTAGGAGACGCGACAAAGCAGTAAGGTTTCGGTTTTGTTTTGGTGAAAACAATATAGTTTTGAAAGTGCCAGTGGAAAATTTAAGTTTATAAAGCAATTGCTCTCAGCGGTCTTCGATACCAGATCAAGCTGCACACGGCAAGAGGTCGAACGGTACGACCGCGTCATGTGCTTCCGTTTTGCATTTTACCCACTTTACCGCTGGACGGCGAAAAATCATTCGGGCTGCAAACAACCGTGTGTGCGGGTATGTCGGTGTCGTCCGTGCCTTCGTTGTGTTCTGTCGTAGACTACGTTTTCAACGAAGTACAAGTTATTCCTACAGTCACGGTAAGTCTACACGATAATTTTTTATTGAATTTGGTCTCCTAAAGGAGTCTAAGCAGAGCTCTGTTTGCAGAACAGATTATCTGCTGAGCCAAAAACTAACTTCCTGCCCTCGTTTGTAAGCGGCGTTACAAGCAGCGGAAGCCATCGGGTTCTCGACTAATCCAGCATATGTCTGTGCCGCTATGCTTTTCGTAACACGCGGAAAGCCAGTCGGTGCGAAACACGTGATGGTAAGCCGCTCCTCGCGAGCTGTCTACTGGATGTTTTGCGTTGAAAGGTAGATGCGCTGCCAGAAATATTGCTTAGTCCGTGAATGGCGGCCGAAATGGAACTATAGTTTAGTTAGCGCCGTGTGAGCTCGGTTTACTTGACGCCTCTCGAAAGTCGCACTCGCGTTCTAAGGTGCATTACGTTTTATTTTTTAATCGTTGTGTTATCGCCTGTAAGTAGGGACCATGGACTGCTGTTCTTTGGGAGGTGTGCTTCGCTTGTTGCGTGTAGACGCTCGCTCGGCGCGCGTCGTAGACTACGACGTTTGACCGAAGGTGCTTTGTAACGCTACAGACTCGAGCACGGGACTTGTGTCGAAGTTGTTATCAAGCGGCGATGGGGGAATGCTGATAGTGTGATGGCTAAATAAAAGTTGATGCCGTCGCGAATGGCCATCGTGCATAAACACCGGGAAGAACCTACGAGCTGCATCCCGTCTCCCCTTTCGTTGCACACGTATGAATTCGCCCATCCCTGTTATCTCAGCCACTGGCCGCCACCGCTGACATGCGCTTTCATTTTGAAAGGTGAGTAAAGGTCGCCTCGACAAGAGATGGCTTGCATTTCATTCCGAGGGGTTCGTTCGTGAACGCCGCTCACGCGTGCACAGATTTACCCAACAGCATTTGTGCGAGAGGCAGAGAATGCAATTACTACTGCTACATTACGAAATACGATGCTACATTACGATACTACTGCTACATTACGATGTAATACTGCTACATTACGAAAAAGCCGATGCGTCTCGGCGCTTATTTGCGCAAACGAATGCAATTAAGCTCCCGCTGTTTGATTATGGCTGCGCCTGTGTTTGATGACCATGGTTCATTGAAATAGTTCCTACTTGAAGCGTGTTCGTTGCTTTGCTTGAAAGTTCTAGCAGCCGTAGGCTAAGGTACCTGCATGAAAGAACCACCTCTTTACTGCGCTCTTTGGTCTGCATTTGAAGGCAAAACTAAGTGAATTTTAGACGGTAATCAGTCGTGATAGTAATGCGTATCCTGTCTGAAGCTCATCTCTGCTTTAGAAACTACGCAGCTGCAGCCATTATGTGCTGTTTGAGCTTTTCTGCATAGTGAGCGTTGTGGAAGCGCTGCGATCCACCTGTTTCAAAGAGCGCGCGCTGATGTATGACAATGCTGTTTTCTATTTGTGCCTCAAGTTATGGGCGCAAAACTGTTGTGAACTGGTTCGCAGTCTGCCTGGTATGTTTCACATGGCTTGTGCCCGTTTGAGTATCGTCGTACTTGCCATGTTCCGCGCAGCGTATTCTTGAAAACGCTTGTTTAATAGAGGGTATAAAAATAAATGCTGCAGTATGTTTTTGTTTGGGATCTCTGTGTTAAGAGCATAGATGTAAGGAACATCGAATGTGTATTTTATGGGGTTCCACTCTCAACAGCTCGTAGTGAGTCAGTGCGGCTAACTGACACAATTCTTCGAAGTATTCGGTTCCAAAGTAAAATGAGTGCCATACAGAGATTAGTGTTGCCAGTAGGTATTCAGTGTAGAGGGCGAGTGCTCTAGGGATTATAGGGGCTTGTTACAATGTTTTATGAAAACCATTTAGAATGTTTCACGCATATTTACTCAAATGATGATGCCGACGCGATGGCTCAGTGGTTATCGTTTTCGTCTGGTTATTTGAAGGGCGCAGGTCCGATTCCTGGTCTCGGCGGTCGCATTTCGATGAAGGCGAATTGCGAGAAGTCTGTGTACTATGCAATTTTAGTGCCGGTAAATAATCCCAGACATTCGAAATTATCCGCAGCCCTTCATTGCAGCGTCCCACATAACCTGAGTCGCCTTGGGTCATGGACTCTAAAACACCAAAATAAAACGATGACGATTGCCTTCCTAGAATGGGATAGCCAAGATATGCCTTGCGTTGTAAAGCACCGGTGTAGAGATGGAGTTTCATTTACCCCTATATTGTTTCTTCCTTTGCGCTGTACAGGTCAACATGTCCGTATGATTGGCTGCAGACAACAGGCCACTAGAGTGGTTCTAAAGAAACTAGCCGAACTGTTACGTTAAACATTTATTTGTATAATGTTCAGCCTTGCGCTGCATGTATTGCTCAGTTACATCCTAGATAGCTTGGAAGTAAATTAAATTTGTAAGTAAATTGATCGTCATGTCATTTGTGAAGACCATGTGGTGACATTTTTCATAAGTTGCAGACACTCTATGGACAGTCTATAGACTGTCTATAGACAGTGGTCTACTGAAAGTTTAGTAAATAAAGGTCTATAGCATTGCCAGGGCATATATTATTGGAGTGGCTATGTCTGCTGGACCAGTCGACTTTTGTCTATAGACGAGTGTCTATCAGACTTTCAGTAGACATTTCTGTGTATACTGGCTATAGGAGTTGTTTAAGAAAGTCAGTATATTTCATAGACTAAAGTCTATACATAGCCTGTAACGAAATTTTTATAAGGGCGCAGGTCGGCCTGATTAACCATATACGGTACGGGGAGAGCTCGTGCTTTGAATAAAACGGCTTCGTCAGATCATGCGTTTGTAATGTTGTCCGCGCGGACGCAGTCATCCGAGGAAACATCCGGCCAACCATGCATCAGCGACGTGTTGCCAGAAATCTATATGCTGGTGATCACGGTGTCTTATATAGCTACATCTATTATTCTTGGGACCATGCAGCTACGAAAGTAGCGTAGCGCACGTGGGTAACAAATGTATCAGCTGCACTGTCGACTGTCTTCTCCACCCGAACGGGGTAGCAGCATAAGAGGTGAATCCATCTGGAAAGCCAACACATACCACGTGACCAGTGAGGCGGCAAAACCTGAGACACGCTCTTCGGTCTTCGCGCTAAGATGGAAAGCACGAGTTGTTCAATTACTGAGGCTAGTTGATGGCCCGTACTCGTTCACTGTAACCGATTGACGCGGCTATAGCTGTTCGTTGTATATGGGTCGAGTTGCCATTGCTTTGACGGTAGCACCGCACTCGTTCGTAATAAGCGAGTGTTCATTATATCTGTCTGCTGTGAGACGGGCATTACGTGACCAGGGCGTAGAAGACGCTTGCAAAAGTGAAATCGCTACAGAGAATGCGCAGCGAACCACCCTTTAAAGAATAAGTAATGAGGTCCTAATCGCAAATAACAGAGGCAGAATCCTTTCTATAATAGGTACAGTATGATGGAGAAGCAGGCAATAAAACTTATTGGAGAACCTCTTAGTAACCTACGATTTGCTGATGACATTGTATCACTAGATATCTCAGGGGAAGAATAGCAGAGGAGGAAGGTGGACAAAAACAGCAAAAAGAGAATGGCTGGACTAAGAAATAATGTTAAGGAAGCTAAGGCAATATCCAACCATTTGAGAGGGGAGATGTCAAGGTCTTCAAACCAGTGACGAACCAGATCGTCCTATGCCACTCGTGACACCACGTTCCGACTCCAAGAATGAAATTGCTTGCAAAAAAAAGTGGAGTAGCGTTCATTCAAAAGGTGTTCCTTCGTCATGAGTTGCAGCATACCGCTTGTCCTAAGAGGAAAGTCTATAATAGTATCTTACCGGCATTCACATGTGAAACAAGCTTGTCGTGTCGGTCATTTTTGGACAAACATATTAGAAAGTTGTAACGTACTGTTATGGAAATATTGAAAGTAATGGTTCATTCTTCCGATACGCTGCAAATTCTTTCTTTTAATGTTTTTCCATCGCTAGCATGGAGCAGTTAAAACTGCCAAAAAAAGCCTTTTGACGATCGCAATAACATTAATAGCAAAAAATGCAAGATGGGAGGTCTACAGATCTTTAGATCTTTAGATAGATCTTTATTTAGACAACAAGGTCTCGGATGCAGGGGCAAAAGGCAGATGCACTCTGCCTGACGGGGCCCAAGCACCCGACACAATGTTCAGGACAAGCGGCAAAAGAAGCAAGAGCTTCATACACTCTCATTACAAAAAACAACACATAATTATACAAGGTAAAAGTAGGAGGAAGGTGCATACTTTTGCAATGACATAATTAAAGTAAATATTTACAAGACACATCACAACAAGAAAAACACGAGAATTCAAAGAGTTGACGGAAAAACATGGACATCAAGAATTTTAATCATTCGGGCGAGAAAGGAGGTAAGCTTTAGCATTTCTATTGAATGACTTTTGGGAAACAGATTTCTGAATAATTTCTATGGCCTGTGTATGTTTATTTAGAAGACTGGGAATTAAATATGAAAGCATTTCGGTTCCATAGTTAGTCCTTACGAATGGTACTCTGTAACTGACGTGCCTTAATTTATAAGGCGCGTCACTACTAGAGTTTAATTGAACATATTTAGTGGGATGATATTTGAAATCGTTAAACACATAAGAAAGCAGTTTCAACTCAAATAATTCATTGACTTTTAGAATAGAATGCTTAGAGAAGTACAAACCTGTATGATCATTGTATGCAAGGTTTTCGACATATCGTATTGCTTTTTTCTGTAATGTTATCAGCCTCGTGAGGTTATTTTTCGTTGTAGATCCCCAAACAAGTAAACAATAATGAAGATGTGATTGAATTAGGGTATAATATAACTGCCACTTCAGCCATTTCGGAACAAGGTCTCGATGTTGATAGTTATAGTGAAATCTTACAATATATGAAATAACTGCGTTCACAAACTGCCGTTCAAAACTGCTTTTGTCCAGATTTGTTTGGTATGTGACTAAGAGAAACTCTTGAAAGAAACTGAGTATACCGCAGGGAGGTATGGAAAAGAATATGTGCGTACCTCAGCGGTGGACGCCTGTCATACGGGAGGTGCGGGGTTCGATCCCCAGTGCCGCAGTATACCCACCGGTTATACTATAAGCACAGGCTTTCCACTGGCCTGCTTCTTGGCTTATCTCGGGCGGAATGCTTCGGAAACGAGTTTTGGACCCCAGCTTGTGAAGAGGAAAGTACCTTGCGTCATCGCACTCTTTGGCCAAAGCTGGCTTTGTGCCTTATAAACTGATCATCCGTAGCATGGAAAAGAAAATCATAGGTGCAACTTTATGACACAGTAACAGAGCCGAGTCTCTTAGGCACAAAACGCAGGTAATGATACGGTGGCTGGAGTCAAGAAGGCTAAAGAGGCAGAGCGTGTAATGCGAATACCAGATAACCGACTGTTCCTCAGGGTAATGGAGTGCATTGTAAGAGATGCAAACCAGGAAGGGCGGAAAGGAGTAAGGCTGGCGAAGTAGATTTTAGAAGCATGTAGATGTTATACGGTCGTATCTGCAAAAAACAAACAAACAAAACAAACTGCAGAAGAGAGAAAAGAGCACTAATTAAACTTGCAGCGCTCTCATGAGAGTCACGTGCGAAGAAATTTCTTGCACAACTTTTAATCTCACTCAGGGTGACGAACCGTAGACATGTGTTCCGATTCTAATTAGTGGAGCTTCCATATCGAAGACTTTGCGACAAAGCAGTTATAAACCAGGCATGCGAAGTCAAAGCAGAAAAAGAAACAGCTTTTAGGACAGACGCCTCGGGGCTTCACGCGCCAGCAAGGCTTCGGACTTATGCGTATTCCTTCGCGTACTTTCCTCCTATCAGCTCGTTGAAATTCGGAAAATGAGCTCTATTGCTTATATCATGATCTACTCTTGCTGAAACGAGTGAAAAGAGGTACAACTGGCAAACTAAAATTGATCTGCACTCAAGTTGTGGAGAAATGAGCTCCGTGCACAAATTTCGTCACGAATCATCATAGATGTTGGAAAGTTTTTATGCGAAGCATACTACTTTAGCTACCACTTCAGCCCTTCACCGTGGTTATGCGCCTCCAAATCACGTGATACATGACGTCCCACCACGTGACACGATGACGTCACGACAGTAGAGAAACGGGGGCCCACCTCGCGCCGTCGCTGTGGTTGTGCGCCTCCAAATCACGTGATACATGACGTCACACCACGTGACACGATGACGTCACGACAGTGGAGAAACGGGGGCCCACCTCGCGCCGTCGCTGTGGTTGTGCGCCTCCAAATTACGCGACACGATGATGCTTCGCATTCTCCAGGCTTAACCAAGTTAAGCCTCAGCCATTTTTTATTTTCGGTGAAATTGGGACATTTTACTTCAAATGTTTTTAAATTTCTAAAGGTGTCTTTTGACTGGACAATAATTCGTAAGGGTTGATGGTTAAAGGGAACATAAAAATGGCTGTGGCTCAACTTCGTTAAGCCGGAAAATCGCGAAAGCAATACCCATGGCTATGCCCTCGCTCACATGATAGTCGTGCTGTTGTGGTGCTTGTGTGAAACTTGTTGTATACCTTCGTGCTGCTGTGGTGATCACTTGGCTAATCTATGTAGCTCGCACGTTCTCGCCGAGCCGCATACTGGGCACGTCGCTTAGCGAGTCTTGTTTCACGCTTTTCCTCTGTCTCTGTAGCTCGCCGCTCTCTTTTACGCGCATTACAACGAGCCTCCCTAGTGGTAGGCGGCATCGCCGCGGAGCACTGTTAAGGCGCTGGTGGTTGGAACAGCTACTGCTTTCTAGCGACGTGAGTCGAGCCTAAATCTCTTCAGCGTAACGCCACAATCGCGCTCCTAGCGGAAAGCGCAGGAGTTAGGCGCCCGTGGTCGCCGCGATCTGCTCCGGCGGCGGCGCGCGCCGTTGCTCAAAAGCGCGCTTCGATCGCGGAGGCCACGCCGTGGTGGCACCGCCGCGGCTTGCGACGGCGCGAGTCGGTCGCCCTTCTCTTCGGCGTGACGTCACAAAGCACCTGTTGCTCTCCTAGCGGAGAGCGCAGGCGTTAGGCGCCGGTGGTAGTGGCACCGCCGCGCCACGGCAAAGGCTGAAAGCAGGGTGTCGAACCGGAATTTTTTCGGGTTCGGTTCAGGTTCGGGTTCACGCCTTTCGGGTTCAGTTCCGGGTTCGGCTCCGGAGCGACATTCCGTTCCGGTTCGAACCGCTCCGGATAGCGTCGAACCGGTTCAAACGGGTTCGGACTATAAAAAATTCTGAACGTAGGTATTTATTCAACCTTGTTTTGCTGTTTACTTTTCTTTGTGAAATCAGCATATAAAACAAGATTGCAAAATTTGCTGAATTAGAGATGTTTTACTGTCCGCGGCAAAAAGATATAAATTTACGCAGGAGCCGCGAAATCGAATGAACTCAGAATTAGTGTACACCGGCTATGTGAACTAGACTTTATCTGATGAGATACATAAAAAAAAGCTCATGGATTTTTCATCTACAAAACTTTTCAGCTTCAGCAGTTTCGGAGTCCCAGTCAGGCGAGTAATAGGTCTCTCTTGAAGCTCGTGTCAATCGGGAATTTCTCCGCCGCAAAATGCTTAAGCGAGCGCCGTCAGAACCGCTGCATGCGCCCACTATGAGCGGTAGTTGCCTTGTATTTGCAGGTATATACAGCCAAGACATCTTTCTGTCACTCCAAAAGCGGCTTGCCAGTCACCCCCTACTCTGGCACACCTGCAGCATACATCCAGAGAGTTTACCAAAAATATTTTATTTTCATCACCTGCTCTACATCGCCTTTGTAACTCGCATTATATATCTCGACCACCTAGAGCTCAGTTTCTTCAAAAACACAGCTAATCGTGGCTTGTTGCTAGTACAGTGTAAAATTAAGATTTTGGCCTATGCTGATGTCGTCGCCGTCTCTTGCTCTGATGAAAAGAATATGATCAAAAATCAGGCTTGCATTGGTTGAGGGCACTTCGTGCCTGTACGGACACAAACTTGCGATGTCTTCTATACAACGTTGCGTTGTGACAATGCTGCGATTGGTGCATTGCGAGAGGAGGACCGTAAATTCGTTAAATAGAATTTTTGTTACTTTTCTGCGACGTTTTCAAAGGCAGCCCATGCGTGGACAGAATTTCATGCTACCTTGATGCAGATGGTGAGTGTTTCGTGGAGTTTTTGTCCACTAACCTGTTTCATGATTTTTATTTTCCGAAACCGAAAACCACCGCTTCCTGGCAGCTGTGCTTATTAGGTAACTAAATGCTCATCTGTCTTTTATGTACATAGTCGTGAGGGAATTTTGTGCTGACACACTCGATTTCCTAAATATTCACTTTTCTTTACAATACCTGCACAGCTTCTCCAGAATGCAGCTGACAAAGCTCCTGATCGGTCATTACTTCCTCTGCATGCTGCCTTACCTAGCCTTTCTTGACGGCCTTATATTAAGGCGAGCTCAGAGGATGTACATTCAATAGGCCCCAAAAACCTTTCTTAGACTTCAAACGTCGACCATACGTGTTAGGACATGCCATCGAGCCAAGGGGACGTTTGTGCCATGATCAGAGAATTACTACATCTGCAAGCAAGGAGGAACTATTGAACAACGAAATTATTTGTGACGCTATGCTCGTTTCAGACATAGCTTACTTCAGCTGCCTCTTAAAAAGGATATTGAGGTCATGCCTTACACTATAAGATTTGTGCCAGTAATGAAGGTCACCGGAATTCCGTGTGAACTTTTCCTGTTAATAAGACAGCTTATCGTGTGAATAAGCTGTATGCTTGATAAACACGCACAATCGCCATTTTCGGCGAGGTCACTGTTCAGAGAACAGTTCATTTCAGCTCAGAATGTACATGCTGCAAAAGTTCAACCTCCTGACTGGCAGCCCTTTCTTGACGTGTGCGCATTCAGGAATTTTTATGTGCGGGCAGAGCAAGGGAGTGATAGTGGCATGAGGCCGTATGCCGAGGTCGCGGAATTCGACCCAGTCAAGTAAGGGAAGACGAGGTCAGGGAAGATCCGAATTCAATGCGGCAACAATAAAAAGGATCTTCGAAGATGGCCGAGTAGCGTAAGGCATCAGTAAACGAAGCTTCTCTGTTGCGGCCGCCGCCACTGGCTAGATTCCCACTCAGCGTTAGAGTATTGTATGTAATTGATTTCTTTACTGCGTTATCAGTTTAGTCTCCTTTCTCAAAAATTCAAAAATTTCCGTGGTGTGTGTTTGCGTGAGTGTGTGTCCATGCATGCGTGCGCTTAAACATGTGTATGCACACGCGTGCACAATTCGGTGGGCGCACATCCGGGCACTCACTGGCAAAAAAATGACAGACGGTTGCAATTGTCGGTAATGCGAAATTTAAGCGCAACTCATCACACGCTACCTGGCATGTGGCGTATTATGCTGCTAGCCACTCTTGGAGTCTTCCCGTGGCTCTGCTACTTGGACAACCGGCTACGCCGACTACGCCGACTGCGACGCGCAACTGGGGAACGGGCGCATAATAGCTGCGGTCTAAAATGCCCCATCTACCTGCAGCCGATCTACCTGAGGTGGAATGCTGTGAATGCTGCACGTGTGCCGTCAGAAAGCGTTCCACAAAAGAACGCGAAAACGCTAGCGAATCCTGCCGCTGTGGTGCAAGAACTTGTCTTTGAGTCGTCGCGGTGGTGGGCGGCGAGATTCCAATAAGGTGGAAATTTTCGCTGGGACGCACCGCTCACTTGCCCATTCGCTTGCATGTGAACCAACCTTAAGCCTCTCTCCTCAGACACAAACAAGCCGAAGCGAGGGTACTCGCAAAGCTCCCGCCCTCACCGTTCGACCACGTTTTTTATGTGGCACTCTCGGTAAAAGAAGACGCATTACGTTCGCTGCTATTGACGAGGATGGCGCTGGTGAACACTCTCATCGTTCGGCTGCACTACACATAAATACCCCCGAAAGCCAAAAATATAAAACAATCGACGCCGCAGCGCGGAAGTAGGCATACACCTTAAATTTCCTCACTGTGCGCTTTTCTGTATAGCCTCCACAGAAGGCAGACGACTCATATACTTACAGGGTATTTGTTTCCTGTACTGTTGTACCGGCAACCTTTTCTGGAGTTCGTTAAAACCAGAGCTTTAAAACGTGTTAAGCGACTGTAAATTTATTTCTTCTGCTGCAAAAACGTTCTTTAAACTTCACACACTGACGCTGCTTGTCAAGGCATTACTTCATGCTGAGGAGATGTTTGTGTCATGGACGGTTAATTGCCGCCTGCTCAATGCGAAAAAGACCATTGACCATTGTTTTATTCTGTGCAGTGATGCTACGTTCTTCTCGGACATAATTACGGCGAACGTACTCTTGGGAAGGGCATTGAAATCACACGGATTAGTACCCGTATTTTGCCAGTGGAGAAAAACTGTGTTTTGCCGTGTGATTGACTGTTTAGTCTCAAGAGCCGTATGACTGATCGCCGCCGAATCACCGCGGTCATCGAAATCTTTGTTCCGTGAGCAGTGCGCTTTGGTGAGGGGAGTATATGTTGCCCTGGAAGGGCCGCTTTGCTGGCGCCCCTATCGATATGCATGGGTGTGCCTCTCAGACTTGTGATGTTTAGGGAGGTGGGGACGTGCAGGGGTGTGGTGGGCTCGTTTTACACAGCCTGGTGTTTTGCGGCATGGGCTTACTCCGATTTTCCTTTTCGGCACTATTTCCATGCAATAAATAAAAAAATCGTCGCCGTAGCTCAGTTGACAGAGCACCGGACGCAAAATTCGGAGGTCAAGGGTTCGGAAACTATTGGCGGCATGTTTTTGTTTTCAGTTCAATCAGTTATCGTTAAAAATAATTACTCTTTAAGCTGCTATTGATGAACACCACCAATTATTTTTAAAAAAGTACATCCCCTATGCTCCTTGGTTTCGGTTATTGTTGGCTTCCCTCATGTGCTGCAGAGAGGCAGATATAAGCCGCACGTCAGAGAATTCAAGGTGCAGCAGTCTGAGAACAGCGTGACGAAGCTGCCCGCTAGCGATTGGCATTTTTTTTTTATATGAGCAGAGCAATTTCTATGCATCGACAAAACAGAAAATCACTTCATCAAAGTTACATTTCATTTCAGTAGCGCCTTTCTAGGCGTTTATCACATCTCATCGAGCGCTTGTATTTCCGCATTGCCTCTTTGTGTAATCACTATTTTTTTTTTCTAAGTATCGTACCGCTGCTACATGCCCGTTTTTCATTGCTTATTTCCGTCGCGTGCAACAAAGAATGTTCGGATTCTTTAAAAAGAAAGCGCATATGTATATTTCTTTATTTTGTAATAATAGTATTGTGTGTGTTCTAACGAGCCAAAGCGGCACGGAGTCCATCGGGAACGCTGTAGTGGAGCACTTATTTTCGGACAATGCTTGGACATTAGCGCGCGAGCGGCGCGAACTTGATTACTTTTGTATTTTGTAAATAGTGTACAAAGCTCTACCCTGTCCTTTCTCGCTGTCGCTCCCCTCTATACTTCTCCTCACTATCCTCTCCCTTTCCCTTTCGTTTCCGCCGGCTGCAGCTCGGGTGCTTAAGATATTAGATAGCAATTGCCGCGGCCGGCAACTCTCTTTTGCTTCACTTTTTAGCTTAGCGTAGACCAGCTGGGATTCCTCAAAGTGCACTCACATCGCACAGCACACACGCATTTTTGCATTTAGTCGCTATCAAAATGCGACCTCGCCACCGGTATTGAACTCGCGACCTTGACATTAGCAGCCGAGCACCACAGCCACTGAGCCATCGTGAGGGGTCTTATTCATTATCTGCTATCTGAGACAAGGAATGCCTCAGAAAGTAAATGTTGCACAACGTGATTGGGTCATTGCGCCTAAGCTTCACATATTTATGGTACTCGACACAGAGAAAAGGAAACCATTCTCACTCAGTGCTTTACGAGTTAAAGCTGTGCTAACAATTCGAGTAAAGTTGTACGTAAGCATGTGAAAAGGGGATACATAAAATCCAACATTTCACGTCAATCTGGCGTAAAAGACTTTAGAATTACCAAAACCACATTGCGGAAACGCCAATTAGCTTTCTTCCTGGACACGAAACCTCTTTCAGTTTTTTTTTTCTTGAACTGGATGCCATTTCGACTGGATGCCATTTTCTCACTCCATAGCGCCGACAGCTTTCGCTGGGTAAATCTACGCGCTGGCATATGCCGTTTGGTCTGAAAAAAAGAAAAAAAAGTACGCCGTGTTGCACAAAATGGGCGGCTGAACCGAGTCCCGAACCGGTTCGGAACGGTTCCTTTCAATCGTTCCGGTTCGGGTTCAGTTCCAAGATGGCGAAAAAAATTTGGGTTCGGTTCGGTTCCAGTTCCGGGCAAAAATTCGGGTTCGGTTCCGGTTTCGGGTTCAGGTTCGGTTCCGGTTCGACACCCTGGCTGAAAGTGCAAGTAGTAAAGCTTTCGCTTTAAAAGCGAGGTGTATTGACAGAACTCCTTTTCCGTGCCCCTTAGCTTCACCGGTTTATTCACGCCGCATGCTACAGGAACGGGCGAGCACGCCAGGATGCCAACAGTAATTTGGCCGCAGCACTGACGCTCACTTGCCCGCAGTGTATGAGTATATGCGATGGTTATTACGACAACCTCAATGCTTATTACAAGTCCTAGTATTGCCGCATTTAATGAGTGGTCATTTGAATTGTATAATAACGGCAGACATGCCGCATGAGCTCAAAGAGGGTTGAATGCAGAGCTCGGGAAGAACTCTCCTGTTTGCCTTGCTCGTTCGTCGATATGTATGCTCTCCGAGCACTTCGGAAGTTGGTCGCTGTAGTCACATTTACTGCACACTAGCACAAACAAAAACTCAAAGAAAAAGTTAAAACATGCTTTGCGCTCTACGTGCGTCGTCAAAAATAGGTAGATAGATAGAGAGAGAGAGGGGGGGGAGGCAGGAATGTTTACCACAAAGGTTTCCGGTTGGCTACCCTGCACTGGGGAAGGGAATGAGGGGATTAAAGAGGGAAGAGAGAAGGAATGGGAAACACAGCCACAATCTGTCAATCAAGGCAGTCCCTCGCAAAAAACAAAACAGTGCCTTGTAAGCCTTGATGGCAGTCGACTGTTGTGGCCACGCACCGAGGAATTGTCAGCCGAAGTAATCACATATTCTAGTATTTTCAATGTCCTGCTCTGCTCACATTATGCATAGAAATGAGGACGACATTTTGCCAAAACACGTAATAATATCGGTTAACTATGACGCTTGTGGTCGGGTGAGTGCAGACAGCGTCCATAGCATGAGTGATATGTTTCAGAGGATAACCGGACTCGCATGCGTTGACAAAGATGCGGAGGTGCTGGAGAGCGTATGGATTCGAGGGCAGGTCGAAGCACTTGTTGTTGAAGTAGCGTACGGAATTTTCGTAGCATCCAACGTGTTGCACCTTTCTCTCAGACGACAGCAGCGATTCGGCGATTCCTTCGTTCCCTCCAGCGATGACGATGGCGACTTGGGCAACTTTCTTGTCCACGAACTCCCTCTCTTCCAGTGTTTGCTTCAGTTTTCCCTCCAAAAACATCTTTCTTACCGGATGTGTGGTACTCTCCAGTTCAATCCTTAATATGGCAACGGGCACATCGCGGTTCGAAGTGCGCATGTATGGCACTTTCGGAACAATGACAGGCTTCGCTCTCTTACCGCCTTGAAACTCGCTTAGCGGAGTATTCTTCATGTCGTAGTCACCGTACATCATAACCGAGCTTTTTTCAGTTTGTTCTGCCACTAATTCGAACTGGTCACCAAGACTAGTATTCGTCAGAAGATCCCTGCTGTCAGAGTCCTCCATCCAATGGATGCTGTACTCGTCGCCTAAGAATGCCCTTCTATACAAATCATAGTAGCAGGCGTGCCGAGTTGCCCACGCGCTGGCCCTCAACAAGGTCTTGTACTTTGCGCCCTACGTTTCCTTCAATCAGACTCAACTTAACGCTCTTGAGACTGCCCTTGTGGGCCTCTACAAGGCAGCTCTCAACCTCCCTATCACTACCTCTACTGCAAAGATCTTTGCAACAGGCCTCTTTCATCCTCTCCGTTCTCTGCTCTCTCTCCATCATGACTCGCAGATTGCCCGGCTTTCCCTTACCCGTCAGGGTCAGTGGTTACTGACTCAAGCGGGTATCTCGCCCATTCCCTGCGCCCCGTTTACCTCTCCTATTCCCACCCCGGCTCCCAATCTTCGGATCCTCCCCCTTCCGTTCAACATGTCCCCCGTTCTGCACGCCGGCCGTCGTCATGCGGCCGCACAGCACCATTCCCCTCTCTTTGATACCCAGGGTGTAGATTACACGGATGCCCCCTTCGTGGCTCCTCGAGGTTCCTGCGGCTACGCCCTGTACCACCCCCACCTCCCCGCTCCTGAAACCCACACCAGCGGGCCGTATCTACACCCTCCAGACGCATTGTCCCTCGAGGTCCTCGCCATTGCGCATGCCCTCCAATCATTTGCCCTCCTTCCCTCTCTTCAAGAGTACACAGTCTATTCAGACTCACAAGCCGCTATACACCACATACAGAAACGCACCCTAACCCCTTCTCTTCAACAGGAGGTCGAACGAGCGGTCTCCGCATTGCAGCCTTCCATCGTTTTCCTCCGCTGGGTCCCTGGGCATTCAGGGATTGACGGCAATGAGCTGGCTCATCAGCTCGCCCGTGACACACTTTTCCGGGCACCGTTGATCCCCTGGCCCAAGCCCTCGGAGGACGGTGGGAGACTTACCCTTCGCCGCACCATAAAAAGAGGTCTACCTCGAGCTCCGCCTCGACAAATGCCTTTACTCTCCCCCTCATCCATCACTCACTGTGCCGGAGCTCGCCTTCTTCGGCACGTTCAAATGAATGCAATCATCACCCCGTCTCGCCTCTTTCTCTATCGCTATCGATCGGACCCTTTATGTCCCAACTGCCCCTGTATCTATGCGGACCTTGCCCATTGCCTCTTCTATTGCCCGGCTGCTCAGCAGTCGGGTTCCTACCCCCCACCTTCTTTATCCATCACCACCTGGCTCGACTGGCTTGGCGCTTGAGGGGAGGAAGAACAGCGACTTCTGGTCGCCCAGGCGGTCGACATGCTCGGCCTGTAAATTTTGGCTGAATAAACGTCTTCTACTACTACTACTACTACTACTACTATCTTTTGTGTTTCTTCACTTAACCACCTGTCCCAAAAGATGCTTCAGTTGTCTCTGCTTATGCTTGTTCACCTTTGGGCACGTCGGAAAAAGTTGGTCGATACATCTTGAGTGTCTTGAACAGTAATACAGCGGATAATTTCTCTGTTGGCTGAATTAATCTAGGGGTTGTAATGTCTCAACTGTCTGCGAAGGCGCCGGTGCGTCTCATTGATGACAAGTATACCGTGGAGCGCATAAAGGCGGATAGCAACCGTGGCCTGGAAACAAGCACTCGTCGACGAGGGTTGCCGTAGAGCGTGGCCGTACACGGAGCTCAAGTTCGCATCGTTTCGAGTGTCCGGATGAGGCAGAAGATATACAAGGCTACCCGAGAACGGCGACCTCGCCCAGGTGCGACGGCGTGGGCATAACGCAAGCAACGCAGGCTTCGCGCGGGGGTCGGTTTACCGAAACCCGCTGTTTGGAGAAACGTACACATCGCCGAGAAGCAAGCCTACAGGAGGACGAGCGGACCCGCCGAGAACACGATATTCCAAGTTCGCAGCGTGAGAAACAGCGGTTGCCTGCGGAAGGCTGGTTGTGTGTGTGCTCACGTGCTGTGGCTTACGTGCAGGAATTCGGGGGCGGGCCTTTATGGTGCCGTGTGAAAAGAATGGCAATTTGTGCTCTTCGATTGGTGCGTGCCCAAGGACAACAAATTCCCTGCCTAGGGACCTAGGGACATTACAATGTTTAAAACCCGGTGTTTCCGCCTCGTAGGAGGCAGAATTCTCTGAAATCTCCATCTGTAAAGATGTAAATAAA
Organism: Amblyomma mixtum; assembly: GCF_055824585.1. NCBI lineage: Eukaryota > Metazoa > Arthropoda > Arachnida > Ixodida > Ixodidae > Amblyomma > Amblyomma mixtum. The sequence continues at coordinate 95,679,888 of NC_143015.1, forward strand.
TTCTAATTAGCCTACGAGAGCTCCTCGCCTTCGTGGTTCCTCGACGCCTCGCTGGTCTTCGCTACCCTCGACTCGGGCCCAACGTCCGGCGTCGCGACAGGGTATACGAAATCCTGGCGAACGAATTCAGTTATAAGATAAAACATAGGTAAAACTTCGCATCTGGTGTCAAATGTTGCTGATCTGATGGCCATAACAAGGGTCTCTTGCATTTGTTTGATCAATCCACTTCGCATAAAGCCTTCGAAAATACTTTATTCGCATTTCCAGCGTGAACACCTTCCAGACGCGGTGTTACAAAACTTGTGACGGCAATGGGCGCCTCCAAGGTGCAAAATTTGCGATTTTGATATCTTCACCTGCTTCGCACGTGTTATGCACTTCCCCGCCGGCTTTTCACACGATCAGAGCCGCCTCAGTGCGCGTTGTACTTGCTGCACCACAGTGGCAGCAGCTTGTTTCGCTCACCTGTGCATCCACCCCAATGCCGTCGACGTGGTGAGGAGAGGTCTCATTGGAAAGACTCAGAAGAGAGCAACTCGTTATGCCCTCCTCCAAGGAGCTTGGGACTGATATTGTACCGGTCTACTTTCTCGTGTTCTGCCTTGTAGTATACTCACTGATAACTAGATTAATTTTTAATTGCCAGAATAACACTGCCAGTGCGACGCACACCTGACTGGACGGCTCCGAATGGTTCAAATTTGTTTCAGTTACCTGAGTTTTTTCCAGGTGATCCATAACAACCACTCGACAGACGGGACAGAGAAGAAGAGACACAACACAGAGCGCTGACTCGGAACTAAAACGTTTATTGGCCGCCAGCCAGTATAAATATCCTAGGACTGATCTTTGGGTTAGTTGGTATGCGATGTTCAAGAACAGCTCGAAAAAGACAGGGTCTAAATAGAGATACACACAGAAAGGCACTGTCTGTGTGTATCTCCCTTTAGACCCTGTCTTTTTCGCAGTGTTCTTCTTGACCATAAATACTGCCCTGGTGGCCAGAAAAGATACAAGCACGCTTGACTTGCGTGAGATTCAAAATCGCCTTTGTATCAGGCACGTGTCAACAGATAAGTGTCATACGTGGGAAATGATGTCACCGCTACAGCAGGCAAAAGTTAGCATTCACAACCAAGGTAACGATTTTCCTTATCTGACAGCGCTACTGAGGGAGTGCTCATACAGACTTATGAGGTCTTAGCTATCAGGTGGGCTTCTATTACTTCCCTTGCTAGCGAGTAACGGTTCTTTGGTATCACATATCATTCCTTATACAGTGGAAAACAGACCTTAGTGTCATCATCGTCTTCGCCATCTTCGTCATCCTTGCAGTATCTGCAGTGTTTCGCTACGTTCCCTGTGACGGCGACCTGAGAGACATTATATTAGTGCTCCTGTAATCTTTCGTTAGCACATTGCCTACTTTGGCCGATGTAACACTCGCGACATGACAGAGGCAGAGAACAGCAAACAAATAGCGGCTTATTTATGCAAATACCTCTCAAGTTCCACACTTGAAACATTGTGTGAGGGGAGGGGATACAATATTTAGCAGTGAAAAGATGGTACAAAGTGGAACGAACAAAATTAAACAATATTAAATACATTGGACGGCAAACAATTATTACACCGTACTTGACACAGAAGAAAGAACTACTAAGAAACACTACGAACAACTAACAACTAAGAAAGAACAATGAAGAAAGAGAATAAATTACTCCTTCCTGGCAAGGCACGGATTGTTTCGCGTGTCTTATCAAGCAGCTACGTGGTTTTCTTTTCACTGAGTCTACATTTTTTGACCAGGCTAAACATTCGCTTAGGCGCCAAGAACAAAACCTTGACGCCAGCACGTTTCCCAATTATTTTCGAGTTGTGCGACGCTTGCTGCAGGTACGGTACTACGGCAGTGTTTATTTTCCTCTTGTCTCTCTTCACACATCCTATCAAATCTGAACTTTTCCTGCACTTTTTCTGCAACGGAACCTAAAACGGCTGAAGAGTAGCCAGCCTTTGTCAGGCGGTTCAGTTGGTTGCAAAAACTGTCCTCCAACCTGTGCACACAAGATTTTTTTACAGCGTTGTAACGCACAGGATAAACAATTGCTCTCTTCACCAGCTTTGAAGGAGCTGATGAAAAAGGCAAGATTGGCTTTGCACCCCGGGGCTCAAAAGCCCAACAAACATGAGATGAGGTGAAGTGAAGCAAAAAATCTAATAGCCTAATAAAATCCGTCGCTGGTAGATTGTATGGTAAACTCAATGGATTAAGGCACTCTGAGAACACCGAGTGGGCGTCATGCATGTGCTGCTCAAATTCGTGGTTGTCTACGTTTTTGTATATTTTCCCCCATCCATTTCGCCGCCCGCGAAATGCAGCTTTCGTTGCCAGGATCGAACCCGTTAACTCGTGCTTGCTAGTAGAGCACTACTGCTACAGCGCAACTGTGGCAGTTTAGGGTGGTGGATAAAGCCCTGAGCGGACTTTGACGAACCAGACTCGTCATCAGTCGGCTGTCCCTTAGGGTTCACGACGAGTCCGTCTTGTCTGTTTTCTGGCACTCTTTCTCCAGTTTAAAGCGAGTAGGGCTCGTTCAAAAGAATTTTTGAACGAGTCCCCCCTCCCCCGCCCCCTCCCCCTAACCCTCTTGACTAGCGCTGTTAGCGCGACTGCTGCGGTAGCCCTCGCTACCTCAGCCGCGGCTCTAGCAACGCAGCTACAGTAGGGTTGGAGAGTGGGGAGAGGGGGGAGGCTCGTAGACCGCTCGCTGAACTGACTCCATAAGTTCTCTCTCTCGGTCTGCGCGCTACTGTTGCTCCAAAAAGTGACCTCTTCGCCTTGCGATCCCGGCCTTATTGAACGAATTTCGATGGAGGCTAAATTCTAGAGGCTTGTGTACTGTGCGATGTCAGTGCAAGTTAAAGATCCCCGGGTGGTAGAAATTTCCGGAGCTTTTCACTACGGCGTCCCTCGCTGCCTGAGTCGCTTTGGGACGTTGAACTCCATAAACCAGCCAACCATCTTCGCTTTGGTTCGTCGGTGGGCTCCGCCGTCCGTGCTTCGGACAGGCGAGAGCCATCGACGCCGAAACCACGCTAGTAACCGCGCGGCGGCAATGGAAACGCGCTGCTCGTGCCGTGTCTTTTAATGCAATTACTATTTAGGTGGTGTTGACTGAAGTGCTTTTGGACGTTCTACTTGGTTTAACAACGATAAAAGCTTACCATCCTTTTGACCGGCGTGATGCCTTTAGTAGCAATTCTTGCCAAAGATAGATCGCAAATTATCTTAACAGAAGATGTAAAGCAGGAACAAAGACGTCTAACGCATTTCTCAGCGTATAAAATCTGTTCTTCGGACACTGAACGAAGCCTTCGGCACATTTTTGCGGAGCTGCCAAAAACCACTCGCCTCTTATTGTCGCCGTAACTGCCAGCCGCTAGCATCGAAAGAAATCAGTACAGAGGATGCCTCTGGTATAGCATGTTAGCTCAAAGGACGACAAATGTGGCTTTAAGCGCATACGTGTTAGTGCTTCACCGAGGAAGCAGTGCAAAGGAGACAAAAAATGACTCTCTTTAGCATAAGCAAGAGATACCATCTTGCGTAATCAAATGCGTGTAATGCGGCACGTTAGTTTTCAAAGGAACATCAAGCAAGCGACATCACAATACGCTATCGAGGCTGCCAGAAGCAGATCTGTTCGCAAGCAGAGCGAGGGGTCTTAATGTGACTGAAGGATTATCGTTGCCAGATTATGAGGCCACTCCCTTCTACTCATTATCAGCAACTGAGGCTAGCCGCTCACGTCACCGCCATAAATACATATGTTGCGGGACTTGCTGTTTCAGAAGCACCCTGCAGTCGAAGCATAGCGCACTTACGGCGTTTCTTAACCAGCTGCACAAGCGCCACAGTTGCAGATCCGGCCAGCCTTCCTGGTCACATTTCCGTTTGACGCGCTGCATCGAGGGAAGATGGCTGAGTCTTTGTCTGAACCGGGATACTTCTGTCTTCCTATCGATGTCTGGCTGAACATTGTGGTTTACCTCGACGTCGAGTCACTCCAAGCCCTGCAAGAGAGCGATGTGGTCCTCCGGGATCTTTGGGCCATGCCGACACTTAGCCGAACTGCTACGTTGAGCCGTCACTCGGATGCGTCTGCCCTGCTTCGCCACCTGCTGCATTGTGATGTACGTTCTCTCAGGGTTCTTCGTCTCACCGGTTGCCTGATGGCTATCCCTCAAAAGTTATTCCAGGCATTATCTGTCTGCGTACACCTGGCGGAGCTGTACTGCGTGAACTGCATTGTAAGTCCTCGGCGCCTTTTCGACATCCTCGCCACATCGATGTCCTGGCTGACCCGGCTCGAATGGTCGCTTTTTCGTGAGAAAACCTACGGGGAGAGGTTCGATGCTATCTGCTCCTCGGAGAATGAAGTCATATCGAAATTGCGGCACATGTACGTGGAAGTCGCTGACGACTTTGCAAGCTGTGACCTGCTGAAGAGAATCCGGAAACGCTGCGTGAGCCTGGAAAACCTGCACATCCATGCACTTCACGCAGACAGATCTGGCGCGCTAGCTGCCTGCTGGAACGTGGTTGATCCCGACTGACCTGTGCGTCACCTCTGCCGCTTTCGGGAACGTAACCTATCGCATGCACCCGGTTGTCTCATGCGCGTGCATACACCTGACGGACGTGATCGAATCCGAAGAGCTCGCTATTCCAGAAGAGGAGCTGATCTTCTGCGTCGAATGCTGCCCCGACGCGCCAACGCAGATGGCAGAAGTGGCCGATCGACCGTGGTTGAGGCGATTGCAGTCGCTGACTTTAGTCTTGCTTGCCCCCTCTGGAATGACGGACGGTCGCCGTCGGAGTCATTACGTTAGCCTGGCGCGCTCTTCGTCCTTGAACATGTTTCTCCGCGCATGCTACAACCTGACTGAGCTCAACCTGAGCTTTGTTCATTTCGAGGCTGGAATGGATTTGTGCCAGATATTCCCTTCGGAAGCGCTATCGCTCTTGCGAGCCATCGCCCTGCCGCAGTGTGGACTGCAGACGAACGCATCTCTCCAACTCATCGCCGCTTGTTGTGCCATGCTAGAAGAAATTGACGTGCCCGGCGAAGCCGATACGAGCTCTTTTTGTTCGGAATGCCCTTTGTGTTCTCTGCACTTTACTGCTCTCAACACAGACACGGTATCCGCTTTGCACCGTGGGACAAGGCTTCAGAAGCTTACGCTGTTTTCGTTCTGCGGTCTTCGGTGCTACAGATTTTTAGCCGAGTGTAACTTAGTGCGCCTCCGTCTGTCCTGGCCAGAGAAGAGCATGACTTGCTGCGATGGACGATCGTTCATCGCGTGGTTGAGTTCAAGTGTGAACTTGCGTGCACTGACACTGTGCAGTCCCAACTTGGCCCTCAGTGCGATCTGCAAGGAACTCGGCGGAGCAGGCGTGTTTAATCTGCGGACCCTGTGTATCGTTTCCGGCGTTGATGCAAGTCACGGCGCTTTGGAGTCCATTTCCGAGCTCTCCAGGCGGCTACCACTGCTAGAAACTCTCCATGCGCACTACTGTAAAACAGACCACTATGAACACCGGGTGACTTGGATTCGATGTTGGCGACTCAGCTGCCCGGGTGAAAGGCTGGACATGGAGGAAGGCGCCTTTCTTGCGAATGCACCGTGCTCACCTGATTGCACTATGGCGACGTTCATCGGACTGAAGAAGCCACGGCACTAAATCATGGCATACTTTGACAGAAGTGGAAGCCGCGGCTGAAGGAGATGAAGATTCTTGGCAGGAGTGGTGATAAGACGGCACGTGAATTATTAGAAGCATTTCACATCAGGAAGAGGGGACATGACTGTGTGAGTGATACATCAGTTAATCTTTTGCAGGCAGAATACAGATACCTTGAGCACGCATTGTGATATGACGATCTGTTTCTTTACTGGGCATGTCTCGTTTTATGTATATATTTTCGCTCTCTTACCTGCGAATAAATCAGATGAAGTTAGCGCCTGTCCTGTGTGTATCTCCTCTTGTGTGCGTTTTTTGTGTGCGCTTAAATTTCATTTCATTTATAACTTTGACAGTGTAGCCGCATTTGCAGAAAGTAGGTGTTGAATTCCTTCTGCGTGCGTATCCTGCAGATTCGCGCAAGTAGAACTAATATGCACCGAACAGGGGACAGCGGTGCGCTTTACTTTCGGCACAGCTTGACGCCGCTGACTGGACATGGAGGCAGGGATTCGTATATGCCTTCACTTTGCTCGGTACCCTTAGGGACTTCGGTTGTCCCTGTGTTCGGATTTTAGCGTGCTCTTCTTGTGCGAGGTGTGATCGTTGCTGTATCTTTAGTGTCGCCATATTTCATGCCATGCAACAATGCCGGGGTTCTTTCACTCATGTTTCGCACGTTTTATCTTGGTACATGAGCCTACTTTGGCTGTGGTTTTTAAACATTGCCGAGCACGTTTTCATGGTACGTGGTTTTTATGAACTATGCAGTTTGGAACTTTTGCAATTTTAGTCTGTGACGAAGGGGGCGTATTCCTCTTGTGTGCGAAAGTCTTACCATTTTTTTTTTGCTGACTTTGTGTAGTGTCAACATGTGCCCACCTGACATGGCAAGAGACTAGCGAGATGTCTCGAACCATGCTCAGCTCTTTTAATTTTTTTTCTGCGTTGTGTGTCGATGCTTATTGATTGCGCGGGTATCCATTGCATTCTTCAACCTATTAAAGAGTCAAGCAAGACGGTAATGGCCTTTGTCATATTCCTTTCTTAGACTGTGTGCTTTTTTATCGCTTGATATTAAGCGGCCTTATCAAGAGTTTACTCCCCGCTGAGAGAGATTTATCTGGCGTATGGGCGTACAGGCAGTACTGTGTTGTGCCCAAAGATTCTACAGTACTTGGGGGCAGGCATTTATGGGCTTTCCGGGGCCTCTATTGGAGATAAACGTGCCTAGCACAGTCAGTATGTTCCGAGTCGTGTAAATATAGCGTGGGATCCCAATCATTGATAAGGAAAGGAAGACCCACTATTCATATCTATCGGTGGGCGCCCTAACCTCTTGATTGCTCCCGGCTATTTTACACGACCTGGGGTTTCTTATCGTACAGCCGCCGCGCACCTAACACGAATGATGAACAGCGTGGTTTAGACAGACGCCGGCGCCACGAAGCGTTAACCGCCCGGTGTTAGATAACGCTGCCTTAGGTAACGCTGCCGGTGTTGACAACAGTGGTTCCCCTCCTAAGCACCAGATGGCGCCACTAGCCTAAACATCGTCGCGCCATTGTTTTAAAAGTGAGAATGTTAGAAATGGCGTCAGGTCCGCAAAAAATATAGCCCCATTTAGCATACGTAAGCGCGCGTACGGGTATACTGTGTATACAGCATCGATTAATATTTTTGCTTATCTTTGTACTCCGTGAACAGAGAACACAAAGACGCAACACTGGGAAACCCGCGCGTAGCGATGGCAATCCTGCTCTTGCGCGAACAGTAGGCGCGTGGGTGTTATGACCTCTAGTCGCAGCTTCCACAGAAGGCCGCCAGGTGCAACGATACAGCAATAAATCGCAAAAAAACGTGCTCTTCGCCTTTTTTCTCTAAAGCGCTTCTCGCATTTATCAATTTCAGCAGTCAAGCTGTTGTTTACATGTAAACGAGCAGCTCCAAAACTTTGGTTCAGTATCCCTTTAACATGAATGGCGGACAGGCTGGCCTCGACTCCTGCGCCACGAAGTGTTAACCGCCAGGTGCGTAGTAATAGTGTGAGTATATTTTCGGCGGCTGCAATTAGCTGGTGCGGAGTTCGATTTGTCTGGTTTTTGCGCCTTTACCGGTTCGCTCCGTAGACAGCGCGCTTGCAAAGGAGGCGAGTTTTCATGTTTCACTGGCGGTTGAGGTCTCGCGCGCCCAAACAATGCGTTGCAGTTTTCTTATCGCGTGAAGCTGACATTACGCGCGAAGTTGCCGCAGCTCGTGCGCCTTTCAAGTTTGGTGCTATGGAGGTCGATGTAAAAAAAAAAACAAATGCTGCGAACAGTGCTAGGAGCACGAGGTCGGGTGGCGAGTTCGCAGATTATTTTGCAGCAACTGGTCTCATAAATGCAAATTTTCAGTTGGGCTCAATGCTACTTTTTTATTGGGCTACCTGTTCTCTGCTAATCGAAAGTAGCATCTCATAATGAGGTAGGAACGAGATGTTAGCGTAATCATGCTGCTCATGTCACGTACAGTTTACCGCTCATCTGCACGAATTCTTCTACTGAGGCCAGTGTGACTGATACGGCTGCGAATACGTCTCAATAATGAAAAGCAGAACCAACCGAAACAGGACAAGCACGATAAAAGAAACGTACTCCACTTACAATTTTTTTTTCATCACTCGTCGTGGTGTACGTTACAGTGCTCTAGAATATTGGGTAGTGGGTTCAGAGAGCGGCCGCGGGTGAAACTCCTCTTGTCGATGACGAGAGGTGGCGCCACCAGAGCACGGGCTGTATGAAATGCGATACGCTGTGTACTCGGCACGGAATCGTCTTAGCCATCGATGAACAAACAAGGCTCTGTACTTTAATACATATCCTAGAGGTAGTTACCGCTGTACAGAGGGATAGCCGGGCAACTTAGGAGGCGTAAATGTGATCGAAACCGGTGGAATCGCCTAGCAAATAGCATGCAATACTGCGATGGTGCGAATGCGCGGACACGATTAAATGCTTCGCACGGGAGACTGTGCTCTATTGGCGCTACCGCTCCGTGTTTTAACACATGTACATGAAATAATTATCATCACACTAATGAAAGGCTATAGGTAGATGGACAGGCATAAAAGTGCTATCGATCGCCGAGTCTCTTACGGCAAACATCAAACAGCGCTAGAGCAAATGTCAGTTCGCATTTATTACAGGGGCGGGCCAACAAGAAATCGCTGTGAAGAGACGTTTCGATTCAAGTTCGGCTTGGTTGGTCTGCTGAAACTGTTTATCGCAATTGAAAACGAACGTGACAATTGTAAAATTTGCAACTTGTGTGAACGACTGCTCTTTTTTAGAGCTCTCCAGCATGCATTTTTATCAAAACGAGCAGTCTTTTGCCGCGGATCTATTAACACGACTGAATACAAAACTAACGAGTTTCCCAAAAACAAACCAGTTCTTTATTCAAACGCTGCAACTGCTGTTATGCTCATCCTCGAATGTTTGACAGTTCTGTCATGCTGTTTTGCACATACAACTTCTCACGAAACTAAGCGCAGAGGCCAATCTTGGCATGAAGCTTCTTCTTTCCACTTGCCTCTCGCGACTCATTTATGCCCCTTACATAAAAGTGCAGCCTTGACAGTGCATAAAACTTCACAATGCTGCCTTTACGCACATCAGAGTGCTGGCTGCACCCTACACCCCATAAAAGCTGAGACTTCCTCAACAGCATACCATCAACTATGCTGTTACTGAACAGCTTTCCCTGGCCGAAGAAAGTAGTAAATAAATTCTCCAGCTTCCTTACTGTCAAAAAAAGCACACGGGACGGGTAGAGCAACCCTCCTTTGTCGCAAATGTCAGTGAACTCACTATCTTCACTTCCCTCATTTGGTGCCTGCAAAAGCAAGTTTTAAAGCGAAAGCTTACTACTTGCACTTTCAGCCTTTGCCGTGGCGCGGCGGTGCCACCATTGACCTTTGGTTGACCTCTGTGTGACGTCATGTGTGACATCACGCCGAAGAGAAGGGCGACCGACTCGCGCCGTCGCAAGCCGCGGCGGTGCCACCACCGGCGCCTAACTCCTGCGCTCTCCGCTTGGAGCGTAACAGGTGTTGTGACGTCACGCCGAAGAGAAGGGTGACCGACTCGCGCCGTCGCGACCCGCGACGGTGCCACCACCGGCGCCTAACTCCTGCGCTCTCCGCTAGGAGCGCAACAGGTGTTGTGACGTCACGCCGAAGAGAACGGCGACCGACTCGCGCCGTCGCAAGCCGCGGCGGTGCCACCACCGGCGCCTAACTCCTGCGCTCTCCGCTAGGAGCGCGATTGTGGCGTTACGCTGAAGAGATTATGCTCGACTCACGTCGCTAGAAAGCAGTAGCTGTGCCAACCACCAGCGGCTTAACATTGCTTCGCGATCTCGCGCCGTCCGTGTGCGACGGCGGTGCGCATGAACGGCGGCCTGACTGGACTGGATTGTACTGGACTGGACTGGATTGGATTAGAATAGATTAGATTAGATTACATTAGATTACATTGGATTGGATTGGATTGTATAACCGGTACATCGCCACAAGTCTAACCACAAGCACCACCACCAGCTACACTACCAGCTGAACCATGGCGTAGCTACGGTATTGCTTTCGCAATTACCGGGCTTAACCAAGCTAAGCCACAGCCAATTTTTTGCACTCTACGCAGTCACTACGCGCAATTAATTTTGCGCGCTGACGCCGACGACCCGACATTGCCTCTTGATGCGGACAGTCCCCGAAAAAAAAAACACGTCAGGTGTTTCCAGTCACGTCAGGGAGCACAGCAAAGCACGGCGACGCAGCAGCCGAGGAAAGAAGCAGCCTTCGGGACGCGCCAGCCGAGCCTTACAGCCCACGCTACAACAGCGCCGCCGCATACATCCGGGACCTGTCGACATTCGCCGCCTCACGGCACTGCGTGTAGACCGCCTGCTCCTGAACCCACTGCCCAATATTCTAGAGCACAATATTCTAGAGCACTGTATGTACGTCTCTCCTCTCGTCCTTTTCATTCTTTCGCTGTTTCTCCGCTTCTTAATGTCCCAGCTGGTGCAGTTTTCCACTCTTGTACGTTTTAATACTTAGGCATCGCAAACCGTGAAAATAAATTACTCCAAATAAACATCAAGGGTTAAAGCAGTATTTTGTTACATGTGTATGCAACTCTTTTCATTTGTCTCTTCGACCCACGACGCTACTCATGGACGACAGCGCTATTCCAACAGCCAAGCGGGCGCACGAGCCTCACCTCTTGTTTTTGTGTCTGCAAAAGCAATTTCTTCAGGCGTTATTGAAATTTGAGCTCCTTTGCATGCTGCATCTCCACTTGTGCCGCAGGAATTTACTTCCACACACTGAAAAATTTACCTCTTGCGCTGCCGTTGGAAGGAGACTGGGCCGGGCCCAGGTCTGGCGTGAATGCGAGCTTGGTGGGGAGCTTTGTGCTTGTTTTCATATGCTTGGTGATTACTCCTTCTTACACATCAAGCTTTAACTGCATGCATTACCATTATATTTTTACACTATGAACGATTTATGTATCGGCGAGTAATTGCCTCTATACGCCAAATTGCAGTAGCTGTTAACCTCCGAGGAGTGGGGCGTCCAATATGCTTTCTGATGAATACTTGGTATTGTAGCGAGAGGTACATTACCCGCAGTCTCTCCGTTTCGCTGTGGCTGTCGGTGGCCAGTTCTGCGCACCCCAGAGGACCCGATTGACGTCAGAGCCGCGCAGCTGGTGCGCCGCGCGCCGACAGCGGGGAAGGCGCCGCTCGCCGCCGAGCCAAAATAGTGCGGGAACCATCGAGACGGCCGCGTGTTACTTTACGGATCACCGGGCTGTCTTTCTTCCAGTCAATACAGTTGAACAACACGTGCCGCCTTCACCATAGGTCTCGTCTTTAATGTGTAATACGTTGCTATGACGATAAGCAAAAGAACTAGACGTAACTAGGGATATACCGTACCTCTTGCTACGTATAACCTGGTATAGCTGACCTAAGCCACTGCCAAATTTTTAGGAGTTAGCACGGTGGCTTTATATATCGTGACCACGCTGGGTGGAGCTGTATAATAACTGCCTGTGCACGAATTAATTTCGCGAGTTCCGCCACTATTGCAGAAGAATGATATTTAAACGCGAAGAAGCACGGCGCTGTGCACGACCAGACACGTTCAAAAGGTAACGAAATAAAATTTGCAAGTTAGCGCCTGTAATGAGCGAAAAAATTGCGCTTCAGAAATAGCGACGATGGCCGGGGCCGACAAAGATGTCTGCTCCACGCTGAGAGCACTCCTTCTGCACGCAGCGCCATCAGGTGCTGCGCCAAGCGGCCGTCGCTGAAACTAGCCACTCTTTGTCGGAAAATGGATATTTTCCAGGTTTCTAGCGCACTGTGGTACCATCTGGGTTGAACGTCCCAGCCAGAAAACCTCACCTACCAGCGTCCATTTGTCTTCCTAAGGCATCTGTACAATACCCCGCATGCCAGTCATCCGTTCGTGCCCAATCGTACACACCTCGCATAGCTGTCGAGTAAAAATCACAATTCACCGGAACAACAGTTTTAAGGCGGAAGCCTTTAATGTCTCATCGTTGTAAGCAGCAATTGTCGACAGAAAATGTCACGCTTTTCAATTGGTGGAAACGGTCGTGACATCACAGTGAGCGAATTTCAAACGGGGCCAATTGCACTTTGGCTAGTAACGATACAACGAATTGAAGGGATCGTATAGTGATGCTCCAAGTAAGTGGGACTGAGCTTAGTTAATTGCTTAATTACCCAATTAGCCTAATTAGCTTTACTAGTCAGGCCATATAAATAAATTAATGCGATTTAGAAATTTGTCGAGCTCAGGAATCGAACCCCGGTCTTCGGCGTGAGAGACGAACACGCTATCCACTCCGCCATGCCAGCTCGATGGTTTGGAATGAACAAAGGCGCGTCTAGTGAATACGGTGTCTTACACTCACTCTCATCCTCCTCCAATCCCTTCCGGCGAGGTTTAGGTGTCCACCGACAAATGAGAGACAGATACATTTCCTTTGCTCAAAAACCACTTTACCGACGAGCGAGGCGTAGAACCGAATGGGCGATGGCGTTCTATGGACTCCTTGGCAGCGTTGTAAGGCGCTGTCGCGTTCCACTCTTGGTTGGTTGGTTTATGGGGTTTAACGTCCCAAAGCGACTAAGGCTATGAGAGACGCCGTAGTGGAGGGCTCCGGAAATTTCGACCACCTGGGGTTCTTTAACGTGCACTGACATCGTTCCACTCTTAGGGGCGAAGCTTAACATCTTAACCACACATCAGTGACCACACTTTAGGTCAAAAAAGTGCCCCCCTGAATTTTGACGGGTGTCCACCGAGATATGTGAGACAGTTACTGCGTAATTTCCTTTCCTCAAATACATTTTTCATTTTCTTCATTACGGCTCCTCTTTATCTATCTTCTTTCACTCCCACCTCCCTTCCTCTACGGTGCGGTTCAGGTGTCCACCGAGATGACAGAGAATTACTGCGCCATTTCCTTTCCTCAAAAAGCGTTGCGTTCAAAGGGCAAGGCATCGCGCCGAACGGGTGGTGGCGTTCCGTGGACTCCCTGGCAGCGCTACAACACGCTGTCGCGTTCCACTCCTAAAGGAGAAGCTTAAGCGTTATTAATTAGCAGTTAATTAGTATTCAGGCATTAATCAGTAATTAACAATTAATTAGTGATTTGCCATCACTTATTAATTAGTACTCAAATATATGTGACGCCACCAGTGCCACAGAAACAGCGAATGTAGTGCGCAAAACGCTTCCGCCTCTACCCACTTTAGACAGTAAAAGTGCCCCCTGAATTTTTTTGATGTCTTGCGGAACCAGAAGTGTAAAAAATCAACTTATACTGCAAAACTATTGCCCAAAACCGCTTGCCAACGGTCGGCTAGAGCGACACAACGAATTTCAAAGGAGGCAAACTTAGCGGGGCTAGCTGAGTGTCAGATGTGACGATATAAGTAAGAAGTTTGTTGGAACATATTAGCGGCTGATCGCTCAGCACAGGGCTTTTTCGAGACAGGAGGTAGTTCATGCAGCGGACGTAATTTGGCTGCTTTTGATGTGCTCTTATTGTCGATGTGGTGTTTTATGCTTCTTGAAGTCCTTCGGGAATTACGGCTCTGGAGAGCAAGCACCCTGGAAGACGCGTTCATTGTTTGTCGCAAGATTACCCATGGCGAGGCTACTTGGAGAGTGTGAGACGGATTTCATAAAATAGCAGGAATGCCTGGACGCCAGCGAAGATAGAGGCAGGCACACGACAGGTGAATATCCACTCTGGGCAGCACACAGCTCTTTTTCCTTACTCATGATGTAGATTGTACGTCGCGCCGTCGCAAGCCCAGAAAATCTGGACAAGCGCTTTTAGCGCGCGTAGTTTCCACCGCATGGAATGTGGCGTTGAACATACAGGATTAATGCATCAGTTTAGAAATGTATGGGGCACAATATTGGTCTTCAGTGCCCTCCATGACTTTACAGAGTGGTGTGAGCGCACGAACTATTTTACAATTTCGGTTTTGCAGCGCATGCATAAGAGTAGGCCTTCCCAATATACTATCAAGCCGCATCTGACAGAGTCTATAGATTTCTCACAATTACCACATTAACAATGAATCATGTTAATGAAACAACGAAAAGCGGGCCTCACAGCACTTATTCCTACATCGTGCAGCGAGGTCCCCCCATCTAACAACAGTACTTCGGTCTCCTGAAGCCCTGCACCAGGAAAAATGGTCAGATGACCTAAAATAGCGTACAGGATGCGTGGCAGACTCTTTCTTTCTTTCAACTTCTGCGCAGATGTAGGGTGGCCGCAGTAGGGGAGTAGGGGGGCTCTAACCACCCTCCTGTAGAATCATCTGGGCTAATGATGATGACTAAATTCAGGAATTAGATATCAAATTGTGATAAAACTCATCGAAGGCTGCCAAGAAGATGGTATACGATCAGGAACATGTGTGAAGTGTCAAAATTTTCGACCAGCGCCAAATATGTCGGGTAGGACACTCAACTCGACGGAATTACGGTGATGATGATGCGCGTCAAGCAGTTTGGCGAGATGAAAAAGAGAGCGCTCGCGACATTGGTTTCGCGTTCGGCGCGTGTCAGAAGAAGTTGAGCGACGCTGTAAGCGCTTCGCGTTTCCAACCCTCCGCTTGTTCTGCGGTTGGACGTCGTGCCCCGTAGCTGCCCTTGGACGAGCGACCCGGAACTTAACCTGCTTGTTCCATCAAGCTGCTCTGTACCATGACAGGTGAGGCTTAATTTTGGCTTAATTTTACTGCCCTAGTACCAGAGACCCTACTCACCGATTTCGTCATGGTCTGTGGGGTCTCACCGTGCCCACCATGGCAGGCGGATGTTCAATTATTATTCGCGACAGGTTGCTGAGAAGAGCAACTTGGGTTTCTCAAGTCCCATCGATTGCAACACCTGTCATCACAGGGCAGTGGCGGAGCGCTTAGCCGCTGGTCCACTGCGCAGAAGTGATAAGAGGACTTCCAGCGATCTAAAAGTGTAAAGTAGCGTGACCAGCTCGGCATATATGAGCATTACCCCATTAGCGCTACAACGGCATACCCTTAAATGCGGAGATTATGTCCGAGTGCGCCTATCTTTGCAAAATTTGAGCTTGGGCTAGTTGGTCCATACTGTAGCCTTGTCACTAGCCTGCTTCATCTTTAAAAGCAGCCGTTTAACCAAAACCGAAGTTCTAGCGCATCTAGTCCGCATTTCACCTAACCACGCTAAATCATCCGCCATTGTTGTGCCCTATGGGGTTCAACAAAGATTAGTAACGTCTTTACTGCAGCACTAAATGACGCGTCAATAGCTCAGTACATATTGGTGTCCTTAGTCAGAAATTCCTATCATGACCGGAGAAGCCATGTTGTATCGACGCCCACAGAAAAGCAGCCCATGTTCGGCGGTAGCCCCACGTGATAAACGATCATAACTTTCTTGTTTCTTCCCTTAACCGCCAATTACAAAAGATGCAGCAAGTTGTCTCCGGTTATGCTTGTTCACCTTTGGGCACGTCGGAGAATGTTGGTTGATACATCTTGCATTCTTGCATCTCTTCAAAGTCATGCAGCGGATAGTTTTCCTGTTGGCTGAATTAATCGAGAGGTATACGGAATCCTGCGTGCGCACTAAGTTATAAGATTTCTCACACGTAAAACTTCGCTTGTGGTGTCGAGTGTTGTTGATGTAATTGCCATAACAACATAACAAGGGTCTCTTGCATTTGTTTGATCCATGCACTCCGCATAAAGCCTTTGAAAATACTTTATTCGCATTTCCAGCGTGAACACCTTCTAGACGCGATGTTATAAAACATGTGACGTCATTGGACGTGATCACGACGAGTGCTGCTTGTCGGTGTTCTAACACACATTCTCCTGTTTCAAGCGAGTATCCCCCCCCCCCCCTTTTCAACTCGCGCTGTTAGCACGACTGCGGCGGCAGCCCTCACTACTTCTGCTGCGGCTCTGGCGACGCCGCTACAGTAGGGTTGAGGAGGGTGGAGGAGGCTTGTAGTCCGCTCGCGGAGCTGCCTCTTTCCACACGTTCTCTCTCTCGGTGAGCCCACCACTGGGTCTCTTCGTTTATTTGCCTCTGGCTGCCCGCGGGCTGCCTGCGGGCTGCCTGTGGGCTGCCAGGCGCTCGAATTTCTCTGGCTGTTCCCCGCACTTCCGGTGGCTGCCCAGAATGCGTTCGTTTTTCTCTGGCTGGGCGGTTTCGGGCTGCTAGCGGGCAGCCAGACTCGCCAGGATGATTGTGCTGGCAGCGCTCGGGCAACTAGCAGACGACGGATAGGTGGTATGGTAGCGGGTAGCTCGAGCGGCCATTTTTAATGAACTAGAAGGACCGCGATTCTTCATGCGATGTTTTGCGCGATGCAGGCGCTTGTTTCGACTAAGCCATGGTGCACATCGTCTGTGTTTCCTGCAATGACACCTTTTGCGGTGGTTCTCGCTGTTTATCGTATTTCGACCGTCTCACCACATCGCAAGCACAAATGGTCGCTTCATATTGCGGTCGCATATTTCTGATTCACAAAATATTTCGGCTGTTAATTCCTTGCGCTTGGCTGATATTGCGATGGTGTTCGAGGCTTTTCGTGAGAGCAGCCGCAGATTCCAGCTCCGATTACGCGCTGAGACGCGGGAATATATGTATGTTATGAACGCGTTTTGCGAGGTGTTGGTTGAGCGCTATACGGGAGCGCATGGTCTTCATTGCGTTCGGCGCAGTGCAAAGGCGGAGATGCTTTGACAAACGCTTGATTGAAACATGTCCTTAACTAAAAGTCCTCACGAGCACATTGGTCGAGGCATATCTCTGCGGGCATTTAGTGGCCACACAGTTGTCACTATCACGGCAGCCGATCGAGTGCTGATTCTGTCGTCGCCAACTGTTGTACAGCTTGATGCTCGAGCGTTCTCCCATATATGCTTAAAATATCTGAGAGGTACCGTAGGCGTGCATCTCGTCGCGTTTGGCTTATTAAAGAGATAAAAACAATCTACCAGCCCTGATCGATCACGCAAGCACACGCGGCACGTGAGGCACCAACACGCAGGGCTGGATTGCAGCGCCTTTTATTCCAATGCCAGTTCTTTGCGGTAAAGCTGTAGCATTATAGATACGATACGCAGCTGATTCGTACATACACCCGCTTGTTCTAGGTGAACGTTAAACAAGCTGTTATGCGCTTTTGTTGAGATTATGCGTGCATTCCTTGCCCACAGCAAAAGCCAGCGGTCGACAGACTACAGTTGAACGGAACGCGTCGCGATTCTTTTCTGATTACAGCCTACAGGAAGCAGTCCACGGGCGTAAAAATCGGAGCGATTACAGCAGAGTCAATCACCATGCAGGGTCGATCGTCTGCGATCATACCAGTCATCCTTACTGCGTAGTAAACAAACGCGATAATCCGAGAGCACGGCGTGTCGTTTAATAAACAACGCACGGTCATTTTTTCCGGCCTATGTGGTGTGGACTGAAGTACGTGCGATTGCGACCGCTCATCGCATGCTTTTGAGGATTTCTTGAAGCTTACGCAGCAAACTGTGCACGGAATGCACATGCTCCCGTTGTCGTCGCCGATGTAAATGGGTGCGAGCACGAACAGCTCTTTGTTCTGCAGTCTGCGGCAGCCCTCAATAACTTAAGGTCATCGTTTTCGATACGAGGTAGCCAATTTCTGCCTTAGGCGCGCGTAGCAACGAGACACAGCAGAACGCGAAGCTACGGAGAGCATCTGCCCTCTGTGATCTGCGACTTGCTTGCCGCCGTGATTGCCGGCTGGCTGGTTCCGGTGGCCGCCAGCCCATGTGACCATGGTGCGTTTTCCTGCCAGAGGCGAACTTTCTGGCGGTTAGTGGGCTGCCCGGGTGCGGTAAATCGAAGATACCCACTGTTGCCCAAGAAAATATCGCCTTGCGTTGCCGGTGTTCTCCACCGTCCCCTTTCCCGACGCTCGAGAGCCATCGGCGCCGGAATCGCCCGAATAACCTCTTGGCGGTAATGGACAAGCGCTGCTCGTGCCGTGTCTTTTAATGCAGTTACCTTCTGGGTGGTGTTGACTGAAGTTCTTTTTGACGTTCTACATGGTTTAACAGCGTTCATACCTTACCATTGTTTTGATCGGCGTGATGCCTTTTAGCAGCAATTCTGGCCAAAGACTGACGACAGCTTCGAAAATTATCTTAACAGAAAACGCAAACGAGGAACTAGGACCTCTAACGCATTTCTTAGCGGATAAAATCTGCGCTTCAGACACTGAAGGAAGCTCTCGGCACAAATTGGGGAGCTGCCCACCATCACCAGCCTCCCATTATCGCCGTCACTGGCGTCGAAAGAAATCAGTACAGAGGATGCCTGCGGTATAGCATGTCAGCTCACTGGACGACAAATGTGGCTTTAAGCGCACACGTGTTCATGCTTCACCGAGAAACTCATGCAAAGCAGAGAGAAAACGACGTTCTCCAGCATGAGCAAGAGATACCGCCTTCCGTGATCGCATGCGCATGATACGGTCACGTTAGTTTTCGAAAGCACATTAAGCAAGCGACATCAGAATACGCTATCGAGGCTGCCGTAAGCAGATTCACGTTAGTCTTCAAAATGTGTTGTCACGAAACTCAATTCTCGAGATGTATACACGCGCTAAGCAAGCGACATCAGATTCCCTTATCGAGGCTGCCATAAGCAGATCCGCGCACAAGTAGATCTACTGGTCTCCAATCTGACTGAAATATTATCGTTGCCAGATTATGTGGCCACTCTCTTCTGCGCATTATCAGCAAACTGACGCTAGCCGCTCACGTCAACGCAATAAATACATGTGTTGCGCGACTTACTGTTTGAGAAGCACCCTGCAGTCGAAGAACTGCGCACTTACAGCGTTCCTCATCCAGCTGCGGGTGCAAGCGCCGCAGTTCCATATCCGGCCAGCCATTCCGGTCACATTTGTGTTTGACGTGTTGCATCTGAGAGAAGATGGCTGCGTTTTCTTCCGAGCCGGAATACTTCTTTCTTCCCACCGATGTTTGGCTGAACATTGTGGTTTACCTCGACATCGAGTCCCTCCAAGCCCTGAAAGAGAGCGATGTGGTCCCCCGGGATCTTTGGGGCATGCCGACACTTAGCCGAACTGCTACGTTGAGCCCTCACTCAGATGCGTCTGCCCTGCTACGCTACCTGCTGCATTGTAACGTACGTTCTCTCAGGATTCTTCGTCTCACCGGTTGCCTGATGGCTCTCCCTGAAAAGTTATTCCAGGCATTATCTGTCTGCGTACACCTGGCAGAGCTGTACTGCGTGAATTGCATTGTAAGTCCTCGGCGCCTTTTCGACATCCTCACCACATCGATGCCTTGGCTGATCCGGCTCGAATGGTCGCTTTTTGATGAGCAAACCTACGGGGAGAGTTTCGACGATATCGGCTTCTCGGAGAATGAAGTCGTGGCGAAATTACGCCAGATGTACGTAGAAGTCGGTGGCGACTTTGCAAGCAGTCATCTCCTGAAGAGAATCCGGAAACGCTGCGAGAGCCTGGAACACCTACACGTCCACGCGCTTCACGCACACAGATCTGACGCGATAGCCGCCTGCTGGAACTTGGTTGATCCCGACTGGATGCTTGAAAGCTTCGCCTACACTGCGCAGGGGTTTTCGGAAAATGGCGAATGGTTACTTGAAATGGCGCGAGAACTTCGAGTGCCACTGCCGGACCTGTGCGTCACCTCTGCCGTTTTCGGGAACGTAACCTATCGCATGCACCCGGTTGTCTCTTGCACGTGCATACACCTGACGGACGTGATCGCTTTTGATGAGCTTGCTATTCCAGAAAAACTGATCTTCTGCGTCGCATGCTGCCCCTACGCGCCAATGCAGCTGGCAGAAGTGGCCGATCGACCGTGGTTGCGCAGTCTCCAGTCGCTGACTTTCGTCTTGCTTCCCCCCTCTGGAAGGATGGACGGTGGCCGTGGGAGCCATTACGTCAGCCGGGCGTGCTCTCCGTCTTTGAGCATCTTTCTCCGCGCATGCTACAAACTCACCGAGCTCAACTTGAGCTTGGTTCATTTCGAGTCTGGAACGGATTTGTGCCAAATATTCCCTTCAGAAGCCCTTCCGCTGCTGCGAGCTATTGCCCTTCGGCAGTGCGGCCTGCAGACGAACGCGTCTCTTCAACTCATCGCTGCTTCTTGTGCTAAGCTGGAAGAGCTTGACGTGCGCGGCGGAGACTGCACTAGCTGTGCTTGTTCGGAATGCTCTTTGTGTTCTCTGAACTTCACTGCTATCAACAGAGACACGGTCTCCGCTTTGCATCGTAGGACAAGGCTCCAGAGGCTTACACTGTTTTCAGTCTGCGGTCTCCGGTGCTACAGATTCTTGGGTGAGTGTAGCTTGGTGCGCCTGCGTCTGTCCTGGCCAGAGAAGAGCATGACTTGCTGCGATGGACGATCGTTCATTGCGTGGTTCAGTTCGAGTGAGCACTTGCGGTCCCTGACCCTGTGCAGTCCCAACGTGGCCCTCAGGGCGATCTGCAGTGAGCTCGGCCGCGCAGGCGTGTTGAATCTGCGCGCCGTGTGTATCCTTTCCAGCGTCGAACCAAATGGCTGCGCTCAGAAGTCCATTTCCGAGCTCTCCAGACGCCTACCGCTGCTAGAAACGGTACATGCGCACTACTGGGATGAAGATCACCACGAACACCGTGTGACTTGGATTCGATGTTGGCGACTCAGCTGTCCGGGCGAAAGGCTGGACATTGAGGAAGGCGCCTTTTATACGAATGCACCGTGCTCCCCTGATTGCTCTATGACGACGTTCATCGGATTGAAGAAGCCGCGGCACTAAAGAATGACACGCTTTGACAGTGTAGCCGTATTGGTAGAAAGCACCTGATGAATTCCTTCTGCGTGCGTATCCTGCAGATTTACACAACTAGAATCAATATGCACTGAACAGGGCACATCAATGTGCTTGACTTTCGGCACAACTTGACGTCGCTGAGTAGGCAAGGAGGCAGGGATTCCGTTTGCTCGGTGCGTTAGGGATTTCAGTTGTCACCGGGGTTCGGATTTTAGCGCGTTCTTCTTGCGCGAAGTGTGTTCGTTGCTGTATCTGTAGCCTCGTCATCTTTAATATCGTGCAGCAATGCCGGACATCTCTCACCGTGCCTGACCGCGTTTCACTCATTTTCCGCATCTGATATCTTGGTACTTAGGCCCACTTTGGCTGTGGTTTTTAAACATTCACGAGCACATTTCCATCGTAGGTGGCTTTTATGAACTGTGCAGTTTGGAACTGTTGCAATTTTAGTTTTTTTGACGAAGGGGGCGTGTTCCTCCGGTGTGCGAACGTGATGTCATTTTTTTTTGCTGTTTTTGTGTAGTATCAATACGTGCTCACCTGACGTGGTAAAAACATTTCGAGATGTCTCGATGCATGCTCAGCTCTTTTTATTTAATTTGCTGGGTGAACTGTCGATGCTTCTTTATTGCGTGGGTATCCATTGGATTCCTCAATGTATTAAACAGTCAAACAAGACGGCAACTGCCTTTGTCATATTCCTTTATTAGACTGTGCGCTTTTCGATTGCTGGATATTGCGCCGCCTTATCAAGAGTTTACTCCCCACGAAGAAAGATTTATCTGGCATATGGGCGTTGAGAGGATACTGTGTTGTGCCCAACGGTTGTACAGTGCTTGGGGGCAGGCACTTCTGGGATTTTCGGGGCTCATATCGCAGATAAACGTTATTAGTTCAGTCAGTATGTTCCGAGTCGTGTGAATATTGCGTGGGATCCCAATCATTGATAAGGAATGGGAAGACGCACTGTTTACCTCTATCGGTGGGCGCCCAAACCTCTGGATTGCTCCACGCTATTTTGGACCACCTGGGATTTTTTAAAGCACAGCAATCCGCGCGCTTATCACGAATGATGGATAGCGTGGTTTAGACAGGCGCCAGCGCCACGAAGCGCTAACCGACGGGTTTTGGATAATGCTGTCTGCACGAGGGGGTACCGAAAAGAAACCGAACTGTTTTTGGTGGGCACAGCTTTTGTAGTACCGCGTTTCGCCGTCAAGAGCGCATAAAGCGAACATTCCAGAGTCGGTAAGCAGACTGCTCTCGCTAAAGAAGGTCACACTAGTGAGTGATAACTGTTTTGTGTTAGTGTTGTTTTTGCAATGGTTGATTTTCGTGGACATAGTGCGGCAGTGGAATAGTATTTCTTGCTTGGAAAAGGTGGAACGGAAACTGTTGAAATGTTAAGAACGTAGTTCGACGACCGCCGAGCACGCTTGTTGCTAGGCCGAGCTCGTCCTGACGCAGCGAAGTTTTTTCGGCGCTGGCTTCCTGAGAAGTTTCAACGACAAGTGCCGGCGGGCCCCGGATCCACTGCCACCCGGAGGTTCCGCAACCAGCCTCCCAGCTCAGGCGCCGTGCCTTTGCCGGTGCTAGGGCAAACTACGTGTGTTTTGTGCTATTAGCAGCCCAGTCGGCCGCCCGTGACGTCATGGGAGGCCCGGCACCTGCTGCCCCTCCGGTGTTCCGTGCGGCGCCCCCAAAGGCGCACTGTTTCCAGTTCACTGTTACTTCCGACGCGACGGCTGACGACATCGTCGACGGCATCGAGTCGGTTGTCGGCCCGAAAGGGCTCGAGAGCCTCCAGCACCATGGAGGCATGAAGTTCTGCGTCGCCTTGGCCTCGGCTGCGGCGGCGGAGAAGATGCTAGTTGAAGGCGCCTTAAACCTGAACGCACTTCCGTCCCAGTAGCCTGCGTGGGTCCCGCCGTGGTCCACGTGACGGCTTTTCGTGTGCCGCTGTTCGTGGGAGACGCGGCGCTGTCGGCGGCACTGAGCTCTTACGGCAAGGTGCTGGACATCACACATCCCGTCCTCAAGGGCCGTCGTCACGTCGGCAACGGGACGCGCGTGGTCCGGATCGAGATGAAGCACGCGGTGCCGAACTTCCTTACCGTCCAGGGCCGCCGCGTCATGTTTGACTACCGAGGCGTCCGGAAGGTGTGTTCCCGCTGCGGGCAGGACGGCCACTTCGGCGCGGCGTGTCGAACGCCGCGGTGCGCTCGCTGCGAGGTGTTCGGCCGCGACACGGCCGGATGCGGAGCGGCTTGCAGGAGCTGCTGTGGTAGCCACGCCACAGCGGACTGCCTGCGGCCACGGTCGTATGCGGCGGCCGCCGCCTCGAGAAAGGACCCGAGCAAAGACAACGTGGCCGCAGAAACACGGAGCACGCCAGCCGTCCGGACGTCTGTTGCCGACGCGGACCCTACGAGCAGCCGCCCGAGGGAGACCGAGCCCGAGCCCGCCCCCGCGACTGAGGTGCCCATGAAGGTGCAGCACGAGGGGACGCCTTCAAACGAGGTGGAGCCGTTCAGTGTACTTTTCGCGGAACCCTTGCCGCCGCCACCTATGGGGTCCCCACGAACAGCGGCACACGAAAAGCCGTCACGTGGACCACGGCGGGACCCACGCAGGCTACTGGGACGGAAGTGCGTTCAGGTTTAAGGCGCCTTCAACTAGCATCTTCTCCGCCGCCGCAGCCGAGGCCAAGGCGACGCAGAACTTCATGCCTCCATGGTGCTGGAGGCTCTCGAGCCCTTTCGGGCCGACAACCGACTCGATGCAGTCGACGATGTCTTCAGCCGTCGCGTCGAAAGTAACAGTGAACTGGAAACAGTGCGCCTTTGGGGGCGCCGCACGGAACACCGGAGGGGCAGCAGGTGCCGGGCCTCCCATGACGTCACGGGCGGCCGACTGGGCTGCTACAACACCGAGAGCAGCAGCAGCGGCGACGAGTCCAGCGTGACGTCGGATGACCTGGAGGAGGTGGCGGACAAAGTCACGCCGTTTCGCCTGACAGTCGACTTGACATGCGGGCAGGCGTCAGGGCCGACGACTCCTCATGGTGCGGACGACGCGCGTTTCCCATCACCAGCCAGCCACACCCTCCCGTCGGCGACCCTGGCGTCGGCATCGGCTTCAGCTGCGAGCGTCGCCAAGACGCAGCAACCGGTGAGCGAGGCCACAAGCGCCGACGACCCCGGAACAATTTACTTTTCCAGACCCGACTACAGCATCATCATCAGCATCAGCATCAGCCTGAACTACACCCACTGCAGGGCAAAGGCCTCTCCCATGTCTCTCCAATTAACCCTGTCCTTTGTCAGTTGCCGCCACTGTATCCCCGCAAACTTCTTAATCTCATCCGCCCACCTAACTTTCTGCCGTCCCCTGCTACGTTTGCTTTCTTTTGGAATCCACTCCGTTACCCTTAAGGACCAGCGGTTATCTTGCCTTCGCATTACATGCCCTGCCCAAGCCCATTTCTTCCTCTTGATTTCAACTAAGATGTCGTTAACCCGCGTTTGTTCCCTCACCCACTCCGCCCGCTTTCGATCTCTTAACGTTACACCTATCATTTTCCTTTCCATAGCTCGCTGCGTTGTTCTTAACTTAAGCTGAACCCTCTTTGTTAACCTCCACGTTTCTGCCCCATAGGTGAGTACCGGTAGGATACAGCTGTTGTATACTTTTCTCTTCAGGGATATTGGTAAGCTACCATTCATGATCTGAGAGAACCTCCGACCCGACTACAAACGTGCCCAGCCCCAATCATCGGAATCCGAAGGGACGGTTAACGAACGTTGTAGCAAAAAAGTGCCGCGCGCGTCAAGCGCCGCCCATGGCAGCGCTCTTTAGGTTGTATGTTATGCCGTCGGTGCTCTTGGCAGTCATGGCTGTTGTGCATCTCCTCTCCCTGAATGTTCGGGGATTTCAATCCGTAGACAGACAGAGAGAGGTGATGCACTTTGCCAGAGCTAGGGGCGTCGACATCCTGTTTTTAGAGGAATGGAACTTCCGTACTTCACTTGATGTGCTGAATTTCACCCCCCGGTTTTCTGTTTGTGCTTATTTTTCGTTGACAGATTTTCACATGTGCGGTGTTGGTGTCGTTTTTGTAAACCCCTGCCTGCGCGCGGGTGCTCATTGCACTTTCGGGCTGGATGGCCGCACTCTTGCGGTCGATTTCACACTAAAGCAGCGGCGGGTACGTGCGTTGGTTGTATACGCGCCAGCACAGCAGTCTAGTAGTTCAGATTTTTTTGAGCGCCTCGACTCATTTCTCCTTGATCCTTACCCCAATTTATAGTCGGTGACTTCAATTGCGTTCTTAACATTGACCGTGACGTCCGCGGACAGGGCCACGGTCGCCGTTATTCCGCTGCCCCCGCGCTCCGCAATCTCGTGACTCAGTTCCGCTTGTCTGAAGCGTGGGTGCAGCTTCACGGTGATGCCTTTGGAGCGACGTGGGAGAGAGCACAGTCAGCCAGTCGGATAGACAAATTCTATTTTCCACCAGAGCTCGCTTCGTTTGTCGTCAGCTGCGAGGTTCTCGCGTTCCCTGCAGGCACGCCGGTGATTTCCGATCACCACCCCTTGTCAGTCAGGCTCGACTTTGGTGAGGACACCCCACGTACTGTTGCGTGGCGTATGGACACGAGCCTACTGGCAGACCCGGAAAGCGTGGCGTCACTGCGTACGGCGTTGGCCGCATCGTGCAGGAGCCTCGTTGCAACTGATTCATGGGACACACTCAAGACTCGTTGGCAGGCAACCCTGATCGCGGCCGGTCAAGACCGCAGACGCCGTGTAACGCACGCACTGAATGACACCCTCAAGCGCACCCGTATAGTGCAAAGTAGAGCCCCCTTAACTTTTGCTATGAGCGATTACCTGTGCCTACTTAAAGCACGCTACCACGTGTTACTCTGGCAGTCATCACGGGCAGCTAGTCGCGCACAACAGCTCGGGCGACCTATATCAGACCCGGCTGTGCTGCGACACGTACGCGCAGGCACGGCAGAGGAATTCGCTCCCGCTATTGTGCCTTTTGTGAACCTCCCAGACGGCACACAAAGCAGAACCACGTCTGACATCTCCATGATCTTCGCAAGCCACTTCTCAGACCTGTTCTCAACGGGCAGTTGGCTGAATCTTCAAGGCTATGACGGACTTCTAGAAAGGTTTATTGGAAAGTTGCCACGAGTAGCTGAAGAGCTGCATGAAAACCTTTGCGCACCAGCCACAAGCCAAGAGCTGCACGCCATCCTGCAAAGTGTGAATGCAGCCTCGGCCCCCGGTCCAGACGGCATTCCAACATGTTTTTATTCAACGTTTTTTTACGAGGTCCAAGGAGCGCTGCTGAGGATGGTTAATGGCTTCCTTGCGGATGGATTACGGCCAGACTCTTTCCGCGAATGCCGCATCATACTCATTCCGAAAGCGGGCGGTGACCCCTCCGACCCGCAAACATGGCGGCCCATAAGTCTCTTAAACGCAGTCTACAAAATCGTCGCATCTTTAATAAACAGAAGAATGCGGACGATTCTGCCTCACCTAATCCACCGGGCTCAAACCAGCAGCGTGCCTGACCGCTCTGTGTTTGCTGCACTGGCACTCACAAGAGACCTGTTCACATTTGCCAGCAGGACGGGCTTCACCGGGTGCTTTGTTTCGCTCGAGCAGGCGAAAGCATTCGATCGGGTGGAACACTCGTATCTGTTCGGGGTCCTCGAAGCTTTCGGATTCCCACCGGTAATCGTCAACAGGCTGCGCTTACTTTACGCGGACCTGAATGCTTGTCTCTCCGTAAACGGCCACCAGAGCGCTCCCTTCTCAGTCACCCGGGGCATAAAGCAAGGATACCCTCTCTCCCCAACGTTCTTTGTGTTATACCTGGATCCACTCATCCAGCGCATTAACGACAGCACATCCATACGCGGCTTCCCTCTGCCTGGCCAGGGCCAAATCAAAGTTTCGGCTTACGCCGACGACGTGTCGCTTTTCCTCAAGGACGAGGATAGCTACGCCGCTTTTTCGCGGCTGTTTCACGAGTACAGCGAGATATCCGGGGCCCTATTGAACAGGCGAAAAAGCAAGGCGCTAAGGTTTGGCACCCCACCGAACCTTGCGGGCGAGGTGGAGTGGGTGCAGGGAGTGAAAGTCCTGGGAGTAGTATTCCTCGCCAGCGGAGAAGTAGCCCGCGAAACCTGGACTAACCTCCGCACGAACGCCGAGAAACGCCTCTCGGTAGCGTTAACTTTCCGCCTTTCAATAGCAGAGCGCAGCTATATAGTGAAGTCCACAGTCCTAGCCGCATGTTTTTTTGTCGCCCGCGTCGCAACCCCACCGCGCACGTTTGCACGCAGGCTAACCACGGCCTGTTTCTCTTTCGTTTGGGCGGGCAAAACCGAGCTGGTGTCACGGCTGTTCATTCGCCTGCCGTCGTACACGGGTGGGTTCAGTATACCCTGCATCCGCACCATGTGTATGTGCTCGCCTTGAGAGGTGTGCGCGATCTTGTGCGCAACCCAGACTATCCCGGGACCTGGGTACAGCGCGTAACGTGTTTTTTTTTTGCTAAACGTGGTGGGCCCTACAGCCGAGCAGCCACCGGCATTTTTCGTTAACATCCGCCGCACACTGGCGTCGTTGACTGTCAGTGTGTCCGATCTGGATGTTGATGAAACCCCGGCCTCCAGGAACTGTGAGGCACTAAAGGTCGCTCAGCTGACCCGCGAACAACTCCAGAAAACGAGACGGGCACGCTGGCGCCATCTAACGTTAGCTGCGCTTCCTGCAGATATCAGGGACTTTCCCGAGCCCGGATCGCGGACCGAGTGAAAAAGGCTAGCACCTTTCTCAGTCCGCGCAGACCGAGCTCCGCCGCGGACCGGGATTGTTTTTGCTCTTTTTTGCTTCTAGGCGCCCTCGTCTGGCTAGCTATCCTGAATGAAGTCGGCTTTGCTCCGTGCTGGCGCTTTCGTTTTGGCGCGCTTTTCGCCGCAGCTCGGGTGCGGCATTGTCTGTACTGCTTTTCCTTTTTCGCTCACTGCGCTGTTCACTCCGCGTATGCTGCACTGCGACGTACTGTGTATTTGAACGTGTGCGTAAATGCCCGCTTTGCTTTGTTGTTTCTTCTAATGTGAGTGAATTTGTAAGGAAGGCGCTCAGTGAGCCAGTATCTGGTAAAACTGCTCTGGACTCAGCCGCAGCAAGCGTTTGTACTCTCCGCGTCGCATTCCTCGTACAGCAGGTCCTGCTTGCCCAAGCACTTTTTTTCCAACCATGACTTTGCCCAACATAACAGTTTTTAGCCACAAAAGCTTCCTCCTCGTCCTCAGACTCTTCAGTGGCTACAGCCAGTTCGGCGAGACGAAGTTTTCTATCGGCGTTCATGTTGAAACTCTCGGCAGCTGGGTTTTCGAAGCCACGCAAACAGCGCAAGCACGCCGCGGGCGAGAGGACGCGCGGATTGTCCGCTGCGTTCGTGTGAATGCTCGACTTCCGCACCGTCTCCCGGAGCTTGGTCACGCGTCACGATAACCGCGCTGACGCGCGCGGACCATCCGCGATCCGGTCCGCTCGTCTGAACCCACCTTAAAAACATTAAAGCAGGCAATGTTCGACTGTGTAGTGGCGCGCACCTTTTGGATTTTAGTGTCACGCATGTTTGTAACCCGCCTGCAAGCGCGCACTAGTTCGTCCGAAGTGTTTAAAAATATGCTGTTGTGTGTCGGCATGTTAGTTTTGTGGCGGCAGCTTGGAGTGGCTTCCTTAAATGGTCGTCCGCAAAGAGCAATGTTTCCAATATTGCAGCGCCTCCGCACGCGCCTCTTTGAGCAAGCATGCGTGGACGCAGTGTCAATGAGCGAGGCTGAGTTTTTGCGCAAATGGTCGACATATTTCATCGTCCTGCTCGGCGGTCGAGTGTCGGCCTCATTACTGCCCTACTGATATGCTAAGTGCTGCGTCACTGCGCATGTGTTTGAAAGATCAGAACTTTGAGTTCATCGTTTTTGCTTTGTATTTTGGTATTGCATTTTTGTTCACATTTGAAAAAACCAAACTTCTCTTTCCACGGTACCACGCCAGTGTTTCTTTTCCTCTTGTCTCTCTTCACACATCCTATCAAATCTGAACTTTTCCTGCAGTTTTTCTGCAACGGAACCTAAAACGGCTGAAAAGTAACCAGCCTTTGTCAGGCGGTTTAGTTGGTTGCAAAGCTGTCTTCCAACCTGTGCACACAAGATTTTTTTAGAGCGTTGTAACGCACAGGATAAACAATTGCTCTCTTCACCAGCTTTGAATGAGCTGATGAAAAACGCAAGATTGGCTTTGCACCCCGGGGCTCAAAAGCCCCGGAAACATGAGATGAGGTGAAGTGAAGCGAAAGATCTAATAGCCTAATAAAATCCGTCACTGGCACATCGTATGGAAAAATCAATGGATTAAGGCACTCTGAGAACACCGAGAGGGCGTCATGCATGTGCTGCTGGAATTCGTGGTTGTCACAGTTTTTCTATATTTCCCCCCATGCGTTTCGCCGCCCGCGAAATGCAGCTTTCGTTGCCAGCATCGAACCCCTGAACTCGTGCTTGCTAGCAGAGCACCACTGCTACAGCGCAACTGTGGCAGTTGAGGGTGGTGGATAAAGCCCTGAGCGGACTTTGACGAACCAGACTCGTCATCAGTCGGCTGTCCCTTAGGGTTCACGACGAGTCCGTCTTGTCTGTTTTCTGGCACTCTTTCTCCAGTTTAAAGCGAGTAGGGCTCGTTCAAAACAATTTTTGAACGAGTCCCACTCCCCCTCCCCCTAACCCTCTTAACTAGCGCTGTTAGCGCGACTGCTGCGGTAGCCCTCGCTACCTCTGCCGCGGCTCTAGCAACGCCGCTACAGTAGGGTTGGAGAGTGGGGGGGGGGGGGGGGGGGGAGGCTCGCAGACCGCTCGCTGAACTGACTCTTTTCTTAAGTTCTCTCTCTCGGTCAGCGCGCTACTGTTGCTCCAAAAAGTGACCTCTTCGCCTTGCGATCCCGGCTATATTGAACGAATTTAGATGGAGGCTAAATTCTAGAGGCTTGTGTACTGTGCGATGTCAGTGCAAGTTAAAGACCCCTGGGTGGTGGAAATTTCCGGAGCTCTTCACTACGGCGTCCCTCGCTGCCTGAGTCGCTTTGGGACGTTGAACTCCATAAACCAGACAACCATCTTCGCTTTGGTTCGTCGGTGGGCTCCGCCGTCCGTGCTTCGGACAGGCGAGAGCCATCGGCGCCGAAACCACGCGAGTAACCGCGCGGCGGCAATGGAAACCCGCTGCTCGTGCCGTGTCTTTTAATGCAATTACTCTTTAGGTGGTGTTGACTGAAGTGCTTTTGGACGTTCTACTTGGTTTAACAACGCTAAAAGCTTACCATCCTTTTGACCGGCGTGATGCCTTTAGTAGCAATTCTGGCCAAAGATAGATCGCAAATTATCTTAACAGAAGATGTAAAGCAGGAACAAAGACGTCTAACGCATTTCTTAGCGTATAAAATATGTTCTTCGGACACTGAACGAAGCCTTCGGCACATTTTTGCGGAGCTGCCAAAAACCACTCGCCTCTTATTGTCGCCGTAACTGCCAGCCGTTAGCATCGAAATAAATCAGTACAGAGGATGCCTCTGGTATAGCATGTTAGCTCAAAGGACTACAAATGTGGCTTTAAGCGCGTACGTGTTGATGCTTCACCGAGGAAGCAGTGCAAAGGAGACAAAAAATGACTCTCTTCAGCATAAGCAAGAGATACCATCTTGCGTAATCAAATGCGTGTAATGCGGCACGTTAGTTTTCAAAGGAACATCAAGCAAGCGACATCACAATACCCTATCGAGGCTGCCAGAAGCAGATCCGTTCGCAAGCAGAGCGAGGGGTCTTAATGTGACTGAAAGATTATCGTCGCCAGATTATGAGGCGCTCCCTTCTACTCATTATCAGCAACTGAGGCTAGCCGCTCCCGTCACCGCCATAAATACCTATGTTGCGCGACTTGCTGTCTCAGAAGCACCCTGCAGTCGAAGCATAACGCACTTACAGCGTTTCTTAACCAGCTGCACAAGCGCCAAAGTTGCAGATCCGGCCAGCCTTCCTGGTCACATTTCCGTTTGACGCGCTGCATCGAGGGAAGATGGCTGAGTCTTCATCTGAGTTGAGGTACGTCTGTCTTCCTATCGATGTCTGGCTGAACATTGTGGTTTACCTCGACGTCGAGTCACTCCAAGCCCTGCAAGAGAGCGATGTGGTCCTCCGGGATCTTTGGGCCATGCCGACACTTAGCCGAACTGCTACGTTGAGCCGTCACTCGGATGCGTCTGCCCTGCTTCGCTACCTTCTGCATTGTGATGCACGTTCTCTCAGGGTTCTTCGTCTCACCGGTTGCCTGATGGCTCTCCCTCAAAAGTTATTCCAGGCATTATGTGTCTGCGTACACCTGGCGGAGCTGTACTGCGTGAACTGCATTGTAAGTCCTCGGCGCCTTTTCGACATCCTCGCCACATCGATGTCCTGGCTGACCCGGCTCGAATGGTCGCTTTTTTGTGAGAAAACCTACGGGGAGAGGTTCGATGTTATCTGCTCCTCGGAGAATGAAGTCATATCGAAATTGCGGCACATGTACGTGGAAGTCGCTGACGACTTTGCAAGCTGTGACCTGCTGAAGAGAATCCGGAAACGCTGCGTGAGCCTGGAAAACCTGCACATCCATGCACTTCACGCAGACAGATCTGGTGCGCTAGCTGCCTGCTGGAACGTGGTTGATCCCGACTGGATGCTGGAAAGCTTCTCCTACACTAGCCAGGCGTTTTCGGAAAATGGCGAATGGTTCCTCGCGATGGCGGTGGAACTTCGAGTCCCACTGCCGGACCTTTGCGTCACCTCTGCCGTTTTCGGGAACGTAACCTATCGCATGCACCCGGTTGTCTCATGCGCGTGCATACACCTGACGGACGTGATCGCTTCCGAAGAGCTCGCTATTCCAGAAGAGGAGCTGATCTTATGCGTCGAATGCTGCCCCGACGCGCCAACGCAGCTGGCAGAAGTGGCCGATCGACCGTGGTTGAGGCGATTGGAGTCGCTGACTTTAGTCTTGCTTCCCCCCTCTGGAATGACGGTCGGTCGCCGTCGGAGTCATTACGTTAGCCTTGCGCGCTCTTCGTCCTTGAACATGTTTCTCCGCGCATGCTACAACCTGACTGAGCTCAACCTGAGCTTTGTTCATTTCGAGTCTGGAATGGATTTGTGCCAGATATTCCCTTCGGAAGCGCTATCGCTCTTGCGAGCCGTCGCCGTGCCACAGTGTGGACTGCAGACGAACGCATCTCTCCAACTCATCGCCGCTTGTTGTGCCATGCTAGAAGAAATTGACGTGCGCGGCGAAGCCGATACGAGCTCTTTTTGTTCGGAATGCCCTTTGTGTTCTCTGCACTTTACTGCTCTCAACAGAGACACGGTATCCGCTTTGCACCGTGGGACAAGGCTTCAGAAGCTTACGCTGTTTTCGTTCTGCGGTCTTCGGTGCTACAGATTTTTAGCCGAGTGTAACTTAGTGCGCCTCCGTCTGTCCTGGCCAGAGAAGAGCATGACTTGCTGCGATGGACGATCGTTCATCGCGTGGTTGAGTTCAAGTGTGAACTTGCGTGCACTGACACTGTGCAGTCCCAACTTGGCCCTCAGTGCGATCTGCAAGGAACTCGGCGGAGCAGGCGTGTTTAATCTGCGAACCCTGTGTATCGTTTCCGGCGTTGATCCAAGTCACGGCGCTTTGGAGTCCATTTCCGAGCTCTCCAGGCGGCTACCACTGCTAGAAACTCTCCATGCGCACTACTGTAAAACAGACCACTATGAACACCGGGTGACTTGGATTCGATGTTGGCGACTCAGCTGCCCGGGTGAAAGGCTGGACATGGAGGAAGGCGCCTTTCTTGCGAATGCACCGTGCTCACCTGATTGCACTATGACGACGTTCATCGGATTGAAGAAGCCGCGCCACTAAATCATGGCATACTTTGACAGTGTAGCCGCATTTGCAGAAAGTAGGTGTTGAATTCCTTCTGCGTGCGTATCCTGCCGATTCGCGCAAGTAGAGCTAATATGCACCGAACAGGGGACAGCGGTGCGCTTTACTTTCGGCACAGCTTGACGCCGCTGACTGGACATGGAGGCAGGGAATCGTATATGCCTTCACTTTGCTCGGTACCCTTAGGGACTTCGGTTGTCCCTGTGTTCGGATTTTAGCGTGTTCTTCTTGTGCGAGGTGTGATCGTTGCTGTATCTTTAGTGTCGCCATATTTCATACCATGCAACAATGCCGGGGTTCTTTCACTCATGTTTCGCACGTTTTATCTTGGTACATGAGCCTACTTTGACTGTGGTTTTTAAACATTGCCGAGCACGTTTTCATCGTACGTGGTTTTTATGAACTATGCAGTTTGGAACTGTTGCAATTTTAGTCTGTGACGAAGGGGGCGTATTCCTCTTGTGTGCGAAAGTCTTACCATTTTTTTTTTGCTGATTTTGTGTAGTGTCAACATGTGCCCACCTGACATGGCAAGAGACTAGCGAGATGTCGCGAACCATGCTCAGCTCTTTTAATTTTTTTTCTGCGTTGTGTGTCGATGCTTATTGATTGCGCGGGTATCCATTGCATTCTTCAACCTATTAAAGAGTCAAGCAAGACGGTAATGGCCTTTGTCATATTACTTTCTTAGACTGTGTGCTTTTTTATCGCTTGATATTGCGCGGCCTTATCAAGAGTTTACTCCCCGCTGAGAGAGATTTATCTGGCGTATGGGCGTACAGGCTGTTGTGCCCAAAGATTCTACAGTACTTGGGGGCAGGCATTTATGGGCTTTCCTGGGCCTCTATTGAAGATAAACGTGCCTAGCACAGTCAGTATGTTCCATGTCGTGTAAACATAGCGTGGGATCCCAATCATCGATAAGGAAAGGAAGACCCACTATTCATCTCTATCGGTGGGCGCCATAACCTCTGGATTGCTCCCGGTTATTTTACACGACCTGGGGTTTCTTATCGTACAGCCGCCGCGCACCTAACACGAATGATGAACAGCGTGGTTTAGACAGACGCCGGCGTTACGAAGCGTTAACCGCCCGGTGTTATATAACGCTGCCTTAGGTAACGCTGCCGGTGTTGACAACAGTGGTTCCCCTCCTAACCACCAGATGGCGCCACTAGCCTAAACATCGGCGCGCCATTGTTTTAAAAGTGAGAATGTTAGAAATGGCGTCAGGTCCGCAAAATATAGCCCCATTTAGCATACGTAAGCGCGCGTACGGGTATACTGTGTATACAGCATCGATTAATATTTTTGCCATATCTTTGTACTCCGTGAACTGAGAACACAAAGACGCAACACTGGGAAACCCGCGCGTAGCGATGGCAATCCTGCTCTTGCGCGAACAGTAGGCGCGTGGGTGTTATGACGTCTAGTCGCAGCTTCCACAGAAGGCCGCCAGGTGCAACGATACGGCAATAAATCGCAAAAAAACGTGCTCTTCGCCTTTTTTCTCTAAAGCGCTTCTCGCATTTATCAATTTCAGCAGTAAAGCTGTTGTTTACATGTAAACGAGCAGCTCCAAAACTTTGGTTCAGTATCCCTTTAACATGAATGGCGGACAGGCTGGCTTCGACTCCTGCGCCACGAAGTGTTAACCGCCAGGTGCGTAGTAATAGTGTGAGTATATTTTCGGCGGCTGCAATTAGCTGGTGCGGAGTTCGATTTGTCTGGTTTTTGCGCCTGTACCGGTTCGCTCCGTAGACAGCGTGCTTGCAAAGGAGGCGAGTTTTCATGTTTCACTGGCGGTTGAGGTCTCGCGGGCCCAAACAATGCGTTGCAGTTTTCTTATCGCGTGAAGCTGACATTACGCGCGAAGTTGCCGCAGCTCGTGCGCCTTTCAAGTTTGGTGCTAGGGAGGTCGATGTAAAAAAAAAACAAATGCTGCGAACAGTGCTAGGAGCACGAGGTCGGATGGCGAGTTCGCAGATTATTTTGCAGCAACTGGTCTCATGAATGCAAATTTTCAGTTGGGCTCAATGCTACTTTTTTATTGGGCTACCTGTTCTCTGCTAATCGAAAGTAGCATCTCATAATGAGGTAGGAACGAGATGTTAGCGTAATCATGCTGCTCATGTCACGTACAGTTTACCGCTCATCTGCACGAATTCTTCTACTGAGGCCACTGTGACTGATACGGCTGCGAATACGTCTCAATAATGAAAAGCAGAACCGACCGAAACAGGACAAGCACGATAAAAGAAACGTACTCCACTTACAATTTTTTTTTCATCACTCGTCGTGGTGTACGTTACAGTGCTCTAGAATATTGGGTAGTGGGTTCAGAGAGCGGCCGCGGGTGAAACTCCTCTTGTCGATGACGAGAGGTGGCGCCACCAGAGCACGGGCTGTATGAAACGCGATACGCTGTGTACTCGGCACGGAATCGTCTTAGCCATCGATGAATAAACAAGGCTCTGTACTTTAATACATATCCTAGAGGTAGTTACCGCTGTACAGAGGGATAGCCGGGCAACTTAGGAGGCGTAAATGTGATCGAAACCGGTGGAATCACCTAGCAAATAGCATGCAATACTCGATGGTGCGAATGCGCGGACACGATTAAATGCTTCGCACGGGAGACTGTGCTCTATTGGCGCTACCGCTCCGTGTTTTAACACATGTACATGAAATAATTATCATCACACTAATGAAAGGCTATAGGTAGATGGACAGGCATAAAAGTGCTATCGATCGCCGAGTCTCTTACGGCAAACATCAAACAGCGCTAGAGCAAATGTCAGTTCGCATTTATTACAGGGGTGGGCCAACAAGAAATCGCTGTGAAGAGACGTTTCTATTCAAGTTCGGCTTGGTTGGTCTGCTGAAACTGTTTATCGTAATTGAAAACGAACGTGACAATTGTAAAATTTGCAACTTGTGTGAACGACTGCTCTTTTTTAGTGCTCTCCAGCATGCATTTTTATCAAAACGAGCAGTCTTTTGCCGCGGATCTATTAACACGACTGAATACAAAACTAACGAGTTTCCCAAAAACAAACCAGTTCTTTATTCAAACAATGCAACTGCTGTTAAGCTCATCCTCGAATGTTTGACAGTTCTGTCATGCTGTTTTGCACATAAAACTTCTCATGAAACTAAGCGCAGCGGCCAATCTTGGCATGAAGCTTCTTCTTTCCACTTGCTTCTCGCGACTCATTTATGCCCCTTACATAAAAGTGCAGCCTTGCCAGTGCATAAAACTTCACAATGCTGCCTGTAAGCACATCAGAGTGCTGGCTTCACCCTACACCCCACAAAAGCTGAGATTTCCTCAACAGCATACCATCAACTATGCTGTTACTGCACAGCTTTTCCTGGCCGAAGAAAGTAGTAAATAAATTCTCCAGCTTCCTTACTGTAAAAAAAAGCACGCGGGACGGGTAGAGCAACCCTCCTATGTCGCAAATGTCAGTGAACTCACTATCTTCACTTCCGTCATTTGGTGCCTGCAAAAGCAAGTTTTAAAGCGAAAGCTTACTACTTGCACTTTCAGCCTTTGCCGTGGCGCGGCGGTGACACCATTGACCTTTAGTTGACCTCTGTGTGACGTGATGTGTGACATCACGCCGAAGAGAAGGGGACCGACTCGCGCCGTCGCAAGCCGCGGCGGTGCCACCACCGGCGCCTAACTCCTGCGCTCTCCGCTAGGAGCGCGATTGTGGCGTTACGCTGAAGAGATTAGGCTCGACTCACGTCGCTAGAAAGCAGTAGCTGTGCCAACCACCAGTGGCTTAACATTGCTTCGCGATCTCGCGTCGTCCGTGTGCGACGACGGTGCACATGAACGGCGGCCTGACTGGACTGTATTGTACTGGACTGGATTGGATTGGATCAGAATAGATTAGATTAGATTAGATTACATTAGATTACATTGAATTGGATTGTGTAACCGATGCATCGCCACAAGTCTAACCACAAGCACCACCATGGCGTAGCTACGGATATTGCTTTCGCAATTACCGGGCTTAACCAAGCTAAGCCACAGCGAATTTTTTGTACTCTACGCAGTCACTACGTGCAATAAATTTGCGCGCTGACGCCGACAACCCTACATTGCCTCTTGATGCCGACAGTCCCTGAAAAAAAAAAACACGTCAGGTGTTTCCAGTCAGGTCAGGGAGCACAGCAAAGCACGGCGACGCAGCAGTCGAGGAAAGAAGCAGCCTTCGGGGCGCGCCAGCCGAGCCTTACAGCCCACGCTACAACAGCGCCGCCACATACATCCGGGACCTGTAGACATTCGCCGCCTCACGGCACTGCGTGTAGACCGCCTGCTCCTGAACCCACTGCCCAATATTCTAGAGCACAATATTCTAGAGCACAATATTCTAGAACACTGTATGTACGTCTCTCCTCTCGTCCTTTTCATTCTTTCGCTGTTTCTCCGCTTCTTAATGTCCCAGCTCGTGCAGTTTTCCACTCTTGTACGTTTTAATACTTAGGCATCGCAAACCGTGAAAATAAATTACTCCAAATAAACATCAAGGGTTAAAGCAGTATTTTGTTACATGTGTATGCAACTCTTTTCATTTGTCTCTTCGACCCACGACGCTACTCATGGACGACAGCGCTATTCCAACAGCCAAGCGGGCGCACGAGCCTCACCTCTTGTTTTTGTGTCTGCAAAAGCAATTTCTTCAGGCGTTATTGAAATTTGAGCTCCTTTGCATGCTGCATCTCCACTTGTGCCGCAGGAATTTACTTCCACACACTGAAAAATTTACCTCTTGCGCTGCCGTTGGAAGGAGACTGGGCCGGGCCCAGGTCTGGCGTGAATGCGAGCTTGGTGGGGAGCTTTGTGCTTGTTTTCATATGCTTGGTGATTACTCCTTCTTACACATCAAGCTTTAACTGCATGCATTACCATTATATTTTTACACTATGAACGATTTATGTATCGGCGAGTAATTGCCTCTATACGCCAAATTGCAGTAGCTGTTAACCTCCGAGGAGTGGGGCGTCCAATATGCTTTCTGATGAATACTTGGTATTGTAGCGAGAGGTACATTACCCGCAGTCTCTCCGTTTCGCTGTGGCTGTCGGTGGCCAGTTCTGCGCACCCCAGAGGACCCGATTGACGTCAGAGCCGCGCAGCTGGTGCGCCGCGCGCCGACAGCGGGGAAGGCGCCGCTCGCCGCCGAGCCAAAATAGTGCGGGAACCATCGAGACGGCCGCGTGTTACTTTACGGATCACCGGGCTGTCTTTCTTCCAGTCAATACAGTTGAATAACACGTGCCGCCTTCACCATAGGTCTCGTCTTTAATGTGTAATACGTTGCTATGACGATAAGCAAAAGAACTAGACGTAACTAGGGATATACCGTACCTCTTGCTACGTATAACCTGGTATAGCTGACCTAAGCCACTGCCAAATTTTTAGGAGTTAGCACGGTGGCTTTATATATCGTGACCACGCTGGGTGGAGCTGTATAATAACTGCCTGTGCACGAATTCATTTCGCGAGTTCCGCCACTATTGCAGAAGAATGATATTTAAACGCGAAGAAGCACGGCGCTGTGCACGACCAGACACGTTCAAAAGGTAACGAAATAAAATTTGCAAGTTAGCGCCTGTAATGAGCGAAAAAATTGCGCTTCAGAAATAGCGACGATGGCCGGGGCCGACAAAGATGTCCGTTCCACGCTGAGAGCACTCCTTCTGCACGCAGCGCCATCAGGTGCTGCGCCAAGCGGCCGTCCCTGAAACTAGCCACTCTTTGTCGGAAAATGGCATATTTTCCAGGTTTCTAGCGCACTGTGGTACCATCTGGGTTGAACGTCCCAGCCAGAAACCCTCACCTACCAGCGTCCATTTGTCTTCCTAAGGCATCTGTACAATACCCCGCATGCCAGTCATCCGTTCGTGCCCAATCGTACACACCTCGCATAGCTGTCGAGTAAAAATCACATTTCACCGGAACAACAGTTTTAAGGCGGAAGCCTTTAATGTCTTATCGTTGTAAGCAGCAATTGTCGACAGAAAATGTCACGCTTTTCAATTGGTGGAAACGGTCGTGACATCACAGTGCGCGAATTTCAAACGGGGCCAATCGCACTTTGGCTAGTAACGATACAACGAATTGAAGGGATCGTATAGTGATGCTCCAAGTAAGTGGGACTGAGCTTAGTTAATTGCTTAATTACCCAATTAGCCTAATTAGCTTTACTAGTCAGGCCATATAAATAAATTAAAGCGATTTAGAAATTTGTCGAGCTCAGGAATCGAACCCCGGTCTTCGGCGTGAGAGACGAACACGCTATCCACTCCGCCATGCCAGCTCGATGGTTTGGAATGAACAAAGGCGCGTCTAGTGAATACGGTGTCTTCACTCACTCTCATCCTCCTCCAATCCCTTCCGGCGAGGTTTAGGTGTCCATTGACAAATGAGAGACAGATACATTTCCTTTCCTCAAAAACCACTTTACCGACGAGCGAGGCGTAGAACCGAATGGGCGATGGCGTTCTATGGACTCCTTGGCAGCGTTGTAAGGCGCTGTCGCGTTCCACTCTTGGTTGGTTGGTTTATGGGGTTTAACGTCCCAAAGCGACTAAGGCTATGAGAGACGCCGTAGTGGAGGGCTCCGGAAATTTCGACCACCTGGGGTTCTTTAACGTGCACTGACATCGTTCCACTCTTAGGGGCGAAGCTTAACATCTTAACCACACATCAGTGACCACACTTTAGGTCAAAAAAGTGCCCCCCTGAATTTTGACGGGTGTCCACCGAGATATGTGAGACAGTTACTGCGTAATTTCCTTACCTCAAATACAATTTTCATTTCCTTCA
Source organism: Amblyomma mixtum (assembly GCF_055824585.1). Taxonomy (NCBI): domain Eukaryota; kingdom Metazoa; phylum Arthropoda; class Arachnida; order Ixodida; family Ixodidae; genus Amblyomma; species Amblyomma mixtum. The sequence goes on from NC_143015.1 coordinate 95,719,986, forward strand.
TTACGGCTCCTCTTTATCTATCTTCTTTCACTCCCACTTCCTCCCTTCCTCTACGGTGCGGTTCAGGTGTCCACCGAGATGACAGAGAATTACTGCGCCATTTCCTTTCCTCAAAAAGCGTTGCGTTCAAAGGGCAAGGCATCGCGCCGAACGGGTGGTGGCGTTCCGTGGACTCCCTGGCAGCGCTACAACGCGCTGTCGCGTTCCACTCCTAAAGGAGAAGCTTAAGCGTCATTAATTAGCAGTTAATTAGTCTCCAGGCATTAAACAGTAATTAACAATTAATTAGTGACTTTCCATCACTTAGTAATTATATGTGACGCCACCAGTGCCACAGAAACAGCGAAGGTGGTGCGGAAAACGCTTCCGCCTCTACCCACTTTAGACAGTAAAAGTGCCCCCTGAATTTTTTTGATGTCTTGCGGAACCAGAAGTGTAAAAAATCGACTTATACTGCAAAACTTTTGCCCAAAACCGCTTGCCAACGGTCGGCTAGAGCGACACAACGAATTTCAAAGGAGGCAAACTTAGCGGGGCGAGCTGAGTGTCAGATGTGAGGATGTAAGTAAGAAATTTGTTGGAACATGTTAGCGGCTGATCGCTCAGCACAGGGCTTTTTCGAGACAGGAGGTAGTTCATGCAGCGGACGTAATTTGGCTGCTTTTGATGTGCTCTTATTGTCGATGTGGTGTTTTATGCTTCTTGAAGTCCTTCGGGAATTACGGCTCTGGAGAGCAAGCACCCTGGAAGACGCGTTCATTGTTTGTCGCAAGATTACCCATGGCGAGGCTACTTGGAGAGTGTGAGACGGATTTCATAAAATAGCAGGAATGCCTGGACGCCAGCGAAGATAGAGGCAGGCACACGACAGGTGAGTATCCAGTCTGGGCAGCACACAGCTCTCTTTCCTTACTCATGATGTTGATTGTACGTCGCGCCGTCGCAAGCCCAGAAAATCTGGACAAGCGCTTTTAGCGCGCGTAGTTTCCACCGCATGGAATGTGGCGTTGAACATACAGGATTAATGGATCAGTTTAGAAATGTATGGGGCACAATATTGGTCTTCAGTGCCCTCCATGACTTTACAGAGTGGTGTGAGCGCACGAACTATTTTACAATTTCGGTTTTGCAGCGCATGCATAAGAGTAGGCCTTCCCAATATACTATCACGCCGCATCTGACAGAGTCTATAGATTTCTCACAATTACCACATTAACAATGAATCATGTTAACGAAACAACGAAAAGCGGGCCTCACAGCACTTATTCCTACATCGTGCAGCGAGGTCACCCCATCTAACAACAGTACTTCGGTCTCCTGAAGCCCTGCACCAGGAAAAATGGTCAGATGACCTAAAATAGCGTACAGGATGCGTGGCAGACTCTCTCTTTCTTGCAACTTCTGCGCAGATGTAGGGTGGCCGCAAGAGGGGAGTAGGGGGGCTCTAACCACCCTCCTGTAGAATCATCTGGGCTAATGATGATGACTAAATTCAGGAATTAGATATCAAATTGTGATAAAACTCATCGAAGGCTGCCAAGAAGATGGTATACGATCAGGAACATGTGTGAAGTGTCAAAATTTTCGACCAGCGCCAAATATGTCGGGTAGGACACTCAACTCGACGGAATTACGGTGATGATGATGCGCGTCAAGCAGTTTGGCGAGATGAAAAAGAGAGCGCTCGCGACATTGGTTTCGCGTTCGGCGCGTGTCAGAAGAAGTTGAGCGACGCTGTAAGCACTTCGCGTTTCCAACCCTCCGCTTGTTCTGCGGTTGGACGTCGTGCCCCGTAGCTGCCCTTGGACGAGCGACCCGGAACTTAACCTGCTTGTTCCATCAAGCTGCTTGTACCATGACAGGTGAGGCTTAATTTTGGCTTAATTTTACTGCCCTAGTACCAGAGACCCTACTCACCGATTTCGTCATGGTCTGTGGGGTCTCACCATGCCCACCATGGCAGGCGGATGTTCAATTATTATTCGCGACAGGTTGCTGAGAAGAGCAACTTGGGTTTCTCAAGTCCCATCGATTGCAACACCTGTCATCGCAGGGCAGTGGCGGAGCGCTTAGCCGCTGGTCCACTGCGCAGAAGTGATAAGAGGACTTCCAGCGATCTAAAAGTGTAAAGTAGCGTGACCAGCTCGGCATATATGAGCATTACCCCATTAGCGCTACAACGGCATACCCTTAAATGCGGAGATTATGTCCGAGTGCGCCTATCTTTGCAAAATTTGAGCTTGGGCTAGTTGGTCCATACTGTAGCCTTGTCACTAGCCTGCTTCATCTTTAAAAGCTGCCGTTTAACCAAAACCGAAGTTCTAGCGCATCTAGTCCGCATTTCACCTAACCACGCTAAATCATCCGCCATTGTTGTGCCCTATGGGGTTCAACAAAGATTAGTAACGTCTTTACTGCAGCACTAAATGACGCGTCAATAGCTCAGTACATATTGGTGTCCGTAGTCAGAAATTCCTATCATGACCGGAGAAGCCATGTTGTATCGACGCCCACAGAAAAGCAGCCCATGTTCGGCGGTAGCCCCACGTGATAAACGATCATAACTTTCTTGTTTCTTCCCTTAACCGCCAATTACAAAAGATGCAGCAAGTTGTCTCCGGTTATGCTTGTTCACCTTTGGGCACGTCGGAGAATGTTGGTTGATACATCTTGCATTCTTGCATCTCTTCAAAGTCATGCAGCGGATAGTTTTCCTGTTGGCTGAATTAATCGAGAGGTATACGGAATCCTGCGTGCGCACTAAGTTATAAGATTTCTCACACGTAAAACTTCGCTTGTGCTGTCGAGTGTTGTTGATGTGATTGCCATAACAACATAACAAGGGTCTCTTGCATTTGTTTGATCCATGCACTCCGCATAAAGCCTTCGAGAATACTTTATTCGCATTTCCAGCGTGAACACCTTCTAGACGCGATGTTATAAAACATGTGACGTCATTGGACGTGATCACGACGAGTGCTGCTTGTCGGTGTTCTAACACACATTCTCCTGTTTCAAGCGAGTATCCCCCCCCCCTCCCCCCCTTTTTCAACTCGCGCTGTTAGCACGACTGCGGCGGCAGCCCTCACTACTTCTGCTGCGGCTCTGGCGACGCCGCTACAGTAGGGTTGAGGAGGGTGGAGGAGGCTTGTAGTCCGCTCGCGGAGCTGCCTCTTTCCACACGTTCCCTCTCTCGGTGAGCCCACCACTGGGTCTCTTCGTTTATTTGCCTCTGGCTGCCCGCGGGCTGCCTGCGGGCTGCCTGTGGGCTGCCAGGCGCTCGAATTTCTCTGGCTGTTCCCCGCACTTCCGGTGGCTGCCCAGAATGCGTTCGTTTTTCTCTGGCTGGGTGGTTTCGGGCTGCTAGCGGGCAGCCAGACTCGCCAGGATGATTGTGCTGGCAGCGCTCGGGCAACTAGCAGACGACGGATAGGTGGTATGGTAGCGGGTAGCTCGAGCGGCCATTTTTAATGAACTAGAAGGACCGCGATTCTTCATGCGATGTTTTGCGCGATGCAGGCGCTTGTTTCGACTAAGCCATGGTGCACATCGTCTGTGTTTCCTGCAATGACACCTTTTGCGGTGGTTCTCGCTGTTTATCGTATTTCGATCGTCTCACCACATCGCAAGCACAAATGGTCGCTTCATATTGCGGTCGCATATTTCTGATTCACAAAATATTTCGGCTGTTAATTCCTTGCGCTTGGCTGATATTGCGATGGTGTTCGAGGCTTTTCGTGAGAGCAGCCGCAGATTCCAGCTCCGATTACGCGCTGAGACGCGGGAATATATGTATGTTATGAACGTGCTTTGCGAGGTGTTGGTTGAGCGCTATACGGGAGCGCATGGTCTTCATTGAGTTCGGCGCAGTGCAAAGGCGGAGATGCTTTGACAAACGCTTGATTGAAACATGTCCTTAACTAAAAGTCCTCACGAGCACATTGGTCGAGGCATATCTCTGCGGGCATTTAGTGGCCACACAGTTGTCACTATCACGGCAGCCGATCGAGTGCTGATTCTGTCGTCGCCAACTGTTGTACAGCTTGATGCTCGAGCGTTCTCCCATATATGCTTAAAATATCTGAGAGGTAACGTAGGCGTGCATCTCGTCGCGTTTGGCTTATTAAAGAGATAAAAACAATCTACCAGCCCTGATCGATCACGCAAGCACACGCGGCACGTGAGGCACCAACACGCAGGGCTGGATTGCAGCGCCTTTTATTCCAATGCCAGTTCTTTGCGCTAAAGCTGTAGCATTATAGATACGATACGCAGCTGATTCGTACATACACCCGCTTGTTCTAGGTGAACGTTAAACAAGCTGTTATGCGCTTTTGTTGAGATTATGCGTGCATTCCTTGCCCACAGCAAAAGCCAGCGGTCGACAGACTACAGTTGAACGGAACGCGTCGCGATTCTTTTCTGATTACAGCCTACAGGAAGCAGTCCACGGGCGTAAAAATCGGAGCGATTACAGCAGAGTCAATCACCATGCAGGGTCGATCGTCTGCGATCATACCAGTCATCCTTACTGCGTAGTAAACAAACGCGATAATCCGAGAGCACGGCGTGTCGTTTAATAAACAACGCACGGTCATTTTTTCCGGCCTATGTGGTGTGGACTGAAGTACGTGCGATTCCGACCGCTCATCGCATGCTTTTGAGGATTTCTTGAAGCTTACGCAGCAAACTGTGCACGGAATGCACATGCTCCCGTTGTCGTCGCCGATGTAAATGGGTGCGAGCACGAACAGCTCTTTGTTCTGCAGTCTGCGGCAGCCCTCAATAACTTCAGGTCATCGTTTTCGATACGAGGTAGCCAATTTCTGCCGTAGGTGTGCGTAGCAATGAGACACAGCAGATCGCGAAGCTACGGAGAGCATCTGCCCTCCGTGATCTGCGACTTGCTTGCCGCCGTGATTGCCGGCTGGCTGGTTCCGGTGGCCGCCAGCCCATGTGACCATGTTGCGTTTTCCTGCCAGAGGCGAACTTTGTGGCGGTTAGTGGGCTGCCCGGGTGCGGTAAATCGAAGAGACCCACTGTTGCCCAAGGAAATATCGTCTTGTGTCGCCGGTGTTCTCCACCGTCCCCTTTCCCGACGCTCGAGGGCCAACGGCGCCGGAATGACCCGAATAACCTCTTGGCGGTAATCGACAAGCGCTGCTCGTGCCGTGTATTTTAATGCAGTTACCTTCTGGGTGGTGTTGACTAAAGTTCTTTTTGACGTTCTACATGGTTTAACAGCGTTCATACGTTACCATTGTTTTGATCGGCGTGATGCCTTTTAGCAGCAATTCTGGCCACAGACTGACGACAGCTTCGAAAATTATCTTAACAGAAAACGTAAACGAGGAACTAGGAGCTCTAACGCATTTCTTAGCGGATAAAACTGCGCTTTAGACACTGAAAGGAAGCGCTCGGCACAAATTGGGGAGCTGCCCACCATCACTAGCCTCCCATTATCGCCGTCACTGGCGTCGAAAGAAATCAGTACAGAGGATGCCTGCGGTATAGCATGTCAGCTCACTGGACGACAAATGTGGCTTTAAGCGCACACGTGTTGATGCTTCACCGAGAAACCCATGCAGAGCAGAGAGAAAACGACGTTCTCCAGCATGAGCAAGAGATACCGCCTTCCGTGATCGCATGCGCATGATGCGGTCACGTTAGTTTTCGAAAGCACATTAAGCAAGCGACATCAGAATACGCTATCGAGGCTGCCATAAGCAGATTCACGTTAGTCTTCAAAATGTGTTGTCACGAAATTCAGTTCTCGAGATGTATACACGCGCTAAGCAAGCGACATCAGATTCCCTTATCGAGGCTGCCATAAGCAGATCCGCGCACAAGTAGATCAACTGGTTTCCAATCTGACTGAAATATTATCGTTGCCAGATTATGAGGCCACTCCCTTCTGCGCATTATCAGCAAACTGACGCTAGCCGCTCACGTCAACGCTATAAATACATGTGTTGCGCGACTTACTATTTGAGAAGCACCCTGCAGTCGAAGCACTGCGCACTTACAGCGTTCCTCATCCAGCTGCGGGTGCAAGCGCCGCAGTTCCATATCCGGCCAGCCATTCCGGTCACATTTGTGTTTGACGTGTTGCATCTGAGAGAAGATGGCTGCGTTTTCTTCCGAGCCGGAAGACTTCTTTCTTCCCACCGATGTTTGGCTGAACATTGTGCTTTACCTCGACATCGAGTCCATCCAAGCCCTGCAAGAGAGCGATGTGGTCCCCCGGGATCTTTGGGGCATGCCGACACTTAGCCGAACTGCTACGTTGAGCCCTCACTCAGATGCGTCTGCCCTGCTTCGCTACCTGCTGCATTGTGACGTACGTTCTCTCAGGATTCTTCGTCTCACCGGTTGCATGATGGCTCTCCCTCAAAAGTTATTCCAGGCATTATCTGTCTGCGTACACCTGACTGAGCTGTACTGCGTGAATTGCATTGTAAGTCCTCGGCGCCTTTTCGACATCCTCACCACATCGATGCCTTGGCTGATCCGGCTCGAATGGTCGCTTTTTGATGAGCAAACCTACGGGGAGAGTTTCGACGATATCGGCTTCTCGGAGAATGAAGTCGTGGCGAAATTACGCCAGATGTACGTAGAAGTCGGTGGCGCCTCTGCAAGCAGTCATCTCCTGAAGAGAATCCGGAAACGCTGCGAGAGCCTGGAACACCTACACGTCCACGCGCTTCACGCAGACAGATCTGACGCGATAGCCGCCTGCTGTACCTTGGTTGATCCCGACTGGATGCTTGAAAGCTTCGCCTACACTTCGCAGGGGTTCTCGGGAGATGGCGAATGGTTCCTTCAAATGGCGCGAGAACTTCGAGTGCCACTGCCGGAACTGTGCCTGACCTCTGCCATTTTCGGCAACGTCACTTATCGCATGCACCCGGTTGTCTCTTGCACGTGCATACACCTGACGGACGTGATCGCTTTCGATGAGCTTGCTATTCCAGAAGAACTGATCTTCTGCGTCGCATGCTGCCCCGACGCGCCAACGCAGCTGGCAGAAGTGGCCGATCGACCGTGGTTGCGCAGTCTCCAGTCGCTGACTTTCGTCTTGCTTCCCCCCTCTGGAAGGATGGACGGTGGCCGTCGGAGCCATTACGTCAGCCGGGCGTGCTCTCCGTCTTTGAGCATCTTTCTCCGCGCATGCTACAAACTCACCGAGCTCAACCTGAGCTTGGTTCATTTCGAGTCTGGAACGGATTTGTGCCAAATATTCCCTTCAGAAGCCCTTCCGCTGCTGCGAGCTATCGCCGTTCGGCACTGCGGCCTGCAGACGAACGCGTCTCTTCAACTCATCGCTGCTTCTTGTGCTAAGCTGGAAGAGCTTGACGTGCGCGGCGGAGACTGCACTAGCTGTGCTTGTTCGGAATGCTCTTTTTCTCTGAACTTCACTGCTATCAACAGAGACACTGTCTCCGCTTTACATCGTAGGACAAGGCTCCAGAGGCTTACGCTGTTTTCAATCTACGGTCTCCGGTGCTGCAGATTCTTGGCTGAGTGCAGCTTGGTGCGCCTGCGTCTGTTCTGGCCAGAGAAGAGCATGACTTGCTGCGATGGACGATCGTTCATCGCGTGGTTCAGTTCGAGTGAGCACTTGCGGTCCCTGACTCTGTTCAGTCCCAACGTGGCCCTCAGGGCGATCTGCAGCGAGCTCAGCCGCGCAGGCTTGTTGAATCTGCGCACCGTGTGTATCGTTTCCAGCGTCCAACCAAATGGCTGCGCTCAGAAGTCCATTTCCGAGCTGTCCAGGCGGCTACCGGTACTAGAAACGGTACATGCGCACTACTGGGATGATCACCATGAACACCGTGTGACTTGGATTCGATGTTGGCGACTCAGCTGTCCGGGCGAAAGGCTGGACATTGAGGAAGGCGCCTTCCATACGAATGCACCGTGCTTACCTGATTGCTCTATGACGACGTTCATCGGACTGAAGAAGCCGCGGCACTAAAGAATGACACGCTTTGACAGTGTAGCCGTATTGGCCGAAAGCAGCTGATGAATTCCTTCTGCGTGCGTATCCTGCAGATTTACACCACTAGAACCAATATGCAATGAACAGGGGACATTGATGTGCTTGACTTTCGGCACAACTTGACGTCGCTGACTAGGCATGGAGGCAGGGATTCACTTTGCTCGTTGCGTTAGGGATTTCGTTTGTCACCGTGGTTCGGATTTTAGCGCGTTCTTCTTGTGCGAGTTGTGATCTTTGCTGTATCTTTAGCCTCGCCATCTTTCATACCGTGCAGCAATGGCGGACATGTTTCACTGTGCCTGACCGCGTTTCACTCATTTTTCGCATGTGATATCTCGGTACTTAATCCCACTTTGGCTGTGGTTTTTAAACATTCCCGAGCACATTTCCATCGTACGTGGCTTTAATGAACTGTGCAGTTTGGAACTGTTGCATTTTTAGTTTCTTGACGAAGGGGGCGTGTTCCTCCGGTGTGCGAACGTGATGTCATTTTTTTTTGCTCTTTTTGTGCAGTTCAACATGTGCGCACATGACGTGGCAAAAGAATTTCGATATGTCTCGATCCATGCTCAGGTTTTTTATTTATTTTGCTGCGTGAACTGTCGATGCTTCTTTATTGCGTGATTATCCATTGGATTCCTCAATGTATTAAAGAGTCAAGCAAGACGGTAACGGCCTTTGTCATATTCCTTTCTTAGATTGTGTGCTTTTTTATTGCTGGATATTGCGCGGCCTTATCAAGGGTTTACTCCCCGCTAAGAAAGATTTATCTGCCGTATGGGCGTACAGGCAGTACTCTGTTGTGCCCAAAGATTCTACAGTACTTTGGCGCAGGCAATTCTGGGCTTTCCGGGACCTATATTGCAGATAAACGTGCCTAGCTCGGTCAGTATGCTCCGAGTCGTGCAAATATTGCGTGGGATCCGAATCATTGATAAGGAAAGGGAAGACCCACCATTCATCTCTATCGGTGGGCGCCCTAACCTCTGGATTGCGTCCGGTTATTTTAGACGACCTGGGGTTTCTTATCGTACAGCCGTCCGCGCACTTAACACGAATGATGGATAGCGTGGTTTAGACAGACGCCAGCGCCAGATGCGCTAACCGTCGGGTGTTGTTTAATGCTGTCTGTACGAGGGGTACTGAAAAGTAACCGAACTGATTTTGGTGGGCCGAGCTTTTGTAGCACCGCGTTTTGCCGCCAAGAGCGCATAAAGCGAACATTCCAGAGTCGGTAAGCAGACTGCTGTCGCTAAAGGTCAGACCAGTGAGTGATAACTGCTTTGTGTTAGTGTTGTTTTTGCAATGGTTGATTTCCTGTAGAGCGTGCGGCGGTGAAAGAGTGTTTCTTGCTCGGAAACACAGAAGCGCAACAGCGTCGGTGCACCCGCGCTATGCGTCAGTGAGTCGGTGCGGCCTACCTGTCGACCTGTCTGCTCCTAAACCAAGCAAGATAAGCGTTCTACGTAATGTGCGACCGCAATTCTCACTGAGCATCGCCAAGGCTACAAAAATTTTCTGGAAAGTGCTGGAAGAGCTAGAGAAGTGCAGCCTTGCTCGCTTGGGTTGTGCTGAGCACATGTCTGCATTCACTTGTCCGATACTGAATTTTGTTACTGCTACAAGAATGCACTTTTTCTCTAGCACGTCTCTTGTCTCGGGTAAAAACACGTCTCTTGTGGTAACTGTCTGGCCCATTAAAAGTGGCTTCCATTAAGATGTATATGTTTTTTTCCTATATGAATTGAATGAACTGCTTTCAATCGGACCTGTGCTATTACTGTCATTTTTCGCGTTTTATGACCTTAAAAACGTCTAAGTTTCACGGCGGTAGTCCTGCATCTCCCTTTAAAAAGCACGTATGCATCGTTGACTGTCTTGCTTCCGAACATCACTGGAAGCAGCGGGTGTCTATCGAACACAGGTGTGGCGTAGGCATGCTGGCGCCGCGGCCGCATCTGCGCCGGCTACCTCCGATTCGTTTCGGTTCCTCTCAGACGTTGTAGGGTCTGCTCGCGGGCAGGTCAAATCTGGCGCCGCTCATCGCTGGTAGCCTCGACCCCTTCTTTCCGAGTGGTGGGGCGGGGGGAGCGAGGCTAGGAGGAAGCCTTCTTAAGGCGCGACCGCGAAGGCTTGCTCTCTCTTGGACCAGCCCTGCCAGAGGACCACCTGACCCCGCTGCCCCACGACGACGACCGGCCCCCCTGATGTGAGATTAAACCTTTTCATACAAAGACCTGCCTCGAGTCACTGCCTGTGCGTCCCCGCGCAGAGGAATCGCCCACAAATAATGGCGTCCAGCGTGCGGCTTTAAATAACACCTTGTGGACGATTTCTCTGCCGATTTTGCGACGTGCAGCCAGACTCGTGGCAGGCCCTCTTTGTTCGGGGCCACGCCGGACCGCTAGGGTTAAGGAGCGGCTCAGACGGAATGTTCGCGGGGTAGCGATTTGTGCAGTGTTGTATATTTGTTAGAGGTTTTGTGTTATTTATGTAGTTTTCGGGCGTTTTCTGTTGTGTATTTTCGTGTGTTTGTAGATAGATTGTTGTGTATATGAATGTTTTTGTTGCCATGAGCCGTTAGCCGGTGCGGCCGGACAGTTGACGCGGGCTTTCCTGGGAAAAGTAGCGCGCAGGGTAGAGCCTCGTATTTTCTCCGTCAATTAGCGCGAACTACGCCTCCCAAAAAGGATGTTTCAGCCACGGCTTTGGATGGCGGGGCAGCCGGTAGTGAGACGGCCGACGCGGCGGCCGTAATGGGGCAGCTGACTGAGATGTTTGCCGCATTAGCCCGTCAGCTCGGTTCGGTGGCTGGCGCCAACCAGGCCGCACATCGGTAGCATCGGCGACAGCATCGCGCCCGCGGATAAATATGGACGTCCCCTCCTTTTCCTGGTACACGGACGCGAAATCAGTCCACGAGTTTTTAGAACAACTCGAGGACTACCAGACGGCTCTGGGCGCCCCAGATGACGTAATGCTAGGGCAGGTCCTGCCTGTAGCACTCCTCGAGAGCGCGGCGCGATGGAGGCGCTGCCAGCCGACTTTCCAGTCGATGGCGGACTTCAAAGACCGTTTCCGCGCCGAGTTCTTGCCGCCTGATTATGAGCGCCGGATGATGGAGGAGTTCGCGTTGCGCACCCAACACCCAGAGGAAAGCCTCCTCGAGTACGTACGCGCAATGCAGGAGCTGTACAAGAGGGCAGATCCGACGGCAACCGACCGAGATCAGGTTGCGCGTGTGATCAGGCAGTGCCATCCACGCTTCAAGCCGTATCTGCGGGGCCGCAGTTTTACAAACCTCGAGGCCCTAGCGCAGGAGGCCAAGACCGTGCAGGCGGATTTACTGGCCGAACTGCGCTACCAGCCGCCCCCCAGGCCGGCCGAATCGCTGGAACCGGGATGCGCATGGGATGGAGGCCGAGAATGCGCGATGAGGGCTCGGCGCGCCGAAGCAATGGCCGTGGAAAGGCAGGCGGAACCCCCTGTTGTCCCTCGCGCGCTCGACCCGTACGCATTCGAGCAGCGGCGTCGTGCCGGCCTCACAGGCCGCGCGCCGAGCGAGCGTCAGGAAGGCGCGGAGAAAGGGGAGAGTCGTCCCCAACCGCTTCGTGGAACGAGGGGTCCTCCGTCCACGCGGCGGGTGAACGACCGGCTTTGCTGGAATTGCAACCAGCCCGGCCACATGGCCCGCAAGTGCCAAGCTAGGCGTATGCAGGGAAACGCCAGACGCTGGCGGTGATGTCTGGTGGCACCGGCCTTTCACCGTCAGCGGGAGAATTTCATGGTTGTCAAGGCGCTAGTCAGGAAAAGAACTCCCGCGCCGGCGACGGGGAGGCATTTGTCCCGCTCGTCTGTAGAGCTCAGGGAGTCGTTCCGCGCTCAAGCCCATTTATGCTAGTGCGGTTAGCGGGTCGATGCTACTCCGCACTCGTAGACACGTACTCAACGCTGTCACTGGTCGGTGACGAGGTGTACGAGGCCTGCCGGATAGGTAACATCCGTGTCAGACCGGCCGAAACCCCGTTAAGCTTAGCAGCTGGGGCGGCAAAGGCAAAGGGAGCAGTGCGTCTTACGATGCGCTTTGACGGCAGAAAGCGGAGACATCGCTTCGTCTATCTGCCTGGCTTGTCGATACCAGTAAATCTGGAAAGGGATTTTCTCTCGAGCGAAGGCATTGTGCTCGACATGGGGGAGAATGGCTATCGTTACAGCCAGCTCGCCCCCCCCCCCCCCTTTCCCTTCGAAAGCGCATCCTTGCCCGGCTGTCCTGCACAAAAGGTGGGTGTCCACACCTGTGCTACAGAAAGGCAGGGGAGCTCCCTCGAGATGCTGAGAGACGGTGGCTCGTTAGAAGCGATTATTGCGTCTTTCTCAGGACCCAGTAGTCAGCCCCGAAGGCTCGCGGAAACGTTACTCCCGTTTTCGGATTGCTTCACGGAGAAACCGGGCAGAACCGACCTGCTTCAGCACGAGATTCAGACGGGTGATACGTGCCCTTTCAGGTGTAACCCGAGGCCGTTAAGTGCGCATAAGAGGCAGCTTCTCGACTGTGCCCTTGACGAGATGATTGATACCGGTGCGGTGAGACCCTCACAAAGTCCCTGGGCGTCACCAGTGGTTCTAGCACCGAAGAAAGATGGATCGGTCAGGCTGTGTGTTGATTATCGTAAGCTCAACTCACTGACGCCTACGGTTGCGTACCCTTTTCAGTCGATCGAGGCTGTGATGTACGCGTTAGGGAACGCGAGGTTCTTCACAGTCCTAGATGCAAGCAGAGGGTACCTGCAGATTGAGGTGGCCGAAGGTGACATTGAGAAAACCGCATTCACCTGCCACCGCGGGCTCTTCGAATTTACTCGACTCCCGTTTGGTTTGTCTAACGCCCCGAGCACGTTCATGCAACTGATGGACATCGTGCTGGGCGATGCAAGGTTCAACTACGCCATGGCGTACCTCGACGACGTTGTGATATTCTCACAGTCGTTCGAGGAGCACCTCATTCACCTGAATTCCGTTCTCGATAGAATGAGACGTGCCGGTCTAACCATTAATCCAAAGAAAGTGCAGTTGGCATCGAAGAGAGTGAACCTCTTGGGCTTTGTCGTGGATGATGGCACACTGAGACCGAATGATGACAAACTGCAGGCAATTCTGAACTACCCCTGCCCCATGGATGTGAAAAGCTTGCAGAGGTTTTTGGGGATGGTTGCGTTCTACAGGCAATTCATCCCGCGCTGTTCGGAGCTTGCAAGGCCGCTGAACCTGCTGTTGCGTAAAGGCTCAAAGTGGGTCTGGGGCAAGGAACAGAGTGACGCATTTGTTGCCTTGGCTCGCGCGATAGCGAATACCGCTAGTCTGCGCCTCCTCGACCTGAACAAGCAGTTTGTCTTGCAGACAGACGCTAGTGACTACGGTGTTGGAGCTGTTTTGTTACAGGAACACGAGGGCAAACTGCGCCCTGTCGCGTTCGCTAGTCGCACGCTCACATCGGCGGAGCGGAATTACTCCGTGACCGAAAAGGAACGCCTGGCGATCATGTTCGCATTGTCGAAGTTCGACATGTACCTAGACGGAGCGGTCTTCAGCGTGCAGACAGATCATCAGGCATTGTCTTGGTTAAAGAGGCTCAAGAACCCCGCAGGCAGACTCGCGAGATGGGCGCTGACGTTGCAACGTTACGCGTACGCTATCGAGTACCGCCGGGTCAGCTTGAACAAGGTGGCCGATGCTTTATCGCGCGCACCGTGGAAGGCTGGCGGAAGCGCTTCAGAGGCGCAGCCAAGCTTTGTAGAAAGCGGCATCACCGCTGTTAGAGAGGAAGAGAGGGCGGACGGGAGTGTCGCGCCCGGTTTGGCGAAGGAGGAGGCGGGCAAAGGTCCCGCACGGTGCTGTGAGAGAAGGGAAGCACAGCAGCTCGTGGCGGCGACCGCTCGCCTGCCAAGGAGTGAGGCAGAAAGAAATCTGTCTTGGGCAGGGTTGCCAGATGGCTCCGACCTCAGGTAGCCAAATTGGTCTCCGTAGTAGCCCAAACGTAGCCAACAGCGAAATTTTTGCGTAGCCCAAAAGTAGCCAAAAAAATTTGCTTTTTTGACGACATTTCTTAAGCATATTGAATTAATTTTCGGCAAGAATATTTACATATTAGATTTCTTTCCCGCAGATGATGTCTGAGGGGGTGCGCACGGCGTGTTCTTTCCGTTCTTACGTATCGCATCCGTCATGCGCGCTAACCAGTGCGGCTAACAGGTGCGCTAACCAGGTCCTAAAGATGGGGCCGCAGTTCCACTTTGCAGGCGCGGCAGTAGGCCATATCACCTGAGGCGGGTGACGCCAGCCGGTCTGCACGCGGACACGTCGACAGTGAAAATACCTTACTGTATACATACGCAGCCTCACTTTCAATTGCATGCTTTAAGAGGAAGGTTCTCACTGAGAGTGTCACCTCATAGCATCGAGCATGCGCCTTCTGGAAGCTACATTCTACGATATGCATGAGCTCAGAATAAATCAAGGATATATGCCATTAGATGATAATCTATGTCGATTTTATCTTCAGTCTAACAGCACCTTCGCAATAATGAGAAAAACAATTACCCTTGAATCCGGCTCCTTTTTCCATTTCTTTTTGTAGTTCCGGATGTACATCGCCCACTTGCCCATTCTGAAAGTTCTCGTAGCGACGGATCTAATACCATGTCATGCCACTAACTTCCGCCGCCTTCGTTAGTTACAGTGCGTTCCGCGCCGCGCCGAAGGATGGCTCCACGGCTGCGCATGAGTGCACGCAGATTACGCAACGGACACGGCGCTCTCGCGTCGCTTGCAATGAATCTCGAGGGCTGCACGTGTGCCGCTTGAGGCTGCAGAAAAAGCGTAGGCTCTTGCGAGTGGCGCGCTTGCCGTGTCCAGCACGAGAATAGGGAGAAAAAGAAAAATACCTTATTAATGCGTACGCATTACTTGCCTCATGCGCGAATCTTGAGCAGAATGTGTCCGCAGAACTAGAATGAACAATACAAGAAAAGAACATGCCTGGCGGTGGGTTTCCAAACAGCCACCTACCGCAGCCAAAGCGGACGCCCAAACCACTAGGCCACGTCTATGGTTAACGGTTAACACGTGAGGATCACGAAACCAGGCAACAGAAGCGAAATAGTAGCATTTAATCTTACGCATTCGCACCACGTAGGGAGCGCCGCGGTGGCTCAGTGGTTATGGTGCTCGCCTGCTGACCCGAAAGACGCGGGTTCGATCCCGGTCGCGGCGGTTGACTTTCTTTGGAGGAGAAATTCTAGAGGCCCGTGTACTGTGCGATGTCAGTGCACGTTAAAGAACCCCAGGCGGTCGAAATTTCCGGAGCCCTCTACTACGGCGTCTCTCATAGCCTTAGTGGCTTTGGGACGTTAAACCCCATAAACAAAACAAAAAACCACGTAGGGAGACTTCAGTTCTCTTAATGTTTACTCTCTATTGTGGTACCATGGTTGTCATGGCCACCCGAGGTGCACCGTCAATGGGAGAACGCTCACATGTGCAGACGGCAACAGTCTATATTCAATGGCGAGCGCGCGCGCGGGTGGCGTGGATTAAGTGGAATCTATAGGCCGTGAAGTGTTTCCGCGGGGGAAACTTCCACGTAGTGTCAACTCTTTATAAAAGAAATCGAAAGGCCATGATCCTTGACCGCCTGAAATACAAGTTTTCTCGAACACAGCGTTTACAAATTGTCATTTTGTAGCAGACGCGCTCAATTTCTTTAACCTTCTATAGCGTGCATTTTGATTCCAGCATGCCTTTTATTTCTGTCACTGTATAATTGTAACAGAGCACATTATAGCTACTTTAACTTTTTTTTTCACCCATGAAAAAGATGTAGCCCAAAAGTAGCCACATAGCCAAAACGAAATTTCTGACGCCAACTCGGACAACAAGTAGCCCAATTTGGCTATTAATAGCCCAATCTGGCAACCCTGGTCTTGGGGAGTAGCGGTCAGTAGAGAAGAGCTGATCGAGGCCCAGAAAGCAGACGGTCTTGGCCAGCGGGTGCTGAAGGAGCTTGCGAGCAGCGCAGCTTGCACCGGGAACGCTGAGGGCAAGTACGACGCGTATCTGCTGGGCGATGATGGCTTGCTGCTCCGCTATATTCCCCAACTTGACGAGGAAGAGACGATAGCATCCCCTTTCCTAGTCGTGGTCCCGAGAAGGTTGCGGAAACGGTTCCTGCAGTACTTCCATGACTCAGCGCTGGCAGGCCATGGCAGCGGCAGTAAGACTTACGACAAGTTATGCCGTGTCGCGACCTGGCCAGGCATGAGAAAGGATGTGCTGGGATACGTCCGTACCTGCCCGGTATGCCAGGTAGCCAAGCCTCGGGCGGGCAAGCCCGCTGGCGTGATGAAGGCGGTAGTTAGCAACTACCCGTGGCAAGTGGTCGCGTGCGATATCATGGGACCCCTCCCTCGGTCCGCGCGCGTAAATCAATTCATCCTGGTAATAACGGACCACTATTCCAAGTGGGTTAAGGTTTCCCCCCTTAGGAAGCTTGTGTCGGAACGAATTTGGGAAAAACTGTTGGAGACTTTCACTCGTTTCGGTTTCCCTTCCGACCTTGTTACAGACAATGCTTCTTATTTCACAAGCAAAGTCTTTGTAGACTCTTGTCGGGCGCTTCAAATCCGCCACAGGAGAACGAGTCCCTACCACGCTCTGAGCAACATAACCGAGCGGGTGAATCGAAATCTGAAGAGCATGCTGGTCGCGACGACCGAGCAGCACAGAAATTGGGACGCGCGGCTGTCCGAACTGGCGTTCGCTACAAGGACAACCGTGAACAGGTCAGTGGGTATTACACCCGCTTACTTGAATTTTGGGAGAGAGATCGCTTTTCCGCTAGAGAATGCCCTACTCGACGCGGCGGGGCCTGCGCACCCTCCGCTTTCGCAGTACGCGGCAAGGCTCCGGGAGCGCTCGGAGGCAGCGCAGCGCGCAGCCCGCGAAAACCTCGATGTCGCGCGCATGGAGCAGGCGGATCAGTACAACAAAGGTCGCCGTCACGTCGTTTTCAACACGGGCGACTTAGTACTCAAGAGAACGCACCCACTTAGTAACGCAGCGCGCGGTTTCGCCGCGTCGCTAGCGCACAAGTGGGCTGGGCCGTGCCAAGTTACGGCACGGACTACGCCGCTCACCTACCAGCTGCGGTTGTTGACAAACGGCGAAACCGCCGGTCCGGTGCATGTCGCTGATTTGAAGGCTTTCCACCTTCGCAAGGACGATCGCTGCGAAGCGGTGGAAAATCAGCGCGATGCGGCGATCTCACCCCCGGGAGGACGAGCAGGTAGCGGTGCGGTTCGCAACCGACGCTACAACCTGAGGACCAGGTAGCACCCGTGTCTCTCGATTAATAATCACTCGCAATGCTCTCGCCCTCTCAGTATGTCTTCTAGGAAGCTCCAGCGGACCGACGCCCGTGGCTCGGACTCCAGAAGGCAAGGCAGACCACCGTCGAACGGTGGCCGCCATCAGGGCGCGCCACCCGGCTGGCGGCAGGAGCCGCGCGAGTGGCGCATGTTCCACGGCCGCGGTGGCCCCCACCGCCAGCCTAACCACGTGCCTAACCACTGGAGAGCACCTCCCAGTGGTGCAGGCCAACGCAAGGGCGCCAGGGATTATCAAGCGCAGGGCACCCCTCAGCACCCAGCCGGCGCTTCGGCCGCCGAGCAGCCGCAACCCAGGCGGTCCAGGAGCCATCGGCCGCTTGTACAACGACGAGGAGCGGGCCGGCCTGTGCTCGCTCTGCGGCACACTTGTTGTGCACCTGCTCCGCCATGAGGCCGGTGCGTTGCATACCTGGCATACCGGCGGCTGCAGCACCTTTCCCCGCTGCGCCACTGCAGAGGGTCAGCCCGGAGGAAGCGGCCCTCCGCATCCTCCAGTCCAGCCGCCCAGACCTGCTGTCCCCGGCGGCCGAGGAGCTTTGGAGGGCGCTGCCGGCAGGGCCCCCAGTGGAGCCAGGCGCCTCGCTCCCCCAGGCGGCTCGTGAGGAGCCCATCCAGCTAGCGGTGAGAGGCCCCCCGGCGAGCTCCCCTCCCCCCTGCGACGACTCCATGGATAACGACCCGGACCCGGAGGTCATCGAACGCCTACTGGCGGACCCCGGGACGGACGTTTGAGGGGAGGGGGGAAATGTAGGGTCTGCTCGCGGGCAGGTCAAATCTCGCGCTGCTCACCGCGGGTAGCCTCGACCCCTTCTTCCCGAGTGGTGGGGCGGGGGGAGCGAGGCTAGGAGGAAGCCTTCTTAAGGCGCGACCGCGAAGGCTTGCTCTCTCTTGGACCAGCCCTGCCAGAGGACCACCTGACCCCGCTGCCGCACGACGACGACCGGCCCCCCTGATGTGAGATTAAACCTTTTCATACAAAGACCTGCCTCGAGTCACTGCCTGTGCGTCCCCGCGCAGAGTAATCGCCCACAACGTGAATCCCTTCGTCCCTGTCGTCTGTCCATCGTCGGTCGCTTCTTGCGGGGATGAAAGGGAAGGTCGTTCGCACCGAGCCGAGAGTGGGAAGAGCTCTATCGACCACTTCCCAGCTAGTCATCCTTTTTGGTGGGGTCATCGTGGGGTCAAACGACCTTTCGAAATTTCCGCAGCTGTTGCCGCCACTGTGATCATCGCGGGCCTCAAGCTGAGTCGTAACACGGATCTCACCATGCCCACCGTGGCATGTGGATATTCAATTATTAGTCGCGACAGGCTGCTGAGAAGAGCAACATGGGTTTCTCAAGTCCCATCTACGGCAGCACCATTCATCGCAGGGCAGTGGTGGCCCGCTTAGCCACTGCACCACTGCGCAAAAGTGATAAGATGACTCCCAGCGATCTCAGAGTGTTAAGTACAGAATGACCAGCTCAGCATATATGAGCAGTAACCCATTAACGTTACGACATATCCTTAAAGGGCCGCCGCGGTGGCTCAGTGGCTATGGTGCTCGGCTGCTGACCCGAAAGACACGGGTTCGATCCCGGCCGCGGCGGTTGAATTTCTTTGGAGGAGAAATTCGAGGCCCGTGTAATGTGCGATGTCAGTGCACGTTAAAGAACCCCAGGTGGTCGAAATTTCCGGAGCCCTCCACTACGGCGTCTCTCATAGCCTTAGTCGCTTTGGGACGTTAAACCCCATAAACCGACCGACCGACCGACCGACCGACCGACCGACCGACCGACCGACCGACCATATCCTTAAAGGAGCAGCTTAAGTCCAAGTTCGCCTATCTTTGTAAGATTTAAGCTTGGGCTAGTTGGTTCATACTGTAACATTGTCAGTAGCCTGCTTCATCTTGAAAAGCGGCCGCTGAACCAAAACCGCAGTGCTAGAGCATCTAATCCGCATTTAACCTAACCACTCTAAATCGTCCGCCATTTTTATGCCCTATGGGGTTCAAAGAAAGATTAATAACGTCCGTACTGCAATGACGCGTTAAGAGCTCGGTACATATTGCTGTTTTTAATGGAATTTTCTATTATAACGACGGAGAAGCCATCGTGTAGCGACGCCTACAGAAAAGCAGGCTATGCTTAAATCCTTCGAAAATTCATTATTCGCATTTCTAGGCTGAACACGTTGTAGACACGATGCTACAAAAAATAGGTCGTCAATGGGCGTGTCCTTGGAGGCAAAATTTGCGATTTTGATACCTTCACCTGCTTCGCACGTGTTATGCATTTCCCCGCCGGCTTTTCACTCGATCAGAGCCTCCTCACTGCGCGTTGCAATTGCTACACAATACTGGCAGCAGCCTATTTTGCTCACCTGTGTGTCCACCACAATGCCGTCGACGTACGCCAGGAGAGGTCTCAAGGGAAGGACTCAAAAGAGAGCAATTGGTTATGCCTTCCTCCAAACAGCTTGAAAGTGATATTGCAGCGGGCTACTGTCTGGTGTGATATAGTGTAGTATTCTCACTGATTACTAGGTTAACTTTTTATTGGCAGAATAACATTGTCAGTCCGACGCACACGCGACTGGACTGATGCGAATGGTTCAAATCAGTTTCAGTTATATGAGTTTCTTCTACGTTTTTCGCCATGAATTGCACCGCCCTTGAAATGCAGTTTTGCTGCCAGGACCGAACCTCTGAACTCGTGCTTGCTAGCAGAGCACCACTGCCATAGCACAACTGTCGCATTTGAGGGTGGTGGATTAAGGCCTGAGCGGGGTTAGACGAACCAGGCTCGTCAACAGCCGGCTGTCCCTTCGGGCTCACGACGAGTCCAGCTTGTCTGTGTTCTGACGCTCTGTCTCTGGTTTAAAGCGTGCAGGGCTCGTTAAAAATTATTGTTAAAGGAGTCTCCCCCCCCCCCCCCTCCCTTAATACGCGTTGTTAGCGCGACTGCGGCGGGAGCCCTCGTTACCTGTATTGCGGCTCTAGCAACGCCGCTACAGTAAGGTTGGCGAGTGCGGGGGAGGCTCGTAGACCGCTCGCGGAACTGCCTCTTTCCATACGTTTCCTCTATCGGTCAGCCCGCACTGGGCCTCATCGATTATCCGCCTCTGGCTGCCCGCGGCCCGCAGGCTGCCTGCGGGCTTCCAGAGGCGGATAATCGAAAGGCCCAGTGCGGGCTGACCGAGAGAGGGAACGTATGGAAAGCTGCACCTCCGCCCGCACTGGGCCTCTTCGATTATCCGCCTCTGGTTGCCCGCTGCCCGCTGGCTGCCTGCGGGCTTCCAGAGGCGGATAATCGAAAGGCCCAGTGCGGGCTGACCGAGAGAGGGAACGTATGGAAATTTGCACCTCCGCCCGCACTGGGCCTCTTCGATTATCCGCCTCTGGCTGCCCGCGGCCCGCTGGCTGCCTGCGGGCTTCCAGAGGCGGATAATCGAAAGGCCCAGTGCGGGCTGACCGAGAGAGGGAACGTATGGAAAGATGCACCTCCGCCCGCACTGGGCCTCTTCGATTATCCGCCTCTGGCTGCCCGCTGCCCGCGGCCTGCCTGCGGGCTTCCAGAGCGCGGCGCCATCAACGCCTTTTTGGTGGCTCCCCAGAACTCGTTCGTTTTTCTCTGGCTGGACGGTTTCGGGCTGCCAGCGGGCAGCCAGTCTTGCCAGGACGATGTTTTGCTGCCAGCGCTAGCGCAACTAGCAGACGACGGCGCAATAGGAGGGCAGAGGGAAGCTCGCGCGGCCTTTTTTCTATGGACTAGAAGGACCGCGATTCTTCATGCGATCTTTTGCGCGATGCAGGCGCTTGTTTCGACTAAGCCACGGTGCACATCGTCTGTGTCGCCTGCAGTGACACCTTTTGCGGTAGTTCTCGCTTTTATTCATATGTATTGCGTTCGTATGTGCGATCATATTTCGGTCGTCTCACCACCTCGCAAGCACAAATGCTCGCTTCGTATTACGATCGCATACTTCTGATTCAAGAAATATTTCGGCTGTTAATTCGGTGCGCCTGGCTGATATTGCGATGGTGTTCGAGGCTTTTCACGAGAGCCGCCGGAGCTTCCAGGTCCGAGTACGCGCTAAGACGTTTGCATATATGTATGTGCTGAACGCGTTTTGCGAGGTTTTGGTTGAGCGCGATACGAGAGCGCATGGTCTTCATTGTGTTTGGCGCAGTGCAAAGGCGGAGATGCTTTGAGAAACGCCTGATTGAAACATGTCCTTTATTAAAAGCCCTGACGAGCACATTGCTCCAGGCATCTCTGCGGGCATATATGCATGGGCGTCCGGAGGGGGGGGGCAAGGGGGGGCGGCTGCACCCCCCTGGAAAATCACTCACTCGAACCGTGAGTGATGGCCGCACGCCAGGGGCGGTGGTGCGCTCAGCCAAAATGGTAAAAGCAGTGCCGCGTCGCGAGATGCTCGCGGCATACAGGGCGCTGGGAATCATCCCGGACAGTCTCGAAGCGCTCCTGTGGCCGCGCGGCAGTGCGCGCACCCGTGACAGAACAATGGTGAGCCTCTGTGCGTTCATCGAGCAGGCGGACTTGACTCCCCGCTTGCTCTACGCCAGGTAGTGCACGCGTGACACGAACGCTCCGTGGGTGCTACCTCGGACGGTATACGCGGCCGGGCGCCCCACCACGGCCGCTAGTGCAGTGTGCCGCGCGCGCGATTAATCCGAGACAGGACGCTACGTGCGCGCGGCTATGTACATACAGTTTACTTCTTGTGTAAGTGATTGTGCGCAGTGGCCGCTCGCGCGCACTTATTTTCGGACAATGCTTGGACATTAGCGCGCGAGCGGCGCGAACTTGATTACTTTTGTATTTTGTAAATAGTGTACAAAGCTCTCCCCTGTCCTTTCTCGCTGTCGCTCCCCTCTATACTTCTCCTCACTGTCCTCTTCCTTTCCCTTTCGTTTCCGCGTGCTGCAGCTCGGGTGCTTAAGATATTAGATAGCAATTGCCGCGGCCGGCAACACTCTTTTGCTTCACTTTTTATTTTTAGAGCGCAGCTCTTTGGCGTCCGTTCCTGGGTTTCGCGTCGTCGTCGGCGTCGGCGTCGGCCTCGTAACCAGCTCCGCCCCCAATGTCACGCTTTTCAATTGGTCGAAATGCTCGTGACGTCACAGTGCGCGAATTTCAAATGGGGCCAATTGTACTTTGGCTAGTAACCATGCAACCAATCAAAGGGATCGTATAGTGATGCTGCAACTAAGTTGGACTGAGTTTAGTTAATTGCTTAATTAACGAATTAGCCTAATTAATATAGAGGAGAATGAAGAGGTCAGAAGAAAAGAAAAGAAAGACGCGCGCCGCAGCGACAACAGCGTCCGCGGAAGGAGACGCTGCTGAAAAAAAAACAGATAAGTACGAAGCCGCGTTCCCTCCACCACCACGCACTTCCCCACTCAGTAACACGTTGCTCGTTTCATATACGTTGTGTCGAACATCCTAGACAGTTCCAACAATTGACAGGTTAATGACAGAACACGATGGATAGAAATACAATAATATAAATATGAAATAGCCTAATTAACCTTTCTAGTTAGACCGCATAAATCAATAAAACCGAGAACGAAATTGGTCGAGTTGGGGAATCGAACCAGGGTCTCCGGAGTGCGATACGAGCACGCTAGCCACTCCGTAATGCCAGCTGAATGGTTTGGAATGTACAAAGGCGCGTCTAGCTAATACGGCGTCTTCGTTCACTCCCATCTTTCCCCCTTTCCCTTACGGCGAGGTGCAGGTGTCCACCCAGATATGCGAGAGAGATACATTTCCTTTCCTCAAAAAATAAATTTACCGTCCAGCAAGGCGTACAGCCGAATTGGCGATGACGTTCTGTGGACTCCCTGGCAGCGTTGCAAGACGCTGTCGCGTTCCACTCTTACAGGCGAAGCTTAACATGTTAATCACACATCAGTAACACACGCAGACAGCCAATGGACGCGTCATTCGCTGGCAGCACTTGATTCATCATTCACAACCACATTCTTAACGTACGCTCCCTTGCCGCACATGCCAAGGACGTACACCACGATCACATTCTGCGCCATTCCTCTGTACTTTGCTTTGCTGAAACCTGGATGGATCCCGAAGAGCCTCTCGAAATCATAGATTTCCTATACTGCTGTGGTGCTCGCAGAGACCACAACAGAGCGGCGGGAGTCGCTATCTACTTGCGCACAGGTCTCTCTGCAATACCAGTCGAAATGTTTGGCACGTCACATGAAGTTGGCGAACTGTGCGTGGCGAACTGTGCGCCGCAAAGTTGCCCAACGGCTTGCTGGTAGTAGCTGCCTACTTCGCCCCTACCGCACTCACGAAAGACGTCGTGCACTTCCTGCAACTCGCATTAACCGTCCATCGATCCACACCGATGTTAGTAGTGGGGGACTTTAATGTTGACATAAAGACAAACAGCAATTTCCTAACACTTATGCGGGAGAACATCCCGTTCCTCTCGCTCGTAACGCGTCCCACGGCTGTGACAACCTCGCGAGGCACTTGTATAGATCTCGTCTTTGAGAATCAAGCATTGCTGTACCAAGTCGAACATATATCAGTCTATTTCTCCGACCACAAAGCTTCCTTCATGACTGTCAAGAACTGTTAGTGGAGTCTTTGTTAACGGAATACGTGTGAAAAATAAAAAAAAAATTCTGTGATAGCGCATACATGTGTTGCTCGATTTCTTTGCATCAATCTATCGAAAAGGTGAAACAGCTTATTTGCTGCGCTCAAATTTCGCATTAGGAAGTAACGTAATCGTCGGTAATTTTTTTTAAATAAACCACTACCACCACCACCATCGTTAGCTCTACAAAAGGGCGACCTGTTGCAGACATGCAGCGGCGCCGGCGAGCATGTATTTCGAGCCGTCTTGAGATGGGTGTCTGTTTCTTTGATCTCTAGAGAGATAGCGACACGGAGGCAGACAGTGCACAGGGCATGTTGTTTTCGCCTTCGTCGCTCGCTATAATCAGGATACGTTAGTACGCCGGCCACCGATGAATTCTTTAGGAGGGAGGGACAAATCAGCCCTGTCCACCCCCGCTTTGTCGGGCTGCTCAAGGGGCAAGCGGGCGATGTGTTGGCGCCGCCGCCGCTCAGTGTCTCCTCCGATCCACGGGAGAGCGCAGTTGAGTAGAAGCGCCGCTTTCAGAATCTTCAGCAAAGGGGATTAGCTGCTTTTGTTCACGGCGACGCAGTCTCCAGAGGCGCCCCCACACCAGCGTTCCTTGCGTCTTCTCCGAAAACCAGCGCCTTTGGTCAACGAAGCCCGATGGCGCCTGCCTGGCTCGCCTGTCACCTCTGGCTGGGCCTCAAATCCCAACAGCGCTTATGAACTGTGCGATGTCAGTGCATGGTAAAGAGATCCAGGTGGTCGGCATTATCCGGAACTCTGTACTACTCCGTCCCTCATAGCCTAAGTCGTTTTGGGGCTCTGAACCCCATAAAAACACAACAACAAATTTTCCGACCGTAGTGGCGAGTGTCCCTTCCCCTCGGAAGTCGCGCGGCGTTCCTTTCACCCCCAAAGTGCGCATTCCGGGATATTCCCTAGCACGTGTGCGCGCCTCTGTGTTTGTGCTTCGGTGTGTTTAGTGGCCGGTTGTCAACGAAGATGAGAACAACCACGACAGCGGACGAGAAAACGACGAGCGGCGAGCAGTGTGTGTGCGGTTGCTCGACTGTGCGGATGCGCGAGCAAGATGGACCGAGGTGTATGAAGCGGCGAGCGTGCATTTATCTTGTAAATAAGTTTTCGTTGTATATATAGTCACCTTCTGTTTTCAACGTACGCGTTCAACCGTTTTTCCAATCAATGTGTATGATGAGTGTGCACCGAGAGCGTGTAATGAAGCACGGAAATGAATTTATCACCCGTGTAATTACGCAATTCGCCCAGAAAAATCCGAGCCGCCTACACTTGCTGTTCAAGGAAGACTGACGAGGGACTGTAGTTGCGTGTTTGTGAACATATTGTGCTGTGTGCTGGTCACCAATCCGGCTGAGTCGAGAACCCGTATGCAGCAAGACTGAGCGCTCTTCTCCACGAAGTGATAGTATCTTTTTGCATTTTTTAGTAATTTTAATTGTTTCTTCGTTGATAAACTCCAATATATCTCTCCTAGCCACGATTTAATTTGCTGTTTGTAATTTTTCTTTCATGTGTGTATTTCCCTTCTTTTTTATTTATATATAAATAAATGAATTTACTCCGCAAATAGCGCCTTTTTGCTACGAACACCCCCCCCCCCCCCTCCGGCGCCAAGAACCAATGGAGCCCCCCCCTGCAAAAAATTCTGCGGACGCCCTTGCATATATGTGGACACAGTTGCCACTTACGGCATGCGATCGAGGCGAGTGCCGATTCTGTCGTCGCCAACTGTTGTACAGCTTGATGCTCGGGCCTTCTGCCATATATTCGTAAAGTGTCTGAGAAGTACCGTAGGCATGTACCTCCTCACGTTTGACTCATTAAAGTGATAAAGAAGAACCCCCCAGCTCTGATTGACCACGCAAGCGCACGCGGTGCAAGTTCTCTGCGGTAAAGCTTCAGCATTATAGATGCAACACGAAACTAAATTCGTACAGTACACCTTCTTGTTATAGATGAACGTTCAACAAGCTGTTATGCGCTTTTGTCGAGATTATGCGTGCATTCCTTGCCCGCAGCAAAAGCCGGCGGCGGACGCACTACAGTTGAACGGAACGTATCTCGATTCTTTTCTGATTACAGCTTACAGGAAGCAGTTCACAGGCGTAAAAATCGCAACGACCACAGCAGAGTCAAACACCATGCAGGGTCGATCGTCTGCGGTCATACCAGTCATCCTCACTGCGTAGTAAACAAGCGCGATAATTTCGAGAGCACGGCGAGTCGTTTGACAAACAACGCACGGTCAGTTTTTCCTTCCTATGTGGTGTCGACTGAAATACGTTAGATTGCGATCGCTCATCGCATGCTCTTGAGGAGTTCTTGAAGCTTACGCAGCAAACTGTGCACCGAATGCACACGCTCACGTTGTCGTCGCCGATGTATACGGGTGCGAGCACGATCAGCTCTTTGTTCTGCAGTCTGCGGCAGCCCTCAATAATTTCAGGTCGTCGTTTTCGATACCAGGTAGCCGATTTCTGCCTTAGGCGTGCGTAGCAACGAGACACAGCAGATCGCGAAGCTACGGAGAGCATCTGCCCTCCGTGATCCGCGACTTGCTTGCCGCCGTGATTGCTGGCTGGCTGGTTGCGGTGGCCGCCAGCCCATGTAACCATGGTGCGTTTTTCTGTCAGAGGGGAACTTTCGGGCGGTCAGTGGGCTGCTCGAGCGCGGTAAATTGAAGAGACCCACTGTTGCTCAAGGAAATATCGCCTTGCGTCGCCGGTGTGCTCCACCGTCCCCGCTCCCGACGCTCGGGTGCCATCGGCGCCGGAATCACGTGAGCAACCGCACGGCGGCAATGAACACGCGCTGCTCGTGCCGTGTCTTTTAATGCAGTTGCCTTTGAGTGCTCTTGGAGGCTCTACATCGTTTAACAGCGGTAAAACCTTACCACTGTTTTGACCGGCGTGATGCCTTTAGTACCAATTCTGGCCAAAGATAGACGACAGCCTCGCAAATTATCTTAACAGAAGATAAGCAGGTAAAGCAGGAACAAAGACGCCTAGCGAATTTCTTAGCGTATAAAATCTGTTCTTCAGACACTGAAGGAAGCCTTCGACACATTTTGGGGAGGTGCCAACAACCACTCGCCTCTCATTGTAGCCGTAACTGCCAACCGCTAGCATCGAAAGAAATTAGTACACAGGATGCCTCCCGTAAAGCATGTTAGCTCACTGGACGACAAATGTGGCTTTAAGCGCACACGTGTTGATGCTTCACCGAGGAAGCTGTGCAAAGCAGAGAGAAAGCGACGGTCTGCAGCATGAGCCGTTTTGAGCGGTGGCACGCTGGCGATCCTGTGGCGTTATTTTTGAAACTGTACTGTCACGGAGCTTAACTTTTAGATTTCTACACGCATTAGGCAACAAGCGACATTAGATTACTTTATCGAGGCTGCCACAAGCATATCCGTTCGCAAGTAGGGCTAAAGATCTTTATAGCGATTGAAAGATTATCATTGCCAGTTTATAAGGCCACTCCCTTCTACGCATTATCAGCAGCTCAGGCTGGCCGCTCTTGTCACCCCTTTAAATACGTGTGCTGCCCTACTTGCTCTGAGAAGCCCCTGCAGTCGATGCGCAGTGCACGTTCCTAAGCAAGCTGCGGGCGGAGGCGTCACAGTGCCAGTTCCGGCCAGCTGTCCTGGTCACATTTGTGTTTGACGTGCTGCATCTGAGGGAAGATGGCTGAGTCTTCATCTGAGTTGGAGTACGCCTTTCTGCCTACCGATGTGTGGCTGAACATTGTGGTTTACCTCGACGTCGAGTCACTCCAAGCCCTGCAAGAGAGCGATGTGGTCCCACGGGATCTTTGGGCCATGCCGACACTTAGCCGAACTGCTACGTTGAGCCGTCACTCAGATGCGTCTGCCCTGCTTCGCTACCTGCAGCAATGTGATGTACGTTCTCTCAGGATTCTTCGTCTCACCGGTTGCCTGATGGCTCTCCCTCAAAAGTTATTCCAGGCATTATCTGTCTGCGTACACCTGGCAGAGCTGTACTGCGTGAACTGCATTGTAAGTCCTCGGCGAATTTTCGACATCCTGACCACATCGATGCCGTGGCTGATCCGGCTCGAATGGTCGCTTTTTGATGAGCAAACGTACGGGGAGTGGTTCGACGATATCGGCAGCTCAGAGAATGAAGTCGTGGCGAAATTACGCCACATGTACGTAGAAGTCGCTGACGACTCTGCAAGCTGTCATCTCCTGAAGAGAATCCGGAAACGCTGCGACAGCCTGGAACATCTACACGTCCACGCGCTCCACGCAGACCGATCTGACGCGATAGCCGCCTGCTGGAACTTGGTTGGTCCCGAGTGGATGCTGGAAAGCTTCGCCTGCACTACGCAGGACTTCTCGGAAAATGGCGAATGGCTACTCGCGATGGCGCAGGAACTTCGAGTGCCACTGCCGGACCTGTGCGTCACCTCTGCCGTTTTCGGGAACGTAACCTATCGCATGCACCCGGTTGTCTCTTGCACGTGTGTACACCTGGCGGACGTGATCGCTTCCGAAGAGCTCGCTATTCCAGAAGAAGAGCTTATCTTCTGCGTCGCATGCTTCCCCGACGCGCCAACGCAGTTGGCAGAAGTCGCCGACCGACCGTGGTTGCGGCGTCTCCAGTCGCTGACTTTCGTCTTGCTTCCCGCCTCTGGAAGGATGGACGGTGATCGTCGGAGCCATTACGTCAGCCCAGCGCGCTCTCCGTCTTTGAGCATCTTTCTCTGCGCATGCTACAAACTCACCGAGCTCAACCTGAGCTTGGTTCATTTCGAGTCTGGAACGGATTTGTGCCAAATATTCCCATCAGAAGCCCTTCCGCTGCTGCGAGCTATCGCCCTTCGGCAGTGCGGCCTGCAGACGAACGCGTCTCTTCAACTCATCGCTGCTTCTTGTGCTAAGCTTGAAGAGCTTGACGTGCGCGGCGGAGACTGGACGAGCTCTGCTTGTTCGGAATGCTTTTTGTGTTCTCTGAACTTCACTGCTATCAACGGAGACACGGTCTCCGCTTTGCATCGTAGGACAAGGCTCCAGAGGCTTACACTGTTTTCAATCTACGGTCTCCGGTGCTACAGATTCTTGGCTGAGTGCAGGTTGGTGCGCCTGCGTCTGTTCTGGCCAGAGAAGAGCATGACTTGCTGCGATGGACGATCGTTCATTGCGTGGTTCAGTTCGAGTGAGCACTTGCGGTCCCTGACTCTGTTCAGTCCCAGCGTGGCCCTCAGGGCGATATGCAGCGAGCTCGGCTGCGCAGGCTTGTTGAATCTGCGCACCCTGTGTATCGTTTCCAGCGTCGAACCAAATGGCTGCGCTCAGAAGTCCATTTCCGAGCTGTCCAGGCGGCTACCCCTGCTAGAAACGGTACATGCGCACTACTGGGATGAAGATCAGCATGAACACCGTGTGACTTGGATTCGATGTTGGCGACTCAGCTGCGCGGGTGAAAGGCTGGAGATGGAAGAAGGCGCCTTCCATACGAATGCGCCGTGCTCACCTGATTGCACTATGGCGACGTTCATCGGACTGAAGAAGCCGCGGCACTAAAGAATGACACGCTTTGACAGTGTAGCCGTATTGGCAGAAAGCAGCTGATTAATTCCTTCTGCGTGCGTATCCTGCAGATTTACAATAATATGCACTGAACAGGGTCACCGATGTGCTTGACGTTCGGCACAACTTGACGTCGCTTATTAGGCATGGAGGCAAGGATTCACTTTGCTCGGTGCGTTAGGGATTTCGGTTGTCACCGGTGTTCGGATTTTAGCGCGTTCTTGTTGTGCGAGTTGTGATCGTTGCTGTATCTTCAGCCTTGCCATCTTTCATACCGTGCAGCAATGACGGACATCTTTCACCGTGCTGGACCGCGTTTCACTTATTTTTCGCATTTGATATCTTGGTACTTAGGCCCACTTTGGCTGTGGTTTTTAAACATTCCCGAGCACATTTCCATCGTAGGTGGCTTTTATGAACTATGCAGTTCGGAACGGTTGCAATTTTAGTTTTTTGACGAAGGGGGTGTGTTCCTCCGGTGTGCGAACGTGATGTCATTTTTTTTTGCTGTTTTTGTGTAGTGTCAACATGTGCTCACCTGACATGGCAAAATAATTTCGAGATGTCTAGATGCATGCTCAGCTCTTTTTATTTTGCTGCGTGAACTGTCGATGCTTCTTTATTGCGTGGGTATGCATTGGATTCCTCCATGTATTAAAGAGTCAAACATGACGGCAACGGCCTTTGTCATATTTCTTTCTTGGGCTGTTGCTCGGCTGCTGGCCCGAAGGACGGGGGTTCGATCCCGGCCGCGGCTGCTGAATTTCGATGAAGGCGAAATTCTAGAGGCCCGTGTACTGTGGGATGTCAGTGCACGTTAAAGAACACCAGGTGGCCGAAATTTCCTTAGACCTTGACTACGGCCTCCCGCATTGCCTGGGTTGCTTTGGGACGTTAAACCCCAATAAACCAAAGCAAACCTTTCTTGGGTTGTGTGCTTTTTGATTGCTGGATATTGCGCGGCCTTATCAAGAGTTTTCTCCCCGTGAAGAAAGATTTACCTGGCGTATGGTCGTACAGGGGATACTGTGTTGTGCCCAATGATTCTACAGTGCTCGGGGGCAGGCACTTCTGGGCTTTTCGGGGCTCATATCGCAGATAAACGTGCCTAGTTCAGTCAGTATGTTCCGAGTCGTGTGAATATTGCGTGGGATCGCAATTATTGATAAGGAATGGTAAGACGCATTATTTATCTCTATCGGTGGGCACCCATACCTCTGGATTGCTCCAGGCTATTTTGGTTCACCTGGGATTTCTTAACGCACAGCAATCCGCGCGCTTAACACGAATGATGGATAGCGTGGTTTAGACAGGCGCCGGCGCCACGAAGCGCTAACCGCCGGTTGTTGGATAATGCTGTCTGCAGGAGGGGGTACCGAAAAGTATCCAAACTGTTTTTTGGTGGGCACAGCTTTTATAGTACCGCGTTTTGCCGCCAAGGGCGCATAAAGCGAACATCCCAGAGTCGGTAAGCAGACTGCTGTCGCTAAATAAAGTCAGACTATTGAGTGATCACTGTTTTGTGTCAGTTGTTTTTGCGATGGTTGATTTTCGTGAACAGCGTGCGGCGATGAAATAGTTTTTCTTGCTCGGAAAAGGTGGAGCGGAAACTATTGAAATGTTAAGAACTGGGTACAAGGACGATGCTATGGGAGTAACTAAAGTTTTCATTGATCAAACCCCAAATCAAAGCAACAATCAAGCCCCTGGAATACTTCTTGCTCGCCTCGGCCCAGGAAAGCTCGTCAGGCGAAATGGAGCCTCAAAACAAGTGTTATTTTTTAGTTGTGAAAGAAGTCGTACATTCCGAGTTTGTTCCGCAGTGTCAGACAATTAACCAGGCTTTCTACTAGGAAGTGTTCAAAAGATTACGCAACAGTGTGCGGTCGAAGCGGACTGATTCGTGGCAGTCGGGTGACTGCTTTTTCTATCATGTGAACCCCTGTTGCCACAGCCCTGTCCGTGCGACAGTTCTTTACCAAAAATGGTATTACCCCTGTTCCTCACCTCCCATACTCACCCGACCTCGCCCAGTGCAACTTTTTTTTTGTTTCCTTGTTGAAAAACACACGAAAGGAAAGCGTATTGCTGATGTTGCTGAGGCGAAGAAAGACACGACGCAGCCGCTGTCAAGCAGCACAAAAGATTTATTTCAACAATGTTTTTGCAAAATAGAACGAAAGATTTGACAAGTGTATTATTGCAAGTGGAGAGTACTTCCTCGACAAGCGAGGCCGCAACAGCGAGCGAGAAGCCGAAGGAATTGGCAGTGGTTTAACTATTTTAAACCTAGTTGTAGTAAAAGCTCCATTGCACTTGGCTACATTTGATTAAACGCCTGAAAGGCCCCTCAGGCGTTTCAGGGAGAGTCAGCCGCGCTCTGTCTCCCGCACTCGTACCTCTTTTTAAAGGCGGATGGCACGAAGTGAATCAACCTGGCTGATGTTTACTTTTTCACGGGATTCGGCTTTCTTAACATCATTGCCTCGTTCCGCTCGACAGAGCACAGATTCGTCCTGCTTGCAAAGGATATATAGGTGTTGTCGCTTAAATGCGTTTCATATTACGTTTTGCAGCGCTAATACGTACGGCAGGTAAAGGCGACACTGCTCCGTGCATTTCTGCCTCTGCCTAGCTGCTACTCATGCATACCGGCAATCTGCTGTTTAAGTTTTTCATGATGAATGTGAGCGTTGCTGTGGACGAAAAATCCTATTATGAGCTCGTTTCGCGCCAGAAAATACACGGCACCGTCGTCCTCGGCGAAGGAGAAAAGTAAAAAAAAATGTATGAGGCCCATGGCAGCTTATGAAACCTTCGACATTTACTACAACAAAACTGACTATATAAAAGAAACCAGGCAGAGCAGTTGCTGTGGCCATCGGCGCCATTTTCTTTGGGTATTGGGTTCGTCCTCTTGGGGCGAAACCAAATTTCCGACGCGTATATTTACAATCGGCAACAGAGGATATATATAATCCCGCTCGACGGACGAAATACAATCCAAGCGCGTCACAATCGCGGTACTCGGCTTGAAATAATAATTGGGAAGAAAAAGGCACCCATATGAAGGCACAATACGCATGCGACGCTGTATACCATGAGAAAAGCTCCAAACGCAACAATTTTCCCGTTGCAGTCCAGATTTAGCGGGAGCCTAAACAGCTGGCAAAACACACAAACCATTGGGTCATGGCGGCGTTTATATCTTGGCCACTTTTTGTGTGAAGCCGCCCTAAAAAATTATCTGCACAGTCTATAGACTATCCAAAGACTTGTCTATATTCTGTAGCCTTTCTATAGACAAGTGGTACAGACTAGTCTACAGGCATACAAACCCTATCGACAGTCTATAGACAATGCATAGATTTATGGCCATACACTTTTAATAGACTTTTGTCGATAGACGGTCTATGGACAATGAATAGACAAAAGCAAATATCTATAGGAGGGATATAGTCTATAAGAATCTACGGACATTCTATAGACCATTTTTGTAAGCGTTGCAATGGCAGCTTCCCTCTAGAGGCAGTATATTAACTATATGGTCGGAGCAGCAGCGCTGCGATCTATAGACAATGCATAGATTTATGGCCATACACTTTTAGTAGACTTTTGTCTATATACGGTCTATGGACAATGAACAGACAAAAGCAAATATCTATAGGAGGGCAGTATAGTCTATAAGAATCTACGGACATTCTATAGACCATTTTTGTAAGCGTTGCAATGGCAGCTTTCGCTCTAGAGGCAGTAGATTAACTATATGGTCGGAGCAGCAGCGCGGCGACTGCAGCTGCGGCGAATCACGTGGTCTGGCTTCACAACTGCACCTCCGGCGCTTCTCCTGATGAAGGTCAAACTGCAACACCCGATGACCTTGGCGAAACGCGCAGAAGTGGAGCGCTCGCTCCAAAACGCCTCCTTCAGGACCACGTTGTCAACATGGTGATCGAGCGCAGGGCAAAAAAGCAGTCAACTCAAACTGCTTACTAGCTATCGTGAACCGCCGCAGACATATTGGCAGCACGATCTCGCACCTGGCGACTGACTCTTCGCACTCTAGTGCCGCGGAGCAAATGGACGCCTTTCGCATTTTGCCTGCATTAAAACGCGGCCACCGCGGCTTCGCGCTGATTGACCGAACGCGAAATAACCACTGAGCTGATCATGACGGCTGCCAAAGCGCGCGGTATTATTGCCGCTGCTGAGAAAAATTATATTCTTTGAAGCCACAAGTTTTTTTCGTCGTATGCCGCAAGTGGCTCCTTACTCTCTGCCGTACATGATATGTGAGGTGCAGGCGCGAAGGCTTTATCCAATGAGAGCGTAAGAAAGAGTTTAGGAGAGGGCTTGGTGAACGGAAATCGGGAAAGTTTAGTGGCACTAAGTCCAATGGGGTGTTTATATAACGCTATTTACTGCTTTTTAGAGAACTGTCGGGCGGTCCTGGTGTCATGAAGGCGAGAAAGAAAAAATGGCTCAACTCAGCCGAGCCAGGATATACAGAGCGAATGCTCTGTTAAGCTTGCTTAAACACGGTTTCCCTTTGCCTCATCTTTAGTGTTTCAAGACTTCAGTGAAAGGAAATCAGGTGATGCAGCACGTTCCACAAATGCAAGAGCGAGTGTCCAGAGCGGCATGACCGCCAAGCGCAAGAGCGAATCACGGGACATATCACATGCCACAACTGGACAGGAGGAGTGGCCGAGCAGCAGCCAGCGCAGCGGCGGACGTGACTGCCAAGCGCGCTGCTGTGGCGTCGGCGAGTCACATGGCATGACGTCGTAGTCACATGCGGCGCGCGTCCCGTTCGAGGTCAAATCTAAGATCGAGTTGACCTTCAGGCTCAGTAAGAGAGGAGTAGAGATTTTCACTCTAAAAAGCAAAAAGCTAACAAAATGATGTTAACGACTAACATCATAGCGCCGGGCAAGGAAGTGACAAATCAGTCGTGTCGTGCAACTGAACATGAATGTTTGAAATGCTGGTTTTCCTGATTTTTTACTCACTGTTCTGTGTCACCCTATGCGGTGTGCATACTTACGCTTAAGGGCCATTACTGAATGGTCGTTAATCATCTCGTGCTTGTGCGTAACGTTAACTTAGTTATTTGTTGATATGACTTTCTAAATTATTTATTTTAACCCTCACCTCTTTGTTTCCTAGTTTTCATTTCAACCACCTCCTAATCTCAAAGAATTCGTTATGCACTTTCTCTGATTCCTCAGTTTTATCAGCCATTTGAGATAAGTCTGGATGAATTTTTCTCCTGTTTGATCTGCACCAAACTCTGGCCAATCCCTCACCGTGGGTGTGTGCCATTGCTTCAGAGGTAACAAGAACTTTTTTCACTCGTTCCGCCTTCGCGCTGTTGCACTCTTTAACTGCAGTCAGCGCACCACGGGTAGAACCACTTTCCTCGACCGCTGTAAACGACTCCACATTTTGTATTGTTGTAAACACACAATCGCGACTCATAAGCTCGGCGTCGATATTTTTTAACTAATGTCTAGTATTAGCGATTTTCTTCTTGCCTTGTCGGTATCCTAATTCCTTCCTTCCTTCCTTCCTTCCTTCCTTCCTTCCTTCCTTCCTTCCTTCCTTCCTTCCTTCCTTCCTTCCTTCCTTCCTTCCTTCCTTCCTTCCTTCCTTCCTGAATTCATTCATTCATTCATTCATTCATTCATTCATTCATTCATTCATTCTTTCGTTAATTCAATCTTTCGTTCATTTTTTTCTTTCCTAATTTTTTTCGCCTTCCTCTACCTTCCTCCGTCCATGGTAGAGAGAGGGTGTGGTAGATGGTCCTTGGCGATCACAAAATGAACAAGGGAGGGGAAAACCTCAGGTTGCTTGAGCCAACGTTTCGACAAGGGGACTTGTCTTCGTCTGGGTAAAGCGTTCATCATTGGCAGGGGCGATCACAAAATGAACAAGGGAGGGGAAAACCTCAGGTTGCTAGAGCCAACGTTTCGACAAGGGGACTTGTCTTCGTCTGGGCAAAGCGTTCATCATTCAACTTCATTCATCATTCATCGTTCAACTTCCGTCTGTCTTCTTTATTAATCCTTTCCTCTGTGTCCTTTTTCTTTCTTTCTTTGCAACAGAACAAAGTGTTCAGAGCGTGGTCGTCACGAGACGAGACGTTGAAAGCGAGTAAGTAGGTCTTTATTTTATAATCTTTCTTGGTGCAGTCCTTGAAACAGATTTAGTTGAGCCTGGCAAAAAAAATATCACTTACATCGGTGTAGGGGACTTAAATATGCGACGGTTATGCTTTGCAAAGCTATTTTTGTTTATGAATCTTGGAAATGAACGTTGTCAGGCAAAGGTTTGCTTATAATCGTTCCCAATATGGCCTCGCGGCAATCCCGAACCAAGCGGCCGCAGATTTTAGGCGTGCACAAGAACATTTCCAGAGCTGTCTGCGGATTGCTGGCTCGCTTCATTTTGACTCATCAGATGTGCATAGTTTTGCAGTATACTGTTGCATCTACACCATGCAACTGCATCTACATAGAAATGATGATGCTGATTTCATCTGTAGCGGCCTAAGGAGAGCATGACCAAAGGGCGCCATGGCTAGTGTATTTGGTCTCTTCCAGAAGAGTTGAAGGACTCGTTTTCTGAGCATTCCACTCTAGAGGGAGCCCAGCGCCCGGCCAGTGTAGAGTGGCCAGGGCAAAGCTTGTGCCTAATGGAAAATAACTGCGTAACCGGTAAAACTGTCAGTATGAAATTAAATGGGACGTGTGAGAAGATAAAAAAAAACATCTTTCTTCCGAACTTTCGAAAGGTTTGATGTTTCGAGAGGTAAATTCAGGGCGAACATATATGTATGCATCTCTAGATCGATCCCAAGGAAACACTTGAATATACTTTTTATCATGCTACAGATTATTTGGTCGAGGTGGAAGAATAATTGTTTCTAATTAAATGCTTCGCTTGTTCTACGACGCAGAGAGAAGGAAGAGGACCGACGGGTGTGCTTCATCTTGTGCTGCAACTGCTGCCTCTGCATCGTCATGATCATCCTGCTGTTCATGCTTATGCTCAAGTTCACGAGTAAGGAGACAGCCGCTGCTTGCTTAGTGAGGTTAAAATACGCAACCATCCCTGCTGGCTTCGAGCAGTTATCTCAAAGACTGAGCATTCTAAAAACAGCTGTCGTTCACAAGCACTTTGGTATACCTGTCTTAAATGGCAGCTTACACCAATAGGAGGGCGCGAGCACTCTTCATAGACACCACGGAGCAAGTTACCGAGCCTTTCCTCGCCTCGTAACCGCCTCGCCGACCCGTCTATTCATGGGAGCTCCCATGCACCGAAGGTCTGTGCGCTCTGTGATGTCAGTGCACTTTAAAGATCCCCAGGTCGAAATTATTCTGGAGCCCTGTACTGCGGCTCCTCTTAATTCCTTTCTTGTTTCACCACCTCCTGGATACCTTCGCTTCCGGTGCGGTTTGGGTGCCCACCGAGATGCGAGTTACTGTGCCACTTACTTTTCTCAAAAACCAATTTTCAGTTGTTTTTTTCTTCAACAGGAAAGAAATTGATACACTGTTTCGTACTTGGATGAATGCCTCAGCTTCTCCTTTAGGGAATGGAGGTAAGGGAGTTTGAAAGAAGGAAGAGGGATAGAGGGTCCTTAGGGAGGGTTGGGGGGCAATAAATTGGTCTTGACGAAACGTGAACTGCATCGTGAGAGCCGCTGACACTAAGAAAAGGAGAGCAGGGGCCTGGGAAATGCGGCGTGAAGCCCTCCGCATCATAACGCTTTGGTTGCGTCGTGGTTGCTCGCTGGGTGTTTACTGTGGGCCACGGAGATAGACGTGCTGTGGGCTCGGCTAATGAGGTCGGGAACGCTTGATCAAAGCCCGGCTACAGGGGCCGTGTTTCGATGGAGGCGAAATGCAAAACCAATCGTTTGTTGTGCTATCCCAGTGCCTGATAAACATATCCAGGTAGCGATAATTGAGAATCCTCGATTATGGGGTGTCTGCCCCTGCCTTCTTACAGTCCGTATGTGAGCCCCTCCCTCTCGGAGTGGTTGAGGTATAATGGTATATGTGAGACAGCTACTGCGCTTTTCCTTTCCTCAGCAAAGCGAAGTTAAAATTCGCTAGCTTAGCGTTTCGATCTTGGAGACGATGATGAAGCACTCAAGCTTCGGGGTGCTGCACGCTTCAGGATCGGGATGGGAAATGAGAGGGAGAAGGATGTTAAGAGGCGAGAAAAGGCCCATTCCTGCAGTAGTCTAGAAATCTACGTGATGGAAGCGCGCGAACTCGTTCTTATGCGAAACTGGGCGCACAGGATGTAACGATACGAAAGCCCTGTTTCGGCCACCATATAATTCGCAAGCAGGGCGCGATATGCCTTTTTTTTCATGTTTTTCCCGGTCTGTCGGTGAAAAACTCGATTATTTTATGCGCGAATCATGCGTGTACACCACCACAGCTAAATAAATAGCCAGGTTATAGTTGACGCCAATTCGATCCTCTCACAGTATGAAAAGTCCTTACTTCTGAATACTATGCCAAAAACGTACATTCCGCGGGGTTTGCCTCTGGCTCATGCATAGTACTCTGCATTGCACCACCAGCACTCTTGAGCTCATCCCTCCCGAGCAGAGGTACTTCCATGAGTGTTACAAGAGCACCATTGCGCGCTTAAAAAGCATCTCTTGTGAGCTGTATGTATTTGACAACGGGTGTACTCGACGCATGCTCCTGATGCAACCAGGAAAAGAAAGCCGTTTGAAGAAGCGTAGCTTGTTGGGCCAGTTGGTGCATGGTAAGTAGAAAACCAGCGGAAAGGACGCGTTCACAAGGTGGTTCATGGCAAAAGAGTACAGTTTCATGAATGGGACGCAAGTTGCCACATGCAAACTTCCCTAACTTAATAAATTGTCTTATTTATGTTTTGATAGCGTTTGTGGTTGCTCTCGCGCCCGTGCGCCCTGTTCTGTTGGCGATTCACCAAGTAAAGAATATTTCAGTTGTGTTCCAGCGTTGTCCTATGTACTTGTCCTCCTTGTTAACGCGTCCTTTCCGTTTGTTTTCTGCTTGGAAAGCCGTTTTTGCGGGATATTTTATAGTCTTCCAGGACTTGAAAAACGAACTAATTCAGCCTCTGGAGCATCAAAAAACTCGCCAAGTCCACCCGCTCTAATGCCTTCGAATGCAACCTCATGCTCGTTGGATTGCAAAGTTCCGGCAGCTCGATACTGTCGACTAGTTCTTTATCTAACATTTCCGACTACTCCAACATGTGGGTTTGACGTGCCACCGCACTTCTGTTGCAACTGACGCCGTGCTGTGTGTCGTGCCGAGGCGAGAACGATTACTGCCCGGAGGTGACAATATGATGATATACTGCACGTTATTTGACCCGCTCTCTTACTTTGCCTTCTTTTTTTCTACATACAGGCGGAGAACTGGAAGATAGTAAGTCGGCATCATTATCGTCCTTAACGTGAGCAAGAATTGTAACGCGGAAGTATGTAAAGTTAAGCGTTTGGTGATGGCTCATACTTGGAAAACAGCGGAGGCTATGACGCACTGAACGGAACAGTGGTCGTCCACTGTTTTCCTTCTACTTTGCCTTTTCCGGCGTTCTTGTCCCAGTTTGAGCAAGAACCCTGATTAGCCTGCTGCAGTGGCTAAGTGTCTGTGGTGTTCGGTTGCTGATTACAAGGTCGCGGGATCGAATCCCGGCCGTGACGACCGCATTTTATGTAGGCGAGACGTAAAGATGCGAATATGCTGCGCATGCCAGCGCACGTTCAAAAAACCCCACATAGTCTATTTTAATACAGAGATCTACACTACGGCGTCCCACGCAGGCAATATGTTGCGTCGGGACGTCAAACCAAATATACCGCTGGGAAGATGTCACCGTTGGCGCTTACTGTTAACAAACGTTGCGAGTAACTGCAGCGAAGGTCAACTTGGGCAACTCAATTCGAAACTAAGGCCTATACTGAGCCCCTCAAGATTAGTACATTTCCTGTCGGCCACGATACCGCACAATTTTTCGTAGTCTACTGGGGCTGCTTGTGCAGAGGCAGCTCAGTGGTAGTGGTAGCCACGCATGGAGGCACTACTGTGCTCACCACTTCGCGAAGCAGCTATCGCTCTTCGCTCATCGTAGCGTTAAGGTAACCAGCTTTAATTTCATTGACAAGATCTCATCTCTTATTCATCAATCCGTGATGTTAGTTTTTGGTCTTAATTCTATCCGCTCTGTCAATATCGCCTCTTAATTTACATTGTGCGCATGTCACAAACGTCGTCAAACGCATCAACAAGAGGATCGGAAGCATATACATAAGCGTAGAAGTAAACAAAAAAAAATCTAGGGCCACTTGGCTCTCATGGCAAAACGAATAAATTTTAGAATATGTGCAAGGATTATTTTTTTAGCGTAAGCACCATTTCTCGAACACAAACCTTGAAGGTCACGCTACGCTGCATATATTACTTTGAAATGGCTTAGATAATAAAAAAAAAACAAGAAAATTGTGGCGTAGGCGGCGATCGAACGCGGGCGCCCGGCATCCCAGTCGGCGACGCTTCCACTCCGCCAGGACTGTTCGGATGTTGGAGAATCAAGGCGCGTCAAGTGAATGCATATATATCTAAGAAACGTATCTTCGAGATATGTACTGAGGCGTGCATGAATAATTTAATTGCGAGCATGTAAATTGCAGATATCTCAAGGAAGCGATTAGCGAAGTAGGTTTCTGGTGAATTCCCTTCATGGATGGCGTACAGTCGCAGCGCCATCATGTGACACCCACTGAAACCCCAACACGAAGTATACCTGATGGTCCAGCAGATGGCGCGACCAAGCTTTCGCTCCAACTAACCAGGTTCAGCTGAGTTGATCTAATGCCGATTTTTTCTACGGGTGCACATGGTAAGACTTCAATCGTGGTAGTGAGAGGAAGGAGCGGCAACAGGACGTAATGAATTTTATCAGGTAACGAGACTGCGAATATACCTGCTTTCTAAAGCTGCTCATTTTCCTTCGTTAGGCGACAAGACCCTGAGCCCGAAGTATAAGCCGGGTGGGAATACAGGTGGCGGCGGCGGCGGCGGCAACGGCGGAAAGAGTGAGTACAACGAAACTTTTACCGAGTCCCAAGCACAGATAAACAAAACTGTGATCTTGTTTACTACGCTCTTAAAGAAAAAAATGCGATAGCATTTTGAAGTTGGCACACCAGGAAATATTTCAAAGGACTACCCAATTTCGGAAGCAACCTCGCCAGGGATAGTGGATTGAAGTGGATTAGTGGTGTTTATTAGGCGAAAATAAGTGGATTAGTGGTTGCAATCATGTGGGTTGGTGGGGATTAAGAGGTGAATTAAGGTGGGTTGGAAAGGATTAGTGGGTGGGTAAGGTGGAATAATAGGTCGGGTTTGTATATCGAACATGATTATCCAATGGACCCTACTCGAACATTCTAATCCTCAGATTTTTGAATTTTGTGGTGCTGCACGTCACGGCCCTGTCGACCAATCAGAGAATGTCTTCACGGAAAATATCAGTGGTGTTTGCGAGAGGGACAACCTAAATGGCATCGAATCAAACCCCCCGGCGGTTACCACACTCTGTAACGCAGAATTCTGCGACACTGGAGACTTATAGAATAGGGTGATCCCATTGGTTAGGGGAAGAGGGGAATAGCAGGGTGCCAGTGCGCAGACGCAGGACAATAGTGCCCCTTCGGTTACTGTCCTGCGCATTCAACCCTCCGCTATTCCGCTACATCCCTAACCGATAGGGTCACCCTATTTTAAAGGTCCCTATCTTAAGAGACATATCTGTGACGGTTGAGGCGGCGTTCACCTCGTTACACAGAGCAGCCCTCTCTAACTCCGAGGCACGAACACCGCCAGCTCAAGGTCATGCCCCTTCCAACTGAGGATGCCAGAAACAACGTAGCGCGATGAATGGCTCCAATCTTCTTTACGCCTTGTTTCTTCGTGTTACGTCTTCAATGAAAACTCCTCCGACGCTACAGAACCGGCAAACGCATCCTTATGTGCTGTCGGAGAAAGCAAGAAGATTCACGTTTTGGGTTCGTTGGTGGGTGTTCCAACAAACTGAAAAGTGGCCGTAGCGCCTTTGCCTCAGTGGTATTCTCGTTGATCAAGATGTGAAGGAGGGGAGTTTTAGATAAATTACGACCTCCGTTAGCGATGCTCTTTGATTTGAAGATTATCCCTTAATAGATGACGTCGTAACGAGAAGAAAGCAATATTGCGTTATATAAGCGCTACCCTTTCGTCAGAGCGTAAAAAAGAACACGCGCGTCCTTATGGTATATTGCATGCTTTCGGCAAGAATGATGTGGATATCTGTTGAACATCGTATGAACGAACACGAATGCCTACGAAGAGTTGGATTCAGTTGCGGGTGTCTACTCTAAAAGCGGGCGAAAAAGCTTCGGTCGAAGTCTCACCGAAGTCCTCGAATGCTTCGTGTGGAGACGGAACTACAGCCTGAGTTTCATGTAGGGCCAGCGCCAGCCGCTAGAGGCGCCGTTGTTTGCGCGAGTGCCATAAGCCGCCGTAAGACTCGCCCGCAGCCGTTATAATTCTGGTGGTGTTTCAATCTAAAGGTTCAAAAATTTCAGTGATCGCCTTTATAGCTCAGCTCTGAGCAGTTAGTTTTCAAGCGTAATCTGTGGCTTCCATCAAACAATGACTGAAAATAAATGAGCAACGCTATCAGCGGAAGAATGCCTCACCAGAGCACATGATTTTCGTTAAAATCGCTGCTCAGCTTTTGAAAACTCCATGTTGCTCGGCCCAAAATTCTCAATACGGCAGGAAACATAGAGCACCCATTGCGCGAGTAAAATATTTCGAGCGAGAAATAATTCGAACCACAGGGCCCTTTGCACGTCTCCTGCCTTCACTCAACTCTCTCATACCACAATACGAGCTTCAGCTGGTAACAGCTATTTTTTTCGCGCAAATTAAAAGCGGGAACGTCGCCATGGTTTGTATTCAGTACTTGCTTTAGGAGCAAGTGGTTCACGATCAGCATGGTATCGACCAGTAGTGAAAACTGCGTAAACGACACTTCTATGTTTAAGTTTACCGGGGTTAACGTCCCAAATCGACTCAGGTATGAGGGACGTCGTAGTGAAGAGCTGCGGAAATTTTGGCCACGTTAAAGAGCCCCAGGTGGTGGACATTTCCGGATCCCTTCACTACGGCGTCCCTTATAGCCTGAGTTGCTTTGGGACGTTAAACCTCCATAATCCTAAACCTAACTTCTTAGCTCGGCTGCGCAATGCGGTTTCATGTGAGCCTTCTTCAGTCACTATTCGTAGTAAACTTCAAACTACTAAGATTATTCTCAGCGCTGTGCATGTAGAATTTAAGCTCTGTTAAATCTGTAAAGTAATCGAAAGCTCTGTGGAGTCTCCAACTAGGGAGGAAAGGTTTTTGGGTATTGGGATGAAAGGAAATGCGAGGTAACTGGCTGATATGAGGTACACCCTAGTCTCACTGCGAGAAAGGGGGTTAACCGGGCGGAAGATCAAGCGGGTGTCCAAAATTAGCGCAGAATAATAAAAAAGGCAAGAGCGCCAAGCTATATTTACGATCCCAGGTGCGTTGATTTACGCTTACCGGTGAGGAGTCGCGAAATTCGAATTTAGAAAGTTTCAAGGCACTCGGCTCCAGTCCCTTGCGACTGTCCAGCTGTACTCCTTAGCTCGCAAGCTTTCTTTGGCGGTGCTGGATTTGTCGTTTTGTGGCGCGAAGGTGCGCTTTATTGATTAACATGGGACACAGCCGGCGACTTTACCAGTTTGCGGGAAAAGTCAGAAGTTTGTTCTAGCGCACTGACACTCGACAGTGGCGCCGCATCGAAACGGTTAGAAGCATCGCTTAGAACTTTAGAATTGTTCATTCCAAACTTAAGACAGGAAG
Source organism: Amblyomma mixtum (assembly GCF_055824585.1). Taxonomy (NCBI): domain Eukaryota; kingdom Metazoa; phylum Arthropoda; class Arachnida; order Ixodida; family Ixodidae; genus Amblyomma; species Amblyomma mixtum. The sequence goes on from NC_143015.1 coordinate 95,763,615, forward strand.
CTAGCAAATTGCAGACACAATAAGTGGGCAAAAAATAAAGCTAGAAATTATCATTTAAACTTCAACTACCCGTCGTCTGCCGTTGCAGCAGGAGACGTACTCACGCACGATTCGACAGCATCTTGAGGTTGCTTGCTAGAAACTGCATGTCACGACGTCATTTAAGCTATTGCTTTAATGGTGGCGACCGTCGGGCGTCTGTAGCCGGAACTGCATCCACGCATGTTAAAAAGGGCTCGGTGGGGCCCTACGTTCTCAAGAAATTACATTACATGAGCTCAGAAAACAAGAATAAACGTCGAATTGCAGCGTTACATTTCCAGTGAGGAGGATTGGTTGTCTGTCGCTATGGCGAAGAGCACCTCGGACGATGCCCTTTTGCAGGCTGTAGCACCACAGCTTGGTAGCTTCGAGCAGCATATCAAAATTCTCCGTAGCTTTACGGTGAGGTTTGGTGGATATTTAAGAACAGTGAAGAATTCCGGTCTCACAAATATCTGAAGTGCATTCCGGATACAAACGTACAGCCTTGGCGAGAGAAAAGTCTTAAGGCCAAAATATTTTCCCTTCAGCCGCATAACAGCCGTGATTACACTGTTAAAGTCCGAATGACCCTGGAATGCTAGTAGATGGTTTCTTCTTGTGGTAGAGATCGAAGCTTTCTGCTTGTGCTCAGAATAATCCGCTACCCGCAGCACTCTAGGAACGTTCATTTCGCTGCAACTGAACGCTAGCTGTGGCCTTAAGACTTATCACCAAGACTGTATCTCGGCTTCGACCCCTGGGACAAGGCCGCGCAACCATTTCTGTGTGACGGGTTATAGTTAGTGTACCAACGCGTTTACGTACTACCTCAAATAGATCACTCTGGCCTAAGTCGGAGACTGTGGACATATGTCACAGAGCGATGCCCTCAAGAGCGTCATTCTCATTTGTTTGTTCGCAGTAACCACAAGCAATACCACTTCTAGCGGTAACACCGGCCCCCCATTCGGTAACGGCACCTCCAACACCGCCAACAGCAGCCATTCAGACGCTACCGGCAGCGTGTCATCTACCGATTCCACGGGGATGTCACCTCAATCAGGGGGAACGCAGAACACGACGGGGCAGGACATGTCGTCCTCGCTGGGGTCGACGTCGGACAGCGGAGGCGGAACGTCGGACTCCATGACGTCAATATCTACGCTGGATTCCTCGTCATTCTCCATGAGTACGTCGTCGGTTTCACTTTTAATAGAAAAGTGCAGTGTAGTGGTGAGATGGCTTTCCTACGTTGGAGATTAAGAAAATGTTGTCGCTGCGCTCACTATCGTCAAACAAATCACGTTGATTGCTTCTTCGTCATAAAACACACAACCGGCGTCTGTATTTGCTTCATTAGAACTGCCAGCGACGCCATTTTATAAATGTGCAACTCTGTGAATCCGGGCAACACGCTGTCCGGGAATCCGGACAGCGTGTTGGGCAAACTTAACTCATGGTCTGAAAAAAATTCCCTACTAATAAACACACGGAAAACAAAGGCGATATTTTTTAGAGCTAAAAATGTTAAATGGGCAGTACATACAGATTTAGTATTGGGTGGTAATATGATAGAAATAACTAATGTTGTAAAAACACTTGGCGTTCACTTCAATGAATTTATGCTGTGGGACTACCACATCGAGCAAATGGAGAGTAAGCTAGCTCGCGTTGTCGGCATACTCAGAAGGTTAAAGTGCATGATACCTACTAGGACAAAACTTGTTATTTACCATGCCCTCTTTGACTCCCATGTTAAATATTGCCACTTGGTCTGGGGTACAACGACGCAAACTAATATTCAGAAGGTTTTGACATTACAAAAAAATGCAGTCAGAGCAATTGCGGGTGCCACATACTTAGCACATACGAGTGCTCTATTTGCAAAATACCGCATTATGGATGCAAGGGTTATTCATCAGTACCGTGTAATTCAGCAGTACAAATCTCAGGTACATCGTGACACCACATTTTTTGCTGACCTTGCGAATCTAAGGGAAAATACCGCTGTTCACAACAAAAGACACTACGAATATTGGTATGTACCTTGTCCACGCACAAATTACGGTTTTCAAACTCTCAGGTATGTGTTGCCATCTTTCCTTAATAGTAACGCTTTCACTAATCAATCCATTCTTTCCGTTTCATATAACGCTGTCAGAAATATGTTCTTACAAAAGAATGAATCATATCCAACTGTAAATAAACAAAGTGTCCATGTGCTGTGATTAAACTATCATTTGCGTGTGTGTAACAGTACCGAGACTATTCTGGTGATCTGTTATGAAGATATTGTACATATTTGTTATTTCATGCATTCTCTTGTTATTGTTTTACTGCTGTCTGTCATCGCCGTGCCAAGCCGCCACGGGAGATGGGAGCTTTGTCAAGCCGCGTGCGCGGCTTTTTTTCCTTTCTCCTCAGCCATTGTACATGACTGAAATAAATGCACTGAACTGAACTGAACTGAACAAAGGGCTTTCAAATGCGTAATTTTGACCTTCGATATTGCGAACGAGAGTGATGATTTATTTAGTTATCTTTTTGTCGAAATTCAAAATTTCGGCTGACCTTTGATGTTGACGGCTGGAATTTCGCAATTAGTTCTGACCCTAAAATTAAAAATAAGAAAGTCCATAAGATAGTTCTATCACGTACATTAGAGAATTCTATCACGTACATTATGTCCACCTTGCTGTACAATCCACCTGCACAGAGGGCAGCGACGTACCTCTCACAAGTTTTTAAATACCATGTGAACATTAAGAAAAATCACGCGGTATATCTACGGTCCCGTACAGCATACACTGCGTAAGTCGACCCGTTGGTTGGAGCAAATGCGATCGCTATTATCCAGCTAATCTAGTCAGGAAACAGATAAAGGTCGCAAAGGTAGCCTCGATAGAACTTCCTAGTAAAACAGCGCGAACTACGACGGACAAGAACAAGGAGGACATGGAACAGCGCTCGTTCCGTGTCCGTCTTGTTCCTGTTCGTCGTATTTCGCGCTGTTTTGCAAGAATGCAGCTGTACCAACTCGCCCAAGTGAACGTTCAGTACAGAACCCATTAGCTTCCATCGAACCTGCAGGAAAAAGGAAAGCAGAGGAAATGTGCGGTGAATCCATCGTTAATTGCAAGCGCAGCCTGTGATAATTCATTTCCGCACGAGCACCGCCCCAACAGGTTGCGGTGTATCTACACCTGCTTATAGCACGTTGCGGTGAATGTGGAGAAGGTTAGTTCGAGTGCCATACAACATGTGCCACTGGACACTCATGACTCAAATTTCGCAGAAAACATCAGGTGCAAAGGCAGTTGCGTACATGCTCGTCTCACCTATGCATAAGGACTACTTATGTGTCTCACTAACCAGGGAAGAGTCCGTACGTTCCACACAGAGCTGTTTGTATAACAGTACATGTTGCTGGGCTAGTTGGTGGAGCATTGTCTAACAAAAAGTAAAAACAGCGCTAAATTTAGCACAAACCACACAGAAAGACGGGTAGGATGGTTGGAGTCACGGTTGGTGGTTGGAGGACGGTTGACACTTCTAGTCGGCGCCCGTCCTATCCGTCTTTCTGTGTGGTTTGTGTTTAATTTAGCGCTGTTTTTACCTTTTGTTAGACAGCTCTCTGTATCCGCCGTACAAGCTCAATATAGTCGGCAAAGACCGTATGACGCCTGCATACTCTCCTAATACAGCCGTGCGTGTACACCGCGTAAATTACTCAAGCTGCGCAAGGACATGGGTATCGGCCGTACAGAATGCTGAAGAAATTTTGGAATGTTCTGCCTAATAAACAGTTAATAAGGATATCTTTCTCCCACACTACAACATAAAATGCCAGACCTTCATTCTTCCATACTTACTTTATTAATTAAACTGCGCATCGCATGCGGGAGGTGGAAAATGGGTCTTTGACACCACTTTGGGCAAACGAAAATACCTTGCGCCGTAAAAATTCATCATCGTCATAATTAAAGAGCTCAATTTGTCCTAAATATCATAACAAAAAAGTTAACTGAAAACGAATATTTATTGCGAAAGTGGCAGAAAACATAGTACAAAGTATTGGGACCTACACCGATGTGAAATATTTATGGTCCAGCTCAAAACATTCTCCAGAACGGGCTTTCCTGCACAGCATCCGTTGGCTATGCAGTCGATGATATACGGTGTTGTTTTCTTATGCTTATTTCACTGTGTCTTAGTTGCCTCTGTCCTAATGTTTTATTCCGCTTTCTTATTTACAGCTACAACAACGACACGTCGTAAGTATTCTATCCAGCATATCAGTATTGCATCCAATATATCTTTGCAACCGAGCATACTTAGTAACACGTTCTGCTGGGCGAGTTGGTTCATCTTGGTAATGTAAAGGCTTTTAGCGCAAAACGACTAAGAAAGGACGGGGACAGAACACAGACACCTATCCCCGTCCTTTCTTAGTCGTTTTGCGCTAAAAGCCTTTACATTACCGAGTATACTTAGAAATGCCTAAAATCTCTATCGGTGTGCTGTGTGCGCGTCATTAAAACTGCCATGAATAGCCCAAATCATTGAGCCAACAGTCCAATCCCATCAGGTAGACTGCGCATGATCACGGTTTGTGGCGGCGACCGAAATGCATGAATCCCCACTGTTACATACGAGGTAGCATGGTCGTGTGCCGGAGAGGGAATGAGGGACGTCTGAGACGAGGCTGCTGGAAAAAGACAATGAGAGAGGACTTTATACAGGAATTTACATATTTACAAGTGAGCTGCAGGAACGCTGCAATACGACAGCTCATGAGGAGACCATTCGATGACAAAGAGCCCTCGGCCATGCCGCTGCCGAGGTTTTAAAGAGTTCCCTTCCCTAGGGTCCCTAGATGGGGGCCGGGCCTGCAGGGGAAGGAAGTTCTCACTGGCACCAATCACAGACACACACGCACTCACTCAGTCCCGAGGGATCACACCCCCGTCACGCGATGGGAGAGGGGGAACGATGCCATCCACGTAGCGCAGACGCCGGAATGTCCATCAGCGGCGTTCCCGCGCATTTCGAACGCGCGTTCACACTCGGTGTAGGGGAAACGCTTGCTCAACCGGGCACACGGACGCGGCTTCCGTGGCAATCCAGGCGCTCACCCAATGCGCGTCTCGGGGTTTGTCGGCGTTTCGCTGCTGCCATGTCGTTGTCTTCCCCAGGGCGAAGGCGAGACGTAACAGACTGCCCCGCCGGGGGAAGCAGATCCCGATGGACAGGGGACAGCATCCGCTGTCCGGAGGGATGTCACTTGAGGCTGGTCTCAACTGGAGTCGGTTGTCTCTCGGCGGTTCTGGAGCTCAGCGCACCCCGAAGGCTTCCTTTGCATGTGCAGGTTCCCAAAGGGCACGGCAAAGTGACTCGTGCTCCTCTAGCGTTAGAACCACGCCGAAAACCCAACCGCTCAGTCCGCAAGCACGACACAATCCCCACTAAGCAATGCCAGGCTCTTTCCCTCTTACAAAGTCAATTAATCCCTGGGAGTAGTCCAGCAGCACTCAGAAAACTCCCACAGATCGGCACATTACACCACAAAGCGCATCTCAATTTAAAACAATAAACAAAACCAATAGGCTCAAAATCCTATATCAGGAAAAAAAACCACCAGCAAACTGCAACTATGATGCTGATTCTTGCGCTAGGGACCTCAATTTAAGCTATCGGCCTTACCTTTGAGACTCCCCTTTTTGTGATGTAATCCGATTCGTAATGACCACAACATTTCATTCTGCATAGCAGCATACTGCCGTCACCTTGCATATCCCCGCAAAGATTCGCTCAACATCGGAGCCAAAGTCACCTTAATTTCCCAAATTCCAAAAAAATCAAGCGACTCCAGGCGCTTATACTAGTGGCCTAATGGACCGTCTGCCTAGCACTTCGCGTTTTAACGGACGCTGCTACACATGGGCACCACTAGTGCATTTTTCCAAACAATCTTTATCAAAAGAAACGCTTTCAATGCAAACAACGCGTCGGAAACCTATTCCTGCTCAAAACTTTTTTTTTCTGCCGAACTTTTTGTCTGCAGGAATGGTTTAAAAAAGAAAAAGCAAACAGCAGAGACATCCTCGGAATCCGCTGCTAACGAGCCGCGCGGCGGCTCAAAGGGGTCGCGTATTCTTCAACCGCGCCCTGCGCGGTCGCACACCAACAGTGGCTTCAGCAGCCGACAATTCACAAAATTCGAAGGGCTTAACTCTGCTTCGACACCTGCGAGCCACAGACGCCACGCGACATTGATTTGTTCCGCACCCCGGCCGCGTGTCTCTAACACCTGAGCCGCGTCTGAACAGTTGAAAGCGAGGGGTTGACGGTCGCGCATGAAGGAAACGCCTACGAGAACTCCTTTCTTGATTCGGCAATGTCCTTCGTCTGGAGCGCGTTCTGCGGCGTTCTTTCGTACGGTAGCTGTGCGGGCTTCTCTGTGGCCCGCTCCGAGTTCTACGCGTCCTGCTATCGCAGCGTCGCCACAATCGGTCAGATGGCTTTCGCGCGGTCTGTATACGCCTAACCAGTCTGGCCCTAGTGCGGTGCCTGTCGTATATGGAGTGCCACGGTGACCGTCTCGGACGAGTACACTGATGGCCGGCCTTTCTTACAATGTGCTCGGCCCGTACTTCGTCCGTTCTCTCGAGAGCACACCTCGGTCTGGCTCTCCCTTCGCATGGCCGCCTTCAGGAAACTTCCTTCGCAGATCGACCCTGCGCGTTTCCCTTTCTCGCGGGGCACTCAGCCTTCTCATCCGCTTTTTGACTCAGCAGCGAGCCGCCTTTTCTACTAGAATTCGAACTATCGGCTCGCTCTTTTGACGAGTCACTCCGTGTCGTAGCACTTAAGTGTCCCGACTGCCCTTTACGTTCTGCTGGGCATAACAACTTGCTCTCCTGAGGCTTGCTAATCGATCCTACTACCCTAACGCTCTTCCCTGGAACTTGAACTATGTGATGCTGTTCGGCGAACGTAGCGTTATTGTTCTGGGTACTACCTTCTCGATCGCAGCAATCAGCCTCCTTCGCGGAAAGTGCATGCTTCTCTGGGCTCAAAACCAACGCATTGCCCCTTTCCTTATTTTTAGCAGTGCCTACATTATCCCCCGAGCCCTCACGGCTGGCGGATCTGCACTCTTCCTCGTTGCTAGCCTTAGTGCCTACATTATCCCCCAAGCCCTCACGGCTGGCGGATCTGCACTCTTCGCTAGCTTTTCGACCGAACTCATCGGTCCTCGCTGCCGAAGTGGCCTTTCTTTCCTGGACCAAACCTGTCCTATGCCGCCACTTCTGCACAGCACTCGTGTCATCCGGCGACAGAGCGGAGCGTCTAACTCGGTCCCTGACACTATCGCGGTGTAGCTTACCACCGTCAATTTGGCCTTCCAAATCTGCCTCCGCGGGAATACGAAAGTATCGGAGGAGCGCACTTTTAGTTATTGCATAGTTGTGGGCATCCTCGTCAGACCACCTCGCCCAGACATTTCTGGGTTCACATGGGAGGAATCCCATCAACACAATTGGCCAATAACTCTGGTCTAGCTGCTCCTCCATGCAAATTCTCTCAAAATTTTCCAGAAAAGTTCTGAAATTTTCGCCTTTTCCGAAAAAAACTTAAGCGAGTGCGCGCTCTCAATCCTCTGATCGCGTTAAGTTCACGCGTGAGTTCCCGCATCTCTGTTTCGTATTCCTGTTCCCGCAGCTTTCTTTCGCGTTCCTGTTCCCGCTGCTCTCTTTCGCGTTCCTGTTCCCGCAGCTCTCTCTCCTTAATGGTCTCGAGGCATTCCAAAAGCTCGTCATCTTCAGCCTCTAACGCAAGAATAGCCTTCAGCAGTTCTGGTTTTCTGAGTTTGTCTGATACCTCCAGACCCAACTCTTTCGCAAGCTCCAGTAACTTTGGTTTGCGCAGCGTCTTCAAATCCATGGCTGTTCCGAGTGCTGCTTCTCTACTGCCCGCTATTGTCTTGCTGTAACTAACCCAGCAGCAACGACAACCCAATTACCAGCTCTGTTCCTGACACTAACAAAAGCCTGGCAAAACTCAGCAGAAGAAAGTCCCGCACTCACCAAACCTCGCAGCCAAGAATCCAGCGCAGTCGTTCCGCTGCAGGCAACCAGTCAACACACAGGGCTCGTTGCACTGCCCCCGACTCGCCGTTCTGCTGCTCAGCGTCCCGTTGTCCGCAACTATCCGCTGGCGTCCGATGTTTCGCGTCCCACCGCTGCCACCAGTTTGTTACATACGAGGTAGCATGGTCGTGTGCCGGAGAGGGAATGAGGGACGTCTGAGACGAGGCTGCTAGAAAAAGACAATGAGAGAGGACTTTATACAGGAATTTACATATTTACAAGTGAGCTGCAGGAACGCTGCAAGACGACAGCTCATGAGGAGACCATTCGATGACAAAGAGCCCTCGACCGTGCCGCTGCCGAGGTTTTAAAGAGTTCCCTTCCCTAGGGTCCCTAGATGGGGGCCGGGCCTGTAGGGGAAGGAAGTTCTCACTGGCACCAATCACAGACACACACGCACTCAGTCACTCCCGAGGGATCACACCGCCGTCACGCGCTGGGAGAGGGGGAACGATGCCATCCACGTAGCGCAGACGCCGGAATGTCCATGAGCGGCGTTCCCGCGCATTTCGAACGCGCGTTCACACTCGGTGTAGGGGATGCGCTCGCTCAACCTGGCAGACGGACGCGGCTTCCGTGGCAATCCAGGCGCTCACCCAACGCGCGTCTCAGGGTTTGTCGGCGTTTCGCTGCTGCCATGTCGTTGTCTTCCCCAGGACGAAGGCGAGACGTAAGACCACCCACTAGCCAATATTCTTTTATGGCTGAGGCAACATATAGAGACAGCTTCCCAGTATGGACGCATCGTAGATTATTACAGATTGGTGCATTTTTCCCCGTTCCTCCAGGACACCTTGCGCCGGATGTATAAAAAAATTCCTTCAGAAAAAAAGTTACGAATTGAGACTAGAGACTAGAATTCATAACGACGCAAGCAGCGTGGGCCTAGGTGCCGTCGTCGTTCAGAAAACAGATGGTCTAAAGAATTTAATCATACATGCTAGCTATTTCCTGTAGAAGGCCGAAACTAACTAATTGGCGGCCGTGAAGGATTGCCTCGCCTTAATCTGGGCTACATTAAAATTCCGGCCTGCCTGCATGGACGACCATTTAACGCTAGCCATCGTCACGCACTGTGCTGGCTTGCAGATTTGAAGGACCCCTCCAGTCGCATTGCTCAGTGTAGCCTGCGCGTCCAGAAGCTCGTCATCACCGTCGTCTACAAGTCTGAACGCAAGAACAGCGACGCAGACTGCCTGTCTCGAGTCCCTGTCGGCAAGCGGCCGAATAAGGACAATTAAGACATTGTTTTCGAAGCTATAAGCATAAGTAACTGGGCACAACACCAATGCTGAAACCCTGAGTTGCAGTGCCTCACAGAGTACGCGGAAGGCAAGCCTTCATCCTCCGGACTGTTCAAGCTTGGATTACTCTTCTTTTGTTGTCTTCAGAACTAAATCCGTGCACCTAACAAGACCACCTACCCTGCAAGCTTCAGGAAATTCTACAGGTTTCCCACCACGACATAAAATGTCGCCATGTCGGCTTTACTCTTTCCCTGCGCCGATTTCAAGACTAATATTAGCGGCTCCGTATCTCGTCTGACGTGGCACACTGCGTCAGGAGTTGCCGTAGCTTCCAACACTGCGAAACGTTACCAATCTGATTTCTACAGGCAATTCAATCACGACCGAGAGCTTTCTAGCAGATAAACATTAACCTACTTGGCCCCTTCCCCACGTCGACATAAGGTAAGAATTGATTTATAGCAGCAACATACTACTACGCCTAAAAGACATCCCCTGCTCCGTGGTAAAAGAACAGAGTGCAAAATTCTGCGCGGGCATTCGTAGTAGACTGACGAACCCGTGTGTTGCTTACGCCGCCGGCGAGTGATTCAGTTCTTTTGCGGGCGCAAGTCAGCCCAAATAAAGAGCTTGGTTTGCAAGGCTTGTTGTTGTCTTCCTGACTGCTGGACTGCCGTCACTACAACGTGACAATATACTCCTTCGCCACGATTCTCCGATATTCTCATCACAGACAGATGAAATGTGTTTATTGGCGCACTCATCCAAGCAATCTTGCTGTGCAGCGAAACTAGCCAAAGGAAGGCGTGCGCGTGTCATCCACGAATTATTTCGCTAGACAAATGATTAAACAAAACGATCTTCAATATCCTCGCTTTGTATGTAGACGTCGAACACAAGGCCTCGTATGCTATCCCTCCCTACGGGGAGTCCACATTAATGAGACCAACTAGGCTCGTCCACGGGAAGGCAGCCATGACCATGCTCGACGTCATGCAAGGAAATGTCAGCCACGAATACATCCTCGACGTCGTTGCCTGGCTGCAGCGTGCGGAAGAAGCCCATCGGCTTGCCGAGCTACGCATTACGATAACCAGTGCACTGACACCCAGCGCTGCAATACGGTGGCGCCGTATGGTCTACAAGCCATGTGAATGTGTGTATCTCAATGCCAATTCGCCGCTGCGGACTGACTGAAAAATTTTGGGGCTGTATTTGAGGCCATCGGCTAGGTGAACTGGAATATGAAGTCATTGATGATAGGGCAACAGATACCTGACGGCAACGCGCAGGCCTTGAAATCGCGCATGTTGATTGAGTGCCTAAAGTCATAATGCGCGCTCTAATATGAACATCAGTGTTTGCATTTGCAGTGTTTATTTCTCGTGTCTTTCCTTTCAAGCATTATGCCGATACTTCTTTAAGGGGGAGGAAATAGCGCGAAGCTTTGCAATGGTTGTTTGCTTATAAGGTCTAAGGCGCCGTAAAAAGCCGGCGGACCCTAAAAAGTGAGGTGTGTTTTCGTAATGTTTTTATTGCGTACAGAATGAAGCGAAATGGAAAGTAAAGAGGGAGCCGGCCGCGAAAAGAGCTATCAACTATCTTAAGCAGCTGAGCTGCAGCTGTCAGAAGGCAAAGGGACAAAGGACAAGATAAAGAGACGAAACACAGATGCGAGGTCCCGTTTGCAGGGACAAGTTGGATGCAGGTGGTACAGGACGAGGTTAATTGGAGATCAATAGTTGAAGCCTTTCTCCAGCAGTGAACGTTTCCGGCCTGTAACCATGACCATCAACACTGACCGCATATTGCTCTTTTTTTTTGTGCTTCGACAGTGCCGTGGAGGCTGATATGCGTGTTCGAGTACCTGCAGTCTTCGCTGTGGAAGAAGACTGACGTGTGCACCGATTACGTCTACATCCGGTTCTTCATGTACTCCACAGACAAGAGCAAACCACCTCAGTTTGTCTTCAAGCAGCAAAAGCGTGAGTAAAGCCGTTGAGTATCAGTGTAGCGTAGCGCCTGCGTCTCTCATTAAGCGTGAACATTTCAGGGCAGACTGGCGTATATGTGTGGTCGACGACACTTTTAGAGTGGTTTTGGTAAACGCAGGGACCTCTTCGACGAACGAATGCAATACACTGTGGCGTTATCTACTAAGAGCAACTCACGGCATTACGCCGTAATGCGAGGGCAGTGACTCTTTTAATGTTATATTATTCACAGGCACAGCTTTGTATGCCACACTGGGCGAATCCTGTCGTCGTCGATGACTTCCGCGTTGTGCTTTTTTTTTCTTTCTCTCTTTATATCTCTCGCCTGTTTATTTCGCTGCGCATATCATGACGAATGCGTTCCTTACACGGAAGGATGAGCAACCGTGCCTACGAGTTACTGACGCCTGCTTAACACCCCTCCCTTCCACCGCCTCTCTGCGGTTTTTCGCTCGTCGTTCCGTACTTCTAGCCGCGATAGCAACCTCTGTCTCACTCAGTTAGTGCGCTGATGGACGCTAGGCGGCGCTAATGCCCTACGGAACCTGCGCGGGAAACTCCCGCGTAGGTTATTTGTGTGCTCTTTTAAGAAAAGGGGCCGGGGAAATGTAACCAACAGATCCGGATTGAAGAAGTAACTGTTACCAAGTCATGGTAATTCGAACTTCCGGTTTATTCGAACGGACGCTTTGCTGCCATCTACATCAGGTTCCTTATTTTATTTACTCAGTCTGCTCATAACGCGAACACAGTGAGGGACCCTTCGATTCCGCATTATCAAGCTGTGAATATATCGTCATCGTTTTCTGCAATGAAATTTCTACTTAGTGGTTCAGGTTGTTTTGCACAAGTTCTTTTGATCCTGTCCCGAGGCCACATATACGTGGCCTTAACCTAGCTCTGTTGTCCTTCACGTACGCCCCTCGCAGTGAATAACATCGTCAACATGTACTACGACAACACGCCGGCTCTATGGCGGATGTACAACAAGGGCCAACTGGACGGGCGCGTGAAGGGAGCCATCATGCGCTTCAACGAGAGCCGCTGGCACCTGGGCATGTGGGGCGCCACCTACATCCGGCTCGTGTGAGTGCACAGGGCCAGCGTCGGTGATGAACATGCACAGAGTAGCTAAACTTTCCCTCTTACAACAGTGCTGTTTCTTTGTGTAGCCATCATGGTGTTTGCAGAAATTGCCGCAGGAGTTTTGGGAGAGCCGCTTGCATTTCGTGAGAGCCTTTGTGAAAAAACAGCACAGAATGAAGACTTATTGCCTCAACAACCCCTGAGATTGAGAAAATTTTTACCTGTTTGAACACTTCTCTCTAACAGTGATGATTTCTGGTTTAGGATATGAGGTTTAACGTCCCAAAGCGACTCGGGCTATATGGGATGCCGTAGTGGAGGGCTCCGGTAAAGTCGACCACCTTTGGGTTTTTTAACGCACACTGACATCATACAGTAGATGGTCCTCTAAGATTTCGCCTCCATCGAAATTCGGCTGCCGGTGCTCGCTAGACAACCACTGAGGCTTAGAAAAAAAAGTTAGGGGGTATCAGTTGGATTGATGTGGAGGAAATGCTGATTTGCCTTTGAGCTATTATTAGTCATTTCAGTTTTTGCTGAGTCATTCTTAGGTCAGCCTCTGCGTCCTCTTTCCCACAAAGGGAGACTTATCTCTATCCACCTGCCACCTTCCAATTGTGGCACGTGGCAGGTTGAGAGAGGAAAACGCCCATAAACACTACTTGCCACCTTGCACGGTTGTTAAATGCAGGCTTCACACTGACGGTGACGCAGGACAGTTTTTGCCTTCATGGCAATCGTAATGTTGTCGCATCTCCCTCCTTTCCCTGTAAGGGAAGATTGGATTTCTCTCTCACCAGTGAATCTGCCTACATATAATCCTCTACCTGCCACTGGTGGCAGGTGAAAGCTTCACAATGATGCCGACGCCGGACAGGTTTCATATTCATCGCCCTGCTATTGCTGTCGCATTATAAATCAACGCTTACATCAAGGTTCCCTTCGATAACGCGATTTTTAGCGGCATAGATTATTGTTCCTTGTGATCACGCGCGTAATAAGCAACCAAAATCTGTGACGTTTAACACTAAGGCCAACCTGACATAGGTGTTCGTGAACATGTAAACAATGGGAAGTAAACCTTTCGTGGGCTGTGGTCACTGTCGCACGTTTGTGACCCCAATGAGCTGATACTGACTGCCGGCACAGATTGGGAATACTGCATATACCACGCGGGGATGACGTTTTAGCCTATCAGAGACGTATTAGCGGAAACGAGCTTGAGATTACCGGATGCCTCCGGCGCACGCACGGTTGTAGTTGTGCGCCCACTTCTGGTTTACGTCTTCCTGAAAACGTCTCTACTATGCTAAAGCTCTGTTGATGTCGAGGCGCCACGCAGTGATTGCAAAGATATTCCCGGTAGGCGCATGTATGGAATCCTTCGCAGAGCCGGCGTAATTATGATAGATTATGGATGTTCCTAGCCTTATTCTTGAAATGGATCTTGTGTTGGTCATACCATAAACACCGTACCAAGAGCCCTTCTGCCGGCCAGCTTGTTAGAGTGGAAAACAAGCGAGAGAGGCGTTGACGAGTGAACGGGAGAGGTCTGTAAGATTAGTGCGTTCCGAGTGGAGATAAATGCATCAGCCAGACTTCCGTCCGCTTCTCAGATAGGGAGTTCCGCTTTTTGGCCAAATCACTCGGGTATGCAGGGGGTGACATGTGATATTCTTGATGTTAGCTCGGTTTTGACCGTTTTGTTTTTTTTGCTATCTATATATGCGTGTGTTTTGGAATAAATATTCAGTTCCAGCGCTCGTCCTTGTCTTGTTCCTGCTTTGTCCTCGTGTTTGTGCGCAATTGTTTCAGTATGCATTTCAACTAACTCGCCCAACTTTCTGCTCTTGCACGTTCCGAGTGAAACTGAAGGAGAGAGGGATAAAGAGGAAAAGGGAAAGGGGGATGTTAACCAGTAGGGTGTCCTGGCTGGCTACCCTATACTAGGGAAGAGCTTTGATGGGATTGAGAAGAGAAATAGAAAAGTAGTAAGGGATACAGTCATTGCGGCGTCATATCGAAAGGTCATGATATCAATTTTCAATGGTCGCCAAGACACTGCAGTATCAAAGAAAAAAGCACCGCTGACGAAGCTGCCCGATTATCATAGTGACGGACTTAAGTCCGCATTCCTGTATCAAAAGCTGACGTAGCGTGTAAGCTAAGCAGGTTGGCGCTCGAGCTCCCACTTTCTACGTGAAACACTGGCCAGTTTTTCATCCGTCACCTCAGGGCATTGAACCCTGGACTGCACCTTCGTCTTTCCCAAAACATACCCCCGATACAAGGGGGCCTTTAAGGTAAATAAACTGAACTGAATACCATGTCTCAAAGAAACATTGTGTTGCCGCCTATGGCTCGGTTTTGCATTTGCAAAGCAATACATGTCCCTTATTGGGGCGGCCCCGACAGCGCTGCTTGTGAAAGAAGTGGCTGTGAAGAGAGAACTGTACGTCTCCTGTGTGAGTGCACTGCTTTGGTGACCGAAAGACGTAGGCTGCGTTATGCCCTGGGCCCCCTCGGTCCTCGCCCTTTATCAGAGAATACTTAAGGTCCTGGGACAATGGCCACAAAAATCGACTCTCCTCGAGGCCTACAAGCACTGTTTTTCTTTCTGGGAGCGACTGGCTTGATGGAGTGAAACTGAACCTTTATTAAAAGTATTGCGTCTGGCAAACAACGATTACATCCGTGACGCCTCTCGGCTGGGAGTGCGTGCTTGGGCCGCCCCTGTTTCGGCAGCCCTTAATATTCTGTTTTAAACTCCCCATGTCTGCACATCATTTCGCCCGAAGCTTAGGCGCACAGAAACGCAAGCTTGCCTAAGTAAAACTGGTGCTTGGGCTAGTTGGTTCATGCTTGAAAATGTAGCGGCCTTGTCCATCGCGCCATTTTCACTACATCTTCCAGCGTTAACCAACTAGCCCAAGTAGGAGTTTTACTTCAGCAAATTACTTCTACAGTGGGCCCTTTCAGTGATCGAAGTTTCCGCACCGATCCCGCCATTTTGTGTGTTAACCTGATCGCCGCCTCAATCTGCCAGTTTCGAGTGGTGTTGTATTGCTTGAGAAGAAAAGTGGTGCTGTTGGAAGTGCACTATATCTTCATCGCTTTGGAGCCATCTTCAGGGCAAGTCAGACACGTATGAAAGATACTCAAGTCCGGGCGGCGCTGGTCCTGTCCTATGTGTTCTACTTCTGTCCTCGTTTAAGTGCCGCTGTGGCGGCTCAGTGTTTATGGTGCTCGACTGCTGACCCGAAAGACGCGTGTTCGATCCCTGCCGCGGAGGTCGAATTTCGATGGAGGCGAAATTCTAGAGACCCGTGTACTGTTAAAGAACCCCAGGTGGTCGAAATATCTGGAGTCCTTCACTACGGCGTTTCTCATAGCCTGAATCGCTTTGGGACGTTAAACACCATAAACTAAACTAAATTTTTGTCCTCATTCGGCGTTCCGTTTTCCGTTTTCATTACATCTTCAAGCAAGCTTGACATGCGAATCATTTCCACGCTAGACTGCGTCGCAGTTTGCGAGGGATGAAAAGATAAAAACTCTAGTGCTACTCGCTGCCGCCAAGAGTCCGATCTTCGCAGTGATTGCAGACCGTTCAATTCCTGCACGGGGCGCTTATGCTCATGGCGCACCGGTTGTGTTAGCTTGACCCAAGTTGCATGCCAATCGGATCGAAAGTTACAAAAATTTTGATTGTGGTTCGGCATCTTGTCCGCCTGGGTGTGTGAGAAGGGGAGCACAAAAAATTCGTGCTTAAAAATCCTGTTTTGAGTGCGGTGTCATTGAGTGTCGAAGAAGCCCGATGGCCGGAATTAACCCGCCGCCCAACACTACGTCGTCTCAAATTGGTGCGGGATGCTAAACCCCATGCACTCGTAAAATGCAATACGCCACACCATAACGTGCCAACCATACCATATCATACCCTACCACACCATACCATACCCTACCACACCATACCATACCATACCATACCATACCATACCATACCATACCATACCATACCATACCATACCATACCATACCATACCATACCATACCATACCATACCATACCATACCACACCACACCATACCATACCATATCATACCATACCATACCATACCATACCTTCCGTGCCACACCTTTATGGCAGTGCACTTACTATTTATTTTTCTTTTCCAGAGCGACGCTCTGGGATGCGAGCGCAGTGCGGGATTCTCTTCGCAGTACTCTGCGTGGGAACTTTAGCGAGCGCCTGAGTTTGTCTGACTTCTCAGGGTTCGCCATCATCAACAGCATCCTCAAGGACGGCAGGCCGAGTGGCCGAGCCCTCAACTACAGCGATGTAAGTGACCCTGCATTAAGTCGTGCTCACTGGGACTCAAGGAAAATACAAGCATGCGTGACACTCTATCGTACTCCCTCCTCTAGGCGTTCCTTAGCTATGGCTGAGTACGGATAGAATGCAGTTGGTGAGGTCGAGGTTACGGGCCGGGTCCACGTCCACAACTTCCGTATGGCGCATTACACTTTCCTGACAACAGGGGTTCCCCTGTAATTGAAATTAAGCGGGGGGAGTATTTAAATCTCCTCTGGGAGGGAGAATGGTGAGGACAGAGGAGAAACGGTAGTAATTTTTTTTAGTTAGAAGTGCAAAAAAACATTCTTTTAATTAAGGCTATGCCTTCATAAAAATGAGAGGGTGTGTAAGCACCCCCCCTTTCCCAACACCCCTCACCGCCCCCTCCCCTCCACCCTCCCGAGGGTCGTGTAGGGAAATCAGCTTATCAGCTTACACCACGGGGTGATCAATGTTTCCGCCGAAGGTGGTTGATTGTCCGTGGGTTCAGTGATATCGATAGACGTTAAGAACTGCTTGCGACGCAATTCTTTGCCAGAAGAGTAAAATGTGATTATAATTTTGTTTTGAGCGCATTGAAATTAACTTCAGCGGTGTGATTTATAACTTTACTTTGCAGGAGAGTACTTTAGGCTTAAACAGGGTTAGCTTAAGCTTCAGTGGTTACCTTCTTGAAAATATGTGTGATAGTCGTGATTTCTTACTCTCCACCGAAAGTGACGGTATACGGTTTTGTCACCGAAAGTGACGGTACCACCGAAAGTGACGGTATACGGTTTTGTAACCTAGGGGAAAACTTGTTCTAAGCTTTGTTCCGTGTGTTCGCAAAATAAACAAGAACAGAGCCCATCCAAAGTGCTCCCAGTGAAGAATAAGAACAGTGTTTGAGTAGCACCAGAAGACCCCGTGTGAACTGTGTACGCGCAGCGTGGAGCACTAGGCGGATCTCTCCAGGTCTTTTCTCGGTAAAAGTAAGTCAGTATGGCACATGCTGACGGCATTGTAAAGGCAGTGTTCCAGAACACCATCACGTCACCAGCGCTGCGCTTCAGATGGAGCGCTATTAGCGCATCGTCATCGATGAAACCACTAGATGCATGGCATAGATGAGAAATGAGAAACAAATTCAAAATGACGAAAAGGGAAACAAAAAATAAGAACAATGTCAAATGCATAAGGAAACTTCAGGCCCACTCTTTTGAGATAGACTATTCTGTGCGTCCGAGAAGCTAGCCAATCTATCAGATTTATCAGAGAAGCGGGGAGCCCTGCGGTAATGTTACACTTGTTCGCTTTCGAGCAGATATTCCGCGGAAAAGCGAGCAGCCCCAATGGCATCCTGGAGACAAACTGGTCCTTGATTCACACGGTTGCCATCTGGCCCGGAGGCAGCAGCATCATTAGTGAGGCTGCCGTTGCCAACTTACTAAGGTACGTTAATGAGCGACTTGAATGCTACTCGAAAGCGACTTGAACGACAACCATTTTAGAGCCCTCAGTGGCGACAGAACGCAAACTAAAAGGCTCAGTGCAGAGGCCAACTACTAAGAGCTGTTTTGTTTCAAAGAAAGGAATGGCATCAGCAATGTTACTTATACGCCATCGATGCCAACGCACATGGGTCCCGCTCGTCTGCCGTTTGAGCTTTTGCGATCGGCTACCTGGGGAGCTTAATTTCAGTAGGAATGAATGCGAAGATTTATAAGAAAGCTCATCACAAAAAATGACGGTCGATTGGCTTAGTTAAGCCAAATGCGAATTCGATGCGCTATCACTTCGATATTTACATCATTTCCAGTGCTTCGTTATTCACGGACGGAAGCTGTTCGCATGGCGATAACAGATTGATGCCCATGTATGTGTAATGGCCATGCTTTGCTTTACATTTATGGATTCCTGAGAGTCTATTTAACACTTCTGGCGCAGTGGTGCAGCGTCTAAATGATGCGCCACAGTCCTGCGAGGGCAGGTTCTGCCATCTGGGGAGCTAGTGAGACTCATGCAATTAGCAAAAGTAAGTGAAGTCCACGGCAGGGCGTATGTGGGCAGCCTTTGTGGGCAGCCTTTGTGGGCAGCCTTTGTGGGGCATCCTGTTTGGGAGCCATGTGGTCTCTGCAACTGGTGCCGAGATGAGCCTGCTTGTGGGCAGCCCACAGACGACCCCGATCGGGCCAGTTCGGGCGCATGTAGACAGCCGCCCTTAAGCTGCCCAAATTAGACCCGCATTGCCCAGAGCTCCTCCAATACCGAAAGGGGACCGTACGGGTTCCGCAGGGGCAGGCGCAGCTCTGAGGCTTGCCCGCATATTCTCCTGGTGGCCGGAAGTGGGCATTTTTTGGGCAGTCTCATTAGCAGTGGGCAACCCAAATGGGGGCGCATACATTCTGTTCTTAGTGTGTAAAGCCCCTCAAATGCCGAAATCGGACCAATATAACTTCTACGGGGGTAAACCAATTTCCCCTTAGGGAGCCGATGCGGGTATTCCTGAGGCTTCCATATTCCCATTAGCCCCCCTGAATCTTTCAGACACACAGAATAATGCGCTTTTCTTTCACGCGTGATATCAATCTAAGCATCTGACCTGAAATCATTTTCTAGCATGTACCTGGACATTAAATTCTAGTGTGAGGTTGAGTGGCCTACAAGCATTGACACAGGAAGATATCTCCAGTGGGGCCTTACCACAGTGCCAGAGTTTGCGTAGTCAGGCAATCAGTATGAGCGGGATGGGGTAGCTGCAGTTGCTAGAACCACTGGAAAGTCTTCAGGTGTCCCAGAAGATTGGTTGGGGTCTCGGGACACTTGCGCCCTAGGTTTCTTTTTTCTTCTGGTGTAAAATGAAAGTACGTGCGGAAAAGTCTTTAGTAGTGAAAGGGATACCTTAAAGTTAATTGTCTTTTGTAAACAATGAAGCGAACAAAAAAATTTAAAATTAAATTCTGTAGAGTGCAACGAGGGGTGAGGAAGAGAATCGGAGGAAAAACGCCGAGAGGCCAAGACAGCCGCGGGAGCTTAGAAAAAGAAACACCAGTTGATATCCTAGCTTAAGTCAAGAAATGCGCATGGACGTCAGTAGGACACATATTGTGGGCAATAGATAACCGATGATTCGTTTTGCAGCAGCTTAGATGGCGAGAGGAGAAAAAAAATACCGACGATTACGTTACTTCCTAATGCGAAATTTGAGCGCAGCAAATAAGCTGTTTCACCTTTTCGATAGATTGAGGCAAAGAAATCGAGCAACACATGTATGCGCTATCACAGAACGTAAAGTAACGTAATCGTCGGCGCTATCACAGAACGTAAAGTAACGTAATCGTCGGCGCGTCGACAACTGCGCGTCGGCAACTGAAGAGAACCCTATCCGCCACACAAGAACAGGGGGGGGGGACCCTTTCCTCCTCTTTCTGCATGGCGGCGACGGTGTTCTATGCAGTCACGTTATCTTGACCCTCTAGCGGCGTCAGCGGCATCCAGCGGTATCAGTCGGTCGCTGCTAGCGCTGGGGGGATGAAAGGGGGGCGGAGCTGGTTACGAGGCCGACGACAACGCCGACGACGACGCGAAACCCAGGAACGGACGCCAAAGAGCTGCGCTCTAAAATGAAGCAACGATAGGGCAGCAATTCAGATAAGGGTTTGACATTAGGAAAATAGTGAATACAGAGTGGGCGCAGCTGGAGAAAGACACGGCTTATCAAAGATCAATAGGAGATGCCTTTGTCCTCGTGAAAATTATACCTTTAAAATGAAGGCATACGCGTCAAGCCATTCGGCTCGGCCGCATCGTTTCGTTGATAAGGGGACTGTATCCATGGGCACGTATCGCCGTCGTTTAAACTGCAGCCTTTTCTGCAGCCCTTTCTTTATGATGACGTTGATGATGACGTTATGATGACCAAGGTGACTGGTTTGTTCCTTCGTGGTTGTAAGGTCGGCCGTAGGACCTGTTCAGCAGCGGATAAACTGCTCAGGAGAAGAAAGCAGATCGTGTGGAGGAAATTGCAAACCGGGATGCTTCCAAACCCTCAACTGTACAGTAAATGGCACCCGAAAGTCTTTAATCCTGGATATACAGTATTTGTCAAAAATATACAGCCAAAGGGGTTTGCTTCAAAGCCTTGTAGCTGGGCTTTTAAGCACAGTTGATAGTCCTAAGCTTGGGAGGGTTGAGGCCTTAAGTTCCTACTGCCTTCATGAGATTAGGGTGTCTTAGTATGCAAGAGCAGCCACGCTGCAGGACCCAGAAGCAAACCTCTTGGGCCTTATACTTTTGACATAGACTGTACGCACTGGAATAGCATTGCAGATCTAGTCCACATGGCCTAGACCTGCCCTTCGTTATAGCGACCTGAATAGAAATGTGGAACCTATCGCCGCCGCGGTAGCTCAGCGGTTATGGTGCTCGACTGCTGACCCAAAAGACGCGGGTTCGATCCCGGCCGCGGCGGCTAGAATTTCTTTGGAGGAGAAATTGTAGAGGCCCGTGTACTGTGCGATGTCAGTGCACGTTAAAGAACCCCAGGTGGTCGAAATTTCCGGTGCCCTCCACTACGGCGTCTCTCATAGCCTTATTCGCTTTGGGACGTTAAACCCCATAAACCAAACCAAACCAGAAATGTGGAACCCTGGGAGACGTTATTACTCAACGACTAAGCAGAAGAGCAACGCAAAGTAGTCGGGTCTTGTCCTGACCGCTCGCCTGGCAGTATGTTTCGACTCGTTTCAGCATTAAAAATTGGCAGTGACTTCGCTCGGCTATGCCAGAATATACATAGTGAAAGCAGGCATGCGACACTGCTGGCGAAGCGGGCGGAGGCGAGCTCAGCTACGAGGAAAGCGGTGTGACGTCATACCAAACGGCGGCGGTGGCTGCGCGGCAAGGTGCGCGGTGTGACGTCATGCTAGATGGCGCGGCGTCCGACTGCGGCGGCGGTTGCTAGGCAACGGCTCAAGGTCTCTCTGTGCCTCCTCGGAGCACCGACACAGCGAAATCGCAAGTTCGTGTCTAATGTAGGTTTTGCTACAAAATTCTTAGTACGCGCGTCTCTTTCGTGTTGCAGGGAAGCCGATGTGGTGGGGATCAGCACCAGCAATAGCAGCGACGAGTCCAACATCGTCAACACCCTGGATACAAAACAGTCGCCATACCTGGCGGCTTCCCCGCCGAACCCAATCAATCCAGCCGGTCCGAACACCAGAGGGATGGTGAGCGCTACCCGTTCAGTTGCGCTGGTTTCGATGGACCGGGCGTAATGAAAACAGAGATAGGCGGAGGAACAGAATTCAGCAAACATACACAATAGAACACTCGTACAAGCACACTACGACGCGACTATAACGGTGAAAAAAATAATAGGATGTTGAAAGCAAACAACCCTAAAAAGGGTCAAGCTACATCAAGGGGATAAATCAACAAGGGTGATGGTATTTGATGTTTAACTTCCCAAACTAGCGCGTGGTCGAGCTCCCTGAGACATGGTTGGCTGCTGGGAAAGTATGGAACCTGTTGTAATGCGTTTCGGGTGGATCTTAGTTGGTGGCCCCATAAGGATGCAGGGAGGGTTCAGCTCCCAGGGTAGCGGGATCGAATACCTCTGGTGGTTGGCCTGTTTGTACAAGGGCCAACCGGAAAATTCCTCGTTGGCTGGCTTATGCTCCTTGAAAAAATTCAGGTGTTCGAAAGAGCTCCGAAGCCCTCCACAAGAATCGCAGCGATGGGGAAGGTTTTCGAGCATGCGCGCCTTTTCGAAAGCGCAAAGAAAGGCGTGTGGTTTGATACCAGAGACCACCGGGCATCTACAAGCTTTTTCACTGAGTGCAAGCTTTCTCCTGGCCTGATGATCGGCTCCAATTGGATAAAACGCTTGACAAAGCATAGTTATCTAACCTGAGATCGAGAAGAGTGAGGAAATTTTTCCTGTCTGGGACATTTGTCAATGATCAAGCTGCCCTAGAGCATTTAAATGAAATCTTGCCCAAGCGCTGCAGTATTTGTCGTGCCTAAGCTTCCGGACATTATCCTTTTACTGGCCAGTGTGCCAGAATTGGAACGTGAATCTCAATTTTTTGTTTGTTTCAAATTAAACCTTCCTTCGAAATTTTTTTTTGCATGCGGTATGATGTCGAAAACATCACAGCTGTAATATCCGTTACTGCTTATTTGTAAACTTTGAAATATTACTAGTAAAAATACATATTTGGGCCCTGTTACAGCCGAGTGTGTGGAGTCCTGTCGCAAGAAAAGATGTTCAAATAAAAAAAAAATCAGAGCAATACTAATTAAAAATAGGTGTGATTTTGTGAAAGAGAACAAACAGCTAAATCCTGTGTGTCTTTCAATGACAGTGAGGTGTATGCAGATCTTCCTTTTTTTGAAACATTGGCGTTTTACGGGAGCAAAATTCAAAGAGAGGTGAATTCCCTCGCGTAGTCTCCCTCATTACGCCGGCTGATAGAAACGCTGTCCCATTCTATTAAATTTGTGTGCCCTGATATGCGGATGTTATCAGGCAGAGCGTTCCTAGGCAGGGCCGATGCGCATACTACGTTTGTTGGCGCCGCCCTGAGTATTCGAGCTCCCACCTTAGGCTACTCTCGGCGCGTTAGAAGCAATTCGAATCCTTTGGGGCTACTTCACGACATTGCGTCCCACCCATTGACTCAAAGATTGCATGAAGCGAGAGGCAGGGTGCATGCAGGGTGTGCTAATGTACCCCCCCCCCCCCCCCAAATACTCCTGGCGTACTCCCATCTTTAGGATGAAGAAGGAACCGTGTAGCAGGTTAGGACAGTCGTCACGTGATTACACAACACAGCCTTGTGTGGGTCGTTGTGGGACGTGCGTATCGCAGATGTGCTATAGAAAGCCATTGATAAAGAAATGCTGTACTGCTTACCACGGCTTACGAAGCACTGAGTGCGATACAGATGTAGGGTGAGCGAAAGCATTGTTCCTCTACAAATTGCTCGCTATAAATTGCGTAAAAATTTCAGGCTGCTAAAAGATTGTCTTCAGGTATAAAGAAGAAGAAATTCGCACTCCTGACCATAAGAGGTGTTTGCAATGCCATTAGCGACATCTATATAAGAAACGCGAATAATTCAAAAGTAGAACATAAAAAAAACGTCTAAACATTGTGAATGCGGCTACTTTTTTTTTCGCTGGTTATATTAGATAGCGTGTGCAAATTGGCAATAGGAATTTTCATATATTAAACATTGCTTTAAGGGCGGCCTTTAAAAGGGTACATGCCGTACCATACAATACCATTCAAAAGCATACCAAATCAAACACTGCCCTACCATACCATACCAAACCAGAGCATACCATTCCATGCCGAACCAGAGCATATCACATCATATCCTACGATACCGTACCATACCATGCCATACCATAGCATACCATGCTGTAGCATACCATACCATACCATACCATACCATACCATACCATACCATACCATACCATACCATACCACACCATACCATACCATACCATACCATACCATACCATATCATTCCATACCCAATTATACCATGGTATGCCACATACTCTACCACACCGCATTTTCAATCGAAGCTCACAGTATTGAAGTCACCGTCGTTCTTGCTGCGCAGCTGGACATTCTCGGCGAGTTCCCGCACTGGAAGCAAGTGCTGAATAGATCCCGCCTCTGCTTCTCCGTGACCACGGCCATCAACTACGCGCGGAACAGCGTGAACAAGATCGACTTCGTCGCGCCCATACGGAACAAGGAAGACGTGCAGCGCTACAGCCGCTATCAGGTAAGGGTCCCAGCATAGGTCGGTGGGCTCACTCGCAGCAGCCACGCGGGCTAGTTGGGACTCCAATTCACATTACAGACCGAGGTTGACTGAGTTCTTTTGGGTGTTCGTGTGAATTTGGCGTCTGCCAAATTTCGCGAGTCCATGAGTCGCCCCGTGGAAATGTGAGCCCCTGTTGGTTTGATGCTAGTCGTCGTTTTTGAAGAACAGCAGATTGGGCTAGTCGGCTTTGCATAGTTACTTACAATACAGCGCTACGGACACAGGTCAGAGCTGAGGATTCCGTGAGTGCTAGCTTTGCTGTGACCTGTGTACTGGAGGCTATGTGCGGGAACATAAGTGAGTTGGATGTTTTGAGCCCGAGTGAGTTCGATCTGAGGCCGAGGCTTTGAGTACTTTAGTATGAACGTTAGTGAGCTTGATGGTAGGCAGAGATGTTCAATCAGCTTCTCTGAGGCTGGCTGAGTTTTGAATGAGACTGTAATAAGGGAGTAATTACTCACTGACATCCACTCAAGCGCAGCCATACGGCTACAAAAGAAAGCTCTACGGCTTTCTCAGAAACTTGGCAGTTAAAGAAAAATTCGTCCTGGTCCCGGGTTCGAACCCAGCACCACCACTTCACCGGAGCAGTCGAATTGAGCAATAACTCGAAGTGGAAAAGTCTTGGTCAAATGTTTAGGGAATTCCCACAGGGTCGAGTAGATTTGTGATAAGGGAGTAATTACTCATTGACACCCACCCAAGCGCAGCCATATGCCTACAAAGGAAAGCTATACAGCTATCTCAGAATCTTCGCAGTGACTGTGTCGTGGAGTCCGTGAGTGCGAGGTTTAGTTCAGTTTATGGGCGTTTAAGGACCCAAAGCGACTCAGGCTATCAAAAACGCTGCAGTGAAGGGCTCCGGAAATTTCGACCACCTGGTGTTCTTTAACGAGCACTGACATCGCACAGTACATTGGCCTCTCGAATTTCGCCTCCATCGAAATTCGACCATCGCGGCCGAGATCAAACCCGCTTCTTTCGGGTTGAGTGTGAGGGTGTTCTAGTGTGATGGTAGGGTGAGCCAGTAAGTTCATGAGTCTGAGACTCAGTTTGAAGTTAGGTGTTAGCTTTCCGGTGTGAGTGAGTTCCTGTTAGTCTGAGCACATTATATTGGTTAGCACGACCATTTCTTCCCATTTCTCTGTAGCCGGGAAGTGAATACTTATTTTTACCACTGACCGAGCGGAAATATGCAGTTCACTATGACTTCAAACAAGACTGAGACGAAATGGGTCCGACGGTTGGTGCAAGTGGT
The DNA here is from genome assembly GCF_055824585.1 of Amblyomma mixtum. Taxonomy (NCBI): domain Eukaryota; kingdom Metazoa; phylum Arthropoda; class Arachnida; order Ixodida; family Ixodidae; genus Amblyomma; species Amblyomma mixtum. The sequence goes on from NC_143015.1 coordinate 95,789,560, forward strand.
TAATATTTAGTAGAATGACTCTGAGCTTGAAAATGCACTTTTTTGGACTTTAGAGTCAGAGTGTTTGGATACTTAACCGGAGTGTCATCTAGGCACGTGGGTGCGCTTCCGAGGGTGTTGTCGCTTCAATTTCTTGGTACGCAGCAAATTCCTGTCTGTCTGTAGAGTTCGCCTGTTTTCCGCTCACGAGTTCCGTACGGTCGAGTTCTTCAATCACACCATTTACTAAATTCTCCACAATGTTTGTGGATCACATAGCGGAAGGATGCTCAACGTGCAGTGGGGCACCTGGAATGCAATTTCCTCATCTCATCTTGCAAACTTTCCTGCGATTGTTCAAGCCCCTGGCCTTATAAAGATGTTCCTCTGTATGCCATTTTTGTAAGATAACTTTCATATTGCCGCGAATCTTTGTAGTGCTTGTTCATTCTTCAAAGTTGCCCGCACGCCACTTTAGTGCTTTGTTTGCGATGCAAGACGCGACCTCATTTATCTCGATCGCATCCAGGCGGAGCCGAGTCTAGGTAGTGCCAGAATGCTCTAGTAACTGTGGACACTTTATCTCGAAAGTTCGCTATCAGCTTTAAATCGATCACGGCTGAGAGCGGCGGGCATTCGGTTCAACGACCGCCGAGCACGCTTGTTGCTACGCCGCCGCCGACTAATTCAGTTCTCTGCGCATGCAAGTCAGCTAAAAAAAAAAGAGATTTGTTTAGGAGTAATTTTCTGTCTTCCTGCTCTTGGGACTGCACTCGCCCCTACGTGGAAATAATATGACAGTGCGCGGTCGAAGCCCATTAGCGGAAGCGCTGTTGGGCCAAACTGGCCTGGCGTCATAAATATAATCACGACCATAATGGCGGTCCAAAAACTGAAATATTAGCTGGTTGGTACGTTTTGACCCTTGAAGGGAAGTGGAGGACAATGAAGATATGCAGGCCGCCACTAACCAGCGACATTGATGTCAAAGTGCATGTGAACGTCTGTCCTCTCACGAAAGATTCCCAGATACGCTCGAACTGAACGCCATATTCATAGGTTTCTCACATTTCTCTCCAATTAACCAAGCCTTATGCCAGCTGTGGCCACCGTATCCCCGCAAACTTCCTAACCCCATTCGCCCAGCTTTCTGCTGCCCCCTGCTGCGCTTTCCCTCTCTTGGAATTCAGTCCGTTATCTTTAACAACCACCGGTTATCTTGCCTTCGCATCACATAACTGCCCCTACCTTTTTCTTCTTTATTGCGGCAATGCTATCACTCACTCGCGTTTGTTCCTGATCCACTGTGCCCTCTTCCTGCTTATTAACGTTTCAAGTACAATTTTTCTTTTTATAACTTGCTCTTAAGTGGAATGACTGACGAGGTCTGGGACAGTATTTTCTAAAGATTCATTGTCCCATCCCCTCCTCTGCCGCCCCACGATTTGCAGGTGACGTCAAAATGGCTTTGCTTGGCAGCTGGCGAGCAGATCCGTTAGCCACATCTGATCGATCAAAGGCGGGATTGTAGCTACAGCAAATAACTACAACACATGATCAAAGCGCGGAGAAGATGCCCCCCAATGAATATGAAAGTGGTACCTTATGAAAATGCAAGATCAAAACGGGGAATACTCCCTAATGAATGTAGCTGCTGTGCGCAAGGGCACCGACACCAAGCATTCATTGCCCGTCAATGGCTCAGAGAAAGAGGACATGGAAACACCAACAAGCGCTGCTGATGCTTGACTGTGTTGGCGCCCTGTTTTTGATTGATACACGGACGCATAATTGAATTTTATTGAATTAACGAAAGTTTATTTCCGGACATACAGAAAATGGGCCTCGGGCGAAAAGCTACACGGGTAGCTTGAGAAAAACTGGAGGCCCGGTAAAGGCAGTTCGCCCAAATTTCCACTTTGATTTAAACCAAGGGTACTGCTAGTATCCGCTGAGTTTTTATTGTCGAATACTGCTTCCTCAGTGTTCTCTGCGGCTCTGCTCGCATTCATGACCGCCACAGATTCTTCTTTCGTCGCAAGAAAACAGTCTCTTGTTGAAGCTTTTCTTATGTTACCCAAATAGAACACTAATCACTACTGCTGCGACTTTTTAACGCATGTACACACGAGGAGGTAGGCAACGGCCTGTTTGAAATTGCTGTTTTTAATGTTTTAATATACCATAAAACTTTCGAACCAGGATGCCGATATGTCGGTCGCTGGACTTCTGTATACACTTGGCGCTATCACACCCTCCATCATCGCCTACAATAACCGAATTAGCGATAACGCTTGGTTCAGAGTTGGTAGCAGGAGTATAACGCAGGACTCTAGGGTTCAAAATGACAACGTATTTTTTCGAAAAGAATTTAAGACCAGAAGTGTCGTTAGTAAGCCCTTGAATGCTGCTGTACTCGATGAAGTAATTGCTTTACGCGCTTTCGGATGCCCGCTTGTGCAGTTCACCGCTGGCAACAACACGGTCCCGTATCCGGTGGTGGATAAGAACATGAGCTACATGTTCGACAACAACACGTACACCCACTTCTGGCGCTTGGTGAATCGAGCCGGAGTATTACTGAGCTTCTTCGCTTACGATGACGGCAACACGCTCGGGTACAAGGTGAGCCACCCTGCTTGCAGCGGTCACGGAGGAGCCGTCAAAAACATTTACGGCGCCAGCTCTAAAAGGCTTGTTGATAGCCGTCCCCTATCGAAGAACACAAGAGAAAATGTTCTGTGTTAACAACAGATTTACCTGTAGTATTTTGGGATCTGACAACAGAAATTCTTGCACTAATAACATGATTAACGACAGAGCCGGTTCTGTCCAACAATAGAAGACTTCAGACCACCACAGAAAAATCTGTCTTTACGACAGGATGACAAAACTTGCTGTTGTAGTTTGGGATCGGCTTTGTCTTAGTTTTCAACTGTGTTCGCACGAAATTACGCCATCGTTAGATGACCAGGGAAGGAGCTGCAGCGGCATTATTGAAACCCATTGAACCTGGTGCCAGAGCCCGTCACTTCATCTCTCCTTCCCCCGGCCAAGGTCTCACACTCGTTACTGCATGAAATGCCATATGTCTCCTAGCCACATTGGCCATATTGACGTGCAGGGCGGCTCATTAGCATATATATATTTGAAGTTATATCTTCCGCTGCATTTTTTAAAAATTACCTGCAGTAAAACCGAGTGGCCAGAGCGCTTTGTCAGCATGGACTCGGCGTTCATAGCCAGTCAGTCGTTTTATTGGCACATCTCTAGTACCTACTCTGGTAGCCCAGAGGTTATGGGGATCAACGTCTAAGCACCAGGTCATAGCATCCAGCCCCAAGCGCGGCCGCTGCTTTTCATGGTGGCTAAATGAGCAAACGCCTTATGCTGTGCAACGTTAACGCTCCTTAGGAGACGCAAAGTGGTCGAGATTATTCCGTTAATTACCGCTGAGTTCCACATTAAAATTTAGTATCTTAGACAAAAGTCCTCAGGACGCACGAAAAAGGATCTCGGAGCATACAGGTGGCATACTTTGCAGCTCTCACCTCATTCATTGCCGCATATTATTGCTCGGTGGTCCAACTTTCTTTTCCAGAAGTGTGATCCCAATCTATCCGCTAATGACAGACCTGTGGGCTTCAGTGACAGCTCATACCTCCCGGAGAGCTTTTTCTACAGTAGTACAGTCGTCCACATTCCTGTTAACAGAGTTAGAAGGGCGCTCTCTGTTGTGCATTTATGGCAGTCGCTCTTACCTGGCGGGTCCGATATGGCTTTTAAAGATGAGTTGTTGAACGCGATCAGTGGCAGCTTACAGTCCCTGTGACGTCTTGTTTGGAGGCCCAGGCCACTCGCAGATGACGCAAGTGTTCTCCCAAGTGCACCGTTCGAGCGCTTTAAGCACGCGTGTGGACAACTCTACGCGCAATATTGTACTGCAGGTGAAGGAGATGTTGAAGGCCCACCCCGACGACCGGTGCGTCGTGTTCGACGACCTGGGCGAGGACGGAACTCACGCCAGCTTCACGGTCAGCGGCAAGACATACGAGTTCAAAGCATACGACATGCTCAAGGCCGTGATCAACGCCTTAAACGAGACGTCCGTGATAGCAGCTACCACGGACGCAACCGCCAGTACCTAGTACAAGCGGTCGAGACTGAGGCGGCGGTGGTTCATGTGGCACCTGCGCTGCTGCTTCTCTCCACATATTCTGCACTTCACCCACGGCAGACCGCACATGTCGTATAGACTATGTGATGGAGTAGCAGTCTCTACCCTCACTAGCATCTTCATTACCCTTTATCCAAACATCATCCACGCCCACTTTCAATGATCTCGTCAAGGCCTTTGGTTTGCATTCGTTAACAAATGGCGACAGATTTTCGCTCTGCAGGCGTTCGCATTATTCGAGCCTCTCCTGGAAGGACTCACTTCCTACGCAGTCTTTTGGGGGCAGGAACGTGTTTTGTTTAGTTTGTTCCTCGGCCAGTTAGTACCCCTCCCTCTTGGAGGACTGTGTAAGTAGGCTAAGCGTTAGCATGATTTGTTCTGCCTCTGGCGATAATTTTTCTTGAAGCAACACAAATTTAATCTGTCTGAGCTTTACTTGCAAAGCTCAATATCTGCTCAGTGAATAATTTGGCGTGATGGTTTCATTCGTTTCTCACGATTTTTTCCTCTTCATGAGAACGTGTAGTACAACAAAGGCTGCTCTGTTAGCGCTTCTGAGACCCTATAGTTTTTGTAACTGCATATTACGTTCGGTGCGTTGATGTCGCAATAAAGGCGCTATATCTGGGCTTGGTCGCTTCGTAGTTTTACTCTCTGCTTGGACGGAATGCCTGAAGCTCACTAAAGCACTTAGATGTCACTAGAGCATAATGCCATCGTAACTTGGGCGGCATCAAGGGTGCCAGAAAAAATGCAGGGCTCGTGCCAAGCTAGCGAGGTCACTGCAATGCTGCTTGTAACTTGGTTCCCCCTTAAATCATTAATGCTCGCTCGTATCAGTTAAGGGACGCACTGTTATCAAGCAGAAAGTTCTCAGTTATGCTCAGATATATATTGCTTCCACTCATCGTTGGAAGAGCGGCCTTTTTCGGCAGTTAACAAATAGGGGCAGACGAACTAGCCTCTAGGGATGCATGAGGCCTGCTGGAAACTGACGCGCTCCAAAAGCGAAACTTAAAGGTACCAAGGCCAAAATTTCTGCGGTCGTTCTGGCACATTAACAAGTGATGGCAAAGAGTTGAACTGTATATTGTTTAATGTGTGCTCCAGATTAATTGGGACACAGTTATATTGTTCTTTGACAATGAGGAATTATCATCTGTTGCCATTTTATTGTGCAGCAATAAAACTCTTCTTGATTCATAAAACAATTTTATACGGTCCTGGAACATGAAGATTAGTACTGAACTAATATTAGAAGGTAGTTACTTATATCTCGTGTGTTCATTGCATACTTATTATATGTAACGAGAGGAAATACGCGGTATTTAACTGCTCTCATGCAACACTGCTGTAACATCAGCGTGAAGTGTAACCCCAGACAAAGAAAGCGTAAACATGTTGCTTCGGAGGAAATATAGACGGCGTCCACTAACACTGTCACGCAGCTATCTTCCCTCCATCGAAGTTAAAAGGAAGTGACATTCACATTTCCTTCGCTTCAACCTCCTTATTTACTAGGCTTGTTTCAGTTGTTTTGTTAGCGTCCGATGTGGCATATGATAGTATTACATGCGACAGGTCGCTCGAGAGCATGCCTGCTTCCAGGTGGCGGTGGTGGTGAAGCTTTCATTTTTCGGAAGGGCGACTGTGGGACTCGTCTTCGTGGGGAAAAGGGGTCCTCAGTGCAGGATTCCGATAGCATGTGCTAACCAGCGGGTCCTCGCGGTCAGCCGTTCCGGATCCTTAAAGCTAGGGCTGGACATAGCTGTTTCCCTTGAGGCAGTGCGGTGGTGTTTAGGTTATCACCGAGGGGAGACAGCAAGGGGGGGGGGGTAACTTTGCACCTCTACAAAAATGGTCTATAGACTTGTTATAGGCTCTGTTACCTTCCTACAGCTTTTTCATTTTTTCGATTCATAGTCAATAGAATGTGTATAGAGAACCTGGCGGTCATGCGGATTGCTTTCGTTGTATCCGATGTTCGCAGTAAGCAGACCCCGTGCAGTCAACTTTAGTAAGGCCGCCAAAAGTGGTGTTTAGTCCTTAACAACTGTACCACGCGTGTCTATCCTTCAAAGCAGGCCCTACCGCGGAGCCTACAGGCTCATCGGGGTGGCCTTGTTCTTCTCCCCGACACCCTTACTGCCAACAATGTGCTTCACGGATGCCATCCCTTAGATGTTTCTTTTTGTCTGTAGACAGTCTATAGATTATCTACAGACTGAAGCATATAACCGCCTTCATTTCGGTTTGTCGATAGGCAGTCTACTGACTAGAGCTTATAGTACCCTTAATTTTCTTTTGTGTTTACACGGTCTAGATACTTTAGACTATTCTATACCCGCTTTAATTTTCTATTCTATATACACAGACTAGAGCCTATCTATGACCTAAGTCTATAAATCTCTTAACTTCTTTTTGTCATTAGACCATCTATAAAATATCTATAGGCTAAAGTTTATGACAGCCTTAACTTCTTTCTGTCTGTAGACAGTCTATAGAGTATAGTCTATAACGGCCTAAATTTTCTTTCGTCTACAGACTACAGTCTATAGGCTGTCTATAGACGAAAGTCTACAACAGTCCCAATTTAACAGTACTGCATATTGGGCAGTTGGTTAACATACATCTTGCAAAATTTTAGCGCGAAAAACACGGACAGACAGAGTAAACGACACGAGAGCTGTATTTTTGCCTGTTGACAATTTATACGCTGCCTTTTGATTAAGCCTATAAAAGTTTCGATTTCTTTCTGCACTGCTTGCCAAGGGGAACTCTGTAATGGGTGACCGCAACAATGGCTAGAGTCCTTCACCACCTTCGCTACTTCTGGAACTAAACTACTGGATCAGGACAATGAAAAGTGCTCCTGTATACTATTTTTAGATGCCTTGAAAAGCTTCTTTTCGTTGTACCATGACGTGTATTATAAACACAAAGAAGAGCATTTAATGCTAACAGGTAAAGCGAGCGAGGAAGAGCGGCCACTCCTGACTGTGCCCGCAAAGTAGACTACAGCAAACAAACAAGCTCATTCAAAGGAATCGGTCGAGACAATTTCATTACATCTTTAGATCGTTACTGTCCAACCGGCTTAACTCAGGAACGTTTCATCAGCGATTCCGCATTCTGTTTTAAAATTTATGAAAATAAAGGAGGAAAGACGGGTGTGCCCATCTCAACGAAACAAAGATGTGCCCATCTCTTAGAAACATTGTTAGAAGAGTCTCAAAGGGCATGGTCGTCGGCGGGATTAACATCTGCTAGTTATACCTTTGCAGTTTGCATTCGCGTGGAAAAGTGCTGCGATGCAACAAGCACTAAGCCAGAATTTTTTCGTTCCTCCCCATACAACCGGTGCATCGGAGCAGATGACACGCTGATGTCGCCCATACCAGTTTACTAAACACAAACACACAAAAAAGACTTTATGCTATGCAACTTTTTAATTACTCGAAAACTGTGGTACATACAGTTCGGTAGGAGACGCGACAAAGCAGTAAGGTTTCGGTTTTGTTTTGGTGAAAACAATATAGTTTTGAAAGTGCCAGTGAAAAATTTAAGTTTATAAAGCAATTGCTCTCAGCGGTCTTCGATACCAGATCAAGCTGCACACGGCGAGAGGTCGAACGGTACGACCGCGTCATGTGTTTCCGTTTTGCATTTTACCCACTTTACCGCTGGACGGCGAAAAATATTCGGGCTGCAAACAACCGTGTGTGCGGGTATGTCGGTATCGTCCGTGCCTTCGTTGTGTTCTGTCGTAGACTACGTTTTCAACGAAGTACAAGTTATTCCTACAGTCACGGTAAGTCTACACGATAATTTTTTATTGAATTTGGTCTCCTAAAGGAGTCTAAGCAGAGCTCTGTTTGCAGAACAGATTATCTGCTGAGCCAAAAACTAACTTCCTGCCCTCGTTTGTAAGCGGCGTTACAAGCAGCGGAAGCCATCGGGTTCTCGACTAATCCAGCATATGTCTGTGCCGCTATGCTTTTCGTAACACGCGGAAAGCCAGTCGGTGCGAAACACGTGATGGTAAGCCGCTCCTCGCGAGCTGTCTACTGGATGTTTTGCGTTGAAAGGTAGATGCGCTGCCAAAAATATTGCTTAGCCCGTGAATGGCGGCCGAAATGGAACTATAGTTTAGTTAGCGCCGTGTGAGCTCGATTTACTTGACGCCTCTCGAAAGTCGCACTCGCGTTCTAAGGTGCATTACGTTTTATTTTTTAATCGTTGTGTTATCGCCTGTAAGTAGGGACCATGGACTGCTGTTCTTTGGGAGGTGTGCTTCGCTTGTTGCGTGTAGACGCTCGCTCGGCGCGCGTCGTAAACTACGACGTTTGACCGAAGGTGCTTTGTAACGCTACAGACTCGAGCACGGGACTTGTGTCGAAGTTGTTATCAAGCGGCGATGGGGGAATGCTGATAGTGTGATGGCTAAATAAAAGTTGATGCCGTCGCGAATGGCCATCGTGCATAAACACCGCGAAGAACCTACGAGCTGCATCCCGTCTCCCCTTTCGTTGCACACGTATGAATTCGCCCATCCCTGTTATCTCAGCCACTGGCCGCCACCGCTGACATGCGCTTTCATTTTGAAAGGTGAGTAAAGGTCGCCTCGACAAGAGGTGGCTTGCATTTCATTCCGAGGGGTTCGTTCGTGAACGCCGCTCACGCGTGCACAGATTTACCCAACAGCATTTGTGCGAGAGGCAGAGAATGCAATTCTGATGTAATACTGCTACATTACGAAAAAGCCGATGCGTCTCGGCGCTTATTTGCGCAAACGAATGCAATTAAGCTCCCGCTGTTTGATTATGGCTGCGCCTGTGGTTGAAGACCATGGTTCATTGAAATAGTTCCTACTTAAAGCGTGTTCGTTGCTTTGCTTGAAATTTCTAGCAGCCGTAGGCTAAGGTACCTGCATGAAAGAACCACCTCTTTACTGCGCTCTTTGGTCTGCATTTGAAGGCAAAACTAAGTGAATTTGAGACGGTAATCAGTCGTGATAGTAATGCGTATCCTGTCTGAAGCTCATCTCTGCTTTAGAAACTACGCAGCTGCAGCCATAATGTGCTGTTTGAGCTTTTCTGCATAGTGAGCGTTGTGGAAGCGCTGCGATCCACCTGTTTCAAAGAGCGCGCGCTGATGTATGACAATGCTGTTTTCTATTTGTGTCTCAAGTTATGGGCGCAAAACTGTTGTGAACTGGTTCGCAGTCTGCCTGGTATGTTTCACATGGCTTGTGCCCGTTTGAGTATCGTCGTACTTGCCATGTTCCGCGCAGCGTATTCTTGAAAACGCTTGTTTAATAGAGGGTATAAAAATAAATGCTGCAGTATGTTTTTGTTTGGGATCTCTGTGTTAAGAGCATAGATGTAAGGAACATCGAATGTGTATTTTATGGGGTTCCGCTCTCAACAGCTCGTAGTGAGTCAGTGCGGCTAACTGACACAATTCTTCGAAGTATTCGGTTCCAAAGTAAAATGAGTGCCATACAGAGATTAGTGTTGCCAGTAGGTATTCAGTGTAGAGGGCGAGTGCTCTAGGGATTATAGGGGCTTGTTACAATGTTTTATGAAAACCATTTAGAATGTTTCACGCATATTTACTCAAATGATGAAGCCGACGCGATGGCTCAGTGGTTATCGTTTTCGTCTGGTTATTTGAAGGGCGCAGGTCCGATTCCTGGTCTCGGCGGTCACATTTCGATGAAGGCGAATTGCGAGAAGTCTGTGTACTATGCAATTTTAGTGCCGGTAAATAATCCCAGACATTCGAAATTATCCGCAGCCCTTCATTGCAGCGTCCCACATAACCTGAGTCGCCTTGGGTCATGGACTCTAAAACACCAAAATAAAACGATGACGATTGCCTCCCTAGAATGGGATAGCCAAGATATGCCTTGCGTTGTAAAGCACCGGTGTAGAGATGGAGTTTCATTTACCCCTATATTGTTTCTTCCTTTGCGCTGTACAGGTCAACATGTCCGTATGATTGGCTGCAGACAACAGGCCACTAGAGTGGTTCTAAAGAAACTAGCCGAACTGTTACGTTAAACATTTATTTGTATAATGTTCAGCCTTGCGCTGCATGTATTACTCTGTTACATCCTAGATAGCTTGGAAGTAAATTAAATTTGTAAGTAAATTGATCGTCATGTCATTTGTGAAGACCATGTGGTGACATTTTTCTTAAGTTGCAGACACTCTATGGACAGTCTATAGACTGTCTATAGACAGTGGTGTACTGAAAGTTTAGTATATAAAGGTCTATAGCATTGCCAGGGCATATATTATTGGAGTGGCTATGTCTGCTGGACCAGTCGACTTTTGTCTATAGACGAGTGTCTATCAGACTTTCAGTAGACATTTCTGTGTATACTGGCTATAGGAGTTGTTTAAGAAAGTCAGTATATTTCATAGACTAAAGTCTATACATAGCCTGTAACGAAATTTTTATAAGGGCGCAGGTCGGCCTCATTAACCATATACGGTACGGGGAGAGCTCGTGCTTTGAATAAAACGGCTTCGTCAGATCATGCGTCTGTAATGTTGTCCGCGCGGACGCAGTCATCCGAGGAAACATCCGGCCAACCATGCATCAGCGACGTGTTGCCAGAAATCTATATGCTGGTGATCACGGTGTCTTATATAGCTACATCTATTATTCTTGGGACCATGCAGCTACGAAAGTAGCGTAGCGCACGTGGGTAACAAATGTATCAGCTGCACTGTCGACTGTCTTCTCCACCCGAACGGGGTAGCAGCATAAGAGGTGAATCCATCTGGAAAGCCAACACATACCACGTGACCAGTGAGGCGGCAAAACCTGAGACACGCTCTTCGGTCTTCGCGCTAAGATGGAAAGCACGAGTTGTTCAATTACTGAGGCTAGTTGATGGCCCGTACTCGTTCACTGTAACCGATTGACGCGGCTATAGCTGTTCGTTGTATATGTGTCGAGTTGCCATTGCTTTGACGGTAGCACCGCACTCGTTCGTAATAAGCGAGTGTTCATTATATCTGTCTGCTGTGAGACGGGCATTACGTGACCAGGGCGTAGAAGACGCTTGCAAAAGTGAAATCGCTACAGAGAATGCGCAGCGAACCACCCTTTAAAGAATAAGTAATGAGGTCCTAATCGCAAATAACAGAGGCAGAATCCTTTCTATAATAGGTACAGTATGATGGAGAAGCAGGCGATAAAACTTATTGGAGAACCTCTTAGTAACCTACGATTTGCTGATGACATTGTATCACTAGATATCTCAGGGGAAGAATAGCAGAGGAGGAAGGTGGACAAAAACAGCAAAAAGAGAATGGCTGGACTAAGAAATAATGTTAAGGAAGCTAAGGCAATATCCAACCATTTGAGAGGGGAGATGTCAAGGTCTTCAAACCAGTGACGAACCAGATCGTCCTATGCCACTCGTGACACCACGTTCCGACTCCAAGAATGAAATTGCTTGCAAAAAAAGTGGAGTAGCGTTCATTCAAAAGGTGTTCCTTCGTCATGAGTTGCAGCATACCGCTTGTCCTAAGAGGAAAGTCTATAATAGTATCTTACCGCCATTCACATGTGAAACAAGCTTGTCGTGTCGGTCATTTTTGGACAAACATATTAGATAGTTGTAACGTACTGTTATGGAAATATTGAAAGTAATGGTTCATTCTTCCGATACGCTGCAAATTCTTTCTTTTAATGTTTTTCCATCGCTAGCATGGAGCAGTTAAAACTGCCAAAAAAAGCCTTTTGACGATCGCAAAAACATTAATAGCAAAAAATGCAAGATGGGAGGTCTACAGATATGTTGATAGTTATAGTGAAATCTTACAATATATGAAATAACTGCGTTCACAAACTGCCGTTCAAAAATGCTTTTGTCCAGAATTGTTTGGTATGTGACTAAGAGAAACTCTTGAAAGAAACTTAGTATACCGCACGGAGGTATGGAAAAGAATATGTGCGTACCTCAGCCGTGGACTGGCGGCTTGAGCAGACGCCTGTCATGCGGGAGGTGCGGGGTTCGATCCCCAGTCCCGCAGTATGCCCACCGGTTATACTATAAGCACAGGCTTTCCACTGGCCTGCTTCTTGGCTTATCTCGGGCGGAATGCTTCGGAAACGAGTTTTGGACCCCACCTTGTGAAGAGGAAAGTACCTTGCGTCATCGCACTCTTTGGCCAAAGCTGGCTTTGTGCCTTATAAACTGATCATCCGTAGCATGGAAACGAAAATCATAGGTGCAACTTTATGACACAGTAACATAGCCGAGTCTCTTAGGCACAAAACGCAGGTAATGATACGGTGGCTGGAGTCAAGAAGGCTAAAGAGGCAGAGCGTGTAATGCGAATACCAGATAACCGACTGTTCCTCAGGGTAATGGAGTGCATTGTAAGAGATGCAAACCAGGAAGGGCGGAAAGGAGTAAGGCTGGCGAAGTAGATTTTAGAAGCATGTAGATATTATATGGTCGTATCTGCAAAAAACAAACAAGCAAAACAAACTGCAGAAGAGAGAAAAGAGCACTAATTAAACTTGCAGCGCTCTCATGAGAGTCACGTGCGAAGAAATTTCTTGCACAACTTTTAATCTCACTCAGGGTGACGAACCGTAGACATGTGTTCCGATTCTAATTAGTGGAGCTTCCATATCGAAGACTTTGCGACAAAGCAGTTATAAACCTGGCATGCGAAGTCAAAGCAGAAAAAGAAACAGCTTTTAGGACAGACGCCTCGGGGCTTCAAGAGCCAGCAAGGCTTCGGACTTATGCGTATTCCTTCGCGTACTTCCCTCCTATCAGCTCGTTGAAATTCGGAAAATGAGCTGTATTGCTTATATCATGATCTACTCTTGCTGAAACGAGTGAAAAGAGGTACAACTGTCAAACTAAAATTGATCTGCACTCAAGTTGTGGAGAAATGAGCTCCGTGCACAAATTTCGTCACGAATCATCATAGATGTTGGAAAGTTTTTATGCGAAGCATACTACTTTAGCTACCACTTCAGCCCTTCACCGTGGTTATGCGCCTCCAAATCACGTGATACATGACGTCACACCACGTGACACGATGACGTCACGGCAGTAGAGAAACGGGGGCCCACCTCGCGCCGTCGCTGTGGTTGTGCGCCTCCAAATCACGTGATACATGACGTCACACCACGTGACACGATGACGTCACGACAGGAGAAACGGGGGCCCACCTCGCGCCGTCGCTGTGGTTGTGCGCCTCCAAATCACGTGATACATGACGTCACACCACGTGACACGATGACGTCACGACAGTGGAGAAACTGGGGCCCACCTCGCGCCGTCGCTGTGCTTGTGCGCCTCAAAACCACGTGATACATGACGTCACACCACGTGACACGATGACGTCACGACAGTGGAGAAACGGGGGCCCACCTCGCGCCGTCGCTGTGGTTGTGCGCCTCCAAATTACGCGACACGATGATGCTTCGCATTCTCCAGGCTTAACCAAGTTAAGCCTCAGCCATTTTTTATTTTCGGTGAAATTGGGACATTTTACTTCAAATTTTTTTAAATTTCTAAAGGTGTCTTTTGACTGGACAATAATTCGTAAGGGTTGATGGTTAAAGGGAACATAAAAATGGCTGTGGCTCAACTTCGTTAAGCCGGAAAATCGCGAAAGCAATACCCATGGCTATGCCCTCGCTCACATGATAGTCGTGCTGTTGTGGTGCTTGTGTGAAACTTGTTGTATACCTTCGTGCTGCTGTGGTGATCACTTGGCTAATCTATGTAGCTCGCACGTTCTCGCCGAGCCGCATACTGGGCACGTCGCTTAGCGAGTCTTGTTTCACGCTTTTCCTCTGTCTCTGTAGCTCGCCGCTCTCTTTTACGCGCATTACAACGAGCCTCCCTAGTGGTAGGCGGCATCGCCGCGAAGCACTGTTAAGGCGCTGGTGGTTGGAACAGCTACTGCTTTCTAGCGACGTGAGTCGAGCCTAAATCTCTTCAGCGTAACGCCACAATCGCGCTCCTAGCGGAAAGCGCAGGAGTTAGGCGCCCGTGGTCGCCGCGATCTGCTCCGGCGGCGGCGCGCGCCGTTGCTCAAAAGCGCGCTTCGATCGCGGAGGCCACGCCGTGGTGGCACCGCCGCCGCGGCTTGCGACGGCGCGAGTCGGTCGCCCTTCTCTTCGGCGTGACGTCACAAAGCACCTGTTGCTCTCCTAGCGGAGAGCGCAGGCGTTAGGCGCCGGTGGTAGTGGCACCGCCGCGCCACGGCAAAGGCTGAAAGGTTTAGGTTTATGGGGTTTAACGTCCCAAAGCGACTAAGGCTATGAGAGACGCCGTAGTGGAGGGCTCCGGAAATTTCGACCACCTGGGGTTCTTTAACGTGCACTGACATCGCACAGTACACGGGCCTCTAGAATTTCTCCTCCAAAGAAATTCTAGCCGCCGCGGCCGGGATCGAACCCGCGTCTTTTGGGTCAGCAGCCGAGCACCATAGCCGCTGAGCCACCGCGGCGGCCGGCAAAGGCTGAAAGTGCAAGTAGTAAAGCTTTCGCTTTAAAAGCGAGGTGTATTGACAGAACTCCTTTTCCGTGCCCCTTAGCTTCACCGGTTTATTCACGCCGCATGCTACAGGAACGGGCGAGCACGCCAGGATGCCAACAGTAATTTGGCCGCAGCACTGACGCTCACTTGCCCGCAGTGTATGAGTATATGCGATGGTTATTACGACAACCTCAATGCTTATTACAAGTCCTAGTATTGCCGCATTTAATGAGTGGTCATTTGAATTGTATAATAACAGCAGACATGTCGCATGAGCTCAAAGAGGGTTGAATGCAGAGCTCGGCAAGAACTCTCCTGTTTGCCTTGCTCGTTCGTCGATATGTACGCTCTCCGAGAACTTCGGAAGTTGGTCGCTGTAGTCACATTTACTGCACACTAGCACAAACAAAAACAAAGAAAAAGTTAAAACATGCTTTGCGCTCTACGTGCGTCGTCAAAAATAGGTAGATAGATAGAGAGAGAGAGAGAGAGTGGGGAGGCAGGAATGTTTACCACAAAGGTTTCCGGTTGGCTACCCTGCACTGGGGAAGGGAATGAGGGGATTAAAGAGGGAAGAGAGAAGGAATGGGAAACACAGCCACAATCTGTCAATCAAGGCAGTCCCTCGCAAAAAACAAAACAGTGCCTTGTAAGCCTTGATGGCAGTCGACTGTTGTGGCCACGGACCGAGGAATTGTCAGCCGAAGTAATCACATATTCTAGTATTTTCAATGTCCTGCTCTGCTCACATTATGCATAGAAATGAGGACGACATTTTGCCAAAACACGTAATAATATCGGTTAACTATGACGCTTGTGGTCGGGTGAGTGCAGACAGCGTCCATAGCATGAGTGATATGTTTCAGAGGATAACCGGACTCGCATGCGTTGACAAAGATGCGGAGGTGCTGGAGAGCGTATGGATTCGAGGGCAGGTCGAAGCACTTGTTGTTGAAGTAGCGTACGGAATTTTCGTAGCATCCAACGTGTTGCACCTTTCTCTCAGACGACAGCAGCGATTCGGCGATTCCTTCGTTCCCTCCAGCGATGACGATGGCGACTTGGGCAACTTTCTTGTCCACGAACTCCCTCTCTTCCAGTGTTTGCTTCAGTTTTCCCTCCAAAAACATCTTTCTTACCGGATGTGTGGTACTCTCCAGTTCAATCCTTAATATGGCAACGGGCACATCGCGGTTCGAAGTGCGCATGTATGGCACTTTCGGAACAATGACAGGCTTCGCTCTCTTACCGCCTTGAAACTCGCTTAGCGGAGTATTCTTCATGTCGTAGTCACCGTACATCATAACCGAGCTTTTTTCAGTTTGTTCTGCCACTAATTCGAACTGGTCACCAAGACTGGTATTCGTCAGAAGATCCCTGCTGTCAGAGTCCTCCATCCAATGGATGCTGTACTCGTCGCCTAAGAATGCCCTTCTATACAAATCATAGTAGCAGGCGTAAGAAAACTGGTAAGGATCAGCTGCTGTCGTGGCGTATACCTTCAAGTAGGAGGGAAGGATCCCATCGAACATGGATCCTGACTTACATGATTCGATATAAATGACCATGGCAGAAAACTTCCGGTCGTCGTGCATTTTGCTGATAGTATCAATAAATTCACTGGCGAAGAGCAACATTTTGTTAGGGAATAATAGTAGACGTGTATCCCCGTGTCCTGAGAAGTAGACGAATATGCGGTCCTTAGGGCCACTGGCGATAACTTTGCCGCTACCACCGCTTACCTTGTTCCCCTGGAGTACGTCAAGGAAGTTTTCCGGTGTCACCATATCTCCGATGTAGTCCTTCGGAACTCCCGTGTACACGTTCCACCCGTTGGGATGATTGTAAATATCTCCAGGCGTCGGGTTCAATCCGTTGTAGGCAATGTCGTCGTACATCATGACAACGATGCGTTCTTCTTGGACGCCATGATTACGCAGTACCTGGTATGCATGACAGATGTCCGCTTGGTGGCGGTAGTTTTTATAGCCGTTGGATCCAGCAACAAGAATGGCCCAGGTGTTTCCCTGTTCACTTCCAGCACTTTCATTAAAACTGCCCTTCCCTACCAAATGGCCAGCGGTCAAACCGAACGTCAGGAGAGGTAGGAAGAGCCTGGACACTCCCATGGTTGTTCTCGGATTGCTTTCCTTCAGGAACAGAGAGGTCTTTTAAAGGGAAAGCGTCAAGCAATT
Source organism: Amblyomma mixtum (assembly GCF_055824585.1). Classification (NCBI taxonomy): domain Eukaryota; kingdom Metazoa; phylum Arthropoda; class Arachnida; order Ixodida; family Ixodidae; genus Amblyomma; species Amblyomma mixtum. The sequence continues at coordinate 95,806,442 of NC_143015.1, forward strand.
GACGGCGACAATCGATGGACGCAGGCGCACTCACCTGATAAGAAAAAGGAAGCTACTGAAGAAAACACTTCAAGCGCAAGATTATGGCCACTTGCTGCGCTCGGCTGTCGGTCTAAACTATCAGATAAACAGGTCGACACTCTGAGGGGGTACTTGCTTTGATCTATTCAATACATGCCGCAGCATGATCTTACGCGCTATGTATGGCTGTTTTGATGTCGCCGTTGAAGGAGGAAGCAGCTGACTTTGTTTCCACTTTGTATACAAATGGCAGTTGCGATGGGTCTCGGTGCGCCCCAGAAATAGATTGTGCTGTTGGAGTTTACTTGTTTCCTGTGTTTGCTACGAGCGAACACTTAATATTATGAGAATATAAGCTCCCAGAAATGTTTATCCGTGATATTACTCAATCCCAAGAGCGGGCCGCTGCTTATGCGTGGTCTTTTTATTTCGTCCCGCAACAGATTTTTACTGTCGTAGAGATAGATGCTCAATGTACAGTCTTTGTCAAAAGTTTAGAGTCCAGGGGGTCCACTTCTAAGCTTTATATTGGGACTCCAGGAGCATTCGTGGAAGTCCTAGCTATTGCAGGAGGCAGTACCATAAATATTCTCATGTCCAGGAAATTTGGAGCGCTAGAGATCCATTAAGAACGACACAGTGTGGCTCAAAAGAAAACCCCCTGGGCTCCAAACTTTTGGCACCGAAGAATGTCATAGTTGAAAACTGCCTTGTTAGGCTCTTCGTCCGATAAAGTGTCCCACAGTTGGCCATTGGTTGTGAGTCCCTGTTCCTGTGTATTCTTCCTTTCGTCCCCGTTTGTTCGCGCTGTTTTTTGCATAATGTATCACCAACTCGCCCTCTTAGCTATCCGGTTGTGAGTGGTCTATCGTCCAGTGAAAGGGGCGCGGGAAGCCTTTCATATAATTCTGTCCATTTTGTTTCATTATCGTCCGCTTAGAGCCCGGCATGCATGCGACGTTTTATTTTTTTTTCGACGATATTCGCGCGGCAGAAAACGTCACTGCGACGCGACTCCCGGCTGGAGATATACGGAGCGTAGAAGCGGCGGCGTGCCGCCGCGTATCTCTCGACGCGAAAGCAAATGTGATCAACAAGTGGCAAACACAAGTGATCAACGAGGTCTGCGAGAGCAGCCACGCTGACCATTCTGTTAAAATCATGAAAGTGTTCACTTCGAAAGCACTGTACGAATTTTAACACGCTTGCATAAGTATCTATAAGAATTTGCGTGCTCGAATGCATGCTGTCCCGTACCTTTCGACGCCCGCTCAGCCGCGGATACCATCGGCTGCGCTTTTCTTCGCCCCTCGCCGAAGCGACGGCGACAAAATCTTGGCTTCTGGCGGCGTCTTCGGCCAGTAGAACAACCTTTGTCTGAATCTCCGGACCGGAGCGGAGTAGAACCTCCCATTGGTCAAGCGACTTTACTCTTTTAGCCTCCAGGGGGGCAAGAGGGCATTTCCAAAGGATATCATCGAGATCCGCGTTCTCATTATAGAGCTTGCACTTATTTGAATATTCTCCGTGGCAAAAATCAGATGAACTCAAAACAATGGAAATCGGCGATGTAGACGCTAGAATCCATCTAATGATGGACATTAGGTGAAAAACGTATGTTTTTAAATTTACAGAACCCTCTAGCTCCAGAAGTTTTGGAGAACCCGTCGCATGAGTAATTAGTTTCTCCTGAGGTTTGCGTCAGTTGGGCATTTATTTAGCGAACAGTGCTTACGCGGCCGCTGTCAGGACTGCAACATGCATCCTCTGCTTTACCGCACGCTATTGAGAGAAGAAGCTGTCCTGTACCGGCAGCTACAACGACACCTTTCCGTCGCCCCAAAACCGACTTGCGTTTCGATGGAGGCGAAACGCAAAAGCCGCCCGTGTGCTGTGCGATGTCAGAGCATGTTAAAGATCCACGGGTGGTCGAAATTATTCCGGAGCCCTAAACTATGGCACCTCTTTTTCTCTTTCTTTCTTTCACTCACCGTTTTCCCTTCCCTTACGGCGTGGTTCGGGTGTCCACCGAGTCATGTGAAACAGATATTGCACCATTTCTTTTCCTGAAAAAAAAAAACAATTTAATTTTTTCCAGTGACCCCACCGGCCCACTTCCAACATGTCCTTTGTGCAGCACCGCTCGCACCCTTTGCCAAATTATATGAGAATAGGCGAGCACTGTCCTCAACCGCCCATACCCACCCTGCAGAAGCCTTGTGAGAGCACTGGCTCTCCCTAACAACCAACTGCTTACCGAGTATGGTCATTTTAGAGCGCAACCCCTTGTCGCCCGTTCCTGCGGTTCGCGGCGTCGCCGTTGTGCCTCGTAGGCAGCTCCGCTGCCGGGGCAGCACGCTGCTCTTGCTGCGCGCGCTCCTAGCGCCATTTCTCCCGAACGCCCAAGCTGAAACGCATAGTCGCCGCCGTTCGCCACTGCGTGTAATGCTCATAATGAAAACCTCAGTTACCTGCTATTTCTTCATATCATTAGCCTGCGAAATAAATTAGGGGAATAATTAGAGCGCGTCAAGATGTATAACTTCACTTGGCATTGCTGGTTTGAACTTTTAAAGTGGGACCAGGAAAGTATCGTTTCCAGTTCGTCATAATTAAAAAGTCATTTTTGACAAATCTTCGCAAAATTTCGGGCACATGCTGTACAAATTGCCCGATGTGAACTAACTTCCAGCAGTCACTGCTCCAAGTGGAGTCATTTCGACCACCGCTTATTCTATGTCCTGCTATTCTAATCCCGTCATGTAAAGCAGGCCTGCACGGTTAAAAAATCGTCGCTGAATTTTTCAAGCTTTTACCAGCCGTTTAAGACCACACATATCAATATCCCTCTTGTTGGGAAACTGAAAGTGTTCGTCTTCATAGATAATTTGCGGAGGAGGATCACTGAAGCTGATGGCACAATGCCATTACAGTGGCAACATAGCGGACATTGCGTTGCAATGCAGGCATGTGTTCTCGATTCGAACATGAATGTCCCTCCTGATACTTGATGATGATGGTGGGTTTTAATGGTACATGGGCATCTCAGGCCAAAGTGCGCCAGACACAAGGTCCTTCCTGATGATTTTTAGCAACAGTAAAAACAAAAGAACGGCTTATTTGCGGGGCAGTCTTCGGAAGTAATGATGTTAGATGACCACTTGATTTGAGTTCATTCTGAGACACACAGCGCTAAAACAACGCTATTCCAAATCTTCGACTTCAGGCAGTGGCCCGGACCAAGATCGAGTAGTAAATGTTTTCTCTTTGTTTCTGTCTTAACGAAACATCGCGGATGAATGCTGATCAATTACTCGCCTGGTTCATTCTCGGGAAGCAAACTACATGCCGCAACCAGTCAGCGATGCTCATATATTTATGAGCGGCCCGAAAATGGCACTGGCTTTGATAATTTTCACTGTGGTATCTGTGGATTAGATCCCTTTTTTCCCGGTGCCTCAGCGAAGCTCACCTGGATCCGGCCCCGTACCTCGAGCTAACTATGGATTCATCAGGTGGAGCATAGAGTCCAAAAAGGTGCCGCGAAATGCATTGAAAAGCGTCCGCCCAGCGCACGTAGTGGTGGTGACAAACTTTTATTTGAAGGCCTAAAAAAAAAAACTATGCAGCAGCACTGTGGGCGGCCTTCAGGCTGCCGGTTGTGGCGTCTAGGCCGTGCCCAGTCGCCCCGTCCTCTGCCCAGGTTACCAGCCGAATCTCGAGATTCGGCTCAGTGCTGGAAAAAGCAGCCTCCCACTGCTGCGGACTGTTTAGGTGCCAATAGGCAGGGGGCAAGTGAACTGGGCAGGAAAATAGGATATGAGCATGGTGGGCTCTTGGGCTGTCACATAAGCGGCAGGCCGGCGAGTACGCTCCGGGGTGGAGGAGGGAAAGTGCACCGTGCCTCATGCCTCGCGGAAACCTCGTCAAATAAGCGAGAAAGTACTCCGCTAAATGCCTTCAGACGGCTGTCATGAAGAATTTCAACAATAACTGGATGTTGCGGTATCCTGTGTGCATGAGTAGCAGCGGCGGCCGCAGTTATGATGCCGTCGCAAGTAGCGACGTGGAAAGTAATTGGTGATAAGGAAAGGAGAGGTGTAGTAAATGTCGCAATGGACACCTGAGATGCGCCGTAAGGAAAGGGGTAAAGGAAGGACTCAAAGAAGGGTTATGGTTTATGAAGCTTTAACGCCCCAAGGCGACTCACGCTATGAGAGGCGCCGTAGTGGAGGGCTCCGGAAATTTCGGCCACCTGGGGTTCTTTAACGTGCACTGACATCACACAGTACACGGGCCTCTAGAATATCGCCTTCGTCGCAATGCGACCGCCGCGGCCGGGATCGGACCAGCATGGATGGAGTGAAAGGATGGAGAGACCTGAAACTTCAATTGTTGAAATGGAGGGGGGGAAGGGGGTATGGCGCCTTTGTGTTCCTTTTTTTTCCACTCTCTCCTTTATTCCTTCCTTATGGCGCGGTTCGGGTATCCTCCGAGATGTGTAAGGCAGTTGCCGTGTCATTTCTTTTCATCAAAAACCAATTTTAAATTTCCAATGCCTTTGGTTTAGCGTGTCCAAGAGAAACAGGGCTTTAAGGGATGCTGTAGTGGAGGTCTCAAGATTAACTTAGGCCAGCTGGGGTTTTTCGATGCAGTCTGATAAGGCACAGCACACGCGCTTTTTTGCATTTCGCTGCCATCGAAATGATGTAACTGCGGCCGTGATCGAATACTCGCCATTGAGATCAGCAGCCATGCGCCACAGCCACTGAGACATCGTGACGGGTCTTATCTGTGTCTGCTGCCTCAGCAAACAAATGTCTCCAAATGTAAATGCTGCACAACGTGAATGGGCCGCTGAATCCATATTTCGGATATTTATGGTTCATGATGCAAAGGAAGAGAAGATGTGCTGATTCGTTGCTTTATGAGTTAGAGCAGTGCTAACATTTCGATTAAAACTGCTTGAAACCATGTGAAAGGCAAACGTCTAATAAACTGAAGGTTTCATATCAGCCTGACGTACAATGCTTTAGAATTTCCGAAAGCACATTACAGAAGAGCCAACTATGTATCTCTCCCGGACACCACATATCCCTCACTTTTGTTGTCCCATAGACTGAGCTCCATTTCCGCACTGCCTAGTGCAAACAGCCTTCGATGACTGAATCTGCGGGTAGAACATCTGAGTTTGTCGAAAAAAAAACAGTACGCCTTATCACAAGTCTAGTCTCGATTTGGTTCGGAACGGTTAGTTTGAATCGTTCCGGTTGGGGTTTAGGTTTAAGACGGACCACAGAATATGGTGACGGTTCGGTTCGGTTCCGGGAAGAATACGGGTTCGTTTCCGGTTCAACACCCTCCTTTCAATACACAATCAACTACTAGTAAATTTTCTAAAACTCTGATTTATTTAAGATATGATTGCTATCTGTTTTCTAATTTCACCCTTTGCATCCCGCTTGTGACCTGATGTGTTCTCCACCATGCATCGTACTGTGAAAATTCGCATCATTTTGTGCACATGCGAGCCGAAGCCAAGATTCTTGGCACGATGTTTCCCACTGCCGGTGCAGCCTCGCAACCGTTGTACGGTTCCTCTTCGCGAAATCAACTCCGTACACGTGTTTTAAAAGCTGCTGCGTTATCGCCATGCAAGGATTAAGTGGACAGCCTAAAATAAAGTGGTCGTCAATCTCCTATCTCTTGCTTCAAAACGTAAAGACGTGAAGATTACGCAAGAATAAAATTTTTGCTCGCAACAAATGCTAGCTTGGCTTTTTTGGTCCTTTGTTTAAAAAAAAATTGGACGGGACAATTGAGCTACACCTCAATGGAGTGATGCGATAGCGATAATGCCCATAAATGCGGAATTGCCCATTCTTTATTTGACACTCTCAGGTTCCTGGGAGTGCTAATACCACCCTTGGCGCAGTGGTGCAGCGGTTAAGCGATGCGCCACTGCCCTGCGATGGCAGGTGCTGGCACCTTTGGGGCTTGCGCTACCGAGCAACCTCTCCCCGAGCACTTTGTGGCCAGTCATTAATTCAACTGCCGCCTGCCACGGTGGTCAGTTTGCTCACTACCCGGTGGGCGGGTTATAATGACGCCAGAAGGTCACGTGACCCAGGTGCCCCATCTGCCCCCTGGGTTTTAATTTCTGGTTACTTATCATGAATTTTCGCTAACGATCAACGACGCCGACGCCTACAACAGACACTGACGGTGGCACCGGCTTTTCTGCATCACGAAGACCATGACGGTGTCGCGTTAATTAATTGCTTGATTATGCCGTTTGCATTAAAGCGGTGGCAACAGCAGACCTTTAATATAAGCTGTGCACCACACTCTGGACACTAGCAAAGCGTGGTCCACAGCGGCGTGGTTGAGGAAGATGCTTAATCGGTAGGATGCAAACTTGATCGAGTTGGTTGCTATAGGTGCACATCGGGTGGAACAGCGCAACCGGACGAAGGACAGAATGAACAAGCAAACAGCACAGACAGAGCTGGTCTATGTTGTTTTTTTGTTGTTCCTGTCTGTCATCCAGTTGCGCTGCTGCGCCAGATAGAATTTACTATGCCCAGCGACGAGCACGAAGCAAGAACAACCGCAATGTGCCGCTGTATGGCGTGCCGTAAGGAGGAACCTTAGCGGTACGCTTGCCTTTGGCCCATGCGTACTTTATCCTAACGCGAGCAAAGTAGACACACTTTCTGTTAGTATCCCTGTTTTCTACAAACCCGTGCGAACGTCAAGTACTACCGGCCGCAATGTTGTTTTCGGCTTTAGCTGAGAAAGCTGCTCTTCATCTTAAAAAAATGAACAAAAATGAAATCTTAAAATGAAATCTTAAAACCTAATAGTTATCATCACGGAGTGCGCAGTTGAAGTAGGCGGTAGGACAATTCGAGAGGACACCGGCAAGCTATCTCAGGAGACGAAAGATGTAATTCAGAAACACCAAAGCATGAAACCGTCTAGCCCTACACATAGAATAGAACTGTAAGAGCTATCAAACCTTATAGATAAGCACAAGGTAGCCGACCCAAGGAAGTTCAGTATGGAGACAATTGAGCATGCTGTGCAGAACGAAGGTAGACTAAAAGCGGTGGAGAGGAAACTAGGCATAGGTGAAAACCAGATGTATGCGTTGAGAGACAAAGGGGGCAATGCATAAGCAATATGGATAAAGAAGTTAAATAGCCAAAGAGCTCTACACAAATCTATGCACTAGCCATTCTAATCAGAATGTTAATGGCAGAAGCAGTAGCCCACAGCAATGGGACATCCTGTCAGTAACGAAAGAGGAAGCAAAGAAAGCCTTAGCAGCCATGCAATTTCATTATTTTTTAAATCTATAATTCCATCTTTAATTCCTCGGAATGCTTACGCAAAGTTAAAGCATTAGCTTGGCAACAAAAGTTAATCCATTAGCTTGGCACTAATTTACCTTCTTTGGGCTCCCCTCACTGAAGCCTGGCCAATCCCTCGCCGTGGGTATGTGCCATGCCACCAAGGCAACAACAACAAGGGGGAAAAGCAGCCGGTCAGGATAAGGTAACAGCAGATCTGTTGAAGGTCGGAGGGGAGATTGTGCTACAAAATCTAGACACCCTAAATACGCAATGCTTTATGACCTCGAGCGTACCAGACGCTTAGGAGAACGCTAACATTATCTTAATTCATAAGAAAGGAGACGTCAGGGACTTGAAAATTATAGACCGATCAGCTTACTATCCTTTGCTTATCAGGTATTTACTAAGGGAATCGCTAATAGAATCACGAAAACCTTAGACTTCAATCAACCAAATGACCAGGCAGGCTTTCGTAAAGGATACTCGACAATAGACTATACTTGCACTATCAATCAGGTTGTGGGGAAATGCGCAGATTGTAACTAATCTCTATACATAACCTCTACATATAGAGAAAGCATTTGACTCAATGCAAACCTCAGCAGTCATGCAAGCATTGCTGAAATAAGGTGTAGAAGAGTGTTATGTAACAACACTGGAAGGTGTAGTGGAGGGCTTGACGGCATACCGTCTGGTCAGGAATCATGGTGATGAGGATTGCTGGTCACTGGCCAAAGTCAATAAAGATGGAAAGATGTTCCGGGAGCGCTACGGCTCCCTTGTTCATCTCAGTGAACAAGGGAGCCGTAGCGCTCCCGGAACATCTTTCCATCTTTATTGACTTTGGCCAGTGACCAGCAATCCTCAATACTGGAAGGTATCTATGTCGACTGCACAGCTACCGTTGTCGTTCATTAAGTCAGCAAAAAAATTTCAATAAGGGAGGGTATCAGGCAGGGAGATACTATCTCGCCAATGCTATTCACCGCCTGCTTGCAGGAGGTGTTCCGTGCCCTGGATTGGGAACAGTTGGGAATAAGAGGTAATAAAGAATACCTAAGTAATCTGCGATACGCTGATGAAGAAAGGTACTCCAGTAGCGCGACCCCACTTGACGGCGCCGTTGGATAACACCTGTTTTTTTTTTTTTTGGTCATGCTTGTAAAACCTCATTTCCGTTTTTCTTACCTGAAGTGTTCCATTGCAGTATACGCTCAGTTACTGGGCATGAGTTAGATAGGCAGAGCAGAACGGTGGGCGAAAGATTAACATGCAGAAAACCAAAGTAATGTTCAACAGCCTAGCAAGGGAACTGCAGTTCGCAATTGGTAGCGAGGTGGTGGAAGTAGTAAGAGAATATATCTACTTAGGGCAGGCAGTATCCACTTATCCGTATCATGAGAGAGAAATCACGAGAAGAATAAGAATGGGGTGGAGCGCATATGGCAGGTTCTCTCAGATCTTGAATGGCAGTTTACCAATACCCCTCAAGAGCAAAGCATACAACAGCTGTATCTTACCGGTACCCACCTAAGGGGCAGAAACGTGGAGGCTGACTTAAAGGGTTCAGCTTACGTTAAGGACAACTCGGTGAGCTGTGGAAAGAAAAATGACAGGAGTAATATTAAGCGACCAGAAGTGGGAGAGTGAGTGAGGAAACAGATATGGGTAATGACATCCTAGTCGATATCAAGAGGAAGAAATGGGCATTGGCAGGCCATGTTGTGCGTAGGCAAGATGACCGCTATTACTTAAGAGTAACGCAGTGGAGAAAGTTAGGTGCGATGATGAGATTAAGAAGTTGGCGGGGACGCAGTGGCCGCAACTGGCAAAGAAAAGGGTTAATTGGAAAGACATGGGAGAGGCCTTTGCTCTGTAGTAGGCGTAGACAGGCTGATATTGATGGTGATGCCAGCTATGTAAAAGTAATGCCAAGATACGAGGAATACAGCTGAAAAAAAAAATTACAGCAAGCCCTTAGTACTGATACGCGTGAGGGCCGCGTATGCTGATGTCTTATGGTTGCATATCATTCTTTTTCATATTGGGTAAGAGGGTAAACTACTGTGTACTTTACTTTTTTTGCCTTTATGTTCAGTATATAACTGAATATTCCAGAAATTTGTGCATTAATCGACCGCAGTAAGCGCGAATTTATAATGAAGTAGCATCCACTCTATGAGAACTTGAGGCTCCTGCGCATTGGTAAACGCTAAGTAGAGCGGCATATTGAACGTGGTTGTGCTTGAGTCGCCGAAGGGGATTTGGCGGACGACAAAGTTCAATACGAGTCTGGAGCGCGTGGAGATAGGCAATCAATAACTTGCTTCTGAGGCTTCAAACGATGCGGACAGCTCCGGGAAGCAAGGCCTTGGGTTCACTGCTCTTTTCTATACTGAGGCAATGAAAGCTTCGAGTGCTGGAACGATTTATGATGACTAATTTGTATGAGTTCCTTGCCTAATGGCCCGAGCTAACGGGAAACAGAGAGGTTGCGGGAATAGTTCGTTGGAACAGAATTTGGCGGGAAGTCCAAAGACTGCGTGCGCCGCCTTTTGAAACGGTACTTATTGTTCATTTTAGTCTAGCTGCTCGCTTTGGGAGGAAGTTGTTGAAACTCACTTGAATGGTGTGCCTACGTACTTGAACGAGTTTTGGCACCAAATGTTTGCTTTCGTGTTCGCTTCTTTCAAATTATTCGTTAGACTTTAGTATACGTGGATCACCTCGTGATGTTCGCATACTACCTCTAAATAATTTATAATTGAGTTTCTTCTTGATGCTGTTTCGGTTTCATCAACCGAATGGCGGCTATTATTGCTGATAAGTCGTTTGTTTTCCGTCTCTTGGAGCGGGCTGGCTGAAGTGTTGTAGTGAATTAAAACAACGTATCAGGTGATATATTGCCGTTTTCTAAGTCGCACACGTGACCAAAACACTAACTACACGTCACAGCTATCATTGGGCTCATGAAACTCATATTGAAAGGGCATGAGAGAAAGAGTACAATTATAAATTATTTAGTGGTCATAGGCGAACGCCACGTGGTGATCCATGTATTCTATGTCCAACGCATCATTTGAAAGAATAAAAAACGCCGCTGAAACTAGGTGTATGTAGTCCTTTAAGGGCCAAGAGGTACATTGTTACGTTTCCCAGGTGTCTGACTTAAAGGTTTCAGCGTGGGGAGGTAGGGGCTGGCCCTAGGTCGAGCGATTTCCTGTATGGTCGGCCCCGGGTCGGGTAAGGCAAAAAATGAGAGGGTCCGGGCAGCGCCGTGCGTCAAAAACTGGACCCGTGCAGTGCTCCTAGGAAGATTACCACCTGCGGTTTCACCTTCTTCATCGTTTCCCTAGCACTTTCGCTTCCCGGGGCAGTAAATATAATCTAGCTACACAGGCTGCAAGGAACATTTGTATAGCTTGGTACAAGTATCGCTGTGACATCAACAACGAATGACGGAAAAATCTCATACGTTGTGGCTTCCCAAGTTTCGCTTCGCATTCGTTGCCTTTTTTAAACCTATCTCTTTCTCACGTGTGACGAGTTGTAGATGGCTTAGTTAATTTGAGTCGGCAGTGAAAAAATCGCTTCCTACCATCCTATTTCACATTGAACTAGCTTTAGTAATATGCATGCCATCTTTCTGCAAACAAAATTGCTCCTGCATGCTGTACTTTCAAGTCAGTTTACTTCGATGAAGCTTGTTACTTATAGAACACAGACAACAAAAATAGCCGCTGCAAAAATGAGATACCAAAAGCAATTTCGTGAGTTCTTCTCATATGCTTCAAACCTTTGTCGCCGTCATGCCATTGTTTGCCTTCCCAAACCGATACCAGATCGTAATACTATTTTTTCAGGGAAGTAAAAAGCATAGTTTTGCTTCTGACGTCAGCAGTCGAGTGTTTACGCCTCCGGTTTTCGACCCTTGATCGAATTACGCATCGATTGACGTGCATAGTACGCCTGCCAGATTGAAAAAGTGAATATGGTAGCAGTACTGTTTCTGAGTACAGTGTACCCTGCGAGTGCATGCGATGCCTATATGAAGAAACGTGAAGCCGACTTAGACTGATGCACTGCAAGGCCAATGGCACGAGTCCCGTTTTGTGGGTTGTTACTGTGAATGTTCGACAATATAGTGCAGTACATATCATTTCAGGAACAGTTTATTGCATGCTAGTAACACTATACTTTAGCCGTGAATAAGTATTATCCTCAGTGCGTCTGATGAGGCCACCAGCACTGACAACCTCAATTGCAGTCCCCTGAAGCGAATGTCCAGTTTTCGTCCTGGTTGGTGCGCACATAACTCACGGACTGTAGAGGTTGATCGCCTCCATAGCATCTAGGACTCACTTGTACACAAACCACGTTTGTACTCGCAATTCTGCTCAAATCGAAAAAAAATCCTCTATAGTGGATGACAAATAAACAAAAACATGTAACCAAGCACCATTCAACACACATAATTACTTTTTTCACATAAAGATGGAACTGATCTGCGGAAAGAGGTTACGAATTAAAGTAGCCTTTCTAACCTTGCTTGCTACTTATGCATAGGCTAGAAGAACGCTGACAAAACGTGCGTATGGTTACATGTTAAACTATGCCTTTTATGATCGGGTGAGTACAGACTACATCCATGGCATAAGTGATATCTCTCAGCGGATACCCTGACTCGCACGCGTTCACAAAAACTCGGAGGTGCTGGAGAGCGTAGGGATTCGAGGACAGCCCGAAGCACTTGACGTTGAAGTAGCTCACCGCATGTTGGTAGCAGTCAAAATTTTCGATGTTTCTCTCGGAGGACAATAGAGATGTGGCGATATTTTCGTTCTCCCGTGCGATGAACGTTGCGATCTCGGCGACCTTTCTGTCCACGAAGGCCCTATTGTTCAGAATTTGCCGGAACTCTCCCTCCAGATGATTTCTTGTGGTCCAGTTTTCGGCATACTTGATTTTCATCATCAATATAGTGATGGCGACATCGCTGTTCGAAATGGACTCGCATGATACGTTCGGAAGCACAAGAGGCTTAGCGTTCTCTCCGCCTTGAAACTGGCTGAGTTCAATACTTCCCATGCTCGCCTCGCCGTACATCATTACGTGACTCTCTTTGGTTTCTTTCTTCACTAGTCTGTACTGGTCATCGAGAGTTGTCTTGATTAGTTGACCATTTTTGTCCGAATCCTCCATCCACTTCACACTGTACTCATCGCCCAAGAACGTCTTCCTGAGCCGGTCGCAGTAGCAAGAGTACGAACTTTCGTTTGGGTTAGCTGCCGTCGTGGCGTAGACGTTCAGGTCGTCGGGAAGAAAGTCATCGAACATGGAACCCGAGTGACAAGCCTCGACGTAGATAACCATCCTGGAAAACTTTTGCATCCTGCGCATTTCTTTGATCGTATCAACCAATCTATTGGCGAAGATCAAGCGGTCGTTTGGGAATACTAGTAAACCTCTGGCTCCGTGTCCTGAGAAGAAGAGGAAGATGTGGTCTTCGGGGCCGCTGGCGATAACTTTGCCGCTACCGACGTTCACCTTGTTTCCCTGCAGTACCTGAAGGAAGTTATCCGGGGTCACCAGGTCTTGCGTGTAGTCCTTCGGAACTCCCCTGTAGACGTTCGGCCCAGACGGATGGTTGATTATCACACCAGGCGTCGGGTTCTCGCTGTTATTAGCGATGTCGTCATACATCATAACGACGATGTGGTCATCAGGGACTCCATGGTTATGTAGCACTTGGTACGCGTGACATATGTCCGCTTGATGCCGGTAGTCTGTATAGCCGGTAGAACCTGCCACAAGGAGAGCCCAGGTCTCTATTACATCACCACCATCGCTACCGGTGCAGCTGGGCTTCGCAGCCGAAGCGGCAGTGGTCGCCGCTAACGCCAGCACAAGCGTAATGAAGAGCCGCGACTCTGGCATGGTTGCTCTCGACCTGATTGCGTTCAGACAATGCAGAGCTGTTTTAAAGGCCATTATTGGGGCAAGAGGGGGCAATATCTGCGCAACAAACAGAGGCGCACCTTCTTGATTATGAAAGCGATGCCATAGTGAAAAACACTTCGAAGGCAAGAACACACTTATCTCCTTAGCAACAGCTCCGCACAAAGGCATAGGATTAACGACAAATGACGCTCTAATCTGCTGATTGCAACTGTCGACGCAATGAGTGGCGCCCATGTGGGACGTGCAACGCGTGGACATCTTCCTTCCGCATAAGGTAGAAGGAAGCAACCTGCATTGTTTGCGACATGCGCATTAGCTGGTCCTACGATTGTTTGCTTTACGATCACATATCTTTAATTAGTGCTGGTGGAGTACACTGATTTTCTGCAGTGGCACAAAGAAAAATTAGAGATCGCTGCGGCGACCCGCATTGGAAGAATGCGAAAGCATTGACGCCTCCGCGGCACTCGTCCCCTCTCTTTGCCTCTCTTTATCATTTTCTTTTTTTGTTAATTAATTTAACTACGGAATCAGCGTAATTATCTTAGGATTTAATTAAAGATCGATATATTTACTCTGACTATACCCTGTTTTATTTCAATCAACCATTTTGGTTTTTCAAATTTGGTACCATGGTTGCTTTCCCGTCCACTAGCTATATCCCCGTCCAGCCTATTTGACCGTCCAATGGTTTTTGCTGATAATTAAACGAATTAATCTACGTCGATAAAACTTTTTCGATTCATTATAACTCATCTAATATATTTGAATTCATTTCAAACTTTATGTTAAGTCCTTTGCCTACTTTTCTACTATTTTGCCATCCATGGCTGTTTTCAATCCACCCACTATATCGAGGACAGTCGCTATTTCGACGTTTTTTCAACATTTTTGGCTCTAATTAATTGACTGTTCATCCTATCGACATGTTTTTTTTTTGCGCAGCATCCTCACACCGTCCTCTATCCATTACAAATATTCATGTGATGCTACCTTTTCTGAGAACGTCACAACTGCTGTGAACACGTTTTGCAGACAGGCTTTGCGGACACGTTTTGGTGACCAGACTTCGTAGACATAGCCTAGAAATACTTTCGCATTAATACAGCTACCGTTTTAAGACGTATATTTAAAAAACACATATCCGGCAATAAGCCATATGCCACAGTATGTGTGTGCGTATTCGTACTGCGTTTTGTTTTATCGGCAGCATAATTCTTATTATTAGAGTGGCAGCTGTTTTAAGGTTTTTAAGAGTTTTGAATGCGTTGAACGGCGTCGAAGTAGACGGTGTCAAATCCTCCCGCGTTCAACAGCTAATCATTTAGAGTTTTGCAGACATGTTCCCGGGTTGTGAGTTCCTTGTACTCGTATAGTTGGAAGTGGGGGCAAGCTCAAAATGTGCAGTCTGTTACGATATCTAAGTCGGCTTCACAGCGGCCGGGAAATCATTTTAATTTCACTTCGTCTTCGAACTGTTGCTCTAAAAGCGGTTCTCGCTCACCGACGTTACATGTTCTCCCCGTTTTATTTCTCTATTCAAATTCAGCCAGAATATAAGTAATTCAAATTTTCAATGCGAGAGCATTACAGTCGTGACACCAACACCCCGTCGATGTAAGAGGCGAAACTTGCTGATTCGCCGAGAGAGGCCACGTGGGCTCGTGACATCACAACCTGTCCTGATGGGCCACCCTGATTGGAAGAGAGAGGTTGCGTGACCTTGTGAAGTCGTAACAACCTGCACACCATTGCTTTAATACTTTATATCTGTTGCTTTATTACACTCCTGTTTCTTCTCTTCAGCGTATTTCTGAGCCCGAAATTGAGGAAGCCCACCGTATATTTTTGTTTTATCTCTAACCTCTGCAGCTTTATTTTGTTCCCGTTGGTCCTTTCCATTTTTTATGTCCTGAAAATTAGGTACCATATCATAAATTATGGCTTTTCTTTGTTATTTGCTGCTTTATTTCGTTCCCGTAACATTTCTCGTACCTGTTTGTTTACATCGATCACTGTGCTTTTCATATTTTATTTATAAATGTATTAATCAGACACCAGGTGTCGTCTTTATTGTTTGCACCAGTAGCTATACTGCTGTCATTTTTTATTCTGTGGTTGTGTTTAAGGTGTTGTGTTACAACTAAATAACGCGTGCGAAATATGTTGACAGCTATAGTTAATTTACCCTTCTTGAATCTACGAAAACTGCTTGGACAATGTGCAGGAGGTGATTCGTTGCGTTAAGTACTGCGCCAATTAGATTACACAATTGTCTGAAAAACTCGGCAGATTTCTTCACATTAGTTTTCTTTTGTACTGCGTTGTGTTTAATCGTTTCTTTCTAACTGTGATTAGATGAATCCGTATATTATCCTCTGAAAGCCAAGCTCACTTTCTGCGCACGAGAGACCGCTTAAAGGATGAGGGCAGGATTGCTCCTATTCTAGACGCAGCCTTGAAGCAGTTGTGCAGTTCCTGGTCGTGCAATCAGTGGCGTCGTTGTTTATGGACACAAGAGCGGTGTTATCACCGCTCACGAGTTGCGTGCTCAGCCTAAAACAATGGTGTTTTATCTGGTTGCTTCTTTGTTGCACCACTTGGGCGGGAAAATCGAATCCCGGCGCTCCGGTAACAAAATGTTCGGCAGAGAAAACAAGGCAACTTAGGTGCTCCGCCGGCTTAGCGTGTTTACGACCGACCTGGGATGTCGTTTGTCTTAGATTGGCAACATCGACTGCTCCTCTTATTTAAATGCACTTCGGTTATTATCTCCACATCCGGTGCCGGACGTTGTGTAGTTTTTACGCCGCTGCTGAGACTTGTTTTTTCATGGTGCGATCATGTACAACATTCTGTTACGAAGCATTTCAATATTGGAAAACTGTGAGGTACTGATATGAAAATATTGGAGATGATGGTCCATTCTTCCGATATGTAGAAGAACCTTTCCTTTGCAGAGTTTCCGTAGCTCGCATCGAGCAGTTCAGACTGCCGTAGACGGCCAATGGGGAACGCTTTTGACGACGGCAATAACGTTAGCTCTAAAAAAAAAATGCAAGGCTGCCGACGGGAGATCTACGAATATGCTGATTGTATAGTAAAATCTTACAAAGTACGAAAAAAAATACGTTCATAAACACTATCAAACATGCTTTTGTTCAGAAATGTTTGGTATGCATGGCAGACCTGCATGCACCTAGAACTCACACTAATCAATTCACTCTGATTCGTTGTAGTTATCTCGTACCCAGCAAATGCCTGTTTATCTAAAATGCCAATAAGCGGTTTGCGATTACCTGTTACTGGGGGACCAAACTCTACGATGCTTGTGAGAAGAACAGAATTGTGCCAAGCATGCGGTCTCAGATTTTTTATATCAGTCGCAAAGACAGTTTTCTAATTAATGGTTTTTTTCCGCGTACAACGATTATCCTCTTGGCAAAGCGACGCCTGGAGCCCACAGTAAGCAACCAAGCAGCAGGTGGAAAAAGTCTAAATCGAACATTGTTTGCATGAATTCCCCGCATGACAAGCGCTATCAAACGACGTCGCGTGTGACCAGAGGTCAAACCGTGGCAGTATTTTTCTGCAACAGCCAGTGGATACTGTGTAGGAAATTGTAGTAGGACGCCATTTCTAGTGCACAGATACGGCACATGTATCGCACTATTAAATTTTCTTCTAGAAATATAAAATAGAGGATCCTACCAAAGAACAGGATTCAGCGCTTAATTTCTTGTGGCCCAGCTGTACGGGTACAGTGCAGAGATGAAATTTATTTATTATTATTTATTTCACAATACTGCAGGCCTCCATTTGAGCCCTAGCAGGAGAAGCATGCATGAAAAAAAATGCGTGAAAGCAATAAAATTAAGGTAACACAAGCCAACAGCGAAACCAAGAAACAGAGGCAATGTAATGACAAAAAAATCAGTACCCATTTAATGCCAGTAACTCAGCGTATACTGCAGTGAAGCACTTCAGGTGATAAAAATGGAAATGAGGTCCTCCATACTGGACGTACAGTCGCGGGTAAAAAAGATTAGCACACGAGACGGAACACCGGAGCGCCGGAATGACAACGCGTGGCGCTGCCAGTGGCGAAGGGGCTGATAACGAGAGTACCGGGAAGTTCCCATTCTACAGTATTAGGGGGGTTCAGTGGACTGCCACGGACCAGCAAAATTATTGGCTAAAAGCAGCGCTATCAGCTATTGTTCCCGCGAGTTCCTTTTGACAAACCATCGCGGACACAAAAAAACAGTAATAGAAAGAAGCCATCTTTGCTTGATAACGGAGCCAAAATAAATGCAGCATGCACAGTCACGTAGGGCCGGCACTTCAACGCTCGGGCGGTGCGCGCTTGATAAAGCTTACTTCCTGCCGTCCCCCCCTAGGCTGCAAAACATGGAAACGGCCCGATAAGCACGTCTGCGTACCGCAGCGCCGCGTGGTGAGATATACGAATTCTGATCGCCAGTGATCTGTGCTAATATTTTTTGCGCGCGACTGTACATAGGGGCACAGTGGGCATACAGTGAATATGCATGAGCGTACTTCTTGCTGTTAGATGCATGAGCTCAGTTTAAGAGAACAGCATCTGCTTTCTGGACCCGATTTACAAATCAAATGATTCCCGTATGTCAGGGTTGAAACAGATGGATTCTAGAAAAAAATTACGGCGAAGGTAAAAGTGCTCAATTTTTTAATTGAATTCAGTTTAAAAGCTGCGCCGCTAATCATCTATAAAAATCTTGGGTAAAAATTTTTTATACTAGATAAATGTAAGGTACTGTTGTGGAAATATTGAAATTAATAGTCTATTTATTCTTTCGATGTGTAAAAAAATCTTTTAAATTGTTTCCATAGCTCGCATCGAGGAGTTAAGATTACAATAGGAAACCAATGGGGAACGCTTTTGACGCAAGCAAAAACGCTAATAGCAAAAACAATGAAAGCCTTCCGACGCGAGATCTGGGGATATGTTGAATGTTACTGTAAAATCTTACATTATATGGAAAAATGGCGTTGATAAACTTGTTCCCGTTCTGAATTGTTTGGTATGATTCTGCGTGAAAGCTCATATTTTTTTGAAACCATCATGAAATGGTCATATTGACACGTGGATTAGTGGCAGAAGAAGCAAGAGAGCGCAATCGGTAGAAGTAGACGACGCTGAAGTGGAGGTCCGTTTTCTGGTACCCTTGTTCAGCTCTCGGCGCCCTCGTTCAGCCGCTGCAGTTCCCTTTCAGTGTAACAACTGTTACAAATCTGGTGGAGGTGCGGGATTATCATCATCATCATCAGCCTGACTACGCCCACTGCAGGGCAAAGGCCTCTCCCATGTCTCTCCAATTAACCGTGTCCTTTGCCAGTTGCGGCCACTGTATTCCCGCAAGTTTCTTAATCCTATCCGCCGACCTGACTTCCTGCCGCCTCCTGCTATTCTTGCCTTCTCTCGGAATCCACTCCGTTACCCTTAAGGACCAGTAGTTATCTTGCCCTCGCATTGCATGCCCTGCCCAAGCCCATTTCTTCTTTATTTCGACTATGATGTCGTTAACCCGCATTTGTTCTCTCACCCACTCCGCATCAACAACCTTTCAGAAAACTTCTTTTTACCGTGATGATCTGCTTAACAGTATGAAGTAAAATGTCACCGAAGTCAGGGCTATGGGTCCTGCGCCTCAAGTTCTAAGAGCCCCGTCTTGGTGCCGCAAGAAATCGACCTTCTCCATTCTGGGGTGCTCTCTTTGTTTCGTTATGTTAGAGTACTGGCGGCATTCTCCGATTTTGCTATTGGAGTGTAGTCCTCAGCGCCACATTTCTGTCACCAAAACTGCAGTTTTCATGGCTTCTTTTTCTGCGCATATTCTACGCGCTGATTGCGCACACAGTGGGGTGAGCAATGCGATTCTCCACGATGCTCGTCAAAGTGAGAGTGGTGTAAGTAGTTGGCACTGGCGGGCTCTTGCTAAGCGCCTCTGTCAGAACAGGAATAAATGCGGGCCTAAGGTTACACGCAGTTTATACAGCCGTGGAGTGGCTGCACATAGGAGAGCAGACAACGTCGGCGGCTCAGTGGTGTAGAGTACTTCTTTTCAAGCCAGTCTGACCTGCTTCTGAAATGTAGCAGGTCAGGTGAAAATAATTATCTAACATTGGCTATTTATATCAGATTGAGCTTAGGCAAAAAGTGCTGGAAAACGGAACACTCATATATCAGGATCGCTTACTAATAGCGGTTTATTGGCAGGTGTGCGAACTACGATGGAAAGAAATTTTTCTACATGGCCTCATAGCAGCTGCCATCAGTGTGATGCAGTTCTCTTATTTTGCATAATAACTGCCCCGCCGCGGTGGCTCGGTGGTTACGGCGCTCGGCTGCTGAGCCGAAAGACCCGGGCTCGATCCTGGTCGCGGCTTCTGAATTTCGATGGAGGCGAAATTTTAGACGGTCGTGTGCTGTGCGATGTCAGTGCACGTCAAAGAACCCCAGGTGGTCAAAATTTCCGGAGCCCTCCACTACGGCGTCCCTCATAGCCTGAGTTGCTTCGGGACGTTCAACTCCAATAAACCAATAAACCAATCTTATGCATAATTTTCGCTCAGATTGGTTTATGGTTAATGAGGGTTTAACGTCCCAAAGCGACTTAGGCTATGAGGGAGGACCCCCCCCCCCCCCTCCAACCGGGGACCCCCCACGCTCTTCGGGAGCCTGCGGTCGGCCGAGTTGTGGGGCCGGCAGAGGACTACCCACCTTTGAACGTGCAAAAAGTGGAGAGAGGAGTGATAAAGGCACGGAGAAGCAGAAATTCAAATTTCGGCTGCATATAACTCAGCTGCTACAAAACGCATCAAAGAAATATCTGCTTGAGCATATTGGTGAAGCAGCGGCCTCTAACATTAAAGGGAAACGGCAGTTTTACTCAGAGGACCTTTCAGAGGCCCTTCCAGGGCAGCTTTCTTCTGGTAATCAAAATCGCTGTAATTAACGAACTGCAACTAATACTGACATCGTTTCACAATACCCATTTAACTTTAAACACTGAAAAACCAAGCATGTCTTTCTTTCTTCCAGATTGAAGTCTGTCCACTAAAGTGAAATTTTTATATCGACTGATAACAATGCTATTCAGAGTCTGCTTTCCCTAAATGCTTCGTGTATTTGATTTCCTCGTACTTAGGAAGGAACAGATTCCAAGTCGTGGTGTGCCCCACGGGAGTGTACTTGGTCCCCTGCTCTTTATAATATTCATTAATGACTTACCAAGTTGCATTTCATGACACATTAGACTTTTTGCTGACGACTTTGTTGTGTACCGAACCATTACAAATGACTGTGACCGACAATATTTACAAACTTACCTGGATTGTATTAACATTTGGTGCCAGTTGTGGCTTATGACCCTAAATCCCTCTAAGACAAAGCTGTCTCCTTTACCAGAAATTCTTATCGCATCCCAACCATATACTCTCTTAATGACATAACAGTTTAGACAACTTCGACCCGCCGCGGTGGCTAAGTGGTTACGGCGCTCGGCTGCTGGCCCGAAAGACGCGGGTTCGATCCCGGCCGCGGTGGCTGAATTTCGGTGGAGGCGAAATTCTAGAGGCCCGTGTACTGTGCGATGTCAGTGCACGTTAAAGAACCCCAGGTGGTCGAAATTTCTGGAGCCCTTCACTACGGCGTCTCTCATAGCCTCAGTCGCTTTCGGACGTTAAACCCCAATAAATCAAATCAAATCAAATCAAAGTTTAGACAACTTCCACTTACAAGTATCTAGGAGTTTACCTTCAATCAGACTTAACCTGGAACTATCATATTAACTTGATTCTAGCAGCTGCTAACCGTTCGCTTGGCCTTTTAAAACATAACCATCGACAGGCTCCGGCGCAAGTGCGTAAACTTGCTTATATTACATTAATTCGGCCTAAAATTGAGTGCGCTTCCGCCATATCGGACCCAGATCAAGCCTACATCAAAGATAACATAGAATCCCTGCAAAACTGTGCTGCTCGTTTCATTTATTCTGACTGTTCACGTTTTACTAGCGTTACGGCTTTAAAAGTTCGTGCGGGACTTTACAGCTTTTCCAATCGCCGTAAACTGGCTCGCTTAACGCTTTTCCAGAAAATTTACCGTCATCCGTTGCTTCACGACGATTTGTGTCACTTACCCTCAGCAGTGTTTCCACGCCGTGACCATCCTTTCAAGATCAAACGCATCACATGTCACACTTCAAGTATTGCCAAATCATTCATGCCCAAAGCTATTATTGATTGGAACCAGCTGTCTTCCACAATCGCAACTGAGCCGAATGCGACATCATTTCATAAACATTTAAAAAATCAAAGCGGTGTGAGTTTTCTTCTGGTTCTGCTCTGCTCACCGTAATATGTTTCAGTTTTGTTTTCTCGTTCTGTTTATTACGTTGTTCTTTGTTGTTCTTTGTTTTTTTTAAATTTTGTTCATTTTGCGGTTTGTCGTTCCGTCTCATTTGGATACTTGCTGACTTCCATTATTGCTATTTTCTTGTTTTTTTCTCCTTTGTTACTCATGTTAGATGTTCCTTCTATATATTCATGTTCGAATTTTACCACCCCCTGTGTAGTACCCTCGTGAAGAGGGGCTTTAGGGGTATGTTGAAATAAAAACAATAAATAAAGTGTAGAAAGATTGCATACGGTTGTTTTGTTCTGACAAAGAAACTCCAGCGTGTCCAGCGCATCATTCTCCGATAACAGTACTTTTAAGTACGTCACAGCCATCTCAGTTACGGCAGTGAATAATGGGAAGCATATTACAAACCGTATTTATTGCCATTACTGAGAGTCCATAAACGCATTTTGCTAACCATAGGTCGTACTCCCTCTGAAAGTTCTCGGAATAACTTAGAAGATCGTCAAGTAATGTAGTTTAGCACCTTATGCTTTTACAAAACATCTCTTGTTAACACTACCACAAATACAAACTACCCCTGCCTCATCGTACACTGTGTATACATGTTCGCAACATGAGACCAGCCAGTTGCTTTTCAACCTTTGCTTCATTATTCATTTTTCTTAACGTGACGTTTCCTTTCCCCTCAGCGCTTGCAATAGATCAATTTCAAAATGTATTCCTCAGAACCCAGATTTCGACTTACTTCTAAGTTCCAGTCGAATACACTGGTTATAACCCCTCCGATTGGGGCATACCGTTGAGGTGTTGTTCACAACTAGAAAGGGCCTGGAAGACACTCCCAGCTATTGTCCAGTTAACTTCATTCATCCATCCTGACATTACGGTAACTACTATATGCAGATAGATCAATGCATTCCTCCTCTGATTTTTATATTCTACCAGCTGCAGTAAAGTTGCTCTGCTAAACAAGACAGACTTTTTTTTTTCTATCAGTTCCGTGGGGTTGTATTTTATCCTTGCTTACTAACTGCGACATGATGAGCTCTTCGCCGGGTATAAAGATAGGAAAGCGGAACTCCCTTTGTGCGCACAGTAGGACGTAGAAATGTTGATGGAGGGATTCTTCGCATTCGACAAGCAACCTAGGATCAGTTGGGTAGTTCCTGGTAGTGTAATCAGCGCAGTCCATGTTTACGAGCAGCAAGCGCCACCTTATCGCCGCTCAGGAAAAGTGCGCCGAGGTGAAAACAATAGCATTCTGTCCTCTTTCTCATGTATTGCACCACTGGCGTGGCTGAAATTAGATACTTCCGCTAAGCTGTGAAAAACTGAATGGGAAAAGCAAGGCAAGTCACTCGTTTACTGCGTGTACAATGATCATACAGTTCTTAGTGAGTCGGCGCCTGGAGCCAACAGCGAGTAATGAAAAAGGCGCAACTTGTTGGCATCGAAGGCTTATTAGGTCATTGCACGCGAAAGGAGACGCGCTAAATTTCTGAGCTTGCGCATCAGAACATTGAAAACAAAGACATATACGTCAATGCGCGCTTTATGTTCACAGGGACCAAAAAATTTAGCGTAACGCAATGTATGTGGAGTTTAAATTCGCAGATTTACGTGATTTTGCACCCCAAAAATTTCAAACAAGGCTCCACATTGTGGGGATAGGATGCAAAGTTGACGGGCTCAACACCTGTTATGTCCTCCCTGGTAGGGATCCAAAACAGGGAAGAAAGAAGTAATTTTTATTAAGTTTCCCCTTTACGCGGGCTTCTCGTGGATACAACGTAGGAGCTGGCAAAAAGCTTAAAAACAGGCACAAACATTCACGTTATTCTATACCTCTCATGGTCGGATGAGTGCAAGCAGCGTCCATAGCTCCTGTGATATTCTTCACAGAGAAACCAAACTCGCATGCGTTCACCAAGACACGGAGGTGCTGAAGCGCGTAGGGGTTATCAGAGAGGCTGAAGCACTTAACGTCGAAGTAGCTCACAGCTTCATCGTAGCAGTCCACCTTTTCTGTATTTTTCTCGGACGACAGCAGCAGCTTGGTAATATGTCCTTTGCCTCCAGCAATGAACGATGCGATCGCGGCGACCTTCCTTCCGAGGAAAGCTCTCTTATTCATTGTCTGTTGAAGCTTTCGCTGCAAAAACTTTTTTGCTCTCGGTTCTCTGGTCTTCTCAATCTTGTTGTTCAGAATAGTTATGGGCACATCAGCGTTTGATGAGGGGAAGCATGGTATTTTACGACGCGTGATTGGCTTCGGCTTTGTTCTACCTAAAAACATGCTGGCTTGAAGCTTCTCGAAGCTAGTGTCACCGTACTCCATAACATCACTCGCATTTGTTGCCTTCTTGACATGACTGAACAGGTTGAGCAGACTGGTCACTATCAAATCGCTTTCCTCCGCGTGCTCCAGCCATTTGACGCTGTACTCGTCTCCCAGGTGCGCTTTCCTGTAGCTGTCGTAGTAGCAGGAGTACGAATTCTGATGAGGCATAGCTGCCGTCATGGCGTACACTTCGAGGTGGTTGGGAAGACGGCGATCGAACAGGGACCCAGAAAGACAAGCCTCGACGTAGATGACCATCTTGCCATATCGTCCCTCTCTTCGCATTTTTCTGATCGTATTAATTAGTTGGCTTGCTTTCAAGGCGCTCCCATTTGGGAAATCGAGGACGCCGGGCCCTCCATGGCCAGAGAAAAAGATGAAGATGCGGTCGGTGCGGCCACTGGCGATGACCTTGCCGCTGCCACCTTTCACTCTCACACCTTGAAGAATTTTAAGAAAGTTGTCCGGGGTCACCAGGTCTCCCGTGTAGTCCTTAGGAACTCCTTCGTAGACGTTGGGTCCCTCGGGGTGGTTGAGAATTACCCCGGGTGTCGGGTTCTCGGGGTTGTTGGCTATGTCGTCGTACATCATGACAACAATTCGCTCATCACGCATGCCTCGCTGGCGTAGCAGCTGGTAGGCATGACATATGTCCGCTTGGTGCCGGTAGTTGACGTACGTTTTAGATCCGGCCACAAGGATTGCCCATTGTCTTGATGGAGGCTGTGGAGGGTTGGTTTTTTTGAAAATATCCACGTCCGGCACACGGGCATGTGCGACTTGGAATACCAGTAAAGAGAGCAAGAATAACGGCGCCATTGCGATGGTTGCTTCCTTTCTGAAGGCCTGTACACGTAGCCAGCCTTTTTTATGGGCTGTCGAACTTTATCGCTCTGACTGACGAGGACATAGCCCTTGTGATAATGCACCTGATGCGAGACGGTGAAAGGTTATAGCTATCTCTCGTGAGCCATAGGAAAGACTAATATTGGGCAGTGAGAACAATGTTATCATTGTCCGTGCAAGTTTCGTGACTACTGTGAGTTCGTGCCTAAAGTCCTTATTTGGCATGGCTGCACGTAATCTTCTATGAGTAGAGCAAGTTGTACAGTCTAAGCTCTGGCTACTAGCGACACTTGTGACCGCAGCGGTGGCCTAGTGGTCTGAGCATCCGCCTCGCATGCGGAAGGTGAGGGGTTCTATCCCCAGTGCCGCCGGATACCCACCGGTGATACAATGGGTACAAGCTTTCCCCTGCCTGGTGCTCGGCTTATTTAGGGTTAAATGCTTGGTAAATGGGTCCCTGACCCCACGTTAAGTAGAAAAGAATGCCTTCTGCCATGACACTATTTGGCCGCAGATGCCCTTGCGCCAAAGAAAAATGATCATCATCAACACCTGTGTTGTCCTTTTTTTACCATAAAATATCTTTGAATGAATCTGCATTTTGATGTAGTACTGATGTCCAAGTTCTAAATCCACGGAAGCATTCCTTACTCGACTCAAGTCTAATATCATTGTAGTCACAGTTTCTCTCGTCCGTCAATCTCGTGTACAAGCCAATTCACATCGTATTTAGAAACGATTTTGAATCATCTCTAATATCCGAGGAGCCCAATAGTAATAGTTGGTGACATCAAAATAGATCTTTCAAAGAGTGTGTGACGATTACATATCTTTTCTGAAGTCCTTCAATCTCAAAAATGTTATCTATTCCCCAACTACAACTACTCCTCAGTCCGCAACATTCAATGATCCCGTCTTATGTAACCGCGACGTGAAGCTGGTGTTTGTGACTTCAGTGTTATTGACCACTGTCCAACTTTTATGCTCTTGACCTGTGAAACTTTGAATGTAGACTGTCATAACCGCACTAAAGTGGTGTTTCAGGTCGACTACACATATGTTAGACATCTACTAGAAAGTTTGGTTTGCAAAATTGCTTTATGGTGACGATGCAACAGAATTAGCTGCTTTTGCAAGCACTATTTCACATAAAATTATCAATTTCATGCTACAGCACTCACAGCGCAACTATCAAAATGTCATATATCCCGGGATTGATGATGCCTCACTTGTAACGTTTAAAAAAAAACTCACACGGCCATAAACTAAAAACGCAAACACCTGCCACTTAGTACACGTTAAGTATAACAGAAATAAATCTGTGGCAATGGTGAGATAACCGAAGAAATATTATTTTACTAATCCTCTATCTCGTCATGGAAACGACTGTCAAAAAACTGGTGGAGATAATAAAAGAGGTTAAAGGAATGCGTGAAAGAAACCATCGCTCCTGAAAACCTATCATCACAAACTGCCGATCAATTTAATCAACCGTTTACATCCTTTGGGCAGAAGAGCGGCAAACCTACTTAATTTAAAGTAGTAACATCAAGCATTCGCAGTATTGTTAATCCTTTATTTGTTTTACGAACATAACAACCGTTGAAGTTTTCGAGTATTGTAGCATTCATAGGCGCGAAAAAAAAGCGGCTCGGCGAGATGGAAATCAGGCCACGAGTATTGAGAACAACATTGATTTGCGAAGTGTTGATTCATATAGAATCCTGTCATCGTTTCACAGTAACCACTTAGGTTTAAACACTGAAAAAACTAAGTATGTTGTAATGTGGCATCGTGGTCGCCCGATGAATACAATGACTTTTTGTTACAGGTATAAGTCTCTTGACTTAAGCGTGATTTTTATATCAGCTGTTATGTTATTCAGAGTGCGCTTTCCCTAAAAAGTTAAGAGTTGTATTTATTGCCTCTTACTTTAGAAGGAACAGGATCTCAATGTCTAAAAAGGTTACCATTCTCCGATCACGGCGCTTTTTGCTGCCTCATATTCATCCCTGTTACAACACTGAACCATGGGGAGTAACGCAAAAACATGTTTATTACCAATGCTGATAGTTAAGAGACGTGCTCTGCTAAGCACAGGTCTTAATCCCTCATTCCCTCTAGAAGTTTTAAGAATTACGTTTTTGAAGCTAATCACGCAATCTCGTTCATTGCATTACGCGATTAGAAAATATCTATTGTTAACAATGTCAATAATACGAACTACCCTCTGTTCCTCGTACGCTCTGTATACTTGATCCCAACACGCGGCAAGCCAGCTGATTTTAAGCATGAAGTGCTTTTAGCTCCCGTTGTCGGCAGTGTGGTGAGGTCACGCCGAGACCGAGAGCCAACATCCGGGCACTGAATTCCACTCATCCGGGCACTGAAACGAGAGCATCCGGGCACCGTACGAGATTTAACGAGACTCTCTAAGAGAGAGGGCCGCGCTTCCGCGCCGTCCCCAAGCATGGCGCGGCGGTCCCATACTCACACATGTAAAAGACCGGCCGCTGGGCCTTCAGCTCATGAAGGTTCCCCTTTTCGCAGGCAGATGTATACACGCTCGCGGAGTATTCGAACGCGCTGCATATACATTCTTGTCAGGCCTGCGTCTCGTCGTGTCCGCGTACGCTTCTGCATCGTCCTGCATTCCAATACCACCACCGTCACAGCTGCTTAAGTCGAGCAATGGAGCCTGATGGAAGGAGAGATAGGAAGCGTCTTGCGGAAAGCGATCGCTTTGCGAGTGATACGCCCCAGCAGAAGACTGCTCGCCCCTGCCGACAACGCCATGATTATGCGGCTCTCCCGAAAGCTACAAGGCCGCCACCGTTAGCGGCTGCCTACCTAAACCCGCACTATTGCAGACGATCGCTTCGACGCAACAAGAAGAGTGTGGTGTGGTGTGGTGTGGTGTGGTGTGGTGTGGTGTGGTGTGGTGTGGTGTGGTGTGGTGTGGTGTGGTGTGTTGAACACTAGACGCATTTAAAGACTTTGACTAGTAGCATCTACAACCAATGTGTTATGCCCGTAAACATTTCATGCTTACTCTACTCTCGGTTACGGGAGTTTTTTCTAACATCTGCTTTTTTATTCGTTTCCGTTAATGTTACGTTCCCATTCCCTTCAGTGCTTTCGATAGATCAATTTCAAAATGCATTCCTCAGAACCCAGCTTTTGACCTTGTTGTAAGTACAAGTAGAATACACTGGTTATATCCCGTCCTTCTGCGGCATGCTGTGGAGGTGCTGTTTACTACTGGAAAGGGCTGGGAAACGCACTCCTAGCTAATGCTATCTGCAGCCAATTCCACTCATTCATTCCGAATGTACGGCAACTACTAGGCTGAGATGTACTCATCCGTTTACTAATTCCAATGCCCCATTACCTGCAGCAAACTTATTCT
Source organism: Amblyomma mixtum (assembly GCF_055824585.1). Taxonomy (NCBI): domain Eukaryota; kingdom Metazoa; phylum Arthropoda; class Arachnida; order Ixodida; family Ixodidae; genus Amblyomma; species Amblyomma mixtum. The sequence continues at coordinate 95,834,785 of NC_143015.1, forward strand.
GGTGGACCGGAGAGATTTCTTCACATCACTTTCTTACTGAACAGTACCGTATGGTATGGTGTTAGTGATATATTCAGTTTATTGTCAGATAACTTTATTCATAAGAAAAGTGGTAACAAGGGTAAAGCCTATATTTAAAAGCTGTAACCAGCGAAAACGCATAAATAAAAAGTAAGACAAAGTCGGCAAAAGGCAGTCAGGTAGATCATAAGACAAGGTCGGCGGAGTGTTAACTGAGCAGTAATGACCGCTGCCAGCTTCATGGAAAAATGCCGCTTTCGCGACCAATATTGTTATCTGTAACTTCTAAAACACGGCAGTATTGTTGTAGATGCTTCTGGTAAGTATGAAGCTATGTACGCCGCATATAGACCGCAAATGCATGCTCCCGACGTCACTAGTGTAGTTGGTGAGTAAATTGCACTCAAAAATATAAATAACACTGAACGTGCCTCATAGTCCCTCATAGCCTGAGTTGCTTCTGGACGTTAAACCCCAATAAACGTTGCCTTATTGCAGTAGATGACTAATTGTACAATGTGAAAATTCTTGACGTCTGCAAGAAGAAATACTTTTTTCCCTGAGGAGGCATTTTAGATATTTCCTTCAAAGAATAGCGTATGGACTGAGTTTTGTTTCGTTTTTTGGAGAGGCAGGATGTGAGCCGAACTTGGGCACAAAATGCCATTTTTGGAAACGGGCTCAGCTACTTTCCGCAGGCTACCTGCGTTCGCACTAGCGACTCGTTATTAAGGCGAAAGCTTTTAATGGGTGTCACACCTTTGGCAGCGTTTGAACTCTGGAACTAAAAAGATAGAAGAAAACGAATCGTTGCTTCAGATAGAGGCGAAAAAATGAACCCAAGAGCCAGGTTTGGAGACGGTAGAGTAATTAGTTAATTACTTCCAGTCAAAAATGTCCAAACTGCGTCGAAATAGCGTGACTTCAGTATAGCCACGGGAATGGTGTGACGTCACATCCACCGGAAGTCGTCGCGGCATAATGAAAATTGCCTCAGAATGGTCCGAAAAACGTCGGATTTGTGTCAAATTGGATGGTAAAATGTGCAACTAAGCGTAATTAACAGTTAAGATCCCCGAGAGATGTATAACTTGGGCATCGATATAGCCACGGGAGCGGTGGGACGTCGCATCCACCGGAAGTCTCCACGGCATAGTGTCCTCGGCTTTCGCCTCTCAACACTTTAGTTGCGAAAGTGTCCCGCATTTTTTTTTCCGGTGTGGTGCCCGTCTGACATGTGTGACTTCTGTCGCAGAATGTTAAGCTGCGCATGCTTGACTTACTTAAAGTATGTTTTGTCTACATACGGTTTGTCATGTGTAGTGACGTAGAAATAAATCCCGGATCCGGAAACAACAATCATGATAATAACACCGACGTAGCCATTTTCATGGAATCATGGGTAAGCTATGCCGTCGAAAACAGTGAGCTACTTCATAATGAGAAAGTGCTCAATACTCATAAACTTGATATGGAGGAGCATGGGGGCAGCAGAATGTTTGTTTTTGTAAAATCTAGTGTTCTTTCATTCTCTGTCGAAATATATGGAGCGAAGAAATACATATTTCGGATATCCTTACCTCATAACAATGTGATTACTGCTTCTGACCGCGCGCCTTATTGCGATCGTTACATTGTTGACAGAATTTATAGTGTAATTTATGACTCCGATTTTCGTTTTCCAAATGCTCAACAAGTCGTTTGCGGTGATCTGAACTTCAAAGATATTGACTGGAATAATCTGTAGGCACTTTCTCGTTGATCCAATGAATTTTTTTAAAAGACTTTCACATTTAAATTCACCCAAACTATTAGAACAGCAACCCCTGCCACCAATACTCTTCACCACATCCTCGTCTGAAACCTAGAATTCATCCAGTTATTGTCGCGTGTTGATTCCTTGAGTGATCATGAAATTTGTTTATTTTTTATATTCAAATCCCTATCAGAGAACTATTAGAAGAACAGATCTATGGCTAAAAAAAAGAGCCGAGTTCGCTAAGATAACTTTCAAGCTAAACAATTTTTTTTGTCTTTCCGGATTTTATTCGGAACGGAAAGATATCAAGTGCTGGATCCCCAGGATAGAAATTTCAAGAGGTAGGACCAGTTTTCGGCTTTCTACCGGACTTGAAAGTTATAAAGCGGGCGCCGGCCCGCTAACCCTCACGGGCCACCCAGCTCGACATCGTGAGAGCATGGGCCGCTAACCTTGTCGACGACGCCGACGCCTAGCATCGACGCCGTTTCAAAGACGGACCATATGGCGGGGCCCAGCCAAGACAACGATGTGCCAGCACAATCGTCAAACGTCCTTCTCAACGAATTCCAAGTGATGGATGAAGACGACTTCGGAGACGCCGACTTGGGAAGTGAGGACGAGATCCCGTCCGACTCCTCGTCGAAGCCAGCCGGGTACAACAACGATGCCAGCTGGGAGCTTGTACAATCCAAGCGCCAGAGAAAACTTCAAAGGCGAAAGGAACGCAAAGGCACGGGAACCGGCCCGGACGCCAATCCTCAAGACGGAAAATTACCGGGTGATGCGACCGGCTGCAACAAGTATGGATCAAGGGAGCAGAGCAGGCCTAGGCGAAGAATGCCGCCACTCCCCAGAAGCGACTACAAGATCATTATTCGACCCAAGAAAGGACTCATGGTGAAGTCCCTCACCACCCACCAAGTAGCGCGCGCAATTGTCATGGCGTGCGGCCAGCAATGTAAGGACGAGGACCTACTTGTAAGGCTTCGCACCGGATCCAATATCATTATCGTTAGCACTCCGCACGAGCAAACGGCTCAGCTAGTGCGGCACATTACCCGTCTCAAATTCGACGGAAAGCCTTATGATGTAAACGCTTACGTGGCAGCACCGGAAGACGTCCTGCGCGGCGTGATCCACGGTGTAGAGCCAGGTACCCCTCCCGAAGAACTTAAAGCACACCTACGGGTCAGAACTCAAGGAGTGACCATACTTCAGGCAAGGATGCTCGGAAAATCCAAGACGGCAGTGCTCACGTTCGACGGCCCAGTCTTGCCGAAATTCGTCATTTATTACGGAGGTGAAGTACCATGCTACCAGTACCGCCCCACTAGGCAAGTGTGTTACGTCTGCTTCCAGCAAGGACACCGTTCCGACGTGTGCCCCACACCGAACATTATTGTGTGCGGACTGTGTGGAGTTTCAAACCCGCCCGCCGACCACGAGTGCACGCCCAAGTGCATAATCTGTGGCGAGGCACACCGGACCGGATCCAAGGAGTGCCGAGAGAGATTGAAAAAAGCCAGGCCAAAACTCACAGGAGAAAGAGGACGGAGCGACCAACGCGGGCGACCACCCAAGCGATGGCTCAGCTCAGAGGGAGAGACATCGAGGAGCCGATCGAGGTCCAACTCCTTCCCGCCTCTACCACCAGCCGGCCCACAGGAGGGGGAGAAGCAAGAGAAAAAGAAAAAGAAGAAGGTTTCCCAGACAAGCGGCAGCAAGGTGAGCTGGGCTTCTACCACTGCTTCGCACTCGGTAGGAAAGGGTAGTAACATAGACAACACAAACAACAAAGACAGTCGCGTCACAGAACCGAAGGACGCGAACAGCGATGCGCTCAGGCGCGAGCTAGAACTCGCTCGAATCAAACAAAACGAGCTCGAACGCAAAGTTGAGGAACTCACAAAAACACTAAAGGACCAACAGCGGGAACTCGACACGACTAGAGCACTTCCAAAACAACAACCACAGGCATCGAATGAAGGAGACCTTGAAACACGAATGCAACAGATGATGCAGCAGATGATGCAGGATATCATGCAGCAAATCCAATCGCAAATGCAACAGATGCAAGTACAATTCCAAGGGCAGATCGCAGAGATCAGAAGCGCTTTTCGAAAACAAAAACATACCGAAAACATTAGGGAAAAAGCGTACAACCGTCCAGCGCTAACAGCTTTCGCAAGCGAACAAGGCAACAGCAGTGACGCGTAAACATGATCAATACGTATCGGCAAGAACAAGAACACTTAGATATTTGGCAATGGAACTGCAGAGGCTACCGTAAAAAGCAGGCCCTTTTAAAACAATATATAAACACACAACTGACACCTCCTGATGTAATTGCGCTCCAAGAGACTGGAATCAAGCCGACCTTACAAGGGTACGAGGTTTACGAGAGTCAAAACGAAGGTAAAGCGGCCGTCCTAGTCAGCAAAACCATTACCGCCATCAGGCACGATACCATCGCCGACACCGACATCGAGCACGCGCTTGTTGAAATTATTCCGAAAAAGCGACAGGGAAGCAGCACGTTCTTACTTAACGTGTACAGCCCGCCGAGACAAAGAAAAGCCAAACTCTTCGAACTGTTCTATGGAGCGCACAAGCTGGCCAAAAAAAATGCACTCATCATCGTAGGAGATTTCAACGCCATGGACAGGAGTTGGGGATACCAGAAACAAGACATCAAGGGAAGAACATTAGTGGAAGTAGCGGAGTACTTTGGCTGCAGTCTAATCACAGATCCTGCGACCCCCACGAGAATCGGAAATAGCGTGAGCAGGGACACATGCCCGGACCTCACCTTCGTAAGGAAGAGCAGGGAGTCACAGTGGGAAAACATGATGGAAAATCTAGGCAGCGATCACTTTATCCTCCGGACACGAATAGCATCCGACACCATAAGACGCCAGATTGGACAGGCGAAAATCACTGACTGGAACGCGTTTCGCGGGGCTTGCAACAAATCTGAAGGCGGTATCCAATCACTGGAGGAATGGAGCGGCATGCTGAGAGAAACGCGACAACGATGCACAAAAAGCCTAAGGAGAACGACAGCAACGCCTGAAGTAGACGCCCACCTCCTCAGACTATGGGAAGCGAGACGCAGTCTCACCAAAAGATGGCGGAAGCAAAAACACAACAGGAAACTAAAACTAAAGATAGCAGAAATTACGGCAAAGGCGGAAGAATATGCGATGCAACTCGCGAAACAAAATTGGGACCAACTCAGCGACTCGCTTAGGGGAACTCTAGGCACGGCCAGAACCTGGAATCTCTTAAGAGCACTAATCGATCCGACCAAAATAAAATCAGAAAACAATAAAGCCATCCACAGGTTCATCCACTCCTTCGAGGGATCAGACATCACCCTACTGGAGAAGGCACGAGAAAAATGTTTCGGCGATCACAACCCCCCGCGATACCAAGGAACGTATCGAGGAGCCGAAAACGAGAAACTCGACCGCCCCATAACTGTGGAAGAGGTTTACGCGGCCATAAGAAACACCACCAGAAACACGGCAGCCGGAGCGGACAGAATCGACAACGCCCTAATCCGCAACCTGAGCGACGACCTCATACAAGAGCTCGTCAGCTTTCTTAACAAACATTGGGAGGCGGAGACGGTTCCCGAAGATTGGAAACACGCCGAAGTAATAATGATACCTAAACCTGGTAAAAAGCTACAAATTGAAAACCTCAGGCCCATATCACTCACGTCGTGCCTTGGCAAACTTTACGAACGGGTGGTAACTTTAAGACTGCAAAATTACATGGAAGACAACGACTGTGTACCACATACCATGTTCGGCTTCAGAGCGAAGCTCTCGACGCAGGACGTTCTCCTCCAAATACAAGAAGATGTCCTGCGAAACGTACCTCGGACGGGAGAAAATGTCATAATGGCCCTGGACATCAAAGGGGCATTCGATAACGTCAGCCACGAAGCGATCCTTACGGGCCTAGACAAGCTGGATTGCGGGCGCAGAATCCACGGCTTCGTCAAAGCCTTCCTGTCCGACAGAACTGCCACCATCGGCATAGGAGACCTTCGATCGGACAAAATTCGCACTCCAAATAAGGGAACACCCCAAGGGTCAGTTATCTCCCCCTTACTTTTCAACATAGCTATGATAGGCCTAGCTCGAAAACTAGAGAACATCGAAGGCATCAGGCATGCAATGTATGCTGACGATATAACAGTCTGGACAAACACGGGTTGTCTCGGAGAGAAGGAAGAAAGGCTACAGCAAGCGGCCTCTTGTGTAGAGCAATACCTCGCAGAAAGAGGACTCGCATGCTCGACCGAGAAATCGGAACTGCTGAGAGTCTGGAGAGGCAAGCAAAACCGGACCGTCCCAACCAACGAGGACCTAAAACTCAACGTCTACCTTGACGGGACACCCATCCCCGAAAAGACAACAATAAGAATTTTAGGCATGTGGGTTCAATCCAACCAGCGCAGTACTCACACTTTTACCCTGCTCAAAGCAACAACACTACAAGTCTCACGCATGATCACCCGCATCACCAACAGGCGACATGGCATGCGTGAAGAGGACACACTCAAACTAGTCAGAAGCCTTGTAGTTAGTAGAATCACGTACAGCCTACCCTACCAGTGCCTCAACAAAAACGAAATACAACAAGCGGATGCCCTGCTACGCAAAGCGTATAAGACAGCGCTCCGACTTCCGCGCAACACGTCAACCGAAAAACTCATGGCCCTGGGATTACATAACACCTTTGAGGAGCTACGAGAGGCGCAGCTTGAGTCGCAAAAACTCAGGCTGTTGCAGACAACGACTGGAAGAGCGCTCCTGCAGAGGCTCGGATACCGCGAGCAGATGCGAGAAATGACGAGGACGGCAACGATCCCCGACGAGCTTCGCAAGACCCTCAAGGTAGCGCCAATACCAAAAAACATGGATCCCAACCTCCATCGAGGCAGAAGAGAAGCGAGGGCCGACTTCATCGAAAGAACATACGCTCCTCAAGCCACGACCGTGTATGCAGACGCGTCTTGGAGAGGAGGAGACACCAAAATCGCTGTGGCGGCGGTGGTCGATTCGTCTTTACGCGAAATGACCAGCGCGTCTCTCCGAGGCTGCACAGCTGCAGAGTCCGAGGAAGTAGCCGTTGCTCTAGCGGTGGCGGAGGGCTATAGAACCGGGCGGTCGCTAACAATACTCACCGACTCTCAAACAGCCTGCCGAAATTACATGAATGGCAGGATAGGTCGTCACGCGCTCCGTATACTCCTCGCAGCGAGCGACAGAATTAAACACCAGGAAGAACAAAGCGACAAGATCCCACACAAAATTGTGTGGGTACCGGGGCACACGGGGGTGGCAGGGAACCAAGAGGCCGACAGGATAGCTCGAGGATACATTACTTTCCGAGCATCCGATGAGCCCGCAGAACTCGCGCCAGCACCCAGGGATTACTCGGCCATACTACAAAACTACAGAGGCAGAAGATTGCGGTATCCCCCACCGCACAAATCTCTCAGCAGAGAGGAAGCTGTCACTTGGAGACAATTACAAACAGGCTCTTTCCCAAACCTACATATACTAAACAAAATGCACCCTACCATATACGCGGACAAATGTCCCTGGTGCGACGGAAAACCTACTCTCTATCACATCACATGGGCCTGCCAAAAGATAGACGTGGTCCCCAAAATACAAAACCCGAGTGCGGAGCAGTGGGAGACTCTGCTGTCCAGCGACCGCTGTGAAGACCAAGAAGGTCTGGTACAGCGAGCTCAACGGGCGGCAGTGGCCAGCGGAGCCCTGGACTGAGGGCAACCGACCACTGATTAGAGGCGGACGACTTCGACAGAGAAGACTCCTGGGGGTAAAATCAAGGAGAAAACGTGTCTGAAGATGCTCCCAAACCGCAGGAAAAAGGACTAGAGTAAAATAAAGTTTTTCCTTCCTTCCTTCCTTCCTGTCTTTCCGTCTATCGTCTTCTGAGTCATGGATCTTAAGTAGCTACTTTATAGCAGCGAAATTGCATCATTCGTAGATATGCATATTCCCCCCATAAGCATTCGCGGTGAACCCAGAAGACCATGGTGTTATAATTCGCTAAAGAGACAATAACACTGACATACCTCCACCGTGTGGATAAAAATTTCAATTTTGGCTCCTTATGGACCAGACACTTTAGATGTTTTCACGAACACAGTTTTTTTACAGCACACTAGAATAAGTTCTTTCACGGAGACGTGGCCAATTCCAACAAAATTCGCTAAAGTTTTGAATTGCCATTTCATATGCAATTACCAACTCTAAGCGAGAGAACTCATAGCGTAACTAGGAACATGTCTTATGTCCCTGAATTACCGATGACATACTTGAAATTTTGAAAAAAAGAAAAAGAAGTCACACTACCATGAACTCGAAAACAACACAACGAACACCTATTACTTACGACATACTAAAACTATAGAAACAAATCTGTGGCAATACTGAAAAAATCGAAGAAAATTTGTTACACTAATTTTGTTAGCCTCCGGAAGAAAATAAAATAGGTTATAGGTAGAGGCAGTTCCTGTTCGCAAGTTTCCAGGAACGGTGGTTTCTTCACCTATACCGTTCCTGAAAACCTATCAACAAAAACTGTCGATCAGTTTAATCAATTTTTGACAAGCTTAACACAGAACGCAGGCATATCTACTTCATTAAAATCAAGAATTTCCGCAATTACGAACCTTAAACTTGTTTTCCGAACGTAAAACCGATGAAGTTTTAGGAATTTTATCAGTTATGGGCACGAAAAATAAGGGCTGGTCCAGATTGATGCAGGTAAAGTTAATTAAGGGCAACATATATTTGCTAAATATTGCTTCAAATTGAATATTCTACAGCCCGTTATTTTTTGCTAGACACATTTATATTCTAAAAGTTCCAAAACTTTTCTCATCATATATAACTGCTGACCCAATAGCACTTCTACTTAAAGGCGAATAGCTGTAGTGAGTGTGATCAATACACTTTTTGGAAAATTATTTGCTGGTCAACTGAAAATGCTTCTTGATGTTAACAATATAATTTTTCCCCCGCAGCATGACTTTGTGTCTACATATCCACGTACAGTGGTGAGCAGCCTTGTCTAGAGCGCTCGGGCGGTGCACTTCCTTGCAAACAAATCCAGATTTTGTGGCAGCCTCTAGGGTCCAGCTGCAACGCTTGCACGGAAGTAGTGCCAGATAGCCTCGTAAAAAAAGCAGGCACGAAAACTTTGCCCTGTAATGAGGTGCTGCTCTCTAACTTCGGTTTTTGTTACCAAGTGCGCACTGCTCAAGCGCTCTAGACAAGGCTGCTCACCACTGTACACAGCTGTATCCTCTCTTACGCAACTTATTTTATACGCTCTTCATAACCATAACTTTGCACTAGACGTATTTTCGCTTGTTAAAAATGCCTTTCACAGTATTTCGCACTCTATTCTCTTAACGGAACTTGAGACGTAAGGAATAAGTAACAACAATCTTAAAATTCTTCAACGTTGCTTGTCATCACGACTGAAACAAATAGCCTTTCAACAGTTGAAATCTAAATACCAAAAAATTAATTGCGGTGTGCCAGAGAGTTCCATTCTTCGGTCTCTTTTATTATCTGTTTCTATCAAAGATATTTCGAAGGCACTGTAGTGTTCAGAGGTTATGGCGCATGCCGATGAAGATGTACTGCTATTTAACGCTGCTATAGAATTCCTTCTGATGAGAGTACGTAACTCGGTTAATCAATGAGCTCTTCAGTCGTCAGCACCTCAGCCAAATATTGCGCTTCTGCACGCAGCAGAGAACAAACAATCGGTGACGAAGTTTTGCAAGCCCTTTCATGCGACCTTTTCATGCTCGCACCCTACTTCGTCTCGTGGTACTCCACACTTTTGATCATTGACGACTATTGGTTTGATTACTTCAGACGTCACGCATTCCACCAGGAAGCTCTGGGCCGAGTTGTGGGGCTGGCAGTGGACTGTCTACCTTCGAATGCGCATAAAGTGGTGAGAGGATAGGTAAAGTTTGGAAGTTGTAGAAATTCAAATTTTGGCTACAGATAACTCAGCTGCTACAAAACACATCAAAGGAATATCTGCTTGAGGATATTCGTGAAGCAGCGCCCTTTAAGATCTCATTCATGTGGCAATTTTAATCAGAGGACCATTGAGAGGCCCTTCCAGGGCAACTTTTTTCCGGTAATCGAAATCGCTTTAAATAACGAACTGCAACTAATACTGACATTGTTTCACAATGCCCACTTAACTGTAAACACTGGAAAAACCAAGCATGTCTTTTTTTCTTCAAGATTAAATCCATTCGACTAAAAGGAAATTTTTACATCGACTGCTAGTAATGCTACTAAAGGTGTGCTTTCCCTAAATGCTTAGTGCATTTGATTGCCACTTTGGAAGGACTAGGTTCCAAGTCGTGCAAAAAGGTGCATACGGTTGTTTTGTTCTGACTAAGGAACGCCAGCGTGTCCAGCGCAGCATTCTCCGATAGCTGTACTTTTGTGTCACAGCCATCTAAGTGACTGCAGTGAATAATGGGAAGCAAATTACAAACCATGCTTATTGCCATTGATGAGAGCCCAAAAAAAGCGTTTTGCTAACCATAGGTCTTAATCCCTCTGAAAGTGCTACAAATAACTCTTTTGAACCTAGTCAAGTGATGTCGCTCAGCACCGTACGCTGTTACAAAATGTCTCTTGTTGCCAATACCATAAATGCCAACTACCCCCGGCCTCATCGTACGCTATGTATACCCGTTTGCAACTCGAGAGAAGCCAGTTGCTTTTAAAACCTCTGCTTTCGTATTCATTTCCCTTGCTGTAACGTTTTCATTACCCTCGCACTAGCAAACGATAAATTTCACAATGCAGTCCATCGAACCCAGATTTCGACTTACTTGTAAGTACCCGAAGAATAGACTGGTTATGTCATATCTCATACTGTGGCATGCCGTTGAGGCGTTGTTCGCAACTAAAAAGGTCCTCGGGAACGCACTCGTCCACCCTGATAATATGGTCGCTACTATGACGAGAGACCTACGTTTTCCTTCTATGATTTTTATATCCTACCAACTACAGTAAACGTGTTCCGGTAAACAGGACACATTTTTTTCTTATCAAGTCGCTCTTACATACTCTTGTATAGCGTTGTATTTTATCCTTGCTTACTAACTGCAATATGATGAGTTCCTCGCCGGATGCAAAAATAATAAATTAGAACTAGCTTTGTGCTCCATCTGCTTTGTGCGCTTCCTTTGTGCACAAACTCTCCTAGTGACACAGGAGCGGTTGTGTAGCTCCTGGTAGCGAAATCAGCGCTGCCCATGTTTACCCAACGGCAGCGCCACCTTATCGCCGCTCACGAAAAGTGTGCCATGGCGAAAACAATCGCGTTCTGTCCTCTTTCTTGTGTGTTGCACCACTGGGGTGGCTGAAATTGGATACTTCCGCTCAGCTATGAAAAACTGCAAATGGGAAAAGCAAGGCAAGTTCGGGCCTTATACCGGCTGCGTATATATTCGACAGGGCTGTGGCTAGAGTTCCGTCCGGACGGAACTGCATGTAGCGGTATGGTTCCGTCCAGACGGAACTGTATCTGACACCATACAGTTCCGTCCAGCATTATCTGCCACAAGAGTTATGTCAAGACGGAATTAAAGCCGGCGTTAGTGATTGGGAAACCAGTTTGATTGAAGACTTTTGTATGTCCATTTAAAAAAGTGGCAATCCTGCTCCACCTAATGTGTGGCAGGATATTCTGCTGCATCATTTTATTTTCCATGCAGTCAGTGAGAAATGGCAATAGAGCAAGTTTTGGCTTGGGTTTGTTGGTGCGTTTGCATAATGCTTGTTGACCGTTTGTTGACCGAGCACAAACAGCGACAGGGCTTCACATCACTTCGCGAAGAGTTTCTGCACTCTGCTTCTAACAGTGTCATTTTCCCGATACTGCATGCATGCACGGAAGTTACATTTTCGAGAATGCAACTAAACGCAGTACGCGGACAGATATTTTGGTGCCGTATACATGCGTAGAGAGAACATCTGGATACACCTTTGTGAACTGGTTATTCCAGAGGCAAATAAATGCTTTACGTGGGTAGAAATCACGCCTTTTGTATAGTATAGACAGTACGGATATTAGACAGTTTTAGTTTTACGTACGTAGAACCTCCACGCACGTAAACGTGAGCAGTCAACGCAGCGTACGCTCGTGTCGCTTCGTACATTTTTAGCTACACGTACGAGAAGCAAACTGTGTAGATCTGCCATAGAACCTAAAAAATGCGCTAGCTTGTTGTGCCGCGTCATCTAGTACAGATAAACAAAACTAATTTTGTTCAGTCGAGCTGCTTGGAGCGGAGCTAGGCGAAGCCACACTGCGGGCGGTAAATACTTTCCCCTTTCTTCTGACAAACGATGAGCGATTTCATTCCACCGAACTGTACGTTGCATGTTATCTTCAAAGGGATTGAATTCCTTAACGTCCCGCAGCATATTGAAATCATCGCTTTTTGAGAAGCGAAGGCGCGCTGGTGTCCCACTCATGTTGACAACGTGTGCGTATGGAGCCAAAACGTGCACCGCTTTGCTTTTCCCGCTGGCTGTGCCGAGGGTCTCGCGATATCCCGCGAGATTTTGAGTTTCGCGTGGTCTCGCGAGATCGTCGGCACACTCGTTGCTATGACGACCACAAACGCTTCTCCTTCAGGTTTAGAAGCGGCTGAAACGGATTTCTATCTGGAAAACAAGAGCTAGTTATCACCTAAAACTTCATGCGAGAGCAAGAATGGGCCAACTGAAGGCAAATACAGCAGTTTACAGCATGATACCACGTCGAGGGATTAGCGGCGAAGCTGTATTCGCTCTGAAGCGGGCGGGCAGGGCGCCGCCATCTTGCCAACGCCACGTACAGGCGCGGACAAAAGTAAACGGAGCACGCAACTGTCTTCGAATATTTTTCACGCGACACCTAAATGAAATTTCCAGCAGTGGTACCCGCATGCTGGTAGCGGACGTTGGTGGGCTTTCTTGTAGACAAACAAGGCTTCTTCATTTCCAGTCGAGAAGGCGTGATTGCACTTCGAACGCAATAGCGTGCTCCGTTTACTTATGGCAGCGCCTGTACGCAAGCAACGTGAAGACCGCAACGCAAAGATCCGAATCTCGCTTAGGTCCGTGCGACTCACGCAGACACTTCACGTTCTTCGCATGCCCACTGGTGACCCGTAAGCGCTCTACTTACGTGAAGCTTCTACGTACGTGAAACTAAAACTGTCGATTGTATGGACGGAACTCTAGCTGCAGTAAATATTCCGTGTGGACGGAACTGCAGCGGCAGCAAATGTTCCGTCTGGACGGAACGCTAGACACTCCGTTTCGACAGCCCTGAGTTGTATGTCTTCAATTCGCAGCTTTGTCTACGCTTCGTATGTTATATCACCGGAATCTTCATATCAGCACCCGTCGCTGGATGTTGTAACGCGGATAGGTTGAGCGTAGAGATTGTTGATTTTTCATGGCCCGATCCATAGTTCTAAGCGGCTTACATTCATATGAGTTACTACTTTCTGCTCTCTGGCAGACATCCCGTATCTATTGGTGAAATTTATAGGGGAATCCCCCAAGGTGGAGTAGATTTGTAATAAGGGAGTAATTACTCATTGACATCCACCTGAGCGCAGCCATACGGCTACAAAGGAAAGCTATACAGCTTTCTCAAAGCTGTATAGCTTTCCTTTGTAGCCGTAAGGCTGCCCTCAGGTGGATGCCAATGAGTAATTATTCCCTTATTATCCCATATCTGTCCGTACAATTTTTTTTTAGACTGTCTACAGGCTGTTTATAGACTTCTGTCTATAAAGTCTGCAGGCACTCTATAGACAAATCCTAGAGAAAAGTCCATAGGCAATACAAATCCTATAGACAGAGTATAGACAATCTATATATATATGGACATACAATTTTAGCAGATTTTTTTTCTATAGACAGTATATAGGCTATAGACAGACATAAAGTCTATAGACTCTCTGCTGCCAAATCCTAGAGGACAGTCTGTAGACACTGTGTAGATTTATGGACAAACACATTTAATAGACTTTTTCTATACACAATCTATAGACTATGAATAGAGAAAATGAAATATCTTTAGGAAGGCAACAGAGTCGATAAGAAAGTCAATAGAGAATCTATAGACCATTTTTGTAAGGGTAGCCAGGGGCTGTTTGCCTCAAACGACATTCATCGGTGCTCAGGGGAGAAATTCCAGGACACTTGTGTGACAAGCGGAACTGTACAAAGCATACCGACTCAGTTTTAACTCGAGAGTTGCAAATAAATTTCTTCAGTGATTCGTTTATTGCTTGTACAATGGTCATACAATTCTCAGTGAGGCGGCGCCTGTAGCCTACAGCGAGCAACGAAGCAGGCACAACGTGTTGGCATCGAAAGCTTATTAGATGATTCCCACGCGAAAGGAGACGCTCTACATTTTTGAGCTTCCTCATCAGCACTTCGACAAGCAAGACATCTACGTCAAAGCGCACGGTTTATGTCCAGAGCGACCAAAGACTTGCTTAATGCGATGTATATAAAATTTAAATTCCCTATTTGGCGTGATTTTGTACCGCAATTTGCAAACAACGGCCCTGCATGGCGGGTGTGTGGTGCAATGTTGTCGGGCCCAAAACCGCCATTGTTATCTTTGGTTCTGATCAATCCTGTACCGTACTTTGTAATGAGACGTGCTTGTTCGACGATGACATGGTTTACAATGGTCTGCCTGTGTTCATTGTATCTCTAAGTTGTAACGATGAGTTCTCCACTCTTCTAACAATACACAAGACTTCATATTTTATTTTTCAAGATTTCGCTGTGGTCGAATGAAGCATAGGCTGGATAACTCAGGATGATTATATATGTTAGGCGGAAAACTGTAATCTTCCACTAGAAAAAAAAATGCACTCCTCAATTAGTAGGCCCCTTCGAGAGGACACGTAAATGCAGTTCCGTATAAGTTTTCGCCGTATATAAACTATGCCATTTAAACAAATGGAGACCTCCACTGTAAGCCAAAAATAGAAATTTTTTGTAGAAGTCTAAAATTTATTTCCGAGTATTGGCTCCCTCGTACACGTTAGAAGCGGTTCCTGACTAATTTTTTGCAGTTTTAACAATCGACGAGACTGGCTATAAACCGGCTACACGCAGAATTCTGATTTGTGGAAAAGTAGAAATGTCTGCATCCTCTGTCGAAACTGGTATTTCTACACATTCCCGATGAGACTACATTTAAGAACTTTCAGTATAGCCATGGACTAAAAGCATCGCAACAAACCAACAATCAAAAACATAACTCGTCCCACTTGCCCTAAAATAGAAATAGGACATCGCAATTAGGTAAAATTGGCCAAAAGGAAGCATGCAGTACTGGACATTCTAGTAAGAGCGAAACCATATCTAGTATATAGAGATCCGAAACAGGGAAGACAGAAGTACTTTTATTCATTTCCCTCTTTACGCGGGTTTAGATCGTATACTGCATAGGAGCTGGCATAAATCTTGCAAATAGACAATCAAATTGACGTTATTCTATACCTCTCATGGTCGCGTGAGTGCAGGCAGCGTCCATAGCATCAGTGATATTCTTCAGAGAGAAACCAAACTCGCATGCGTTCACCAAAACGCGGACTTGCTGAAGCGCGTAGCGATTATCAGAGAGGCTGCAGCACTTAACGTCGAAGTAGCTCACAGCTTCATCGTAGCAGTCTACGCTTTCTGTATTTTTTTCGAACGACAGCAGTAATTTACTGATATGTTCTTTACCTCCGGCAATGAACGATGCGATCTCGGCGACCTTCCTTCCGAGGAAAACTCTCTTATTCATTGTCTGTTGAAGCTTTCGCTGCAAAAACTCTTTTGCTCTCGGTTCTTTGGTCTTCGAAATCTTGTTGTTCAGAATTATTATCGGCACATAAGCGTTTGATGAGGGGAAGCATGGCATTTTACGATGCATGATTTGCTTCGGAATTCCTTTTCCTAAAAACGTGCTGGCTCGAAGCTTCTCAAAGCTAGTGTCACCGTACTCCATAACGTCACTCGAATTTGTTGCCTTCTTGACATGACTGAAGAGGTTGCGCAGACTGGTCACTGTCAAATCAATTTCTTCCGCGCGCTCCAGCCACTTGACGCTGTACTCGTCGCCCAGGTGCACATCCCTGTAGCTGTCCCATTAGCAGGAGTACGAATTCTGGTAAGGCCTAGCTGCCGTCATGGCGTAGACGTCGAGGTTGTCGGGAAGATAGCGATCAAAAAGGGACCCAGAAAGGCAAGCCTCAATGTAAATGGCTATTCTGCGGTATCTTCGCGGTCTCCACATTTTTATGATCGCCTTAAGGAGTTCGCTTCTTTTCAAGGCGCCGCCGTTTGGGAAATCGAGGGGGCCAGGCCCTCCATGCCCCGAGAAAAAGATGAAGATGTAGTCGTTGCGCCCACTCGCGATAACTTTGCCGCTACCGCCGTCCACCCTCTCGCCTTGAAGAATTTTAATAAAGTTGTCCGGGGTCACCAGGTCTCCCGTGTTGTCCTTAGGAACTCCTTCGTAGACGTTGGGTCCCTCGGGGTGGTTCAGTATTACCCCAGGCGTCGGGTTCTCGCTGTGGTTGGCGATGTTGTCGTACATCATGACGACGATTCGTTCCTCTCTTAGGCCGCGGCTGCGCAGTAGCTGGTAGGCATGACAGATGTCCGCTTGATGCCGGTAGTCGTCGTATGTTTTAGATCCAGCCACAAGGATAGCCCACTGTCTTGGGGGACCGCCTCCAGGGTTTTTTTTTCGTATTGAAAATATCCACATCCAACTCACGGGCAAATGCGACTTGAACACCAGGAAAGGCAGCAAAAATAACAGTGGCATAGCGACGGTTGGTTCCGCTCTGAAGGCCTGCACGCGTAGCCAGCCTTTTTTCTGGGCCGCCCACCTTATCGCTGCAACTGTTGAGGACATATAGCACGTGCAGTGATGCACCTGATGCTAGAGAGTAAAAGGTTGGAGTTATCTTTCACGTGCCAAGGGAAAGACTAAAAAATTGGAGGCTTATCAAGGTTAAGCCCAGTGGATGCGAAGCATGTCCTTAGCGTTTGGAGGCATCTTGACCGCATACACGCCCGGCGCAAAGACGCTGGCGCGGTTGCGGGCAGAGACTGACGCGACGGCGGGCGCGCGCCGCCTCATCCCTGGGGTGACGTCACATATCACGTGATGCAGCGATGGTGGCGCGGTCGCCGCGTCGCGCGCGACGGCGCGAACCGAAGCGTGGAGGCCTCCGCCGGGCGACGTCCGACGGCGCGATATGAGGCCCCATCTGCAGCCGGTGTGACATCATCACGTGACGTCACATCATGTGATCTCACTTCAAGGTCACTGGTGGCCACCGCCGGGAGGCGACCGACGGCGCGATATGAGGCCCCATCTGCAGCCGGTGTGACGTCATCACGTGACGTCATGTCACGTGACCTACTTGAAGGTCACTTGAAGGTCAATGGTGGCCACCGCCGGGCGTCGCGCGAAGGCCCGAAACCTACGTTAATATGTTTCGCATAATATTGGATAGCTAGAACAATGCTATCGATGTCCGTGCAAGGTTCGTAGCTACCGTGAGTTGGTACCTAAAGTCTGTATTTGGCATGACTGCACGTAGGCTTCTATGAATAGTGCAAGTTGTAAGTCGACGCTCTGGCAACGAGCATCACTTGCGCTGCCGTTGTTTACCGCCTGACTTCTAGTGCAGTATTTATATCATCTTTCTTATGAAGGACCTGGGCGTCAAAGTGCTTGTCGATGCCCATCGGTGAGAGTGGGGTGTCATTGCACTGTCGCTGGCACTTCTTCCTCTTGTTACATGACCGTGCGCAGGCAAGTCCACTTGATGTCTACGTTACTCCTACGTGAACACTTAGAATTTCCCAAATTCAGCGCACAGGTGTACTGAGCCCATGTAAAATTTAAAATATTGATTGTCTTGTGTCTTCTTTTCTCCGCCTCTTGTATGCGCACACGGTACAAACTGTACAAAACCATTTTCTGTTAAGGCTATCATGGTCCGTAAAGGCAAGTAAACTCTAAACAGAAAGCAGTAAAAAGGGGGTGAGCTGTCCTCTAGTGCACATCCTTTAAAAAAGGGTGTGCACTAGGGGACTGGATACTCCCTCATTACTCCCATATAGGTGTACTCGTGTTTAAAGAGTGCAGTTCAGTGCACTCGTGACATCCTTCAGAGGGTGGCTGAACTGGCATGCGCTCGGGAGATTGTAAAATTATTGAAAGAAGCCGGCTTCTAGTAGCGCGCAGTGGACCCTCCTGCGACCGATAAGTTTAGCACTCATGCTTTCCTGAAACTTGCTGTAACGTAACATAATGAAGTTGAGATCGCTGTGCCTCAAGACTTGCCTTCATTCCGTTTAATTTCTCCTGGTCTGTGTGGACCACACAGGTGTTTCGATGAGACATTTTCTTGGTAAATTAACAACTCAAATGATAGTAACTCGTGGTCAAGGGTCGCCCCATCCTTTGTTTACGCTGAGGAAGTACTAAACTCCTTAAGGATGCATTGCCGTCACGGCAAAGACCTTGAAGCAAGAAGGCAAAGACCTCAAGAATTAGCCTGGGGATACCAGCGAACAATTTTTCCCGTCACCTGGGAACACGAGGATAGGTCAGGGCCTGTGGCGATTAACTTTATTGATTTTACGTAGAAACAATAACGGAGCGAAAACTCGGCGGCGACCGTCTGGCGTCGTTCACAAAAAAACCTGATTAGCCGGCGGGCAGTGTTGTCATCAGTGACGTTACCAGGGTGGAGAAATCCTATTGACTGTGATGTATGGCATCACCAGACTGGGAAATACCTATTTGCTGGATGGACAGGACGTTACCAAACCTGGCTTGTCGGTTTAAAGATTCCACCTGCCAGGTGCGGAAGGTGGTGTATAGGATGAGCTCGGGAAAGCAACCTGGGTCTCGTAAGCCCCAACAGTCACTTCCGGCAAAGGCAGCAAGTACTCACATCTCATTTCCATTCCTACCACATAGCGAAATTAGGTGCCCCTGTTTTTTCGGTACCGCCTTCCATCCTCTTCCCTTAAACTATTAGATGAAGATTTTCAGGGATCATCAGGCGTCCTGTCTAGTCCTTACGAACTCCCTACTAGGTCCTCGCTTTTGTAGTTGAGCACCACTCCTTTCGTAGTGTTCGAAAATGTACAGGAGATGTTGCACGTCTCAACAATGATGTGCTAATCAGAGGTACTGTGCCGTGTAGCACTCGTGACGAACGCAATGTATCTCATTCGTTTCGGCAGCTGAGTAGACGGTAAACCCTGAAACGAGAAAGGCTGTGGTCACTATTTGACCGCCTCAATTTCCTTGCGGAGGAGCGTACGTTACCGGCACTTCCGCAGCGCTCAACTCATGGTGCCGGAAGAGGTAGAAAGAGCCTGGATATGGCCATTGTTACTTCCCGCCTCGGCGTGGTTTAAAAAGGAGAGCCCATTGAAAGTTATGAGTTAAGCAATCGCGAGTCACATCGCTGCAGTGCACCGAGAAGTACTCGCGTAATAATGATTACAACACTACAGATCATTACACACAAAATTAAAGATTATAGTTACTGTAATGGAATGGTGCGCAAGCAGTACTGCTAGGGAGAGAGAGAGAGAGAAAAGGACGGAAAGGCAGGGAGGTTAACCAGGCGATGCCCAGTTGGCTACCCTACACTTGGGGAGGGGAACAAAGGGGAAAAAAGGAAAAAGAGCAGCAAGGAAATGAGTTTTCTAAGTGTCCAGCGACCACTATGTCATAGGGACAGAGGGCGCGCACTGAAAACTTAAAGATTATAGGCGGGAATGCAACCCCGAGTCCTTTAAGAAATTCAGGAGCTCTTTCACCGCTTTCCGTTGTGTGGAAAGTTGTGTCCAAGGCCCCAGAACGTTGGAGTCTGTTAAAGAACGCGAGTCCAAGCGGAGCAGAGAAGCGATTAGGAAACCGCGCTCTCGCTCAAAACGAGGGCAGTCACAGAGGAGGTGGCTGATCGTTTCGTCACAACCGCACTGGTCACACGCTGGAGAGTCAGCCATTGCGATGAGATGGGAATAGGCGTTTGTGAACGCCACTCCCAGCCACAGGCAGCACAACAGCATAGTATCACCGCGGGGGAGGCCGAATGCTATATGATGTTGGAGCAAGAGGTTGAAGTGATGCGAGGGGGGTGTCCAACCTCCAGGGGCAGACCACGACGTTACAGTCAGGTTTCGGGCGAGCAGTTGAAGGTGCCTTGCTGCGTCAGCTCTTGTCAGTGGTATACGGACAGTGTTGGTTGTATCCTGAGCCGATCGAGCAGCATCGTCAGCTAAGGCGTTGCCAACAATGCCGCTATGGCCTGGTACCCACTGGAAGATGATTTCATGATCTTGTTCGATTGCCTGGTGGTGCAGATATCGTATCTCCGCTACAAGTTGCTCATGGTCGCTATGTCTCAAGGAAGATTGAAGGCATTGTAGGGCAGCTTTTGAATCACAGAAAACAGCCCATTTTTGAGGTGATTGTTGTGAGATATATTGCACCGCCGCAAGAAGTGCGGCCAACTCTGCTCCAGTAGATTTAGTCCGATGCAAAGTTTGCTGGTGAATTTGAGTCTGTCGCGCAGGAACGACCACAGCGCAAGCAGAACTGGTAGAGGTTACTGATCCATCCGTATAGACGTGAGTACGGTCCCAATATTCGAAGTGGAGCATGGACAGTGTCAGTTGCTTAATGGCTGGCGTCGATAAATTTGACTTCTTCGCTATCCCCGGAATAGCAAGGCGCACACATGAGAGCCGCATACACCACAGAGGAGAGGGAGGTAGTGCTGCCGGGGTGAACTGTTGTGGGATCGACGACTGTTGCGTCGTTATCACCTTTGCAAATGCAGAATGTGGTCTCTGCAGTGGCAGAGGCGTAAGGTGATGCTGCGGAATCCTTGAAATATGGCGTATGTGCATTCGCAAGCAGTCTAGGACAATATAAGTAGAGATCGGGTGGTCATTGGCGAGTGCAATGCTACCCAGTGTTGATGCGCTCTGAGGGAGACCTATAGGCATGTGCGAAGGGCCTGACCCTGCACTGACTGGAGGGCACGCATGTTAGTTTTGCACGTGTTTGAGAGTACAGGTGTACTGTACCGCAAGCATCCCACAAATAGAGCTCTGTACAACTCCAGCATTGACTGGACTGACGAGCCCCATGATTTTTCACCCAGAAATCGGAGTAAATGAGCGATAGATGTTAGCTTTTTTTCAGTAGAGTGCAATGCGGGCTCCATGATAAATTGCGGTCGATCAGGATCCCTAGGAAACGATGAGATTTGCTGTAAGAAATGACTTGACCGTCGATGCGTACCGGATATGGAGTCATACATTTACGTGTAAATGCCACTAGCGTGCACTTTTCCGGTGAAACGCTGAGACCTTGCTTCTGGAGATAGGAAGAAGTGATCGATGGTGCCCGCTGAAGTCTTGCACGCACCTGGAGACGCGTCACAGAGGAGGCCAAAGTGCAGATGTCATCGGCGTACATACACACCTGGACGGGGTTGGGGAGGTTCTCAGGGAGGGCGATGAGAGTCAGATTAAACAATGTAGGGCTAAGGACACCGCCCTGGGGCACGCCACGGTAGGTGTAATGCGCAGGCGTCGGGCCATCTTCACATTGGATAAAAAATGATCTTTTGGACAGATAGCTCTCTATCCACGCAAACATCCGACCACCGATGCCCACAGTTTCCAGCGCATCAAGGATGGCCTCATGGGTCACGTTGTCGTAGGCACCTTTTAAATCCAGAAAGAGTGCCCCTGACAAACGTTTCAATCGCTTCTGTTGTTGAACCGTGGATACGAGATCAATGACGTTCTCAATAGAAGAGCAACCCCGCCTGAAGCCGGCCATAGCGTCGGGGTATATTTTGTAGTGTTCAAGGTACCACTCAAGGCGCGACAAAATCATTTTCTCTATGACCTTTCCTACGCAACTGGCCAAAGCTATTGGCCTATACGATGAGAGCTCGAGTGGAGATTTCCCTGGTTTTAGTAGGGGTATCAATCGACTCGATTTCCATTCTTGAGCAACAGCACCGTCGAGCCAAGAGTCGTTGTAACGTTTGAGGAGCTCTTCTCGCGCGTCGTGGCCAAGGTGGGACAGCGCAGCATATGTGATTCCATCTGGCCCTAGTGAAGACGAACGCCGACATCCTGCAAGAGCAGCGTCGAGTTCCTCGCGAGAAAAAAGGACATCCATGGCTGAGACCCGTGAGGCAGGAGGAACACGCCGGGAACTCGAAGCAATTGCTACACCCACCAGCAATTTTCCTGCAGTAGTCCGTTGCTACCTCAGACTGCTGTCGATCTTGATAGACAGCCAACGCATAGAATGGTTGTCTTTGCTGCGGAAGCGTACGGAGGCCCCGCACAGTACGCCATATGAGGGACATGGGCTTGCGGGGATCCAAGTGCTGACAATAGGACCTCCAGCGCTCGTTCGCCAGCTGATCCATTCTTCGTTTGATTTTTTTCTGCGTACGTCTCGCCTCCCGTAGATCATTTAAGCACTTGGTTCGTCTGTATCGCTTTTCTGCTCGCCGCCGAAGAGCACGCAGGCGTTCTAGTGCAATATCAAAAGCACTGCGTATTCTTGAGGACGTGATGTGACTTCTCGCGACGTTCATAGCGTTAGCTATAGTGGGCTCCAGCCTGCCAGTCAGGGCTTCTTTGCTCGTCTCCTCCATATGTTTTCGAAATACTGCCCAGTCGATTCGCGAGAGTTGGGCTGGGGTGGACGCACCAAGGACGTTTATTTTGCGGTAGGTAGGAATGTGGTCACTTCCATGGGTCTCCACATCACAAAACCAGCGAACACTCCAGTGCAACGACCTTCAAACTAATGTCAGGTCCAGGCAGCTGCTGTAGTGACAGCCGCGCAGGTATGTCGGACTGCCGTCATTCATAACATATAGATCATTGTCGGAAGCAAATAACGCCAGATGCCTTCCTTTGGCGTTAATTCTGGTGCTTCCCCATAGCAAATGGTGGGCGTTAAAATCGCCAGTGATGATCCAAGGAGCACGGGTTTCTTCCATGATGGCCTTTAGCCTTTCGCAGTCTAATTGAGAGGAGGGTGACACATATGCTGCAATCAGTGTCAATTCTAGCGTTTTTGTCTTGATTAAGAAACACGCGTATTGATTGTCATTGTGAAGTGGAACTGGGCAGCAAACATACGTCATGTCAGTGCGGAGGTAAACCAAGACTTGGCTGCGCTCCCCGCATGTAGGGGCGAAAAAAGATTCGTACCCGGAGAACCTGATTGCTTCTGATAATTTGGGCTCGCAGATTACCATTATCGGGAAGTATGTGAATACGTAAGGACGAAAACTTGACATTCGCGACTTCAGACCTCTTGCGTTCCATTGGAAGATCGTGCCGCCTCTGACTTCCTCACGAAAGGTGGGAAGGTGGCCAGCCATTATGGATTAAAGTCCTTGACGTGCTGAACCCAGGGAGTCCAGCACTAGTAAAACGCTTCGAGCAGTTGGGGATTGCAGAGCCTGTAGGAGAGGCCGAATTGCGTTGACCACGGTCTTTAAAATCACGAGGGTTTGGCGGTCCGTCTGCAGCGGCCGACGTGCTCAGCGATGGAAGCTTACGTGGAGGGGCCTCAGGAGGACATAATGGCGGAAGCGCTGGCCAAGGATCGGAACCTGATGACATCTGGCCACCCTTGTCCACAGAGGGTGGACGGAGCACACTGGGGCGAGGTGGAACAGGAGGGGGAGGAGGGTGAGCAGGAGGCGCCAACAGCGCGTCGTTGCGGCTGTCATTGGCAGGAGCCTGTCTGGATTTCGTCTTGCGTCGGGCACGTCTCTTGCGAACGACCGCGGCGGCTTCGCGGTGCGTCGAGTTGTCTCGGACCATTTGTCTTAGGACAGCACGCTCTTCTTTTAGCCGCGGGCAGTCTCTAGATGAGGCGTTATGGGGACCGTTGCAGTTTGAACACCTGAGAATTTGTGCTGTGCATGTCTCAGAATCATGAGGCTCGGCACACCGGAAACACACACTCGCGTTGCCGCAGACTCCGCTAACATGGCCCAGTTTCATACAATTCGTGCGTTGTAGGGGCTTTGGTATGAATGGCCGTACTGCGTGACGAAAAGGCCTACCTTCACATGTGACGGAAGGCTGTCGCCTTTGAAGACAATCTTGACACAGCCAGGAAACGAAGGCACCGTGATTCTCCGAGTTTCAGTACTGCTAGGAATTCAAGACAAACGAGTCATGCAAGAAACAGAAACAAAAGCAATAAAACATTCCTGGAAGTCATGGCGAAGAAACGCCTACGACAGGTTCGACCCTCATAATGACAAGTGACTCTGCAGTGAGCTGCGGGTTTCCACGCCGTGCAATATGCTCGTCCGAGCGGCCGCTACTATATAT
Source organism: Amblyomma mixtum (assembly GCF_055824585.1). Taxonomy (NCBI): domain Eukaryota; kingdom Metazoa; phylum Arthropoda; class Arachnida; order Ixodida; family Ixodidae; genus Amblyomma; species Amblyomma mixtum. The sequence goes on from NC_143015.1 coordinate 95,859,121, forward strand.
GCAGCTGTGAATGCGCCTGTGGGCCGGCGGCCAGTGGCCTGAAGATTTCGAGGGTGGGGCAGGAGTGTGTCGGTAGAAGACGTTCGAAACCTCTCAGAACGGCGGCGGTAGCCCAGCCCCTTTACTTACCCGCGGACAGGCTTTCGCGCAGTTCGGGTGCGTGGAGGAAGGCAAACTTGAAAGAAGTCCGGAGCAACCTCCTTTGTTAATGTAGGCGATTAATGAAATTTGTCTGTAACGGGATTTTGTCTCAATTGCAGACATAGTCATCCGCATTGCGAGTAGTATAATCGCGAGTAATTTTCTAACTTTTCAATTTTCTGACGTAATTTTCTAACGTTCCAATGCGACTCAGACCATGAGGGACGCAGTAGTGAAGGGCTCAGAATAATTTTGACCACCTGCTGTCCAAAACCCCTTTCCCAAGCATTTCGCCCCAGAAAAGCTGAGCACCAGGCCGGGGGAAATCTGGTACCCATTAGCAAACTGGTGGGTCCCCGGCGGCACGGAGGTTCGAACCAAGCATATCCCAAATACGAGGTGGGTGCTCTACCACAAACCTTCGTCGAAATGTGGCCGCCGCGCTTAAAACCATTGAGCTTCCTCACCTGATTTATCACCTCACTCGATAGCCATTTTGTGCGCAGGTCATGCGGCCGGGCCGAAAAATGATACTGTATGGTGTGCTTAACGTTTAACACCTGGACTCTGAGACATGCCGTAGTAGATAGCAAGGATATACTATATTCGGATAATGAGATGACAGCGTTGAAGGTCCCGTTCAGTGAGGACCCGGGGGTAGTCGACGACGCCGCTGTGTCCGCAAAAGCCAGATTGGTCGAGAGCTCGAGTTGTCACACGTGCAGCTGTAAACTTAAAAGTGCTTGAAACGGATGAAACTTGAGTAAAAGATTTCATCATTTTTTCAACTTTCGGCTGAGTTTCAGTGCGGAAGTTCGTGACCCAATTTTTACATCTCCTTGCGCCCCTAACGCTGCGTACCGTTCCAGACCGACTGTCCTGCCTCTGACCGGTGCCTGACTTTCCTCGGTCACCGCTCCGACTGATCGCCTTCTCCCCGTCGTCGTTCACTGCCACTGACAAACTAACGGGTGCGGCCGATGGAGGTGCGTGCGCAGGCTCGTCGATATTGACATTTCCTATGCCGGTAGTTATGTCAAAGAACCATCTGGAAGTGTCAGTGGACGATGCTGGCATTATGGCCTTAGGGGATACTAGTGACACAGTGTCGGTGATGAGTTTAGATTTCAAGAACTGCCTCGGTCGTAAAATAATGATCGGTGGGATAGTGCTGTCGTATTTCTTCGCGTAGTGGGACAATCACTGCCTCCGCTCGGTACTTGTTATGTAAACGTAGCGATCGCCGGCCATGTGTTATGAATTGAATTCACAGTTCTCCCTGCCCCTATGCACGACATTATCCAAGGTGTCAACTTGTGAAAGAGTGCGGCTATCATGAAAGAGTGCGGCTATCAGAGAGTGGGGAGATATCATTAATCCCTGTTCTCCTGTCGACCCTCATACAAGACAACCACGGGATCCCAAAGCGTTTTCTGTCCCCGAAGATACCGTTGTTCCAGCGATGTCCGCCACCTTCGTCCCAGTTGTGTCCTCGAGCGCGGTTTGCGATGCCTTCGACGGTCTGGTGGAACCTGCTTCCATTGCCTGTGCAAAGAGTGTGGTGGTGCCCCACAGCGTCGTTAAAGTGAACGCGAGCCATGCCATGCGTTGGAATGGTAGTCATCCCACTGAACCTGCCTTATCCCCGCCTGGTTTGAAACTCGCCGGTTTTCAGGAACCTGTTTCTGTGCCAGTCGCTGCGCTCAGTGACAGCGTTGGTAGCGCAACTAGACATCGCGACCTGACCGGATCTCAATTCCAGGTCATGATTAACCAATACATTCCCACCAACGACCGTCGGATATTTACGGAAGTTCTTTAGAAGCATCCGGACGTGTTCGACTTCGCTAGAGATCAAACACCGCCGGTTCCACCTTCACGTACCCATCACAGGATGAATACCGGATGCGCATATCCGATTCGAAAGAAGCCATACCGCGCATCTCCCTCAGAACACAACATTATTTGATGAACAGGTCCGTGACATTCTGCGACAAGGAATTATTCAGTAATCATCGAGTCCATGTGCCGCCCTTGTGATCCTCCTAAAAGAGCAAGATGACACGTGGCGATTTTCTTACGACTACCGCTGCCTTAACACTCTCACCAAGAAGGATGTTCACCCGCTCCCGAGCGTTGATGACATGCATCGACTGTCTCCATTCAGCTTCCTACTTTCCTTCTACTGAGCCATGGCTCAGCAAGTTAATGAAATGCGGCAGGGTGATGTTATCAACCCATTGGGGAGTCCCTGGGCTTAGTCTGTGGTTTTGGTTAAGAAGAAAGATTGCAGTCTCCATTGTCGCGTTGAGTACCAGAAACTTAAACAGGTGACAAAAAGGATGCTACTCGTTACCACGTATTTTCGACTCCCTTGACCGGCTGCGGTACACGAGCTACGTTTCTCCGCTGGACTTTAAAATGGTTATTGGCAGATCAAAGTTTATGGCCAAGATAGCGAGAAGGGAGCTTTCGTGATGCCGGATGGACTTTATGAATTAGAGGTCCTTCCTTCCGGTTTGTGTTCGGTTTCCACAACATTTCAATCAATGATGGAGGCTGTTTTTTCAGGCCTGAAATGGCAAACAGACCTGGTCCACCTGGGCGACTTGATTGCATTTTCGCCAACGTTCGATGAACACGTCCGGCGCGTCCTTGTGACCGTGCTTAAGATTTGCTGGCCTCACGCTAAAGCCCCAAAAATGCCATTTTCTTTATGAGGAGCTCCGGTTCCTGGGCCACATCGTCAGTCATCGCGGTGTCCGGCGGTATTTTGCTGAAACAGCAGCCGTCACCAACTTTCCCACTCCTTCGGGCTTTTTGGGCCCCTGTGCCTATTACCGGTGGCTCATTGCCATCTTTTCCCGACTTCCTGCCCCATTTACGCGTGACAATAGAGGACGTACCATTCGCATGGAAGAAATGGCAGCAGCAGGTGTTTGATGAATTACGGCGCCGCTTGGAAACCACGCCGGTACTTGCTCATTCCGATTCTAGTACTGAGACTCTGAGCCACATAGATGCCAGCAACATGGCCCTCTGTGCTGTACTCGTCCAGTGGCACAAGGACGCCGAGTGCGTCATAGAGTACGCCGGCCACTACTCGCTCTGCTGGTTGACAAACTTACGAAATCCTGCTGGCTGCCTTGCATGTTGGAACATGCACATTTTCAGGAGTTCAATATAACCATCGGTGTGATTGATTGATTGATTGATTGATTGATTGATTGATTGATTACAAACATCTTTATTTCTTCAATATTCTCAGAACATGTGGGTGGGCCGCCTAGTCCAATAGTCCACTGGCTGCTGCTGCTGCGCTGGCCCTCCCCACCAGCCAGTGCTGACCATCGGTGTGCAAATCAGATCTCAAGTTGAGGCTGCGTGGCAAGACGACGAACCAGACTTTCCTCTCATCACAGATATCGACGCAGGAGTTCTTCCCAGTCAGCAATGTGAGGATCCGGAGCTGAAACCTCTCATCGACTTCCTGGAAGCGCGTGTCACAGAGGTTCCCCACCCCTTCGCGAAAACGCAGTACTCCTTTTGTATGCGCAATAACGTGCTTTACAAAGCCTACTTTTCTCCAACAGGAAGAGACCACCTCCTCGTTGTCCCAGCTAATCACAGAGAAGAAATCTTGTACGTGTGTGATGACCAGCTGAGTGCCGGTCACCTCGGCTACAACCGCACTCTGGTCCGGATCCAACGGAGCTATTACTGGTGGAAGCTTGTGGGCCATAGTGCGACACTACGTGCGAACGTGCCACGATTGTCGGCTATGGAAATGCCCCCCTGTAAGCCAGCTGCACTTTTGCAGCCCGTACAAAGGCCCAGAGCCCCGTCTGAACAAGTTAACTGCGTCCTTCTCGGCCCTTTAGCAACTTCATCTATGAAGAACAGCTGGATCATCGTTTCCATGGTATACCTTACCCGCTACGCAGAAACCAAGGCAATCTAGCGCTGCATAGCAACCAAGGCTGCGAAATTTTTCATGGAAGACACCGTCCTGAGGCATTGGGGCCAGCCTGTTATTATCACGGATAGAGGCATCGGTTTCACTAGAATCTCTCATGCGACTGAGTGACAATACTCATCGAAAAACAACCGCCTCCGTCCACAGACGATGGGCCCAAACGAATGCCCTAACAAACTCTTGTCGACATGCTACCCATGTAAACTGACTGTGAACATCGAATTTCGGACGATACCCTGCCGTATATTGCATTGGCGTACAACACAGCGTAACAGTAAACGACGCGGAGAACACCCTTCTGTCTGTTGTGTGGCCGCGAAGTCTCCACAGCGTTGTAGTACTGCTGTAGCAGTTATTTCTGAAAGGCCTCAGCGTCGAGTTGGTGTGCACACTCTTAATCTGTCGTCCAATGCGAAAGTCAACAGTCTGTGGCTGAAGTTGCAACGTCAGGCTTCAGAGTCTTGTTCATGCAGTAGGCTCAGCCTCGCAAGTTTTCGGGCTTCTTCCACATGAAGAGTAAATTACTGTGCGCCAACGTCGGGCTAACGGCCATCATAGGGCAGCATTGCTTCCAACATTGTTATTGTGTTGTTGTGCTGTGTTTTACGACACATTGAAAGCTAAGGCCATAATGCGCCAAGCAAAAGCAGGGCGCATGATGGCCTTAGCTGGTTTACCAGAGGTCGGCATCAGCATGCAGGAACGCCTCAGAAATCCCCTGGCTCGGAAGGCCGGCATCAGCAGGCAGGAGAGCGTCGGGAGACCGCCTGGCCACGCAAAGGCAGGCGTGAGCCTGGAACAGGGTAGATGGTGGTCTTCAGGCAGCCAGACCCCGGATCTCGGTGTCCAGCCTGCTTCAAAAGGACGTCCCGCCACTCAGCCCCACAGTGCCGCGACTGTGTTGATGCCGAGTTCCGACGTTCACGAATAGTGAGGCCAGACGTGCAGATGACAGAGCAAAGCAAAACCATGAGCCAATCAGGCTAAACACGTGCTCTCAGATGTCCACTAAACTTAACTAAGTTAAAACCCCACCATTTTTTTCCTAAAAGGTATCTCTGAATAGTAATGTCTTACTATAGTCATCTCAATTATATTTTACCCGATACGGATCGAGTCAAGGTTCAGGCGAACAAGAAGGAGAACACACCGAAGCTGAAAAGCGCACAAGAGAAAAACCAGTATCCGCGAAAACCTCTCACAGAAGTCATTTTTCTCGGTTATCCGCTATTCGAGAAAAATATCAGCGAGGCCACACCTGTAGCTCATACGCCTCAGGATCCAACAGCCACCACTGCGTGCCACAAAAACTGCACCAACCTCTTCCTCGCTTACTCTGCCTGTGCTTCGTTTGGAAGGAAATTTCAAGCGACATTCTCCCATTATTAAGGCGAAAACCTTTAGTGGCTCATTCTCCTGTCCGTCCGCCTGGCGTTACAACCAGCGCCTGGGGTGACTCATCGAGAGAGCAGCTGCCAAAAGGTGAAGACATCTTCGTCGACAGGTGGAGCTGTCGGCGCGGCGGCGTCGAGCGCTGCTGCCGTCGTCAGTCGGTGTGCGGCAGTTAGTGGAGGAGGATGGCTCCCAAGCGGGGCAGCGATTCCGCGCCAGCTGATTCGGCTAAGCAGAGGAAAGGCGACGTCTCAGTCGTACCAAACATAGGCCGTCATCGGCAGTCGAAGTAGCGCGACAAAGGCTTTCGCCTAGCGCACTTTAGGCTGGCAATGTGGCCTCATAGTTGTTTTGCTTAGAGCGTGTCCTGAACACGACTTTCTTGGATCCAATCTGCCGTTCTGTTTATATCTTCCCCCTGCATGTTCTACGCGTGGATTCTATTCACATGTGCAAAGAGGGTGCGACTCTTCATGCCACAGCCACAGCCGGATGCATGTGACATGTGAAAGCGGTAGGCCGCTCCCGATAGTCTCTATAAAACCTGGAAAAGATGTATCTCTTGTGCCTTAGACCACTGGTGCGCATACGATAGCGCAGAGCGCCATGGTGACGTAGGGCAGATCATTTCTGGCCACCATACTCAGATAGATCCTTGCAGAGGCGGAAAAAATTTCACAAATCTACTGCTGCTGTAAAAATGAAACAAGAGGTTAGATGAAACCAGTCTCTTCATATGTATGCTTTTACGACTCCCCTACTCACCCGATTTCCACGCTATTCTTTCACTGTCACGCAAGAGTTGGTCGAAGAAGTAGGTACACGGGATACACTCGCCGTCTGCGTCCTCCTTCACCTACACATTTGCTGAAGTCGTCCAGCAGGTACCACGATCAGAATCAAATTTGATGAACGCCGCCAAACACATAAGCTGTCCAAAATTCATTGTCGTAAGGGTAGCCGAGAACATTGCAGTAAGAAAAGGCCCATGGAATCGTAACTGTATAGGTGATGATTGGCTCTGGAGGCGCTTAGGAAACTTTGCTGCTTGCGCGATGAACAGAGTTATCGGTGTCTTATAACAATGGGAGCGAATGTTTTATCAATTTCAAGAAACGGCCGGGCATTCTATATGAGTGGTAAGCAATCCGAAACTTCGTGCTTCTCCAGCCATTAGGCAGCGAGAAAATTAGGCAGACATGAAATGGATTATGTACTGAAAGTTTCATAATATTGAGGACACGCTACTTATAGTATTCGGTATTGGCTGAACAGCCTGAAGAAAATAGTTCTTATTTTCGGTGTGCACATGTTTGATGTCGTTCGGTCAATGAATAGTGTCTCGAGTGAAGTTTGTTTCATGTATTTTTGTTTATGTGTGCTAACTGAAGACGAATTTTTTTGGCACTCTCTCACTGTTCTTTCGCTGCCCTTAAGGACGCGCTAACTTGCAGCACGACAAGTCAGCTGTTGCTCACTGCGTTGGTGCACACTCTAGTGCCTTTACTAACACCCTCCGGTCTTCGAGACAAATTTGTGCGTTATCAGTTGGCTTCGAAAAATGCCTTCTACGGCCAACTTCTATGTTTCAAAAGAGCGCTACCGAACTAAATAAAGGGTCGTAAATAATGCCGTATTTTAAATTCAAGCACATAACTTAAGTTTCCTTCTGGAGAAATAAAAAATATGGTCAGAAAGCATTCTAGAAACCAAAAAATGAACCGATAGCTAATTATACATTCCGTTATTGCGCCCTGAGGAAAACTCGCCTTATGCTGTTCAAGAAAGTAAAATGGGAATAAAGATGATAAGGCATTCTGCTATTCTGATGACATGATATTCTGTGAAAAGTGGAATGAATATACCTGTTATTAGGCTTCGCGCTCTTTGCACGAGGCTTGTGCATCGTACTCTTTGGCATGTTCTTTCAACTATGCGTCATACGCGACACTGATAGGCACATCTACTGCACACGCGCGCTTAATATCCGAATGGCATCAATTAAGCATTGGAAGTTAAGCACTTGCAGCAGAATAAAAGTTTGTACGCGAATTGCACCGCTCTCAAATTCCTCAGTACCTATATTTCAATACAAGACGGAAGTAATCTCAATAAAATCTGTCCTGTTTACCCCAACTTGTTTGTTGCATGCAGATGGTGTGGCATTTAAATCTGCGAAGAAATAGGAGATGTCGACATTGCAGTTGCCGTAATTTCAAGACGGATGAATGAAGTTAGCTCCAGAATAACAAAAGCTGGGAGTGCGTTTGCGAGGCCCTTTCTTGTGAACAACAGTTCAACGGTATGCTCCAGAAGGACAGGACATAATCAGTGTGTTCTACTTGCACAGTCGTGGACAAGTCTCTGGACCACGCGTTCTGTAACCGGAGCCCATACCTCTTATATTGAACCTTCGGCTGAAGGCCACACTTGCGGAGGTGAAAGAATGAAATTTGGACTTCCACCTCCACAGGTGTGGTCTACAGTCGCTAGCTAGTAGTACACGTATCGGCTTCATTTGTGGAGCACGTGGTTCGCAGACTGTACTTTCAAGGAAGTCTAAACCTGTGTTTTCAGGAATGCATTCCTAAATAGATATATCACATTGAACTGAGGGTAATGAAACATTAGAGGTTAGAAAAACTGGCTGGCGGTTTAGCATTGCTAGGCAAGAAATACTGTTCGAAAGCACAATTGTTTTCATATGGGCAACACCATTATGGACCTGAAAGCGTGTTTGAGGTGTCCACAGCTCCATGTATGATGATGATGTCCTCAGGCTTAATGACTCCATGGGGCCATTCATGCGCGTCTTCAACTTTTCACCGTCAATACCAATTCACCCAATGCTCCAGTGCCGCGTTTCAGCACCAGTGTTGCTAACGCCAATGCGTATTGCTCTAGTGTTGTGTTTCTGCCACAGTCCTGTTCACACCAACGCATGCCGCGCCTATGTCTCTGTTACTACCGCCGCACAGATCAAAGTGCGGATATTAATTTGATAGTAATATTAGTTCAAGAAGAAGACGATGTGCGATGCGGAACGCTGGAGTATCTTGCAATGATCAGCATCATCATTTAACACGAGGTGGGATCGACTAGGCGTGCGATATGTTAATGCTGATTGGACTTTTTAAAAGAGCCCGTGGAAGAGCTGCATGATGAACCAACACGCAAAACCACTTCGATCGTCTAAGTCTTTATTCATTGAACAGGGCGACTTGGTGCGGGGCGTCTATGCTGCGCAAGACCGGTCGCCTGAATGGTAGCCTGTTCTTGGCGTGTGTATAGTCTCCCGCAGTTTTGATGTCTAGGTCGAGTGCAGTGTACGAAGACATGAGAATGTATGTATACATTGTGGAATAGTATGTGTGTATCTAAAGCATTCGGTAGCTCGGCAGCATTGATTTCCTTGCAATAAAGGTAAAACTGAGGCGTTAGCCTAGGGCTCTCCTGCAGTGGCCAGCAAAGCTGATTCATTCGCGCCGCCGCAGGCTGAAGTGCCTGTCGCGGCAATATTTTTTATTTTTATAATTATTCATTTATCCATCGGCCAAGGTCATTTCAAGGTGAAGCTTCACACGAAGCGGTCAGTCGTTTTGACCTCGTCAAGTAGTGCATTAAGACTAAAATACAACTCGTCCCGCTTGCCCTAGACAAGTAAAAGGGTGTTGCTGTGAGGTAAAACTCGGCAGACAAAAGCATGCGGTCCAGGACCTTCGACCACAGAAGAAATCATTTCTAATACATCCACTGGAGTGATTTTCATTGTAAGCCCTCTTTTGCTGGGATTTCTTTTTAAGTAAAGTAAAGGTTTATTAGTTTCAACATAATACAGAAGTCAAAAGATTGCAGACGAAGGTCCCATAGTCAGTAGACTTTACCGATACCCTCGATAAATTATCAAAGCAAAATAAATAATAACAGCATACTTAGTGGACGGTTATAGAATACAGTTAACAACATCACTACTCAGACGCAAAAAATAAGTCTGACGTCAAAATAACACAAGAAAGACTTGTAAGGCACTACAAAGAGTTGGCCAAAGGCTTATAAATGGGCGTACGCATAGTCGTTATTCTATACCTCGTATGGTCGGATGAGTGCAGGCAGCGTCCATGGCAGCAGTGATATCCTTAAGCAGAAAACCAGACGCGCATGCGTTGACTAGGACACGGAGCTGCTGAAGCGCGTAGGGATTATCGGAAAGGCTGAAGCACTTAACGTCGAAGTGGCTCACAGCGTCCTCATAGCAGCCAGTGCTTTCGGTCTTGTTTACTGACGACAGCAGGGACTCGGCGATATCTTTTTTCTGTCTGGCGATGAACGTTGCTATCTCGGCGACTTTCCTTTCGATGAAAGCCCTGTTATCCAGAGTTTGCTTCAGCTTTTGCTCCAAATATTTTTTTACATACGGTTCTCTTGCCTTCTCAGCCTTGTTCTTGAGAATGCTGATCGCCACGTCAGCGTTCGATGGCGATGCACACGGCACTTTCCGCCGCAACACTGGTTTCGGCTTGACCTTGCCTAGAAACTTGCTGACTTGAAGCTTTGCTATGCTAATATCTCCGTACTCCATGACGTGGCTCTCTGCTGTTTCTCTCTGGACGTGTGCGAACTGGTTTCGCAGACTCGTAGCAATCAAATCGTTTTCTTCTGCGTGTTCCATCCACCTGACGCTGTATTCGTCACCTAGGGGCACCTTCCTGTAGCTGTCGTAGTAGCATGAATACGAATTCTGATAAGGCTTAGCTGCCGTTGTGGCGTATACGTTGAGGTAGTTGGGAAGATGACGAGCGAATAAGGATCCAGAAAGACAAGCCTCGACGTAGATGACCATCCTTTGATACCTTTGCTCCCTGTGCATTTTTCTGATCACATTAATTAGTTGCCTTGCTTTTAAGGCACCTCCGCTGGGGAAATCGAGGAGGCCTGGACCTCCATGGCCCGAGAAAAAGATGAAGATGTTGTCGTAGCGGTCACTTTCTATAACTTTGCCGCTGCCACCGTCCACTCTCACACCTTGAAGAATTAGAAGGAAGTTCTCCGGGGTCACCAGGTCTCCCGTGTAGTCCTTCGCAACTCCTTCGTAGACGTTCGGTCCGTGAGGGTGGTTGAGTATTACCCCGGGCGTCGGGTTCTCGGTGTTGCTGGCGATGTCGTCGTACATCATGACGACAATTCGTTCGTCGCGCATGCCGCGCTGTCGTAGCAGCTGGTAGGCGTGACAGATGTCCGCTTGGTGCCGGTAGTTGGTATACGTTTTAGACCCAGCCACAAGAATAGCCCATTGTCTTTGTGGAGGGGCTGGACGGTTTGTTTTGGAATCAAAAAATTTCACATCCGAAATACGTTGGCCAGCTGCCACTTCGAACACCAGTAAAGGGAGCAATATGAACAGCGACATCGCGATGATTGCTCCCTGCCTGAATGCTTGCACAGCTAGCCAGCCTTTCCTATGGGCTGTCCAACTTTATCGCTGCTTTTCATGAGTGCAGAATCCCTGTGATAAGGCAGCGGATGCGAGGAAATGAATGATTGCAGTCATCTCTCATGAGATAAAGCAAAGTCTATTATCGTGCACCGAGAACAATACTATCGTTATCCGTGTATGCCTCGTGTATACTGTCAGTGGGTACCTAAATTCCGTAGTTTTCATGACTGTACGTAAGCTTCTATAAATAGCTCGAGTGCAGCAGTTTGAGCTCTGGTTACAAGGAACAATTGCTTCCTAATATTTTATCATCGGATATCGTCGAATCATTCTTTTACTGTTGTATCAATGTCGACACTTTCTGTAAGGACTTTGGCGTCAAAGTTCTTGTCCATGGGAATTGGAAGGAAAAAGGGATGTCGTTTCAGCTGTCGCTTGCACTTCTTCATCTCGGCAGGTGGCTCGTACTTGCGAGTATCATTATTGTGTACGTTACTCTGAAGGGAACACTTCCTCAGCACTTTTAAATTTAGGGCACATGTTTGCTCAGCCGCTAGCTTGAAATACTGATTTTCAGTGTCGCCTTTCCCTATGTCTCTTGTGCGCCTACCCAGCTTAGGAGGTATAAAAAACATATAGGAGAACACCCTGTTGTGCCTGTTGTAATCCGTTAAGTGCAAATAAAGATCAGCACAAATGCGACATCCTTGAGCGGGGGTCCAAACTCGGCTATGTTTACGAAGAAACGGAGACAGGGAGCGTGTAGGGATTATAAAGCCCCTTGCATTCAAGAGTTAGTCTGGTTGTATAAGTGAAATTTTTCCATGCTGCCTGAGAATGCAAGGACTTGTGAGCGCCTCTTTTCGTCACCGCTTTCCATCATTTTTTCACAAAATATTCCATACAGGTTTGCCCTCGCCGTCAGGCCTCCTCTTAAATGCTTCAAAACTGTCTTGTAGCTGTTAGTTTTGTTCTGGTGCTTGGATGCCATTCTTTTCGTCGTGTTCGAAAAGCGGCAAGAGGCTTCGCAAAGGATAACTACGATGTGCTAATCAGAGATACTGTGTTTTGTAACTCTTGTGATGTGTGGGAGGTATCTCTCTGGTGTCGGTAGTTGCGTAGCAGGTAGATTCCTCGACATGAAAGGCACAGGTAATTGTTCGGCGACCTCTGTTGCTATGCGTGGGAGTGATGCTCGCCAGCAGTACTGCAACTGTCGACAGGTGGCACCTGAAGCGGTAGAAAGAGCCTCGATGGTGTCATTGTAGCTTACCGCCCTGGTTTGCCCGCAATGGGAGATCCCTTCCAAGCTGAGGAGTTTAGCAAGCGTTAGCACTATCGCTACACTATACCAAGAACGATCACGCAGTAAGGAAAACATGCCTACCGATCATGACACTTGAAGTGAAAGATTATATTTATTTGTTATGCTGCACTGCCGAATGTGTATATCTGGCAGACCGAACAGTGCTGTATTCTGTTTAGCGTAGGCCGTAATTCTTACAGCCAAAGTTTACCGTTAACTCTCATATGATATTTTCAGTGTAAACATTTCACTGAAGAGAAAACTTGTGTGATCTTCATGACATATTCATCAACAAAATCAGCGTATGCCATTAGTTACGAGCAATGCGTGAACATATAGCACTAGCTTGATTTAGCATATTCAGCTCTATTATTTCCACAATGTCTATGAGCGGAAGTCGCCACGGTATTCTTTACACAAATATTTAAGCCATGTAGATAGTGTGGAGTCATTTCCGATATTTGGCTAAGAGTAAATGTAATTCTAGGTGGACAAAGCGTTGGATTTCAGAAATTTTAGAGCCTTAACTCTCAATCCGAAGCTTCCTTGAAAACACATTAGTGTTTGCAGTCGAAAACTGTCTAGCGGCATTACGAAATTCCTGCTAGATTTCCCGTATGGTATTGACAGCCTTCCCACCCAGAATTGTAGTAAACTACAATGTCTAGGCGTCAAATTGACTTAAACTTGATATCGAGGTGAACGCATCGAAAACTCGGCTTTCTAAAACGCAAACTAAAATATGCAACGCCAGATGTAAAGCTTCAAGCTTATAAGGGTATAGTGAGACCAAAGTTGGAGTATGCGAGCACAATATGGGACCCATATTGCCAATACCAAATCAATAAACTCGAAGGTTAGCCTTACGATTTATTCTCTGCTCTTTCCGCACAATACAGTCAGCGGCAGCTATAGGCATCCGAGCTAGACTTCCCGATCTAGTCCCGCTTGGAAAAATAGCCCGTTTCAAATTTGTTTACATGCTGCGTTAAAATAAATTTAACTTAGACGCTACCTTGTATACCCAACCACCAGGCAGAACATCTTCCTACAAACCAACCACTCGCCACTATGCCGTACACATCTACAAATAACATGTTCAAGTAGTCGTTACTTCCTAAAACCATTTTTTATTTCAATAGTCCGGATCCGCACGTTTTTCACGATACCAATGCAGCCGAGAATTCCGAGAAACAAAAATGGCTGGGGTTCAACGTGGCTTGAACCTAGTTATACGAGCGAAAGCTCTGTTAAGCGTGGTCTTCACTGTCTCGAATCAAATGTCAAGGTTAACGATCAAGGTCAGGTACCCAATGGTCATAGTCATATGATCATGGGGTCATCCTACCATAGATTGGGCCATACGACCACGCAGTTAAGTTCGGTTTGACCTTGTGAGGCGTTGAAAGTCATTGTCTAATCCACATCGAAATGGGAAGTTGTACCCCGAGTAGTGCAGCTCTCGCGCTAAAACTGGAATTGCGCTTCTTGCTCTAATGTGCATTTTCTCTATAATATGCCTTTATTTTGTATAAGGTGTCTTTCGTTTGTATTTGTCCCGAGCCAGCAAAGGGCTTGCAGTATTGTAAATAAAAAAATGTGTGAAGAAAATGCGCACAAGGGCTACAGCTAAGCTTTCAAAAGAAATCAATAATGCAGAAAAGGGGAAAGAATCGGCAACCAAACCTTTAAAATTTTTCCTGCAATCTTGGCTTAAGAAACGCTACTGAAAGCCACCACTCTCCAAGGGCCACCGACTCGGGAGGGGGGACGGGGGAGACTACGATTTATACTGCCTTTCTGTACCTTCAACTGCCATGAGTACGCCATATACCTTTCATTCGCAACATAATGTCTCGTAGCTTTGGAGCCCTTGCATCAACATGACTAAAACCCTCACCGGGTTATATCAGCGTGGGTAATTGATATGGCTATGCAGACACCATGCAAGATAAAGTTTTTTCAGTCCCCACATTCTTAGATGCATGAAAAATAATTCTGTTGTTTTTGTTTTTTCTTGCATTATATCTTTTGACCTTCCTTCTGAGTAATTCAATTTCGAGTGGGCGTGGTAGCATGTGACTTCTGGCTATCCGTCTTTGTTTCCGGTCATATTTAAATGCTATCTTTTAGCAGATAAGGTGCCGAAATTGTTTCTTTGCATAGCATCAATTTCCCTTGTCCTTATGGCGGCGTTTATAGAGTCATAGCAGCACAGGTCGTTTTGTACATATTCTTGCGGTCACATTAGGTAGTCCACATTTCTGACCGGTCATGTAAATCGCCACATTTACAACTGCTCTTTACTTTCAGAATACACTTGCAATGAATTCAAAAGCACACTGTGATCAAGGTAGATGAAAGCCTTGCTTCAATGCTGCCGCACGAAATCAAACAAAGTGTGACGGTTTGACATGGGCTGGCATTGTATGTTGCTAGCGTTGATATCAAAATTACGTCAATACCCTCAAAGGTAATTATGATGGCAAGTTTTTTCTGCATGCACTGAACATTAGTCCAAGGGGCGCACACCGGCAACTTTTGAGGAAGAGTTACGAAAGGAGCAGACAAAAACACATTATAATGCCAACAGCTAGTAAACACTGCATTGCCGTCGCGGTGGCTCAGTGGTTATCGTGCTCGGCTGCTGACCCGAAAGACGCGGGTTCGATCCCGGCCGCGGCGGTTGAATTTCTTTTGAGGAGAAATTCTAGAGGCCCGTGTACTGTGCGATGTCAGTCAGTGCACGTTAAAGAACTCCAGGTGGTCGAAATTTCCGGAGCCCTCCACTACGGCGTCTCTCATAGCCTTAGTCGCTTTGGGAAGTTAAACCCCATAAACCAAACCAAACCAAACCAATTCGTTACTCAGCATGTCGTTGAGCACGCCGCGGTTCAAGTAGGCTTGCATTTCACCATTCCACTTACGACATGTTTCGTTTTCTTACTGGCTTAAAACCCGCTTAGTTGGATAATTCCAGTGCTGGAGTCTCCGTACAGCATGACATGATTTCTAGTTGCGTTTGTTTTACTACACTTGTCATTAAGAGTAGTCGCGATAAGATCTCTTTCTTCGCGTGTTTCATCGAAGTCGCACTGAAGCCCAGGGGCATGTCCCTACACTCCAAACACAAAGGAGTAAGTAGGGAGTAAACTGTCCTCTAGCGCACTCTATTGAGTGCGCGAGAAGAGAGTTTATTCCCTTTTAACTCCCATATAGGTGTATTGGTGCTTGGAGTGTAATTTTGTAAACGCAGGTGAAGTAGGAAGGGTCGTAAGGATTAGCTGCGGTTGTGGCAGAAACGTTGAGCTTATCGGGGAAGAGCGCATCGAACGTGGATTCCCCAATGGCAAGTCTCGAAGTAGAGGATTATCTTCGAGAATTTTCGCTCATGGTGCATTTTAATGGTCACGCTAACGAATTTCCTGTGGGTCAACGTGTAGTTCGGCAACTTGAATGCACCTTTGCTCCCGTTTCCTCAGAAGAAGAAAAATATATGGTCATTCGGACTGCTGGCGATAAGTGGGCCACTACCTGCTTTTATTTTTTCTTCTGCTTAAATATTTCAAGAAAAGTATTCTTGGTCACCGTTTCTCTTGTGCACTCCTTGGTGACTCCCCCGTACGTCTCTTTTCCTTTTAGGTGGTTGAATGTCTCTGCAGCGTCGGATTCTGCCCATTCTCGGCGACGTCTTCGTACATGATGACAACGATGTGCTCGTCAGTGACCCCATAGCTCAGGAGCACTCGGCACGCATGACAGACGTCCGCCTGGCGGTAGTATTCTTCAAAGCCTTTAAAGCAGTGCCAAACAAATGCCCAGCGCCATGTTGGAGAACCTCCGGCTCCTTGCATGAGAATGAAGTTTGCACAGCAGGAACAGGCTATCACTATCAAAAATAGAACGACCAAATTTCAGTGCCATGGTTGCTTTTTCCGCGATTGCTTCACACTTGCAGAGACATTTTAATGGGAATGGCTGATTAATCAAGAATACTGGCTACCTCTGCTAAGGCAAGGCCACCTGATAACAAAACAGATGCGTCAGCGGTGATTCCAGTGAGAGAAAGATTGCTCTTATCAGCCATGTCCCTCTGCCGAAGTGGAAATGCGTAGAAAGCAAAGCATTGTCTTATCTGTCGATTGCTTTTCACCGCGGCAATAAGAGACGCGGCCCTATTTGAGCAGACGCACGGGCTGATTAGATGTCACTCGAGTTGGAGAACGCAAGCTGTATCATTTGAACTGTATAAACAAGCATCAGTCCAGGTAGCATTCTTCTCACAATTAAGCCAAGGAAATGTGGACAAACGCTTCCAGATAGCAGGCCTGGCATCACGATCGGCGTGGCACGGGATACTCAGAATCATTGCGGGAGTTTTCAGTATTAGGTAGTTCCCACTAAAGCGCAAGAAGCATTTTATTGGTCAGATTTTGCAGCGAACAGGAACAGTAATCCGCGAAAATCACGAAGTTGGCGCAGAATCTTTTAGGACTGTTTTTTTCGCAAAATTACAAGTTCAAAACTTCTCCGTGCAGTTACGAAGGGTTCGCTAATAACAGCCGACCTATGGCGTTAGTTTCTGAATGTTCAGGAAAACTGGGCATGAATCATACAATTAGAGGAGATTTCTTTGAACTGTTCGTCTACAGGGTAAAGACAAACGTATATGATGGGAGCCGCCGCGGTGGCTCACTGGCTATGGCATTCAGCTGCTGACCTGAAAGACGCGGGTTCGATCCCTGCCACGGCGGTTGAATTTCGATGGAGGCGAAATTATAGAGGCCCGAGTACTGTTCGATGTCAGCGCACGTTAAAGAACCCCAAGTGGTCGAAACTACCAGAGCCCTTCACTACGGTGTCCCTCATAGCATGAGTCGCTTTGGGACGTTAAGCCATCATAAATTGAACCAAACGTATGATGACATATATTTCTTATATTGGGTAGCAATCAGTTCCCACTATGCGGCTCTAACTGCCACAGTATTGGATGTTTTTCAGCGCTAGCTGTCGAGGTGGATGTTCCCGGGAAAGGCGTGTTGGTCCTCGGCGTAACCGTTCTCAAAACGTGTCCGTGTAGAAGATAGTGAAATATAGAAGTGAACCAGGTGGGCATCTCGCACGGATGTCACTTAATGAGGCCGCGATTACAGGACTACCCACTCAATCCATACTGGCGATACCTTGCTTTTCTCTTTCTCCCACTGTCTCAGTGAAAATTCCCGAGAAGGCATGCCTATGTTCGCAGCAATTTCCCATCCGTGACCTCTAGTGTGGCCGGGCGAGGGGCCATGGTACAAGGCGGGAGGCCGGAATAGCACATGGAGATTCCGCATGGGCTGCCCTTTCTCGTGCTTAAACATTATTCCGTGCCAGCTAGCCCTCATTTGCCGTATTAACATGTTGCGCACACCCTATAAATGTGGGAAACCCAGCTCGCTCTATGCGCATGAGAGGCGGAACAAAGTCTGACGGCACGATTGCCCCCATTCGAAAAACAAACCTTGTAGCAGCTTAGTTCCTCTTCTGGAAATCATCGCTTTAGGTGTTTGAATATTATACCGGCGCCACTTTATCGCAGCTCACGAATTGAGTGCACAGCCAAAAACCATAGGTGCCGTATTTCCCCTGTGTTGCACCACTTGGCCGGCTATGATTAAATTCTCATCCTCGTAGTTCGGGCTATATACCGGTCGCGGGTGTTTTAGACATCCCCGGGGGATGGCAAATATTTATTTCACAACGCAGCATGCATGCTTCAGAGCAATTCAACCTATATGTCTACACCACTTGGATATTGCTCTAGAGCTGGCTGGCTTTGTAGTGTTAGCTGGCAGTAACAGCTACCCCGGAGTTACAGCTACCACATACCCCAGATTGACGACGTCTTTAGCGTCCGGACATCAAGTACACGCTCCGCGCCTCGCAGATTTGTTAGCACCCAGTGGGGTAGCAAACAAAAAGAACAGAAAGAATCTCTCCCCCACACTCCCGCTACCTTCCCAAACTCAAATTCCTTCCCTCAAATTCCTCGCAATACTAGAAAGCGCTGAACTTTCGCATTATAGACCCGCCACCAAAAGATGTACTTATGTCATGGGCAGATGCATTCTTCTGCCCTTCTATTCACCCCAATTACTTCTTTATTTTCGGTAGTAGATACCCAACTCCACCAAAGGCCTGTTTAGCTCAAACGCAGTTCATCTTCCTTTGATCACCCCTTGCTCTGGGGAGAAATATTAAGGCAACCGAGAAAGGTGCTTCACTACGCGAAGCATATTGGCTAAGGTTAAATCACGCAAGAAGTCATAAAATCAACCATTTATTGCGTGTACAAGTACTATACAATTCTTGCCTAAGCACAACTTGGAGCCTGCAGTAAATAATGTAAGAGAAGACAAAAAACGTTGTGAGTGCAAGTTGGCTGAACTGCTTTACCTATACGCTTGCTTGAACGCTCCACACGTTTCTACCTACGTTGCCTTTGTTACAGCGTCTTGCTGGATCAATCGGTGTGCCATCTATTGGTCGCGAAAGTAGCTAATACTGGTAAGAAGTTCTTCGTGCTTCACAGCACGCTGGAAGTACGAGATGTGATCGCTCCTCAGCGTGAGGCGCGGTCAATTAGCGTCACTTGACGCACGGCGCAGGGCGCGGCCATAAAGGACAGCTTCGATACTAAGGGTTGATCATTTTTGCTCTGATCATTTGCTATGGTCTGAGGGATGGTCATTTTGCCGTAGAAGTCTATGGATGTGCTCGACAGGCGTGATGGATTTTCGTGTTTACCTCGTACGAAAACTGTTCTCTGTTGTAAGGATGTTTGTATATGTAACTGGTCGCTTTCAGCGCTATATACTCACATAATGCCCGTAAGTGACAGATTAAGTGATGATTCTAGCTGCTGTTTCGCAGAGCATGGTTGCAGTACACTGAAACAGAAGTTCATAGGGAGCACGTTTGATGCAAGGGCGTGAACATCAAGCACCCTAGAAAGCGCAGTACCATGCATTCGGTGTATTACGAGAGCACCAGATCTACCCTGCATAAACAAGAAACTCGGGCAAGCCGTTATTGGTTTGAGCTGGGAAATCACTCATGTATCCAGGTATGATAATCAACTTACGAATTGCTTTTATTGCGACAGGAGTGGTAACGTTCCCCTACACCCTTTCCCAAATATTTGACGTCCTTTGAAGTGAAGCCCATAGCCCAAGCTGCGAGCCTTTACCCTCCAGAAGAAGTAACCACCAGCCGTCTTCCTACGCGAGCGGCCGTGGCCAAAATGAAACGAGGGACAGCCCCGGGCAGGGACTAGGTAACTGTGAAACTTCTCGCTAACCTACCCAAACCGGCCTACGAGCGGCTGCTCGAATACTTCAATGCCATCTGGACGGGAGGTACGTGTCTCCCAGTGGATTGGAAGACGGCTCTCGTCACATTCATACCCAAACCAGGCAAACCTTTCAACACTGACAACCTCCGGCCCATATCTCGCACTTCCTGTGTGGGGAAGTTGATGGAGACCATGGTCCATCACAGACTATCCACCTACCTAGAAACGCAAAACGCCTTCGCAGACACCATGTACTGGGTTCCGCCCACACTGGTCCGCACAAGATGTGCTGCTGCAACCTCATAGAGAGATTCTTGATCCCGTCGAGCACCCTAGCGATGACAAGGTGGTCCTCGCATTAGAGTTGCGGGGTGCTTTCGACAATGTGACGCATGATATCATCCTCTCCCACCTGTCCCAAGTGAACTGTGGGTACAACACATTCCAATACATTAAGTAATTCCTCACAGATCGGCAATCATGTATCAGACTCGAAGCCCGTACCAACTTGGTACGCGTGGGACTCCACAGGGAGCAGTCCTCTCGCCTCTTCTCTTCAATCTGGCCATGATGAAGCTCCCTACCCTGCTGGGTGAGGTTCTAGGTGTGCAGCATGCCCTGTAGGCGGACGACATCACCCTCTGGGCAACACACGGTTCGGTTGGAGAAATCGAGGCCAACCTGCAGCAAGCGGCGGCTATTGTGGACGATTATGCACACCGCTGCGGCCTTGAGTGCTCCCCGAGCAAATCGGATTTCGCGCACATACGTCCCAATCCAAGGTGCACAACCAAAATTGTCCTCTCCCTGCTTAGTGGCCCGATGAATGAACACGATGAAATCAGAGTATTGGGACTCTACATACAAAAGAACCGCAAGATTGACATCACGCTGAAGAAACTCCGCAGGATGGGGGATCAGGTGGGCCGTATGGTCCGCCGGGTATCAAACAAACGAGGGGGGTGGCGATGCAAAGACGCATTCGTAACCAGTCGTAACCAAAGCATTCGTAACCAGTCGAATCCTGTATTCGGCACCGTACCTCCACCTGCGGAAATGCGATGAGAACGCTCTCGAAGTGATTCTCCGAAAAATCTATAAGAGAGCTCTCGACCTCCCAATTACAACATCCACCCAACGTGTCCTCGGCCTGGGGATGAGGAACACCTTTGGGTAGCTGCGCGAGGCTCATCTCAGCAATCAATACTTGCGGTTAAGCAAAGCACGTGCGGGTAGCCGCCTACTCACCCGCCTCCACATCAATTACACAACCCAAGAGGAGAAGCGGTTATCCATGCCCGAGGCCTGGCGCTTCGCACTAAAGGTTCGCCCCCTCCCCAATAACATGACAAAAGATGCCCATGATGGCCGCCGCCTCGCGTGAGTGGAGGCCATTTCCAAGCAGTATGGTGCTCGACCAGGGGTATTTTACACGGACGCGGCCGGTCCACACCATGGGGGTTGGTACACGGCTGCCGTTGTCCACCAAAACAACCCAGTTCAGGGCCTCACCTTCCGTGCCCCCAACATTACATTCGCGGAGGAAGTTGCTATCGCACCTGCAGCTGCGGATCCAGCGTCCCGAGTCATTATCACCGACTCAAGGGAAGCTTGCAGCAATTTTGAACAGGGCGAAATTCCAGGTCGTGCCTTCTAAATTTTACACAGATGTGAGCACCGGGATTTCCCAACCCGGCGCACCATCATCCGGGCCCCAGCACATGCGTGGATAGAGGGAAATAAGGTAGCGGACACTACCGCCCGCGCGCTTAACCTCCGGGCATCGCCTCTCTCGCCGCCTGATCCGGCTACTGATTTTAATCCGGCTATTACTTTTCGGGAGATCTCTCTCCTGTATCAAAACGCTCACGGCCGATACCCACCCCCCTGTAAAGGCCTCAAGAAGGCAGAGGAGCGTTGGCTACTTCGCCTCTACACCAACACGGTACTGTGCCCGGCAGTGCTCAAACATTTCAATTCGGCCTTTTCGGGCGAATGTCCACACTGTGGGGAAGTGTAAGACCCTCAAGGTAGCGCCAATACCAAAAAACATGGATCCCAACCTCCATCGAGGCGGAAGAGAAGCGAGGGCCGAATTCATCGAGAAAACATACGCTCCTCAAGCCACGACCGTGTATACAGACGCGTCTTGGAGAGGAGGAGATACCAAAATCGCTGTAGCGGCGGTGGTCGATTCGTCTTTACGCGAAATGACCAGCGCGTCTCTCCGAGGCTGCACAGCTGCAGAGTCCGAGGAAGTAGCCGTTGTTCTAGCGGTGGCGGAGGGCTATACAACCGGGCGGTCACTAACAATACTTACGGACTCTCAAACAGCCTGCCGAAATTACATGAATGGCAGGATAGGTCGTCACGCGCTCCGTATACTCCTCGCAGCGAGTGACAGAATTAAAAACCGGGAAGAACAAAACGACAAGATCCGACACAAAATTGTGTGGGTACCGGGGCACACGGGGGTGGCAGGGAACCGAGAGGCCGACAGGATAGCTCGAGGATACATTACTTTCCAAGCTTCCGACGAGACCGAGGAACTCGCGCCAGCACCTAGGGAATACTCGGCCATACTACAAAACTATAGAGGCAGAAGAATGCGATATCCCCCACCGCACAAATCTCTCAGCAGAGAGGAAGCTGTCACTTGGAGACAATTACAAACAGGCTCTTTCCCAAACCTACATATACTAAACAAAATGCACCCTACGATATACACGAACAAATGTCCCTGGTGCGACGAAAAACCTACACTATACCACATCACATGGGCCTGCCAAAACATAGACGTGGTCCCCAAAATACAAAACCCGAGTGCGGAGCAGTGGGAGACTCTGCTGTCCAGCGACCGCTGCGAAGACCAACAAGGTCTGGTACAGCGAGCTCAACGGGCGGCAGTGGCCAGCGGAGCCCTGGACTGAGGGCAACCGACCACTGATTAGAGGCGGACGACTTCGACAGAGAAGGCTCCTGGGGGTAGAACCAAGACGTCTCTGAAGATGCCCCCAAACCGCAGGAAAAACCATTAGTGTAAATAAAGTTTTCCCTTCCTTCCTTGAGGACACGTATCACATGGTGTGGGCATGCCCTGCCAATCCTGCTTTCCCACTCCACATCCACCCCACCCGAGAGGACTGGGAGGCTGCCCTGCTCGGCTGCTCAACTCTCCAGCACCAACGAGCCCTGGTGACAAGAGCCCGGGCCGCCGCGGAGGCCACAGGGGTCCCGGACTAGGGACCCTCCTAGTTATTGTGAGGGCCGGGCCCTTCAGGCACGGCCCAAGCAATACCTTTCTTGTATATAGTATAAATAAATGTTTTACACCACCACCACCCATTCACCGCCACCATGAATCTACGACTACATCTTATGGGATTGTATGGAAGAGCCTCCTCCGGCGGAGCTATTACGAATCCCTTCTCTCGAGCGGTGGGAGGCTGTGCTGGCCGCTCAGACCCGAAGACGCAAGTCCGGGCCGCCGGGTGGGCCAACCAGGTTGCCAACAGTCATGAACTGGCGGCCACCTAACACAGCCCTCCAATCACCAAGCTCTTCTTGACGAAATAACATGTTTTAAAATCCAATCCGCCGAAAATCTTCGCCCTCCAGCAGACCCATCTGTCTACCACCCATCCGCTTAAATTGACCCTTCAGAGTGGCCCCCGCCAGATATCTACACACCTCCCTCCTCCACAAAGCTTACACCCGTTTGAAGTCCACGCAAGAGCAGAATGCAATAGCGACGGCCAAATTGAAATCAAATCCATAATTCAAAAGCCAGTTGCGTTCTAGATAAACCACCCACTAGCTGTGTCCCCTCCACACACCACCCGTCTAGATAGGGGGCCGCCCAACCACCCACTACAAGATTACTTTACACCCCCCACCATGGGCGTCCGGAAGGGGGGGGGGGCAAGGGGGGACGGTTGTCTCCCTTGAAATTACAGATATTATTTATGTACTAGTTTCTTTTTGGTGCTAACCTACCGCCGCCCCCATCCCGGGACGTCGGAATTGTTGAGTTACGGGGTTTTTTTTCTGTCTAAAGATTAATGTTGAGGTACGGAGGCTTCTCCCTATACACGAGAAACTGTTTTTTTATATATACAAAGGCGCTGAAGCCGCATAGCGCACGGTCTGGATACCTGAGAGGACGTATATTACGCAGGAGGTTTTTTAACTTGGTCCCATAGAAAAAATTAGCTGTGGCTTGGCTCTGGTTAAGCCTGAGTGATTGCGAAAGCAATAGCTGCCTGGCTGCGCTTGGCTCTGCTGGTGGTTTGGCATGGCTTCGCCTTTTGTGCAACTAAAGGATTTACTCTGGACACAACATGCTTTCTACTGTTTGTTTATTCCAATGAATACGCAATGAACGCCGCCGGGTTCGCCATTCTGCGGCATGGACGCGTTGCTTAGCCAACCGCTCTTGCCTTTCTTCATCTGTCTCCTCGGCACGGAGCCGGCATTTGCGCGCAGCACGTCGCGCCAGCGACGCCTTGTACAACTCCTCAGACATGACTAAGCGGAGCGCGCCTGCGAGCGCCCTCACGCGGCGGGCCGAGCAGGCCGTGACTTGGTAGCCGCCGCGCCGAGCGAAGGAACGGCTACGGCCGAAGAGACGAGTTGGAGCCCCTGCTCTCCTCTGGTCGTGACGTCACGCTGTCACGTGGTCATGCGCCGCAGCTGCGCCGGAGCGAAGGAACGACCTCCACCGACGGAAGAAAAGTTCTAGCAGTATTGCTTTCGCAATAAAAGTCCCTGCTTAATTAGTTGTTGGCTGGTTTCAACAGTGGGCATACACATATTGCCGCTACAAATTTCGGCCACATATATAACCTGCGCCACATTAAAAGGCAACTGCATAGGTTTTAGAAAACGGCAAGCCTAAAGCGTTCTAATGTGTGAAAGTTGTAGATAATGCACGCGAAATATTTTAGGGTTAGCATCTGAAATGGTGACATAATCGTCTATTAAAATCATGATGAGCTTCGAGCTTCTCCGCAGCACACAGCGCCAAGTGGGGACGTATGATGACGTCATCTAAGGTACCGGTACATTTCCAACGCATAAATGCTTGCTTTGAAGGAAAAAAAATCAACACCACCCAAGTCAAAGCCGGCCGAGAATTGTTTAGCAACATCTAAGAGGGCACGGCTGTTGCGGTTGACGGCAACGGTAATTTGAAGCCTTACCTTAAGCGACGTTACACCAAACTTGCCCGCGCTTTTACGGTGCATTAAGGAGAAGCCTGAAATTCAATCGTCGATTGCTCCGCTATTCTAAATGCTAGCGCAAAAACACTTGGCATCTTTAACCTGCAACCACTATATATCTGAATCCTTGAATATCTCGGAATTCTCAAAAAAGAGGAAGAAATGAGCTTTGGCAAGGCATGTAATGCAAAGGCAAGGTAGCAGTGGTCCTCAAGGGTAACAGATTGAATTCGAAGAGAGGGCAAGCATAGCAGGGGGCGGCAAAATGTTAGGTGGGCGAATGATATTAAGAAGTTTGCGGGGCACGGTGGCTGCAGCTGGCACTGAAGAGGGTTAACTGATGCGTTATGGGAGAGGGCGTTTCCCTGCAGTGGGCGTAGTCAGGCTGATTATGATGATGATAATATTTGAAGGCACACCATTCGAGCAAAAATGTAACTTGTCCTGCTTGGCCTAGAGGAAAAAAGGTAAATAGTAGCAGGCAACATTGGACAAACAAACCATGCAGTCAAGTGTTCTCCATCACGTAAAATAAGTTTTTTACATAAAGATGCATGCAGGGTTAAGAGAGAAATAACTTTTATTTTTGTCATTTTTACGTGCTTTCTGCGGATCCTACATAAACAACGCTAACAAACTTGTAAAGGTATATACACACAGTTTTTATTCTATGCCTCTTATGGTCGGATGAGTGCAGGCAGCGTCCATCGCATCAGTGATATCCTTCAGCGGGTAACCAGACTCGCATGCGTTGACCAAGACATGAAGGTGCTGGAGTGAGTAGGGATTATCGGAAAGGTTGAAGCACTTAACGTCGAAGTAGCTCACGGCGTCTTCATAGCACTCAGTGTTTTCTATTTTTTTCTTTGACGACAGGAGTGACTGGGCGATATCTTTTTTCTCTCGAGAAATGAAATTTGCGATCTCGGCGACTTTCATTTCGATGAAAGCCCTGTTGTCCAGTGTTTGCTCAAGCTTCTTCCGAAGAGATTTTTTTGCTGTCGGTTCTGTGGCCATCTCAATCTTGTTCTTTAGTATGGTGATCGTCACATCAGGGTTTGATGATGGCCCACATGCTATTTTCCGTCGCAGAACTGGTTTCGGTTTCTTCGAGCCTAGAAACAAGCTGGCCTTCATCTTTCCCATGCTAGTGTCGCCGTATTGCGTTACGTTACTTTGTTTGGTTGCTTTCTGAATATGTCTGAACTGGTCGTACAGAGTCGTTGCGATCAAATCGCTTTCTTCCGCGTGTTCCAACCACTTGACACTGTACTCGCTGCCTAGGGGCACATTCCTGTAGCTATCCCAGTAGCAGGAGTAAGAGTTCTGAGAAGGCTTAGCGGAGGTGGTGGCGTATACGTTGAGGTTCCTCGGAAGACGGCGACCGAACAGGGAGCCGGAGCCAGAAGCCTCGACGTAGATGACCATCCTTTGATATCTTTGCTCTCTTCGCATTTCTATGATCGTATTAATGAGTTTGCTTGCCTTCAAGGCGCCGCCACTTGGGAAGACGAGAAGGCCGGGCCCTCCATAGCCAGAGAAAAAGATGAATATGTGGTCGTTGCGCCCACTAGAGAGAACTTTGCCGCTTCCACCTTTCACTTTCCTACCTTGAAGAATTCGAAGGAAGTTCTCCGGGGTCACCAGGTCTCCAGTGTAGTCCTTAGCAACTCCTTGGTACACGTTCGGCCCGTGAGGGTGGTTGAGTATTACCCCTGGCGTCGGGTTGTCCGTGTTGTTGGCGATGTCGTCGTACATGATTACAACAATTCGTTCATCGCGTATGCCACGCTCGCGGAGGACCTGGTAGGCGTGACAGATGTCCGCTTGATGGCGGTAGTTGGCGTACGCTTTGGATCCCGCCACAAGTATAGCCCATAGTCTTCGTGCAGTGCCTCGAGGGATCGGTTTGGAATTGAAAAAATCCGCATTGGTCGATGCAAACGCTGCCAGCGCGAACAGCAGCAGTAAAGGTACCAAGGAGCGCTTCATTGTGATAATTATTTGCTCTCTGATGGTCTGCGTACCTAGAAAGCCTCTTTTATGGGATGTCGCACAATGTCGACGTGACGCGCGAGGTCATGGTCCGGGTGATAATGCGTGTAGTGTGATAGGTCGAGAGACTGGAGTTATCTCCCACGACACTCAGCTGAAGGCTGCAATCGGGATGGTGGACAATGCTATTAACATCCTTGCTGTTTTCGTAGATACTGCGATTGGTTGCCCTAAGTTGCGCAATAGGCATAACCGTACGTTAAGCTTGAAACTTTGAGCAAAATGAGCAGTGTGTGTTCTGTCTACGACCAGCAGTTATGTTTATCGCCGCATGTACTTAATGCTGCTATCTTAAGTATCTTCATCGCTCACCGTGTTAAGTTGAAGCATCAATATTGTGTAGTATTAACATTGTTAATAGTAATAATAATAATAATAATAATAATAATAACAATACTAAGTTCTTTTTCGGTGCAATGTCATGGTACATGTCATGCTACATGGTACATTACAATGTCATGGTCCTGGACATTGCGGGACGGGTAGAAATCTCGTCGAAGGGAAAGGTGGGATAGCGGTTTTCTATAAGGCTGCGCCTGCGACTTCGTCTTCGGAGGGGCCAAGAATCTGCGAGTCTTGTTATTGTCTTTTTTCATCCGATGGGATCACCTGCTTTCCACTTTCCATGGGCTTTCGTGGATTTTTCGTACACGGTCAAGAACGCCGCAACCCACGCCGATGATGCTGGCGGACGAGCAGACGAAAAGTAGATCCCATGTTATATAATCAAGCTTCACTCAAGGTTTTTGGTTAGAGCGGCGTTAAATAGTGCTTTCGCAATAGATGCGGCGGAAAACTTGAATTAAAATATTTGGGAAAAATAGCTGCCCTCCAGGAGCAGTACCCAACAGCCTCCTCCACGCTCTGCTAGGCTGCGGGATGCCCACCCACCCACAACCCCTCCAACCCACCTCATCCTTCAAAAGCACCAGCAACCCCTGCCAACCTTTAGCCCCCCCGCCACCCTTCCCCCCTTGAAATACTGCCGGGTGTGTGAAGCTTTGTCATAGACTAAAATTATTGGCAACAGCGACAGTATCATGGTCTTCATAGAATGTAATTCATTTGCTTTCGCACAATAGTCACACCAGATGTCAGGAGAATTCGTAAATTTTTAGCTGGCTATGATTATTAGCGAGGTACCATACCTGCCGGAAAAGCTAGTTTTGATCTCATTCCTCTTTCGTTTGTTTAAACCCGTTTTTCTGGGTGCTATTTGCTTTAAGTCTGGTGTCTCAGTCTGTTTTTCTAATCTGACAATATTCATTTCAAATCACCAGCCTTTTTCTTTATTGATCTCTACTTTTTGAATTTTTTAATATCCCTGAAGCAGCTGAAAAGGTTCCTGCGGGACTTTGGGCATGTCGGTGTAGCCACCATTCCGCCTCTGCCTTGTAGAGTTGCCTACCTAAAGTACACTTCGAAAGGGCAGAGTTCGAATTTTAGGATGTCTAGAAATTTGCGTTGCTTTGAATTGATCGAGGAGATGGTGATGGCGGGCCTTGTTTTTTTCTTCTTTTCGTGCTCTCTCTTCAGCTTGGTTTTCCAGTATCTGACCATATTACGCGACTCTTGTCCCGGTCATTTGTTCTCGACTTGGCCTAGGCTGCCTTCTCGAATTATCAACAGTTGTTCATAGGTGTATCGAAGTCATGACACGTCGAATGCCAGGGGGCAAAAGGGGCCCAGCTTTATTGAGCAGCGTGTATTTATACCCAGAATAGGGCGAGGGGGCAAGCGCAGCGCTTCGGTTCATAACGCTTATCAGTTGCCCGTTTCAGCCGGCCTGGCGCACGCTGCCCGTCGCACATACGATACAATAGGGTGTTTCCAATTTTCTCACGCCAATTAGGATGACATCTAGGTGTCTTGCGAATATTTCATACCCTCTAGAAGCAATAAAAACCTTGAGTGCTCTTGTTATGCTTTTATCAAGCTTTGACACTTTCTTCAGATTGTGTCTTGTGCTTTTTTCTTTCTCTGTACTTGTTCGGTGTCCGTTTCTTACTTTTGTTTCTTCGAAGGGTGTCCTTGACAACCCTCTTCTCCTGTTACAACATAAACCGCCTATTTAGTCCGCTGGTTCTCATTGCTAATCTCTGTAGACATGACATATACCCAAGCGGGAGATTTCCCATGGTTTGGTGGTGAATGCCAAGAAAATCACCGATATGATTGCCCTTTCTGTGTGGTTGGCAACGGTATCTTCTTCGTGGTCAGAGTCTTCTGCTTTGTGATACGTTTCATGATTATTATTGGTTGTTTTTGTTTCTGGCATCTTCCATTTGCATTTCCTTACATTTCCTTCTGTCGATTCCAAAACTGCTTAGCGTTCGTTGACTACTCTCGGTGCATTCGTTTTCTGTCGCTTGTAATCTGTTCATTTCCTGTATTCTTCAGAAATTTTCTACCTTATTCTTGCTCTTTTTCCGAAGAACTGGAGCGATTTTTCCGTTTTCAGCCGAATCTCAAAGATCCTTGTCCTCGTCTGGCGACCTACATTCGAGCAACAATATGGAAAGTTTGCCGGTAACGTAACAGCATTTCTTCACTTCCACAAAATTTTCAGAAGAGGTAATTAATCCATGATTTTAGCCTTACATTTGTCATTACAACCAGTGATTATACTCTTTTGTAGCAGAAACATTAACCAAGATATGTCCGTTCAGGCTGTGAAGACTTCGTGTGAAGTGAGGCTGCGACCATGCCGTCATTGAGAACATGTCAACAAAGTGTCCTTTTGCTCATTGCACTTCCAAAACATGGCTACCCGTCTCGTTTTTCTTGATAAAGTTGTCGGAACTATGTTTAGACCTTTTGGATGGGTCTCAGATATCATCCTCTCTTATTTTTCAGTATAACGGTGAAAATAAGCGTTCCTTAGCATTAGCCTCCTATGCTAGCTCTTATGTGGTTTCTGGAGCCTAATTTGCTTATTTCCTAAACATTTTCGACGCCGATTGCCCTGTTAAGTGCCAAAACTGCTTCCGCGTCTAAAATTAGCGGAGGAAGAAGTGGACGAATTCGCTTTATGATGTGCGGTCTAAAAAACTCCAGCCCAAGGCAATAAGCCGCCACATGCTGATTATATGACAGCAGTTGAAGTTTCCAAGAAATGACAAGAGGGCCTGACAAACAAATTCTCTTTTTCGAGCGATGAAAAATACGACCTCGCTACTGTTCCTCTTTAAGAAACGCCTGTCGTCCAGCGTTTACCTTCACTTTACCTGTAAAGCTTCCTTCAGAGCCTGGTCTACATGTGAAGAAAAATACATTGGCTAAGGTCATTCGGAAGGCAATGTAACACACTGAAGCTTCGGATATAGATGGACCGATGGTTATGTAGGAAACGCCTTTAGAGCCTGGTCTGCATGTGAAGAAAAATACATTGGCTAAAGTCACTCAGAAGCTAATGTAAACACACTGAAGCTTCAAATATAGATTAACTGATGGTTATGTAGGACACGCGTAACGCACATAGCGCATGTATATCTCAGGCAGAATTCACCACGTCATGTTTATTGCTCCGCTTTTCGTTTGTATGTGACGCGACTCTTGGATCATCTGTGTAATTTTTTCTCTTTTTCAACCAGGTATGCGGAATCGCAATCAACCAAGTGGCCCTTGTTTTGTATTCTTGTGTTTGCAACATACTCTTGTTGCAAAAACAGATTTTTCGTTATTTATTGCCAACAAACTCGTAGAATGTGTACTCAAGAGCCGGCAGCCAACGTGTGACTGATGTTTAGGGGAAATTGGAGGAGACAGTTAAGCTCCGCCTTGAGGGTATGACGCCTTAGCGTAAGAGGTTAATTCCCATATATGCAGGTCTTCTCTACTTTTCATTCACACATTTCTTGGGGGCTTTATACTTCTCCTGGCGCGGTGGTGCAGCGGTTAAGCAATGCGCTACTCCTCTGCGATGGCAGTGCTCCCAGCGGTGGGCCTTGAGCGGCCCATGATGCTCATCCCGAGCGACCAGTCATTAATTTGACTGGCACCTCCTCGGTAGACAGTTTTCTGACTGTTGCGCTGGGCAGGTTGTGACTGACGCCTCAAGGTCACGTGACCTGGGTGGGCCACCTGGCTTCTATGTTGCTCTCTGGGAACCACCTCCCATATCCATGCCCGTAATATTTCTCTCACAACACCGACACCAGATTTTCTGGAGAACGGATCCTTTAATGCCATCGCATTAAAATTCTCTGTTTTTAAGGTTTAAGTCGGTCGGTCGGTCGGTCGGTCGGTCGGTCGGTCGGTCGGTCGGTCGGTCGGTCGGTCGGTCGGTCGGTCGGTCGGTCGGTCGGTCGGTCGGTCGGTCGGTCGGTCGGTCGGTCGGTCGGTCGGTCGGTCGGTCGGTCGGTCGGTCGGTCGGTCGGTCGGTCGGTCGGTCGGTCGGTCGGTCGGTCGGTCGGTCGGTCGGTCGGTCGGTCGGTCGGTCGGTCGGTCGGTCGGTCGGTCGGTCGGTCGGTCGGTCGGTCGGTCGGTCGGTCGGTCGGTCGGTCGGTCGGTCGGTCGGTCGGTCGGTCGGTCGGTCGGTCGGTCGGTCGGTCGGTCGGTCGGTCGGTCGGTCGGTCGGTCGGTCGGTCGGTCGGTCGGTCGGTCGGTCGGTCGGTCGGTCGGTCGGTCGGTCGGTCGGTCGGTCGGTCGGTCGGTCGGTCGGTCGGTCGGTCGGTCGGTCGGTCGGTCGGTCGGTCGGTCGGTCGGTCGGTCGGTCGGTCGGTCGGTCGGTCGGTCGGTCGGTCGGTCGGTCGGTCGGTCGGTCGGTCGGTCGGTCGGTCGGTCGGTCGGTCGGTCGGTCGGTCGGTCGGTCGGTCGGTCGGTCGGTCGGTCGGTCGGTCGGTCGGTCGGTCGGTCGGTCGGTCGGTCGGTCGGTCGGTCGGTCGGTCGGTCGGTCGGTCGGTCGGTCGGTCGGTCGGTCGGTCGGTCGGTCGGTCGGTCGGTCGGTCGGTCGGTCGGTCGGTCGGTCGGCAATAAAAAAACGGCAACATCTGGTCACTCAATAGAAAACAATTATCCAATCTTAGTTTTAAAAAAACTTGACTAGGAAAGAAAATAGCCAGCAAAGACACCCAAGACTGCTTAAGTGGGAGGAGGCGCAAGCCCGCCAGCTCACTTTGTGAACAGTCACCGCAAAGATTCCAGCTCTGCATGGCTCTACGTAGCCGCCGCCGCGACGCCTCCGCGCTGCTTCGGACCTGCACGCTGATCTGCCTTACTGGTATGACGCGACAGCTCATGGGTATATGCATAATTGGTCTTTCTCTACTTCACATTCATAAATCCCTAGGTGTCCTCATACGCCTCTTGGCGCAGTCGTGCTGCGGTTAAGCGGTGCGCCACCGGTGGTACTTGTGCGATCCAGGTTTGCTCTTCTCGATGAACCTCGTGCAACCAGTCATTAATTAACACACACACAGACGGGTTTTCGCTGAATGGACCTTTACGCGCTCAGAAAACTTGACTGAGCTCTGCACAGTAGTTGGAGGGAAAACGGATCTGAAGTACGCCGCAGATACATGGCAAGGACAGTGCTTATTACGATCCCATTGCGTAAACTGCGCATTCAACTGTAAGTAATTCCAAATGTCACCGAGAATAACCTTAAAGGGGCTCTAATTGAGTTGCGGTACCTGGGATGTTAAGCATGTCGCTCCACGAATATTGTACAGCAAAAAGTTTTTAATGCGCTTTGTAGAAGCGGAGTTATCTGTGCTAAAAATTTGAATCTCAGAGACTTCGGGTCTTTCCCTCTTCTCTCGTC
Organism: Amblyomma mixtum; assembly: GCF_055824585.1. Taxonomy (NCBI): domain Eukaryota; kingdom Metazoa; phylum Arthropoda; class Arachnida; order Ixodida; family Ixodidae; genus Amblyomma; species Amblyomma mixtum. The sequence goes on from NC_143015.1 coordinate 95,891,747, forward strand.
ACTTCTTGGACGCTGGAAGGTCAGCGCTCCTCTGCCGGCCTCACCTCCGGCCGCGCAGCTTCTTGACCGGACGAAGCTACGCGGTTTATTGGCCACGGCCATGGTAGCTGCCTGACGTCTTAAAGTACCTGACCATTAGCCATCTCTCAACTTGTTTACGCAGGTGCGAGCGAGGGAGAATGGCGCAAGCATGAAAAAGTCGCTGGGAAGGACTCGCCAACTTTCGCGCGTGATTGCGGGTCCTCTGCTGCGTGTATTGTATTATTTGGCTCATGTGTTCATGATAACACAATGTAGTGATGGAGCGAGTTTTCGTGCTATCCTCTGAATGTGTTTCAGAGCCCCTTTAATTAATGAGCTGCAAGTTTACGCGCAGTGGGGCCACGTTGCAAAATGTGCTATGTCTCATCGTGCCATCGAAGGTAGCTTGAAAACCCGGAATGTCTGGCTGGGATACGGTTATTTTGACTTCTTTTAACCTTCACTCTCTCACTCCAAACTGATGGCTGGCTATTACCGCAATAAATGTCCCCCTTCATGGTCGTTCCACCTTAGATTTAAAGAGCTAATGTTGAATTCTAGTTAATTCTTTGACCTCCAAAGTGTTATTTCACTGGAGTGGTGCTTCTCCTTTTTCGTGTATTTTTATTGCCCACAGCTTTTTTGATTGCTTAAAAACTTCCTCTTACAATAACTTTCGCGTCCCCAGTGACTGCTAGTTCAATACACTGCTTATAATCGGTGGTTCCACGGGGTACTGTAAAGGTGTTTTTCGCGTCTACACAAAGTGTCCGAAATGTACTTGCATGAGTTAACTTCCTTAACTCATGTCCTGAATTAGAGGATACTACCGAGCTCAGGCGCAAACAGTCCTTCACACCTTCCAGTACCTCTCCTCCCACACAAAATTATTCTCCAATTAAACACGACAGATTTCTTCATAATTTTCTTCTTGTCTTGTACCCTATTTTCGGACGCTTTATAGGTGATAATCGAACGGGAGATATAACGTAGCCCCACGGCTTCTGTTGACCCCTAAGATCAAGCTGTCTGTCGGAGGGGTAATTACAAAACACGACAAGACAGTACTTGCTGCTAACCAATTAGGCATGTACCAAATATACAGGGTCTGTTCTGAAAGTAGTAGGACTGGTTTTTCCTGGGCGAACGGGCGGACGAGAGGCGGTGTGCGCGTGCAGGATTGTTGAAATGGGATATTGGGAATGCTAGGGAAAATCGGCAGTCGGCTCTCGGCCGTTCAAGAGAGCAGGTCGCTTGTACTGTGAACCCCTGTCGAAACGTCTCGTCACGCAGAACCACAGAGCGTTTACTGGATCAGCGATATGCAATCAAATTTTGTGTAAATCTTGGTAAAACGGGCAAAGAGACTCACGACATGAATAAGGAGGCCTACGGTGACGCTGCCGTGGGTAGATCAGGTGTTTTTTGAGCGGAACAAGCGGTTCCGAGAAGGTCAGGAAAGAGTGGAAGACGGCGACCGCTTCGGACGCCCTTCGACCAGCAAGACCAAAGAAAATGTGTAGCGAGTGAAACATCTACTGAACAGTGATCGTAGGATGAGTATCAGAATGATTGCTGATAACATGAGCATTCCTCAAACCCAAGTTTTTTAGATCGTGACAGAAAACTTAGCCATGAAGAAAGTGTTCGCGAAGTTGGTGCCGGGAGTGTTGTCAGAGGAGCAAAAGGCCAACCGGAAAGCGATCTGCCAGGATCTTCTTCATCGTGTGAATGAGGACCCCGATTTTTTGCCCAGCACAAGGCGGCAACGCTGCCTCAGGCACCCTACAACCCCGACTTGGCCCCGCCAGACTTTTTTCTATTCCCGAGAATGAAATCGACGCTGAAGGGGAAACATCACGGATCGGTAGAGGCGGTTTAACAGGCCGTTACGAAGGAGCTAAACAGCATTCCGGTTCAGGCGTTCCTGGGGGCGTACGAAAACTCCAAAACTCATTGGCAGCAGCGTGTAGGGTGCTACTTTGAAAAATTCTAATCGTTTGTACTATTCTCTTGAAGAAATTTTGTAAAAAAAAATGAGTCCTACTACTTTCACAACAGACCCTGTACATGCAGTATCCTGGTCACAGTCATGTCTGTACTGATTGCTCAAGTCTTAAGTATCCATCGACATCTGCATTCGTAATTCAAGAGCTGAATGTACGACGAGCAGTTAAACTGGCTCACGCAACAGTGTCAACGGCAGCTGAGATATATGATGTTTATTTGACGCTACAGGTAATAGTGTCCGTAGAAGATCAACGTAGGTGGGTGATGCTTCGCGACTCGCAGGGTGGATTAAAAGCCGTAGACAGCACAAGTTCTGCAGCGTGAAAAACAAGTTTGTTTTACGAAAGCTTAAAGAATTCTCCAAGGCATCAACGAAGCAACATTTGGTACTGATTTAATACTCAGGCATTGCCTTATCCAAGGAAACAGTTCAGCAGAGACATGCATCGGCTGGGCAAGCTCTTGCTAATGCTTCAACTTCTAGCCTGCCATTATCAGGACGTGAAAGCCGCCGTCTTTTCAGAGACACGCGACACTATATGAGCGAAAAAATGTGATTCCAGCCAAATTATATGACTTCTAACCTTTATAAACTTGACCCCCCTCTCACAGTTTACAATCCCAATATCACTCAACAGAAGTCCTAAAAGTTCATTCACTGCTTACGATTAGAAATAGCCCACACGAATCGCTATCTACATAGAAGTGAACGTGCAGACAATCCACGATGCTCACGTGGTCACTAGGATGAGAATGTAGCTCATCTCCTACTGAATGTCCTAGAGCATGACAGTTTTAGGGAATGACTGAAGGGAGACTTGACCACCCTTGATTAAATCCCTTTCAGTCTTCAAAAGCCATTAGGTCCATGGCCGACGCATGCGCTGCAGAAATGGCCGATCATAGCACTGAAATCTTTTCTCGGAGACAGTGACATCCTCGGGAGCTACTAGATATCGCTTGTGTCAATTGTTTTATTGTTCGCTTCTGGATACGCATTCCAGAGTCCTGGAAATCATTTATTTATGTTTCTATCATGGATCCAATGTATGCGATATTGTTATTGTTGCTGATCTCTAATCTCCATACAATGATGTTTATACATTTATTATGTATCTGCTGCATGTGATATTGTTATTACTGCACTTCGTCATTTTTCATTTCATGACAATTTGGGGTTTTTATACTATTTACGGTGATTATTACACATTATTGCTTACAGTATATCCCCATTTTATGTAACTAGCTTATATCATTACTTTCAGTTTATTTTTTTATTTCATGCTAGCATTTCTGTCTTGTCCACTGTATTCATTGTCCATTGTATCGTGGATTGTGCGTGTTGTAGCTATGCTTTGTTGAGCGTTCGGTGGCCAGTTCAAGGGTTTTTCTTCAATTATGTGAAAGCGAGCAGCCGGCGCCATAATCAGGCACCAAGAACTCTTTTTATCTCTATGTCAATAATAAAAATGCAATGTGACGAGTTACACTGTATCCTATGTCCATTGTATTGTGGATTGTGCGTGTTGTAGCTATACTTTGTGGAGCGTTCGGTGGCCAGTTCAAGGGTTTCTCTTCAATTATGTGAAAGCGAGCAACCGGCGCCATAATCAGGCACCAAGAACTCCTTTTATCTCTATGTCAATAATAAAAATGCAACGCGACGAGTTACACTGTATCCTATGTCCATTGTATTGTGGATTGTGCGTGTTGTAGCTATGCTTTGCTTTGCCGCCGCGGTGGCTCAGTGGCTATGGTGCTCGGCTGCTGGCCCGAAAGACGTGGGTTCGATCCCGGCCGCGGCGGTTGAATTTCTTTGGAGGAGAAATTCTAGAGGCCCGTGTACTGTGCGATGTCAGTGCACGTTAAAGAACCCTAGGTGGTCGAAATTTCCGGAGCCCTCTACTACGGCGTCTCTCATAGCCTTAGTCGCTTTGGGACGTTAAACCCCATAAACCAACCAACCAACCAGCTATGATTTGTTGAGCGTTCGGTGGCCAGTTCAAGGGTTCTTCTCCAATTATGTGAAAGCGAGCAGCTGGCGCCATAATCAGGCACTAAGAACTCCTTTTATCTCTATGTCAATAAAAAAATGCAGCGTGACGAGTTACACGTCCCCGTATGAAAGCGGAAAAACCCGGCTCTCTTGGTGGGCGTGAGAAACGGAACAGAGAGAGCGACGGCAGGATTCGTTCCACTCGTGACACAGCATTGGACCAGTTCTGTAGTTCATCGTCGGGAAATCAGATCAGCCGTAATGACGGAGAAGAGCGCCGAATTATCGCTGCAATTGCGCTACGTGTGCAACCATTGACAATGGCTGCTCTACCGATTTCTCTCCTTTGTTTCGCCACTTGAGTGTCTGTGATTGCATACATGTGCTCTTATATTGAACACCACAGGCTGGGAAAGCAAGGGAATTTGCAGAGCTTTCCCGAGTACGTGTCAGTATTCAGACGCAAACGTGTCTTCGTGTCGTGTCGTTCGTTCTTGACCGCAGTATTTTCAATTCCCCTTGTTTGCTGAGTTTCGATAAACTTCCCTTCAATCCACTGCAGTCACTTTTGCGCAGGTGGCTGCAGTGCTCTTCAATCCACTGCAGTCAATTTTGCGCAGGTGGTTGTAGTGCATGCTCTAAGCATGACGGTGTTCTGTAAACGCGTTAAGGAAGTCATTAGGAAAAATTCGGCGCAAACTGAGCGCACTCTTCTCGCGTGCCGCTACCGTATCCTCCTCCTTCACTTTCCACCTTTCTCTCTTCCATCGCTACTCCCTCTTTGCCATGTCATTCTCGCCCTCCCTTCGTTATCGCCCGACTTTTATCCTACGCCGTGCTCTGTGCTATCCTATAGCCCTGCCGGTTATTATGACGACGCGAAAGCCAGGAATGGCTGGGCGCCAAGAGCTGCGCTCTAAAAGCAGTGGCGAGAGTGGGCATCCTTTCCTGACGCCACGTGTTACGCTAAACGGAGTCCTTGGTACCCAGTTGACAACTAATTGATCGAAACGGCCCGTGTACAGAAGGTCTATGCGGTCGAAGAAATCCCAACGAAAGGCAGAAGCCATGAAAATGCTGGCAAGGTACCGGTTCACAACGGGACCAATGGCCTTCGCCTGATCATGCTTGACAAAAAAGAACGATCCTCCCATTCTTTAAATTAGCGTGCAGAAGTCACGCGTAACTGCCATCGATGAGAATTCCGAGCAACCCGGCACGCATACCAGTCTTTTCGGGCCTGCAGTCCTTATAAAAATGTTCTATAGACAGCCTATAGACTTTTTATAGACTCTATTGCCTTCCTATAGATATTTCTCTTTGTCTATTCATGGTCTTAGAGAGTTTATAGGCAAAAGTCTACTGAATGCGTATGGCCATAAATATATAGGTTGTCTATAGATTGTGCATAGGATTCGTATTGACTATAGACTATTCGTGAGGATTTGTCTATTTGATGCCTATAGATTTCATAGACAGAAGTCAATGAGCAGTCTATAGACTGTATAAATAAATTTTGTAGGGGTGACAAGCTGCACAGTTCGTCTCCAGGCGCGCCCGCGCGGGCGATGCTGAAAGCTCCCTACTTGCGCAGGCATACTTTGTCGCGGCTCGAGTATTGCAGGCAGTCTTTGTGATAACTGTCTGTTTTGTCTTTGAACTTCAAGCACACCAAGCCAAGCAGTGCTCAGGCACTGCGTCGCGAAGGCAAAGTGCGACACCGGCAGTGGGTGGAGTTTGAGTTGAGCGGCGCATCGATGCTGGCCGCTCCGCGTGTCCCTGCTTGCAGTAGGAGGCAGTTCGCAAGCGACAACCAGTGCGGGGCGCCGGCCAATTTTTCGCACATGTGTCTATCGTTTAAGCGCTTGCATTCGTTTCAGCCTTCTTTAGAAATTAAGTCGTATTAAACAGTCTAATATGAATCATCAGCATCAGCCTGACTACGCCCACTGCAGGGCAAAGGCCTCTCCCATGTCCCTCCGATTAACCCTGTCCTTCGCCAGTTGCGTCCACCCTATCCCCACAAACTTCTTAATGTTATCCGCAAACCGAACTTTCTGCCAGCCCCTGCTACGCTTGCCTTCTCTTGGAATCCACTCCGTTATCCTTTAGGACCAGTGGTTATCTTGCCTTCGTATTACATGCCCTGCCCAACCCCATTTCTTCCTCTTGATTTCAACTAAGATGTCATTAACCAGCGTTTGTTCCCTCACGCACTCCGTCAACTTTCGATCTCTTAACGTTACACCTTTCATTAGGAATAGGAATAGGTTAAATCTAAAGTGATCACCTAGCTCTAAAGTGTTGGCCTGTACTTTCAGTACTTCACCAACTGCAGTTAACTTCTCGGAAACGGAATAAATTCTTTTTATATTAATTTGTTACTCGCATTGTGTGGTATACTTTTCCCTTCCATTCTAAGTGCAATATGCTGTGTTCCCCGCCGCTCACAGTCCTTGGAAAATCCAGCTCGCTTTCTGTACACAACAGGTGGAAAGCAGGTTGAGAGCTGGATTGCTGCCATTTGATCCCCAGCTGTGGAGCAGTTGCCCAGTTCCTTGTCGAGAAATCAGCGCAGGCTGTGTTTGCGGCCAAGGGCGCCGTATTATCGGCGCTCACGAATTGTATGCGCAAGCTAAAACAATTGCGTGACGTTTCTCTCTCCTCTGCTGCAACACTTAGGAGGATATGATTGCATTCTTCCAGTCAGGTATTGAATGCCGTGAATGAGGACTGCGTTACAACTTGGGGCCTTATACTGGCTACGTGTCTTTCCGATATCCCTGCAGTATTCAATATCTTCGCTTCGCAACGTGCCCCCCCCCCCCCCCCTCCCTTGTAATCTAGAGCACTTCAATTTACGCTTCTCCACCCCTCGTTGAATGTTGTCACGGAGCCGGACGGCTTCACACTGTTATCAGTTACTACCTCAAAGCCCGGTGTTACGGTGTCGACATCGTCGATGCCGTTCACAGCATCAGCAGAGACCACCTTCCACTAAGATTGGTCACCACGCACTGAGGTCATTGGGAATGGGAAGATGTATAAAAAAATTCGTCACACTCTCTTCTTCGGAATTATGACGCTTCCACCAAATTACGCTAAACAGGTATTGGTAGTCAAGTTGATTTAACATTGTTGTTAAAACGCGTCAAAAAATAGACGCCTCGCATACCTTGGGTGTGGTGCGCAAAGAAGGTGTGGTATTTTATCGTGAGTGTGTTTTTGCGTGCCGTGCTTTTCTGGGTGTTTGTCACTTGGCCACAGTAATTTATTCTGTGTGACAAGAATATTATATCAGTTGTTGATTGCGCCTACATGTGTTTCTTGTTTCTTCTTCTCTGTCTGCCGCCTATATTTTGCCCCTTTTAGCAATAATCTACCAAATTAAACATCTTTTACGAAAAACTTTCCCTTTCCTTGCGCTGGCAAACACTGGCCATTCGCGTTACACACTGGTAACTACGCAGTCAATTTTTATGACCCGATGCAGACTTTTGCGCCTTTCATTCACGCTAGTTACTTCTTCCCGCGGTATCTGCAATTCATCAAAAGGCTGTTTGACTCTGTAAAGACGAAAAACTGCAAAAGACACTGGACGCAGGCAGGCGACAACACTGGGCGGTACTTTCAACTCAGCTCCGATGATAGTACCGCCCTGTGTTGTCGCCTGCCTCTGTCCTGTGCCTTTTGCGGTTTTTCTTCATGATGATGTCTTACCAACCGGCCTGCAACTACACCCTCTTAACCCTTGTTGAACTGAAACGCCGCTTAGGTTCATGTGATTATATCCGCTGCTTAGGGGAGAAATACTAGTATCCTTGTAAGATATGCTGAACTGTGCGAAGCATACTGGCACACGTTGAATTAGCAGAAGGACTCATCGATTGATTCCTTTATTATGTTAATTTTTGGTTTTATCGGCGGTGATGGTGAAAACCATTTGTCAAGGATTAAATAATTACAGATATGTGTTTGGGGTAGGGCTCTATTGGCCCCTTCCCCTCACAATACTAGGTGGGGCCCCTGTTCCGGGGCCTTACTGGCAATCAACCCCGCCCTCATCCGTTGAACCAAGGCATTTTGAGCCTTCAGGTCTTCACAGCCGATCATGGGCCTCCTCTTAGTCCTCTATGGTGAGGTTGGAGGGATAGATGGGCTTCATTGGCCGGCCCAAACCATGCGGAAGTTATCAGCCACCTCTCCACAGAACTGAGGTTAAAGTCCCAAAGCAACTCAGTGAAGGGATCCGGAAATTTCGACCACCTGGGGTTCTTTAACGTGTACTGACATCGTACAGCACACGGACCTCTAGATTTTCGCCTCCACCGAAATTCGACCGCCGCGGCCGGGATCGAACCCGCGTCTTTCGGGTCAGCAGCTGAGTGCCATAAACACCGAGCCACTAGGGCGGCTCGTTTATTAGTTGTGCAATAGTTATACGCATTCTTTTCAGGCGAAGCTTTCAGCCAGCAGTAAGCACTCAAAGAAAAGGCGGGAAACGTTGGAATTCGACGCTTGTTGCTTGAATTTGCCGCACGGTGGACACAAAGGTTCTTTCTTACCTGGGACCTTAGACAAAAGCATGCCTTCTAACTGAAATGTTGGCATGAAGCACGCAGTCACCGCGCAGCCGCCAGTACTAATACGGTGCTACTTAAAAAGCAGAAAATACGGTATGGTGCTGCAAAATCCATTTTTTTTTTTTATTCAAACAGCAGCGAGGGTCTGAAATTTGGAACACCCGGGAGTGTTTAGTAAACAAGTTTTTAGGACCCAGCTGCTTGACTACAGTAAGGACATGAAAAGAGTATTTTCAGCTTACGGCGATTTTCACAAAATCGAAAAACGTTTCTAAGAAGGATCAGCGCGTTGCACTGCCTTGTTTAATCCGCCTCGTGAGTGGTTCGAAGCCACATTAAAATGTGTTTTTTTGAATTTTGCCGAAAATTTGACCTTAGGAGCGCTGTTACAAAAATGTTTCCTAAATAACTACATAGAAGCCCCGTAAATATCACTGTGGAAGTTTTGTGGCGCCAGCAATAAAGAGACTTCATATAAACAGGAGGTATTCACGCTGTACTGGAACACTTGCAGGACCATGGCGGCGATGTCCTTATCAAACACTCATCCTATACTATAAAGCAGGTGATCTGCCTTGGCTAGATGTGTCCACGTTCTTATCAAATGAACGTGTTATAAATTCATTGAAGAAGAGTAGATCTGCGTTGTTGATGCTATCTCTACTGGTTTTTTCATCACGCCTTAACTTTAATTAGATGATTTCCTAAATTACCAACCAACCAGTTTTGTAGGTTCTATTGATAGATTTTTTGACCAGGGAATTTTCACTGTGGGAAGAGTAAAAATAGCATAACCGCACAAAGTGCATCTTGGAAAACTAAGTTCTATAAATATTTTAAATATTTGGTAACATTTCTTGGCTAATGGTCTTTAACCATGAGGCCAACTAAAACCATAAATCTCCTTATAACTCAAACCCTAAATGTTTTATTCAAGCTGTAATGGCATATTTGGACCCAAGTAGTAACTAGGTGACGCCAGGTCACAAGGTCACGTGACCTTGTGAGGCTGTGGTGAATTAGGGTAATTAGTGCTTGAGTTATAATAAGTTGTGTCATTTTAATTTGGCGCTTATTAGTGTGATGCAGGCATGTCTCGGGGCCACAGCGCCAAGAACTGTATCGAGAACTGAGCATCAAGAACTGTAAACAAGGGGAGAGTTCGCAATCAGGAAATGTCGAGACAAGCAGGTTCCAACAGGTTTTCAGTGGCCTCCTTAGTCTATGATTAAGCATGTGTAGTTAAATTTACGATCACAGTGACGACATAGTGTATGTTGTGAAAGAATTAACACAAACACATTCATTCGTCGATCCAACTTCCTTTCGAATGCGTTCGCATTCCCCTTTTAAGGTGACCTAAGTGTGCCCAAAATTGTTTTGCGTCTCGTACCCCGCCCACGAGCGTTAACTTGCCTGTGGCACGCCATCTTTCTTCTAGACAAAGGTCGATTTAACTAACGTATCTATGTATATCCGTATAGATGATGCATTAACGCATGTGTGAGTATTCTTTTTCTTCTTACTGCTGGCAAGTTCATTACGTCAGCATATACCTTTACGACGCAGTTTTTTAAACACATAAGATTCCCTTATATCCTCGGCAAACAACATGTGATTTGATGTATGGCTAGGACAAAACCGCTACGAAGAAAATTCGGCGCACCCTTAAAGTGAAAAAGAAGATACATATTATAAATGCGCATATTAATTTAAATCCTGCCCATCCTTACACAGCTCCTGATATATCCTGCAAAAAAATTATCTAGAAAAAATCCTTGGCGTGACCTTCTAGACTCAACCTGCAGTTTTCTTTACTTGTTTTGCCCGTTGTGTTCTCCGTTGTGCTTCTTCCTCTGCGTGCCGGGAAATTTTGTTTTTAGGGCTTCTTAACTGCCCTTTCTTCCCCTGTAGCCTCCTACAGAGAGTTGTATTCCTGTATGCATGTGGAGAGATATATTCCTAGGGGCGTAGACAGGTATTGACACAAAAGCAAGTGTAGACATCGTCGAAATCATGGCGACGTAGGGCGTTCCGATCAGGCTTCCCTGTCCGACTTTATCTCAGGTGCTCGCGTCTCGAAAATTACGCAAAAATTACGAGGAACTTTAGCGGCTAAAGTGGTGAAAGGCGAAAGCCTGAGTGCTGCATTCTGCTACACGATTGTTCACTGCACATTTTGTTGGTGCATTAATTAACTGCCAATTAATGACGCTTAAGCTTCGCTTTTAGGAGTGGAACGCGACAGCGTGTTGTAGCGCTGCCACGGAGTCCAAGAAACGCCGCCACCCGTTCGGCGCGATGCGTTGCCCTTTGAACGCAACACTTTTTCAGGAAAGGAAATGGGGCTGTAATTCTCTGTCACCTCGGTGGACACTTGAGCCGCACCGCTCCCACTCGAATGGAAAACATCGCTTGTAACGTTCATCCCCAAAGCAAGTAAAGCCGTGACTACGGACAACTTGAGACCGATCTCATTAACCTCGTTTGTGGGAAAGCTCATGGAGACGATGGTTCGGGATCGCCTCTCTCCATACATGGAGGGTAAGGGTCTCTTTGCAGACACTATGTTCGGGTTCCGCCCGCACATGTCTGCACAGGATGTCCTACTCCAACTACACAGGGACATAATACAACCCACAACCACGCAACAAAACGACAAGGCCATTCTCGCCCTCGATCTTAAGGGGGCGTTTGACAATGTTAAACATGCTACCATACTCTCCAACTTGAACACCACTAACTGCGGGGCGAAGGTCTTCGCCTATGTCAGAGACTTCCTCTCTGCGCGTCAGGCACTCCTCCGGATCGAGGACGAGGAATACGGCCCGTACTCTATGGGTACACGAGGTACACCACAGGGGGCGGTGTTATCACCGCTCCTTTTCAACATCGCCATGATGCACCTGCCCGGCCGACTGGCTCAGGTGGAGGGCATAAAACACGCACTCTACGCTGACGACATTACAATCTGGACCACCGAGGGGAGCCTTGGGGAGATGGAGGACCGCCTTCAGCAGGCCGCCTCCATAGTCGAAGCATATGCTGCCGACTGTGGTCTCCAATGTGCTCCCGCCAAATCAGAGCTTCTACACGTCAGGACAAACCACAAGGACAACACGTCTCTACACATATCTCTGTCGGGCGGTCCCATCAAAGAAGTGGCAGAGCTCCGGATCATGGGTCTGTTCATCAATAACAAACTTAGGCCGGACTCTACTATAGCGAAACTCAAGGGCATAGGTGAACAGGTAGGGCGCATGATCCACCGTGTTTCCAACAAGCGGGGTGGTCTGCGGGGCAGGGACGCACTACGGCTCGCCTATGCCTTCGTGACCAGCCGGATCCTCTACGCCGTGCCGTACCTACGCACCACCAAACAACAAGACGAGCGCATTGACGCCATCATCAGGAAGGCAACAAAGCGAGCACAGGACCTCCCGGTGGCTACCTCCAACGCCAAACTGAAGGCGTTGGGAGTGGTAAACTCCTATCAGGAGTTGCGGGAGGCCCACCTTGTGAACCAATATACGCGGCTATCGCAGACGGTTCCTGGGCGCCGCCTGCTAAACCGCTTACACATCCAACACACATGCATACCAGAGGGGACGGAGAACATCCCGGTGCTGTGGCGCCACATGCTCTGGGTCGCTCCGCTTCCGCGTAACATGGACATGGCTTCACATGAAGGCAGACGACAAGCGCGGGTTCGCACGCTTGAGAGGCAATATGGATATAAAGAGGGCGTCTACTACGTGGACATCAAAGGGCCGTCGCCCGCGGGTTTCTTCACGGCTGCCGTAGTCCACCGGGGAATGAATGTCGATGGGCTATCTTTTCGGGCCCCAAATTCAACACGAGCGGAGGAAGTCGCAATAGCTCTCGCTGCCGCCGATCCAAAATCCAAAACGGTTATCACAGACTCTCGCCGGGCCTGTGCAGGCGAAATATCACCTCTTGCCTCACAAATTCTAAGACGCGCTCTCGCCGATCCAACTCGCACAAAAGTTATCTGGGCTCCTGGCCACCAGGGTCTACGAGGCAATGAGGCCGCTGATGCGGCCGCCCGAGCGCTCACACACCGGGCTCCTCATCCTAGCTCTCCTGGCTCAGAAGCTCATAAACCGCTTCTGCGGTTCCGCGAAATCCTAATTCATTATTGCGACAGCCACCGTCTCTACCCGGCACCTGCCAAGGGGCTGAGTAAGGCGGAGGAGCGAACTCTGCGGCGCCTGCAGACAGGAATCCTTCTCTGTCCTGCCATAGCAAAACACTTCGATCCGAACACAGATGGGCGCTGCCCGCACTGTGGAGAGATCTGCGATATCTTTCACATGGTGTGGGCATGTACTCAGAATCCTCACCTTCCCCGTTCCCCCACCCCCACCCGAGAGGCATGGGAGACTGCCCTCCTCAACTGCTCCACGCTGGAGTCCCAAAGGGCTCTGGTCAAGCGGGCGCGAGACGGGGCCTCGTCGTGCGGTGTCCCGGACTAAGGATACCGACCATGCAGCAGGGTTGTTGAACCCTCAAGCTCTCTTTGAATAATAAAGTTTTATGCGAAGCATATTACTAGAGGTACACTACAGCCCTTCGCCGTGGTTACGCGCCGTGCACACCACGTGGTACAGTGACGTCACACCACGTGACACATGACGTCACGACAGAGGAAGACGGAGGTACACTACAGCCCTTCGCCGTGGTTACGCGCCGTGCACACCAATTGGCACAGTGACGTCACACCACGTGATATACCACGTCACGCATGACGTCGCGACAGAGGAAGACGGAGGTACACTACAGCCTACAGCCTAGACTACAGCCCTTCGCCGTGGTTACACGCCGTGCACACCACGTGGTACAGTGACGTCACACCACGTGACATACCACGTGACACATGACGTCACGACAGAGGAAGACGGAGGTACACTACAGCCCTTCGCCGTGGTTACACGCTGTACACACCACATGGTACAGTGACGTCACACCACGTGACATACCACGTGACACATGACGTCACGTCAGCGGAAGATGGGGGTCCACCTCGCGCCGTCGCTGTGGTTGCACGCTGTGCAGACCACGTGGTACAGTGACGTCACACCACGTGACATACCACGTGACACATCGTCACGATTGATCGCCGTCACGCGCTGGGAGAGGGAGAACGATGCCTACCCACAGACACCGGAATGTCATCGAGCGGCATTCCCGCGCATTTCGAACGCGCGTCCACACTCGGTGTAGGTGAAACGCTCGCTCCACCGGGCAGGCAGACGCGGCTTCCGTGGCAATCCAGGCGCCCACCCAACGCGCGTCTCGGGGTTAGTCGGCGTTCCGCTGTAGCCATGCCGTTGTCTTCCCCCTCGACGAAGGCTTCTAGTGGTTGTATTAAAATGACCAAGTATTCAACCAAGGAAAGCCATGTATTACCAAGCCTAGCCATCAATATGCTTCGCATCTGACCAGGGTTAACCAAGTTAAGCCTCAGCCATTTTTTTCACCACCACCACCGCACAGGAAGGGAGGAAGTGTGAGTGAAAGAAGAGGGGCCGTAATGAAGAAAATGAAAATTGTATTTGAGGAAAGCAAATTACGCAGTAACCGTCTCACATATCTCAGTAGACACTAGTCGAAAATTGTATTTGAGGAAAGTGGAGCCGCCGCGGTGGCTTAGCGGTTATGGTGCTCGGCTGCTGACCCGAAAGACGCGGGTTCGATCCCGGCCGCGGCGGCTGGAATTTCTTTGGAGGAGAAATCCTAGAGGCCCGTGTACTGTGCGATGTCAGTGCACGTTAAAGAACCCCAGGTGGTCGAAATTTCCGGAGCCCTCCACTACGGCGTCTCTCATAGCCTCAGTCGCTTTGGGACGTTAAACCCCATAAACCAAACCAAACCAAACCTATTTGAGGAAAGTAAGTTGCGCAGTAACTGCCTCACATATTTCGGTGGACACCCGCCAAAATTCGCGCGCGGGGACGTCACGACAATTTGGACCAATCTGAAACGCGGACAAATACAGCTTGCTCGTCGGTAAATTGGTTTTTGAGGAAAGGAAATGTATCTGTCTCTCATATCGCCGTGGACACCTAAACCTCGCCGTAACGGGAAGGAAGGAAGATGGGAGCGAACGGAGAGACCGTATTCACTAGACGCACCTTTGTTCATTCCAAACCATTGAGCTGGCATGGCGGAGTGGTAGTGTGCTCAAGCTCGGCCAATTTCCTACTCGGTTTTATTTATTTCTCTTCTCTGACTAGAAAGGTTAATTAGACTAATTGGTTAATAAGGGAGTAATTACTCATTGGCATCCACCCAAGCGCAGCCATACGGCTACAAAGGAAAGCTATACAGCTTTCTCAGAAAGTTCGTAGTTAAAGAAAAATTCGTCCCTAAACATTTGACCAACTAATTGGTTAAGTAAGCAATTAACTAAACTCAGTCAAATTTACTTGGAGCAGCACTATACGATCCCTTTAATTGGGTGCATGGTTGTAGCCAAGGTACAATTGGTCCCGTTTGAAATTCGCGCACTGTGACATCACGACCGTTTCGACCAATTGAAAAGCGTGATATTTCTGTCGACAGCTCCTGCTTACAACGATGAGGCATTAAAGGCTTCCGCCTTAAAATTTGATGTTTGTGCAGATTGGCCCAAGAGATTCCAGACTGCAATGAGCAACTAATTTTTCGAGGGTAATTCACCAACGCCGAGGTGGTGGTCAGCGTAAAAACTGCTGCGATGCGAGCAAATTTCCGGCTATAGCCGCTTAGCAGCCGCCATCGCTGCGTGGAAGATCTCTTGGTCTGCTTAATTTACCACCAACTTCGGTGCAGAAGTCGTGGCTGCTGTCACGAGAATCTTAAGATTATTGGGAAATTACGCTGTCGGTTAACTGCTGGGAGGAAGAGCTCTTTTATTATATCCAGTAACCACTTCCAACGTGCCATCCTCAGTGGCTTCGATAGAAGAAGGCTAATTTATTCCGACAAGTAGGAAGTAGCCACGTTCCATTTTGCGGTCGCTTGTTGCTCTGGAGGGAGGCACCGTTCAGGTAAGTCATCAGCTTGCGCATCCGCTCTTCATCTTTGTTGAAGCACAGAGAGCAGACTTTCGCATAACATAGCTGCTTTGTCTTTGGCGGCGCGGACGTCACACACATCGATATAAGTTACTCTGAGGAGCGACTGCTTGGTGAGAAAGCCTCTGTGCAGTGATACCGACTGGGCAGAGGTTGAACTGAGCGGCGTGACGTTTCTTACGGCTGCATGCGCCATAGTTTCGAGGGTGCGGCGAACCTGAATTTTCCTTGGGCCGAACCAGTCTTCGCATATTTGTGCTATAATTACGGCTCTCCTACTCGCTTCTATGTTGTGCTTTCCTATGGCTGTCATGCAAGAAGAGGCAAACAAAACGGGTTCACGGAGTATGCCCACCATTGACTGCCACCTTCACATTTGCTCAGAGCGCTCATAAACTGTCTATATCGGACTTGAAACAGCTAAGCGTCGAAAAAGACATAGGAAGCTGTGTAACAACTGACACCGTACGGCTACTGATGAGTTCGCATTAAGACAAGAATGACACGATGTTGGCTATAGGCAGCGGTAGGCGCTGGCGGAAACTGGATTTCTGCGTTTAACATCAACAGTATGCATCATGCCTCCACTGGAATGTTCTTTCAACTGTGCACCATACCTGGCATTAAGAAGCGCAGCAAATGCACTAACCTATCTATTATCTGATAAGATGCTTGAATCCTATGTAGTTAAGAAACTACAGCAACTTGGAAATATCTGCACGGACTCCAAAGCTATCATACTTCTCAGTAATTGGGATATGCGGACTATTGTAAATGAATACACTCTGACACCACTTCCCGCGCGAAACGTTTTATTCTGAAGGCACTATGTCCAGTCTATGAGTGTCATCGTGTATATCATTTAGCATGCATCGATAACGTGCCTACAGGGAGATCATTGACCGCCACACCAGGTTTCGCGCGCCACTACGTCGAAAAGAACGCCATTTACGACATCCCGCGCGCTTTTAGATACTATGATGCAAATTGTTTTGCGTGATGACTAATCCATAAGGTTTGTTTCACGCATTTCAGTGATTAGTTATCCGACAACTCGGATAATCTCCATAAAAATATCTATTCGGTAAGTAATAGCTATTGGGCTCAAATCATGCTGTGTGTTCATAGATTCGGGTGTTTTCTGTTAACATTCGCGTTGGTCTCCAGATATTGCTAGCAGTGTAAAAGAAGTAGTTTTTCTTTTAATATTGCCCGTAGGCAGACTAAAACGTGAGCTGCATAACTAAAAGTACGTGAATTCAGGACGAAAATCTTAACCAGGTGCGCTAGAGATGTGTACTGTTTAATTAACAAGCTGGTTAGGTGGAGTCTGTGCAATCGGTTATGCGTGTCACATGAACAAAAACCGACCACGGTTATCAGGGTAAACCAAATTGCTTGAAGGCGTCAATGTTCATTCTATGACGTCTCTCGATGGCGCATGTGGACGTTTGGTATTTGACTACTGTTGTACCATCGTTATACTGGAAAAAGATTATGGTTAAGCCTACTACCGTGGGGAGTACGGCTTGTGGAACACAGGAGACCTCTGAAAATCCTCTCAACCGTCGGCCTTACTCAATCGGCACATGCAAGAATCAGCTGGTTTTCATAACCTTTACTCTAATATTGAAATAAAACCGCACCAGTCAACAATGGCACGAAAACATTGCACACACTTCTTGGCATAAGCGAGGCAAAGGAATCCGCTAACGGGAAAAATTTCGTAAAAGGATCCATGCAGTCAAAGATCCTTTACAAAACAGAAAACCTTGTCTCTGACGTCGAGATTCAACCGTGATGGGGAGCCCGACCGCGGCGGTCCAATTTCTATGGAAGTGTAAATCTAGAGGAGCGTGTACTGTGCGACGTCAGTGCACGTTAAAGAACCCCAGGTGGTCGAAATTTCCGGAGACCTTCACTGCGGCGTCCCTCATAGTCTAAGTCGCTGTGGGACGGAAAACACCATCAAACCAAACCAAACTAAAATGGAAAGAAAAATAGTGTTTATTCTAGACAACTTCTTGCTGTGCTTTGAGCGGACCCTATCTACAAGCTGGCAAAATGCTTGTAAAGGTACAAAGATATAGTTGTTATTCTATACCTGTTATGGTCGTATGAGTACATGCAGCGTCCATGGCGTCATTTATCTGCTTCGGGCGGTAACCAGACGCGCATGCGTTGACTAGGACGCCGAGGTGCTGAAGCGCGTAGGGATTATCGGAAAGGCTGAAGCACTTGACGTCGAAGTAGCTCACAGTGTCCTCATAACAGCGAGTGTTTTCGGTGTTGTTCACCGACGACAGCAACGACTCGGCGATATCTTTTTTCTCTCCAGCGATGAACGTTGCGATCTCGGCGACTTTCCTTTCGAGGAAAGCTCTGTTATCCAGAGTCTGCTTGAGCTTACGCCGCAAAGCCTCTTTTGCTATCGGTTCACTGGCCTTCTCAACCTTGTTCGCTAGAATGTTGATCGCCACGTCAGGGTTCGATGGAGAGGCACATGGCAGTTTCCGCCGCAAGAGTGGTTTTGGTTTACTAAAGCCTAGAAACCTGCTGAGTTTAAGCCCTCCCATGCTAAGGTCACCGTACTCCATTACATGACTGTCTTCTGTTTCTCTCTGTACATGTGCGAACAAGGCGCGCAGACTCGTCGCGATTACATCTTTTTCTTCTGCGTGTTCCATCCACTTGACGCTGTATTCGTCACCGAGGGGCACCTCCCTGTAGCTGTCCCAATAGCAGGAGTAAGAGTTCTGGTAATACGTAGCTGACGTGGTGGCGTATACGTTGAGGTTGTTCGGAAGGTGGCGAGCGAACAGGGATCCAGAGAAGCAAGCCTCGATGTAGATGACCATCCTGTTATACCTTCGCTGTCGGCGCATTTTTCTGATCGCATTAATTAGTTGGCTTCTTTTCAAGGCGCCGCCGTTGGGGAAATCGAGGAGGCCGGGCCCTCCATGGCCCGAGAAAAAGATGAAGATGTTGTCGTTGTGTCCACTGGCGATAACCTTGCCGCTGCCTCCCGCCACCTTCGTACCTTCAAGTATTTTAAGAAAGTTTTCCGGGGTCACCAGGTCTCCCGTGTAGTCCTTTGCAACTCCTTCGTAGACGTTCGGTCCTTCAGGGTGGTTGAGTATTACCCCGGGCGTAGGATTCTCGGTGTTGTTGGCGATGTCGTCGTACATCATGACAACGATTCGCTCATCACGCATGCCGCGCTCCCGTAGCAGCTGGTAGGCATGACAGATGTCCGCTTGATGCCGGTAGTTCGCGTAAGTTTTAGATCCAGCCACAAGAATAGCCCACTGTCTTGGTGCATTGCCTTTAGGGTTTGGTTTCGTATTGAAAATATCCACATCCAACTCACGAGCATATGCGACTTCGAACACCAGGAAAGACAGTAAAAATAAAGGCGTCATTGCGATGACTGCTTTCTTGCTGGCGGCCTACACGCGCCGACAATCTTTTGTACGGGGTGTTATGCGATATCTGTGTGACTAGTGAGGGCTTTATCTGTGTGATTGTGCACGGGATGCGATAGAGCCACATAATGGAGTTATCTCCGCGAGCCAAAGCCAAGGGTGACGTTGGGTGGCGGAAGCAATGATCTCGATGGCCGTGCTACTTTCCCGAATTGTGTGATTTGATGCCCGAGCTGCGTAAAAGTTAACTCAAGTTGGAAGTTGAGCTTCTGAATAAGAACAAATTCGTACATTGTTTACGAGAAAACTTTCTGTGTGTTTATTATCTGCGAAAATTTTACAATTGTACTCTTGCTCTTCTATGCGCTGACTGCAGCTTTGTGGAAAGGACGATTTATATTATGTAATAGTATAAGTATTTTAATACCAGTAGTAGCATGTTTATTTGTGCAGAGCAGCGATAGCATCGGTTGTAGGAGGGCGGAAAAATGGCTATGGCGCCTCAAAAATGCTACTGGTCCTGTACTGTTGACAAAATGCAGTTATATCTCAGCAGCACAAATATATTGCGCATAGATAACAAGAATGGGTAAAAATTTACTCTAATTACGGAATTTTGACAATGCAGGTAAATTTTGCAATACCTACTACAAAATTCGAAGATATTTTAGAGTGATTCAGTTCGAACCAAAGATTCAATACAGTACAGGATGAGTGCCACAGAATGCAAGATTATTAGAAAGGGAGGAGGAGGAAGCTATTTGTAAAGGGTGTCTGGGAAACTGGTCTACATGGGCGAGGTCCTGAGTACAGAGCTCCGATAGCTTCTGCTGCCCTATGGGCGCGCGCAATCGGCCTCTGTTGACCACCCAGGCTAGAGCTTGTAAGAGCAGTTCCCCGTGAGGAGGTAGTGTAGTTTGGTTGCCGGGATGAGGTTTCCGGATCGGTTTAGGGAGCTCTCACATGCAGTGGTATAGAATGGGTTGGGCGCTTTTGTAGGACAGTTCAACACAAATACAGGATGCCAACCGATATACAACACAAGGATGTATTCCACCGGCGTGTGACAACCGTGCATATCAGTTTTCGTACGAAACTCCTGATATTGTTGTAATAATTTCAATGTGGTCTCTTACTGTGCCTATACTGGCTGCGAAAGTGCATCTTTTATTTTTTTTTATGAATGTGAACCATTCGGTGTGCAACTGTTATGCTTTCCATAATTAGTTCTTGGTCTTGGTGCGGGTCTTTTATTATGTCGTAATAGATACGCATTTATCATGCCTTTTGAAGACTGTATTTTTGGGAAATATAATAGGTGACATAGATTGTAGTAGTAAAGATGGTCGCCCAACAACTTTCTCTATACTAGAAAGAGGAAATTGGTCGAACTTAAACTCTGCATGATAGTTTTGAAAGCAACTAAATATTTCTTTCTGAAATATTAGCAACTAATTATAATTCACATTCGTTCTTTCCTGCATCATTATGTCATAGCAGAGTTTTGAATAGAACATTGAACCAGGCAACTCCAGCAAATGTAAGAGAGTGTTGTGGATAAGCAGAACCTAGGTCGCTTTGCAACGTCCAGCAAAGGTTCAGGCCAAGTGTTCGGGCTGCGAGCGAGCTTAACACCTCTAGATCGCCGTCGGCTTTCACCCACACAGTTCACCAGAGTGACCCAACGCGGCTGCTACACTACAGGTAGAAAAGTTTGTTTAGTCGTAGCGGAATGAAATGGGTTACTTTGTATAAAGAATGCGCGGTTTCTAGCCGGTCTTTCTTTATAAGGTTCACATGTGGCGCCGTGATAATTATTCTTAAAACCACACGCGAAGAAACTTTTGTTCTTTAGCCAGCGTCAATCACTTCGCCAACCAAACTTCGTCTCCAGTGACTAAAAGTCGTCGTCACAGCCGAAAAGGGGAAAAATTGGTCAGAGTGCAGAGGAAACTATGTTTCAAGCCACTTTATTCCGGGACCCAGAACCAAGTCCCCGCAGACAAGCACCAAGTTGTTGCTTATAACACCTCTTTGCTTGTATTCCTTTCTTCGTACATCTACGGGACTTCGGGTGAGAAATTTGAACAACGCAGAAATGGCATCCGAAGAATCTACACTGAACAGTGCCCTGTTTCAATGTTGACTGACCATTGAATTTCCTTCGAGCGCGTGATTGTGGTAGGCGTTCCATCAAATTTTAAGAGCGTTCATCTCGAATCATGGCTCATTCAAGACACAAAATTGAACGTGAGTAGGTGCCCACTTATCTGCAATGCGCCTGCGTAAATGATCTTCGCAAGGTGACCACAAATAAGAAGCGAGGTCTGCTTCCTGATGCGTGCTGACCATTCAGTCCCCCTGAAGAGTGCACTGATCTGGTTCCTGAACGTCCGCATTTCGTTTTAGCAGCCCTTGATTTGTGCCATTTTCGCTCCTATACTCTTATCGCTGTATTTCGGATGCTGCTAGAGATGTCACACATTATAAATGTCATGCAGTCATCACAGATAATGTTGTTTAGGAGAACTTGTGACGCAACGCAAATATCGGCTTGATTGCCGATAATTCTCGTAGACTATAAATACTAAATGAAACGTCTGTTGCCTCGAGCGGGGTTGGACCCTGCTGAAAAAAAGTTCTATGATGCAATAACCTCATAGATCATTCATCATAGAATATCATACAATCTGTATGATATATCATACAATTCGTATGATATTCTATGACATCTCTACGATGACTGTATGATTTTACAGGAATCTATGACATTTAAATGAAAATTTTATATGATTTGCATGATAAGTCTATGATTTTGGGTGGAAAAAAAGTCTATGATATTTCCATGATAAACTGTATGAGTTTATTGTATCATAGAACTTTTTTCAGCAGGGGAACGTGGCCGCGGCAGCGGGAACGATCAGCTGTTGACGCCACATAAGTAAGAAAGAGCATCGACAATCCCATTGTTGCTGCCACGGCCTTATAAAAATGTTTTATTGACAGTCTATAGACTACTTATGGATTCTATTGCCTTGCTATAAATATTCTTTTTGTCTATTCATAGTCTATAGACTGCTTATAGACAAAAGTCTACCAAACTGATATATTTCTTCCAGGTTGTTCGTTAACCAGCGCTGTGGCGATGTATTATCACTCGTACTACTTGTGAACTCATTTAGTTTTCTCTTAGTATGTTGTGTATCCTTGCTGACATGTTTCCCAATATCTCCTTTGCATGTGTTATTGTATGTAGTAATATCCCCCTAAATAATGCCTCATGGGCGCTGTAGGTACTTGCAACAAATAAATAAAAATAAATAAAATATGTGGCCATAAATTTATAGATTGTCTGTAGACTGTCTATAGTATTTGTATTGCCTATATACTGTTCTTAAGGATCTGTCTATAAAGGTTCAATAAACTTTATACACAAAAGTCTATGGACAGTCTATATAGACTGAAAAATTTTCTTAAGGGCGCCTTGTTGCTTTTGGACACGGAGAGCCCTTTAAAACATAGCCGTTAAGCAACGGAAGGCACTATTTCTACAGTGTACCACAAAGCCTTTGCGCATAACGAAAAATAAACTTAAAGCGAATGACTGCAGTTGTCTGCTGTAGTGTGTTTATCTTAGGCCACAGTTCTTAAAGTAGTGTGAACACTTATTTGCTATGTCCGACTTCTAGGTAATGTTTTCAGTAATAAAAAAGTATTCTCATACACCGACTCCTTTTACCAATAGAATCGACTACGCCACCTTTAGATATGCGCAATACATGAGCGTTCTGCTGTGGTCTAAGTTAAGGAAGCGAGATGTATATTTTGCACTCTGTGTCTGCGGACGAGCTCTGCCAATGGTATCCTTTACGCGGACAAATATTATATTTCCTGTAGGCTCACTAACATTTTGGCTCCAAGAATGAAGTTAATGCGCCCATCTCACGATTGGTGTTCAGAATGAGACGTTCAAGGTTCTATCACTAAATAGCTGATAGTGCACGAAAGCAGTTTCGTGATGCAACCAGGCGGAAGGCATGTGACAGAAATCGTCAGTTTCGCAATTTTTTAAACTCTGTAATGAACTTTTTAATCACTTCAGTTAGCTTGCTTCTTTTTATTGAAAGCTGTTCAGACGTTTCATGCTTATAATGTTCACTTTTGTAGTACTGTCGTGGTAGGTTTGTCTTACAAGATCTTGAAGTTCAAATTTCCTACTTAATCCGCTTAATTACTTGCACAATGCGCTGGCATTACGAGCAAGGCTCCTTCCTAAAAGGACGCAGCTGTTAAATTGAAGTTTTTTAGATTAGGCTACCTGAATTAAAAAGAGGTCACTCTTTATTGCCACTTTTTGTCTTCGCGCATGAGACTTCAATCATTTATGAGCTTTGCATTCGTCGTAACCGCCTTCAATACATCCTCAGGAAGGTTTTAATCTAAACACTTCCTGGTGAATATGTGTTAACCCTGACGTGTAACGGAATTTACCAGCTGTACCTGTCCAGGTATAAGTCAGCGTCTACATTTCCAGTGTAAACATGCATATAACTGAATAGACGTCAAAGTTTATAAAGAATCTACGTAATTTGGGCCTTCGTGATCACATTATATCCTCTCGCCTTGGGTCCGCGTTTGTGCAAAATTTGCGGACAAAATTGCTATTCGCTATCCAGTCGTTGTTAACTGGAGAAATTTTGAAGGGCAAATTATCAGCCGTTGCTTTAATAACCAGCAACTTACAGGAGAGGACAGATGTAAACGAAGCGCGCCTTCGGATATAAGTCAAATTTACGCTTTCCTATTAAAGACCGGGAGGTACCGACTCTCCATGCTGGTAGTGGTCACTGGTGCAATTTCTCGCTGTCATAAAGTGTGGTATCATGCCTGCCAACAAGTGTAGTGACGCATCGCTTAACCGCTGCACCACTGCGCCAGGAGAGGTATGAGGGCTCCCAGAGATCTGTGAATGTAAAGTATGCAATGACATTCTGTATATATGGGAATTAACTGATTACGCTTGCCCTTAAGGCGTCATACCCTTAAGGCGGAGCTTAAGTGTCACACCCCCCATTCCTAGGAAAGAAAACCTTGCGTCACCTGCTTAATCTCTGTGCTTTTTCTTTTCTTTTGTCTCTAGCTAGTTCACGTTTTCGGAGGTGACCTCCCTTATGAGGCGCTGATTTCTAGACTACAAAAAAAACGTATAAAATGGCCGTTAGTTCTGTTCACTGTCTTCTTGGCGTCGCTTCTTGCAATTTTGCGGTGTAGGAAAATGGTTATGGACAGACAAATACCCGACATCTATACATTAGTGAAACCTCGACAGTTTCTTACTTTGCAGTAGCTGCTGTGACGGGCGGCGCACCGAGCTTCGAGGTAGAAAGTGCAGCGCACACTAGACGACGTTACTCGCTGAGGCCTTTGCCAATGCTCATGTTCGCCACGTGTTAGCAAATATGATCGAGCTGCCACACTTTGTATTCTTTTGTAGCGATAGCTACACTACGCCAGTTGCTTCGCGAGGTCAGCGTGGCTGCGCGCTGAGCCGTGGCACCACTGCTCCGCCAGGGTTGCGCATGCGCGGAGTGACGTCATTGTCCGCAGCTGGTGTGCGCGCCGCGCGCCTAATTAATCAAGGATTTCGAACCTTCAGCGTGGCTGGTCACGTGGTGGGTCACGTGGTGCGGAGCAGCTGCCGGAGTCGACGAAAGTGAGTGGGGATGTGGAGAGGGGGAGGTGAGAGGGGGGAGAGTGAATCCATGTCTAAAGACGAAGATGAGGAAAGAACGCCCAGCGAAACGGAGCGGCGAAAGACTGACTTTGCAATTCGACTGAGCGAGCTCCACTCGGCCAGCTGTAGCTATCTCGTCACTCCAGGTCTAACCAGAGCTAAACCGCAGCCAAATTGTTTCTATACTTTCTTATCTGTTTTCTCGCGATTGCTGAGGCACTCATTTGTAAACGGAGCTTTCGAGCAACATTACTTTCACTGACTGCACAGGCGGCTGCTGCCAGTGGCAAATGGTTAATGGAATAGAATGGAAAGAGAATCCATCCACTCAAGCGCAGCCAAACGGCTACAAAGGAAAGCTATACAGCTTTCTCAGAAACTTCGCAGTTAAAGAAAAATTCGTCCTAGTCCGGGGTTCGAACCCGGGACCACCGCTTCACCGGAGCAATCGCTCTACCAATTGAGCTAACCGGGACGGCAAGCTTATAGCTTAGCCAATGAGTAATTACTCCCTTATTACAAATCTACTCCACCTTGGGGGATTCCCCTAAACATTTGACTAAAGAGAATCCACAAAAACTGTCACCTCTAAGAGACCGTCACAGCCCTCCTTAGCATTTAGCAGCACTAATCTTTCAGCGAGAATGAAAGAATGCTGGGGCAAGCTTTCCTAAACTTTTTATACAGGCGTTTCACCAGAAAGTAGTAGCAAGATGCTTTTGTTTCCGAAACTGATCTGCCGATTAGGGAGCGTTCGCTCTCAACATTTTGCTGAGATAGTAGCGAGGATTTTAGTTTTGAAAACAAAGGTGTATAATTAGACAGTTCTTTACAGCTAGCACTTAACGCATTACCTTCGGAGGTTACAATGTAAAAAAGCCATGGGAATATGTTAAAAACAAATACTGACTAGCTGTCCTATGCACGTAGTTGCCGGACATGAAACAATCACCGATGATGAAGTTCGACAAAACCTAAGCTACGTCGTGGACTATTGAAGTTGGCTTGTATCAGTGGGCGGCACGCGTTTCAATTTCAAAAAGAATGCCCTCAGAGAAAGCGGAGCTTTTATAAAGTATAAAACGCACAAACAATTAACAGTAAACAGGTGTCACCATCACCGGATGACTTACAAACAAAATGATTGCGTCGGCATTGATTTTCGGGCATGGATCCCAGATGCTGCTCTACGCCACAATTCACTACAAAACAGTGGCAACCAGTTTATTTCGAGGCAGGATTCACAATTTTTAATAGAATGCGGAAACATTTCTAATTCTCAAGCATAAGGTCTCCAAGACTGGGGGAATCGGCAGGTTCTTGCAATGGTCTGCGAATCCGGCATTCATTCTCGTTATCGTAGGCCGCGGCCTATAACTGTCGTGCCACTCATGAACCGAGATCTTGCTCTAGTTTGTTCGCCGTGAGCGGCAGTAACAGAAGGTAACCTTCCGAGCCGCATGAAATGACGTTTATACACGTAATGTTGGGCAAAAGTGGCGATCTAGCGCCGCTAAGGGATTACGTGATTCCTCTTGCTTTCACATCAGAGAGTGCTGGAAACAGTTTCTCTGTTTTAAAATGCACAGATCGCATACTGTGTTGAGCTTTCCCCACTCCAGAGTTTCTGCATTGTACAGCGTCCATTTATTTCCATCAAAGATGGGGGAGGCGAGGCAAAAAGCTGTGATAGCAGCTTGACAAGTCCTCGTCAAGCTTGTGGTCATACTGTCATCGTTTTAACACCAGCACATTTTTACGCTTTCGTCACGATGGCTTATCATTGGTTTGGTTTGGTTTGGTTTGGTTTATGGAGTTTTAATGTCCCAAAACGACTCAGGCTGTGAGAGACGCCGTAGTGAAGGGCTCCGAAAATGTCAATGTTTCGATGCCAGACGTACATTTCAGAGCTTGGTCCAAGCTCCAGTTTCTATCTGGAAGATGTGAAGCTGAAAAAGCATGGTCATTTACGCTTTGAATTGGCAAAAAAGAAACAGATTTACGCTGTCGCGTGCGTCGGGAGCTAGGGTTATTTCGTGGAGTCGTCGCTAAGCTGCTTAATAAGTAGCAGCCGATCTTGAAAGCGCTATATGCAACACACCTCCACAGATTAAGGATTCAAATATTGCGCTGTGTCGTCCAAGTCGTCCGTAAGGTCTATTATACGCGTTCCGCCCTCACTAATGGTGACTTTCAAACGCAGAGTTGGAGCACTTCGGGAGCAACGTTTTCTGCTCTTTTCGGAGCAACTCCGCCGAAATTGACGGAGTCGACCGGAAGTTTGCGTGACGTTCTTTGTCAGCGGCGCTAGCGGCGCCCTCCATTTCCGGTGGCTTGTCGCGTCCTCCGCGACGGCTTCGCGCTCCGTAGCAGACGATCAGCATCTCCCGCCGGTATGGACTCAACAGTACATATGTGCAGACATGGCTGACAGCACAGCGTAAACTTCAGGCGTCACCTCCATCTCAAACGGTAGCGGGAGTAATCTTCACCTCTTGCAGTTACGCTCGAAAAGCAGACGACGCGCACGCGAAAAGCGCGGGCAAGCGCAAGGAATGACGGGTACTTCCTCAAGCAGTTCGCGAGCGCCACCTACATGCTCTGGCCAGAGCAAGTGTACTCCAATCCCAATTTCAGGTCGCGCGCTCTCCGCCAGATTCAGGCGCTCTGTCACAGAGCGTGCAGACCGCTCCGGGCCTGCGATTGGAATTCACCATAAACTATATGAAGGGAGCATTCGAGCGGCCCCACAGCCGCCGACAAAAATCGAAAACAACTACCCCGCATTTGATTTTCACGCATCAGTATGACTCTTTCTTCTGCACAGCTCCACACCAGCTGTGTAGAAATTTTATTTTTGTCAGCGTTTAGTGACCTTCTAACTACTTACCTAAGACTACTGGCGCAGAAACTTCAGTGACGACACCAATTTATGCGCTGAATGATTGATGAAAGTTGGTCGCTAGTACGTTTCAGCGGCGAATAAAACTCACCGTGCCATCTGCAAGGAACAGCTTGTTCACCAGGTGACTTGCTTTATCGCCGAAAAAGTTTATTTACTGCCCCTTATGGACTGTAGCCATGGCCACGAAAGATATTAATACGAAAACTGAACGACCTGAGACGCAGTACAAAGCAGGAGAGCGACACTTGTTACACCCCGTTCAATTTCATGTAGGCGCTGCCAAGAGATGGCGCCACGGTATATCCTAATGCCTAATACTGACTCCGTTCTCTGTACGGCGCACCTCATTGTGGAGATCGCTGTAGCGTCATTTTACAGGTAAACCTTTGAACTTGACGAGTTTCTGTCACTAGGTTTTTATTTTTCGCATAAGCATTCGTTTTGTACGAATATTCGTACTAGCAGCGAATGATCACACAAATATTCGATTCGTATTCGATTCAGTTATTTCGCAATTCAATTCGTATTCGATTCGGTTTATATCCTCACACTTCGTATCCAATTCAGTACCGAAACTGAGCAATTCGCATTGGATTCGGTTTCGAAAAGTTTTAATCGCACACCCCTAGATATTGCAACAGAAATACTACCCTCCGGAACAAAGATCCTAGATAGAGGGTCTCTCATAACGCCAAGTATAAAATTAATTTTTATTCAGCATTTAATGAGCACTCAGAATAGGGAACTCAGTTCGTTTCACACAATAGGAAAAAAGTATGAAAAGCAAAATCATGTAAAAGGAATCAGAGGTTGAACCACCTTTCAGGACATAGAGCACCCTTTTGCATTGAACAACGCAGGTGGGGTGTCGAAACGGCCGACTTTGATTCTTGTCCTCGATCTGTTGTGGTCGTAAACTTCAAAAAGAAGAAAATTATACAAATGTCCTCTGCCTAAACTATTCCTCTTATGGCGGGGTGAGTGCAGGCGGAATCCATGGCTGAAGTGATATCCCTCATTCGGTACCCGGACTCGCATGCGTTGACCAAGAAGCGGAGGTGGTGCAGCGCGTAGGGATTGGCGGAAATACTGAAGCACTTGACTTCGAAATGGCGCAGAGCGGCTTCGTAGCAGTCGAAGTTTACTATATCTTTTTCGGAAGTAAGGAGCAACTGAGCTTTGTCTCGTTTCTCTCCAGCGATGAATGTCGCGATCTCGGCAATTTTTCTCTCTAGGAAAGCCCTGTTCTCCAACATTTGTTTGCGCTTTCGCTGCAGAGGTTCCTTTACGGCCGCATCTGCAGCGTTTTTGATATTGTCATCTAGTATACCGATTGGCACATCCCGGTTAGAAATAGGTTCGCATTGCCCCATCGTAAGCATATCTTTTCGCGTCCTCTTGCTGCCTTGAAACCATCTGAGGTAAAGCTTTCCTATGCTGGGGTCCCCGTATTGCTTGACCTCACTTTTCTTCGTTTTTGCCTTGACGACTGAGTACTGCTCATTAAGAGTCGCAATCATTTCGCTGTTTTCCGAGTGTTCCATCCAATTAACGCTGTAGACATCGCCCAGGGGTACCTTTCTGTAATTGTCTACGCAGGTGGACCAGGAAGGCTGGGAGGCGTTAGCTGCTGTAGTGGCGTAGACGTTGAGGTCTTCAGGAAGGAGGCCTTGAAACATCGATCCAGAGCGACAAGCCTCCACGTAGATCACCATCCTGGCGTACCTGTTCTTCTCGTGCATGTTTCTTATCACACCAATCAGTCTGTTTGCGAACAACTTGTCCTCTTTGTCGGGAAATTTCAGAAAACCGGAACTCCCGTGGCCCGAGAAGAATACAAAGATGTGGTCGTTGGGGCCGCTGTTGATCACTTTGCCGCTACCACCGCCAGGGTTCTGGCCCTGAAGCACCTGAAGGAAGTTTTCCGAGGTTACTCTCTCTCCGGTGTAGTCTTTGGGAACTCCATCGTAGACGTTAGGTCCGTCACGGTGCTGGACTAAGACTCCTTTTGTTGGGTTCTCTTCGTTCTCTGCTATATCGTCGTACATCATGACTACGATCTGCTTTGCAGGAACACCGCGGCTGTTCAGAACCTGGAACGCATGGCAGACGTCCGCCTGGTGCCGGTAGTTTTTGTATCCCTTAGATCCGGCCACAAGAACAGCCCAGATTCTTGTTTCAGCGTTCGGAGCACTTTTAGTAGGACTGGATTCGGCCGGCAAAGCAGCGGCGGTCAGCAGCAGTGCCAATATAGGCAGAACGAAGAGCAGTGGCGGTGCCATGATTGCCTTCCTTTGTGATCGCTCCAACATTCGCAGTTCCCTTTTAAAGGCACCTCCGTGGCCTTTTGCAAAAGAGAACAATATCGCGGCAAAGTGTGAGGGCCTCTAGCCTTGTGATAACGCACGTGACGCTACATTGTGCCACATTTTCTGTGAAAGAACGTAGCTATCTCCTATAATACAATGCTGAAGTCCAGTAGTGAGAAGCGAGAACAATAGTACCGATCTGCTGATTATTTTTCTCCGTTTTGTAAGCAGAGCCAGCATGCGCCCCCTAAAATGAGTATGCTGGTTTCCTGAGCAAGAATGGTGCTTATGATGGATTTTTAACGCGCAAGGGGTAGTTTTAGTCAAACAGCGCCATGACACAAGGTAGTGGTCATTACACAAGGTGGGAGAAAAGGCCCACTGTCCCAAGCATGTCGCCCCAGATAAACCGAGCGCCACGCCAGGGAAAAGCTCGTTCCCACTGCATCATTGCTAAATACACGGCGGCACTGGGGGATCGCATCCCGCACCTCTCGCATATGAAGCGGGAGCTCAGACCACTAGACCAGCGCTGCAGCAACCGTTCAAGACAGGCGGAGAAAAGTTCAATATTTGCGTTCTTAGTACGCGCAATATTTTCTGATTCATTCTTTATCACCGAAAATCTTGAATCTTGCTAATGGTGTCCTTGGCGGTTGGTTGGTTCGTTGGTAAACATTTATTAAAACAGTCAAAGGGTCGAAGCCCCAGATCTAGGGGTCGGCCAAGACTCCTTGGAGTCTGGCAGCCTCTAGAGCGAGACCGATGAGCGCTCGTTGGTCGTCCAGGGTAGAGTTGCGTAGACGAGCCTCCCAGGTATGTTTTGTGGGTGTTGGCATGTGTTGTCGTGGACAAGTCCAGACCACATGAAGGAGGTCTGCTGGGATATTGCAGTGTTTACTCATCGGCATATACCGTTCAGGAAATATATTATGGAATTTCCTGAACGGTATATGCCGATGAGTAAACACTGCAATATCCCAGAAGACCTGCATTTGCCCTGTTTTCAGCCAACAAAACGTGACTGGAGTCACGCAGCAGTGCTTGTACGTTGATACCTCTATTGCAGTTCTTATTCGTTTTGTATTTGCCTTCCTGTCACTGATAATGGGTTTCTACTTTCTGCTGGGTTCTGAGCCTGCGCAAGAAAATGCCGTTTTCTAGGAGGCTGTGGCTGCAAGAAGAAAAGCGTTCTGTTGTTGTCGGATTCCACAGGGCGTGCTCCGTCCATCTTCTCATCTGGAACGTGCTCTAGTAGCAGACACAATGCGGTCATTTTTTTTGCGTTTCGCTGTTTTCCATTCACCACCGCTGCTGCCGACATTTGGTCTCCCGTCTTCGTGTTCAGCAGCCGAACGGGTATCCATAAAGGAGGATGGTTTATCTTGGTTAATTGGGTTTTTACGTCCCAAAGCAACTCAAGCATTGATGGACCCCGTAGTGAAGGGCAGGTGAAAGAACCACCTGGGGTTCTTTCACCTGCACTGACATCGCACAGTACACGGGCTTCTAGAACTTCGCCTCCATCGAAATTCGACCCCCGCGGCCGGGATCGAACTCGCCACTTTTGGGTCAGAAGCCGAGCGCCATAACCACTGAGCCACGCGACGGACCAATCGAGGCTTAAATTGGATAGTTACAGCGTAGATTAATGCTTCTTTGTAATTATTTTCTGTGCCAGTTGGCAACCTTGACCCTTTCTGACTATTCCAAATTTCCTTCCAGCACCTATTATTCACTCCTCCCCTGGCCTCATTTCAAAAGCAACTCGTAGCTACACATTCACAGAAAGATCAGGTAACAATGTCATTACCTTGTAGTTATTTTCTGTGCCAGTTGGCAACCTTGACCCTTTCTGACTATTCCAAATTTCTTTCAAGCACCTATTGTTCACTCTTCCCCTGGCCTTATTTCAAAAGCAACTCGCAGCTACAAAGGCACAGAAAGATCTGGTAACAAGGTCATTATCATGAGAGCTACTACTAAAAGGGTACGGGCCTGCAATCCCGGCGTCGCTTATCGCGCGAACAAAGGTTCTATTGCAGACATATTGCACTTCGCCTGAGGAAAGATATGTGAGCGGTGATTTTGAAAGCTGGGGCAATTCTTTTCAGGCTACATCTTTCTGCCTGATGGAATGGTCACGATAAAACTTAATCACTCAACAACCCTCTCTGAAATCGTATAAGCGGCAATGAGGAACCTACAGAAAATGTTCCATTCTAATCAATAGCTTCCAGACTACGCCCACTGGTGGACAAAGGCCTCTGCAATGCCTCTTCAATTAAGCCTGTCCTGTGCCAAATGCGGCAAGCTAATCCCCACAAACTTCTTAATCTCATCTGCCCATCTAACTAAGAATCTTCTAAATATTCTAAAACTTCTAAATCTCCTACGGCCGTCTAAGAAAACGAACAATTTATCTGGCTCGTACAAAAATGGCGAGAGATAACGCCAAGGACTTGAGACGTGCAACACAGATACTTCACACCAGTTCTTTTTTATTCGGTACTCTCCTGGTGGCATTGTCCGCTTCTCATGTGAGTGATGTGGAGGGCGAGATATGCTTTCTAGAGATCATGTGTCCAACGAAGCTGCAAGATTTCTTTAAAATATATGAAGCATGACTTGAACGTCAGGCAAGTCACGCAGCTCAACTGAAGATCGTGCAAGAGAAGGGATTTTGGTTTTGGAAGTTCTGATTATTTTTGCTGTGTTACTGTGCAATATGGGCCACTGCACTCGGAGCACTGAAAGTCTTTCTTTGTAGAAATGTGCACAGCGCAAGTCGTGTTACAGTTCCCTCAGAAAGTAAGGTGTTGAGCATTCCTAGTTGAGAGAGAGAGAATTATTTGTTTTATTCAATACATAAACCACACGTGAAAATCTGGTGGGCACATAGCCAAAGCTAGTTTGGGCCCATAGTCCCGCACGCTTCACAGCACAGTGATATATCAGAAATCCAAACAGTGCAAATGCATGCGAGTGATAACAAGAAAAATATTTTTAAAAATCAAGCAAAATAAGAAACACTGCTTGTAGCTACTACATGGTACTAAGAAAATATTTTTTTAGAGAGTATTCGAAGTTGCTAGATGTTTTGACGTCTAGCGGGATGTGATTCCAAATTTTAGCGCCGGAGAACGGCGGCCATCGCTGGCCTTAAAGGTTTTGTGTTAAAGGGAGATTAAAGCTTAGATTGCTTTGAATTCCTGGTGTTGCGGGTAAGCATAGTAAAAATATGGATTGTGAGTGGGTGGCTGTTGGATACAGTGTTGTAGACTGTTTCTGACACATTAACCTGAAACACAAGCATGTATTGAAGTATTTTAATTTCGCAATAAACTACACGGCTCCCCTATTTGTTGGAGAATGTCATGATGCGTAACACACTTTATTTAAGGCGTATATAGAAAATGGCGTAGTAAATGATTTTAACAGGAAATATATCAAAGTGCGCTCAGCTTCGAAGTAGAGCATAACATTATGATGCTACAGGATAGATAAGCGGGCGAGTTGGTGATACATTATGCAAAAAAACAGCGCGAACAAACGAAGCGAAAGCAAGATTGTGTGTTAGCAAACCATCCCTGCACCTGCGTGTCTGTGAGGTTGCATATCTGGACATCACATAGTAACACATGCGTTCTGTTTTTGGTGTTTTTTTTGTTTTCTGTTTCCTTTTATAAGCGTGTTTCCTGTGATTAAACTTTAGTTGAGAGTCAGCGCTTGTTCCTGTGTATTCTTCGTCTCGTCCCCGTTTGTTCGCGCTGTTTTTTTGCATTATGATGCTAACTTAGAACATACATGCTCAATGTGTGGTTTCCAGTTCAGGCTATAGTCCAACTCTACGCCTAGATATTTTATTCTGTTAACTCTTCCCTGCTGGCAGTTTATATAGTTTTTAGTAAATCGTAGTCAGTATGCTGATAGGCAGAGAGAAACACTATGCACTTTGTTTTTAAGGTGTTCATTGTTAAGCAATTTGTTCTTAACCACGCTGACAGGTTTATTAGCTCTTTGTTCAGGATGATGCCGATATGTTCTAATTTTTTTCAGAAAAAAACGAGTGCAGTATTTTCTGCACACATCATAGTTTTAGATGCCGCGTAGTCGAGAGTAACTCATTATCTTAAAGATAAAACAAAACTGGCCTAACACAAAACCCTGAGGTATTTTTGTTAAAACTGCAATGCGTTGGGATGAAAGTTCTTTTATAGGGACGGTTTGTTCAGGGTTCTCTAAATAGCTAGTGCAAACCCCGATAGTTTTTCCTCTAAACCCATGCTGCTACAATTTGCCTACTAAAACTGAATGCGCTATGGTATCGAAAGCCTTCTTAAGATCCAAAAATATAATGGCTGCTATATCATCCTTGCGTAATGAAGAGCAAATAGATTGCGTTAGTTGTGTTACCGCAGGCGGCGCTGATCTTTGGGGCCTGAAGGCATGGTACGAACCTGTAATTATACTATTTTCATGCCGGCATTTTTGTCGTCGCACTGATATTTTTCAAATACGGCATTGACAATGCTTAACATCGATATTTGTCGGCAACCGCATAAGTCGTTTTGGTCACTATATATATAAATGGGAGTAACTTTTGCAAATGTTAAAATATCCGGGTATTCAACCTGTTGCGTAGCGAATTTGAACAATTCCATCATTATCGGCGCCAGAACGTCAACACTCTCCTTGAGAACCTTTATGCTTCATCGGATCCTGGAGCTTTCGCACTGGCCAAGCTAGAAACTGTTGTGGTGATTTCCAAAGTATCTGTGGCATCAAGCTCAAAATCGCATTCTGCTGTGTCAGTACTTGAGACGCCTCTATCTAGGGCCACCGGCCTATCTAGTGGCATTCTGATATTCCCGAAGTAGCTATTAAAATTCTCTACTCGATTGCCATCACCCAAATCAGGATCTGTCTAAGCGGGTACACGGCTTGTCTTTGCTCGTGATAAAGTGCCTTGTCTTTGCTCGTGATTAAGTTCTTCATTTCATGTAAGCTGCTCCACTGTAGACGAAACCATAAAGATGCTTGTTTGTTACGCCGCATGGATCTCATGTATTGTTTTTCCCTGATCATACCATTTTGTCATTCTGTGCAACTCGAATATTTCCACGTTGCTGTTGTTGCCAACTAAGCTTTAAGGAGGCGTAAGCTAAAAAAGTGAGAATAGTGCAAAAAGCAGTATCCAGAGAGGTGTGTCGGATCTCGGCGCAGGATTGTGTGCAGTTCGACCCCATCATGGGGGTATGGATGGATGGAAAACTTTATTAAGCAAGCTAGTTTGGACCGTGCAAGGTCTCAGGGCCAGCGCAGAGCCCTCACATTACGCGCATGTGTCCAGCCCACGTAGGGCCATGGCACTGGCACCCCGGTTCACACAGCGGAGTTGCGCGTCCGGGTCCTGCAACGCAAGGAGGGCCTCCCATTCCTCCCATGTACCGACGGTGGGCTGTCCCTGCGGGGGAGGATCGGCAGGGCAGCCGAAGAGGATATGGTCCAGGGTGGCGTGCGATTCTCCGCAGAGAGTGCACTCTGGGGAAACGAAGCGGAAATAGGATAGAAGCTGAGGGATGGGAAGAGTTCGTGTCTCGAGTCGCCTCCCGAGGATTTGTTGGGAGTGGGGTAGGCGGTGGTGAGGAGGGGGTGAGGAGGGGAATAGAGTCGACGGGCAAGGCGTGCTTGTTGAGTTAGTTCTGAGAACGTGTGT
Source organism: Amblyomma mixtum (assembly GCF_055824585.1). Classification (NCBI taxonomy): domain Eukaryota; kingdom Metazoa; phylum Arthropoda; class Arachnida; order Ixodida; family Ixodidae; genus Amblyomma; species Amblyomma mixtum. The sequence continues at coordinate 95,927,528 of NC_143015.1, forward strand.
GCCCGCTCCCTCGATAGTCAAACATAAGCGCCTTGTTACGACAGCGGGCAAATCTTGTGAAATGAATTCGTCACAGCGCTCTCAGCTAACTCACTGCTGAACCTCTGCAGCTCACATTCAGTGCTTAGCAGGTTGAAGCAGCAAATACAGGCTGGGCATAAATTTTAAAGCTGCTCTGTAGAAAAGAGGACAAGAAAAACAGGATGTCAAGTACAGGCGGAACATAGAGAAAAGTGCTTCTGCCAGCTGAGTAATACATGCGTGTGAACTTCTATTCAAATTACGAAAATGGGACATCAGAAAAGTTTCCAATGATAGCGCTTGTTATTCAGAGAGTGCTTATTGCAGACATGCAACACTATCACGCACTGAACACACAAAAGAACATTAAGAAGGTATGGGTTTCATCACAGCAACCGTTGGGCAAAATGATATCGCCTTCAATTATGTTTCATGAAACACACGAAAACTGATGCATGAGTTGGCTTTCTTGTGGATGGGTCTTGTTCAACCGGACTCCACTCGAGACTTCTTTTGTGTTTGAAAGCCTGTAGTGCAACTGCAAATCGTTGTTTACAGTTGATTGCCAGGTATCAAGGAAAACGTGCAAAATTGATTTTTAAGGTTTGTAACACAAGGAAGGTAGTCTGCGTCAGTTTTCCATGACATATCTGCATGAAGTATCACTTCACAAAGGTCTATACGCTGCCACATGGTGCCAGCTTAGAGGGTAATGTGTGGGTATGTGTGGGGATGTCACTAAAATCAGGCATTAATTTTCTGTATACCTTTTCCTTGCTGTGCGAAGCTTACTTCATTTTTAATTTTGGATATATCATAACGAAGAGCTGAAGTCTGTGTAAGATTGATGGAAGGCGCTTAAAGGGCGCTTAAGATCAAAAGTTTAAAACCTGGGCTCACCGGAATGACTCCTGTATAATAAAGGACAGGCTAATTCTGTATACGACGTGTATGCGTAAGTGCATTATTCGTTTCTACTCCTGTAGTTGATTAGATATGAACAGCATGCAAACATTTGACCACATGAGCGCGTTACAAGCGGGCGTTGTCCCGCCAATTTGACATTTTTTTACCGCAGAAGTATAATAGTAAAATGCGGAACTGGTGGGCGCTCAGCTCGCCGATAGTTGTCACTGGTCTGATTGGCGCCAGGACAGGGTTAAACTGGAGAGACGTGGGAGAGGCCGTTGCCCTGCGGTGGGCGTAGTCAGGCTGATGATGACGATGATTGGCGCCAGAACTATCAATACTGATCAATAAAATATTGAAGAGGCTCCTCCATGCCAACGTGGCGCCTCCGTGCGAGCGTGCAACGCATACCTTCTTGCACGCGTATCTGTTTACCCTCCGCGTTGTATGTGGACTTGGCTCCCAGACGCACGCCCTTCGCGGACCTTATTCGGAATAAACGTACCTGTGTTACGGTTTTTGTGTCGACCGGTCATCGCTTCCTAGCAGTCCACGGGATACAAGTGCGTGGTTCATACTGCAAATTCCTTAATCTGCAATCCGACGAGCAGCTGCCCATAGGCGAACGATCGCTCAACTGGCCGTTGCCGCAGTAATGCGCGCGGTTCAAATTTGAGTCATGTGCCCCTGGCCCGTTAAAAACAATTCCGGCGAAAAAAGCCGACAGCCACAGATTGCTCCCCTACGCGCATTTATTGATGGCATTAACTTAGTAGCAGGAGCTTCAAATGCGCTCTGATCACAGCTGTCGCCGTTGTTTGTGCGTGCCGACGTTGCAATATCAAAGGCGAGTACACGCACAAGTGCACCACAGGAGTTCCGCACCTTACGAGTGTTAGCAGGACATATTTGATACTCGTGAAGACGAAACCGTACCACCAGAAGCGGCGGAAATAGTATTGTCGCCGTGAGTTTATCCGGATGCGCAGAAATCAGCAATACATCACATGTTCCGGCGCCGATCGTTACATCATGAAAGTGGCTAATGAAACCATGTGTCACTTTGTTGACCCGCACTGTGGAATGCTGCAGATTTCGTTCGAAAATCGAAAATTGGTTTTGAGGGAAGGAAATGACGTAGTAACTGTCTCACATAGCTCGGTGGACACCTGAACTGCGCCGTAAGGGAAGGTAGGAGTGAAAGAAGAAAGAGAGAAAGAGGTGCCGTAGTGCAGGGCTCCGGAACAATTTCGACCACCCGGGGATATTTAACGTGCACTGACACCGTACAGTGCACGGGCGCCTTTAACGGTCCGCCTCCATCGAAACGCAGCCGCCGAAATGCAAAAGGCGCCCGTGTGCTGGGCAATGTCAGCGCACGTTAAATATCCCCAGGTGATCCTTTGGCTTTTTTCGTTTTCTGCGGCTCCATGAGTGCAGTACTAACGGATTTTTATTTCTCCGTTCCTAGCCTGTGCCACCGGGTGCCCCATATATTGGTTAATTCGCGAATATCTCTATTAATGAGGAATTCCACAGCTTTAGCTCTCGTATGTCCCCTAATCCGTGGTAGCATAATACGTGCCCACCTTTTAGCACTGTACACGCCACATCTGTCCTCCTAACGTCACTAAGCCCTTTGACAGAACAGCGCTGCTAGACTAGCCGCACTGGATAAGGTTCTTGCGTTGAACGTTACCGGGTTCAGTTTCCAATGGCAGCCTGTCCGGAGCCAAAGATCATTAGCCTCCTTTACTGCATCACAGGTCTGACTGCCGCAATGGTCAGTTGCTCCGCAGCTTTATGTTCTTCTTTTGACTTAACAGGATCGCCTTTTAATTCCTCTTTCAGCTTCTGGAAGAGTCTTCAACATGTTTTAAGTGCACTACGCAATTGTGCTCTCTTTAGTACACGAAATAATAAGCGGCTTTTGCGCCTGCAACCATTGCACAGCAATTTGAAAATTGAACGCATCCCACCTTCCCCAATCAAACCAGAAAAAAAATTACAGCACCATTTTGTACTCAATGAAGCGACAAGGCTAAAGAAACCAATATTGTTTATTGTCTTCTCGCACTGCTTTGTGAAGACCACATAAAAGCTGAAAAAAAAAATCGTAAAGGAACCCAAACATATTCATATTAACGTATGCCCCTCATGGTGGGGTGAGTGCAAGCGGAGTTTATGGCATTTAAGATATCTCCCGACCGGTACCCGGACTCGCATGCGTTGACCAACAAACGCAGTTGGTGAAAGGCGTAGGGGTTGTCGTCAAGATTGAAGCACTTGTCGTTGAAGTGGCTCACAGCGTGTTCGTAGCAGTCAAAATTTTTCAAATTTTTCTCGGATGACAGGAGCAACTCTATGTCGTCTTTCTTCTCTCGAGCGATGAACGTTGCAATCTCCTCAATTTTCCTGTTAAGGAAAGCTCTGTTATTCAGTACTTGATTGAGCTTCTCCTGAAAAGATTTCTTTGTGGCCGGGTCGGTGGCCTTCTTCAGTTCGTTCTCGAGAATAGCGATGGGCACGTCACGGTTGGAAGTTGGCCTACATGGCGCTTTCGGAAGAACGATAGGTTTCGAACTCCTGCTGCCTTGAAACTTGCTAAGCGCGATCTTTCCGAGGTCAGTGTCCCCATACATCATGACGTTACTATTTTCAGCTTTCCTTCGCACTACGTTGTACTGGTCATTAAGAGTTGTCCTAATGAGTTCCTTTATATCCGAGTCCTCCATCCACTTGACACTGTACTGGTTGCCCAAGTACGCCCCTCTTCGACTATCCCAGTAGCAGGCATACGACTGCTCCTCGGGATTAGCTGCAGTAGTGACATAGATGTTCAAGCCTTTGGGTAGCAGGCGATGGAAGAGAGATCCAGAGTGGCAAGCCTGAATATACAAGACCATCCTTGAAAACTTTCGCTTTCTTCGCATACTTATGAGGACATCAGTAAGCTCCCTAGCTTCCAAATCAGCGCCAGGGAACCCTAGTGCACCTCTTCGCCCGTGACCTGAGAAGAAGACGAAGACGTGGTCTTCGGGACCGCTGGCGATGACCTTGCCGCTACCACCGTTCACCTTGTTTCCTTGTAGTATTTCAAGAAAGTTATGTGCGCTCACCATGTATTCAGTGTAATCCTTAGGAACTCCACTGTATACGTCCGATCCTTTGGGATGGTTGAGTATCACACCAGGCGTTTTGTTTTCTGTGTTGTTGGCGATGTCGTCGTACATCATGACAACAATGCGCTGGTCAGGGATGCCGTGGTTATGAAGCACATGGTACGCGTGGCAAATGTCCGCTTGATGTCGGTAGTTATCGTAGGTATTAGAGCCAGCCACAAGAAAAGCCCATATCCTGGTTGGAGGACGAGTAAAGTTTTGCATGCGACCGGACTTTGCAGGGAAAGCGACTACGCTGAGCGTAACTGCCAGTAGAGGCAGAAACAAGCGCCGCGACACTACCATCGTTGCTTTCTGGGTGATTCTGTTCTAACACGGGGTGCCGTTTTAAGGAGAAAGGATGAGCAGTAGTGGACAGCTATTGGTACCCAGACGTACCTACGTAACGATAAGACTTGCGCCACATATGAGAGCCCTTTCAGCGAAAGAGAGCTGTTAGCTGCAATGTACCGCTGCGGTAGTCAAACATCCGGTGACCTGAACAATGCTGGAGTTGGCTGATTATGGATCAGAATACAATGAGCGAAGGATAACAGCTATCGGCTTGGCGGCCTTTTGTTGTCCAGCTTCCGTGAAACACAATAGCGTCATCTGCTGATTGTCGTGATCATATCATTTTCCCCTTCTTTAATTAGAACCTACGCAGCAGGCTTAATTTGAGTGCGAGTTAATTTGAAGGAATCAAGCAGTATTTGTTTTTTGTGTATGTCTTCGAGCAGCAGTCGCGGTACGATTATTTACAGTCACAGAGTTTAAAATAATGCTATGCAGTAGCCTCTCTTTGCACATTTTCAATAATAATGATAATGCTGAAAACATATATTTTCCAATAACTCATACGTGTCAGTTCGTACTTACACCTTTAGAGTGTGAAGGTTGGCCTTCTCAGTCTAAGATGAGATACCCTTAACTCAGTGTGGCAAGCTCAACCAGAAACTAGCTAGATAGTGACAAAGACGGATGGTCATTTGCTCCCAGCTTTTGCCGGTCGCAAGCCAGAGAAAGGGTCGGAGTCTAAGGTTCACAACAAAACAAACTTTATACAGCAAGGAGACGATACAGAGGAAATTGTAAACACTAGCACCACATACAAAGTTATCTACAAAACAATGCAACACATTCGAAGTAACACGAGAGAGAAGCTAAAAATTGTAGGAAACACTTAAGCTGTGCCTTAAGGGTATGACACGATAGTGTAATGGACTAATTCACATATATACAGAAGGTCAATCTCTGCATTCATGGATCCCTGGGAGTACTCATGTCTCTTCTGGCGCAGTGGTGCAGCGGTTAAGCGACGCGCCACTATCCTAAGATGGCAGGTGGTCCCAGCGGTGATTCTTATGCGCACCAGGTTGCGTCTCATTACCAGCAAGGGAGGCATGAGCAGGCGTCCAGATTAGGCGAATGCGCCGCGTGGGCTGATAATTTAGCAGAATCCGTGCTGCTTGTGGAGAGATTCTTCCAAACGTGGGTCGTGCAGTCCACCCGCCCTATACTCCGGCAAGGACAGGTTGTTTTCTTACAGAGAAATCCTGCAGCACTACAGGCTTGCAAGACTCAGATTTCCCCCAGCAGATAAAACGCTTTCGAAGCAACAGGCCAAAGCCTGGCGTAAACTTCAAACTAAAACCTATCCAAATCCCCAATTGTGTAGCTTCTATTCGGATGGACTGTACTCAGACAAATGCAAAAATTGTGATGCCAAAGCCGATCTAAATCATATGATCTGGAACTGCCCGCAGTCCCTACCCGCGAGTCGCTTCATTACCGACTCTGATCATTGGGAGGCTCTATTGCTCAGCCCCGACCCGGGGACACAGATCAAGCTCCTCCAGCTGGCTGAAGACGCCGCCGCTGCCCAAGGGATAGCGGCCGCCGTTTAAGCGGGGGGTGACTTCGGGTCGCTCCTCTATATCCGCTGGAAATAAAGTTCCACCACCACCACCAGGTAGCGTCCCGAGCGACCACGACCATTGATTAATTTCAGGCCACGTGACGCCGCAATGTCACGTGGCCTGCCCCACTTTCCTCCTAGGTTTCGCTCTGCGCACAACCTGTCACAGCCATGCCCGTGAATATTGCTCACAACGCCGACAACTCCTACGCCTGATTTTCTGGGTAACTGGGCCTTTAACGCTATAGCATTAAAACACAAATTAGATTTTGCACCGAAAGTCTACTAACACACGAGAAGAAAATGACAAAGAGGCTAGGAGTTAGGGATAATTCTTAGAAAGGTGTGCGGGCCCTCCCAGCGGTGTTAAATAGCTTCAAGTCTATGCTTTTTGCCGACCTCCGAGGCCCAAACCACTTTCTCCCGGTCAGAGTTGTGGAATGCAGTCTTGCACCGACTGCGGTATGAGATTGGAGGTTCAGAGGTTGTTGGTCGTCAGGGTACTCGAATAGGATATGATTGAGGTTTGCTTTAGACTAGAACGGGAATCGTATTCCACCCAGTATTCATCAGAGAGTAGATGTAAGGATTTTGGGAATGTACGCGTTCGAAGTTGCAACCAGGAGGAAACCTGATCTACTTTGGGGAGGAATTTGTGTGAGGGTGGTTATTTGAGTCGATCGTTTCTATAGGGGACAGTGATTTCGTAGTAGATTACCAGGCCCTCCTGAACCTGGGACTCTGGTCGCTCTCTGCCCGGCTGACGAATCCTCCGGCACATTCAATAGCTGCCGTGTTCCGTGAGTGGGAGGTGTGTGTTGGCATCCATGTGAGCTGGAACCGTATTGCGGATAATTTGGCTCTTGCCACGGTGGAAAGAGCTGGGGCATGAAGCTTTCTCTCAGCTTAATTCCTGATTTCTGCATTTGAATCACTGAGAATGGGTTGTGCCCTGGCGCCGGCTGTGGCGAGTGCTATGGCCGCCTCCTCAGCCTCTGCAGATAGTCCGGCATTAAGAGAGGTGGCCTTCACCAAGGGTTAATTAAAGGCAATGAAAACAGATCGCAATTTGTTCACCGGGCACTGCGTCAGTCCGACGGACCGAAGGCTCACGATGTTGCCGTCTCAAAGGCTTGCGCACTCTTCTTCGCTGGTCCATGGCTGGGCGTCTGAGACGTTGACCCGGGGTAGCGCGAGAAGTTCTGTAACTTGGCGCCAAGGCAGTAGCGCTACTGCACATAGCATCGGCAGTACAACGCGCTCTCACCATACGTCCAACGCTCGCCTCACTATCGGCTAGGCAAGGACAAAGGCTTCCAGAATGCTCTACTCACGTCTCGTCTACCCGGCGCCACCGCGCGCGAGCGAAGTTAAGATGGCATAAGTCAACACACGCAAGGTTAGGCGCACTCCGTCGGCAATGAGTGAAATTTTCTCCAAGGTTCTCGAATTGTACTATGGCGCGAGCGAGCAAGATCGCTTCAGTGCCACGCCGACTTTCCAAATGTGCCCCGATTTTGGTGACAGACAGCACGATCACATTCTCAAATATCCTGGCGAGAAAAGAGTTTTTGTGTGTCCTTCTCGTTCTGGTCCTTTGTCTGCAAGCGCTGTTTTTCTCAAGATGTACCCCAACCAACTCGCCCAGCAACACACCTTGCTCCAGAAAAGAGAGGGGAAAAACATCTGATACAGTGGCATCTCCAGCCTTGAATGCACGCAGACCTTCACGGAGCTATTGTGCATTCGGCGCTGAAGGAAGCTTTACCGAGAGTCAAGGTTTCGCTCCCAGTTTGTTTCGATCGCTTCGTCAGCGTCCTGGATGGTGGCAACAAATACAAGCGCTACAAAACAAGAATTTCTTCACTGTGAATGCTTAGTGTCTATTCAGGGCGACAAAGCATTGCTAAGTACGCATGCATTTCTGCACTTTGACAGCCATGCGACATCATCATCACTATCAGCCTGACTATAACCACTGCGGGGCAAAGGCCTCTCCCATGTCTCCCCAATTAACCCTGTCTTTTGCCAGCTGCGGTCACCGTATTCCCGCAAGCTTCTTAATCTCATCCACCAATCTGCCGCCTCTTGCTACGCTTACCTTACCTTGGAATCTACTCGTTACCTTTAAGGACCAGCGATTATCTTGCCTTCGCATTCATGGCCCTCCCAAGCCCATTTCTTTCTCTTCATTTGGACTAGGATGTCATTAATCCGCGTTAGTTCCCTTACCCACTGTGCCCGCTTCCGGTCTATTAACGTTTCACCTATCATTTTTTTTCCATAGCTCGCTGCGTTCTCCTCAACTTAAGCTGAACCCTCTTTGTTAGCCTCCGCATTTCTGCCCCATAGGTGAGTATTGGTAAGATACAGCTGTTGTATACTTTTCTCCTCGGGGATTTTGGTAAACTACCATTCATGATTTCGAGACAGCCTCTCATATCCGGTCCACCCCATTCTTATTCTTCTAGTTATTTTCCCCTCATGATCCAGATCAGCGATCACTGCCTGCCCTAAGTAGATGTATTCCCTCACCACTTCCAGCACCTGGCAATAAATTGTAAAGTGCTATTCTATTGCCAGACTGTCGAACATTACTTTGGTTGTCTGCATTTTAGTATTTATACCCACCATTCTTCTCTCACTGTCTAAATTGAAAACTTGAAAATCCTTCATTTCTCCTGCAGCAACTCATTGACCATGCTTTGCAGATCATATTCTGAGTGACTGAGCAAGGCAATTCCATCAGTGAATCGCGGATCACTGGGGTATTCTCGACCTGGGCGTAATGCAGAGTCCAAGGTTCTAGGGCCTTGGGTACAACCTTCCTTACAAAGGAAAGTAGTGAAACCACTCCTAAGATTCTTAAATGACCCGGGGTTGTATTCCCGTCTATAATCTTTAAGTTCTTAGTGCGCGCCCTCTGTCCCCTTGACATAGTGGCGACACTTGAAAAACTCATTTCATTGCCCCTCTTTTTTCTTTTTTCTCCTTTGTTCCCCTGCTCAACCGTAGGGTAGCCTACTGGGCATCGCCTTGCTAACCTCCCTGCCTTTCTGTCCATTTCTGTCTCTCTCTCCTGGTTTCAGAACGTGTTATCGGTTTGTAATTGAGTTCAGCATGGGCTCACTTGTAGTTATAGTCGTTTGTACTTACCGCAGTGTCATTTCCTTCCAAACAAGCTTTGTCGTGGTCACGGCGCTGAATTCCACTTTGTTGCCGAGCAAAAGATTCCTCCCAATCGGTTTGTTTCCGTTGTACTTCAGACTAGCCAAAGGCACAACCACTACCATACAGACCACTGCTCATTCCTCTGTTCAGAAGATCTGATAACTTTGCGCAACCGTCGCAAAGAGTTTAGGAACCATTCGCAAAGGCATGCAAAGAAAAAAAGAATTAAAAAACTCACAGCATGCTTCAGAGCCTGCAATGCGAACGCCTGAGCGCTAGGTGTGGTGTGCCAGCAAGAAATTTTGATAAAGTTCATGCTTAATTTACTATGCTCCCATCCGATGTTCGGGTGTATTTTGTGCAACACGCGTCGCCTGGTACGCTTTTCAATAAGGGGACCTGTACCGTCAAATTGGCCTTCCCGGACACGCCCCTTGTTAGGTGTCGCTAAAAATTCTGCACCATATGCCAACGAAGAGTTTTCTTGAAACGTGTTTTGCGCAACTATCTGTTCAGAACTTGGATCAAAATATTTGACAGTTCTGGTTAACCGTGCCTCTCGTGGAAGGGATTCCGCGCCAGGCGTATTCCTATGAATCAGGCTTCTTCTAGCAAGAAACGATAAAGAGCAGTCGGTTAAATACTTTTGCTTCCAAGCAAAAGTTTCAGATAAACTGAAACTGATATCCATTATCAGATTTGCGTCTCCATACTAAGGGAATAATGCCAGCTTCGACCACAGCGTACGCAGAGATAATCTCGTGCACGAAGGGTAGGATTCGTTCTTTTATTCGAGTGCCTCTTTTGGCGATGAAACGCTTCTCAGTCTTCTGTCATAATGTTAAGCTCCTGTTTCTTGCTTGTTACAACTTACACCACAAGAAAGGAACGAAGACAAGACACAAGCGCTTGTGTCTCCTGCTCGTTCCTTTCTTGTGGTGTGTATAGTTTGGCGCTATTTTTTTCTCTAATTCAAGTATGCACCAACTAGCCCAAAAAGAGGTGTTAATGAAGTTGCAGTGTACGTCTTCTTGTTTTGATTGCCTATTCATTACCACGTGAAGGACCCAACTGTGGGCAAAATGGTCTTCATAAATCGTTCACGTTGGCAATAAGCGTTTAAAAATGTGAAATAACAGCGCATAACATGTGTTGGGAAGCAGAGTACTTCATGCAGTTTAAAATTGGCCCTTTACTAAGAAATATATAAATACCACAGCCTACACTACTGCAGTCGTTAATGACTTCTAGCGAGCTGTCTCCAGTGCATGAATAAGAAATATATTTATTTTATTCTTCACATTCAATATTTCTGCCGACTCATGAATTATAAAAAAGACAAAAGCACCTTTTTGAGAAATCGCGCAATTTCTGTTGCTCACTAATACACTGAAGTTTCAGGCTTGAAAATATTTCGTTAGATGGTTGCTTTTACTTGAATTGATTAATTCAGAAATATATAGTTTGGCATGCATTCATGTGCCCTTTCTGACCGTCAGCAAGTGTCATCTTTATCTTCCGCAAATCGGGCAAGACTTTTCTGTTGCTATTACTGCTACTAACTTGTACTTATAATTATGAGAGAAGTGCAAAACGATGACCTGGAAAGACTGAGGCTTGCTCCCCGGAAATTCTTTTCGTCGTGGCTTGCTCAGAGCAGAAACAACGTTCACAATAAAGGCGCCTGTCAACAAGCTGATGCTACGTGATGTTTGTTGAGCCATCTGCATCGCTGTAGCCCCAGCGTACCGTGCATGTGATTGTGCTGCTAACATTCGCGCACACTTAACAAAAATTCGTTAAGAGTAGAAAGCATTGATAATTTTCGGCGCCGCAAGAGTGTTGAAATCACCCTTTTATTTTCTTGTGAGGAAACGTTTAGCTTGATGTTTCTTATAAATATTTATTTCTCTTTTTGGAAGCACCTGTAGTGGCCACATCATTGAGAATAGATGTGACAAGTTACGTATCAATAATTTAGTGTTGTCAGTGCAAATTACCGTCCTACTTGAAACATTCGTATTAAATTTCCTGAAACCAAATGCCTTGAAGCCCTACAAGGAAGTTTTAGTAACGTATCACGCACCCTTCGTTCAGCGCCACCTTAAAAAAATTCTAATTTCTCTCTTTCCGAACATTGCGGCTATGTTACAAAATCAGCTGCTCGAAATCATTCCGGATGGCGCGCTGCTTAAACGGAAACGGATTCACAGATAAAGGTTTACCCAAACAATCACAACTACTACCTTTAGTTCATGAAGCAGTAAGAAATTTACCGCTCTTCCTCACAAGGCACGCCCTCTGCGCAACGAAGACCGCCTGGCCTTCAAACTAAACAATGCAGGACAAGTAAAACTAACGCTTCAAAGACATACGAGCCACCCCAGAACCTTCCACACACTCAGTTCTCCTAAGCCTAAAAAATATGCAAAACGACAACAAAATTTAACGAAAAAATCATAGAAACTTCTGACCTCTCGCTAATCACCTCTTTTACAAAGACATTCCAATCATTAAGACGAGGAAACAGCCAGTATATCCTTAATCTTCTCAACGCAATTTTTCAATTACATTTTCTGAAGGCCGAACACTTTCTGCAGAAATACGTGTAGCTTTTCCTCAAACTGTGCCTGCAACTTCTTCACGCCGGCAAGCCTTGTCCATGGCAGCCGTCAGCACTGGAAGGGTGTACCCGGAATCACATGCGTTGGCCAAGACGTGGAGGTGCTCGAGCGCGTAGGTATGCTTGTAAACGCTAGAACAACGTTCACTGAAATAGATCACGGCATCTTTGTAGCAGTTAAAGTTTGTTACAACCCTCTTGGTGGACAGGAGTGCTTTGGTAACATTTCCGTTCGCCTGGGAAACATACTTGGCGATCTTAGCGATTTTCGTCTCTACGAATTGCCTCTCCCCGAGGGTCTGGTTGAGCTTTTCTTGCAGAGACATCCGTCGGACCGGGTCTGTGGCATCCGCTATTTGGTGCTCCAGGACGGCGACGGACGTGTCACAGTCCGAAGTGCCCCCGCACGGAAAAAATGGAAAAAAGAACGGTTTCACTTTCTTGTCCCCCTGGAAGTCGCCAACTTTAAGGACTCCCATCGCGTCATCGCCGTACTGCATCACGTGGCTCTGCTTAGTTTCGGCTTTGACGAATTCGTACTGTTCGGAGAGGCTCCTGGTTTTTAGATCCTGCGCGTCCGAATCTTCCATCCAGTTTGCGCTGTACTTGTTACCCAAGTACGCCCCTCTCTCTACGTCCCAGTAGCAAGAGTAGGACGGCTCGAAAGGATTTGCCGCCGTAGTGGCATAGACGTTGATGTCTTTGGGAAGGATGTTGTCGAACATGGATCCGGAATTGCAAGCCTCCACGTAGATGGTCATCTTGGCGTACCTCTTGTTTGCGTGCATTGTCTTGAGCACGTTAACAAAGTCCGTCGCGAACAACGGTTCGCGTTTAGGGAATCTGAGCAAGCCCGTAGTGCCGTGGCCCGAGAAGAAGATGAAGATGTGATCCTTGGATCCGCTGGCGATGACTTTTTTGCTACCACCTTTGATTTTCTTTCCCTGAAGTATCTGGAGGAAGTTAAATGGTGTCACCAGTTCTCCGGTGTAGTCCTTAGGCACTCCCTTGTACACATCTGGTCCGTCCGGTCGGTTGAATATCCTATTCGGCTCTGGGTTCAGTAGGTGCTGGGCAATGTCGTCGTACATCATGACAACGATGCGCCTGTCGGGAACTCCGTGCCTGTGCAGTACCTGGTAAGCGTGGCAGATGTCCGCTTGGTGGCGATAGTTTTTGTACGTATTGGACCCGGCCACGAGAATAGCCCACTTCTTCGGGCTAGCCGCGTACAGTTCATCCGCATTATTAAAGTTTTCCGGCAAGGGGCCGAAATTCGACGCCCATGTCAGAAAAGAAACAAACAGTGTCCACAGGTCCATGGCTGCTCTGTCTGCGGGAGGCTGAGAGACCCAGAGGCTCCTTTTAAAGGAGCCGTCACGTGCATTGTGGTCATCGCGTTCAAAGCAAGGCGCATGTAGATAATGCAAGTTGTACTGCTTACCGGCACAGTTTGAGCGAAAATTGCGCTTATCTGCTAGAAAAGGGCCACCGGTGGACACGTTGCGAGGCCCGAGCGGTCGTGTAGCTGACTGCTTATGAGAGCCTAAAATGTGGCACCACCTCACCAGAACGCTGAGCGTCGTTGTTTTCCTTCACTAAAACTTGAAGAATAGTCCTCTATTCCTAGGCTCGTTAATTGCAAATGTAGATGCCCCTGCTCGACTCGAACATCGCCTTAGCCATTTAACCATCATCCAAGTGAAGAACTGGAGGTATAGATAGCACACCGAGACACCCAGAATGCATTGGTAACCTGAAAATTAACACGAACAGAAAGAAAATATTTTGAACGGTGGTGAACAAGCAACCAGTTCAGGCAGATAAACAAAAAACTGCAGTTACTAAAGAGCAACGTACACCATTGAGAAATAATCATATCGCATCCAGATCATAAGGAAGCAAGAGGAAGGAAGATAACGCGGGTGACAGAAGCCTTTGGCTCTGATTAAAAATTTACGGAGGGCACGTAAGACAACTTACATGCTTAAAGCATGCGAAAGCTTTGTCTGTCTTATTTTTATTTTTTGCGTTTTGCGTGCTCACCTCGCAATCTGAAAGTCCTGAGTTCAATTCCCCGCACGTTAGGAAGAAATGGTATTCTTCTCTGAGAACAAGGGGAGGTCACCTGGGATTTTCGGGATGACTGCTGCAGGAAAACGGCAACGCTGTGCTCATTTGCAGGTGAGCCGTACAACGGTTTAGCATTGAAAATATCACCTTCGAAACAACCTTGGCTCTGAATGATTTTTTTTAGCACAGAAATATTGCGAACTTTTTTTTTTGGTTCCTTATGCATCGTTGGCACGGCATCAGTGGGCACGGCGGACCGAGAGCGACCATGTGGCCTAACAGACCATTCTTCTGCCTTGTGCAGGTTCATGCTTTTGGTCTCGTCAGAACAACAAAGCAAATCAACCAAGTTGACGGGCAGATCGACCTTCTAAACCTGCCAGATGCAGTTGCTGATCTCCGATCTGCGGCTGCGTCAAGTTTATCAAGGAACCGAATCTCTCTTCTTCCTTTGGCGATATCTTTACTGCTTCGGGATGCACCGACAGCGCCATCATCACGACACGTGACCTCATCGCTTTGGGATATAAAAGAGCACCTTCAAGCCTTCGACTTCGAGATATCGAGTTGAATCCCGGACCTGACACGGAAGGTTCCAGCACAAATGAACTGCTTCAAAAACTGCTTTTGGGACAGAATAAATTAATTCAGGATGTTGCAGACTTCGTATACAACAAACTAGCATGGAAACACGTCTGGCGGACTGGGAGACTCGATTTGCTGAAATGGAGAAACAAGCCACGCGCGTGGAAGCACTTGAAAGCACGGTTAAAGCCTTAGAAGCGAAAATTACGGATTTGGATGATAAAAGTAGACGCTCGAATTTACTGGTTTTTGGGGTATCAGAGGAACCAGAAGAGACAGAGGCTGTACTGCGTCGTAAAGTTCTGACTGATATATTTTCTACGAAGTTACAAATCACGTGCAAGTCTGTAGCCCGAATACATCGGATCGGCAAGAGCGATAAAACGCGGCCAGTAATTTTATATTTTCAAGATTACGAAGAAAAGAAAAGTATCATGCAAAATGCTTTCAAACTCAAAGGTTCAAATACTTCTGTTCAAAACGATTATTCACGAAACACGCTCAGGAAGCGTAAGCTTTTGTGGGACAGTACTTCAGAGGAAAGGGAGCACAAAAGAAAAGTTCAACTAATCAACGAGAAACTTCGAGTCGACAACGACCTTTACATTTGGGATGAAGCTAGAAACTGTAGGAAAAACATTGGTAAATATAACATTGCTAAACAAGACTGACATCTCCGGCCTGATACGAAAGATATGCGCCTATTAAATATAAATGCACGCAGCATTGTTAACAAAAGTGATCAGTTAGAGGCTATTATCTTAGGTTACAACCCACACATCGTTGTTTTGACCGAAACTTGGCTACACAGTGGCATAGATGATGAAGACGTCTTTCCACCATCTTACAGTGTTTTCCGTCGTGACAGATCAACGAGGGGAGGCGGGGTGGCTGTGCTGGTAAAGCAAAACTTGTCAGCAACTCTCTTGTGTCAGGCTGATAGCATAGAAACTATTAGCCTAAAGATTTCTTACTACGGACATTAATTTTTGCTATTGCCGTTTATCGAGCGCCTGGCTCACCACCCCAATTCCTGTGTGATTTGAGTGAGCATGTCAGTTCATTCGTGCATAAAAAAAAATTTTTAGTGGGGGACTTTAATCTTCCAGGAGTTAACTGAGAACATTGTTCTTCTAGTGGTGAATTGAGCACTCATGTTAATTATATGCGTGAAATAATCTTATGCCACAATTTGCACCAAGTTGTCAACTTACGAACGCGAGTGCATGGTTCTTCATCATCAATGCTTGATCTTGTCTTCGTGAGCAAAACAATCGAGCATTTTTCAGTATCAATTGAACATGGAATATCTGATCATAGGATGGTGTACTATTCGTGTCATTTAAAAAAATGTACCGCTAAGAAGGCAAAAACTGTACAAGTGAAGGACTTCACACGTGCCAGAGACGAAAGCGTGTTAGATTACCTCGATTTACACCTAAGCACCTTTCACGGAAGCAATGTAGAAGAACTTTGGGACAAGTTCAAAAAAATCTGCACTGATTGCATCGAAAATTTCGTTCCAACGAAAACAAAGAAAACAGGAAATGAAAACCCTTGGATAACGCGTGAAGTCATTCACTTGAAAAGAAAAATAAAACGCTTAAGACGACGGAATGCCTCACGAACTACAGTACAGAACTTACAAGCTACGCTGAGCTCGTCAATTGGGCATGCCAAACGGCATTACTTTAATAACACTTTGCCGCACTTTATTCGTACGGCTCCAGAAAAATTCTGGAAATTTCTGAGTAAAAAGAACAAGGCAGTGGATCAAATAATAAAAGATGGCATTCCCGTTGTCGAAAAGCAAAGTATCGCCGAACACTTTAATGCATTCTTCCACAGTGTGTTTATTAACTCAGAAGAGCTTGCACTTCCCTATTCACCTTTATCAAATGTATCTCCTGAATTTGTATCCGCCCAAGGTGTGCTTTCTATGATCCTTAATCTAAAAACAAAATCTACTCCTGGACCGGATAACATACCGAATGTTTTTCTGCGCCGATACGCAGAAATGCTGTCACACTTTCTGGTAATAATTTTCGTTGCATCACTGTCCACTGCAGCCCTTCCCCCTGACTGGCGAACGGCACGTGTAGTACCAGTGCCTAAGAAGGGAGACCCCACAATGATTACTAACTACCGACCAATTTCGCTAACATCATCTTGTTGTAAGATGCTTGAACACGTCATAGCCAACTTCATCAGAGATTTTCTGGAGGATAACAATATACTTTCACCTGCGCAGCATGGTTTTCGTAAAGGATTTTCTACGGTGACCCAATTAACAACGGTGATCCATTCCCTTGCTAGAGTTTTAGACAAATCCGGCCAGGTGGACGTTATTTTTTTAGACTTCAGGAAAGCCTTTGACCTTGTCTCACACTCTAAGCTTATTGAAAAACTTAAAATGATTAACCTTCCTCCTTTCATTATTAACTGGGTTCCTGCGTATGTCACTGATCGTAGACAGTTTGTTAATATTGATACTTACTACTCCCATGAACTTCCAGTTACTTCCGGCGTCCCTCAGGGCAGTGTGCTAGGACCATTGTTGTTTTCAATATATATTAATGACATTGTGAGCGTTATTACCGAACCCGTCCAAATACGATTGTTTGCAGACGACTGTGTGCTGTTCAGGGAAGTGTCAAGCGAGGATGGCCAGATAACTCTTAATACTAATCTACAAAACATTCTTTCCTGGTGTCGCTGTTGGGATATGCAGTTGAACGCTGACAAAACAGTCTATATGAAAATAACCAAGAAACTTAATAACCTTTCTTTTCCCTATGCCCTCGGGACAGAACCATTAACCGAAGTCAGCGAGTATAAATATCTTGGAATCACACTAACAGCCTAAACTGGAAGACTCACATAACTAACGTATATGACACAGCTTTTCGGAAACTTTGCCTTCTCCGTCATAAATTGAAGCACGCCCCCGCCGAAACCAAACTTTCAGCTTATACATCATTAATAAGACCAAAACTTGAATATGCATGCGTAGTATGGGACCCTTATACCAAAACTAACATTGACGCTCTCGAAAGAATCCAGCGTAAGGCAGTCAGGTTTATTTTTTCTAAGTACCGTACAACTGATTCCCCGACAGCCCTAATGAAACAACATGGAATACCGACACTGGAACTGAGAAGAAAAATTCAGCGCTTAAAATTTATGTTCTTTCTTAAAGTTCTTAAAGATAACCTTCTTGCTCTAACTCCTGATCCGTACATAACACTACTTACGGCACGCCGAACACGACATCGACCCGATCACTCTCTAACGCCTTACAGCACCAGAACCAATGTTTTTAAATATTCTTTTTTTCCTCGCACGATAACAGATTGGAACAACTTACCTCTGCCTCTGCTAACCAGCATTGATTCAATTGAAACCTTGAATTGCTCTTGAATATTATGCTTGTCCCCTTTTTGGTTGCCCAAACTGATCGTGTTTTTGCCTTGCTACAAGTTTGACATTTCATTTTTGCATATTTCATTCATTGACTTATTCTGTTTCTTTATGTTTTACCGTCCCAAATGAGGAGCTCGGTTTGCATTTCGCTTAGTCCTTGTTTTGCTCATGTTCTATTTCCCAAAGAACAAGTGTTTTGAAATTATTATTTGCTATCTTCGTTCTGTACTCTGATATCATTTGTATGCCCCTCCTGCTTTGGCCGTAAAGGCCTGCAGTATTGAATAAATAAATAAACAAATAAACAAATGCGCCGACAGATTTTACAAAATCTTCAATAATTCTATTAAGTTTCGACAAGGAGCAGTTTTGTAAACGCTGCTTCTAAGTCCCTGGGAAAATAATAGAACGCAAAAATTTGAATGATGCGCTGTTGAAGGTAACACTACTGAGCAAAGTATGAGGAACAATTTGATGGCGACACGTGATCTCCAGGAACCTTAAAGTCATTGCTTTCCTGCAAGCGGGGCGACAACGTTCTGCGTTGCGCGGTCTCACCCGCTGTCTGCGTTGCTCATTCGCGGCCTTGTATCTGTTTTTCTCGGAAAGGTGTTTCAGCTCTCAACTCACCGCCGTGCCCCTCAAGTTACGCACATTGAAGCAAAGATAGAGCCGGCCATAGGGCTCGGCGATTGGAAGTTGAGCACTCTTGCTTGCACCGGTGAGGATTTCGTGCGGCGGTGTGGCTGGCACCTAAAATTACAGAGCAAAAATATAGACGTCGCGCCCGATGAGCTTATGAACAGTACCTGACCCCAGTCTCCGAAAAGCAGTGTGCAAAAGCGCTGTGGCTTCTCTGTACCTATAGTAGACAAACCGAGAGGATAAAGAAAAGGGGAGAAATGGTCCCCAGATTTACATATCAAGCAAGAGAAGAGATACCAGGAACATGAAGATTGACCCGAACGTAGATCTGAGTACTACGGCGGGTTGTGTTCATTTTAAGTGATGGAGAAGAAATGTAGGTGAGCAGTGCACACAATATGCTGAATATTGCCCGTATGTTAACAGATTGCACTCCAAGAGACCTAAAATAGCGTCACCGCTAGCTGAGAGTTCAAGCAATGACGTGCTTGAATGCACGTCATTGCACATTCTCAATGCTGTTCTTTACTTTGTGTCAACGTCAACAAAGAGTAATCAAAGCTGTGAAACTAGATGACATAGGCAGATAATTTAGTAGAAGACCCCCAGTACGATGGAGATCACAAATGTCACAGTTCATTTAGGAAACACGTGAAATAGAATGCATGGAATGACTCATTAGCAAAACAGAAAGACGACTCCCACCAGGCATGAAAATTAATATGAAAAATACCAATGTGGGCGATGACGATGATGACGCAGAAGCTATAACTGCGGAAGGGCAATGATGGTTTGCGCTTGCGTGGTGCGGCTGTTAATTAAAAGATGACCCATCGCACTGCAATGGCAGGTGGAATGATGGCAGGAGGATGGTGGAACCAGCGCGTGTTTGTGTCTCTCTTTTTCTTGGTCCTTCGTTTTAGTTGCGCTGTTTCGTTCCTTAAAAATGGCAGGTGCTGCCACCGGTGGGGCTTGTAAAACCCATGTTGTTCTTACCGAGCCACCTAGATGTCATTGCGAGAGGCTTTGGACAAGCAAACATTGTAAAATCTTAAAGGGGCGGTTATATTGCTGGCGCGCTAAAACTAACTTATTTTTTAGACATTCAGATGCACAGCGTGGGCAAAATAAACGCCACCTATGTCATACCCGAGAACAGTCATGACCAACCATGAGGAAACCTCCCCATTTACCAGTAAGTCATACAGCCTATCTGAAAGCATTACTCATGAAGGTGCATTTCGGTAACCGGAAACCGGAAACTGGAAAAGTTTTCTCAAGTAAACTTCCACAGTTGCATAGCGTTCGCCGATAAAAACGCAAGCCGTTCGAGGTCGCGAATGATGTGTGCAGTGAATTCCACATCAGCCATCAAAATTGTGTCTGTGATCCCAAGTAAACTTCCACAGTTGCATAGCGTTCGCCGATAAAAACGCAAGCCGTTCGAGGTCGCGAATGATGTGTGCAGTGAATTCCACATCAGCCATCAAAATTGTGTCTGTGATCGCAGGCTTTCATTCTTCTTGAGGTTTGTGTGACAGAATGAAAAACAGCGCTAATTTAACACAAACAACTAAGAAACACAGAGACGTCTGGAGTCGCCTTTCTATGTGGTTTGAGTTAAACTAGCGCTGTTTTTACGTTTTGTCAAACAATGCCCCACCAATTAGCCCTGCAAAATGTACTGTTAACCATTTTTCAGGATTCTCTCCTAAAAAGTTTTTGCTTATTTAAAGCAGTCAAACATTTATTTGAGCAACGCTTGCCTCTCGAACCCTTGCAGAGGTGTTCATATCTATAGTCACTTAGGAACTGAGCATAACTGTGATTTAGCAGCCCTCAACCTCTATTCCTTGAATGCCAAACATTTACACAACTTGAATTTCAGTGCGTAATACAGAAAATAAAATTAAGGTTGGCCTCAGTGAAACAGCGCCCGGAGGTACCTAGAGGACATATGCGCCGTCAGTTGAACGAAAAAGGTTGTAGAGTAACGGTGCTTCAGTGGTGTCTTGCTTACCGTTGTAGGCTATTTCTGAATATCACTTTGACAGTAATGCAGTTTTCAAGAGCGCAACAACGATAACAGTCTACGAGGGCACTGGCCGTCACACGCTTCCAGACGTCGCATCAGCCTTAGGACGATGGAGTACTCGAGAGTATGCAAGTGCCCCATACTCATATATTGCTGCACTATGGACATGATATACGAGGTAAGAGACGGAACGTAAAAGACCTGAACAATATTTTCAGACACGACACGGCCACAGTTTTTCGTACAGAAAGTGAAATAAATTCAAGTCAGGAAGGCTGTCAGGCAGCCAGACACGATCTCCTCACTAATGTGAGTATGTATAGCGAGCAGTCGTGATATCTCTGTGTTGAAATGGCTAATTTTTTAACGACTACTGTTAGGCTCTTTAATTATTAAGGGAC
The DNA here is from genome assembly GCF_055824585.1 of Amblyomma mixtum. NCBI lineage: Eukaryota > Metazoa > Arthropoda > Arachnida > Ixodida > Ixodidae > Amblyomma > Amblyomma mixtum. The sequence continues at coordinate 95,948,493 of NC_143015.1, forward strand.
ATGTAACCGACCGTAACTCATATCCATATCAGTTTATAGAATTTCGAAAACACGACTACCCTCGGCGCTGTGGCCCAACTTCTGGCTATTTCGACGAGTTGCGTACAGTAGGGAGGTAGGTTCCTTTGTCTGCGAGCTTCCCGAAAGCGGATGTATTTTGGCGCGATGTATGCAAAACTTGTTCGATCACTGCGCCGAGTGTAACAAGGTTTTCGAAATTCGAACAATTGATATGGATACTACTTACGATGGGGGCTACATGCCTTTCAGTAGTTAAAGAGCATAACAGTAATAGTAAAGAAAGCTAACTTTTCAATAATAGTTAACGAGTCTAGGAATAGAAGACTATTCTTCAAGTTTTAGTGAAAGAAAACAACGACGCTCAGCATTGTGGTGAGGTGGGGCCACATTTTAGGCTCTCATAAGCAGTCAGCTACACGACCGCTCGGGCCTCGCAACGTGTCCAACTGTGGCCCTTTCCTAGCAGATAAGCGCAATTTTTCGCTCAAAGTGTGCCGGTAAGCTGTCAGAAGCATAGTGCGAATAGAGGTACGTGGACTGTGTAACACGGGCTACACCTCTTTCGATTAGTATTCTTTCTACTTCCTTAAAGGCAAGACTCACAGTTTAGTTCTGGTATGTGTACTCAAAGGAATACTAATGACTTATTCAGTTGGACGTGTATCAATAACCGTATTTCTGTGGAAAATGGTTACTACACTTAAACCAAAGTTTTCATAGGCTATGAAAAATTAAATATTGATGTCGAGCTATCACCATTCCTGCTGCATTTCAAGGAAACTTCACTGACGTCAAGTTATGCCCTCAGACTGCGCTCGATTCCCATCGGTGGGTTCACAAGCTAACTGCAGAACTACAATAATGGGCCAAATGCATCATTCTAGGCAACCAAAAGAATTCTCTACTCTGCTGACCCAGAATTTTATTGACAAATCAGCAAACATTCACTAAGGGGGGATCATGCTGGAGCCAAGATTCCGGCTTCACAAAAATGATCATTCCACATAGTAAAGATCAGGTTCTTCTTCTTCTTCTTCTTTGCACCACAGGTGCACCGCCAGAGACGGTTGGTAACTCGAACTGAAGCTCTTCGCACCAGGGGTGCCACGTCAGAGACGCTCTTGTGATCAGTTGACACGCAGGGATAAAAAAAAGGCAATAACTGAGGTTTATGTACAGATATTTACAGCGTACAGAAGTTTAGACACTCGAGACAAATTAACGGCACAAGGACAAACAACAAAAAGGTGGATCTGGCTAATACTAGGGGAGGCCCCTACTCGGCGTTGCCGAAGATGCGTTGCATCTGACCTTAGCGCAGAACCCCGCTTCCAGCTCCGGGGCCCGGTTTTAAAGCCTTAAAGGCCCAGCCCACATTCGGTAACTTCCAATCATGTTGTGCTCTCAACATGATTGGTTCTTCAAGGGCCTGGCCAGCCCTCCAGCTGCCGTAAAGTAGAGCACTCTCTCCACCACAAAATAAAAACAAACACAAATAGACATCCGTGCCAGCACGTGTGCGAATCAGTACCGCGGGTGGGGGGACACCCGTATACATGCCGGCGCGTTCGCGAGCGGCCGCGTTCCCTGAAAGGAGACGCTTCGCTTTGAGCACCCCCAGCCGCGTCCCGATGACCCCCGCGAACGCTACCGAACCCTTACACGCCCTTCCCAAGATTCTACAAAGGGCTCAAATGCCACTTTTAGAATTATAACAAAGGGATCGGTACGGGTCACAAAACCACCCTGTGGGTGACATACCGCAGCTACACAAACACTGGCACGAACAAAACCAAAAACAAAAAAAAATGCACACGGGCACCAACACAACACAAGCAAATTGCACACTCAAATACACGCGGTGACACGCTTGCTGTGCGCCGTAAAACGGAGTCCAAGTTGACAGGCTACTCAGTTCACTTGCATGCACACCCGCGTCCTGCTCGCGAACAAGCACACACACACACACACAGACGCTCGCAAGTGGAGCGTTCAGTAGTACTCGCACGACGTCCGTAAGTGGCCACGTGAGCCTCCTTAGCGTCGGAGTACACCGCCACTTTCCCCGGACGCTGCGATGAGCTGTCGCACGCCGCTGCTCCGCCGCCGGTGACCGTCAAGTTCGCGACGCGCTGCTTCCTTATATACAGATGCTTCCTTATATATAGATTTATATACAAATATGTACAATAGATACAAGTTAAGGCACTGGAGACATTAAGCAGCAAAAAGGACAAACCAAACAACAAACAGGTGGATCTGGCTAATACTAGGGGAGGCCCCTACTCGGCGTTGCCGAAGATGCGTTGCATCTCACCTTAGCCCAGAACCCCGCTTCCAGCTCCGGGGCCCGGTTTTAAAGCCTTAAAGGCCCAGCCCACATTCGGTAACTTCCAATCATGTTGTGCTCTCAACATGATTGGTTCTTCAAGGGCCTGGCCAGCCCTCCAGCTGCCGTAAAGTAGAGCACTCTCTCCACCACAAAATAAAAACAAACACAAATAGACATCCGTGCCAGCACGTGTGCGAATCAGTACCGCGGGTGGGGGGACACCCGTATACATGCCGGCGCGTTCGCGAGCGGCCGCGTTCCCTGAAAGGAGACGCTTCGCTTTGAGCACCCCCAGCCGCGTCCCGATGACCCCCGCGAACGCTACCGAACCCTTACACACATAATCGTATACAACTAATGGTCTACGTCAAAACAATAGTGTTGAATCACTCGCGCGCTAAACCTGCGCAACATGTATGAGTGGCCTGACTGGTAGAATATTCGGCTTCGAATAGCGAGGCACACAAGAGCTGGCATGTGCGGGGGGTTCACTTTGTAGGAAAAATGGCAGAGGGACAGCCGAGGACATATGTCGCACACGTATCCTCAAATTGGCAAGGGGAGGGGGCGGAAGGAAGGAGGATTGAGAGTACCAGTACGTACAATTGTGCCCCCATGCCACGCCTCTTGAGAGGAATCCTCTTAATATCTATAATCCTCCTATAATCTATAAGTAGAAACCTTAATTCAAACTTTTTGCAATTTTATGTCAACCTTCGATTCGGTACTAGAGATTTAGCGCCAGGCATATTTTCATGATTCGAGTGTTATCTAGCACGAAACAATGAAAGCAATCTGTCTCTATATGAAAGTAGTGCTTTCTTTTCGTTGTATCTCTACTACCTGTATCTCTGTTCTTATCTGTGTTAGCCTTTTATTGGTACCTGTATCGGATTTGTATCGGCATATTAAGATGGATGGTACCAGCTAAGGCTTTAGTATTTGAAGACATATTTATTCTCATATACAGGCGATGGATTTCTTTCTGTAATTAGCTTTCTTCTTCAGGCGTTTTCCTTGTTGTTCAACACGCCTGAACTGTTTTTCATGAAGACGGGCGGTGGGGGCAAAACGCGACGTAAGGATGTAACTCTTCATTTAATTTTTGTCGAACGATATCAACAAATACAGCCAAACTATGCGTAACGGTCCTGTCACCAAGGTCACTAAATATTAAAAGGCCAGCGAAAAAAAGAGCACGAGAAAATTTTGTAAAATAAAAACTTTAAATTCTCACATTTTGCTGTCTCACCGAGCGGTAATACATAGCAGTGCATGAGGCAAAATGCAACTCCCTTAGAAAAATTCATAAATTACTTATTCTTGCAAACAATGCCCATGAAGCTCGCTCCATGGAAACCAAGACAATCTCTGCGTGTCTACTCGCATGGCGAACAATGTATCCATACAAAACCTGGCGGAATTTTGTTTCATGACAGTCTACAGACTGGGGGGTCCTACATTAAGGCTTCGCTCGTGCCCTGCCTACACGACTTTGTATAATTTCTTGCTGCTTTAGATTTTATTTTGTTTTGGTTCCCAAATGTTGCATTTTCACTCGGTCCAGTCGAATGAGCATGTTATTTGGCTCTGTTGGCAGTGCGTGAACACGAAGCTTTGAATATGATTTCAGGTCCGACCGAATAGAGCCTACTCCATTGTAAAACGCGCTGTACAAGTAGCGGATCTTGCCCGCAGAGAAGAGTGTGCCTTCAGGCTAAAAGTAAATTAATGCAGTTCGTTCCTTCTTATATTTACGCCCTGAAGTACGCCACAATGTCCCATTTTTCCCCTCGTGTAGCCTACTGGTAAAATAATCCTCTAATGAGTTTGGTTCATGAGGGTCTAATGTCAGAAATCGACTGACGCTATGAGGGACGCTGTAGTGAACGGTTCCGGAAATTTCAACCACTTGCGGTTCTTTAACGTGTACTGACATCGCACAGTACACGGGCCTCTAGAATTTCGTCTCCATCGAAATTCGACCGCCACGGCCGGGATCGAACCCTCGTCTTTCGGATCAGTAGCCGAGCGCCACAACCGCTGAGCCATCGATGCGGCAATCCTCTCTTGACAACGTGAGGCACATTCTTCTGAAATTATGAGTAAGGTAAGATTAATAGCAAGCTGTTATATCCAAACACTAAGGTTACTCCAGGGCTTTTTGTCGGCTGAGGGGGAGAGTAGTGGGAAGTGTAACTTGCTGAAATACACTCTTTTTTTTCTGTCATTTTCGCTCAGCACGACTCAATTTGCGATTTTTTCGATGCTTCAAAAAAGAAACAATCACGTGAGCCTTACCATTACAAGTAGAGGACACGCGAAAGTCCATTCCTTATAAGTATCTTGTTAAGTGCATAGCACATTTAGGAGTTAGCGGGTGCTAAGTACCTGCATTGCGCATTTTTTTCCACTACCGGCTAATACGACGGTAAAATGGTAAATTGGTACATTGGTTTTTGAGGAAAGAAAATGGCGCAGTATCTGTCTCACATATCTCGGCGGACACCTGAACCGCGCCGTAACGAAAGGGAGAAAGGTGGGAGTGAAAGAAAAAAGACCGGCCTCTTAGTTTTCGCCTCAGACTGGTCGCAGTCAGGTTATGTCGTAATCATGAGAAAAGAATTTATTTAGCTATTGATCACTGCGCGAGGCAGACAATTGTACTCGAAACAACGAGCATCAACCATTTATTGTAGTTATACACATTCAATATTCGCACCACTGCGAGCGACACACATTAAGAAGCAGATAGTTACGTTTTCATAAATATTTGCATTGTGACAGACTGAGAAATTTTAAAATGCCGCAGTGTGTACTCCCAAATGAATAACGTATATTTTATCGTAATGCTCACAGCAATTTTTTTTTAAGAAATCGTGATTCTATCAGAACGAAGTAGCCTTTTGAGAAATCATGCCATTTGGAATTTTCACTAATACAATGAGCCTTTCGGTTTGAAAATATTCCTCCAAACTGCAGTGGTCTGACAGTTGTTTTCACTTGGCTTCAATAATTATAGTAGTACAACGTTACGCATGCATTCCTGTGCGCTTCGCGACCGTCTGCGAAACTCCAGCTTTTTTGTGCCGCAAACCGAACAAGATTTTTCTGCTACCCTGAATAATATTACTAAAGGCTTCGACCAATAGGCGAGGAGTGCAAAAAAAAAAAAAACTCCCTCCAAGGCTTCCGCTGGATCTGTAATTATTTTTTGCCGATATCTTCAGAGGGCGCAACAAGTTCACGGCAAAGTTGCCTTTCAGAAAATGATGCTACCTGCGGCTTCTTGGACAAATGTGCATCGCACCCGCCACAACATTACCTGCAGGTTAACGTTCTCCTAACATTATACTGCACTTAATAAACTTTAGTTAAGGCGAAGAAGGCTCTGATAACGGCGCTCGAGGTGTTTTAATCAACTTACTGTTTAATGCTGAGGAAACGTTGGGTACAACATTTTTTATAAGTTTTGTTCTCCCTGGTAGAAGCACATGCATACATCATTTAGGTTCATCACTAAGGGTTTATCAATGAACAGCTCGGTCAGAACACCACTGCAACTTCTTCAATATAGAGCTCACATGTCCATAATAAGTTTCGTGGAGGAGATGTTTGCCGTGAAGCTCCAAAGGGCCGCTTTGGGTAGAATATCATGCACTCTCTGTTCAGGTTTGGTTTGGTTTGGTTTATTGGGGTTTAACGTCCCGAAGCAACTCAGGCTATGAGGGACGCCGTAGTGGAGGGCTCCGGAAATTTCGACCACCTGGGGTTCTTTAACGTGCACTGACATAGCACAGCACACGGGCCTCTATAATTTCGCCTTCATCGAAATTCGGCCGATGAAGGCGAAATTCTAGAGGCCCGTGTGCTGTGCGATGTCAGTGCACGTTAAAGAACCCCAGGTGGTCGTACCATCCTAAGTAAGGGGAGATTGTTTTCTTCAACATTTACAATATGCGACCAAAGCAGAATCTCGTCATCGTTTCTTTTCGAACCGTGCACAAACAATAAACGTATAAGTTCCGCGCAATGCATACCCTTGTCAGAGAGTAGGGTCCGTTGCCTTAAGAGCAAAATAATGGACGAAAAATAAAACAGTGTAAATTATCGCGCACCAAAGCGAACCACTGCACTCACTATATACATTTCCTAAATATAAGCTATAGAAAATATACTACAGAGAAACATGCCGAGAAAAACGCATATAAACGCTTATCGCTTCACTTGCAACCTTTCCTAAACACATGTTGTTAACATAAAAAAAAAACGCCAATATTTTCTTATATTCCTCACTTCTTTTGGAATTCATGTTTGTGAAGCACCTAGAAGCTTCTGCTGAAACACATATAGCTACCTCTAAGCTATGCCCGTAACGGATTCATGGGTGCAAGCCTTGTCCATGGCAGCCGTCAGCACCGCAAGGGTGTACCCGGAATCGCATGCGTTGGCCAAAACGTGGAGGTGCTCGAGCGCGTAGGTATGCTTATAAACGCTAGAACAACGTTCACTGAAGTAGAGCACGGCATCTTTGTAGCAGTCAAAGTTTGTCACAACCCTCTTGGTCGACAGGAGTGCTTTGGTAGCATTTCCGCTCGCCTGGGAAACATACTTGGCGATCTTTGCGATTTTCGTCTCTACGAATTGCCTCTCCTCGAGGGTCTGGTTGAGCTTTTCCTGCAGAGACATCCGTCGGACCGGGTCTGTGGCATCCGCTATTTGGTGCTCCAGGACGGCGACAGACGTGTCACAGTCAGGAGTGCCCCCGCACAGCAAGAATGGAAAACGGAACGGTTTCACTATCTTGTCCCCCTGGAAGTCACCAACTTTGAGGACTCCCATTGCGTCATCGCCGTACTGCATCACGTGACTCCTTTTGGTTTCGGCTTTGACGAACTCGTACTGTTCGGAGAGGCTCCTGGTTTTTAGATCCTGTGCGTCCGAATCTTCCATCCAGTTCGCGCTGTACTTGTTACCCAAGTACGCCCCTCTCTGTGCGTCCCAGTAGCAAGCGTAGGACGGCTCGAAAGGATTCGCCGCCGTTGTGGCATAGATGTCGACGTCTTTTGGAAGGATGCTGTCGAACATGGATCCGGATTTGCAAGCCTCAACGTAGATGGTCATCTTGGCGTACCTCTTTGCTGCGTGCATTGTATTGAGCACATTAACAAAGTCCGTCGCGAACAACGCTTCGCCATTAGGGAATCTGACCAAGCCCGTAGTACCGTGGCCCGAGAAGTAGATGAAGATGTGGTCTTTGGATCCACTGGCGATGACCTTTTTGCTACCACCTTTGATCTTCTTTCCCTGAAGTATCTGGAGGAAGTTAAATGGTGTCACCAGTGCTCCCGTGTAGTCCTTAGGCACTCCCTTGTAGACATCTGGTCCGTCCGGTCGGTTGAATAACCTCCTCGGCTCCGGGTTCTGTGGGTTCTGGGCGATATCGTCGTACATCATGACAACGATGCGCCTGTCGGGAATGCCGTGCCTGTGCAGTACCTGGTAAGCGTGGCAGATGTCCGCTTGGTGACGATAGTTTTTGTACGTTTTAGACCCAGCCACAAGTATAGCCCACTTATTCGGGCTACCCGCGTTCAGTTCATCCGAATTATTAATGTTATCCGGCAAGGGGCTGAAATTCGACGCCCATGTCAGAAAAGAAACAAACAGTGTCCACAGGTCCATGGCTGCTCTGTCTGCGGGAGGCTGGGAGACCCAGAGGCTCCTTTTAAAGGAACCGTCACGCGCACTGTGGTCATCGCGTTGAGAGCACGGCGCCCGTAGATAGTGCACGTTGTACTGCTTGCCGGCACACTTTGAGCGAAAGATTGCGCTTATCTGCTAGGAAAGGGCCGCCGATGGACACTTTGCGAGGCTGGAACGGTCGTGTAGAGTTGCTGACTGTTTATGAGAGCCTAAAATATGGCGCCACCTTACCAGAACGCTGAGCGTCGTTGTTTTCCTTCACTAAAACTTGTAGAATAGTCCTTTATTCTTAGGCTCGTTAATTATTATTGAAAAGTTTGCTCTTTTCACTATTACTGTTATGCTCTTTAACTGCTGAAAGGCATGCAGCCCCCATCGTTAGTAATATCCATATCAATTTTTAGAATTTCGAAAAGGCGGTTACACTCGGCGCGGTGGTCCTTCAAGTTATGGCTACATCGCGCCACAATGGATGCGCTTTCGAGAAGCTTGCAGGCAAAGCAACCTCTGCAGTTCACGTAACTCGTAGAAATAGCCAAATGCTGTTGGGCCGCAGCGCCGAGGGTAGTCGTGTTTTCGAAATTCTAAAAACTGACATGTATATCACTTACGGTGGGCTACACGCCTGTCAATAATTAAGGAGCCTAACTATGATAGTTAAAAAATAACCATTCATTATTAGTTAGCTTACTGCTAGTTAACGCACCTACCGCTGCTATGGCTGCTAGTTCGCACACAGCTAAGGCTGCTAGTTAGCACGCCATAGCTGTATTCTGATGTACAGGGGTGGTCAAAAGTTTCCAGGCCACAGGGTATGCTTTTGAGGAATCTCGCGGGGCATTTTACAACACTCCCGAAGCTCAATATATCTCAAAGGGGCAGGAGAAGTATTTTCCTCTCCTCTTAAAGCCTTCTTAAATTCATAGCGTTCTTGAGTGGCCGACTGTAATGCTTCAAACCTGGCAACTTTTGACCAACCCTGTACTTCACCGCTGACAATGCTATGCCGAAAAAAGTGCCCTCCTAACTCAAAAAGCCTATTTTTAAAAATTGTGTAAAGTCTTCCGTGAAACCCGCTGTATATATTTGCTGCGTGACTGTTTGTAGCTGTCGTTTTTTTTTTTTCAAGCAAACTCCCGCAATCCGCTTGTCTTTTCTGTCGTCCTTAATTGTTACGGCTATGGTCCTCGTCTTAAAACCAATACGAAGAGACTTTTCTTGTAGATTTAACAGTCATAAGAAATAATTTTTAATTGAAAAATCTACACATCCGTGCTTCTGGTTGTGTAATACGAATTAGCTTGGCATTTAAACTCCGGAAAAGGGCTCTGTGAGGTTGTGAGAATGGCAGTGACAAAAGTTGTTAAATGTGTGGTTAGAAAAGGCACGTATCCTCTCTTCTGGCCTTCATAGTACCGATGTGACGCAGCCCATCCTCATTTTTTTGGTTCGTGCTCTGATAGTTGGCAACCTGAGGTGCAGCAGCTTAGCCGGATCGAGTCTGACGCCCCGCAAGCTCGCATGCAGGAATGCGATCCGGTGGTCGGCCCTTTAGCAGAGCTATGTGCGTGTGTGCACACCGCCCCGCATCCATGTTCACTTTCATGCCGGCCATTTTGCGGTCTCCGCATTCAGTCGATGTTTTCTGCGTGGCTGAAGTATCTTGTCATCATTGTCGTGCAGTGGACGTTACGGATGTGATGGTACTCTGATGGCAACGACCTCTCCCATTTCCCGTTAACAATGCTTGCTCAGGCTGCGGCCACCTCAAGCGCTCAATTTTCTAATCCCATCAGCTCAATTGACTGTGCTCACCAACTGGCCTAAATTGGTCCAACAAGCTACCCTTGTTGAATTTTATACTCTACCGTCGTTTTGATCCCCTCAGCTACCCTTAGCGGGTGTTGCTCATCTATTTTCTGCTTTGCATGCCTAGACAGTTCCGATTTCCTCCGTCATGAATCTCGTGTCATCATCTCGAACATCACCCTCACTACGCCCACTGCAGGATAAAGGACTCTGCCGTGTCACTCCAATTATCCCCACCAAGTGCCAACTGCAGCAACCTCATCCCCGCAACTTCATAAACTCCTCCTACCACCTGACTCTCTTGCAGTCACTGCTACGCTTTCCTTGACTTGAAATTCTCTCTTACTTTTAGCGGCCAATGGCGGTCTTCCCTTTAAATTACTTTTCGTGCATATGCGTGCTCAAGTTTTCAGCTGCGATATCACTAACTTGCATTAATCCCCAGACCGACTCAAATCTCTTCCTGTCCCTTCAAGGGACACACAAGGAAAATACCAAAATTAGAAATATAAGTAGAGTATTCCTCTTGCGCAACGACAAACTATTTTATGAGCGGAAAAAATCGCAAGAAAATCTGAAATGAAATTCCGTAAATCTTCGTGCATTCAAACCACGCTTGAAATTGCGTCGCATCGACGTCATTTTTATGACTTCGCCGTTACAGCCAGCCACAACGAGAATACGTGGCGTGCGTCACGTGACAGGACGCCTGTCAACAATCGCGACGGCTGCGACGGCGGCTTGTAATCGGCTGAGTCGCATTTCGTAGCGATCGTCAGTGCTCTCATGTTCGTTTTTTTTTTGCCTGTTCAAAAGGGATGAACCTGCAGTGTGTGTTTTTACATCGATATATCATGATTACTGTAAAAAGATTTGCACCTTTCAGTGTGCATTTCTGTACCTATATGTCATTCCCTTGCACCCCCCCTCCCCCCCTTTCAAAAATGATGAAAAGTGGGGTTGTCACACATGAGCAGTGGGCGTATGATGGTTAAAGTTGCTCCTTTTCCCACTGATTTACAGTTTCATAGATCTTGATTGCTTCAAAAGCCGTTAGTCAATTTTTTTTTTCGTAGAATATAGAGCGCAAGCTGAACATTTGCTACAAACAGCTGCTGACAACCTAACTTTACACTAGAATTACTGCATTCCCACAATAATCTTGATGACCAGATTTGCCTTTTAAGGCATGTCGGAACTTGTTTATGGTAGTCTCATTTATGATGTCTGTGTTATGTTCACGGTAAGATTTTTTAATACATTCTAAAAAGAAAGAAGAGCTTCTTAAAGGTGGCCAAACTTAGCAAACCCGCTCGCACAGTGCCACAAACTCTAGATGTACAACATAGTTATGCCAGAGCAACACAAATAGATATAACCACCACTGGGATAAGTGATAGAAAGCAACTGAGGTGACAGAGTTCGACACAGAGATATCACGACTCCTCGCTAGACACACTCATGTTACTGGAGACATCGTGCCTCGCTGTCTGACAGCCTTCCTGACTTGAATCTTATCACTTTCTCTACGAAGGGCCGTGGTAGCTGTGCAGTTTCTGAAAATATGTACCAGTTCTTTTATGTTCTGACTTTTACCTCGTATATAATATCCACAGTGCAGCAATATAGCAGTATGGGGCACATTCATGCTCTCGAGTGCTCCATTGGCCGAAAGCTGATGCGACGTCTGGAAGCCTGTGACGGCCAATGCCCTCGTAGACGGTTATCGCTGTTGCCCTCTTCAAAACTGCATCACTGTCAAGGTGACGTTCAGAAATAGCCCACAATGGTAGGCGAGAAACCACTGAAGCAGTGTTACTCTCTAACCTCTTTCGTTCAGTTGACGGCGCATATGTCGTCTTGGTATCTCCGGGCGCTGTTTGTCTGATGCCAAGCTTATTTGCATTTTTGGATTATGCCTTCACTTGGCGGTAATGTTGCGAGCTTCACGAGTATCTTGAAGTACTATTTGCACAAACAGTACAACGTTCCTTTTTTTCCGCGCCAAGGCTTAAGACGGCCTTAGATATTTGTCTCTCTGGAATAATTTCTTAGGACTGATTTGATTTATTATTACTATTGAGATCTGACATGTTCCCAGACAAAGACAACGCTGTTTGGGGCTTGTTTCTAGCAGACACTAAGCAATAAAGTCAGAACAAACCTTTCTGGACGCACAGGAACTGAAGCGCTATAAATTTGTTGCATTCAAAAAATAGAGGGTGAGAGCTGCTAATCACAGTTATTATGCTTACTTCCTATGTGTCGAGATACGGACAACCTGTAAAGGCTCTACAGGTAGGCGTTGCTCAAAATAAATGTTCAACCGCTTGGAATAAGCAAGGTCAAAATCTTTCTTTAAGAGAGAATTTCAAGGAAGGATGAAAGTCTGCGATCACAGACATAATTATTTGCACTCATATGGAATTCACTTCAGACATCATTCGCGACCTCAAATGGCTTGCGTTTCTATTGGCGAGAGCTGTGCAATGGTGGAAGTTTCTTTGGGAAAATTTTTGAGCTTCTTGTTTCCACTTACCGTAATGAGCATTCATGAGAAATGCTTTCAGGTAGTCAGCAGTATAACGTATTGGTAAAGGGAACGATTTCTTCATTGGTGGCCATGACTGTTCTCGGGTACGACATAAGTGGCGTTTATTTTGCCCACGCTATGCATCTGAATATCTAAAAAATAAGTTAGTCTTGGTGCGCTAGCAATATAACCCGCCATTTAAGATTTCACAATGTTTGCTTGTCCGAAGCTTCTCTAGGTGACATTAAGTTTTCTGGGGAAGAGAAACCTGGGTTTCACAATACCCACCAGTGGCAGCTCCTGCCATTGCTGGGCAATGGCACATCTCTTAACTGCCACACCCTTGCCCCATGAGCGGTATGAGGACTCTCAGCAATCTATTCATGTAAAGTAGAGAATGACCAATTCTGCATATATATTTATTAACCATTAAAGCTGCCACGCCCTAACCTTAAAACGCAGCTTATATCTGATTTCGCTGTTCTTTTCCCAAGCCTGTTTCATCTTAAAAACCAAGCCTCGAACCGAAGCCTAAGTGAAAACCGGAGTGCTAGTGTATCTTATTCGCTATTGGCCTAACCACGCTGACTCGTCCGCCATCTCTGTATGCAACAAATAACCTAATACTGCTTCCACGTGATATTCAGCTGGGCCTCACATTTGTGAGAGCCCCTAGGTCCAATAACCTACAGTGAAATTTGCATGTGTCACTATTTCCCAAGGAATATCGTCCCAATTTACCGAACTTGAATGATACTAACGTGGCGGCCAGCCGAAGAATGAGGCGCGATGAACGATGGACAAGAGATGATTTAATGGCCGTTGACCTAGCGCCAGCGCTCCGTCCCGCGCCACTGCCAGGTTCGTCTTCTTCGTAACATTACCCGGGGCCTCCGAGTGATCCTCCCGATCGTAAACTGAGGAAGACGTGGACGAAGGGATGCGTCATTCAGCGATGGCGTTCATTGCAGAAAAGAAGTGGCAAGGTGATGAAGTGCTGGCCGCCACGGTGGATGAGATGATAGGCGGATGAGTCCCGGTCCACGAAGCATCCGGGCCTAGGGTGCCAGGAGCTGACGGCCGAGGTCCGTGGACGCACCGAACGGCAGGGGCAGGGGGGCGGTGGCCTCATGTGTGGGCAGGGTCTTGGGTTGGTCGGGTCTTGGGTCGGTCGGGTCTTGGGTCGTCGTGTCTTGTGGTCCCGGCGGGGGACGGGGCTGGGGTGAGCGGCGAGGTCGGTTCAGGTCGGGCGGGCTGGGGCACGGCCGTGCGGGGCGGACCAGGTACTCACGGCCGACGTCCACGGCAGGCGCAGGACGCCGAAGCTCCGTGACCAGGATGGCGATTTAGGGACCCCAGCACCTCAACAAAATTATATGTGGCGGCCAGCCGAAGAATGAGGCGCGATGAACGATGGACAAGAGATGATTTAATGGCTGCTGGCCTAGCGCGAGAGCTCGGTCCCGCGCCACTGCCAGCTTCGTCTTCTTCGTAACAATATAGTATGGCCTGACAGGTAAATTTGGGATATCTATCATAATGAGCAGCCCCAGTAGTTTCTGCAGCTACACTGCGTCTTCTGGAAGACCGAAACATATGCTAATAAACTAGAGTTAGCCTTATCCTTGTACAGCTCGGGCCACCCAGAAGAGTAAATTTTCTAACCTAATTTTCTCACCTTAACCTGATTCTGACAGCGCCAGCTACTCCTCTTTTGATATGTACTCTGCTACCGCTGTAGACCACCGAACACCTGTTCTCAGCTCAGCGTCTTCAGCCCAAGGACATTTCCTCTATTTAATTTAAGATACCACCAAGCACCGTTTTTTTCTTCTAATCGTAATAAATATTTGGCCTGCAAAACTGCTCCTTTTTATGTTATTTCGCTGGTCATTGCACGATCATGACTCTAACTGTAATTTAAGGCCCAGCTTTTTCATTAGCATTGACAGGTGAGTAATGGTAGGATGCAGTGCTTATAAACTACTAAAATAACGTGGGAAAGTTTGACTGTGCCTGCCAAATGCATATCAGCCCATTCGCTTGCCGACAAGGAGATTATTCACTTCATTTCATTTATTTTCTAGCCGCCGCGGTGGCTCAGTGGTTACGGGGCTCGGCTGCTGACCCAAAAGACGCGGGTTCGATCCCGGCCGCGGCGGCAGAATTTCTTTGGAGGAGAAATTCTAGAGGCCCGTGTACTGCGCGATGTCAGTGCACGTTAAAGAACCCCAGGTGGTCGAAATTTTCGGAGCCCTTCACTACGGCGTCTCTCATAGCCTTAGTTGCTTTGGGACGTTAAACCCCATAAACTAACTCATTTATTTTCTCCGTTAAACGCTCGAAGGCATTGCATAAGGGGGGAGGAAAATCAAGATTTTGGTGACAGGAACATACTGAAAAATATAAAAAATAGTTGGATAGAACCTGCAATGTCAGCAGCGGGTTGAGCATGGTGCAGCCTGCGGTGTCGTGCCCTCATGTTGCATGTTTCTTGGTTACATGTTTTTGTTGTGGAAGCAACTACGCTAGGTGTGAGCGATTTTGAGGAGCCCTGGAGAGCCCAAACTGCTCATGCGCGAGGAGCGAGTGACGTCACATGGCACACATCTGGAGAGCAGCGCGCAGCCTACATCTCTCTCTCTTCACCCCACGTACCTATAAGCTCGATTCAGGCGTCCACTGACCCAGGGACCTTTCATTAAAATGATCGCTGTGTAAAACGTCAACGCCAACGCCAATGAACACAACAAACGCCGACGGCCTATCCAACGCAAGCAGCACACATGTGTCACTAACGCTACGTAGTTAAGGCGCGATTGAGGCGTCCACTGTTCCAAGAGGGCAGTTATACGCCTTCCCTTTGCTTTGGGTAAGTGGACACCTGAATCGCGCTTATATGTAGTACGTGGGGCGATGAGAGAGAGATGTAACCTGCAGGCATTGACAACGTTTGCCGTCAGAAACGCGGCGCAGAACCAGTAGGCCGTCGGCGTTCGTTATGTTATTGGCGTTTGCGTTGACAATGCGATGTCCGGGCCGTTGCTTCCGCATTTCTACTCTGGATGGCCATTGGTCAAACCACAGCCATTTTTTATGCGAAGCATATTGCTAGAGCTACCACTCACGCCGTCGGCGTGGGAGCCCTAGAAGTCACACCACGTGACACCGTAATGTCACACTACGTGGCACCGTGACGTCACAGCACGTGACACCATGACGTCACACTACGTGACGCCGTGACGTCACACCACGTGGCACCGTGACGTCACAACACGTGACATCGGATGAGAGAGGCGGCCTCCACCTCGCGCCGTCGCCGTGGGACCCCTAGCCGTCACGCCACGTGACACCGTGACGTCGTCGTGACGATTCCATCGCACAGACGCCGGAATGTCCTCGAGCGGCATTCCCGCGCATTTCGAACGCGCGTTCACACTCGGTGTAGGTGAAACGCTCGCTCCACCGGGCAGGCAGACGCGGCTTCCGTGGCAATCCAGGCGCTCACCCAACGCGCGTCTCGGGGTTAGTCGGCGTTCCGCTGTAGCCATGCCGTTGTCTTCCCCCACTACGAAGGCTTCTAGTGGTTGTATTAAAATGACCAAGTATGCAACCAAGGAAAGCCATCTATTACCAAGCCTAGCCACCAATATGCTTCGCATCTGACTAGGCTTAACCTTAGCTAAGCCTCAGCCATAATTTTTTTGGTACAGGCTTTTTGTTGGGTTAGATCTTGCTACAGACTTTTCGTGCGCTAGCACTCAAGCCAACATTAACGTGGGCAGGTGGACGTGTTTATATATGTCATCATTTGTAAATTGCGTCTGATTACACGCAAAAATACCGGAACTACGCAGTTTGAAACTTGCAATAAATTCAGTGTTTCACGAACAATATGGGATTTCCAGTGTTTGATATGTGTCTAAGGGCTTTACTAGTCACAATACAGGTTTTGTAACCTTTGAGGGCAATCCGAGAGATATACACAAAACGACTGCAATGATTATTGTCTCATGTGTCTATTTTGCTGCATTGAAATCTATGCAAACACACAACACCGATAATACTATTGATACACAACTATAATTGAAGAACAGTGTTATGCATAACAAATTATAACCGCAATAAACAATACAAAAACAAAGAAGAAAAAGGCAAATCAATAGCCACATATACTGCTAGCGCATCTAATTGGCATTTGGCCTGACTATGGAAATTGGCAATAATTTCTTTTTCTTTCACTCCTTTCCGTACTTCATTCCCTGGACTTAATTAATGATTATTTGTCAAGCTGTTGAAGATTGGTGTTGTTTTTTTGACGGTAACTTCTGGCTTACTAGTGTGCTTTCTCCAGACACATGTACTCGTTCTCTATTTGAAGTATCTGACCAGGCTAAAGCTTATGTAAGGCTAAAGGCTAAAGGATTCTGCTAAAGCTTCTGCCTAATTCTTCTCGTTTCACAACTTTGATTACTTTTTCGTTGACACCGAGCAAAGAACAGCATTAAGGTTGTGTATTCTGGTATAACATCCCTCAGGGCTGGCTTTTTCATCTAATTTATGTCAACAAATTTCTCAACCACGTCATTCCTTCAACTCTCAGCCAGCGCAGAGTCCATTCCAGGTCTCTTGAAATACAGTCCATTAGCATAAGGGCAATCACTTAAGTGCTCAGCATATTATATGCGTTGTCCACGTCCATTTTTTCTCCATAACTTAAAATGAACACTTCTCGTGCTAGTCTGCAGAAGGGTTGAAATGCGGGCCAGCTGGTACATTGCAAATGAAAAAAAAAAACCAGTCACACAAGACGAGGGACAAGAGGAGTGCACACGCCACGACGACTGGACTGAGAACTAACAACGTGCTAGTCGTCCGATCCATGCTCCTGTCAATTTTCACGCTGCTGGTATCACATCTCTTACTCGGTATACGAGTTTGGGGACTATTTCTTCCTTTTTTTATCCTCTAGGCTTGTCTACTATAGATGCAGAGAAGCCACAAAGCTTTTATACACTCCTATTCAGAGATTGTGGCCAGGTGTTCATAACCCCATCGGGCACGACGCAGTATTTCTCCTCGGTCAAGTTTCGGTGCCAGCCACACCGGTGCAAGCAAGACGGCTCAGCATCGAATTGCCGAGCCTTGTGGCCGGCTTTATCTTTGCTTCCAGCGCAACTTGAGGGGCACGGCGGTGAAGTGACGGCTGAAACATCTTTTCGACAATAACAGATACAAGGCCGCGTATGAGCAACGTAGGCAGTGGGTGGAACCGCGCAGCGGAGAACGTTGTAGCCCCGCTTGCGGACAAGCAAGCACTTCTTAGCTGGCGCGTGGAGCTCTTCACAATCCTTCAAGAATCCTTCAAGGTACCAGAGATTCAACGCCAGGCGTATTCTCATGATTTAGGCGTATTCTAGCACGCAAGAATATAAGCATTCAGTCATCAATGTTTTCTTCTAGACGGAAGTAGTACTTTGTTTTACGTTACTAAAACTCATTTAGTCGTTGCAGATTTGTATTTCTATATTACAAAGTTTGGGTTTAGTTTGGTTTGATTTATTGGGTGTTAACGTCCCAAAGCGACTGAGGCTATGAGGGACGCCCTAAGGAAGGGCTCCGGAAATCTCGACCACCTGGTGTTCTTTAACATCCACTGACATCGCACAGTACACGAGCCTCTAGAATTTCGCCTCCATCGAAATTCGACCGCCGCGGCCGGGATCGAACCCGTGTCTTTCGAGCCAGCAGCCGAGCGCCATAACCACTAAGTCACCGTGGCGGCCACTTTACAGAGGGTGACGCCAGCTAAGGCTTTAGTATTTGAAGATATATTTATTCTCATATGCAATTGATGGGTGTATTCCTTTAATTAAATTCCGTTCTCTAGATGTTTTCATTGTTGTTCGACACGTGTCAACTGTTTGTCATGAAGCCGGGTGAGAGAAAAGGCGACATAAATTTGTAAATAATCGTTTTATTTTTGTCATTTAGACATATGCGCTGCCTTTCTGACTCCAAATTTAGTAAACATCTCGCGGATGCGGGACTCCAGAAAGGTTTTTAAAACAAAAATTTCAAACTATCAAACTATCACATCTTGCCCCACCCCCACAGGGTAAAATGAGACTGTGCGTGGGAGAAAATGCAACGCCTCTAAAAAAATTAAGACATTTCTCATCTTGGCAAAAAAGGCACGTGAAGCTCGCTCCATGAGAACCGAGACAATCTTTGTGAGCCTACTCGCATGACAAACAGCGTATCCATACAAAAGACGGTGCACTTTTCTTTTATGATTGTCTACAGTTTTGGCAGTCCTATAGCCAGTCTTTTTTGGGGTCCTGCCTACACGATTCCATAGAAGTTCTTGCCTCTTTCGCAATTTATTTCTGTTTTGGTTTCCCAAATGTTGTTTTTTGAGTCGGTCCAGTCGAGTGAACATGCTATTTGGTTTGACTGGCAGTGCGTGAACACGAAGCTTTGAATATGATTTTAGGTCAGACCGAATAGGGCCTACTCCATTGTGAGAACGCGATGTACAAGTAGCTTCTCTTGCCCACAGAGAAGAGTGCGCCTCTCAGGTTTCAAAGTGAATTAATGCTGTTCGTCCCCGTCATATTGCCGATTTTCTTTACTGCTCCGTGATACGCGTCTTTGAGAACTCGAAACCTTAGACTCTACTGGTGTTGCTTGGTGCTCTCCAGAGCTTTTTTTACGTCTTTTGCGCTATAGACGGCAATCCATAATGGCCATTGCTGCATTATAACTATCCTAGACAACGACAAAAGAAGGATAAGGCTTTGCAGCAAACAATAAACCTTTTATACTAGTGCAGCGAGTTTGGCTAGTTGTTGGACGTTCATACACAAAACGGCGCGAAGGACGGGGCACAAAGATGTAGACATCACGAAGGCTGACTATCAATCGGCTGATTTTATTCCAGGATGCGCTGAAACATGCATAGAATTGACAGGCTAAGAAAATAAAAAATTTCAAAGAAAAAAATGGCTGAGGCTTAACTTGGTTAAGCCTGGAGAATGGGAAGCATCATCGTGTCGCGTAATTTGGAGGCGCACAACCACAGTGACGGCGCGAGGTGGGCCCCCGTTTCTCCACTGTCGTGACGTCATCAAGTCACGTGGTGTGACGTCATTTATCACGTGATTTGGAGGCGCACAACCACAGCGACGGCGCGAGGTGGGCCCCCGTTTCTCCACTGTCGTGACGTCATCGTGTCACGTGGTGTGACGTCGTTGTCGTGACGTCATCGTGTCACGTGGTGTGACGTCATGTCACGTGATTTGGAGGCGCACAACCACAGCGGCGGCGCGAGGTGGGCCCCCATTTCTCCACTGTCGTGACGTCATCGTGTCACGTGGTGTGACGTCATGTATCACGTGATTTGGAGGCGCATAACCACGGTGAAGGGCTGAAGTGGTAGCTAAAATTGTATGCTTCGCATAAAAATGCACACAATGCGGCAGGAAAGAGATGACAGAGCCTAGCCAGGCTCCATAGAGGATCTCTACGGACAAAAGGTTAACAGATAACACCAAAAACCCACAAAACAAGTGTACGTAAGTTATAAAAATTCAGGTAAGCATTTTCATACTGCTAAAATCTAGAGGCAAGCTAGGACGTTAAACCCCATCGGGACGTTAAATCCCATAAACCAAACCATAAACCAAACCTAAATGTAAGCTATGAAAAATATCCTACAAAGCCACTGCCGCGAAAAACGCATATAAACGCTTATCCCTTCACTTCTAACCTTTCATAATTTACATAAATAATAACCGTCACTATTTTCTTATATTGCTCACCCGTTTTAGAATTCATGTTTGTGAAGAACCTAGAAGTTTCTGCAGAAACACATGTAGCTACCTCTAAACTATGCCTGTAACGGGTTCATGTGTGCAAGCCTTGTCCATGGCAGCCGTCAGCACCGGAAGGGTGTAACCGAACTCGCAAGCGTTGGCCAGGACGTGGAGGTGCCCTAGGGCGTAGGTGTTCTCAGAAATGCTGAAACAATGGTCGCTGAAGTAGAGCACGCCACTTTTGTAGCAGTCAAAGTTTGTCAGAAGTCTATGCGTCGACAGGAGCGCCTTGGTGACATTTCCGCTCTCCTGGGCAACGTACGTGGCAATTTTCGTCATTTTGGTCTCTAGGAAATACCGGTTGCCGAGGGTCTGGTTGAGCTTTTCTTCCAGAAGCTTCCGTTTCACCGGATCTGCGGCAGCCGCTATTCTGCGCCTCAGGACGGCTACGGACACGTCATTGTCCGGAGTCTCATCGCATGGCACCTTCGGAGAAATAAGTGGTCTCTTTTTCTTGTCACCTAGGAACTCACTAAGTTTTAGCTCTCACATCGCGTCATCGCCGTACTGCATAACGTGGCTCCCTGTAGTTTCGTCTTTGACAAACTGGTACTGTTCAGCGAGGCTCCTGCTTCGGATATCTTATGCGTCTGAATCTTCCATCCAGTTGGAGCTGTAGTCGTTGCCCAAGTACGCATCTATGTGATCGTCCCAGTAGCAGGCGTATGACGACTCGAGAGGATTGGCCGCTGTTGTGGCATAGACGTCGATGTCTTCGGGAAGGATGCTGTCGAACATGGATCCGGATTTGCAAGCCTCCACGTAGATGGTCATCTTGGCGTACCTCTTTTCTGCGTGCATTGCCTTGAGCACATTAGCAAAGTCCGTCGCGAACAATGGTTCGTCATTGGGGAATTGGACTAAACCGGTTGAGCCGTGGCCCGAGAAATAGATGAAGATGTGGTCCTTGGGTCCACTGGCGATGACTTTTCTACCCACTTTAATCTTCTTCCCCTGAAGTACCTGGAGGCAGTTCGAAGGTGTCACCAGTTCTCCCGTGTAGTCCCTAGGAACTCCCTTGTACACATTCGGTCCATTTGGGTGGTTGTATATCTTCTTCCTGGTTGGGTTCTCTGGGTTCTTGGCGATGTCGTCGTACATCATGACAACGATGCGCTTGTCGGGGATACCGTGCCTGTGCAGTACCTGGTAAGCGTGGCAGATGTCCGCTTGGTGCCGATAGTTGTCGTACGTTTTAGACCCAGCCACAAGAATAGCCCATAGTTTCGTCGTGCGGCCGTCCACTTCATCTGGGACGGGGTCACAGTGTATAAAGAATGCGCTTGCGATAATACTCGCTGGAGAACCACTTAGAGGCAGAGATTACGCTTATCTGCTGGGGCAGGACTGCGGATAGACACAGTAAGAGGCCTGAACGATCATCTCAAGTTGTTGACTCTTTATAAGTGTTTACTTTGGATAGGGTTTTACATATCGCGACATTTTCTCGGCGCTGTATCGACGGGCAGCGTTGATGAATACGTGCAGAAATGGTTGATTACTCCTGTGGATTTTAGATTAGGCGGAATCCCCAAATAAGAGGATGCCTGCCTTGAGGTGCTTTCAAGCTTGTTTATTTACGATGTTAAGCTCACGGGGATAGTAGGGACTACGGCAAGTTGGCCTACAACACACACCATTTAAAAGTGTTAGTGGTGAAGCGACGTAGACCATTCATAAAGTTTCAAAGTTTGGCGCGATGATAGTAATGGTACATGGTAGTGGCCCGCACACGGCAATTAGAACTCTCTCTACTATCCTCCGTGAGCATCTGTGGGTTGGGTGCAAGAAAAGATGCCAATTCAAACAGTTCAGAGCCCAGGTCAAACAGTATCATCTTATTTTCATATTGTCTTGCGTTCTTTTCCTTTATACTTGTGTTCATCTTCGTATACGCCGGAACACGTCATAGCGCATAAATTAGTTCCTACGCAAAATCTGCTTTGCCTGATCTCAAAGATTTTTTCTTGCTGAAGGTTACTTAATGTATGGTTCGTTTTCGAGAAAGCCTCCGGGATGTATGTTCATCTTTTATTCGAACGGCACTGGTCCTCAACTTCAGGTATATGCCAGTCAGGTTTTCCTGTAGTCCAAAGTGCATAAGACAGAAATTTTAAGGAAAACTTATTTGTTTCCATCCGCATCGTTGGGTAATACAAATGGGTATGGTACATAAACTCCAAATATTATTTGTGGGGAGTTGTGATAGGTTTAGGAGAAGTGCTGTGAGAACGCTTATGAGAAGAAACGGGCATCTGTTCTCACCTTTTCCAAGGCCACATAACTCAATCCGTTTTTAAAGTTTTAGTTTTCTGCACTGATACTTCACAGCTCGGAGCGAAGCTTCTTAGTGGATTACGACGTAACCGCTGCAAGCTCGCTCACACAAAGGCAATCCAGGGGTCGGAGAGTTAGCAGTATTGTGCGAGTGCAGTCCGCTCACTGGCATTTTCTTAGGGCGTCCCTTTTGGGATATGCGCGCTTCATTAAAATTTTCCGTTCCTCCTGAGTATCTTATCATCATCGTCACAAGCCCATTATCCTCGTGCCGTCTGCTGCATGACAACAGAATCTCAAATACGCCTCTAATAAACCGTGCCTGCGTAAACTGCGGTCATCTAAGCGTCACCCAACTTCGCGCACTATTAAGCGTGAAGTTCCCAGACACCCTTAAAGCGGGGGGGGGGGGGGGGGGGGCGCGGTCTCGGACTCAAAGGAGATGCCCTCGACTCAGCGTGGCAAGCTCTGCGGAGACCAGCTACCAAGTGACAAGAGGTTATTGGCCCTTTGGTGCCCAGCCTTCGCCGGTCGCTAGGCAGAGAATGGATCGGAGACAAAGGTTCACAAACAAAACAATGTTTATACAGCAATGAGACGATACAGAGGGTTTCACAATCACTAGTAAAAACACATACAAAGTGATTAACAAAACAGTGGAACTCGTGCAATGTTAAACTTGAGAGAGAGACTACAGTACAAAAGGGATATTGCACCTAAAGTGCACTAACTCAAGAGAGAGATTAACCAACAAAACACAATTTGTTACCCGGGCACTGCGACAGTCCGACGACCAGAAGTCCACGACGATGCCGTCCCGCAGACTAGCGGCGCTGTTTTGTTTTGTTTTTTTTTCAAAAATGCGCCGAATTTTGTGCCACTCAGCCATGCAAACTTCCTAATGTTACCTTACTGTGCCTGCACCGTGCTAGTTGACTTTTTTTTTCAATCCACTCCATTACCTTTCATGAGCGTCGATTATTTGCTTTCGCATTACATACCCTGTTCATTCACATTTCTTCTTGATTTCCACAAGTATGTCATTAACTGGCTTCGTTTCACTAACTCTCGAGGGGTTAAGCTGTCATTCATGATCTGAGAGCACCTGCTAAATGCACTTCACTTTTTCTTATTCTGAAAGCTTTTTTCACTCCCGTGGTCTATATCTGCGGTCGCTGTTTGCCCTAAGTAGATATATTCTCTAATCACACTAAGCGTTCCACTTCCTATCGGAATCTTCGGTTCCCTTTTGAGATTTCTGAACATCAATTTCGATTTCTGCAATATAATTTGTAGACGTACCATTCGTTTCCTGTGTAGGTCCTCGATCATGTTCTGTAGCTCGTCCCTCGAGTTACTTAACAAGCCAGTCAATCGGTGAATGCCGAATTACCAAGCTGTTCTTAGTAACCTTTGACCCTGACTATTTCCAGTCTAGGTCTCTACATACCTCCTATAAAGATGTGTTGAATAGTACTTGATAGACCGTTTTATAATAAATTCTAACACACCTCCAACCTCTCTTTTGGCCACTTGCTCCCCTCCATGCTTACTTTAAGACGCTAGCTACTGTCCCCAGTCACCGCTGAAGAAGGAGTCGAGCCGGTTCCAAACTTAGGGTTTTAAATGAAAGTTTTTGGTTGTAGATGAGTGAGAATGCATAATAAATCTTAAAACCCAATCAGACAAGAAAATCTGTCAAAATGTTTAGTTTTTTTATAGGTCACGTCTCCTTGCCCTACGCCCGTTCTGGATGGAAATCTATAACTTTCTCCGTGAAGAAATATTATGGCGTTTAAGCTGTTCCTGATGTTTCTCACTACTTTCAAATGCTGAGTCATCTCTTGTATAACTCTATAAGGCAGCATTGTATGAGTACAGCAAGCGTGTCCGCGCATTCATTTCCATCCTCTCGAGTAGTGTATCGGCCGAAGGCAGAGGCGGCGTCTGGAGTGTTTGACGGCCAGTGGCCTCTTAGAATAACCGCTATCGCTATTGCCCTCTCGAAAACGGCAGCAGATTCATGGTGACGTTCGGATATAGTCTACTTGTGCAAACCAGAAACCTTTCAAGCAGTGTTGTTCTCTGACCTTTTATTTTGTTCACGTAACCGCACATAAGCGTTCTAGGTGGCCCGGCCGCTGTTTATCTGGTGCCAAGCTTATTTAAATTTTATAGACTGCGAATTTTCTGAAAATTGCCGGTACCGTTCCTGGGTTTAAAAGTCGCGGTACAGTCTCCAAGCAGGTACAGGGTGACCCACTCTTACTGTGAACACGCGAGTGTGTGACCACGCTCTCCGGAGTGCCCGTGCGTCCGTCCCAGCCGCGCATCAAAGCGAAGCGGCAAACGACGCGGATCACCATCGCCAGGTACTTCTGCACGTACACCGTTTTGCTTCGGTGAGCGACTCAGCCCAACACACAGACACTCGTAAGAGCGCGGCCACAAACTCGCATGTTCACCCTAAGAGTTGATCACCCTCTACATTATAACGTTATTTTTTTCCCGCGCCAAATTCTACAAACTGTTCTTTCTTGCTGCTACTGACTAAGGATAAGTTTAAAGCCGAAAGTCACACCACACAAGGCTACTTTTGCTCAGAAGACTTGTGCAGGTCCTACCCTAAAAATTCATAGCACACACTGCTGGACGCTCACGAACTGAAGTTGCTTAATTTTTTAAATTTTACATTGTGGGAGAAGGAGGGAGGGGGGGGGAGTGACAGGGCACCTCCTAATAACCATTAATATGACCACTTCCTTTGTAACGGGATACGGGAAACACTGTAAAGGCTCGAGGGGAAACCCTCATACAGAAATATTGTCTGCTTTACAGTAAGCAAGAACAATAGTTTTATTGAAGAGAACCCCTAGGAACGGCGATAGTCGGTGATCGCGGCGGCCATGGTCTGATCTGTGTCCTCAGCGATCGAAGCGCGCAACGGCACGCCGTTGCTAGCAAAAGCGCGCTTCGATCGCGGTGGCCACGATCAGACACACCAGAATGGGTGCTCATAAGGAATTCACTGCAGACATCATTCTCGACTTCGACTGGCTTGCATTTCCATCGGCGAGATCAGTGTGAGTGTAAAAGTTTTGTTGGGAAATGTTTTTGACTTCATTTTTCCCGGCAAGAATAGTGTGCCTTCGCGAGAAATGGCTTTAAATTAGGGTTTTATCGCTTCATTTTTGTATCACTTATAGCCGGATACAACTCGAGACCGGAGAGGCAAATGCCTTCAAAGGAGGTCCTCCATCCAAAGGCGCCGACGAATTCTCATGAGATCGTGGTTAATCCCCTTGGACCGGCTAGTGTGATACCACTGGAGATGCAGATTAAAGGGGATTGACCACGAATGAATTGAATGAACGGCAGCGTCATGAAAGATTAGTCCCCACCATCGGTTGGTGAGCATCCTTTGAGGTGCATCTACGGCTTCATTCTTTATTTATATCCGACTATAGTAATAAACGGGACGGTATGTTCGCGGATGGGCATGATTTTTCTCATGTGAAAGCCTAAATGGTTTCCATATTGAACACATTAGGGTTGTAAATTTCTAAGAATTAAATTCGTTTTATTGAAGAAATTGTCTTTTCTTTACGCCGCATCTGGAAGATATACAGCTGGGCCGTTGTGTTATAACCGCCAAATAATTTTATTTGCAGACATACAGGAAATGGGCCTCGGGCGAAAAGCTGCAAGGGTAGCTTGAGAGATGCTCGAAGTCCAGTAAAGGCAGCGACAGAATATGGGGACATTCAAGGCAAACGTACGTACATACATACATACATATATACATGCATGCATACATACATACATACATACATACATACATACGTACGTACGTACATACATACATATATACATGCATGCATACATACATACATACATACATACATACGTACGTACGTACGTACGTACGTACATACATACATACATACATACATACATACGTACGTACGTACGTACGTACGTACGTACGTACGTACATACATACATACATACATACATACATACATACATACATACATACATACATACATACATGCATACATACATACATACATACATACATACATACACACATACATACATACATGCCTACATACACATACGTACGTACATACATACATACATACATACATACATACATACATACATACATACATACATACATACATACATACATACATACATACATACGCAGAGAATGAAATTATGTAGCATGCAAAACAGCAAACACAGGAGAAATACTTGCGCTCCTGAAACAAATTAAAATGAAGACAGAAATTAACGGTCAACGGTCATCAAGCAGCATGCCGCCAAAGTGGGGGAACCTACATGACAAAGGTCTCCTCGGCAAGGAACAAAAAGACTGTGCGGCATTGATGAAACAACTTAAAGTCCTTAATGAGGGTGGTAAAGATGTTTAGGTTGTTTATGCTATGATGGTTTAGTTTGTATGGTAAAATGAAACGAAGGATCTGGTTTCCATATAACGTCCTCGTTCGAGGAACATCCCATATTTGTTTGCTTCTGATGTGGATTGTAGTGCCGGAGCCCACATTTCGCTGCTGGCTTCTCTGGAAACAAGCGCTGCGCGCCCGCCGTCGCTCAAAGCAGGCCCAGACTTTCTCGGACAAGTCGCGACATGCAGCGTGACTCATCCCGCCGCCGCGGCGCCGACACGGACCCTTCCTCCTCTCCTCCTCTCCGTCATTGCGAACTCCTCCGACGCTCGCCGGCTCTCGACCATTGGTCTAATTTGAACGGTGGCCAGTGATTGGAGGATTTGAACGGCTGGCTGCCGTAACCGTTACCAGCGGCTATAAAAACGGAGCCGCGCTGAACCCGAGCAGCAGACGGGCAGCAGAGGAGCCATCACGCCGGAGCTACGCTCGCCGCCGGGGCCGCCCTTCTTCTGTGTGCCTGCCCGTGGTGCTCTTGACCCTTGTATCATGTAAAAGCCCTTGTACATACTGTACATAAACGTCCTTTTACTCACCGTCGCCTCGACCGTTTCCTGGCTCGGACTCCCAGTCCCAACAGGATGCTTTTCTGATATGGCTTAAGTCCAGCAAGTTTCTTCAGGAAGTCGGATGAGCATCGTGATGAGAAACTAAGGCAGAGCAACAAGCGGCACTCATACGTGGTATGCACACGGTGAATGTTGTCTTGTGTAAATAAAGTTAAAGATAACAAAATAAAAGTAACACTAATCAAATAATGAAGTAATAAGATAGAATGAAATTTTTCCGGCGTCTGTTACATTTCTCAAGGATCTCATGAGAACATGCGACGCTTGAATGATATGGTACAGACTGACGATTATTTGACTGCCATCATCATCAGCCGCAGCAACAGTAATTGTAGAAAAAAGAAATTCGTTGTTCTACCGTACATTCACCAAATATCACACCGTTTGAAGCAAGTAGGCAGCATATATGGCATTGATGATCTTTTTTCTGCACCAAACAAGCTCGGAAAATTGTGCGCCATTGGAGATAGAAGGGCCAGGGAAGAGGAAAAGAAAGGAAGAAAAACAAAAAAAGGTTGCCAGATTAAGCATGACCTGAGGTTTGTCCCTTGTGCTGAAGGGGTTGTGTATGAAGTACCGTTCACGTGCAGGAAGACCTATATAGGTCTTTTTTACCTATATAGGTCGAACAGGAAGGTGCTTGAACACTCGCTTAAGAGACCACAACACTTGTTTTAAAGGGGCTCCGTCGTCAAACTTGGCCTTGCAGTACAGGAACTGTCCCCAGAATAATCAACCAGATTCTTCTGAAAAATAATTTACCCCCATTTTTAATGAAACTAGGATCCTGTACAAGCACAAAGACAAACTAACACGGGAAATCAGTGAAGTGTTTCATATCCAAAAAAAAAAGCGACTAGTGCGTGAGCATCCCCTCTGTAAAAGTTCATGACTGTGAACTAATGTATCTTGATGCCGGTGATTGATGTATCACTGTGGCTTTTGGTGTTGCCATGCGCTCTTGGTTGTAGATGGAGTATATGTTGCGTGTTGTTTCTAATAAAGCTTTCAGCTGATAGACAGTGCCGGTCCTGTTGTCCTCTTTTCTTTGTCCTTTGTCTTAGCGCTCTTTTTTTACCACCAATATGTACACACTAGCTCAACTCTCCGTTTTATCCTCGTTATTTCAGAGACCGGAAGAAAAAACTGGCCAGTGTTTGTAGACACTTACAGCCGAAGGTCGAGTTACGGCATTTTGGCAATGGCCCGGGCCAAATTTGGAGGCCGGCATCGTGTCGGGCACGCTCACTTATAGTTGACATCAAATATAGTTCAAATCGGCCATGGCCAAATTTCGGGAGCGGGCCGGGCCAAATTTCGGAAATTTGGAAACTACAGGGAATATTTACTGCATTAGAATCAGTGCGAAATCACGAATTCGTGTTGCGTAGAACACGTTGATGAGCATGCAGTGCCGCCAGGATTGCCCGTCCGGATATGGTTCGGATATGGACTTGGGGAGGAGCCCCAGACTACCGAACTAGTTGGCCTTCATCGAAGTAACGCAAATGACCAGGATAAAGTTTTTTTTTTTCCTGCTGATCGCAACATCTCCCAGATTAAACTCAAATAATCCGAATCGCTAAATCATTCGCAAAAACACACTGATACGCTGATCATAGCACTTCAGTTCTCTCCGCGCAAAAAAAAGCATAATCTGTTTTGTTTTGCTTTGTATTTAACTCGTTCACTTTAAAGAAACTACATTTACGAGAAGGTGCAGCAGTAAACTTTTCGGGTAGCTCATTACAATCCCTAATTTCATGTGTGTGTGAAAAAAGTCATTGCTTTTGAACATGTTGACCGTGGTAGCGCGGTGTTCGCAGGCAATTGAATTGCCTTTTGCATATGGCGATTTTCAGCCAGTCTTTCTGAGGCAAAATCATTGGTCTTTCGTAGCTATAAGTTCTGCATAGCAATGTTAGGAAGTTCGATAAATAATTTCAAACATCGCTCATTTCCCATTTACCACACTCAAAACGATTGCCTTACATGGGTATTTCGCGCAGGCGTTGGCGTGTACGACTACCTCTGACGGCTGCCCCAGTTCGAGAAGAGAGAAACAAGTATAGGAAGTTGCTGGTTTATTTGGAAGCGTATGTTTTCACATGCTAAAACCATCTTTGCCATAAGCTAAAAGTTTCACTCATATCTTGTGCAAGGCAGAGCAAAATCACTTGCTGAAATATTAAAACCCATATTCAAAACTGAAAAAACTACGAAGGCAAAACCGAACATAGAGTGCAATCAGAAACATTTCACCGCGCGCAATCCTGTTTTACAGGCAAATGTATATACCTACGCTACAAAATCAATTATACATGTTATGCATCACGCACAAAAATCCAGTACAACCGAAAAAAGAAGCATGTCGATTAAACTATGCCCGTTTCAGAAGGTTGAGTGCACACAACCTTCATTGCCTTTATAATATGCGCTGGTTTGTACCTAAACTCGCATGCGTTGACAAAGACATGGAGGTCATGGAGCGCGTAGGGGTTCTCAGAGAGGTTGAAACACAGTTTGCTGAACTCTCGCACCACCCTTACGTAGCAGTCAATATTTGTCAGAGGCTTCATGGCTGAGAGGAGCGACTTCCCATTCTCTCGAGCTACATACAAGGCAATCAGGTTCATTTTCGCATCCAGAAAGTATCTCTTCCGCAGGATTCCCTGCAACTTGTGCCTCAAAGTCCTCTCCGCGTTCAGGCCGGCGGCTTTGCCCAGCTTGTACTTCAGAGTGGTGAGAGGAACATCGCGGTTCGAAGTGGGCGCACACGCAACCTCCGGGAGAATGATTGGTTGCGCAATCTTATGGCCTTTAAACGCGCTGAGATAATCGTTGGCGACTTTCATATCACTGTACGTTCTGACGTGACTGTGTATGGTTTCTCTTTGGACAAGAATGAACTGTTCAGAAACAGTTTTCCCGTTGAGGTCTACTTTGTCAGAGTCTTGCATCCAGTTCACACTATATTCGCTGCCCAAGAACGCATTGATTTTTGCGTCCCAGTAGCAGGAGTAGGACGTGTCGTAAGGATTTGTTGCCGTCATGGCATAAACCTGCGGGTGTTCGTTGTTATGAGCATTGAACATTGATCCAGCATTACTAGCACCCATATAAATGACCATCTTCGCGAACTTCTGATGGCTGCGCATCCTGTTCAGTACTTGAGACAAATCGAAGGAGAAAAATAACTGGCCTTCAGGGAACTGAATTAAACCAGGAGCTCCGTGTCCCGAAAAGACAACAAAGATATGGTCCTTAGGGCCACTAACTATAACTTTGCCACTGCCGACAGTCACCTTATTGCCCTGCAGTACTTGAAGGGAGATTTCTGGGGTCACCAAGTCTCCTGTGTAGTCCTTAGGAACTCCCTTGTGCACGTCGGGTCCGAAAGGGTGGTTGAATATTGATCCACGTTTCGGATTCTCCGGGTTGTGAGCGATGTCGTCGTACATCATGACAACGATGTGCTCATCGGTGACACCGTGGTTGCGTAGCACTTGGTACGCATGGCAGATGTCCGCTTGGTGCCGATAGTTCTCGTAGCCCTTAGAACCAGCCAAAAGAAGAGCCCAGATTCTTGCTTGGTCATCTTTACTGCCGTCCTTGTACTTAGATTTCTCTGGCAAAGCACTACTGGTCACTACAAATGCAACCAAAGGCAGGAATAGGAGCCAGGACATGATTTGACAAGACCGGGAGGTGGCTTCTTTCTTAGTGAGCGTTCAAGAGACAGTTGAACTGCTTTGCCCGCCGCGGTGGCTCAGTCGTTACGGCACTCGGCTGTTGACTCGAAGACGCGGGTTCGATCCCGGCCGCGGCGGCTGAATTTCGATGAAGGCGAAATTCTAGAGGCCCGTGTACTGTGCGATGTCAGTGCACGTTAAAGAACCCCAGGTGGTCGAAATTTCCGGAGCCCTTCACTACGGCGCCTTTCATAGCCTGAGCCGCTGTGGGACGTTAAACCCCAATAAAAAAAAAGTTGAGCTGCTTTATAGCTAACAGTTGAGCCGCCTGGAGCAATCCTGGCGAATCGCCCCAGGATATGGGCGTACGCGATAGACCCGTGACGCCTTCAGACGGAACACCGGTAACGAAAGATAGCAGTTATCTGCTATGCAACGGGGTCAAACAGATTAATGTTGTTGGGTTACTTGGTTCCGCATATTGTTCACGTACGAGGGCGCCGCGAAGTCGAGGACTGAGCGTTCACCGGTGTTTGTGTACCTGACGCTTCACATTGTCTCCCCGTGTCCTTACCTCTCCTCTGTGAACACAGGGAGATATGGCCAATGCGCACCAATTTTTCCCATTTGCGTTTTTGGTTCATTAGCGCAAGTGGGAGACACCACATATGTTGCACATACACTCTGCGTATCGGCTTTCGGCGTCTTTTTGTGCCCTTCGCATGAGCAGGAGCAGGAGCGGCGTCGTTAATTTTTAGTACAACAAATTTTCGCGTCCATCCCCATTTGCGAGTTGTAGCCAACTGTTCTATATAACTGTAATTGTAAATTGGTTTTTGAGGAAAGGAAATGGCGCATTATCTGTCTCACGTATCTCGGCGGGCACCTGAACGGCGCCGTAAGGGAAGAGAGGAAGGTAGGAGTGAAAGAAGAAAGAGAGAAAGAGGTGCCGTAGTGGAGGTCTCCGGAATAATTTCGACCACCTGGGGGTCTTTAACCTGCACTGACATCGCACAGCACACGGGCGCCTCTTGCGTTTCTCCTCCATCGAAACGCGGCGGCTGCGGTCGGGTTCGAACCCGGGTACTCCGGCTCGGTAGACGGGTGCGTTTACCACTGAGCCACCTCGGCGGGTTCAACTGTTCTCAGAGAGGAAATGTTTATTTTTCTTGCCCATGGCCCCAGTTTACCCGAAGCGTGTAATCATTACCAAAAATAGGCAATTAATAAACTACAAAATATCCAGAAATAGGCTCTCTGATTCAATATACTTTCGCTTTCACGATACTAGCCGCCGTGGTGACTCAGTGGTTGTGCTGCTCGGCTGCTGACCCGAAAGACGCGGCTTCGATCCCGCCCGCGCTGGTCGTATTTCGATCGAGACAAAATGCTTAAGACCTGTGTTCTGTGCGATGTCAGTGCACGTTAAAGAACCACAGGTGATCGAAATTATCTGAAGCCCTCCACTACAGCGTCCCTCATTGCCTCAGTCACTTTGTAACGCTAAACTTCATAGACTGAACTATTCACGACATGACAGAGTAACTGATCTGGGCAGCCAGACGCGCAGACCGACTTTGGAATTCCGCCAACGCATGGAATCAATAAAATTTCTTTTCCTTATCTACCACAACTATATAAACATTGACAGGAATAAACACCTGAAACCACTCTTCCAGCGTTCAGGCAGATTAAATCATACATTGTACATTAGACCCATTGCTTCAAAATCTAATTTCCGGAGCCCTTCACTACGGCGTCCCTCATAGCCTCATTCGTTTTTTTTTATTTTATTCAAGGTACCTACAGCGCCTTTAGAGGCATTATTGTAGGGGCATTATTGTAGTAAAATTCAATACAGCACAAGAGAACAAAGCAGAAATAAAAGTTACAAAAAAATGTTAAGAACTTACAGAAAGATAAAAGCATTCTGATTGCACCCGAGACGCAGAACCGACACTGACAGCAGCATAATCAGAATATTGCATGGTCAATTGCGGCCTGGAAATTCTCGCTCTGAAACACTTCATTAGGCAGCAGGTTCCAGTCACTTATTGTGTTGGGAAAAAATGAATATTTAAATGTATTAATCCGGCAGTTATACCCTCTAATTTTCATGGTATTGTCCCTTCTACTCGAAACGTAGTGAGGTTGCCTTAAATAGAGGCTTTTATTAATTCCTGTTTTATTATTGTAAATGTCGTACAAAAACTTTATTCTAAAAACTTTTCTTTGGTGGGATAATAACTTCCAACCAAGAGCTTCCCGAAGTTCAGAACTTCTAACCTTAAAGTTATAATTCCCAGTTACGAACCTTGCTTCACGCTTCTGAACTCGTTCTAGCTTGTCTTTTAAAATATTTGTGAACGGGTCCCAACATACGCATCCATATTCGAGTATTGGCCTGACATTAAATTATGGGGACGTTAAACCCCCCTAAACCAAACCAAACTTAAATATTCTTTCTTTCCGCTTGCGATTATAACATGAAATTCACTTCCGCATAACATTTGAATATCATGTCCGTCGATGTATTAAGAGACAAAATTTATACCTTATTTCAGACATTTGGTGGTGTTGTTGCTTTTATTGCGTTTATTTTGCTTTGTACAATGATTGTTGTTGCTATTTCTGCTGAATTTCTGTGTTGATTTCTCTGTTTAATTTTATCAGTCCACTCCTGTATAGCCCTGTATTGGCCTACACTATGACTAAACAAATAATCAAAATAAATATGACGAGATATTAGACATGTTTTTTTTCAAATCAGCTGATATTAGGACGTTCTCATCATCATGTGTTGTCAGGTACTCGCTACGACTGGAAGGCAGTCAAGAATGAAGGGTGAGTAATTCGAAGGCAATTTAGAGCAAACTGATATATTTGGGTGATTTAGCGACCAGAAATGCAAGACAACTCGGGGACAGTGATCCTAACGCGCAGTTCTACGTGACACGTACGTGAAATCCTTCAGATCCTGTGTGTGAATCGTCGACAGCAATCCGAAAAAGGGAAGAATCAGACGTGTCGTCGAGATCCCCTGCAAAGAGAGTATGCCCAAGAGTAAAAGCATTTGCCCCATTCGGCCGAGCCCTGCTGATTGACAACCTGGGTGTAGCAACAGAAATTGTTTTAATGGTTTCGATTTTGTCTGAGACGGATGATGTATTAGAATTTTGTTCTGCAATGACAAGAGTATAGATGGTGAATCCATTCGTCGGGGAGGTAAAAAAAAGAATTCACGCATAACTACACTCATTACGTTATAAAACCGCGCAACCTTTACGTTGTTCCACGTAATATTTAGAGCTTGCTGTTGGTGCAAAACAATCATTTTGGCTTTTTCTGGTCACTCGCCATCATACGGAGCGTACTGCGGGGACCGCAAGAAGAAATTAAACGTAAAGCACAAGCTTTCACATCGGTTACATTTAGGCCATTATTACAGCCACGTGCGCAGAAGTACATATGAAAAGAAGGGCCGCCGTGGTGGCTCAGTGGTTATGGTGCTCGGCAGCTGCACCGAAAGACGCGGGTTCGATCCCGGCCGCGGCGGATGAATTTCTTTAGAGGAAAAATTCTAGAGGCCCGTGTATACCGTGCGATGTTAGCGCACGTTAAAGAACCCCAGGTGGTCGAAATTTCCGGAGCCCTCCATTACGGCGTCTCTCATAGCCTTAGTCGCTTTGGGACGTTAAACCCCATAAACCAAACCAAACCAAACCAAACCATGAAAAGATGGGTACAAAATGCAAGGCCGCGCCACAACAACCCGCGTCCGCCAATATTAAACGGTAGCTAGATAGCACCCAACACATCCTACTGCATGCTTTCGTACTGAGCTCACAAAGTCTTTGAGCTTAGATCGGTTTTCAAGCCGGTGTATTCCCAAAATTCAAAGGTAATGTTTTTACCCAGCCTTGACAGAAAATTGTTTATCAAAATGAGCAATCCTCACAAAAAGGAAAGAGTAATACAGTTTGATGAATAGCGGCTACTAAATTTGCCTGCAACGTTCAGTAAAGTCCGGTTGGTCTCTAAAATCAGCCTAGCTTTGCGCCTACCCCTTTCCGACGCCGCCTAACGAATGGAGTCGACATTCAGTTCGGCACGTGTGCATGTATCGGGCTCGTTCTACAGCTGGCGCTTAACCTGGTAGGCAGTCAACACTGGGCCTCCACTGGAACGAGCGTGACTGGACAGTCACGTTGGATGTCGACCAGGAAACCACGTTTCGCCATTTCTCGGTAATTCGATATGCCGTTCGGGTAGAAACGATCGACAAACATGCACTTAACAACGCCGCCTATGGCACAGAACACATGCGCCGCTGCCGGAAAGAAACGAATGCTGATTGATAATGTAAAACACAGCTATTTGTTTAATACAGTACTTGGATTTTTTGGCCGTGGTGGCCTCGCATTCTCAAGCGAAATGGGGACAATATAAGGCAAGGTACCTGACAAAAAAAAAACATCGGTTTCAATGCCGAAGTTCAGTCGATTTAGGTTAGTTTAGTTAGTATCATACTGTTCATTTGGTACCTTTTCCTATCTCTGTAACAGTTTTTTTCTGCACTTAGGCAAGTGACGAACAAACTACTGTTTGCTCTCAAAAGCTCTCTCTTGTAAGAAATTTGACGCGCGTACTGAAAAGACAAACACATTCTTTAGGACATACTTGGTGTATTTCTATAAATGATTGTGCTAGTTGAAGCCGCCAACGAAAAACTAAAGGACAGTTTCGAAATCAGTGTCTGCCGTTAAAACAGCAGGCCAGCGCTACTCCAAAATTGCGCGCTGCTACAGTTCGTCAAAAATTCGCGGCCGCCAAAAACCGCTCTGCGCAGTTTGTTTCTGCGTGGAAAGGTTGTTTTCGTGCCTCACGAGAGTCGACGTCGGAGCAAAAATGTCAACAGCACCCTCACAGAGAGTGCCCGTGGACACAACTTTCATTGTGCTAGGCAGTCGCGCGGCTCGTGCCCGGTGATAGCATACGGCCTTTGAGCGCGGGAAAGCCCGTGATTTCTGCACAAGGAAGTGTATAGTTTTCCAAATCCGGAACAATGGTCGGCGCAATGCAGCACTAAGAACTATAACTTCATGGCACCCTTTGTCCACAGACAATGCTCCCCGGGAAGAGCTGATCATAATAACCCATCTCTTTCCACGAATAGGTTTGGTTTATTGGGGTTTAACGTCCTAAAGCAACTCACGCTATGAGAGACGCCGTAGTGAAGGGCTCCGGAAGTTTCGACCTCCTGGGGTTCTTTAACCTGCACTGACATCGCACAGTACACGGGCCTCTACAATTTTGCCTTCATCGAAATTCAGCCGCCGCGACCGGGATCGAACCCGCGTCTTTCGGGCCAGCAGCCGAGCGCCGTAACCACTGAGCCACCACGGCGGGCTTACGACGAATAGGAGCCACAAATCTAAAAGGCCTCTAACTTTTCGCTGCTGTTACTACTGAATTATTCTCTTAAGCCGCCGCGATGGCTCAGTGGTTGCGGAACTCGGCTGCTGACCCGAAAGATGCTGGTTCGATCCCGGCCGCAGCGGTCGAATTTCGATAGAGGCGAAATTCCAGAGGCCCGTGTTCTGTGCGATGTCAGTGCACGTTGAAGAATCGGAGGTGGTCGAAATTTCCGGAGCCCTTCACTAGGGCGTGCTTCATAGCCAGAGCCGCTTTGCGGCGTTTAGCCCTCATAAACCAAACCGAATTATTCTCTTAGTCACTTGATTCAGCAATCTGACCGGTGCTCCATAGGATGCACACCGAGCTTCTGCGTTGTACCCATGCACTCAAACTTATGCCCATTCATTGCATTTTGAAATCATCCATGCTGGTGGAGGGAATATTGTGAGTGCGGTCAGAACACTGCAGCACCCGGTCTGAGATGAGCAGACGCCGACGCACATGGAACTATTTGGAGGCGAAATTACTGCATGCGCAGTGAGGCAGGCGTCCGCCGTGCAGCCGGCTGCCAAAAATTATGTTCGTCGCCGATCTAGCAGAGCTAGATATGTTCGTCGGGCTCCCGCTGGAAGGTTCAACCATAAAGTTTCTTAATGCAACTAGACGGAAAGAGCTGCCGCGATGGCTCAGTGGTTATGGAGCTCGGCTGCTGACCCAAAAGAGGGGGGTTCGATGCCTTCCGCAGCGGTCGAATTTTGATTGAGGCGAAATTCCAGAGGCCCGTGTACTGTGCGATGTCAGTGCACGTTGACGAACCCCAGGTGGTCGAAATTTACGGAGCCCTCCACTACGGCTTCCCTCATAGCCTGAGTCGCTTTAGGACGTTAAACCCCCTTAAACAATGCCTAACGGAAAAGCTGTCGGCGCTACACTTCATCCGCCGTGGAGAGGCTCAGGAATGCGGGGAAGACTATGTTTCTTACATGGCTTCGAAGTAAGACATGATGTTGGGCTAGTCGGTTCATGGTTAGAGCGAAACAAAACTGCGCGAAGACGACGGGACAAAAGAGAGGCACGAATACACACACACTGCGCTTTGCGTGTGTGTATTCGTGCCTTTCTTTTGTCCCGTCGTCTTCGCGCAGTTTTGATTCGCTCTTACATGGCTTGGCTGCTCTACCCTTATAACAAGATCTATAGAGAGTATATAGACTTTTTATGGACTCTATTGCCCTCTTATATATATTTCTTTTTGTCCATTCATAGTCTATAGACTGTCTGCCGACAAAAGTCTACTAAAAGTGTATGGCCATAAATCTATAGACTGTCTTTAGACTGTCTATAGCATTTCTATTGCCTGTAGACTGTTATCTAGGATTTTTCTATATAGAGCCTGTAGACTTCATAAGCAGAAGTCTACAAACACTCTGTAGACTGAATAAAAAAATTTTTGTAAGGGTAGGCCATAAAATATGGATTTAAACGCAAAACCACGACTCTTATCAAGGCAAATCTCGAAGAAATGCTGCGAGTTTCTGTACGAGCCTAACAACGAACTTTCACCTGCATTATATTCTATTAAAGAATTTAAAAACACTGTACTGAAATAACTTAGTCGACGCAACTACAAACTTCGAGGTACAATGCAACTTCTCGGTCAAACACTAGAAAAACCAAACGCGAAACCTCATCTTCCCGGCATCCCTGTAAGGGATGATGTGGCGTTTAAGTGACTCGCTTACACGGTGCTACTAGCTTTACCTCTATACGTAATGTTTAGAAACTCTGTGGTCAATGCGGGCGTCAATGCGGATTAGCCACACGCGCTACTGATTCTGACTGCCGCCCGCCTCTTTCTAATGTTCTGGACGGCTAGAGTGGACGTGGTGATGAAATTTTTGCGCATGGTGCACAATACAGAGCTTTTTAACAGCACCTGCGTGTTTACGTGCGCTTAACTCAAGCATTCTTCGTGACCTTACACTGCATGTCGCATCAGCACGTTTAGTTCATCGTGGGCAAACGAAGCCTCGAAGATAACTCCACCCCTAATAGGGTCAGCTGGTTTGTATGGAGTACAAACGGAAAAATTACAGATCACTGCGGCTCCCCGCATTGACGCCTCCTCGGCACTCGTCGCCGCTCTTTACCCCTCTTTGCCTCTCTTTGATTCTTTTTGATTCTTTTTGATTCACTTTGCCTCTCTTTGCCTCTCTTTGATCCTCTTTGCCTCTCTTTGCCTCTGACGTCACGGTGACCACGTTCCATGAAGGCGTGCATGACATCGTTCCTCTACATGGCAACTACGTTAGCGCAGCGGCTCCTCTGGCGTCACAGTGACGTCACGCAACGTCATGGCAACCGCGTTGATCAGTTGATTAATTGATTGATTATGATTGATTGATTAATTATCGACCAATTGATTAATCGTTGATTAATTGAATAATTATTGGTTGATTAATAATCGATCAATTAAATAATTGTCGGTCAAATTACTAATTATTGGTAAAATAATTAATTTCCAATGAAATGGTACATCTACAGCCTCAAAAATCGGACTTTTTCTGCGCATGGAATTACTAAAAATTTAAAAGGCTGCAACTCGTAAAAGCGTTCATTACTGAGTTGACAATGCTCATAACACGGCTGCGTGAGGGCTTTATAACCAACTTGCATATTGCTCTTCTGCGGTAATGAGGCGTGCCAGTTGTGTTTAAAAGTTTCGTTATTCAGGTTAACCATAGTAGAAACGAATGCCTACAATACCGCATATAGGTCTGCTTCATAAGTCTCATAAACACTGCCGTCGGAAAAAAACGGCAAAATGTGACCTACTAAATTCAACCATAAGCTCTTTATATATTTCACCGATGCCATGATCCTCGCGAAGCTGTCACAGGTGGCCTAAGCTGCCGGCATCTATGCGTTTAGTGCCGCCTTCAGCAGGCAGACATTCAAAATATTCAGTATTAGAGCTGTCGAGCACCATTACGGAGTTCATGAAGATCGATTATATATGATTGAAGGTAATCCGCCACTTATGTCTAAATATTCGCTACATCAAACGTTAAATTATCACTCTGCAATAAAACCTGATTTGTCGGTCCATAAACCCATTCCGAAAGTTCAAGACCGCTTTCTCTAAGATGAAAACAGGAATAAGAAGAAATTTTTTAAAATGCTGTAATAGCCATAATGACAAACGAAAACGCTCAAATCACTCCGAGTCACAAAATCTAGGCGACCAAATTCATGAAAACGAGGAATTAGAAGTAAACTATATTAAGAACGTTCGGCACCACACAGTTGCATCTTTCACAAGCGCATGAGGTTAAAATTGTTAAACAAAATTTTTCCCTATCCTTCCGGTACACTCTACGGCATTCCTCGCTCGGAACAGCCGGATACAATTTAAAGAAACACATGCAGCTGCCATTTAAACTATGCCAGTAACGGTGTCATGCGTGCACGCTTTGTCCATGGCTTTCTTGAGCTCTGAGAGTGTGAACCCAATCTCGCACGCATTGGCCAAAACATGGAGGTGCTCGAGCACGTAGGTGTTTTCAGAAATGCTGAAGCACCGATCGTTGAAGTATAGCACAGCACCTTTGTAGCAGTCAAAGTCGGTCAGAAGTGTATCGGCAGACAGGAGTGACTCGGTCACATTTGCGCTCTCCTGAGCAACATACGCGGCAATCTTTGCAATTTTCGTCTTCACGAAATGCCTTCTGTCGAGGGTCCGGTTGAGTTTTTCCTCCAGAGACTTCCATTTCACCGGATCTGTGGCAGCCGCCATTTTCTGCCTCAGGACCGCGACGGGCACATCAGAGTCCGATGTAGGTGAGCATGGTCGCTTCGGAGGAAGGAACGGTTTCATTTTCTTGTCCCCCATAAACTTACTGATTTTTAGATCTCCCATCACGTAATCGCCGTACAGCATGACGTGGCTGCCTTCAGTTTCTGCTTTGACAAACCGGTACTGCTCGAGAAGGGTTCTCTTCCGCAGATCCTGCGCGTCTGAATCTTCCATCCAGTTAGTGCTGTACTCGTTTCCCAAATACGCATCTCTGTATTCGTCCCAATAACAAGCGTATGAAGGCTCATTTGGATTGGCTGCCGTCGTCGCATAGACGTCGATATCTTTGGGAAGGAGATTTTGAAACATAGATCCGGATTTGCATGCTTCCATGTAGATGACCATCTTTGCGTACTTCTTATCCGCATGCATTCTTTTTATCGCTTGGATGAAGTCCGTCGCGAACAGAGCTCCGTCTTTCGGGAAAGTCACTAAACCCTTCGACCCGTGGCCCGAGAAGTAGACGAAAATGTGGTCTTTCGATCCACTGGCTATAACTTTGTTGCTACCGCCGTTGATTCCCTTACCCTGAAGAATCTCCAGGAAGTTTTGGGCTGTCACTAGGTTTCCCGTGTAGTCTTTAGGAACTCCGTTGAATACGTCTGGTCCGTCTGGATGATTGACTATTACCTTCTTTGTTGGGTTCTCTTCGTTCTCTGCGATGTCGTCGTACATCATGACAACTATGCGCTTCTCGGAGACACCATAGGCTCGTAGCGAACGTCGTTCCCGCGCCGACTAGGGCGCCCCTCACGGCGGCGAGCGCAGACTCGGAAGGATACGATCGGCCCGCTGGCGTTCGGAAAGCCTGTTTGGTCTCTGTTTCGCGCGTAGTTGTTGCCTTTTCAGAAAAATGCCGAAATGCAACACGAATTGCTGCGTCGTGGGCTGTAACAGCACGTACACCAACTCACCAGGAACGAAGTTTTATAGGTTTCCGAGCCGACCGTATGAAATAGAACGGCGTCACCGCTGGATCGCGCTCGTCCGACGGCAGAAGTAAGCTGTTTTATGTTCCGGCGATATGCGAAGTGCGTTAGCGATGAATGTGTTGCTTTTACAGCGATGACGGCAGCAACTGGAGACCTGCAGTGCATAGCAGGATATGCAGCAAACATTTCGTCGGTGGTGTTAAATCTAATGAAGAAGGCCACCCTGCTTACCACCCGTCGATATTTCCCGCTGCATATAAAGCGACGAGTGGGCCTCTGTCAAGCGACCGCTATACGAGGTAGAGCATACATTTTTTGAATTTGCCCTCAGCTTGACGTATTGTGGCTAATGCCACCTCATTTTGTGCATTGACAGTTGATTTGGTTGCGTGATCGCGGTGCTTTAGTGAACCAATATTGTTTGGCTATGACTACCCCACAAATGCAAAGCGACGAGGTCCTTATTTATTTATTTATTTCTGCCAGAAAAAGAAAGCGCCAGAATCAAAAGATGCAGGAGGAGCGACAGATATCCAGTTATGACAGTCAACAAACAGGGTGTGTCTCAAGCCCCGAACCACAGATTTCAGACTGCCCGCCTTACAGTCACAACGTAGTGGCCTCCTTCGGCGGCCAGTCTGCAGATGACACACATCGTGTGGATGTAAGCAAAAGTTTACTGCATGTAATTTGTGCTTTTCATTGCATTTAATTTGACTGGTGTGCTAAGCTAATTTTAAAATGCTGGTTTCAGGCCTCAACAATGACTGAAGACGGCAATGTTACTTTCAGCGTGAACTTCACATTTATATCAGAGTTGTGCGATGGAAATGCTTCATCTTACATAAGTCACAAAGAAGTGTGCAGCACAAGCTTGGGCAGCTCATGCAGTCCAGGCTTTTCAGACAAAAGCACTGGACCAGCGTGCAAAGAGCCTTTCTTCGCGGGGTTCAGATCTCTTCAACACGATGAAAACGCCTTTCATGCGCTGACAGCGATTAATGTTTCATTATTTGCTCTGCTTTTAAGCATACTGCCACCTGCTCCAAGAAAGTTGAATGAGTTATCCATTGAGAACAAGATTCTGTTATTTCTGATCAAACTGAAACATGGGCTGCCATTTTCTGTTCTCGCTGTTCTCTTTGGCGTCCACAAAACAACGGCCTCTCGCATCTTCAAGGGTCTACTTGTAAACATCCATGCTGCAACAAGGAAATGGTTATACTGGCCATCGCAAAGAGCCGTTCTGGCCACATTACCTCCATGCTTCAAAGTACACTATCCAAAATGCAGAGTTGTTATAGATTGCACTGAACTTGAAACTGAAGTGCCTCCAGGAATTGAAAAACAAAACCTGTGGTATTCAGACTACAAAGGAAGGCACACCATCAAGTACCTTGTTGGAATAGCTCCGAACGGCCTTATAACTTTTCTTTCAAAGGGGTTTGGAGGTAGAACTAGTGATACTACTCTAACAGTTGAATCAGGTTTTTTGTCTCTTCTTGAACCAGGAGATCTCGTCTTAGCCGATAAAGGATTTCCAGGCATAAAAACAGGTGTTGGTTCGCAGGATGCAACGTTGGTGATGCCACCTTTTGCTACCAGTCCACAATTCACGGAGTCTGAGGTGGATGCCACATATGAAACTGCCTCCGTGCGCATTCATGTGGAAAGAGTGATTCAGAGGCTGAAAATTTTTGATATCATTACACGCAGGATACCACATGAGCTGACTGGTTATGCTGATGAGATTCTTCATGTACTAGCAGTACTAACAAACCTGAAGGCGCCCATTTTTTCCAAGCTACCGAAATAATGAGGCTGAAAAGGGAAAAAATTTATTGCACGTTTTTTATATACACAAGAAGGGTCAAAATGACTGCCCTTACTGCGACATATATGAGGCTTTACATGTCACTGTATGAAAAGTGTAGAAATTAAATAAAGCAGTTCTCATTAACAGGCACTGTTTTCTGGTCTCTGTTGGTGATGGGGTGGCGACACTTGTAAAAGGATATTGCCTCTACACGAACAATATTAAAATAAATAAACATCACATGTCTGTACATTCATGCAATGCCCTGAGAAAGTGCTCAAAATAAAAGTTTCGCAGTTTGGGCACAGCAGACGACAGGAACTCATCATTTCTTTTTACTTGGATTGTGAGTGAGTCCACTTCTGTGTGTACATAAAAGTAGCAGCGCTGCAAGCCTAGCACATGCAAGCAGATTTGTATTTGTGTGAAGTACGAATGGCTGCGTCTTAAATCCAGAATGTCTTCACCGCACAGGTATTTCAGCAGGGGTCTCTTGGTCAAGCTCTGCTGTCTTCTTGAGAATGGACACTTGATTTCAAGTAGCACTGCGCTGCCGTCTTCATCCCTGAAAGATAAACTTTCTATTTGGAAGAACAACCCGATAAAAGTGATTACCTGAAAATGCCGTCGGGGGAGCACGCAAGCCACGGCTCTCCAGGACAAACTACCAGGCCGAATTGGGCGACATTCACGTTGAGCTTCTTTTCAAACGCCTTACGGGCTGATGGCTCCTTTAACAGCCCATACTGCACCTGGTAGCCATTGTACGGCACCTCGGTAACAATGCTCTTTGCACGCTCGGAGAGGCTTTTACAGCAGGTCAGAATCCTGTGTGCCTGCAGAAGACAAAAGGCAGGGATAAGACCACGTCTGTTTTAGCGTAATCAGTGTCAGGGTCAGAAAATTGATCAAGCTGCAAGATACTTCTCTGTACCTTGGTAGCAGTAATTCTCGGAAACCTTTCATTAGCCCAAAGACTACGATCAAGCGCCGTCCTAGCTGACAGGTCAGGTACATCTTCAGGCGAAACAGCGACGTAGCGTTCATAAATTCGTCGCTCCGGGCCTGACAGCCTTTGAGGGGAGGGGGGGGGCGGGCATAGCGAGCCAGACACAATAGCAGTTACTACATCTTTGTTTTTAGTTAGGTTCTCTTAGAGACGAAAAAATACGAATACTTAAGTACTGTACACTAGGATACAAACCTCTCTAGGAAGTTAACTCGTTTAAGAAGTATTTTGTTTCCACACAGCATGACAGTAAAGCTGTGGAACTCTTTCTCGATCCTCTCCCATTCAAAAAGCACCAGGGCTTGCGGAGAGCTATGAGGAGGGGTTGTAGCGGGCTCAGCTGGCATAGACTCTTCTGCGCTCAACATATCAATTAAGGGGCAGTTGAGGTCACCGAAATATTGTGTGACATGGTTCAGTGGAACCTCCTTTGCACGCACTGAAAAATCGCAACATAAAAAGACTCGAACTTTCAGCAACTTGAGCGA
This sequence comes from Amblyomma mixtum, assembly GCF_055824585.1. Lineage (NCBI taxonomy): Eukaryota > Metazoa > Arthropoda > Arachnida > Ixodida > Ixodidae > Amblyomma > Amblyomma mixtum. Next base: position 95,993,303 of record NC_143015.1, read on the forward strand.
AAATATTTTTCCAGAGTAAACACAGCTGGTAAGTTCCTCACCTTTTTCTTTTTTGGGGACAGCAACGTTAGAGTGCCTCGGGTATGCCTTACGAGACGCCGGTACGCCCCACGATCGTGGATGAGAGGTTTTCGAGTCGCATTTGCCGTCTTGTATGTACAGGGCAACTGCCGCGGCGTGCTTGCACTTCCCTGCGATGCCAGCACGGCAATCGCAGCTCCCCGCGAAGATTCGTCTTCTGCCGTCGATCTGCAAGCATTATGTCACCTATAATTCCATGCGTCCACACGGCAAAACGAAGGTACTTACGCTGAGTTTCACGCATCTCGCCGGTGCGTTGATTTTCGTCTGCGGAATGCACCTAGCTGTCACCTCCGATCCGTGCGGGTCGAGCAGTTCCCTCACCTCGTAGACGTGCCCCGCTTCAAATAGAAGTCTTCCTTTCTGCAAATTCTTTCCACGAAAAAAGCTGTCAAGGTCGTGTAGCTCCCGAAACCCGGCTAAAATAAATATCGGCACGTTGTTTGCCGCCATCACTGGGTGTCAAACACGCAGCGCGAGCAGTTGACTGCGGGAGTAATCCTGCCGCATTTGAGCAGCTACTCCCCAGATGGCGCCAGAGGTCCGAAAGACTGGGCGCCTCCTAGCACTTGCAACTTGCCTATGGTTTTTCAGTACCTGGTACGCGTGGCAGACGTCCGCTTGGTGCCGGTAGTTGTCGTACGTATTGGAGCCAGCCACAAGAATAGCCCAGAGCTTTGGACCTACGAGGTCCGCTTCATCCGTCTTACTGATGTGTTCCAGCGAAGTATCCAAATTCGATGTCCATGTCAGAAAAGAAACCACAAGATGCCAGATATCCATAGCTGCTCAGTTTCTGAAGAATGAGAAGGAAAGATCTTTCCTTTTAAGCGGAACGATCGGACCGCCACGACCGCTCTGTAAGCGAGGGGTATAGATGAGATAAAGCATGCAGTAATGCTAACCGACTCTTTGAGCGAAAGAATCCCCTTATCTGCTAAGACACGACGGCCAATGGCCGCGGTTGGGAAGCCTGAACGACCCTCTCGAACGGCTGACTACTTTTGACAACGTAAACACTTGGCGCTTTCCCGTCCGGTCAGTGTTTTCTTTGTGTTGCGAATTTGCCCTGATCAACTGAAGTCTCTCGAGCGTGTTATGTTAAAAGCCATCCTCGGGAACTTTTCAAATTGTTTCAGTTGATGCAACATCACATTCCTTACAGCACCTTCTCTCCGCTGCAACAAAACAAATTTCAAATTGCCGCGTGTTATCGTCTAAAAACTAAATCAAAGCGCAGTCCGTGGTTAGGGGCGATGCTTCGTATCACGTTACGATGATGTCACCATCAGTAGTACAGAAACGCTCATAAGCACGTTTAAAGCCTGAAGTAGCGACTGAAAACGAGGAGTCCTTTCATAAAGGCTTGAGAATAGCTGATGCACGCATAAAATTCTGCGTGTGAATCGAGGTGTGGGTGTCTACGTGAGGAAAAATGTCTATGACTGCGAAAATGCAGTTTTGCCCGTGAAAATTGTCTTACTTGAGGCTGCCGATACGAGAGAATTTAAAATCATTTTACGTCGGAATCAAATGTCGCGTTGCTCACAAACTCAGTGCAAGTATTCAAAACCGAGAACAAGACTACGGTTTAAGTTTTATTATAACTGCTTAATCTCGAAAAATACCCGGAGCTGTCCTTGAACGCTGATTACTCTGGCTTGCACGAAGGGGATCCGATGCTGAAAGTTCTGGCACCGCTTCCTAAGAGTGTTCTTCCATCTTCCTGACGTCACTTTGGTACTTTGTGCCTTCTTGGATAATTACCCGTGCTGACAAATAGGATGACAACCTCGTAATCATCATCATCCCGCATACATCTTCGCGGCATGGAGGCTTGTCCCATCTATCTCCAAATAACCCTACTTTAGATGAGCTACCGCCAATCCTCCAGATTTCGTAAACTTGTCTGCCCGCATTACTCTGTGCCGGTCCTTGTTGCCTGTAAACTTTCTTGGATCCAGTCCGCTGCTGTAAGGGAGCATACTGTTTCTTTTACTCTCGTGAACTCATGTGCCCATGCCCATTGCCTCATGTATCAAACTGTACCATACCCACACTGCAGCTCTTTTTTTTTAGGCACCAAAGGTGTCTCCACGTGCACTCCTAAGTACTCCGTCGGTCGAATGCTGATGCGACGTCTGGAAGTTTTGCAACGGCCTTCCAAGTTAGACTGCTGCCGCAAGGGACCCTCTTGAGAACTGCATCAGTTTCACAGGGGTTCGGATGTAGCCTACATAAGCGAAACTAGACAAAAATAAGGCAGTTTTACTCCTTCGTTGTACTTTCACTTATTCGGTGCGCTATGTCGTTACGAGCTGTTTTTCTCATGCCGCCCTTAATTTTCTTATTATTATTTTAAGACTTAATTTCCAACGCTGCGGCCGTAGTACCTTATTTATAGTTCGAGTTTCGAGGCTCACGTTGTAACCAAAAATTACTTCTTCGATGTACGTAGTTAGGAGAAAGGTTAAACTGCCTGTAGACATAGCGTGTCACATCGGTAACGCCTCTCGCGTAAAGATGAGAACCCATAGTAAGCATATGTCAAGATTGTTTAGTAATTCTCTTTAATTCTCCGATTCACTTAGGATCGAGCGGGGATTTCAATTTGGGCTACTGGGTGACCTCATTGAGCTCTGTCTACTTAGAGCTGTTATCCTAAACTAGCGCATTCATTCCGGCTGTATATTTGTTTTATTTATTTATTTATTTATTTTCCCTCAGGGTACATGGTTCATTAGAGAGAGGAGGGGCAAAAAAGGCAAATCCTAAAGGTGGGTACGACGGAAAATGAGATACTGAAAAGAAGGTGGCGAAACACAGTCACTGGACGCTTAGGGGCAGCGGTGACGCGATGCTGCAAGCCTGACTTGCGATGGGTCTTAAAAGGCCGCACGGAAAATCAGAGATTTCATCAATTTGGGACTGTTCTGTACGGCCTGTAGTTAACAGCTTTCCTCAGTTTTAAGCTCTAACCTGGACTTTTTCATATGCGTGCCTTAAAGGCACCCTAAACAATCAGCGAATGTTTCAGCTGCAAGAACTGCATGAAAAGCACTTGTTGGGGTTACTTCAAGTGTGCAGCTATGTTTATGGAAGTTTCCACGAAACGCTCATGTTTTGAAAAAGCTTGACATTTAGATTACGGCTGGTTTTTGTTTAATTATATGTGTTCATGCGCTCTTCTATTATAGATCTGCAAAATCGTATCTCTAAGAGAAAAAACGCGGACAAACACATACGCTAACGCGTGACACTGTATGCAGCGACACACCAAGCCAGCATTAGAATGAGCTCAATTATGTCTTAGTGCATGTCGTTCTCAAAGCGAGGGCAAGAAAAATAAAACTGCTAAGTGACTCCATAAATAGTGATGCTGCAATGGCTGTCCCTTTATAAGACTGCAGTCTAATGTCTGCATTAGAAGAGTTTGATGTTAACTTTTTGATACTTTTCTCTGCTTGCCGAATGACTTTTTCAAATTCACATTTAACCTTTCTGGGCTGCTTGAAATTTTCAAGTACAGACGCCCACAGACTTAACACGAAACACGGAAAGCGTGGCCTGGACTGCCGTCAGCGCCACGAAGCGATAGTCATTGGTGCGAGACAATGCTCTCGGTATGTTTGCGGTGGTTGACGACAGGTGGCGCGCAGCTCGCTTTTACTACTTTTCCGCTTGCGCCTGATCGCCGCGTGGACAGCGCGCTCGTCACGGGGGCGTTTACGCGTTTTTTGCTTGCCGGTTCGGCCTCCACGGCCCCGGCAACACTCTTTCCAGTTTTCTTATCGCGGCAACCAGGAATTGCCCGCTAAGCTGCCGCGAATAGCACCTCCTATCGTCAGACACCGCAAACATTCTGGGAGCATTATCTCGCACCCGATGGCTATCGCTTCATGTCGCTGACGGCAGTCCAGGCCACGCTTTCCGTCATTCGTGTTACGTCTGTGGGCGTCTGCACGCCTAGGTCTTAAGTTCTCCGCTGAGATCGTTTATCTTTTCCTTTTGCAAATAAGCATTTGCGAATGCTTCGCCAAAATTCTCGCCTTTTGTAATGCGCCGTGTATGATTGGAAGAATAGCGCTGGAAAGCAGGAGCTGTATTGACTTACCAACGTTACTGAGAGTACATATTAGAATCTCTCAGTAGTGTTTGATTGTAAAACCTAATCCTAAAACATGTTCAATTCACCAGCCATGTTCTTCTCGTTGCCTTGTCCGATTTTTATGCGGGGTGGCTATGTTAACACGTTCACTGCGTCGTGGATCTCCAGTGGGTGACGTCATTTACTGATGCTATGAGGCCACGAATACTGGTTCACACGATGAAGCCGTCGGACAGATTTCAGGTTTCATTGCGGTGTCTAAGAAGACCTTCACAACAAAGAACTGGTTGTGGCTTAGCTGTGGTGTAACCTGGAGTGACGCGAGAGCTCCGCCGAGCCGCCTACTTATGCAGCTGCCACACCTCTCCCCATCTCCACTACCATCTCCCCTCACTCGACACGGCGCATGCGCACAGCTGTTGCAGCTCGGTTGCAACAGACGATGCATCAGGTACAAGGACAACTAGCAGAGCTACGGAGTGCCTTCCGCAAACAAAAACACACAGAGAACATTAAGGAAAAGGCCTACAACCGTCCTGCGTTAGCAGCTCTCGCCAATCCATCTACATCCCAGGGAACGGGCAATTGCACAAGCTCAAGAACCTAAATCATGGCTAACACGAACCACAGCAAACAAGACATCTTAGACATATGGCAATGGAACTGCAGAGGCTATCGCAAGAAACAAGGCCTCATCAAACAATTCATTCAGACGCAGCTAACACCACCTGACGTTATCGCACTTCAAGAAACGGGCGCGACACCCACTCTCACGGGATACACATGCTACGACAGCCACATGACGGGAAAGACAGCCATCTTAGTGAGCAAGGCAGTCATAGCCATCAATCACGACAGCATACCCGACACTGACATTGAGCATGTGATTGTAGAGATCGTACCGAAAAAGAAAAGGAAAGGGGGAAGTGTATTCATCGTCAACGTGTACAGCCCCCCGAAGCAAAGAAAAGCAAAATTTTTTGAACTTTTTCACGGTGTCCACGGACTAGCGAAAAACAACACGCTAATCATCTTGGGGGATTTCAACGCCATGGACAAGAGCTGGGGGTACCAAAAGGCCACCATTAAAGGCAAAACGCTAGACGAGCTTGCAGATAACTTCAGATAACCTGCTCGAGACTGGAACGGCCTGCCATTCGACTCCGTGCACCACTCCGATCCACTGCACTTCAAGGCTGCCATCCAATCTTCCATTAGTGACACATTCATCCCATCCCTCATGTAATACCCCATTCCTGGGGCATTTGAGGTATTGATAATAAATAAATAAATAAACTGCAACCTACTCACGGACCCAGCAATCCCTACCAGAATTGGAAATAGCGTCAGCATCGGCACCTGCCCCGACCTCACATTCGTAAGAGGACTCGGACAAACAAAATGGGAGAACCTATTGGAAAATTTAGGCAGCGACCACTACATACTCAAGGCGCAAGTAACCTCAGACAGGCTGAGACGCCAGTTGGGCGCGGCAAAAATAACGGACTGGAATGCGTTCCGCGAAGCATGCGACAGCAACCTTACCGAGAATGGCATACAGTCGTTAGAGGAATGGGGAAGCATGCTAAGGGATACGCAAGACAAGTACACCAAAACCATAAACCGAACAGCGGAAACACCCGAGGTGGACGGACGGCTGCTCAAGCTTTGGGATGCTAGGCGCAGTCTCACCAGGAGATGGAAAAAACAAAAACATAACAGGAAACTCAAGCTTAAAATCGCCGAAATTACAGCGAAAGCAGAGGAATACGCCACACAGCTGGCAAAACAAAATTGGCAACAATTCAGCGATTCTCTTAGTGGGACGCTAAGCACGACACGGACTTGGCGTATCCTTAGAGCGCTCCTCGATCCGACTAAGACAAAAGCTGAAAACAATAAATCCATATACCGGTTCATTCGCCAGTTCGAGGGCACTGACTCGGAACTCCTCGACAGATTGCGCGCCAAATGCTTTGGCAGCACGAACCCGCCGACCTATACAGGGGAGTACCGGGGAGACGATAACGCTAATCTGGACAGACCCATCACACGAGAAGAGGTCTACGCGGCCATGCGAAACACCACCAGAAATACGGCCGCGGGAGCGGATAAAACAAACAACGCACTCATCCGCAACCTCAGCGATGCGCTGGTCGCTGAACTGACAGACTTCCTCAACAAACATTGGGAAGCTGAAACTGTCCCCGAGGAGTAGAAACATGCTCAGGCCGATCTCGCTTACGTCATGCCTGGGAAAACTATACGAGCGAGTGGTAACGCAGAGACTTCAAAACTACATGGAAGACAACGAACTGATCCCTCACAGCATGTTCGGCATGCTCGGTCATTTCACCCACGCTATTCAATGTGGCCATGATCGGACTGGGAAAGCAACTAAAAGAAATTGACGACATCCACCATGCCATTTATGCCGACGACATCACAATATGGACTAACACTGGCTCACTCGGCGAGAAAGAGGATAGGCTACAAGAAGTGGCCACCTGCGTTGAAAACTGTGTCAAAGCAAGAGGGCTAGCATGCTCGACCGAAAAATCTGAGCTCTTACGGGTTTGGAGAGGAAAACGGAACCGAACAGTCCCTACTAGTAAAGAACTTCGACTACAAGTTTACCTCGAAGGAGAACCAATACCATAGAAGACACTCATACGGGTACTAGGGATGTGGATACAGTCAAATCAACGCTGTACTCACACCCTTGCGCTATTAAAGGCATCTACACTCCAAGTGGCCCGCATGATTACGCGCATCTCACACAGGCGTCATGGCATGCGAGAAGAAGACACACTCAAGCTGGTCAGGAGCCTAGTCGTCAGCCGGGCGACATACAGTCTCCCGTACTACAATCATATCAAAAGTGAAATACAACAGGCGGACGCGATTTTACGCAAAGCGTTTAAACCGCGCTTCGACTACCCCATAACACCTCAACTGAAAATCTCTTAGCCTTGGGACTGCGCAACACGTTCGAGGAATTACGGGAAGCGCAGCATGTTGCCCAAATGCGCAGACTACAGCAGACCCCCACAGGCAGAGTTCTTTTAAAGAAACTGGGCTACACCGAACAAATTCGAGAAATATTGAGAACTAAAACGATCCCCGATGAGTACCGCAGCTCGCTCAGGGTGGCACCAATACCAAGAAACATGGACCCGAACCTCCACAAAGACCGAAGAGAGGCAAGGGCCGACCGCTTACAGAAAACACACGCATCCCAGGATACAACAGTGTATGTCGACGCTGCCACATATGCCATGACTAGGGGACAAGACACCAACAACGCAGTGGCAACTGTAGTCAACTCGGAATTACACGAGATTACCAGCGCCTCCCTGCAAGACTGCACGATAGCTGAGGCTGAAGAAGCGGCCGTCGCTCTAGCGGCAGCGGAGGGCTATCGGACTGGGCGGTCACTGACAATTCTTACTGATTCACAAGCAGCCTGCCGCAACTATCTTTGCGGCAGAGTCGGTCACAGAGCGCTCCGCATACTCCGCTCTGTAGACTGCAAGACGCAACAAACACATGCAAAACCACACAAGCCGATCAAACATAAGATCATCTGGGTACCGGGGCACACGGGGGTGGCAGGAAACCTAGAGGCAGACAGGATATACCTAGAGGCAGTAGCTCGAGGATATACTAACTACCGAGCATCCAACGTCAATGACCTTGAGGAATCCCTGCCAGTACCTCAGGAATACTCGGCCATACTCAACAACTACAAAGGCAGCAGGATGCGGTACCCACCACCGCACAAATCTTTAAACAAAGAAGAGGCTGTCACATGGAGACAACTTCAAACGGGGTCATCTCCAAGTCTAAACACACTAAGTAAAATTCACCCCACACTTTGCGCACACAATTGTCCGTGGTGCCATGAAAAACCTACGCTGTATCACATCACATGGGCATGTCAAAAAGTCGACATCGTCCCAGTTACACAAAACCCAAGTGTGGAGCAATGGGAGGGTCTGCTCTCCAGCGACTGCCGCGATGACCAGATCGGTTTGATACGGCGAGCTCAGCTGACGGCAGCATGCAGCGGAGCCCTGGAATAGGGGCAACCGACCGTTGCGGATGGACTCATCTGACCACATAAAAAAACCTTGTGCTAGAGCCGAATAAAGTTATCCTATCCTATCCTATCCGCCTACTTATGCAGCTGCCACACCTCTCCCCATCTCCACTACCATCTCCCCTCACTCGACACGGCGCATGCGCACAGCTGTTGCAGCTCGGTTTCGCCGGCGCACCGCGCCGCTGGCAGCAGCAGCTGCTCCGCACCACGTGACCAACCGGCTCAAGGCCACGGAGCTCAAGGGGTGCCACGCTGAAGGCTCGAAGAGCTGGCGTAGCGTAGCCCTCGCTACAAAAAATTCAGGGGGCACTTGGGCTCTCTAAAGTGCTGCAAGGCGAAAGCGTTTCCTGGCCACTGTTTGTTTTTATTTACTTTTTATTTTTCATATTTGTTTTTCTTTTCAATTTTTTTTGCTCCTTTTCTTAACTTTATTGTTTTTTATTTTTATTTTCACATCTTATTGTTATTTTGTTTTTATTTTTATGTATTTTCTTATTTTTATTTTTTATTTTCCTTTTCATGACTTTACTCCTGTTATTTATGAAGCCCTTGCATTCACTAAATGCGCCTTTATTCATGCTGGAACCTTGAGCCTTTTAAGCAGTGACGCCGAAAGGGGGACGAATCTGCCTACGCGTCTGTCGACATTCCTGCCGACGCGTCTGTGGACATTACTGCCGACGCGTCTGTCCACACGGCTGCCGACGCGTCTGCTAACGACAGTATGAGGCATTAAAGGCTATCGCCTTAAAATCTGCCCCGCGGCTAGATCGCATGACCCAGTATTCGTGTAAGCATAGCATGAACAAACGCCGTAGCCCACAGGTAACCCGCGACGCAGATAATGATGATGATGATGATGTCCTCGGGCTGAATGGCACATACCCACGGCGGGGGATTGGCCAGGGTGCATAGCGGATACAAACGCACTCATGTACAGGGAATGGAGTATAATTAAATCTAAAATTTGGGACACAGAGCTAGAATTTGTACAATACAAAAACTACGGAGAAAGAAAAGTTGTGAATTCACATTCTAGCAGAGGAATCTACCAGATGAAATTATATAATTGTGAATAGAATCGAACACTGGTTTCAGGGCATATCCCTTGGAGCTTGCCCCGAAGGATAAGAGAATCGGAATAGATAGAGGAAGCCCAAGCCGAGCGAGGGGGATCTCCAAGCAAATTCTACGGAGAGCAGCGAGCCGCCGGCAGGAGAGGAAAAAATGTTCTATAGACTCAATTTCGCCACAAGACTCACAAAGGTTGGATATCGAAAGCCCCGATCGGCATAAATAAAGATTTAGCCGCGGTATCCTGCAGCGCAAAAGGGTCATGGACACCTCACATTGCCTCGAACTGCACATCCGCACACTCCAAGGAAATGCCAGGTGTTGAAAATCCGCTGCAGCGAAGAGAGGCTCATGGCTCAAGGTGTGGAAACGCTGGAATCGCTGAAAGCGTGCTAGAGTCAAGTAAATAGTATTTGGGACGAAAGGGACAATAGGACCATCAAGGGCAGACTTTGCTAAAAAATCAGCCCTCTCATTAGAAACAATGCCACAGTGCCCAGGGACCCAGTGAAAGCGAACTTCTGAAACATGTGGAGGAATAAAAAATTGAAGAGAACGGCTCATAGGAGTATCACTCGAGCGAGGTTTCGAGCGCTGCCAAAACAGAAAGGTTGTCTGAGAGTATAATAACCCGAGTGATACTGCAGGGAATCCTTATTCAGGCCAACTCAATGGCCAGAAACTCAGCTACAAAAATAGGGGTATAGTCAGGGGCCCGAAATGAGTAGCTCCAATCAAGAGCCCTTGAGTAAATACCAATAGCGGCCTTTTCATTTTGCTGGGAGGCATCTGTATAGACGGCAATATGGTTAGGAAAATTGTCTAGGTACTCCTCTATGAGCCCATTTAACATATTGGCGGGCAGGTTCTTAGCATTCCTTGGGAGGGTGTTGTCAAAGAAGACCGCCGTGTCAGCCCGCCTATGGTTGACCAGTACTAAAGATCTCACTGATACAGAAATATTTGACAGCAGGGAGTTAGTGAACACCACCTGAGGGACCTTATACCGAGGCCAGGGAGTACCAAAGAAGAGAGTTGGGTTCGTTGTAAATATAAGGTTAGCCAATCCAGGAACAGGCTCCAAAGACCTTAAAAATGTCCGCACACTGATAAGCTCAAACCGGGAATTGGGATCAGGTATCCGCGCCTCCAAGTACAACACAGCATTAGCTACTGATTTAGGCAGACTTAAGCAAAGGCGCAGAGCGCGTCGCTCCATAACAAACAGGGGTTCACGCTTGTACTTTGGGCACCCAGAAAAGAGAACGGAGCCGAATTCAAGGATTGGCCGTACATAGGTCTTATAAAGAAGTAGTAGAGTGTCTCGTCGCATACCGAATTTTTTGTTGCTGATCCTCACCAACCGGCCGAGGGCACGCTCACCCTTAAGCGCAATGCTTCTAATGTGTGGCCGCCAGTCTAAATGCGGGTCATATATTATACCCAAGTATTTTGTTGAATCAACTTGCGGGATGAGGATAGAGTGATACGACAGAGAGATGTAAAGAGGGGTTGCTTGTGGGAAAACAAGGACGGCACACTTGTTCACATTTAAAGTTAACTTTATGCTGTCTAGCCAAACTTCCAGAGCATTTAAATACTCTTGCAGTAATTGGTACAGGATATGAATGTCTTTGGCAGAAGCGAAAAAAGCAATATCATCCGCATACACATAAACTTTGACGGCAGGGTGAATAGGGATATCACGCATTAGTATGTTAAACAATAACGGTGAAAGAACGGAGCCTTGTGGGACACCTCTAGACTGGGCGTATGTTGTAGAAGTTAACGTACCCTTAGAACAAAAGAACGCTCTATTCTTTAAGAACTCTCCTATCCACGCAAATAGGTACAAAGGAGGTTGTACATTAGCCAGTTTATGAAGCAAAATGCTGTGTTCAACGCTGTCGTAAGCCTTTGCAATATCTAAAGTAACCAGAGCTGATACCTCATTTTGCCTCATAGCAACCTTAATACGGCTCTCCAAGTCTATGTGCGCGGTCCAAATCGAACACCCCCGGCGAAAGCCAATCTGAGCCTCGCTAAAACCTTGAAGACTCAGAATATGACTCGTGAGGCGGCTGAAGACTACCCGCTCTACAAGCTTAACCAAATTTGATGTGAGAGCAATCGGCCGAATATTGTCGAGATCAAAACACTTCCCCTGCTCTTTCAGCAGTAAAATAATTTTCGCTGTTTTCCAATTTTGTGGAATCCAGGCTTTTTCCAAAGACCAGTTCACAATCTGCAAGAGGTACGGGGCAAAATCTTGCATTAGGATTTTAAGCATGCCAACTGTTACTCCGTCAATCCCAGGGCCAGCAGATTGCAGGCAATTAACTACGGACGCTAAATCCCATACAGATACCTTAGTGAAGTCTCCACCCAAATGAAACGGAGTTGATGGAAAGGTAGTGCGAGCTCGAAAACGCACAGCAAGGCCTTGAGCTATGGACTCTAGTATATCTTTTTCGTCCCGAGGTGGCAATACTGTGGACTGAGAGATGTGAGAAAAGGGCAGCACATGAGTACGTTCCATGAATCTATAAAGAGACTTCCGGTTGACAGGATTAGACAGATAGGTGTTCAGGCTGGCGTTGTACTCATCCTTAGCCTTAGATATTGTTCTTTTAAAAGAGGCTCCAAAGAATTTGTAATTTATCCAGTTCTTTGGGCACTGGTTGTGCGTTAGACTCTTCCATGCAGCTTTCCTTCGACGATAGGCTTTTTCGCAGTCGTCATTCCACCAACTGGAAGGAGTCTTATTTACAACGCCTGACCGGACTGTATAGACTGCTCGCCGAGAGGCGTCTAACACTGAATTTAATACCAGAGGGCCCCCGTCAGATTTATCGGAGGGGGAAACAGACGAGAGGGCCTCACCTAGGAGGTTCTTGAACAGTGTAGTATTTATAAATTTTTGTGGCGAACCAGTCGCCCTGACTGGACTGCACGCAATAGTGAAAGTGATTGGGGAGTGGTCACTGGACGTACCGCAGTCAACTGTACACCACGAAGATACCGCTGTACCATTCCATTCTACCATTAACTGCTAGCGTTAAATCAATAGCTGATCGAGAATTAGCCCTCATGTAAGTTATGGCGCGACTATTGTAACAGCACACGCCGTTTGCTGACATCCAAGACCAAAGTAATTTCCCGCTAAAGTCTGATCTGAAACCCCAAATTACATGATGAGAATTGAAGTCCCCAGCTAGAACTACTCGTCTGCTGATGCGCAGTAACGCATCGAGCTCATCCGTCCTACGGACTCCTGCGGGGAAGTAGATATTTGCCACCGTAACAGGGGCGCACTGCGGAATAATGATTTCAACGGCAAGTATCTCACAATCAGGTCTCATAATTTTGTGAGACACTTTAGCACGATGATACAGTTTCGTTGAAATCAATGTTAGTAAGCCCCCACCCCTGCCGTTTGGGCGATCATTTCTAAAAACGGAGAAATTTTTAATTGCAAATGGGCGATTAGGATTGAGCCACGACTCCTGTATTAAAATAATGTCTGGACTATGTTTTAGTATAAGCTGCTGTAAATCGGGGAAAGAAGATGATATAGAGCGACAATTCCACTGTAGAACAGATATTCCCGCCATGATACGTGCTAAGTTACGCTATGTCATGGTTGTCGAATTGTATTCCGCAATGATTCGCAATTGGGGTTATTGCTATTTTGACAGAAACATATAGGCAGAGCCGTTTTTTTCGACAGGGTGTTGCGAGGTATACGGACTGTGGACTCGGTGAAGGCTCGGAAATGGGTCTTTATTAAAAGATTTTGACCCAAAAGAAAAGAGGGCCCCAGGCCCTTGGAAGGTACAGGCTGGCTCCCCGAGCAGCTGCTTTCTTCCGCTGCTGGAGGACGACTCTCCTCGTTGACTCCCGTGCGTTCACTGCTGCTCCCTCAAACGCCGTGCCCACGTGACCCAGCTGGGCGTTTTCGGAGGAAGCTTCCCTGGGCGCTGACGGTCGCGTTCTCGAACGCCGTTTCCTCATGTTCGCGTACCTCGGCTTTTAGGTTCGCGTTTTCGAACGCCGAACATGAGTCCCGCGTCCGCGACGAGGCCGGCACTCTGCGACGCCGAGTATGGGTCGGAACGCTCACGGCACAAACAGTTTTCTGAGCTCGCGGGCCCACAGGCCAGCAGTGTCTTGCAACGCAACAAGGCCAATACTTTAATAGCCTATTGAAGCGACGGGGACGCCTCAGTCACCTTAAGAGTGCAATGCGATAACATTATATTTCACATTTGTTTCAAATTCTGTGTGTGGTTTTGCGTCAGTTTTTTCGCAATTTTCAGTCTATTAACGGACATATTTGGACTGCTGCAGTATCCAGTATCCGCTGTGCGGTAGCAGTTTCGATATTTGCATATATAACATTTTTTAAATTTTTATTTGGATTCTCAATCTATGTTGCTCACAACCCGGTCGGTGATCAGGCTGTGATGACTTAACAATCTCATGCGACCTCTCTCCACTAATCATTAATATATTTGACAGCCGCCACGGTGGGCAGGTTGCAATGACGTCGTAGGACTGGTTGTAATGATGTCACAAGGACATGTGACATCTCTCAACCAATCAGCGAATTTTGTCTCGGAAGTCGGCGGGGTATTTGGTATGACGACAACTGTATTGTTATCGTATTATAATGCGGCAGTAGTTCCTGATGGATGAGTTAACTGTTCCACAATCTTTCTTTATCAGCGTTTTGATAAACGTATGAAGCTTTACTGAGCTGGTCGACTTCACACGAGCGGGTGTTGCGGCAGCGATTCGGCGACCGAAGGATTATCACTTTTTCTAGTTCTTCGGAATTCCTCCTTTCACGTGCAGAATGAATTGCCCTAAAAGATATGGTAGTACCGTGTACGTGACGCGGTATATTCTGGAAGCGTGTCAACGAAGCAAAGAAAATTAGCGGTGTTATCAGAAGCCTGCCCAGGCTAGAAAACGAAGTAATCGTATTTGTAATGCTGCAGTTTGCGGGGAGACAACGACGAAGCTGAGGTGGGTCATGTGACCGCACGTGTCATGTGGGCGTTCGGAGCGGTCGCGGACGTGGCAGTCGTAGTTGAGTTGTTTTATGCAAGGCGCTGTTGGAGCTGGGTGTCTGAGATCATCTTGCCTGCTTCGCGTCGACAGTGACTAGTTGCCCAGAACCGTCCACTTCTCTTCGCGTAGTCCAGCCAGCCGACGGCCTAAGCGAGCCAGTCGCTTCACCGTCATCGGGGTGTCGACTGACGCCGGCAGCTCAACTAACCGTCTCGTTCTCTACCGGACTCAGCAACAGTGTAAGTCGTTTCATCTTCAGTATACCGGTCTTTGTTGCTTGTCCATAGGTACACTTCTTTAATTCCTGCGCGTTGTGTAGTTTGACGTTCTGCCTCTTTTCGGTTTTGTACTGAAGCCAGCCTTTGAGCAATTGTTAATTGCTGAAAGTTTATTGTGGCAAGTTTAACTTTTACGCTACAACATCGTCATATACCGTTGAATAACTTATATCGAGTACAGTTCCACTTCAGTAATTAAGGCCGATTCACACGACAGTCCGTCCGCCCGTGGCCCGAGCATCACGTGTTCATACGACACTAAAAACTGGCCTGCGATCCGATGACGTCAAGCGTATGCAAGGGACTAGAAGAGCAGACGACGCGCTGGGTGTTCCACAGTTTCCAGATTATTTTAAAGCGTGTGGCAACGCTGGTCAAACTGGGTTTTCCTCCCGGCCCATGACTTTGTGATTGAATGAAAGTAAAACTTAATTGAACTGCATGAGAAGTCCCTTTGTCCAATTCCTCAATGGCTTGGGCCGTCTTGCTACCCCGTTACCAGAGCTAGCGCACGCATCTTTGCGCGCCGCCGCTAATTCCCGCGAGGGGAGAGGCACCTGAGTCGCCTGAGCTTCCTTGCTTGACCGGTCCGCGGGCCAACAGCGCGCCTCTCAATGTGGTGGCACAAGAACACGTGATGCGCGGGTAAACGAAGCGTCGTAAGAATCGGCGTTTACTCGCTTTAATTACCGTTAATGAGTTAATCGCGACTAAAGTTGAAATTAACGCTACAATATCGAGCCGTATACTGTTCAAAAGGGCTCGACGAGTACAATTCAAAAATATATACCATCGTACAGCTGTCGCTCTCTTGGGTTTACTTAAGGTTAACCCCGAAGATTATTTTGTAAGAACATGTGTAAGAGTGTTATATAATTTCCCAATAGTTCCTTAGAGAAATGTCTAGAAATGCCGTTGTGTCAAAAAAAGGCACTTTCTAAGGTTGATTTATTGGGTTTAACGTCCAAAAGCTACTCAGGCTATGTATGAGACACGCCCTAGTGCAGGGCTCCGGAAATTTCGACCACCCGGGGTTCTTTAACGTGCACTGACATCGCACAGCACACGGCGCTCTAGAATTTCGCCTCCATTGAAATTCGGCCGCCGCGGCCGGGATCGAACCTGAGTCTTTCAGGTCAGCAGTCGAGGACCATAACCACTGAGCCACCGCGGCGGCAGCAGTGTCTAGTGACATCTTCAGTAGTAACCACTGAGCCACCGCGGCAAATCAAAATTTCTAAGGCGTTGCCTTTCGCAGCTTTTGTACTGAGTCAAGTGAGAGGAGCTGACACATTTCACCATTTTTAGAAAAATTTTTGGTGGCTTCAGGAGTAGCGCTACTTTCTCCGAACCCGAACTGCCGGTCGGCAATGCCTTGCGCGCATAACGTAATTATGGCGTGAAGGCGGTGTTCTCTGACGCAGTGCTGACGTTTTATGCGCTGCAGTAGCCGCGATGTCTCTGTGGCTATGGTGCGTGGCTGCTGATAAAAGACGCAAGTTCGATCTCTGCCACGACGGTCAAATTTCGATGGAGGAGAAATGCTAGAGGCTCATGTACCGTGCGATGACAGCGCACGTTAAAGAATTCCAGGTGGTCGAAATTATACGGAGCCCTTCACTACTTGTCCCTCGTCATAGCCTGAGTCACTCTGGGACGTTACACCGGATAAAACCATAAAACCTTTTTGCGTCACCCGCGCGAAAGTGTTTCTGAGCTCCGCCTATACCCCAGGCTGTTGCGATGCATGCATTCGCTCTATATCGGTAAGTGGCGCCATCTGCCACAAGTAGTGAAAACGGCGCAAATTAAGCGGTATTCTGTCTTCAAAGTGTGAGAACAGCACAAAATGCGATGGGAAGCTGCTGCGACATTCCGGTAGCAATGCCCTTTTTAACGGCTAAAACTTTTCACTTCTAAAACTGTTCCCGCTTACGCCGAACTAAATACTGACAACCATAGAAAAACAAAGTGGTATACTATGCATGATGCATCCCATATCTCCAAAGTTAATCTGGAAGTTCTTGTCCACTGTACCACGCTGTGGCAGACGCGGAAACAAAAATTACTTCTCCAGATTTTCTGTTCTTGCAATTTGTACTGCGCTGTGTTATAGACGTCAGCGCATCTATATACAGGGCTCTCGAAAGGTCAGGTTTTGTCTGCATGCGCGTCGCCTGCCGATAACGCCTTTTTTAAGGTGGCCTTCATCTTAGCATGGCGTCGTCACATCGATGACGCTGCCCTCACCTTTTATCGCCACGCTGGACGGCAGCCGTGATCACTAACGGTCACCGGGGAAGGCGCTGCAAGTTACGCAACCAAAGCCCTGATAACGCGTCTCTGGCACTTGGATATCTCTTAAGTACGGGAAGGCGAAACCCGTTGGCGACCCATTGCACTGATTTGAATTCGCCGCTCTTGATTTCACTTCATGACAGAGAAGAGTGTGGCGAGAGAAAGCGGTGACGTCCGCTGCGCATGAGCAGTGCGTAAACAGTTGTTGCTTGGCGGCGGATCACACTGCTTCGATGTCCTTTCGTCTGATGTGATGGCATCATACACTTTTCCTCGTTTTTGAGCAATTTTTACCCAAATTATAGATCTTTCACTGATCTCAAGTACTAATTACGCTTAATTAGTTTTCAATCTAATTTGACACAAATCCGGCGTTTTTTCGCCCATTCTGTGATAATTTTCGCAATGCTGTTACGACTTCCGGTGGTGTGACGTCACACCGTCCCCGTGGCTATAACGACATGCGGGCTATTTCGACGCAATTTTGACATTTTTTACTATAATTTCTAATCAGTCTTCAGTCATCAAACTTGGCTTCTAGGTTTATTTTTTACTCCTCTACCTGACGCAACCATTCTTTTTCTTCTGTCCTTTTTATTTCTCGAGTTAAGGCTTCCGGTTGGCGATGTAACGGACGGACGGTCACTGCCAGCATGTGCTATTAAAGACTTTCGCCTTTAAAAAAATTTCTGAGACGTGTTATCTCTGCTTAGGTTGCGCGACTTGCAGCGCCGTCACCGACAATCGATCGCGGCTCCTGCACAGATTGACAATGAAGAGGAAGGCAGTATCATCAGTTTGGCGACGCATGTTCCGATGCAGGTTATCTCAAACCAGGCGTTATCGGTAGGCGTCGCGCAGGCGGCCAAAAGCTGGCCTTTAAAGAGCCCTGTAGACAGACGTGCTGACGACTGTACTTCACTGAATTCAGAATTTGATTACTAACAAGAAAAAGCAGATACGTTTATTGGAAACCGAGTAAACATTTTAATATTTTAATCCTTTTCGGGCTCAATATGTAACGACCGTCTGATTTTTCTTACCGCAGGTTTGCTTCTTGACATTCGTGAAAGCAGAGGTCACAGCATTCGAAGTTTCGTATTCATCGTCGCAGGCCTTCCAGCTTGTTCTAAGAGAACGCCCAGCCCCAGCACCATGGTGTTCCGTACGTTCTACGATGTGCTAGGGGTACTGCATTAGTGGCAGTGGCGCTGCTAAAATCTCACGACTTCTCTCCTTTTTAGGGTATCGGGTTAGATCTACCACGCTCGACCTGGATCTGGAGATCAAGAAATGCGAAACAGCTAAGGAAGCAGTCTGGAAAGCTGCGACCAACGTGCACTGTGCAACAGCCCAGGAAGAAGCTCTTAAGGCCTACGAGGAAGTTTTCCGGAGGCCAACGCCACCTGGTAACTTCTTTTTATACTATTATATTCAGTTTCATACATAGCAGGCAACGCTGCGGAGGTTGCTGAAGTAGTGCGTCCGGGAAACCATATTACTCCGCCACGTATCATTCGTTCTTCTCGAAACTCTGGTCAGTGTTTGGACGAAAATAAAGAGCGGTATAAAACGAAATGGTTGCAGTGAAAACCATGGTCGAAGCTGTCAGGCGCTAGGTGGCCGGGCTCTCTGGACATAATTTTCACTGAGTGGGAACTACTTTTTGGGTGCGGATTGAGTACGAGCGATTCGCCCTACCAACGGCGTATTATACCGCCACGTGTACTTTTTCTTTTAGCAGTCTCGACGAGTAACATTACGAAAATGTGGCACGAGGTAAAGAGAAGTCCGGGAGGTGCCAGTCGCGGCACGTCACATTTGCCACAACGAAATATGCTTGTGTTCGCTTTGGTTTTATGGTGAACTACTTTTTTCGCGCGGACTCAGCCTGCGCGAAGTCACGCTAGCTTTGGCAGCGTTACCTGCTGTGTATGAAACGGAGTATAGTTGATTGTAGTTAACAATGACTACGTGTTCATCTGGCGGTTTTGTTTCCCTCTTCATGTGCGCCAAGCTACCCACATGACAAGATCACATCACCTCACGCTGCTGTGGAACGACCTCAAGGGACTGAAAACCGCAGTGGGGACGAAGTACCATATGCAGCTTTTGGGGCAGACTATTCCCGATCAACTCAACGTTCTAATCTCTACCCATGAGGATATGGTCGGTAGAGCACTCAACCTGGACTAGTGAGCATGCCGCATGATTCTTTCTGTGCCTTGTGCACATATCAAGATTTTTCTGAGCCTGGTGCGTAGTATGCCGAGGCATTTCCCAAAAAAACTGCTGTTCAAATGACTCCGGAAGTTTTTTTTTTTTTTTTTTACGGCGAATAACACCGCGTTCCTACAAATGGCTGGTCTTGCTATCTCCATTCCCGCGAATGCCGCAAGACTTTTTCTGTGCCTGGTGCGCATGTGAAGGTTTTTCTGAGCCTTGTTTGTAGTATGTCGAGGCATATCCCAAAGAAGCTGCTGTTCAAATGACTCTAGAAGTATTTTTTTACGGCGAATAACACCGCGTTCCTACTAATGGCTGGTTTTACTGTCTCCATTCCCGCGAAACCCAAGAAGACTGTCTTGTAATCTCCTCATCAGCATGTGCGTGCTTGTGGTCGTGTTTTGGCGCTTTTTTCCGGCTGAAGGACTGATTACTCGTTTATCTACGATGTCATAAACCTTAAGTGACATCCAGGAGCACGTTCTTTGATTGCACTGCCATTTTTGGCCATTTGCCGCAAGGCTTAGGAGCGCATAGCAGTCTCTCACACTATAAGCATTGACATGCCTACATGAGACCATAAAGAGGATTAAGTTGTCCTCTAGCCTATTTACTCTTTTCTGATTAGAGTGTACGGTGGTGAAAGAAGGATGAGCGGTTGAACGTTGGCGTCTGTTGCCATTGAGCATTCTCCTTCTGCCTAAAAATGCTTAAATTCACAGAGCGCAAAGACGAACACGTAAAAGAGGGGCTACACCACAAAGCGCCGACTTCGACCAAGTTTATTCCTGAGCGCAACGAATACATAGCACAGCGGGCACACGCAGCAACTAAAAGGAAAGTCATGCTGAGACTAGTAACAGCGCCAAACCGCACAGGGACACTATCGTCGGTACAAGAAAGAAAGCATAAAGCCAAAACCTAGAAGGCAGGATGCAAACAACAAAAACAGAATACTCTAGTTCGAAATTCCCAAGACACGGCTCTCCTTATTACTTACCAGCACCGCTGGTGTGCTGACACACTCGTCTCCTTTTTCCGCGATTTCACCAGCCTCAGCTATCACCCGGGCTGTTTTGCTGACATACTTATGAAGGATTGCGGTTCTTCCCAAAAAGGGACCACGTTCCTTACACTACAGCCAATCACGGCAGTGTACGACGAGATTCCCCCATGACGATGTTGCTATGCTCCATGAGCCTCTCATTGAGACATCTGCCTGTTTGGCCAATGTGGGCTCGGCCACAGAGCAACGGTATGCAATAAACTACGTCTTTCGCGCACTCTGCAAATGGTTGCCGGTGCCTAATAGTGCAGACAATGCTCACAGTGACGGTGGAATTCACCTTCTTCCACAGTTTAGATAGCTTCTCTTGAGCCGTGAACGCCACATGTACGCCTGCTCTTTTTCTATTTTCTTGAGATGGTGGGCGATGGTGTGCATGTACGGTAATACCGTCACATTGTTTTTCTACAATCTGTGTCAGCCCCGCCGTTGTTAGGAACCACTCTCCTGCTTGCTTTCAGCATGCTCTCGGCAAACGACAACAAGAGTGTACATGGGTAGCCAGAACCGCTCAACCGGGTCACCTGGCTAGCGAACGCAGAATCCAGTCGATGCTCACCCGAGTTTGCGAGAGCATTACAGAAACAAGACTTCACAATTGCTCGTTTAACTAGTTTGGAGTGGGCTGAACTGTATTGAACTGTATTGTATTGAGTGGACTGTACTGAAAGAAATGATCCTGTTTCCTTTCAGAACTCAGCCGGTATTTCTACTGATAATTTTTTAAGTATGTTAAAGTTTTATTTAGAGTCTACTTTTATTTCTATTGACCAAGGCTTCTTTCTGCAGAAGGCCGGTATCTGCATTGGTTCGTGTGTCGCCCCGGTTTTATGCAACATTTTTCTGTCACAAATTGACGAAAAGCTTCTGCAGGTCTTGCCAACTAACCATGTTTTTAAAGTTTTTAGATACATTGATGATTTCTTGATTGTTTTAACTAAGGACGGCAGCTCTAACGTCGCTGGTACAGTAAACAGTGTTTCATCCCTTTTTAGACATGGAAAAGGCTTGGATTTTACTTATGAACTGCCTGAAAACAATCTTTTACACTTTTTAGATTTAAACATTGAGTTCTGTATGGATCAGGTGTGTTGGGCATATGCTCCACATGCAAAAAAGGGGCTTCTGCCATTCGACTCTTCGCATTCAAAACTAGTTAAAAGAGGAATTGCTTCACTTTGCCTTGAGTCTGCTCTAGGGAAGTCATGTGTTCACAAGATGCGACAGAGTTTTGATAATCAATTGGTTAGGCTGGCTTCAGTCGGGTTCCCTGGTTCTGTCGTGACACAGGTTGCCGAAAGCCTCCTACGGAAGTTGAAGAAGGTAGTAGGAGTAGAGGAGGAGGTCCCTCGAGAAGAGGTGAGACCGGTGGCTGTGCCGTATGTGCACAAGTTGACCCACAACCTGAAGAAGGTTGCGAGTAGGCATGGGGTGCCACTCGTTTTTACCGCCCCCCAAAAGCTCGGAAGCCTTTGCTCTCGAATAGCCAAAAGAAAAGAAAAAGTAAAACAAAGTGGCTGCGGTACCAGGCATGGGCGACCGTTCACGAAATGTGCGGTAGGGGTTGTGTACGAAGTTCTCCTCTCCTGCGGCAGTTCCTACATCGGACAAACCGGGCGATGTGTCAATGAGCGGATCAGAGAACACCAAAGAAATGTAGAACAAAATAAAGATGGCCACCATTTACCCATGCACATCAGAACCTTCCCGTCGCGCACTTGTGAACCATGCTTTTCTGATGTGCGGATTTTGGCAAAGAGTAGTGTGACAAAAGCCAGAGAAGTGATAGAAGCATTCCATATCGAAAAGTGGGGCAATTTGTGCGTCAGCGAAACGTCGATAAACCTGTATAAGGCTGAAATAGCGTTTTTTGATCGCTGCTTATCCTCACGAAGCTGAATGTCTTCCTTGCGCATTCTTCCTTGCGCATGCGCCGACAGTGGCATATATGTACGTGTCTTTCTGCACATTAAATCAGTTTGTCTCGTCTTTCTTTCTTCTTCTGTGTGTGTGTGTGTGCGTATGGTTTGGCGCCTTTGAATTGAACTATATGAATTCGGTGCGCACAGCAATAAACTTTGTTGAAGTCGGCACTTTGTGGTGTCTCCCCTCTTTTCCGTGTTCGTCTTTGCGCTCTGTGAATGTAAGCATGAAATACCAACTCGCCCAGCAACTGATTTTATGCCGAAAAATGCGCTCTACTTAGTTTTAAAAGATTTACGTGGGCCATTGCTTGTATTCCAATGTATACTGCTGCTGCATACTATTGACGTTTCAGGCAGTTAGGAAATGAGATGAGTAAAAACCAGGGGCGATACTTAAGCTTCGCATTAAGGGTTTGACGCGATTGTCGGTCGGTCGGTCGGTCGGTCGGTCGGTCGGTCTATGGGGTTTAACGTCCCAAAGCGACTAAGGCTATGAGAGACGCCGTAGTGGAGGATGACGCGATTGCGTTCATTGGTCTGTTCAGCGGCTAGGTGTCCCTTTTGCGCATCACGGTAGGCTTCAGACCCAATCTATCTACGCAGGACGTGATTTTCCATCTCAAAGAACACATTCTGGTCCCCAATACCCCGGCTAAAGACACCAGAGCAGTCTTAGCGTTGGATCTGACGAAAGCCTTCGACAACGCAGAACACGAAGCCGTGCTAGCGGGGTTACAGGCTATCAACCCGGGCAAAAGAGCATGCAACTACGTTAAAGACCTCCTCTCAAACAGGCAAGCAATCATCAACGTAGGAGACTTAGCTACAGACACGGCGGAATTAGGTAGCAGGGGCACCCCACAACGGGCAGTACTATCACAGCTCCTATTTGATATGGCCTTACTAGAGATCACACAACGACTAAAAAAGATACCAAACCTATACCACGGCGTGTACGCAGACGATATTACGCTATGCATAAAGAAAAGCAGCTACGCGGAGGTAGGAGAAGCGTTACAAGCAGGTGGCAACATAGTAATCGAAGTTACAAAGAAAGCCGGACTGACCTCATCTCCTTCCTAATCCGAGCTGCTCATAACTCCCCCCCCCCCCCCCCCCCCCTAATGGGCAGGAAAAGTCATCAAAACGAAATCAAACTCAGTATAGACAACCTTGACATACCAAAGGTCACAGAAGTCAGGATCTTGGGAATGTGACTGCAAAGCAGCAGGCAAAACTCTACCTTAATCAGAAATATGACTAACTACATTGACCAAACAGCTAGGCTCATCAAGAGGGTCACCAGCAAAAAAAAAAAGGACTAATAGAAAAAGAAACGTCAAGGTTACTGCAAGCCTTTGTGCTTAGCCGCATATGCTACGCACTCCCATATCTCCGACTTTAAAGACGATGTAAAGAATGTAGGCCTGCGATGGGACGTTGCAGGCGACTATCGCAAGTGGACTCATGATAATCGCTTTATCGCAAACTTTTGCCACTTTTTAAGCGAGGCTTGTTTACACTCCTTATAACTTTCTTTCCCTTTTACCTTATGCCTAATGGCAAACATCTCGAATAAAAAAAACATATACGCAGGGCATACAAAACTGCTTTGAGGCTACAATCCAACACCCGAACAGCTAGGCTCATGTCTCTATAGGCGTAACAAATACGGCAGAAGAACTCATTGAGGGGCATTTGAAAGGGCAGATAACACGGCCCTCCAAAACGGCAGCCGGCAGAAAAATTCTAGAAAGTGCCAACGTAAAATGCAGGAAAAAGCAGAACACGAAGCTGCTCTCTTTGCGTCGAGACTCGTTCGGATTGCACTCGGGGCTGCAAGTATGGTACTTTTTTTTTTATGTTGCTATCATTCAGACGGAAATTTTCGGAATATTCCTCATAGATTCGGCCTCATTTTCCTCTTCAGGTTCGTATGCTGTACTCTCCGGCATTACGAGAATGAAAGCTAAATAAATTCACACATAAAATCACTGCTGTTGTTTTCCACACGTAAAGGAGACATCGTTAGCATGTTAGAGATGACCGAAAAGGGGAAGGGGGAGCGAGGAAGAACAGTCCACACACACACAATTTTTTGGAAATAAAAACGGATATATTGTGGTTACAATTCAAATTCGCGCACTTCAAAAGGGTTCGCACTGTCTTACACGCACGTCCGCTCAGATCGCTCGCGCACCACACACTCGCGCTGCGCTTCCTGCCGCCAATGCTGATGAGTCGACGCGCCGCATTTGCGAAAACACAAACATCACAAACACAAACGGCGTCCTGACGGCGCCGTGAAGAAATGGAAGAGGACAGGCAGGCGATGCGGTATGCGCTCCGGACCGACCGGCGCACCGAGCCATATTCACATGAACGCCACTTGAGTCGAGGAGACGGCTGCCGCCGTCTGAACGGGCGCCAGCGCCGATAAGAAATTGCGTCGTACGATCGCTTACAAGCATACCGTGTTACCGGTACCGGTACCGGAGTACTGGGAGCCCGCCCACCACAGCTGAGCACGCGCTGATTGGTCAAGATGGTGCAGGCGCGCGCGCATATCTTCCGGGTACCTGGCGCCGTCAAGACGATTTGCGCATGGCGCAATGCTGCGCGCAGGCTCCCGGTACCACCGGCAACGGTAACACGGTATGCTAAAGGTGTCTAATAACTCAGATTTATCGTCATAGGGACTGTTCTTGCGTTAACACCGAAACGAAAACGGAACGACATAACTGAATCGGTGAATTTATTACTACCTAAGCGAAAGCCCTCATCTGACAGCCACCTTCCATTTATTACTAAGGGCTCGAAGGAAGCATGATGAGATAAAGGCGAGATGCAGGCCAGTCAGCATCTCAAAGGCGTGCAATATAACATTGGCCCCATAAAAAGAGAGTGGCCCTCAAGAGCTACGTGGTGAGACTGCTGCAGCAGGCTGGGCGCAAGAACAAATAAAAGAGGCCCGGTGAGAAAGTCCGACAGCCGGATTGAAATTCCAGCTCTCAGAGTTCCAACCAGAACACAACAGTGCTGCTACGTCTTGTGAGATGCCTTCCAGTCTTCGTCACTCTCCGCCCAGTTGCCCGCTCATCTCGGCGGCAGGTTTCTCAGAAGCCATCAACCCTTTTGCGGAGACTTCGGGCTTCCCATTCCTAGAAATAAAAACAACAGCAGAAATCACGCTGCGCGCGCATTCTCATGGCATTTTTGGGGCGCAATTCTTAGCTCTCTCATTTTAGGCTCCTCTCATGAAGACGGCGAGAAAACACTATTCGCCCGTGCGAGCTTTGAGTAACAAGCTAACAATGTAAACATCGAAGCTATAGAATTATTTTGGTTATTACCCTATGTCTTCTACGTCCAGCAAAACGTTGAGTTGGGCTAGTTGGTACGGATTTATAAAAAACCAGCGCAAAAGACGACGGACCAGAGAAAGAACAACAGAGAACGAGCGCTGCCCTGTGATCACTGCGCTCGTCCTGTCTTCTCCTCTCTCTGGCCCGTCGCCTTTTGCGCTGGTTTATTTGTCTTCTACGTCAGGTACAACGCTATGAAAGGTACGAATGTAGTCCGCATGAAAAAATAAACGAACGCGTATTATTCATTGCTTTTTTGTATCAGATGGGATCGCCCCGAGAAGCTACCTAGAAAGGAACACTGTACACAAATTTTGGTAAGAGGTGAGCTAGGAGGCTCTTATAGGCAATGCGCACACACTGGAATTCTTTAAATTGTCATTGGTCTTTGAATGTTCCGCGAAGTCTCCGTCCCCGATGATATTACTATTTCAGCGTCACGTAGATGTACTGGACGCGGCCGTAATCAAGCCGGCACACTATTTTTTTAGCAGCGAGACTCGATTGTGAAAGGAAAGCAAGCTGCCAGATAACATCGCATAACAAGCAGATGCTGAAGGATCGCATGCGCTGGCGCTAACCGGAGGATCAAAAAAGAACCTCGCGCTGTGCTTCGCTAAGTACAGTCTTTGTCAAAAGTAACCAGGCTGCACGTTTTGCTTCTAGCTCGTACAGTGGATCCCTTACAGCTTCCCTGAAGCTGAAAGGGTTGTTAAAGGTAAGGACTGAGGTTCTTCTTACCTTCCAGCACCTTTTGTTCTTTAGGAAAGCCACAAGGGCTCCACTATACAAGCTAGAAGCAAACCATGCAGCCTGGTTACATTTGACAAAGACGGTACATAAACCTTAGGAGTGGGGCCACCAGACGGCGCCAGCCGTCAAGCAAGCAATCGCCTTGAAGAGTGTGTGACACTGTTGCCATTTTGCAGTGTGCAGCTTCTGGTGTGGCACATTCCTGCTCCTGCAGCCGGCTGAAAGAAAATTTCGGACTGTGACGACTGTCAGTTACATGGTGTGGCGTACTTCACCGTGCTTAGTTCCATGGTCTCACGCAGGGTGTCCGGCAGGTCTACTCGGAGTGTCTCGGGTAGGAATAGCACTAGTAGGGCGGCCAGCGTGTACATCGCCGCCAGCACGACCATGGGCACCGACTCGTGTGTGTTGCGTTTCTGGTGTTGGAAGCAAAAAGAAGTATAGTGAATGTGAGCATCATCGTCATTATTAACCCACCATTCTATTAGGGGCCAGGCAATTAATAAGATAATAGGTTCTTTGAGGCAGAACTCCTTCCGCCTTCCACTTCTAGTGTCCTGCAGCGGCAAATCAGTCCGATACGCCGTATCAGACTCTTCGAGTGTCATCCGTTCAAGCGATTGGATTCAAGTGCCGGCTTTACCCTATCATCTCTGCTCAGCATCGTCAATGTAATCTGATAATCCGAAAACCTTTCTAGAACACTTACCGCTGAACAGAGTGCTTGACAAAACGGAACACGTCAGGCAGGCATGAATGTGCTAGGTATGTTTCCGTTTCAAGAAATATCTCCGTGGACGATGCATTGTTTCTGTTTTTCAATTCTCAAACCAAGAGGAAATACGTTAAGCAGAACCCCATCGACTGTTCGCCACAAAACACGTTCCGGCTTTACGTAGCTGCTGCAAAAAAAAAAAAAATAGTACTCATTTTCTACGGCCGGAGAAGGTGCTATGGACATTTACCACGTGCCGAAGGCGCAACACCAACGGCCCAAGACTGAAGGCCCAAAAAACAAAAAAAGCTCTGCTATGCCAGGCTATACGTAGCGTGAGCATTGACGTCACGTGGCTCTGCGGCCCCGGCGGCAGCAGCGGAAGCGGCGAGCGCGCGCAGCGAGGCGCGCCAGCTGTGCGCAGTGACGTCACTCGCTCCTCGCGCATGCGCAGTATTGGCGACGGAGGAAGCACGCGAAACGGCGAGACTGTGGTCAGTGTAGCTTACGCTACAAAAAAAAACTTCCTCCAGTATCTAGAGAAAAACGCCTAAAAAGAAGAGCACGCGTAAACTACCATCAGGACAATGTTCCGGATCATCGGGCAACGCGTGTTTTTTTTTACAAGTTTTTTTTTGTGAAAACATTCTTGAAGTGGCTTTTCACACCCCATTGGAAAAGTTCAAGACCGCTTTCCCTAAGATGAAAACAGGAAGAACAAGAAATTTTTTAAAATGCTGTAAGAGGCATAATGACACTCCGAGTCACCAAATCGAATCACTCCGAGTCACCAAATCTAGGCGGCCAAATTTATGAGAATGAAGAATTCGAAATAAACGATATTAAGAACGATGGGCACCACACAGTCCCATCTTCTGCAAGCGCATCAGGTTAAAATTTTTAAACAAAATTATTCACTATCTGTGAGGTTGGCGCCATTCGATCGCCTCTTTCCATTTTAACCGGCGCCGTAATAACGAATGAAAAAGCCGCTCTACGAGCGGCGCGGCGAAAGCATCGCGGTCGTTAGTCTGGACGGCGTTCGCGGTTTCACTGGAAGCTCGTTTACGTGTTCTTTTTAGAGCGCAGCTCTTTGGCGTCCGTTCCTGGGTTTCGCGTCGTCGTCGGCGTCGGCCTCGTAATCAGCTCCGCCCCCAATGTCACGCTTTTCAATTGGTCGAAATGCTCGTGACGTCACAGTGCGCGAATTTCAAATGGGGCCAATTGTACTTTGGCTAGTAACCATGCAACCAATCAAAGGGATCGTATAGTGATGCTGCAACTAAGTTGGACTGAGTTTAGTTAATTGCTTAATTAATCAATTAGACTAATTAATATAGAGGAGAATGAAGAGGTCAGAAGAAAAAAGAAAGACGCGCGCCGCAGCGACAACAGCGTCCGCGGAAGGAGACGCTGCTGAAAAAAACATAAGTACGAAGCCGCGTTCCCTCCACCACCACGCACTTCCCCACTCAGTAAGACGTTGCTCGTTTCATATACGTTGTGTCGAACATCCTAGACAGTTCCAACAATTGACAGGTTAATGACAGAACACGATGGATAGAAATACAAGAATATAAATATGAAATAGCCTAATTAACCTTTCTAGTTAGACCGCATAAATCAATAAAACCGAGAACGAAATTGGTCGAGTTGGGGAATCGAACCAGGGTCTCCGGAGTGCGATACGAGCACGCTAGCCACTCCGTAATGCCAGCTGAATGGTTTGGAATGAACAAAGGTGCGTCTAGCTAATACGGCGTCTTCGTTCACTCCCATCTTCCCCCTTTCCCTTACGGCGAGGTGCAGGTGTCCACCCAGATATGCGAGAGAGATACATTTCCTTTCCTCAAAAAATAAATTTACCGTCCAGCAATGGTGGTGGAAAACATTTATTTACACATGCACTACTGGAGGTATTGCATGAGCTGACCCAGAGGGGGCCAGCCCTTACAAGTACTAGGTGGAGGTCCCTAGTTCGGGACCCCAGTGGCGTCGGCCGCCGCCCGGGCTCGCGCGACCAAGGCCCGTTGGGCCTGCAGGTCAGAGCAGCCGAGCAGGGTCGCCTCCCAGTCCTCCCGGGTTGGGTTGGGGTGAGGGGGGATAGCAGGGTTGGAGGGGCAGGCCCACACCATGTGGTAAATGTCCGAAGACTTCTCCGCACAGTGCGGACAGCTGCCCGAGAAAGAGGGGTCGAAGTGTTTGAGAGCTGCCGGGCACAGCAAAGTATTGGTATACAGGCGAAGCAAAAGCCGCTCCTCCGCCTTTGAGAGACCTTTACACGGGCGGGGATAAAGACCATGGCCAGATTGATAATGTAAAACAATGTCTTTAAAGGAGTAAGCGGGAGTGAATTCGAGTTCCTGATCGTCGGGGTCGGAGGGGAATGTCCGGTGAGAGAGCGCGCGGGCGGCGGCGTCAGCTGCCTCACTTCCCTCAAGGCCCATGTGAGCAGGAGCCCAAACGATACGCCGGTGCGCGGGGTCCCCGGTGTAGACGCTGTTTTGGAGAATGCGGTAGGCTAGATATGGTACCCAGCCCTGCTCGACGTTCCGACATGCCCCTCGCGAGTCGGAAATAATTGTTTTTGAATTGGAATCAGATGCAGCCAACGCAATGGCGACCTCCTCCGCGTGTGTTATGTCACGGGCTCGGAAAGTAAGGCCGTTCACTGTTTTGGATTGGTGGATGACTGCGGCCGTGTACCATCCCCCGTGGTGGGGGCCGGAGGCATCCACGTAGAATACGCCGGGTTTCGATCCATAGTGGCGGGCCAGGGCTTTCGCCCGCGCCAGGCGCCGGCCATTATGGTCTTCACGGTTCATGTTCGCGGGAAGAGGGCGCACGTGGAGGGCGCATCTCCACTGGGATGGAATACGTACGCGCTCTTCCATAAGAGTGGTGTGTTGGATGTGCAGTCGGGCAAGCAGGCGGCGACCCGACGATGTCTTTGAGAGACGTGTGTATTGGTTGGTCAAGTGGGCTTCCCGGAGCTCCCGAAATGTGTTCACCATGCCCAGCCCCAGGAGGCGCTTGTTGGAGGTGTTCACGGGGAGGCCCAGAGCTCGCTTAATAATTTTGCGCAGGATGACTTCGAGTGAATCCTCGTCTTGCTTCCGCAGGTGGAGGTATGGAGTCGAATATAGAATTCAGCTGGTTACAAATGCATGCGCCAGCCGCAAGGCGTCCTTACATCGTAACCCCCCGCGCTTGTTAGAAACCCGGCGGACCAAGCGGCCCACCTGGTCCCCCACCTGACGGAGTTTGGCCAATGTTGTTTCTGACCGTCTGTTTTGATGTATGGAGAGCCCCAGTACCCGGACTTCGATATTTTCAGGAATTGGACCTGTCTCAAGAGACAATGAAATTTTGGCTGTGCACTTTGGTGAGGGGCGTATGTGCACAAATTCAGACTTTTGGGTGGAGCATTGGAGGCCGCAGCGGCGAGCATAACGGTCCACTATGGTCGCCCCTGCAGGTTGGCCTCAATGTCTCCAAGGGAACCCTGTGTAGCCCACAGGGTGATGTCATCGGCGTACAGCGCATGCTGCGCACCGGCGACAGCGCCCAGCTGGGCCGGTAGGCGCATCATAGCCAAATTGAACAACAGGGGAGACAGCACCGCGCCCTGGGGTGTACCCCTGGTTCCTAAATGAAAAGGGCCATGTTCTTTATCCTGGACTCGAATGTAAGATTGTCTGTCGGTTAAAAATTGCCGAATGTATTGAAAGGCGTTTTTGCCGCAGTTAGTTTGAGAGAGGTGGGTGAGAATGATCTCGTGGGTAACGTTGTCTAATGCACCCTTCAAATCCAAGGCGAGTACGACCTTGTCATTGTGAGGGCATTCGACGGGGTCGAGGACATCCCGATTTAGTTGTAGCAGGACATCCTGTGCAGATCTTTGTGGGCGAAACCCGAACATGGTGTCTGCGAAAAGGTGTTTGGATTCCATGAACTCGGACAACCTGTCACGTACCATCGTCTCCATGAGTTTGCCCACACAGGAAGTCAGAGAGATGGGGTGGAGGTTGTCCGTGTTGATGGCCTTGCCAGCTTTAGGAATGAAGGTGACCAGGGCGGTCTTCCACTCGATGGGGAGTGGCACTTCCCCAAGCCAGATTGAGTTAATGTAATTCAATAAAGACAGGTATGCCAGGTCGGGGAGGTTGGCTAACAATTTGACTGTAATTTTGTCCCGACCCGGAGCGGTGCCGCGTTTCATTTTTGCCAGGGCCGCCCTCAGGTCGTGGAGCTGGAACGGTTGATCCAGCTCAACGTTCTCAGAACCTGCATAAGAGTACGCCGGCTCGCGGGGGTCCTGTGTGGTGCACAAGTACTGGTCCCGGAGCTTGTGCGCCAATTGAGTTGTGTTGCCCTGAAAGCTGTGTATTGCTCTTTGGAGGTGTTTTTGAGTTTCCATGCGTGTTTGCGTTGGGTCAATTAGGGCGCGAAAGAGCCGCCACGTGTTCCGGCTGGACATTTGCCGCGCGGCCGTATTGCATCGGGCCACCCAGTTGGAGTCGGCGAGTTGGGCCGCATACTCAGCCGCTCGTTGAGTGAGCTCGGCGATGCGAGCTTTAAGTTTTCGGTTGTGCTTTTGCCGGCGCCACCGACGGACGAGGCAATGCCGGGCCTCCCAGAGGTGGAGCAGGTGGTTGTCCACATCCGAGACCAGCTCTGAGAGTTGAATTTGAGATTCGGAGGAGCGAAGGCAAGAGACCAAATGTTGTGACCAAGACTGGTAGCCTTGCTCATGTATGGGTGTGGTAGTGTTATAATTTTGCCTGAACTTGGTCCAATCTGGGAGTCGGGCTTGCGTTGTTGGTCGTGCGAAAGGATGGGTCCTAATCATTCTGTTCAGGAGGCAGTGGTCGCTGCCGAGGGTTTCCTCGGTGTTGACCCAGTCTGCATACTGAATGTTGCGGGTGAAGGTCAAGTCCGGACAGGTATCCCTAGTCACGGAGTTGCCGATACGAGTTGGGTGGACTGGGTCAGTGTGAAGAGTGAGGCCCAGCGTTGAAGCAAGCTCCGCCAACTTGCGTCCCCGCTTCTCTTCACGACAGTAACCCCACATCCGAGCGGGAGCGTTGAAATCGCCCACAATCAGGAGGGGGTTCCGACCCGCAACTCTCAGCGCGCGGCTAAAGAGGTCCGCGAATGATACATTCGGCAATTTCGGATTGCAGTATACATTGAGTATGTGTAGCGGTGCATCCTGCTTGCGCAGTGGGAGGAGGGTCACCATTACATATGAGTATTCAAGTTGTATGTCTAAGTCGACCTGGTTGGCTGTATAATTTCTATGGACTAATAGACAAGACGAGGGGTCCTGCTGGAACGTCGTATAATTTGGTAGTGCGGCGCCTTTCCCTGGCTCTTGGAGGGCAACCACGGCTGGCAAATGCTCAAAGGTTGAAAGGAAAAGTCGGAGGTCGGCCCGCTTGGAACGGGACCGGAGCCCCCGACAGTTCCACTGAGTAATCGTAATGGGGGAAGCCGATTTGGAAAGGGGGGAGCGCCTACACCGGGGGTGTACCGCCATGCTCAGATTTAGAGGTGAGAGGTGGAAGTGAGGCTGCCCCCGAGCCAGATACCAGGGGCTGAAGCTCAGCACCTAGAGGGGGGCAGCTGTCTTCGTCATCGTCAAGGTCATTTACTCGGCGGGACAATCTGGAGGGCCGACCAGATACGTCCTTAAGAGGACCGGCTCTGCGAGAAAGGCGGGTGTTAGTCGCGACGTGTTGAGCGATCATAGAGGGGATAGCCTCCATGACTCTAGCGATGAGGCGTTCCATCGCTGTCTCCAACAGGGAGTCAAATTTGGAATTTAGACGGGCTTCGAGTTCGGCAAGGGAAGGTTCCAGAGCCGGCGTCGCCGCCGTCTCGCTCTCCATAGCGTCCGTGTCGGAGTTACTAGGGGGAGGGGGAGTTGTTTTAGGCTCTAAGGCTTCAATTTTGGCAAGTAGCATCTCGTTTTGTGCCCGGAGAGAAGCTACAATGTTGTGGAGCTCAGCGTCAGCCGCCGAGCGAGGGGGAGGGGAGAGGAGGTGGGAGGAGGAGGCAACCCTGCCTGAACCGCTCACCTGTTTGCCATTTTTGACGGCGTTGGCCCAGGAGCCGGTCGCGCCATTGTTGTCTTGGGAGAGGGCTTGCTTCTCCTGGCCGCCGTGTGGGGGCGTTGGTGGCACTTGACAGCTCTTGGCGTCCTTCCCGCTGGTAGGCGTCTGCCGTTTTGAAGCATCGCTGCCGATGCTGCTTGGGTGACGTGGCTGCCTGCCCGTCCCGCTGGATTTCCCGCCCTTAGGGGCGGCTGGCTTGGTATGGCGATATTTTGCAGTGCAGTCCCGCGAGTTCGTGGCATGGCCACCACCACAAACCGCACATTTTGGCTGACACTCGTGAGGGGTCCGCACCCCCTCTTTTACGGGTGCCTGCTGTCCACACAGGCCACACGTGTCTTGGGTTGGGTTGGGGCAAGAGTCCACCCGATGGCCGACAGTTCCACACAAGCTGCAGGCCGGAATAGTGCGGAAATATGGCTGCACTGTGACAATCTCGGAGTTGTAGTGCACGTATCGAGGCCTCACCGTGCCGGCAAAGGTAAGCCTGGCCTTGTTTGAGGAGCCGAACTTGCGGATATCTAGTAAAGTGCCGCTCCTCCACTGCACGCAAGGTTGGAGAGACTCAGACGTCTCTTGGTTGGCCACCGTAATGACCCCATAGCAGACGTCCTCTTGATGTTCTTTCAGATGGCCGGCGAGAGGCACATCTCCTTTGGTCGATTTGATGGAAAACTCGCCTAGCAGACGGTCTGCGACGTGAGCGTTCCGGGTGGTAGCTAGGATCAAATTTTCCTCCTTGCATTGGAGGAGGCTCAACTCGGCCGCGTTAGGCGCCCCGAGGAAAGCGCCGAACGCTGCACCGAGTTCGCCGTATTCAAAGGCGTCCCGGATGGCCAGTGATTTCCGGGGCTTGATGACGATGACAAAGTCGTCTTGGTTGAATTTTGGTAGAGGCTTGGGCCTCCATTTGGTCACGGGTTTGCGGCCAGCTTGGCGGGTAGCAGCAGCCTTGCCGGTGGTTGGCGTGGCGTTCGCCTCTACCTTGGTCTCTCGTCTGGAGCGGCGCTCAAGTAGACGGAGGAGAGATGCATTGCGGATCGGGTCCGCGGGCGCCGATTTGGGTTCCACAGTGACGGGAACGGTCGACCAAGACATGGCGTCCGGGTCATAGCCGCGTTGCAGAAGCGTTTCTGCCATCTTGCCGAAAGCGGCTCCCTTGCAGCCGAACGCCGGCGCAGCTGTTAGGCTTAGCGTCGGCGCCGGAGGCGGGTAGGAAAAACCGCTCTAAAATTTGTAAAATTGGGCCCACCTAGATGAAATTGGTGTCCACAGATGCCGATGAACTTGCCAAATCCAATGGGAGCAAAACTGATGGGGTCCGATGATTTGAGCCGTGGCTCGTGCCAAAAAATGACGGAGCTGAAGCGCCGCACGTCTGGCAAACGCCGGCTGCCCCCTGCCTTCCCCCGTCCAGCAAGGCGTACAGCCGAATTGGCGATGGCGTTCTGTGGACTCCCTGGCAGCGTTGCAAGACGCTGTCGCGTTCCACTCTTACAGGCGAAGCTTAACATGTTAACCACACATCAGTAACACACGCAGACAACCAAATAGATTTGAAATTGCCGTGTGTAACCGTTTTCACAAAACATTTCACATCTATGTCTCAATATCTGTTTTCAGAATTACATTTTTGCAAAGTACAGTTGAGCCCACTTATAACGAACTTGATCGTCACGCGTCATTTGTTGGTTGTATCCAAAGTTCGTAGTAAGTCGACCACCTATAATACGGGCAAAAAGAGCAAGCGAGACGACGGTAGCACCAAGAATCTTTTCCTTGCCCTTAGCAATGGTTTAAATGGTCGATTTCGACAGTCCGTACTTCTTGACCAGTTCGCAGTTTTTTGCACCTTGAGCAAGTTCATTAACAATGGCCATCTTCGTTGCGATGTCGGCAGCTTTCCTTTTAGCACCTGAGAGGTCGGCGTACAGTCCTCTATCGCACCAGGCGCAAGTCAAGCCCTTGGGCTCGCGCGTTGAGGCAGCCTTCAACTCTCCGATCTGGGAAAGGCATGGATGCGGCAAAGATGTAAACGCAGTGCCATCGCACAGAAAGAATCGACGGCGCAATGCCATCAGCGCCGGGTGGCAACGGAGCAACAAATCAACAAGTTCGTCACCACGCGCGCGCGATTTTTCGTTTTCATTTTTCTACGCACGCTTTTTCTTTTTTTACTTTATTTTGCCCACAAAGGAGCACCGGGGGACGCTTTGTGCGCTCTGTGTTCGCGTCGTGTCAGGGGAACACAAAGTGCGCGAAATTCGCCTGCCGCGGGTTCGCAGTCGAGCGAAACCGCGCCAAACACCGCCGGCTCGGTCAACTACGGGGGCCCGACAGCTTCGCGTTCGCTCTAACCGAGTGTTGAGGCCACAACAGTTCGTTTTATGTGAGACACTGTGCCATGGCCCCAATATATATTTTGACGGTAGCACCGCCCTCGTTCGTACTAAGCGAGCGTTCGTTATATCTGCGGCTGTTATAAGTGGGCTCGACTGTAATCTATTTAGCTTCCAATTGATATATGACATGACATTGTAAGCATACTAATATTAATTTGAAAAAATTATTAACAAAACCTTCAAAAAGTGGCCAATTTTCCCATGGCAAGGAAAGAGCTAAAAACTAAACCAAGGCACATTCCGTGGCTAGGGGTGATGCTTCATGTCATACTAGGATGACGTCACGATCAGTAGTAGAGAGACGCGAGAGAAGCGCGTTTAATGCCTGAAGTAGCGACTGAAAGCGAGGAGTCCTTTCATAGAGGCTTGAGAGCACCTAATGCACGCATAAAATTCTGCGTGTGAATCGAGGTATGGGTGTCTACGTGAGGATAATGTCTGTGTACTGCGAAAATGCTGTTTTGCCCGTGAAAATTGCCTTGCTTGAGGCTGCCGATACGAGAGAATTTAAAATCTATTTACGTCGGAATCAAATGTCGCGTTGCTCACAAACTCAGTGTAAGTATTCAAGAACGAGAACAAGACTACGGTTTAAGTTTTATTATAACTGGTTAACCTCGAAAAATACCCAAGGCTGTCCTTGAACGCTGATTACTCTGGCTTGCACGAAGGTGATCCGATGCTCAAAGTTCTGGCACCGCTTCCTAATGCATTCTTTGATCTTCCTGACGACACTTTGGTACTTTGAGCCTTCTTGGAAAACTATCCGTGCTGCCAAATATCATGACAACCTCGTAATTATCATCATCCCGCATACATCTTCGCGGCATGGAGGCTTGTCCCATCTATCTCGAAATAACCCTACTTTAGGTGAGCTACCGCCAATCCTCCAGATTTTTATTTTATTTTATTTTATTTATTTAGCAAATACTGCCGGCCTGTGTTACAGGCCTTAGGCAGGAGTGGGGTACAAACATATTGATAAAAATGACAAGTACATTGCAAAAGAAGCAGATAGCGAACAGAGCAAAAACCAGAACAAACAACATAAAATCGATTACAAAGGCATAGAACAAATGATGACATCGAACCTGGCAGCAAACGAAGGCATCGGACTTGGCCCAAAACAAGGATACATAAGAGCCCTATACATCCTTCAGAGCTTGTAAAAATAAATCCACCGATTCGCAATTGACAACATCAGCAGGTAAACCATTCCACTTAATGATAGTATGAGGAAAGAACGAATACTTAAAAACATTAGTTTTGCATGAAAACGCGGCAACTTTCTTAGTATGGTAAGAGCGTGTAGGGTGTCGAGATGTGTGGTCAACTAAAATTCCTTCCTCTAGTGTTAGTTTATTGTGATAATACAGGTAGAATAACTTTAATTTTTCACGATTGCGACGCATGGCCAGGTGTTCAAGTCCTGCGGTTTGCAGTAGGGCTGTTGGGGAAATATTCCAACTGTTGGGGAAATAATCCAGATTTCGTAAACTTGTCTGCCCGCCTTACTCTGTGCCGGTCCTTGTTGCCTGTAAACTTTCTCGGATCCAGTCCGCTGCTGTAATGGAGCATACTGTTTCTTTTACTCTCGTGAACTCATTTGCCCATGCCCATTGCCTCATGTATCATACTGTATCATACCCACACTGCAGCTATTTTTTTTAGGCACCAAAGGGGTCACCACGTGCACTCCTAAGTACTCCGTCGGTCGAATGCTGATGCGACGTCTGGAAGTTTTGCAACGGCCTTCCAAGATAGACTGCTGCCGCAAGGGACAATCTTGAGAACTGCATCAGTTTCACAGGGGTTCGGATGTAAGGAGAGGGCTGAGTCGGGCTGGTTGGTTCATGTTGAATGGTACGGCAAAACAGCGCTGACGGACGGGACGGAAGAAAATGAGACAAACACATGCGCTGAACTAACAACCAAATGATTTATTGCGAAAGAGGGGTGCAATATAAAGCATAGAAGGGGAAAACTGCGGTGTAAACATGACAAGGCATACAATCCGGGTATCATCAATGATTAAGAAAAGCGATCTCCTGTGGGAATAGAGCCACCGATGGTTGGCTTACACATGAGTTGCCTAATGTGTGAATGTGAAAGGCCTCCGATATCAGGCGTGAGGTGTGATCTCTATACTTGGCGATGATAGTGATTTGGTCTAAAAACGCCTCACATTTGTCGCAATCTGCGAAATGAATGACCATGTTATTTCGGCGTGACTTGTTTTCTATGTCTTTCGCGTGTTCGCGTAGCCGATCATTGACGCACCGTCCGGTCTCCCCGATGTAGAATCGGCCGCATGACAGCGGAACCTTGCAGATCACACCACAGCAACAGTTGACAAATTTGTTTCTGTGTTTCTTCTGACATGCCTTTATATATTGCTTTATATTGCATGTTTTATGCTTTATGCTTTATATTGCATTATGCTTTATGCTTTATATTTATATCTATGCTTTATATTGCACCCCTATTTCGCAATAAACCATTTGGTTGTTAGTTCAGCGCATGTGTTTGTCTCATTTTCTTCCGTCCCGTCCGTCAGCGCTGTTTTGCCGTACCGTTCGGATGTAGCCTACATAAGCGAAACTAGACAAAAATAAGGCAGTTTTACTCCTTCGTTGTACTTTGACTTATTCGGTGCGCTCTGTCGTTACGAGCTGTTTTTCTAATGCCGCCCTTAATTTTCTTAATATTATTTTAAGTCTTAATTTCAACCCTGCGGCCGTAGTACCTTAATTATAGTTGGAGTTTCGAGGCTCCCGTTGTAACCAAAAATTACTTCTTGCATGTACGCAGTTAGGAGAAAGCTTAAACTGCCTGTAGATATAGCGTGTCACATCGGTAACGCCTCTCGCGTAAAGATGAGAACCCATAGTAAGTATATGTCAAGATTGTTTAGTAATTCTCTTTAATTCCCCGATTCACTTAGGATCGAGCGAGGATTTCAATTTGGGCTACTGGGTGACCTCATTGAGGTCTGTCTACTTAGAGCTGTTATCCTAAAGTAGCGCATTCATTCCGGCTTTATATTTGTTTTATTTATTTATTTATTTTCCCGCAGGGTACATGGTTCATTAGAGAGAGGAGGGGCAAAAAAAGGCAAATCCTAAAGGTGGGTACGACGGAAAATGAGATACTGAAGAGAAGGTGGCGAAACACAGTCAATGGACGCTTAGGGGCAGCAGTGACGCGATTCTGCAAGCCTGACTTGGGATGGGTCTTAAAAGGCCGCACGGAAAATCAGAGATTTCATCAATTTGGGACTGTTCTGTACGGCCTGTAGTTAACAGCTTTCCTCAGTTTTAAGCTCTAACCTGGACTTTTACATATGCGTGCCTTAAAGGCCCCCCTTAACACTCAGCGAATGTTTCAGCTGCAAGAACTGCATGAAAAGAACTTGTTGGGATTATTTCAAGTGTGCAGCTATGTTTATGGAAGTTGCCACGAAACTCTCATGTTTTGAAAAAGCTTGACATTTAGGAATTGGAAAAACAGAGCAATGCAAGACGACACAAGAGAACGACAAAACACCAGCGCCAAACCAACCAGCCCGTATTTGCCCTCTTCTTGATATTTAGATTACAGCTGGTTTTTGTTTAATTGTATGTGTTCATGCGCTCTTCTATTATAGATCTGCAAAATCGTATCTCTAAGAGAAAAAACGCTGACAAACAAATACTCTAGCGCATGACATTGCATGCAGCGACTCACCAAGCGAGCATTAGAAAGAGGCCAATTATGGCTTAGTGCATGTCGTTCTCAAAGCGAGGGCAAGAAAAATAAAACTACCAAGTGACTATATATAGTGATGCTGCAATGGCTGTCCCTTTATTAGACTGCAGTCGAATGTCTGCATTAGAAGAGTTTACGATGTTAACTTTTTG
The DNA here is from genome assembly GCF_055824585.1 of Amblyomma mixtum. NCBI lineage: Eukaryota > Metazoa > Arthropoda > Arachnida > Ixodida > Ixodidae > Amblyomma > Amblyomma mixtum. Next base: position 96,032,793 of record NC_143015.1, read on the forward strand.
ATACTTTTCTCTGCTTGCCGAATGACGTCACAGAGATAACCCGCGAAAGTAATACCACCCTTCGGGTCATATTTGCTCTGCAGGGTATCTGCATGATGGCTGTTGGTAATTCCTCACGGAAAATAGGCCTTCAGAAATAAGCCTTTAAGACCGACTTCGTGGGTAACCGCGCGGTAGCCACGAAGATGGCACGAAAGAAGCATGAAATCCCCAACGTCAGTGAGAGCTCACAACACAGAGTTACAGCATGGCTTTACCGTCTGTACGATCTCTGTCAGCACAAACCGAAACATATCACTACAAGAAATGCACACCGCTATGAAACCGAGGGCTGCACTTCGAAAGGTCGAATCCTCTGTCGCCAACTGTCTTTGCTTGACTATGAAAAACTTGCGCTGAGTTTTTGCAAATCAACAGTGAAAAGACGAAAAGAGATAGATAGCACCGAAGGCTGTGGGACTGCACACAGTCTTATCGGCTTTCGGAGGAGCAATGAATTTTAACACGACGGCGTAAATGGGCCCGTTACCCAGAAAATCCGGCGTTGGAGTTGTCGGCGTTGTGAGCGAAAAATCACGAGCATGGCTCTGGCAGGTGGTCCCCAGAGAGCAACCTAGGAGGCAGGTGGGACACCTAGGTCACCTGACCTTGAGACGTCATGACAGCCTACCCTCTGGATAGTGAGCAGACCGCCCACCGTGGCAGTTAATGGTTTGTCTCTATAAAAGAGGAACCTGAGCCGCACGATACGGCCCAGCGCACGCACCACCTCACATCGCAGAGCAGTGGCGCATCGCTTAACCACTGCACCACGGCGCCAGGAGGGGTATTGGGACTGCCAGGGATCTAAGAATGTAATGTGGGAAATGTAGTTGCGCTTACAAGGTTTGGTTTAGTTTATTGGGGTTTAACGTCCCGAAGCAACTCACGCTATGATGGACGCCGTAGTGAAGGGCTCCGGAAATTTCGACCACCTGGGGTTCTCTAACGTGCACTGACATCGCACAGCACACGGGCCTCTATAATTTCGCCTTCATCGAAATTGGGCCGCCGCGGCCGGGATCGAACCCGCGTCTTTCGGGTCAGCAGTCGAGCGCCGTAACCAATATAAGGGAACTAACCCATTACGCTATCATGTCATAGGGTTTATAAACAGAGCTTAAGTGTCTCCTACAATTTTTTAATCTACAACACATACATCAAAGTGAGGAGGCGTCATGTCAACAAACGAGACCTGATTAAAACCATAATCAACATCTCGCATAATGTAAAAAATGCTAGCATGAGATATGATGTCAACATTCTCTTTTCAGCACCCACAAAACTGTCGTATAGCTATGCCCGTACCCCTGTAAAAAAGAGCACAATGAAAATATGTAACTTCAAACAGCAAACCATCTTAACAGAATATACACTTATTGTTCCATACTTTCTTCTTCTGCAATGTGGTTTAGCCTACAATGGCCGAAGTGGTCAATGCATTAACGATTGTTATAAATAAGATCGATGCAGCCGGAGGAATCGCACTGCCACACAGTCTGCTTGGAGTCCCTCCAAGAAGTGCGTTCTCAATAGCAGTGCTAATAACGATATTGCTATGTAAAAGCAGTTTTAGAAGTGATCCTCTCAGACCCACTTGTCCCAGAGGCATCTGAAAGGTGAGGGTAGGACAGTGACATGCACGGTAACAGCGCGTGGTGATTCTGCTCTCTGACTTTTTCAAATTCACATTTAACCTTTCTGGGCTGCTTGAAATTTTCAAGTACAGACAGACGCCCACAGACTTAACACCAAAGACGGAAAGTGTGGCCTGGACTGCCGTCAGCGCCACGAAGCGATAGTCATTGGTGCGAGACAATGCTCTCGGTATGTTTGCGGTGGTTGACGACAGGTGGCGCGCAGCTCGCTTTTACTACTTTTCCGCTTGCGCCTGATCGCCGCGTGGACAGCGCGCTGGTCACGGGGGCGTTTACGCGTTTTTTGCTTGCCGATTCGGCCTCCGCAGCCCCAGCAACACTCTTTCCAGTTTTCTTTTCGCGGCAACCAGGAATTGCCCGCTAAGCTGCCGCGAATAGCACCTCCTATCGTCAGACACCGCAAACATTCTGGGAGCATTATCTCGCACCCGATGGCTATCACTTCATGTCGCTGACGGCAGTCCAGGCCACGCTTTCCTTCATTCGTGTTAAGTCTGTGGGCGTCTGTACGCCTAGGTCTTAAGTTCTCCGCTGAGATCGTTTATCCTTTTCCTTTATAAATAAGCATTTGCGAATGCCTCGCCAAAATTCTCGCCTTTTGTAATGCGCCGTGTATGATTGGAAGAATAGCGCTGGAAAGCAGGAGCTGTATTGACTTACCAACGTTACTGAGAGTACATATTAGAATCTGTCAGTAGTGTTTGATTGTAAAACCTAATCCTAAAACCTGTTCAATTCACCAGTCATGTTCTTCTCGTTGCCTTGTCCGATTTTTATGCGGGGTGGCTATGTTAACACGTTCACTGCGTCGTGGGTCTCCAGTGGATGACGTCATTTACTGATGCTATGAGGCCACGAATACTGGTTCACACGATGAAGCCGTCGGACAGATTTCAGGTTTCATTGCGGTGTCTAAGAAGACCTTCACAACAAAGAACTGGTTGTGGCTTAGCTGTGGTGTAACCTGGAGTGACACGAGAGCTCCGCCGAGCCGCCTACTTATGCAGCTGCTACACCTCTCCCCATCTCCACTACCATCTCCCCTCACTCGACACGGCGCATGCGCACAGCTGTTGCAGCTCGGTTTCGCCGGCGCACCGCGCCGCCGGCAGCAGCAGCTGCTCCGCACGACGTGACCAACCGGCTCAAGGCCACGGAGCTCAAGGGGTGCCACGATGAAGGCTCGAAGAGCTGGCGTAGCGTAGCTCTCGCTACAAAAAATTCAGGGGGCACTTGGGTTCTCTAGAGTGCTGCAAGGCGAAAGCGTTTCCTTGGCACTGTTTGTTTTTATTTACTTTTTTATTTTTCATATTTTGTTTTTCTTTTCATTTTTTTTTGCTCCTTTTCTTAAATTTATTGTCTTTTATTTTTATTTTCACATCTTATTGTTATTTTGTTTTTATTTTGTATTTTCTTATTTTTATTTTTTATTTTCCTTTTCATGACTTTACTCCTATTTATGAAGCCCTTGCATTCACTAGATGCGCCTTTATTCATGCTGGAACCTTGAGCCTTTTAAGCAGTGACGCCGAAAGGCGGACGAATCTGCCTACGCGTCTGTCGACATTCCTGCCGACGCGTCTGTGGACATTACTGCCGACGCGTGTGTCCACACGGCTGCCGACGCGTCTGCTAACGACAGTATGAGGCATTAAAGGCTTTCGCCTTAAAATCTGCCCCGCGGCTAGATCGCATGACCCGGTATTCGTGTAAGCATAGCATGAACAAACGCCGTAGCCCACAGGTAACCCGCGACGCAGATAACGTGCTAAGTTACGCTATGTCATGGTTGTCGAATTGTATTCCGCAATGATTCGCAATTGGGGTTATTGCTGCTTTGACAGAAACATAGGCAGAGCCGTTTTCTTCGACAGGGTGTTGCGAGGTATGGACTGTGGACTCGGTGAAGGCTCAGAAATGGGTCTATATTAAAAGATTTTGACCCAAAAGAAAAGAGGGCCCCACGCCCTTGGAAGGTACAGGCTGGCTCCCCGAGCAGCTGCTCTCTTCCGCTGCTGGAGGACGACTCTCCTCGTTGACTCCCGTGCGTTCACTCTGCTCCCTCGAACGCCGTGCACACGTGACCCAGCTGGGCGTTCTCGGAGGAAGCGTCCCTGGGCGCTGACGGTCGCGCTTTTACGTTCGCGTTTTCGAACGCCGAACATGAGACCCGCGTCCGCGACGAGGCCGGCACTCTGCGACGCCGAGTATGGGTCGGAACGCTCGCGGCACAAACAATTTTTTGAGCTCGCGGGCCCACAGGCCAGCAGTGTCTTGCAACGCAACAAACTCCCCCCCCCCCCCCCCCCCCGATGAAGTCCTTCGCCGAGGCTGCATCCCCAGATGCAGGATCGAGGGAAGGCGCTCCGGACGGCAACAGGGCAAATGCATGCGTTCACGTGTGTGTGTGTGTGCGTTCACACACACACACACACAGTGAACGCATGCATTTGCCCTGTTGCCGTCCGGAGCGCCTGTGTGTGTGACGTTGCCACAGGCAACGTCACACACACGCACACACAAACGTCACACAAACGTCACACAACGCCTGTGGCTGACGGTGCCCAAGCGACGAACGACTGCCAGACGCTGATTGCCAGAAAACTCTTCCTGCCTGTTTTTGCTCAACAAGTATTCGGCTCCCGTCAACACATGGCAAAACCCACAACAACAAAAGCAACGCAGAGAACGCCGTCTCATATTCTCGTAGTTTAGAATTCTCTACTCAGACCGTCCGCATTTCGGTTCTCAAGTCGAATTTGTACACTTGCAATATGGACTAAAAAATGGCTGAGGCTTAGCTTAGGTTAAGCCTAGTCAGATGCGAAGCATATTGTCGCCTAGTTGCATATCGAGCACGCCGATTGGCTAGACGTTCTTCACGCTCTTCATCAGTCTCTGTAGCACGCCGCAACTTTTGCTTCTCATTCCAACGAGCAGCCCAGTCTCCAGGAGGCATCTCTATCCCGTGTACGCCTAGCAGAGGCAGGCGCACCCCCTTGTATACCGCCGCTCCAGCATCACGTGTTCACTACAGCGTACCTAGCGGCAGAAGCAGGAAACACATTGGTCGCGACGCCTCGCGCGACGGCGCGATCTGGGGCAATACCTCCTAGGCTGGGGCCCCGTTTCTCCTATGTCGTTACGTCACGCATCACGTGATCCTCCTTGGTCGCGATGCCTCGCGCGACGGCGCGAGCTGGGCCCCCGTTTCTCATCTGCTGTGACGTCACGTACCACGTGGTCATCCTTTGTCACGAGGCCTCGCGCGACGGCGCGAGTTGGGCCCCCGTTTTTCACCTGCTGTGACGTCACGCATCACGTGGTATGACATGGAGGTCATGAAAGGTCAATGGCAACGACACCGCCGCGCTCGAGGAGCTGGGTTGGGCTATTTTAGTATGCTTCGCATAATTTACTTTGCGCTGTGCCCTGTAATCACTTTGTCAAGCAATGCAACTAACTATTTCAATGTGGTCACAAAAGAAAACGATAAGCACAAGTACCCCCTATATTGTGCTCAGGGATTAACATTTCAGCCGTGCCCTTCGGGATCGTGTCCGTCTCACCACTTCAGCTGCGGAAGCGCGACGAACGAAGTCAACTCTAGCGTTGGACATTCCTTGGCCACTATGTCTCTGTGCCCTGTCCAGACACTGCGAAAGCCTGGGTAGCGCGTGCAGTGCCGAACCCTGCTATACAACAATGGCCTGCCAGCAAGGCGACTGTCTGTCCCCATTTCACACTTTGAGCTGGCTGCACTATCTTTCTGACCCGTCTGCCGACACGGCAGACGCAAACGAGTTACCCGTGCCTTTTCTTGTAGCCTGGCGCCACAAACTTGCTGTGGTGGCTTTCGACGTCGTCTTTTCCGGGGAATCATCCCACACTTTTTCAAAGAATCTCTCGGTTGAGTGTATGTGCAGTCAGGATTCATTAATGTTATTTTTATTCTCGTTTTTCGAGAAGCCAATGCCCTGTTTCTAGCAGGTCGACTCACTCTCATCCCGACTGCACTTGTCTTCAGACAACACAACTGTGCTATTTTTACATCGAGGCATTTTTGGGGCCTTACTGCCACTTTCGCCTTTAGACGACAACTTCCTGGCATTTTGGGTGGGTTTGTTCTCTGACCTATCCGCCCGCGTCGCACGCTTAGAACCTGCTTTCTGACACGCAATGCAGTTCTTTTCTTTAGGCTATAAGACAACCCGATCTTTCCTTATATCAGTGACAGATAGCCCTGCCAACTCAAGATAACAGCCCTTAATTTGTTTTTGCTCCGGCAGTGGCGCGTTCATCTCTCCTCTTTGCTGCGAGCCTCCCGCGTGCACCTCGGGGCCAACAACTGACTCCTTAGGTTTCACACACTCACTAAGAGTACACTTCTCTCCAGGTTTACGAGCAACTATCTCGTTGGCGTCGCAGCTACGCACCAACTCCACGCAAACGACCGCCGGATGTTTCACTGCCTCTGAGTTATGCGACTCGTACCTCTGAGGATTGTCCTGTTGCGCCTTTTCGCACAGTTTACGACTATCTTCTTCTTGTGCATGTTCTTGGCACTCTGTTCTCTCACTCTCCGCTTTTGCCGATGTTACGCATCCTTCATTCTTGACTGCGTCTCGGAGGATCTCAATTTCAAGCTGCCATCTTTTCAACTCCCGCTCCTGTTCCTCTATTTCCCGCTTCTCTTGCTCTGCCGCTACCCGTTGCTCTTCTATTCTTTTCCGCTCATTTTCCTTCTCCACTCGACATATCTTTTCCCAAGCCTCCGTTATCTCGCCCTCTTCAAACTCCACCTCTTCAATTTTATGGCGAATCTCTGGCTTCGGCGTACGTTGGTTTACTTCTAAACCAAGTTCAGCTGCCAACAGCAGCAATTCATCTTTACTCAATTTCTTTAAATCCATGGTTCGCGAGAGCCGACTACAAAATCTGCAAACTAATCACACACCCTGTGGTGAATAAATGCTGTCGATTGCTCAGATAGAACACAGTTCTAAATCATCTGGCAATACGTAGTCGCTTCGGCACTCACCCAACCAGGAGCCCTCGATGGCCACCGTTACTTCCGAAGTCAGGAACTGCCAAGTCCGGCGATCCCAGATCGTCGAGGTTGCCTTTTAGCGGTTGTATTCACGCCTGGCCTTCACGCTGCACTGCGACGAAGGTGACTCCCTGAGCCATGTAGCGGAGCTCCGTTGATCCCAGATCCTCGAAGACGCTCTCTCGTCAGCGGGCGTCCACCAGCCTTGTCCTTATCCCGCCGCTGCCAACCAGCTTGTTGCGAGGTACGGGCTGTGGACTCACTGAAGGCTGGGAAATGGGTCTTTATTGAAAGATTTTGACCCAAAAGAAAAGAGGGCCCCAGGCCCTTGGAAGGTACAGGCTGGCTCCCCGAGCAGCTGCTCTCTTCCGCTGCTGGAGGACGACTCTCCTCGTTGACTCCCGTGCGTTCACTGCTGCTCCCTCGAACGCCGTGCCCACGTGACCCAGCTGGGCGTTCTCGGAGGAAGCGTCCCTGGGTGCTGACAGTCGCGTTCTCGAACGCCGTGTCCTCATGTTCGCGTCCCTCGGCTTTTACGTTCGCGTTGTCGAACGCCGAACATGCGACCCGCGTCCGCGACGAGGCCGGCACTCTGCGACGCCGAGTATGGGTCGGAACGCTCGCGGCACCAACAGTTTTCTGAGCTTGCGGGCCCACAGGCCAGCAGTGTCTTGCAACCCAACAAGGGCAGTACTTTAATAGGCTATTGAAGCTACGGGGACGCCACAGTCACCTTAAGAGTGCAATGCGATATCATTATATTTCACCTTTGTTGCAAATTCTGTGTGTGGTTTTGCGTCAGTTTTTTCGCAATTTTCTGTCCATTAACGACCATACTTGGACTGCTGCAGTATCAAGTATCCGCTGTGGGGTAGCAGTTTCGATATTTGCATATATAACATTTTTTTTTATTTGGATTCTCAATCTATGTTACTCACAACCCGGTCGGTGATCAGGCTGTGATGACGTAACAATCTCATGCGACCTCTCTCCACTAATCATTAATTTATTTGACAGCCGCCACGAGGGCAGGTTGCAATGACGTCATAGGACTGGTTGTAATGATGTCGCAAGGACATGTGACATCTCTCAACCAATCAGCGAATTTTGTCTCGGATGTCGGCGGGGTATTTGGTATGACGACAACTGTATTGTTATCGCATTATAATGCGGCAGTAGTTCCTGGTGGCTGAGTTGACTGTTCCACAATCTTTCTTTATCAGCGTTTTGATAAACGGATGAAGCTTTACTGAGCTGGTCGACTTGACACGAGCGGGTGTTGTGGCTGCGATTCGGCGACCGAAGGATTATCACTTTTTCTAGTTCTTCGGAATTCCTCCTCTCACGTGCAGAATGAATTGCCCTAAAAGATATGGTAGTACCGTGTACGTGATGCGGCATATTCTGGAAGTGTGTCAACGAAGCAAAGAAAATTAGCGGTTTTATCAGAAGCCTGCCCAGGCTAGAAAACGAAGTAATCGTATTTGTGATGCTGCAGTTTCCGGGGAGACAACGACGAAGCTGAGGTGGGTCATGTGACCGCACGTGTCATCTGGGCGTTCGGAGCGGTGGCGGACGTGGCACTCGTAGTTGTATTGTTCTATGCAAGGTGGTGTTGAAGCTGGGCATCTGAGACCGTCTTGCCTGCTTCGCGTCGACAGTGACTAGTTGCCCAGAACCGTCCACTTCCCTACGCGTAGTCCAGCCAGCCGACGGCTCTACGCGAGCCAGTCGCTTCGCCGTCATCGGGGTGTCGACTGTCGCCGGCAGCTGAACTAACCGCCTCACTCTCTACCGGACTCAGCAACAGTGTAAGTCGTTTCATCTTCAGTATACCGGTCTTTGTTACTTGTCCATAGGTATACTTCTTTAATTTCTGCGCGTTGTGTTTTGATTTTCTGCCTCTTTTCGTTTTGTACTGAAGCCAGCTTTTGAGCAATTGTTAATTGTTCAAAGCTTATTGTGACAGTTTACGCTACAACGTCGAGTCATATACCGTTGAATAGCTTCTATCGAGTACAGTTCCACTGCACTAATTAAGGCCGATTCACTTGACGGTCCGTTCGCCCGCGACCCGCGCATCACGTGTTCATACGCCACTTAACACTGGCCTGAGATCTGGTGACGTCAAGCATATGCGACGGGCCGGAAGAGCAGACGACGCGCTGGGTGTGCCACAGTTGCCAGATTATTTTAAAGCGTTTGGCAACCATGGTCAAACTGGGTTTTCCTCCCGGCCCATGACTTTGCGATTGAATGAAAGTAAAAGTTAATTAAACTGCATAAGAAGTCCCTTTGTCCAATTCCTGAATGGCTTGGGCCGTCTTGCTACCCCGTTGCCAGAGCTAGCGCAAGCATCTTGCGAGCCGCTGCTAATTCCCGCGAGGGGAGAGGCACCTGAGTCGCCTGAGCTTCCTTGCTTGACTAGTCCGCGGGCCGACAGCGCGCCTCTCAATGTGGTGACGCATGAACACCTGATGCGCGGGCAAACGAAGCGTCGTGTTATTCGGCGTTTACACGCTTTAATTACCGTTAAGTAGTTAATCGCGACTAAAGCTCAAATTTGCGCTAAAGTGTCGAGCCGTATACTGTTGAAAAGGTCTCGACGAGTAGAATTCAAAAATATATACCATCGTACAGCTGTCGCTCTCTCTTGGGTTTACTTAAGGTTAGCCCCGAAGATTATTTTGTAAGAGCATGTGTAAGACTGTTATATAATTTCCCACTAGTTCCTTAGAGAAATGTCTAGAAATGCCGTTGTGCAAAAAAGGCATTTTCTAAGGTTGATTTATTGGGTTTAACGTCCAAAAGCTACTCAGGCTATGTATGAGACTCGCCCTAGTGCAGGGCTCCGGAAATTTTGACCACCTGGGGTTCTTTAACGTGCACTGACATTGCACAGTACCCGGTCCTCTAGAATTTCGCCTCCATAGAAATTCGACCGCTGCGGCCGGGATCGTACCTGAGCCTTTCGGGTCAGCAGTCGAGCACCATAACCACTGAGCCACCGCGGCAAGTCGAAATTTCTAATGCGTTGCCTTTCGTAGCTTTTGTACTGAGTCAAGTGAGAGGAGCTGACGCAATTCACCATTTTTAGAAAAATTTTGAGTGGCTTCAGGAGTAGCGCTACTGTCTCCGAACCCGAACTGCCGGTGGGCAATGCCTGGCGCGCATAACGTAATTATGGCCTGAAGGCGGTGTTCTCTAATGCAGCGCTGACGTTTTATGCGCTGCAGTAGCCGCGATGTCTCTATGGCTATGGTGCGTGGCTGCTGATAGCAGACGCAAGTTCGATCTCTGCCACGACGGTCAAATTTCGATGGAGGAGAAATGCTACAGGCCCATGTACAGTGCGATGACAGCGCACTTTAAAGAATTCCAGGTGGTCGAAATTATACGGAGCCCTTCACTACTCGTCCCTCGTCATAGCCTGAGTCACTCTGGGACGTTACAGCCGATAAAACCATAAAACCTTCTTGCGTCACCCGCGGGAAAGTGTTTGAGCTCCGCCTATACCCCATGCTGTTGCGATGCATGTATTCGCTCTATATCGGTAAGTGGCGCCATCTATCTGCCACAGGTAGAGAAAACTGCGCAAATTAAGCGGTATTCGGTCTTTAAAGTGTGAGAACAGCACAAAATGTGATGGGAAGCTGCTGCGACATTCCGGTAGCAATGCCCTTTTTAACGGCTAAAACTTTTCACTTCTAAAACAGTTCCCGCTTACGCCGAAATAAATACTGACGACTATAGAAAAACAAAGTGGTATACTATGCATGATGCATCCCATATCTCCAAAGTAATTCTGGAAGTTCTTGTCCACTGTAGCACGCTGTGGCAGACGCGGAAACTAAAATTACTTCTCCAGATTTTCTTTTCTTGCAATTTGTACTGCGCTGCGTTCTAGACTTAAGCACGTCTGTCTACAGGGCTCTCGAAAGGCCAGCTTTTGTCTGCATGCGCGTCGCCTGCCGATAACGCCTGGTTTAAGGTGGCCTGCATGTTAGCATGCGTCGTCACATCGATGACGCTACCCTCATCTTTTATCGCCACGCTGGACGGCAGCCGCGATCGCAAACAGTTACCGGGGGAGGCGCTGCAAGTCACGCAACCAAAGCCCTGATAACGCGTCTCTGGCACTTGGATATCTCTTAAGTACGGGAAGGCGAAATCCGTTGGCGACCCATAGCACTGTTTTGAATTCGCCGCTCTTGATTTCACTTCATGACAGAGAAGAGTGTGGCGAGAGAAAGCGGTGACGTCACACTGCGCATGAGCAGTGCGTAAGCAGTTGTTGCTTGGTGGCGGATCACACTGGCTGCATTTGTTTTTCCGTCCCGGACTGTCCGGCACTACTTGCGGACTCGAGTCCGGTATTTGTTTTTCTCGGGCAGCCCGAAAGCTCCGCCCACCTGCCTGCGTCGCCATGGCAACGCGTTCGTTTTTCGCCTGTGGCAGTTCGCGGGCTACTTGGGGCTGCGGGGAGGCAGCAGACGACAGCTGCACGCCGCCCTGCCAGCCATATTGAGTTAGACTCTGTGTGCATTTTGCGTATTTTTCGTGTTCCTGGAGGACGATATTGTGCTTTAAACCTTCACATGAGGTCCGTAGCTGCTCTCTGAGCCATCGTACGACTTTGTTATTGCTTCTTCGTTCTATTTTCTTGAAATCCACCGCACACGGACGCGCATTCGGAGCTGCGAGCGTGTATTGTTTGCTCGTGTCGTCAAGGGTTCTTGTTCGCTTGTTTTGCGACATGCTGTCTGCGCGCTTACCTGAACGCGTCGCAGGTGAACCACTCGTATACTGGAGCAGCTGTAGCGCTTGCTGTCAACATTTTTTGCGGAAGCTTTCTTATATCTGCCTATCAGCAACGAGTTGGGCTACTTTGTGCAAACTTCGGCGCGAGCAGTAGCGGCAAGCATACCTCCGAATGAGTTCTGTAATGCAACTACGCTAAGCTGACAGTACGTTCTTCAAATCGACTCAGTGTCATGATCGAGCGCAGGACGGTTGCTTCGGCGTCGTGGTGGCCATGGCTCGTGTCGTCTGCTTTAGATGACAGCGTCCAGGTACGGTAACCGAGCGGGAGCCCGGCTTTGGCAGCGAGTCCGCAAGCAGCCTCTGGCAAGTAGGTCATGTGACGATGACGCTTTTCCTGTCCGAGCGGAATCCGAGACCTGTCAGCAAGTAGTCCGGGGTTGGAAAAACAAATGCGGCCACTGCTTCGACGCCCTGGATGGATGGATGGAAAAAACTTTATTGTCAATAAATTGGTGTTCTTGACCCTTACGGGTCACTGGGCGCCGTGGTCGATCCTTGGTCCAGGATGCCGCACTTGACTGCTGCCATCGTGGCTCGGCGCACAAGGAATCGTTGCGCTTCCTCGTCCTCGCTGGCCAGCAAGTGCTCCCACTGCATCACACTCGGGTTTATTCTTTGCTCTAAGTCTGCCTTAGGGCACGTCCATGTGATATGTTCTAGTGTAGGTGTACCCTGACACCACGGACATTCGTCTGCATATTGTGTAGGGAAAATCTTGTGTAGTTTGTGAAGGTGTGGGTAGGTACCGGTTTGTAGTCTGCGCCAGTCTACCGCCTCCTCTTTGGTGAGCCTTTTGTGTGGGGCTGGGTAGCGTTTCCGCTGACCCCTGTAATGATCGAGTATATCTGAGTACGTGGGGGTAACTGGGTCAAAGGTGCCTGTGGTGCAATGTGCTGAGTCTGCTCGGTTGACGTATCCTCGAGCTAACTCGTCTGCTGCCACGTTGCCCCTCATCCCCTCATGTCCCGGAACCCACACTATACTATGTTTAGTGTTTTTGTGTTTTCTCGTCGTGTGTAGAATATGATTGGCGATGCTGTCGATCCTGCCTCTTGTGTAGTTTCTACATGCTTGTTTGGAGTCCGTCACTATAGTGAGGTTGTGTCCTGTTGCGTTCCCGTGCGATATTGCGTCATACACTTTTCCTCGTTTTTGACCAATTTTTACCCAAATTATAGATCTTTAGCTGATCTTAAGTACTAATTACGTGTATTTAGTTTTCAATCTAATTTGACACAAATCCGGCGTTTTTTCGCCCATTCTGTGATAATTTTCGCAATGCTGTTACGACTTCCGGTGGATGTGACGTCACACCGTCCCCGTGGCTATATCGACGTGCGCGCTATTTCGACGCAATTTTGACATTTTTTACTATATTTTCTAATCAGTCTTCAGTCATCAAACTTGGCTTCTAGGTTTATTTTTTCCTCCTCTACCTGACGCAACCATTCTTTTTCTTGTATCCTTTTTATTTCTCGAGTTAATTGCTTCCGGTTGCCGATGTAACGGACGGACGGTCACTGCCAGCATGTGCTATTAAAGACTTTCGCCTTTAAAAAAATCTCTGAAACGTGTTATCTCGGCTTAGGTTGCGCGACTTGCAGCGTTGTCACCGACAATCGATCGCGGCTGCTGCACAGCTTGACAATGAACAGGAAGGCAGTATCATCAGTTTGGCGACGCATGTTCCGATGCAGGTTATCTCAAACCAGGCGTTATCGGTAGGCATCGCGCATGCGGCCAAAAGCTGGCCTTTAAAGAGCCCTGTAGACAGACGTGCTGACGGCTGTACTTCCACTGAATTCAGAATTTGATTACTAACAAGAAAAAGCAGACAACGTTTATTGTGAACCGAGTAAACATTTTAATATTTTAATGCTTTTCAGGCTCAATATGTAACGACCACCTGATTTTTCTTACCGCAGGTTTGCTTCTTGACATTCGTGAAAGGAGAGGTCACAGCATTCGAAGTTTCGTATTCATCGTCGCAGGCCTTCGAGCTTGTTCTAAGTGAACGCCCAGCCCCAGCACCATGGTGTTCCGTACGTTCTACGATGTGCTAGGGGTACTGCATTAGTGGCAGTGGCGCTGCTAAAATCTCACGACTTCTCTCCTTTTTAGGGTATCGGGTTAGATCTACCACGCTCGACCTGGATCTGGAGATCAAGAAATGCGAAACAGCTAAGGAAGCAGTTTGGAAAGCTGCGACCAACATGCAGTGTGCAACAGCCCAGGAAGAAGCTCTTAAGGCCTACGAGGAAGTTTTCCGGAGGCCAACGCCACCTGGTAACTTATTTTTATACTATTAAACTCCGTTTCATACATAGCAGGCAACGCTGCTGAGGTTGCTGAAGCAGTGCGTCCGGGAAACCGTATTACTCCGCCACGTATCATTCGTTCTTCTCGAAACTCTGGTCAGTGTTTGGACGAAAATAAAGAGCGGTATAAAACGATATGGTTGCAGTGAAAACCATGGTCGAAGCTGTCAGGCGCTGAGTGGCTGGGCTCCCTGGCTATAATTTTCACTGAGTGGGAAATACTTTTTGGGCGCGGATTGAATACGAGCGATTCACCCTACCAACCGCGTATTATACCGCTACGTGTACTTATTCTTTTCGGAGTCTCGATGAGTCGCATTTCGAAAATGTGGCACGCGGTAAAGAGAAGTCCAGGAGGTGCCAGTCGCGGCACGTAACATTTGTCACAACGAAATATGCTTGTGTTCGCTTTGGTTTTATGGCGAGCTACTTTTTGCGCGCGGACTTAGCCTGCGCGAACAGTCGCGCTAGCTTTGGCAGCGTTACCTGCTATGTATGAAACGGAGTATAGTTGATTGTAGTTACCAATGACTACGTGTTCATCTGGCGGTTTTGTTTCCCTCTTCATGTGCGCCAAGCTACCCACGCGACAAGAACACATCACCTCACGCTGCTGTGCAACGACCTCAAGGGACTGAAAAGCGCAGTGGTGACGAAGTACCATATCCAGCTTTTGGGGAAGACTATTCCCGATCATATCACCGTTCTAATCTCTACCCATGAGGATATGGTCGGTAGAGCACTCAACCTGGACTAGCGAGCATGCCGCATGACTTTTTCTGTGCCTGGTGCACATGTGAAGGTTTTTCTGAGCCTGGTTCGTAGTATGTCGAGGCATATCCCAAAGAAACGGCTGTTCAAATGACTCCGGAAGTATTTTTTACGGCAAATAACACCGCGATCCTACTAATGGCTGGTTTTACAGTCTCCATTCCCGCGAAACCCAAGAAGACTGTCTTGTAATCTCCTCATCAGCATGTGCGTGCTTGTGGTCGTGTTTTGGCGCTTTATTCCGGCTGAAGGTCTGATTGCTCGTTTATCTACGATGACATAAACCTTAAGTGACATCCAGGAGCACGTTCTTTGATTGCACTGCCATTTTTGGCCATTTGCCGCATGGCTTAGGAGCGCATAGCAGTCTCTCACACTATAAGCATTGACATGCCTATATGAGACCATAAAAAGGAGTAAGTTGTCCTCTAGCCTATTTACTCTTTTCTGATTAGAGTGTACGGTGGTGAAAGAAGGATGAGCGGTTGAACGTTGCCGTCTGTTGCCATTGAGAATTCTCCTGCTGCCTAAAAATGCTTAAATTCACACAGCGCAAAGACGAACACGTACAAGAGGGGCTACACCACAAAGCGCCGATTTCAACCAAGTTTTTTTCCTGAGCGCATCGAATACATAGCACAGCGGACACATGCAGCAACGAAAAGGAAAGTCATGCTAAGACTGGTAACAGCGCCAAACCGCACGGGGGACACACTATCATCGGTACAAGAAAGAAAGCATAAAGCCAAAACCTAGAGGGCAGGATGCAAACAACAAAAATCTCTGCCTCTCGTAACCGAGAGTAGAGTAAGCATGAAATGTTTACGGGCCTAACACGAAGCGTACGCGGACACGACGAGACGCAGGCCTGACAAGAATGTATATGCAGCGCGTTCGAAACTGTCTATGCCGCCGCGGTGGCTCAGTGGTTATGGTGCTCGGCTGCTGACCCGCAAGACGCGGGTTCGATCCCGGCCGCGGCGGCTGGAATTTCTTTGGAGGAGAAATTCTAGAGGCCCGTGTACTGTGCGATGTCAGTGCACGTTAAAGAACCCCAGGTGGTCGAAATTTCCGGAGCCCTTCACTACGGCGTCTCTCATAGCCTGAGTCGCTTTGGGACGTTAAACCCCATAAACCAAACCAACCAACCAAACCGAAACTGTGTAAAGTGCGTAGAGGCGAAAGCGTTTTCCGCACCACTTTGCCTATGTGATACTGGTGACGTCAGCACTGGATTACGTCACACATAATTGATGACGAAGTAATGACAAATTAATAATTAGTGAGTAATTACTGATTAATGACTAAATACTAATTAACTGCTAAATAATGAAGCTTAAGCTTCCCCTTTAGGAGTGGAACGCGACAGCGTGTTGTAGCGCTGCCGACAGTGCACGGAACGCCACCACCCGTTCGGCGCGATGCCTTGCGCTTCGAACGCAACGCTTTTTGAGGAAAGGGAATGGGGCAGTAATTCTCTGTCATCTCGGTGGACACCCGAACCGCACCGTAGAGGAAGGGAGGAAAACCACCACCCGTTCGGCGCGATGCCTTGCCCTTTGAACGCAACGCTTTTTGAGGAAAGGGAATGGCGCAGTAATTATCTGTCATCTCAGTGGACACCCGAACCGCACCGTACAGGAAGGGAGGAACGCCACCACCCGTTCGGGGCGATGGTGGTGGTGAAAACTTTTATATTGTAAAAAAGAGTTTGGGAGCCACAGAGTGGCCCCGCTACATGGTCGGCGTCCCTAGTCCGGGACACCGCACGACGAGGCCCCGTCTCTCGCCCGTTTCACCAGAGCCCTTTGGGACTCAAGCGAGGAGCAGTTGAGGAGGGCAGTCTCCCATGCCTCTCTGGAAGGGGTAGGGGAAGGGGGGAGGTGGGGATTTTGAGTACATGCCCACACCATGTGGAAGATATCACAGGTCTCCCCACAGTGTGGGCATCGCCCATCCGTGTTAGGATCGTAATGTTTTATTATTGCAGGACAGAGTAGAGTACCTGTCTGCAGGCGCCTTAAAGTTCGCTCCTCCGTCTTACTCAGCCCTTTTGCAGGGGCCGGGAAAAGGCGGTGGTTGTCGCTATAATGTGTTAATATTTCCCTGAATCGCAGCAGCGGCTGGTTAGTCTCCGAGCCAGAAGAGCTGGGATGAGGAGCCCGGTGAGTAAGCGCTCGGGCAGCCGCGTCAGCGGCCTCATTACCTCGTAAGCCCTGGTGGCCAGGAGCCCAAATGATTCGTTTGGGTGTTGGATCAGTGGCAGTCCGTCGTAGAATACAAGCAGCTAAGGGGGAGATCTCCCCTGCCAAGTAATGTTCACATGCTTTTCGGGAGTCCGTGATGATTATTCTCGAATTGGCGTGGGCGGCAGCAAGCGCTATCGCTACTTCCTCGGCCCGCATTGAATTCGGGGCTCGAAAGGAGAGTCCATCAACGTGCATTTCCTGGTGAACGACAGCGGCCGAGTAACATCCCGTGGGCGATGGCCCTGCTACGTCTACATAATATACACCGGGTCGGGAGCCGTGTTGTCTCTCAAGAGCCCGAGCCCGCGCTTGTCCTCTGTTTTCATGCATGTCGGTGTCCATGTTACGGGGGAGCGGGGAGACCCAGAGCATATGGCGCCATAGTACTGGGATACGCTCCGCCTCCTCTGGAGTGCAGTCGTGTTGGATGTGTAAGCGGTTTAGCAGGCGGCGCCCAGGAGCCGTCTGCGTGAGCCGCGTGTATTGGTTCACGAGGTGGGCCTCCCGCAGCTCCTGGTAGGAGTTTAGCACCCCCAATGCCTTGAGTTTGGCATTAGAGGTAGCCACCGGGAGATCCAGGGCTCGCTTAGTTGCCTTGCGGATGATGGCGTCTATTCGCGCCTCGTCTTGCTTAGTAGTGCGGAGATATGGCACGGCGTAGAGGATCCGGCTAGTCACGAAGGCATAGACGAGCCGAAGCGCGTCCCTGCCCCGAAGACCACCCCGCTTGTTGGAAACGCGGCGGATCATGCGCCCTACCTGTTCGCCTACTCTCTCGAGTTTCGCAATAGTGGAGTCCGGTCTGAGTCTCTGGTGAATGAAAAGGCCCAGGATACGGAGCTCCTCCACCTCTCTAATAGGACCTCCTGACAGAGAGATGTGTATTGCTGTCCTATCCTTTGGGTTCGCTCTGACATGCAGAAGCTCTGATTTCGCTGGAGCACATTGGAGCCCACAGTCATTAGCATACGCATCGACTATGGAAGCAGCCTGCTGAAGGCGGTCCTCCATGTCTCCAAGGCTCCCCTGAGTGGTCCAAATTGTAATATCATCTGCATATAACGCGTGTTGAATGCCTTCCACCCGGGCCAATTGGCTTGGGAGGCGCATCATAGCAATGTTGAACAGGAGCGGTGATAACACTGCTCCCTGAGGGGTACCCCGTGTTCCCATCATGTAAGGGCCGTATTCCTCGCCCTCAATCCGAAGAAAGGCCTGGCGATTTGACAAGAAATCTCTTACATACGCGTAGGTCCTAGCCCCACAATCGGTAGAACTCAAGTTGGCCAGGATGCTTCCGTGTTTCACATTGTCGAAAGCCCCTTTCAGATCAAGGGCGAGGATGGCTTTGTCATTGTGTTGCATAGTTGTGGGTCGTATTACATCCCTGTGCAGCTGGAGAAGGACATCCTGTGCAGACATGTGAGGGCGAAACCCGAACATGGTGACTGCAAAGAAGCCCTTACTCTCCAGGTATGGAGAGAGGCGATCCCGTACCATCGTCTCCATAAGCTTGCCCGTGCATGAGGTCAGTGATATGGGCCTCAGGTTGTCCGTATTCACGGCCTTACCTGTTTTAGGGATAAACGTCACAAGTGACGTTTTCCACTCGGGAGGGAGTGGACGCCCGTCCCAGATCTGGTTGATGTATTCTAATAAATGAAGGTAGGCTGAGTCCGGTAGGTTCGCCAACAGGTTCACTGTTATGTGGTCCCGTCCCGGAGCCGTACCCCGGCGCATTTTTGCTAAGGCCGCCTTAAGGTCGTGCAACTCAAAAGGGGCATCGAGTGTTTCATTAGGCCTGCCAGAGTACATGTACTGTTGCCCAGGCGGGTCCTCCATACGACAGAGATATCTGTCGCACAGAGTGTCCGCAAGTTGCGCCGTCGTACCTTGATACCCTTGCAGAGCCCGCCGGAGCTGCTTTTGCGTCTCCCCTCTCGTTTGGGAGGGGTCGATTAGACTGCGAAAGAGACGCCACGTCCCCTTCGAGCTCATCTGATGAGCTGCGGCGTCGCAGCGTGCTATCCAATTTGAATCTGAGAGCTCGGCAGCATACGCTGCAGCCTGCTCTGTGAGTTTGGCTATGCGGTCGCGTAATTTGCGATTAGGTTTCTGCTTTTTCCACCGTTTAGTTAAGCTCCGGCGCGCCTCCCACAAATGCAGGAGGTGGGTGTCCACTGCGGGGATCTCTTCGGTGGTTTGTAGTGTTGTGACGTGTTGTTTCTGAATGTTGTATATGTGGTTAGCCCATTCCGCGTAGCCGCCGGAAAATAGTACGGGAGGGATAGTGTGATTCCGGAATTTGTGCCAATCGGTCAGCTTGGCCTGACCCCATTTTTTGCGCGCTGCCTTTGCCTCGAGTGTAATCCGGAGAAGGAGGTGATCGCTGCCTAGAGAATCTCCCAAGTTCTCCCATGCAGCCGCTCTAGCATTTTTAACGAGAGAAAGGTCTGGACACGTGTCGCGGGTTACCGAATTCCCCACTCGAGTGGGATACGCCGGGTCCGTGAGCAACGTGAGGCTGAGGGTGGAGATGAGCTCCGCCAGCTTACGTCCTCTTGCCTGTTCGAAGTGGTAGCCCCAATGAAGGCTGGGAGCATTGAAGTCTCCAACGATCACTAGAGGCTCTTTGGCTGCCAATTTTATCGCGCGAAGGAAGATTTCATTGAAAGTTACGCGCGGCTTACGCGGAGGGCAGTATATGTTGAGGATATGTATTGACGGGTCGCGGCGTCTGAGAGGCAATACTCGGACCATTGTATATTCTTGCTCGGTACTCAAGTCTAAGTCGACCTGAACCACGTTGTAAGCCTTATGCACCAGGATGCACGTAGAGGGGCCCCCCTGAAAGGTGCTGTAGCCTGATAATTTAGCGTCTATGCCGGGCTCCTGTAGGGCAATGAGCGCCGGCATGTCACCTAGGGACTGCACTTAAAGCTGGAGGTGTGACCGCTTTTTCCAAGATCTGAAACCCCTGCAGTTCCATTGGATGATCTTGAATTTTTCAAAGTTTTTAGCATTCCTATTACATCTGCTAGCCATCTTGTCGTATTTATTTAAGGGTGATCGGAATAGCTCTGGCCGGAAGCCGGCGCAACCCCAGTGAGGGGCCGCACCGACCCACCAGCTGCCGAGCCTGAACCATGTTCCTCCGCTGCCTGACGGAAGGCTGTCTTACGTTTGAGGTGATGGGATTCGCAGCTTGTGGCGTTCTTAATTTGGGTGCTGACCCAGGGCTGCACGGCTTTAAGGACCGAGTCAGTGACCTGGGCCATAAGGTCGGGAAGTGCTTGCGTTAAAGCTGCCTTGAACATATCCTGGAAGGACTCGCTGACTGCTGACATGATTTGGTTCGGGAGGGCCGCCACTTGCTCCTCCAGTTGCTCGGTTTGGCGCTGCAGTGCCTCTAGGCCGGCGACGCGACCAGCTGATCCAACTACCGTGTCCCCGCTCTGCCGTGAGACGCTAGTGAGGCAAGATGTTACGGATGATCCGTCATCCTCGTCGTCTGGCTCAGCTTCTTGCATTGGTTCAGATGACCCGGCCTGTTTGGCCTCTAATTCCTGAATTTTGCGCGCTAGAATTTGGTTCTGGCGCCTGAGCTCCTCTACTTGCTGCTGTAGGGCGGTTTCGGTAGGGGAGGGACGGGTAGGGGAGGGACGGGTAGTGGGCCCGGAGACTGCCCTACTCCAACTGCTCACCTGTGGTTGAACGGGTGCCAAGGGCGGGAAGTCCCTGGCGTTGAGGACCGGGGGCGCCGCCTGGGTCGCGGACTTGACAGGTTTCGATGGCCCGGTTTTGGCCTTGGTTTCCTGATCGGCTGACGCTTTCTTGGCCTTGGGCGGAGGAGCCTGCTTGGGCCCCGTCTTTGTCTTCGGTTTGGATCCTGATGGGGAGCTGGGTTTGATGGGTTTCCGGAACCGCCCGGCACAGCCAGGAGCTCCGGTAGGGTGGCCGCCTCCGCAGATGAGGCAGCTCGGAACGCAGTCATGTTCCGCCGGGCCGTCAGGAGTGGCATCGGGAACCTGGACTCCGCAGCGTTTGCAGCGCCCCGGCTGCGGTCGCGGGCACGCATCGGCCCGATGGCCCACTGTGCCACAGCGGTGGCATGCAGGCACTGTTTTCTTGTACAGGCGAACAGGGAGCCGTTCGTAGCTGTACAACACCGTCCGTGGCACCTTAGTCCCCGCGAAGGTGATCACCGCAACCGGGGTTCCCCCCAGCTTGCGCACAGACACCACATTTGGTTCCGCACAGAGTTTTCTTTTAACGGTTTCAGACGTTTCGTCAGGCGAAACACTCACGACGCCGCGACAGAACGCACCGGAGAGTTTGGGGTGTCCCCGGAACGGTAGCTCGCGTTCCCCAACCCGCAGCACAACATCCCGGAGTAGCTTCTCCGCGGCGTCGACTGATTTCAACGCACATACCAGCACGTTTTGGTCCCAAACAGGCCACACCGCAAGTCCTGCATTTGCGTCGTCCCCGAGGATGCTGCGGATTGCAGCGCCGGCTTGTCCGGGACCAAAAGTTGCTCTGAGGTCGACCGTGTTTCGCGCTTTCAGCACCACGACGATGTCGTCTTTTTCGATACGCGGCGTGTTCTGCGGCCGCCACCGGAGTTGCCTGGAGCGCTTCGAGGTTGCGTTCGAGGTTGCGTTCGTAGAGCTGGCCGGCGCCTGTTGCTGGGTGGCACCAGCACCAGCGTCCCTCGATGCCGCCGCCGCGTTCTTCTTTCCGCGCCATACGCGGACCATATCTTCAAGGTAATCGTCCTCGGTTGGTAGAGGATCCTCGCCTTGAGTAGTACCCTCGGATTGGTTTGTATCCATTGTTACGATCCGCAAGGACTGTGGGTCGTACCCGGTGACGTGATTTGGAGCCGCCGAGGCCGAGTGATCGCCGACCGGGGCCATCGCAGGCCCCGGCGCCGTTAGGCTTAGCACCACCGCGGCGTGACGAAAGCTTCAAATGACCGAAAGTGGTCGAAAATTGGCCCCACCTTAACAAACGTGGTGTAGACGGGTGCCGCTGAGGTTCCTGGAGACGATAATACCAGGCTTGCAGGGGAAAAAGTTGGTGTATCGCAATTGATTGCGATTTGTCACGGAGCCGACGCGGTATGCGACCGCTCCCGTCACCGACGCTAGCGCCCCCCCCTTCGGGGCGAAGCTACCGGCGCTTGTACGCCGGTCCTGTAGGAGTGCTTAGAGAGTCTAGTTAAATCTCGTACGGTGCCGGGATGCTCTCGTTTCAGTGCCCGGGTGAGTGGAACAGATCACGTATGACAACGAAGTGTATTGTGGCATGTATGTGCTTTTTGCACGCGTTATTAGAAATCGGAAATTATAATTACGTGCATTATCAATGCACAGCTCGACTGATATCTTGATAAACATTGAAAAGAAACTGGCAGCAGTTATTTTTTGTGACTCGTTTGGAGAGACACCGGCGCTTGTATGCCGGTCTCGTTGAATCTCGTTAAGTCTCGTACGGTGCCCGGATGTTCTCGTTTCAGAGCCCGGATGAGTGGAATTCAGTGGATTTCAGTGCCCGGATGAGTGCTCTCGGTCTCGGCGTGACGTCACCACACTGCCGACAACGGGAGCTAAAAGCATTTCATGCTTAAAAACAGAATACTCTAGTTCGAAATACCCAAGACACGGCGCTCCTTATTACTCAAGTGTGCTGACAGTCTTCTTTTTCCGCGATTTCACCAGCCTCAGCTATCACCCGGGCTGTTTTGCTGACATACTTATGAAGGATTGTGGTTCTTCCCAAAAAGGGACCACGTTCCTTACACTGCTGCCAATCACGGCAGTGTACGACGAGATGCCCCCATGACGCTGTTGCTATGCTCCATGAGCCTCTCATTGAGACTTCTGACTGT
Source organism: Amblyomma mixtum (assembly GCF_055824585.1). Lineage (NCBI taxonomy): Eukaryota > Metazoa > Arthropoda > Arachnida > Ixodida > Ixodidae > Amblyomma > Amblyomma mixtum. The sequence continues at coordinate 96,055,595 of NC_143015.1, forward strand.
TTGGCCAATGTAGGCTCGGCCACAGGGCAACGGTATGCAATAAACTACGTCTTTCGCGCACTCTGCAAATGGTTGCGGCTGCCTAACAGTGAGAAATTGCCCACAGTGACGGTGGAATTCACCTTCTTCCACAGTTTAGATAGCTTCTCTTGAGCCGTGAACGCCACATGTACGCCTGCTCTTTTTTCTATTTTATTGAGATGGTGGGCGATGGTGTGCATGTACGGTAATACCGTCACATTTTTTTCTACAATCTGTGTCAGCCCCGCCGTTGTTAGGAACCACTCTCCTGCTTGCTTTCAGCATGCTCTCGGCAAACGACAACAAGAGTGTACATGGGTAGCCAGAACCGCTCAACCGGGTCACCTGGCTAGCGAACGCAGAATCCAGTCGATGCTCACCCGATTTTGCGAGAGCATTGCAAAAACAAGACTTCACAATTGCTCGTTTAACTAGTTTGGAGTGGGCTGAACCAAAGGGGAGTACAGGTTTGTTTCCTCACGGTTCATAAGCCCACACACATGGTGAGCTGAAAAATTCCAAGGTCAAGAAATCTAATTAGTTCACAGCCACTTCATCCGTCAAGATTAGTGGTTGGAGGCCTTCTGAAAACAGACAAGATATTGAACATATATGCCTGATCGGACATATCTTGTGCATTGGTAAAAACGAGAAAGTCATCAAAATATCTGAAAATGCCTTCAACACTGGATCACTCACTTATGCGTTTCAACTCTTGGTCCCGCCCTGCGAGAAAAATATCGCTCAATACAGGAGCAACGCAGGAGCCAATGCATATTTTCGCCTCTGCACATGCCCGCTGTACTGTATATGCATTCGCTGCGCACAGCAATAAACTTTGTTGAAGTCGATCTGCACTTTGTGGTGTCTCGCCTTTTTTCCGTGTTCGTCTTTGCGCTCTGTGAATGTAAGCATGAAATACGAACTCGCCCAGAAACTGATTTTATGCCAAAAAATGCGCTCTACTTAGTTTTACAAGATTTACGTGGGCAATTGCTTGTATTCCAATGTATACTGCTGCTGCATACTATTGACGTTTCAGGCAGTTAGGAAATGAGATGAGTAAAAACCTGAGGCGACACTTAAGCTTGGCCGTAGTGGAGGATGACGCGATTGCGTTCATTGGTCTCTTCAGCGGCTAGGGGTCCTTTTTGCGCATCACTTCTATAATACTGATAGCGTTTCTTCCGCCATCACATAACACTTCAGGAATCAGAGTATAACACGATAGCAATAAAGTTTAATCTAGCGGAAAGGATGGTTGAAATTTCCGGAGCCCTTCACTACGGCGTCCCTCATAGCTTGAGTTGCTTTGGGACGTTAAACCCCAACAATCAAACAGACAGGGGCTCCTTCCTTGTTGCCTAGGTTCGTGGCTCCCTCCGGTGGGGATTGTGAGACCTATTTTTCTCTTACCAAGAAAGCTCTTGCGATAAATCATATTAGCTGCAACCTTCCATGGAGGGCAGGTGCCTCACAGTCCGGTGGGCAGGTTATGACGGCATCATAAGGCCCCGTGACATAGGTAGCAGGTAGGTCACCTGTTTTTTTCGCTCATAACGCCAACGAAGACGACGGCACCGATGTCGCCAGATTTTCTGCATAGAGGGAGCCTTACCGCTATCGCGTTGCATAGCCGAAGTCAGAGCTGCGAGTGCTGGAAAAGCGGCAAAATATCTAACTCGTGGAAAATAGCGAAAATCATGCTCATTCTGAAACCAGGCAAACCGCCGAGCCCAGAACACCTTAGACCAATCCCTCTTGCATCCTGTGTAGGGAAGCTACTGGAACATGTAGTGTTAAACAGGCTCACAAAGCACATAGAGGGAAATTAGCTTCTACCGGCAACCACGGTAGGCTTCAGACCCAATCTATCTACGCACGACGTCATGTTGCATCTTAAATAACACATTCAGGTTCCCAATACCCCGGCTAAAGACACCAGGGCCGTCTAGCGTTGGATCCGACGAAAGCTTTCCACAATGTAGAACACGAAGCCCTGCTAGCGGGGTTACAGGCTATCAAGCCGGGCAAAACAGCATGCAACTACGTTAAAGACTTCCTCTCAAACAGGCAAGCAATCGTTAACGGGGGAGACTTAGCTACAGACACGACAGAACTAGGTAGCAGGGGCACCCTGCAAGGGGCAGTAGTATCGCCGCTCCTATTGAATTTAGCCTTCTAGAGATCGCACAACGACTAAAACAGATGCCAAACCTATACCACGGCGTGTACGCAGACGAAATTACGCTATGGATAAAGAACGGCAGCGACGCGGAGGTAGAAGCGTTACAAGCAGGGGCCAGCATAGCAACCCAAGTTGCTAAAAAAGCCTGACTGGCCTGCTCTTCTTCCTAATTCGAGCTGCTCATAACCACTCCCCCCCCCCCCCCCCAGCCCCCCCTCCCATGGGCAGGGAAAGTCATCAAAACAAAATCAGTCTCAGGATAGACCACCTTGACATTACAACGGTCAAAGAAGTCAGGATCTTGGGAATGCGACTGCAAAGCTGTAGGCAAAAGTCTACCTTCATCAGAAATATCACTAACTAGGTTGACGAAACAGCTAGGCTCATTAAGAGAGTTACCAGCAAAAACAAAGGACTAAAGGAAAAAGAAACGTCAAGGTTCCTGCAAGCCTTTGTGCTTAGCCGCATATGCTACGCACTCCCGTATCTCCGACTCACGCAAAAGGAAAGAAATGGGACAGACGCTGTAAAGAAGGTAGGCCTGCGATGGGACGTTGCAGGCGACTATCGCAAGTGGACTCATGATAATCGCCTTATCGTGAACTTTCGCCACTTTTTAAGCGAGGCTTGTTTACACTCCTTCTTATAGCTTTCTTTCCCTTTTACATTATGCCTAATGGCAAACATCTCGAGTAAAAAAAAACAAATACGCAGGGCATACAAAACTGCTTTGAGACTACAACCCAACACTAGAACAGCTAGGCTCGTGTCTCTAGGCGTAACAAATACGGCAGAACTCACTGAGGGGCATTTGAAAGGGCAGATAACACGGCCCTCCAAAACGGCAGCCGGCAGACAAAATTCTAGAAACTGCCAACGTAAAATACAGACAAAACCAGAACACGAAGCTCCTCTCTTTGCGTCGATACTCGTTCGGACTGCACTCGGGGCTGCAAGTATGGTACTTTTTTTTATGTTGCTATCATTCTGAAGGAAATGTTCGGAATATTCCTCATAGATTCGGCCTCATTTTCCTCTTCAGGTTCGTATGCTGTACTCTCGGGGATTATGAGAATGACAGCTAAAATAAATCCACGCATAAAATCACTGCTGTCGTTTTCCACACGTAAACCAACTCCAATTTATCGTCGTACGGACTGTTCCTCTGTTAACACCGAAACGAAAACGAAGCGACATGAAACTGAATGAGTGTATTTATTACTGCCTAGGCAAAAGCCGTCATCTGACAGCCACCTTCTATTTATTTTCTAAGGGCTCGAAGAAAACACGATGAGATAAAGGCTAGATGCAGGCTTGTCAGCATCCCAAAGGCGTGCAATATAACATTGACCGCATAAAAAGAAACTGGCCCCGAAGACCTACGTGGCCAGGAACAAACAGAAGAGGCCCGGTGAGAAAGTCCGGCAGTCGAATTGACATTGCAGCTCGCTCTGTTCCAACCAGACCACAGCAGTGCTGCCACGTCTTGGAGGATGCCCTCCAGTCTTCGTCACTCTCTGCCCAATTGACCGCTGATCTCGGCGGCAGGTTTCTAAGAAGTCACCAACCCTTTTGCGGAGATGTCGGACTTCCCATTCCTAGAAATGGAAACAAAAGCAGGAATCATGCTGCGCGCGCATTGTCACGGCATTTTTGGGGCCCAACTCTTAGCTCTCTCATTTTAGGCTCCTCTCATGAAGTCTGCGAGATGCGCCCGTGCGAGCTTTGAGTAACAAGCTAACAATTTAAACATCGAAGCAATATAATTATTTTGGTTATTATCCTCCGTCTTCTACGTACAGCAAAACGTTGAGTTGGGCTAGTTGGCACGGATTTATAATAAATCAGCGCAAAAGACGACAGACTAGAGAAAGGAGAACACAGGACGAGCCCTGCCCTGTGTTCACTGCTCTCGTCATGTATTCTCCTTTCTCTGATCCATAGTCTTCTGCGCTGTTTGTCTTCTGCGTCAGGTACAACGTTGTGAAAGCTACGAATGTAGTCCGCATGAAAAAAATAAACGGAAGCGTATTATTCATCACTTTTTTTTGTGTGGGTGAGTTGTCTAAGACACAAGACATCTTGTCAGCAATTAGGGCAGATGTAATCAAGCTCAAGACAAAGCTATCATTCAGTAAGTAAGTATGGAGACAATGCATTTATTATCCTTCCCCTGCCACAAGGAGCTCACTACTTTTTAACACGGACGTAAGGAGCGCAAAGAAGAAAACTGGTTGTTGAGAAAAGGAAAATCTCAATAACTATCTCAACCCTCGGTGGACACCTCATCGCGAGAGACGGAAGGGAAGAAGATGGGTTGTTGTTGTTGCGACTGAAATAAGGATTTAAAAGAAACTGCACGGGCCTGCCTACTGGCTCGAGCTGATGTAATCCAGGGTTTGACGGAACGCCGTCTGGTCAGGTAGTAGCATGGTTGAACAATTCTTGGGCTCGAGCTGAGTCACAACCTCTGCCACGTGCAGATAGAGGAGAGTTGAAAGATACGAGAGGAGCGAGTTAGAGAACAGACGCGTGTCACAACTGCGTCCGCCGAAGCGACGACGCCGGCTGGCGGATCAAAAAAACAAGCTTCTCGCTCTGTGCTTCACTAAGTACTGTACCTAAATAAAGCCTATGCGTGGGGACACCAGAAGGCGCCAGAAAGAAACCGGCTAGAAGAGTGTGACACTGTTGGAGATTCTAGTATGGTACATTCTAGTATGGTACAGTGGAGATTCTAGTATGGTACATTCATACTCCAGGAGCCAGCTCGAAGACAATTCGGACTCTAACGACCATCAGTTAAATGGTATGGCGTACTTCACCGTGCTGAGTTCCATGGTCTCACGCAGGGTGTCCGGCAGGTCGACCCGGAATGTCTCGGGCAGGAATAGCACTAGCAGGGCGGCCAGCGTGTACATCGCCGCCAGCACGACCATGGGCACCGACTCGTGCGTGTTGCGTTTCTGGTGTTGGAAGCAAGAACAAGTATAGTGAATGTGAGCGTCATCATCATTATTAACCCACCATTTTATAAGCAGCCAGGCAATTAATAAGATAATAGGTTCTCTGAGGCAGAACTCCTTCCGCCTGCCGCTTCTAGTGTCCTGCGGCGGCATGATCAGTCCAGTACGCCATATCAGACTCTTCGAGTGTCATCCGTTCAGGGGATTGGATTCAAGTGCCGGCTTTACCTTACCATCTCTGCTCAGCATCGCCCATGTAATCTGATAATCCGAAAACTTTTCTAGAACACTTAACGCTGAACAGAGTACTTGACAAAACGGAACACACCAGGCAGGCATGAATGTGCTAGTGATGTTTCCGTTTCATGAAATATCTCCGTGGACGATGCATTGTTTGTTTTTCAATTCTCAAACCAAGAAGAAATACGCTAAGCAGAACCCCATCGACTGTTCGCCACAGAACACGTTCCGGCTTTACGTAGCTGCTGCAAAAAAAAAAATTGTACTTATTTTCTACGGCCGGCAAAGGCGCTATGGACATTCACCACGTGCCGAAGGCGCAACACCAACGGATGAAGACTGAAGGCCCAAAAAACAAAAAAAAAGCTCTGGTATGCCAAGATATACGTAGCGTGAGCAGTTACGTCACGTGGCTCTACACCGGTGGCAGCAGCGGCGAGCGCGCGCGGCGAGGCGCACCAGCTTTGCGCAGTGACGTCACTCGCTCCTCGCGCATGCGCAGTATGGTCGACGGAGGGAGCACGCGAACAGGCGAGACTTTGGTCAGTGTAGCTCACGCTACAAAAGAACCTTCATCCTTTATCGAGAGAAAAACGCCTAAAAAAAAGCGCGCGTAAACTGCCATCAAGACAATGTTCCGGACCATCGGGCAACGCGTGTTTTTTTTTACAAGTTTTTTTTGTGAAAATATACTTGAAGTGGCTCTTCACACCCCCTTTTTGCCTGATGTTGGAGGACACTCCGCTCGGTGGCAGATATTTGAATTGATCTGCTCTTTCACAGAGTGATTTAGCAGTGACTGTAATAAACCCATGAAGAATCTTTTTCAGAAGCCTGCAGGGTGATTACTATGAAATATGAAGTATTGCGGAGCTTGCTTAAGACGCAAGTGTTTAGAAAAAGCACGTGGAGAGCGTAGACTTTCAATGCACCTTATGATCATGACGTTCCTGAAAAGGGCACCGATGACAACTACCTCCATATTTTGTTCTTCTAAAAAAATCACTTAAAGGGACACTTAGGAGAAATTGAAGTTGGCTAGTATCGACAGAATACCAGCTCCTGATTACAAAAACGCCACTCATACTGACAACAAAGCTCTTGTAACGTAGAAAAGAGCAAGAACCAAAATACAGGTATCGCCGCCACAGGCCAAACTCGCAAGTACAAGCGTGATGAGATCATAGAACAAAACAGTGTTGCTAGAACGAATGGTTCTAGCAACACCAGGAACCGAGAAACCATGCATCACTGAGGCGCAGCCAATGCATGCGCAAATCTCCTTGATGTCGCCAGATGGCGCCACGTGCCCGGCTGCTACGCGCGCTCCTGAAGCATCGGGACAAATCAGCGCCCGTTTTCCGGCGGTAGGCGGGCTCCCGGTATTCCGCTAGCGGTAACAAGGTACACGGTATGCTAAAGGTGTCTATTTGCGAGAACTTCGTTGACGACTTCGAGAACGAGATCCATCGTAACGCTGGCAAAACGCCAGTGCAAACGTAATCGAAGCGACTGTAGCGACGGCCGCAATAGCCGATAGATGCCTTCAAAGTGCGGCCGGCGGTAGCTTTCTTTTCGGCTGCTGCTAGGCCGCACTGCTGGCAGCCAGAAATCACGGAGTCTGCGTTACGTCATGTGCACGTCATGTTTCACGTCTCTTAGTCCTCTGTCGTCATAGACGAATCCCAAGTTTGAACCAGAGCGGCGGGAAAAACTTTTTCAACTTCGAATCCAAATTTCTTAGAAATAAATGCATCTTTCGCTGCCGGCCAAGTGGCAACAAAGCCATGACATGCCGAACTATCGGATTTTACTATAAAAAAAATATTAATAGTGCTCTCCTCAGTGTCCCTTTAATTTGCCCTTCGTGGCCGTGTTGATGTTTCCTATAGCATTAAAAATGCAATTATAGCGGAGGAAATTGCATTTAAAGATTCAACATTAGTTTCCCCGGGCTGCATTTATACTCATGGCGTCAAAACCGAATGTTAAACTGTCGCTACCGTTCATAGATGACCAGCTGTGTAGCCTGTAATCATAGATCCGCGATAAAAACTGCTGTTTTTTTGTGTAAGCCGTCGGGGGCGGCAATAACTGCATACCATTTCTTGAGCTTTTTTTACCACATAAACGTTCTGTTCTCACAGTTAGTAGCCTTTTGTACCGTCATTGCCAAAAGTAACCGAGCAGCGATAGTTTGTTTCTTAAGCCACGTTTACATGAATGCGACAGAAGTCGACTCCAGTCCGCTTTTCGAGGGAAAGTACAAAGACGTCGATGAAGAGAGTAGAGGGCCAGTCGCGCCTTTCCTTTTCAAAACCTGCCCTTTCCCTCAAAAAGTCATCTGGAGTCGACTTTTGTCGCATTCATGTAAACCTGGCGCCTTTCGGTCTTTAGGGGTGCCGTGAAGGCTCTGTTATACGGATCAGAAGCAAAAACCTATTGCTCGGTTACTTTTGGCAAAGGGGAACGTGGTTCGGTTTTCGCTCGGTTACGTTTGTCATGACGAGAGCAATATTTTTTCGGTGAGACTCACTGCGCAGCCGCTACAGAATTGTTTCGTCATCGTAATGTGGTGGCTTGGCGAACCACGAGTGAAAGCTGGACAGGAGGTTCCACACGTAGTGGGCTTCCCTCACCGTTTCCAGAAGGAAAGGCACCACCGCAGAGCCGAGCCGGATGCCCATACGGGAGGCGCCCACGCCCATGGTGCGAAGCACGGTCGGGAACACCTCCGCGGCGTATATCCAGCTCAGGCTGAACGCCGTGGTGCACAGCGCTTGACCCACGAAGCCGTCCGCCCGCCGCAACCACACCACGGCTGCACCGTTCAGTGGACGCGGTTACCTGTTTTCGCCTTTGAAATTATGGTGGCGGTGGAAAACATTTATTGAAGGTTATTTGTAGAGGTTTGTTCATAGAATGACATCTTCGTTGAAATCAAGAGGAAGAAATGGGCTTGGGCAGGGCATGTAATGCGAAGGCAAGATAACCGCTGGTCCTTAATGGTAACGGAGTGGATTCCAAGAGAAAGCAAACGTTGCAGGGGACGGCAGAAAGTTAGGTGGGCGGATGAGATTAAGAAGTTTGCGGGGATTCAGTGGCGGCAACTGACAAAGGAAAGGATTAATTGGAGAGACACGGGAGAGGCCTTTGCCCTGCAGTGGGTGTAGTCAGGCTGATGATGATGATGATTTGTAGAGGAGAGTAGGGCCTAGCGTTCAGGGCCATCCCCTTACAAATTCAAGGAGAGGTCCCTAGTCCGGACCCCTGTGGCTTCCGCGGCAGCTCCGGCCCTAGCGACAAGGGCTCTTTGGCTCTCTAACGTATACAGCAGCCGAGCGGGTAGTCCTCCCAGCCCTATCGGGTAGGTGAGGGTAAAGATGCGCTAGACGTTTATACGTGGGTCAGCCTCGGTGTGCTCCTACGCCCGCAAAACAACCTAAAGTTGAATTCCTTCTTGATGTTCATTCGCTTTCATCAAACAGAACGTTGGCTGTGGTGTCAAAGGTGGCTTTGGGGCGCATTAATAATGAAAGAAACTGCAACACAATCGCTGATGAGCAGTTTTAATTCACTACAACGCTTAAGCCGGCCTCAAACAAGAGCCTTAAGGTTAAGAAACGGTACACTAGAATATATAACATTTTTTTGCTGCCCTCACGCGACCTGAACCTACCATTTATGTGAGAGGTTCGTTTTGCTGATGAAACGCAAACCGAAACCACATGCAGGAAATATTCCACTATATATTATTCCGCATTCGTAAGCCAATACCAGGGTGTGATTAATTTATTTTAATGTTTTATGCATTGTTACAGAGTATTAAAAATTTAGCAAGGATTAGCTCACCATGTTTTCAACTAAATTTGCTCTTCCTTCCGTAACACACTGTCATGGCTCGTTTGTTTTTTCGTCGTGCGAGAAAAAATATCCCCCCCCCCCCAAAAAAAAAAAATTAAGAAAACGGCCCCCGCCGACATGGCGCAGTGGCTTTGGCGCTTTGTAGCTACACTACAGCTTAGTAGCTTTGGATGATGATGATGATGATGATGATGCATGGTGATAAGCATTTAATAACATTTACAGAGAGGTTGACAGGGAAGCAGCCTTTAGTGGGCCGCTCCCCTTACAATACTAGGTGGAGTCCCTTATTCAGGGGCCCCATTGGTCTGGACCGCCACTCGAGCTCGCGGGCTTGTTGGGCCGTTAGGTCCAGGTAGCCGAGCAGGGCCGCCTCCCAGTCCTCTCGGGTAGGGGAATGGGTTAGGGGTCGAAGAGAAGGATTTCACTGCCATGCCGAGACTATGCGGAAGGTGTCAGCCACCTCCCGACAGAAAGAGCAGAGGCCAGAGAAGGAAGGATTGAAATGTTTGAGTACTGCCGGGCACAGTAGAGTGTTAGTATAGAGTCTAAGAAGTATTCTTTTGGCCCGCTTTTCCTAGGCCCTTGAGAGGAGCCGGGTACTGACAGTGCGAGTCCCGGTATGAAAAGATGTATCTTTGAATGTTAAGAGGACAGGTGTCCTGATCCAGATCGGGAGGGTATACGCCGGGGGCCCGGTTAATGAGTGCGCGGGCGGCCGGGTTGGCGGCCTAGTTCCCTGGTAAACCCTGGTGACCTGGAGTCCAAATGAAAAATCGGAACGTGGGTTCCTGATCCCGAGCTGCTTTTCTAACTATTTATTGTGCTGTAGGCGCTATCCAGCCCAGCTCATAATTCCGGCAGGCCCCTCGCGAGTCGCATAAGATGAATTTAGATTAAGGGTGGGAGGCAGCCAGGGCGATTGCTACCTCCGCCGCGTGGGTTCAGCTAGAGGCCTAAAAAGGGTAGCCATCCCCCTGTCTTTCCTCGTGAATGACAGCGGCCCCTGTAACAGTGGGAAAGACGACAGACCGAGCAAGAGGCAAGGCAACAAAGCTCTAACAATTCTGCGCTGTTAGTCAGCCCTGTGTGGTGTTGCCTCTTCCTTGCCTCTCTGTCGTTGCCTCTCTGTCGCACGTCACTCTGTTACAGTATTGCAAATTATAACCGATTCTCCCAACATTTCCGCCTCCGGAAGCTTTGGCGGGCTCTGTAGCTTCCGGCTGATCCCAAGCTCGAGGCATTTAATTCCAAATGTGGCGGCCCCATTTCGATACAGGAGAAATTAAAAATTTGCTGTGGCTTAGCTTGGTTAAGCCCGGTAATTGCGAAAGCAATATCCGTACGTACGCCATGGTACAGCTGGTAGTGTAGCTGGTGGTGGTGCTTGTGGTTAGACTTGAGGTGATGCATCGGTTATACAATCCAATCCATTCCATTCCAATCCAATCTAATACAATCCACTCCTATCCAGTCCAATCCAATGCAATCGAATCCAATACAATGTAATCTACTCTAATATAATCTAATCCAATCCAATCCAGTCCAATCCAATCCAATCTAATGTATTCCAATGTAATCGAATCCAATCCAATGTAATCTACTCTAATCTAATGTAATCTAATCTAATCCAATCCAATCAAATCAAATCTAGTCCAGTCCAATCTAATGTAATCCAATCTAATCCAACTAATGCAATCAAGGTCATATGAAGGTCAATGGTGGTCACCGCCGCGGCACGATGGTGGTCACCCTGGAAAGTGCAAGTAGTATTGCTTTCGCAATAAAATAAGAAACTACAGTGCACTCTGCGTTCGTTTTCGCCGCACGTTGAAGAATACTAGGTGGTCATATCCATCAGAGCCACCCTCCACGGCGTCCCTTAAAGCCCACATGTCGCCTCCGAAGGTTCAACCCCGCGTACCACCCACGGACGAACAGAATGGAGCAGGAAACCATGATACAAGCGCTCACTGTAGCAAATAAGACTTGTTGACAGCGGCAAGGACAGAGGCTGTATCCCGCACTGTGTCAATATACCTCCCTAATTCTGACAGTAAAGCTCCCAGCGATCCGTATATTAACTGCCAATCCTTCTCCAATCCCGCTGTTAAGATTTGTCTGGTTTATTCTCTCAAAGAGCGCATGTGCTTTAAGATAAGGTTGGTTTGGTTTATTGGGGTTTAACGTCCCAAAGCAACTCAGGCTATGAGGGACGCCGTAGGGAAGGGCTCCGGAAATTTAGACCGCCTGGGGTTATTTAACGTGCACTGACATCGCCCATTACACGGGCCTCTAGAATTTCGCCTTCATAGAAATTCAGCCGCCGCGGCCGGGATCGAACCCGCGTCTTTTAAGATAAGTCGTAGTGGAGGGATCCGGATAAATTTCGACCTCCTAGGGTTCATCAGCGCGTAATAACAATACACAGCACACGGGAAAGAAGGCAAGAATGAGATTGAGCAAGAAAGTGGAGGAAATGAAAAAGTGTAAAAATAAAAAATGTCCCGCTGTAATCCAGTTCTCACAGTGTGGGGTGAAAGCTAGGCCCAGGCAGCAGAGCGCAGATCCGATGTAAACCGCAGGGGTGGCCCTCCGCCTTCGGAACCATCGCACAGCGCTGTAGCAGACCAGCACACCGAGCAGGTCTCCGACTCCACCCAGTAGGAAACTCACGTAGGGGTCACCACCGATGCTGGTAAGGGACAGCTGGATGCCGTAGAACACGGCGCCTCTAGACACGCTGCGCATCGACACGAAGCACAATATGTTAATCACCACGTATAGTGAAAAAACATCAATTCACCAGAAAAAATTACCGAAGACACTTTGGAAATTCTAAAGTGTGCTTGTCGAAAGGCTCGTCCGTTCTGCCTCCCTTGCTTTCGCATTTGGCGACATCTTCAGTGAGCGCATGCGCAATCGCTCCTTGTTCTTCTGGCGTTTGGTGTTGGGGGAATCCGGCGTCCGCTGCCGCTTCGCCGTACCGCTTGTCGCGGAATCCCTGGGCCGCTTCGGAGCCATGCGTCTCACTCATTCGACTACAACGAGACGTCTGCCTAGGGAGCGGCGGTGCAGCTGCCACCACCGACGCAAGCGCGCGCTCACTCTACCTTTACTGTGTGACGTCACGGTTGCTATGCACAGCTGCGCCCCCCACCGGCGCGCCGGTTGCTAAGGAGGGGAGGAGGTTGCGCCGCTGCGCGGAGGAGAGGCCACAGTTGGCACGATTCCAGCGCACGGACGGACACCGCGAGCATGATTCATTAAAGGCTTTCGCCTTAAAAACGCAGTCGTGCAACTTTGTCGTGTGAGGCCGAGAATCCTATCTACCTGTCTTTCCTCTAACGTCTCCAGCCTTCCCTATGTTCTATTCTAACAAAGGACAGAACTACACCCCACAGAAAGATCGAGATGGCCGTCCTTTTACTGCCTGTCGTTTTCGCGCTCGGCACAGTGTCCTACCCTGCTGAAAAAAGTTGTATGATGCAATAAACTCATACAGTTTATCATCCAAATATCATAGAGTTGTCATACAAATCATAGAAAATTTTCATACAAATGTCATACATTTCTGTAAAATCATACAGTCATCATAGAAATGTCATAGAATATCATACAAATTGTGTGATATATCATTCAGATTGCATGATATTATATGATGAAGCCTCTGTGAGGTTATTGCATCATATAACTTTTTTTCAGCAGGGTAGCCAAGCCTGACAGGCTCATTATGTCATGAGAACAAGCTTAGGCCACGTAGGTGCTTCACGTAGTACCAGCAGAGTTAGAGACATATTGCACGTGTACTCACCAGCCGTAGATCAGGATGAAACTGTAGCAGCGCACTTTGGGAAATCTCACGACGTCAGTGTAGTGCACTTTTTCAGCCTCCTCCTTCTCCTAGACGAATTTATGGCAGGGAGAGAAAAAAATTAAGGATAGAATTAGTTAAGCCCAAGCAGTGGTGGGTCTTGTTGGAATTCACTTCAGAGCGACAAAGCCAAGTCTGGTCGCTTCCCACTTATAACGGCCAGTTTTCTTCGGTTTCTGGACACTAAGAGTCTACTACCGTGGTGCTATGCAGTTCCAGCAGTTCAACTACTCGTTTACTCCTCTGTTGTAATCTCTTATCTTATTGCCTTCCATTAATCCTCATATGTCTCTTTACTTATCTGTGCGCGAAAATAAGAGTATTCATGATGGCTAATGTTTCATTGAACGCGGGAACGGGTACTGAACGCGGTAAACATCGTGGCAAAAAGCGAAGCCCTTGTCGAAAGGGCACCCACGTTCTTTGCACCGTTCTTATGTTCACGCTGTGCAAACCAGGAAAGGTTCAGGCGTTGATTTATGAGCTAGTGGCCTCTTGAGACACAATTTTCTTCTAAACACCCAGTGAACACATGTTTAAAACAGCTTCCAACCTAGTTTCCTATCTGCATAAGATCTTTGCAAGTTTGACTTTAAAGCAGCCCTGTGAAAGCTGAAAAATTTGATCTCAGCTCTGAACATTAGCCTTAGAGGAAAAGTGGCACGGTTTTCAGGTGACTGTAGCGCATATGGTATGGCTACAAAACAAACAATATTTTCCGAGAATGACAACACGGACCCTGTAATGCTGGCAAGGCGTATTTTCAGACATCCTTCTTTTCCTATATGCAGAAATTGGATCGGAACAAAGACTTTCAGCGTTTGTCGTAGAAAGGATACTTTTTTTACTGATGTGCCATAAAATAATGCACAAACCTCATACCTAAAAGGAAACTTCTTCAAATTTCTTTGCCACATATTTACTCGATTCCGGCTTTGTACCGAATATCAAAACTAACTTTGCGCCAAGGAATAAGGAACTGTGGTTAAAAAGGGGTTTTGAAAGCACAACTAGTTTTCTAACATTCAATTTAAAAAATTGGCAGTGGCTTAGCTGTGGTTTAGCCTGGATATACAAGTGAAAAGGTTCAGTTACGCTTGGTTTGACGTCATCGCTGTCGCAGTTCGCGCACAAGGCACTGGGAGCACCACGATAACGGTGGAGGTGTTCGATCGTCCACACACTGCTTGTACGGAGGGGGAGGAGGAGCCGCGCGTTTAGTGAATACGGTCTGTCTTAGAAGGTTGCTTTAGAGATATGTACTGTGGTGTCCATTCCTTTCGGGTGTACACCAAGATATGAGAGACAGGCATTTCCTTCCCTTAAAACCAATTTTCATTGCATTTCATTTTCCTTAAGGCCCTTACGGCGCGGTTCGGGTATCCACCGAGATATGAGAGAGAGACAGCTCTTATAAAAATGGCCTATAGACTTTCTATATGCTTTTTATAGACTCTATAGCCATCCTATAGACTTTTACTTTCGTCTATAGACTGTCTATAGAAAGTCTATAGACTAAAGTCTATAGCTGCTTCAATTTCCTTTTGTCTATAGACGGCCTATAGACTCTCTATAGACTGAAGTCTATGACTATCTCAATCTCCTTTCGTCTATAGACGGTCTATAGACTCGCTATAGCCTAAGGTTTATAGCTGCTTCAATTTCCTTTTGTCTATAGACTCTCTATAGACTAAAGTCTACAGCTGCCACAATTTCCTTTTGTCTATAGACGGTCTATAGGCTCTCTATGGACCAAGGTCTCTAGCTGCCTCAATTTCTTTTCGTCTATAGACGTTCTATAGACTGAAGTCTATACCTGCCTCAATTTGCTTTCGTCTATGGACGGTCTATAGACTCTCTATAGACTACGGTCTATAGCTGCTTCAATTTCCTTTCGTCTATAGACGGTCTATAGACTCTCTATAGACTACAGTCTACAACTACCTCAATTTCCTTTCGTCTATAGACTGTACACTATAGATAGTCTGCTGTCTATAGACCAGTCAATAACAATCCTAATTTTATCTAACAATGTTTGATACACTGACTTTCGACTAAGTATAGAACAATGTCAATTTCTTTTTGCACTGCATGCTGAGGGGGCCTGCATCTGGTGACCGCAACTAGGTCGGGAGTCCTCCACCTCCTTCGCTATTACGGAAATTAAAAAGTATTGCGTGAGGACATTGCAACACCCTCCTGTATATTGTTTTCAGGAGCCTTGACAAGCTCCTTTTCGTTATACCGTGACGTATATTGTCAATACAATTAAATATTTAATGCTAACAAATAAGCTGATGAAAAGCAGCCGTTTTTGAAGTAAGGGCACCCGCAAACTACTACATCGAACGAATACGCTGTCCCTTAAAGGAATCTCTCGACACAATTCCATTCCATCTTTCGATCGTTACTGTCCAACACGCTAAAATCAGAAACATTTCATCAACGGTTCTACATTTCTCTTTAAAACGTCCTGAAAATAAAGGGGGAAAGCCGGGTGTGAGAATTCAAGGAAGCGCCCATCCCTTAGAAACACCTGAGAATAGTCTCAAAGAGCCTGGTCCTCTGTGCGATTAATATCTCCCATTTATACCTTTGCAGTTTGTATTCACGTGAATAAGTGCTGCGACGCAACAATCACAAAGCCAGTATTTTTTCGTTTCTACCCTTGCACCTGTTGCTTCGGAGCCGATGACACGCTGATGTCACGCATATCAGTTTTCTAAACACGAACACACGCAAAAAAGACGTTATGCTATGCAACATTATAATTTTTTTTTTGAGAATTGTTCCACATACTATTCGGTGGGAGATGCGGCGCGTATACGGACAAGCAGTTAGATTTCGGTTCTGTTTTCACGAAAACAATAAGATTTTTAGAGGGTAAGCGAAGAATTTAAGCTTATAAACCAATTGCCTTCTGTGGTCTTGGATATCAGATCAAGCTGCACACGGCAAGAGTGCGAAGTATGAAGATACGACCGTGAAATGGGTTTATGTTTCACGTTTTACCCGTTTTACCGCGAGACGGCGGAAAATCATTCCGGCTGCAAACAACCCTGGGCGTGGCTGCATCGGTGGCGTTGGCGTGTTTTTCGCGGATTACGTTTCCTTCAAAATCCAGCTTCTTCGTCCGCTTACGGTAAGTCTATACGTTTATATTTTATTCATTTGGTCTCCTAAACCACTCAAGCAGAGCTGTGTGTGCAGAACAGATTATGTGCGCAGTGACAAACGTCTCATCTTCGTTTCTAAGGCGGAAGCCAACGGGTTCTCGACTAATGCCGCTTATCTCTGTGCCGCTGTCTTTACTAACGCGCGGAAAGGCAGTCTGTGCGATGCCCTTGATGATAAGCCGCTCCTCGCGAGCTGTCTACGAGATTTTTCGTGTTTCAAGGTAGATGCGCGGCCAGAAATGTCGTTTAGCCTGTGAATGACGGCCGAAATGGAACTGTGCGTTGTAGTTAGCGCCGTGTGAGCTCAATTTACTTTGCACCTCCGAAAACGTACTTACGTACACTCTCGTTCTGTGGTGGATTACATTTATTTTCTAATCCTTGTGTTGTCGCCTGTCTGGACCATGGAGTGCTGTTCTTTTTGAGGTGTGCATTTCTTGCTACGTGTGGACGCTCGCTCGGTGCGCGTCGTGGACGCCGACGTTTCATCAAATGTGTCTTGTAACGCTGTAGACTGGAGCGCGAGACGTTTGTCAAAGTTGGTCAAGCGGCGCTGGAGGAATGCTTATAGTGTGATGGGTAAATAAAATTCATTGCCGGCGCGAATGGCCGGCGTGCTCAAACACCGCGAAGAACCCACGAGCTGCATCCCGTCTCCCCTTCGTTGCACACGTATGGATTCGTCCACGTCTGTCATCAGAGCCGTTGGCCGCCGCTGGCCTGCTAGCACTTCATTTTGAAAGCTGGGTAAAGGTCGACTCGACAAGAGGTGGCTTACATTTCGTTCCGAGTGGTTCGTTCATGAATCCCGCTCACTCGTGCACAGATTTATTGAATACCATTTGCGCGAGAGGCAAAGTATGTGTTTCTGATTTCAGACTGCTACGTTACGAAAGCGCCGATGTAACTCGCCGCTTATTTGCGCGTAAAATTAAATTAAGCTCTCGTGTTATTATAGCTGCGCCTGTTGAAGCCGTTAATTTTTTTCATTGAAATACTTCCTACTTTGAGCGCGTTGAATGCTTTCGCTGATTTTTCTAGCAGCGTTGGGTTAGGCTACCTCCATGCAAGAAACACACCTCTCTACTGCGCTGTTGGGGCTGCACTTGAAGAAAAAACTAAGTGAATTTCAGACAATATTTTATCATGACTGTAATTTGTTGTCTCAACTTCGCGACTGCTTTTGAAACGGCACAGCCGCAGCCTCTGTGTGCTGTATGAGTTTTCTGAATAATGAGCGTGGAATGGAAGCGCTGCAACCTGCTTGTTTCTAAGAACGCGCGCAGATGTATGAGTATGCTGTTCCGTCTTTGTGCTACAAGTTATAGGCGCAAATCTGCGGTGAACTGGTTGCTTTTGCCTGCTGGTTTTGTATAGCTTGTGCCCCTTTCAGTATCGGCTTACGTACACCCGGCCAAATATTTAACTGGCTCTGGTGTTGCATCGCTAAATGCACCTTGTAAAAAGGTGCCTTTTGGCTACACTGCTGGTATATTCATGTTGTAATTTGATGCGTGAGATGGCATTTCATAGTTTCTTTTTGTTAATATAATGTTTGAGTGGAGTACTTGCGTGTTTAGATCAAAGTTGTCAGAAATATGCATCGTCTGCCACTACGAAGAGCCGAAACAAGCGGAATATGCAGCAATGGTTCTCGTGGCGCATTTGCACTTACTCTGGGTAAACGACTTGTCCGCCATGAAAGGAGTGGTAGTTTACCCAGAGGATGAGGTCATATGGACCAGCTCCATTGCTGCGTATGCCGCTTGTTTCAGCGGTTCGTAGTGGCAGACGAATATTTCTGATAATGTTGATCTAAACACGCAAGTACTGCACTCGAACATTATATGAACAAAAAGAAACCACGAAATGACATTTCACTCGTCAAATTACAGCATCAATATGCCAGCAGTGTAGCCGAAAGGCACCTTTTTTACAAGGTGCATTTAGCGATGCAACACCCGAGCCAGTTAAAAATTTAGCCGGGTGTAAAAGGCTTCACGCAGGGTGTTTTGAAGCGCTTCTTCTATAGGGGTTATAAGAATAAATGCTGCAATATTCTCCTTTTTGGATCCCTGTGTAAGGTGCACTGAATTTTTATTTTATGGAGGTAGCATTCTTAACAGCTCCTTGCGAGTCAATGCAGATATGTGGCACAATTGTTCGAAGTCTTCTGTTACAAATAATGTAAAAGGATTGTCATACAGAGATCAGTATTGGCTATAACAGTAATGCCATACAGAAATCAGTGTCAGTGCTTGATTCAGATTAGAGTGCTCCAGGGATTAGGGGTCTTTGTTACAATGTTTTATGACGACACTTAAAATCTGTCGTGTATTTACTGAAATGATTCCGCCGACGTGATAGCTCATTGGCTATCATGTTCGTCTGGCGACCTGAAAGATGCAAGTTCGATTCCGGCCTAGGCGGTCGTATTTTAATAGAGGCAAAATGCTAAAGGCCTGTGTGCTCTACACAGGTGGCCGAAATTATTCCGCACCCTTTCACTTCAGCGTCTCGTAGCCTGTGTCGCCTTGGGTCTTTGAACCCCATAAAACCAAACCAAAAGATCAAGATTGCCTTTTTAGGATGGCATAGCCAGGATATGCCTTGCATTATAAAGCACATGTGTAGAGATGGAATCGGAAATTTTTTTCAGTTCCTCTTATATTATTTTTTTCCTTTGTGCTGTACAGGTGAACATGCCCGGATGATTGACTGCAGACAACAGGCCGCAAGAATGCTTCTGAGGAAACTAGCCGGACTGTTACTTTCAACATTTATGTTACTGTGGTGCATTCTTATGGTCATGTATTGAATATGCCCAGCCTGGATAGCTTGGAAATAAACTAAATTTGTAAGTATATTGATTGTGTCATTTGTGAACTCTGTCTGGTGACCTTTTTCAACGGTTGTAGACTGTCTATAGGTAGTTTATAGATAATGGTCTACTAATAGTTTAGCAGACTAAGGTATATAGACAGTCTATGAACAAAGGTCTATAGTAGGGGTTCTCAAACTGGGTTCCGCAGAACACAGGGGTTCCGCGGGCTGTCTTCTTGTGTTCCGCGAGAACCCTCACCGGCCCTGACCCGGCAGCTGATATGAGACTGGCTGTGAGTGCTACTGAGCCACGCTTTGACTTGCTCTTAAAAGGGAAGCAGTGCACCCATCACACACCACATTAGTATTTGTATTAATCTGTGCAACAAACATTTAACCTCTGCAACTTTCCCTTTGCAAAAATGCACTCGAGAACATTGCTGGTAAGTGAAAGCGGGGGGGGGGGGGGGGGGGGGGGGGTCCCTGGAACTTATTGAAGGCTTTTGGGGTTCCTCCAAGCAAAAAAGTTTGAGAACCCCTGGTCTATAGCACTGCGAGACCACACACCTCTGGAATGTCTATAGACAGTCTATAGACATATTTCTACTGGACCAGTAGACTTTTGTCGGTAGACTGTCTATAGACAGTAATCTACAGGAAGTTTATGGCCATAAGTCTATCGGTCGTCTATAGTCCATCTATAGACAAGTGTCTATAGTAGACAAGGGTCTATAGTCCGTCTATAGTAAGTCTATACATCGTCTATAGACTGTCTTTATACTTGTGTCTATAGAATTACTATAGACCTATAGACTTTGTTTGTCAAATGTTTTAGGGTCAAATGTTTTGTCAAATGTTTGTCAAATATTTGTCAAATGTTTTGTTTGTCAAATTTGTCTATAGACAGTCTATAGACAAAAGTCTACTGAAAGTGTTTGGCCATAAATCTATAGACTGCTTATAGACCAGTCTAAAGTATTTGTCTATCGACAGTCTATAGACTTCATAGACTAAAGTCTCTAGACAGCCTATGGACTGTCTATAGAAATTTTTATAAGGGAGGCGGCGTTTCCTTTCCTTAAAAGCAATTTTCTTTTCATTTTCCTTCCCTTACGGCGCGGTTCGGGTGTCCACCGAGATATGAGAGTTTCTTGGCGCGCTGTTTGTTTTTTATTTATTATTTTCTTTAATTTCTGATATTATAATTCATTTATTTTTTTATTCTCGTTTCTGTGCTTATTTTTATTCTTTTTTTATTACGGAGTCGGCGGCCACCTGCGCTGCGCGTGACGTTGCTTGGTTTCGCGCATGCGCAGAAGTGGCAAATCTGGCCTCCGGCTCACGCGAAGCGCTGTGTTGACGAGCGTAGTGAAGGTTTTCGCTTCAAAATATCTGAGACTGCTTAACTACATGTCCCATTCAAGAATTGTACTTTTGAGTGAAATATCCGAACGTATGATTTTTTTTTTCAGGAAAGCACGGTACAGTTCGAAATTCTTTTTTCAGACCTCTAAAATGCACGCGTGAATTTAAATATCCGATGTAAATGTGCGTTTCTGAGCACTTCTGAAAATTAGAGCTATTTCCGCTCGGCATGACGCCTTGAGCGTTGGACAGATCAAAAATTGGTTTTTGGAGGAAAGGAAATGACACGGTAACAGTCACTTATATTGGTGGACACCCGAACCGCGCATGACAGGATTTTTTTACGAAGGTCCCGATTATAGGTCGCCGGTTCGAATCTCTGCCGTGTTCTAGGCTCTAGCTAAACTAGAAAGTTTATGCTGCACGAAACGCTGAATCCTATGACACTCTCCGGAGCGTTCTGTGGCAAACAATTTTCATCCTGCGATTATTTCAGACACGCGGTGCCGACTACTTCTGCCGCGCCGACGGCTTTTCAACCGAACGAGCTGTATACGCTGCCGCCGGCTTCATTTCTTCCGTTATTTCATCATTGCTGCAAATCGATGCGTGTTCTTGTTTCATAGCTTTTTTGTACCGAGCGACACTAGTCGCTGCCTTGGTGTTTTTGTCTTTGTGAGGGACTATGGTCCCTTTGTATGAATAATCAGTCCAATAAACTTCTCTGCAAGGCAGGACAGCTTTATTCGACAGTGCACCATAATACAAAGAAACGGAACAAGTTAGTGTAATATTTTTATTTGATTGCAGTCCGTGGACGCAGCCTACGACACACACACGCATATATATATATATATATATATATATATATATATATATATATATATATATATGAGCAACATGAATCGCAGCGCACAAATTAGTCAGGCCCCCGTGCATAAAAAATTCTTTTTTGCACACGCAGATTCTCATAAACTTTCGTCAAATGTTTAGAGGAAGTCCGCAAGGTACAGTAGGTTTATAGTTTATGTTGCTTAACGCCCCAAAGCTGCTCACGCTATGAGGCAGAGCGTAGTGAAAGGCTCCGGATAATTTCGATCACCTGGGATTCTCTAACGTACGCTGACATCGAATAGCAAACAGGTCTCTAGCATATCATCTCCATGATAATGCAACCGCCATGGCCGGAAGCGAACCCGTGTCTGTTCTGTCAGCAGCCGGGAGCCAACACGGCGGGGCCAAAGTGAAGTACAGGGTCAGTCAAAAGTTCCAAGGCCACAGGGTTGTTTGCTTTTGACCAGCATAGTCGGGCAGTTGAGACACCCTCGAAGCTCAAAATATCTGTATAGAATGGAAGAAGGATCGTTCTACCATCTGAGAACCTTGATAGCTTTATCGAAATCTCAAGTGGCAGGATATACCGATGGAAAGCGGACCATGTGGCCTGGAAACTTTTGACCAACCCTGTACATTTGTAATAACGTAGTAATTGCTGACTGGCATCCTCCCAAAGGCAGCCATATGGCTTCAAAGGAAACCAATACAGCGTCCACAGTGGATTCCAATGAGTAATTACTTTCTTATTTCATAAACTGTCGGTGGCTGTACGTATCGACTTCGTCAAGAGTTACTATAGGCAATGAGCTTTGCATCACAGCCATATAGTGGAGCTTTTGCTGCACCGGTAATGACAAAAAGTTCCTGGAAGGGGAGTACAACGGTTTGTCTTGCCTTAAAGGCATTCAGAGCTCAAGCGATGCAATAAGTGGTCCACTACTACCCAGATAAGTGTACATTTTTCCGTGTAAGCGTGTCAACCTGCATTTAACATTAGTAAGCGTCCACTCACTTTCAATATTTTCTTCCTCAACTGGCTCAGCACCCAGTCCAGGTCATCGATGTGGATGCCGTTTGCAGAAGCCGCTCGACGGATGGCGTTTGCGGCCTCCTTCATCCTTTCTGTAGCCACAAGCCACCGAGGAGACTCAGGCAGGAACCTGGAAGGTGTTCATAAATGAATGTATGCTGTCAGTGAGTCATTTTTGGCGGCAATGAGAATGCCGAATGACGGCGACGCGGTCAAAAAGTGTGCTTCATTACGCGAAAAGAAATTTCTATAACCTCAATGGGTAGCGTGCAATATATCTTTCTCAAGGTTATACAGTTGTTAATAGGTCATCACTGTTATATTATCAGCATAGAATTATACGCATTAAATTACATGCTTGTATAATCATCGTCCTTAACTCTTGCAAGTGCGAAAATGCTCTCGCGCACCTTTTGAGTTGTCCGCCCGGTGGCACGTCTCGCACTCAGCCCTGTGTGTCTATGCAGCTGAAGCGGCTAGCACAAGGCGTGGACATTCAGAACTAAGTTGTTGGATTTAACCGTTCGATAACTAAACACTTACGAAAACCATAGCCTCGAGCTCGGATTGTTTTACTGCTTCGCCGCATGAATTGAGGGGTGAAATTTTTTCAATAACTATCATCATCATCATCATTCGTTTATTCCAACATCAACATTACAGATGCTGGGGACTGTGAACAAAAAGCCTCTAGCTGGGCTTGACGGGGTTCACGGCCCCTAAAACTGGCATTGGCAACAAAACTATAGGATACAAACACAACTCATCAGACATGGGAGGATCTGGTACAAAATCAAGATATAAGCAAAGACAATTGCAAGATGAGGAGAGTGTTTAATAAAGTATACAATGTACGGTGCAAGGTAGAAAGTGCAAGTATTGTGGCTATAATATATTTACAAAAAAATATTATTGTGGCTATGAAACAACTCGTTTGTTCAGAAGCAACGGGAGCATATTACATAGCATCTGGTAACCATAGTGCGTGCTCAAGGTATTTCCCACAGTTCAGTACTGCGGGTATTCCATGTTTTTCGCTTAGGATAAGAACTAGCTGTTCATATCTGTTTCGTTTAATGCCCGCGTGATTCGGCACGCTTCGGCTACACTCCGCAATCTTTTTGCGTTATCTGATAGTACATGCTTTGGGTACACTGCATCCTTCTCTTGCTTTACTTGCGTTATCTGATGGGTACACATTTGGACTGCACTTCATCATTCTTTTCCGTTCTCTGATCGCTAATGTTTTGTCTATCTGCAACGTTCCCTGCCATTGCCTGCGCTATCTTAGAGGCATGCGTTTTGGGTATATGTAATCATCTCTCATCTCGAACATTATCGTCTCGGTGCTATGCTTGCCCCGTTCTTCGAAAAGGCGATGCGAGACAGGCAGCAGCTCACCAGGACCAGATGAGTATGGCAATGAAGGGAAGCGTGATGGCGACCTGGACGTGTCGCCAGTTCTGGAGGACCCACACGATTCCCGGCAAGATGAGGAGGCTGAGGGTGAAGCCCAGGGTGAAGGCCACTGCAGCGCTGGTGCGGTGTTTCGGGCCCGCGACCTCCACCACTGCACACACAGGGATTATACTGCACTATCGGGGATAAAAGAGCTCAGGACATGCGATCGGCATCAAAAGCATATAGCTTTGTTCTCAGCCGGTGGTTGCAGGTCACACTTGTGGAGATGAAACTAGCTACGCCTTGGACTCTATAATGCGTGAGCCGAACAATAGCACATTTCGCACATATAAGCCAGTATCATCAGTCGCACGTCCGGGAGAATTTTGTCCTCAGTAGTTCAAGCTCACGCTTGAAGGGGTGTTCTGTTTGTGCCATCGAGAAAACCCTTGCCTCCTGAATAGAGCGAAGAATACAAAGAGCAAAGAAACGCGACACACATCCCGACTTGTTTCCGGAGTTAAATCGAAGGCGTTGAATACGGTATAAGATTCTCAGCTTCAAGCGAACTAGTTTGAAGTCAACCCCACATTCACGCTTTTTTTATCTACAAGCAAAGTGGGCTGCTGAATGAGTTGCTTTTCGTGTTCTTGTCTTCCTTTCTTCCAAGACAAAGTATGTTGTTTTCGAGAGAGATCGTTTCACCTATCTACCCTTCTCATAATCTAGCAGCCACAAACCGCAGTGGCTCGGAGGCTATGGAGCTTGCTTGATGAGATCAACACCATGGGACCTAAACCCTGTCGTGGTCGCATTTTTGTTGGGGCGAAATGAGAAACAGCCAATTAGCTGTTTGATGTGAGTTCACGGTGAAGAGCACTAAGTAGTCGAAATTAATCCCGAGACCCCCCCTGCAGCGTTCCTTATAGTCCACGTATAGCTTATATATTTTGATTCACACATATAATCAACAATGCGGCGCAAATGCCCTTTTATATTATATTTCGCGATCTTTGTCGTTTCTACACATAATGCAGCGGATCATAAATTATGATTTTCATGACTAGTTCATAATATGTTTTCAAAATGCGGTCATTGAACAGAAGCATCGTAAGTATATGCATGTATTAAGAATAGGTGATATGGCGACGAACCTCATGGAGATATTACATTCACCATGAAGATATCGCTCCTCAAAATATTACATTCAAGCAGGAGCATCTTTAACCACCCACCCTTCTTTCACTACTTGAGAAGGACCTCTCACAATTTCGACACATACGTCTGATCCGTGACAGCCGCGGACACGCTAGACAGGAAGCTTGTTGTCGTTGTTGTTTTTGCTGTTGTTGTTTTTGTTGTTGTTATCTACCTCAGTAAACAACTGTTCTTCTTTTTCCTCACTTCTCGACTCTGTCACTTTGAGAGACCAGCGGTTATCTGCTATGCGAAATACGTCCCATGCACAAACCCATTTGAGCGTATCCGTTTGAACCATTTATAATAGCTGCTCAGGTTTTGAGACGCCGTTCTGTTTCTCGCTGATTCTGCTGACCTCTGCTCGGTAATGAATATGAACTTCGTAAATTTCTCTCTTAGACAAGACTCTTTTGTCTGTAAGCTGTACTGGACATTCTCGGGGCTCAGCCATTCGAAAATTCGGCCTATCGAAGTAGTATTTCTGCATTAGAAAATTAAGCTAGGGAAACAAACTGGTGTGATCACGCTAAACGATGAAACTAGACATCTGCTCCACTTATACTAACTGACTCGGACTTTATGTTCCTGAGACTAGGCAACGGAAAATTTGTTCAATACATCGGAGAACGGAATCACAGTTGCGGCAGCCTTGGCTGGAGGTTTTGTTTTCCAGAAAGCTGTTTATGAGCAAGTTTTAGAATTTGTACTGTTATCAATTGATTATTGCCGCAGTCGCATCGTGTCCTTCCTCGAGACGGCCACCCAGAAAAGCTGAATCACCGTGAGCCCATTTTACAGTGCAATAAAAAAGCGGATAGCTGATTCAGGTGCCTTTCAAAGAGTAGTCAAAAACTTTTAAAACCCTTTTAGCACTCGTAAAGGTTCAGTAAAGACACAAAAACGCCCATTTGAGCAATGAATTCTATCGTGTGTGCTTCAAACATATCACAGCTTCGCATTGTTCTGACATTACCCAGCAAACAGACAAAACACTGAAATGCAGCAAGCGATACTTGAACTAAGTTTTTGCCTCAGATGAAAACAAACTGAATGTTTGCACAAACATAGACGAGAAAATGTAAACTCCGGGACTCGAAAAACTGTACCTGACATTAAGTTTGATGGTTTTATGCATACTAAGCGCACAATATGAAAAGGTTCACAGTTAGTCGTCCACGCCCCTCTTACGTAGGCAGAAGGCGGCAGTCTGAGTTACGGCCAACGATATCCCCAGAATGAAGCGGGCTCCGAGGAAGAGCAGCCACCAAGCCGGCCACGGTGGTGACGGCGAAAGAACTGACCAACAGGGGACGGCGGCCCAGCCTGGAACGACAACAGCGTAGCTACGCCCTACACAGCCTAGAGGCACAATTCATGTTGCCTCCACGTGCATGGCGGCAGAAAAACTTTGGGAGGGCACCGTCCTACCCATTTTTTAAGGCGGAAGCCTTTAATGCCTCATCGTTGTAAGCAGGAGTATTCGACAGAAATGTCACGCTTTTCAATTGGTCGAAACGGTCGTGACGTCACAGTGCGCGAATTTCAGACGGGGCCAATTGTACTTTGGCTAGTAACCATGCAACCAATTAAAGGGATCGCATAGTGATGCTCCAAGTAAGTGGGACGGAGTTTAGTCAATTGCTTAATTACCCAATCAGCCTAATTAACCCTTCTAGTCAGGCGAGATAAATAAATAAAACCGAGTAGGAAATTGGTCGAGTTCGAGAATCGAACCCCGGTCTCCGGAGTGCGAGACGAGCATGCTAACCACTCCGCAATGCCAGCGCAATGATTTGGAATGAACAAAGGCGTGTGTAGTGAATACGGTGTCTTCGTTCACTCCCATCTTCCTCCCTTCCCTTACGGTGAGGTTTAGGTGTCCACCCAGATATGCAAGACAGATAATTTCCTTTCCTCAAAAACCAATTTACCACCGACTAGCAAGGCGTAAAGCCAAACGGGCGATGGCGTTCTGCGGACTCCCTGGCAGTGTTCCAAGACGCTGTCGCGTTTCACTCTTAGAGGCGAAGCTTAACATCTTAACGCTCCAGTGACACAAGCAGCAACACGGCGCTTAAGGCTTTCGCCTCACCGCACTTTAGGTCAACAAAGTGCCCCCCTGAATTTTATTGCTGCGCTTCAAACGAGTGATCATACAATGTGGTGCGACAAACCTGCATTACCAGTATTGGCTGTAGAAAGAAAACCTGCGCAAATGACGCAGACACAGAATAGGAACATAGGACAACACTGGACTATCGACTGCTTTTCTTTCCGCAGTCATGTACCGACTCGACCAGCTGCCGACTCAATTGATTACTGGTTGTATATTTCGCCCTTCGATTTTCCCTTTTGCAGTGATCGCCTCCAACTGCGTCTTCGAATTTCTTTCCGCTATCGCTTTTTTGCTTCAGTGCTACACGGCCTTCTAAAGCACGGTAGTTTGTGGAGGGTATCATTGGGGTGGAAGCCTTCTGGTTGATGAAGGTGGGTAGGGGGGGGGGAGTTTTCTGGGAGGCCTTCTGGATAATGTAGATGGGCGGGTGAATCGAAATGGGTTGCAGGATGGTGACTCAGGGCCCGAAGGTGGGAGGGCACTTTAGGAGGGTGGAAACGAACACACAAGCACGCACACGAACACATAGCTGCTCTGTAACCGAAAGGGGGCTTTACCGCTAACGCGGTGAAAAAGAGCCTTAAGAAGGTCGGCGTCTTGCGTCAGCTTTTGAACACTTTTCTGCCGAACGTTGAGTCTAAGCCCTACGAATTTTGTGTGAATTTTGTTTGTGTGACCAAGGTCAACTGGGGTCCCTCAAGGCCCACCGCTGGGAGCACCTGCCATCGCAGATCAGTGACGCATTCTCTTAACTGCTGCACCAATGCGCCAGGAGGGGTATGATGACATCCTGGGATCCATTAATGTAAAGTAGAGAATGACCAATTCTGCATATATGGGAACTAACCCATTATGATATTGCGTCATACCATTAAGGCAGAGCTTAAGTTTTCCCTCCAATTTTTTTTTTTCATTTCTTTTCGTAATCGTTTCTGTGCTGCATTTTTTCTGCGGCATTAATAGTCCGGCCTGTCCATTCGCTCCCATACAAGTGGAGAGGAGAATTTTTATTTCTGAACCGGCTATCTGCCAACCGTGGCAGGTGGAGAGATAGACACAACCATACACACAACCTGCCACCACACGCCACCTCCCGTGGTTGGCAGATGAAAGATGCAGACATGCCGACGTCGCTTCCGACGCCGACGCCAGAAAATTTTCGGCTGCAAGCCAACCACTTCTAATCCAATATCATTAAAACATTTTAGCCCTACGTAGTGGACTCTGAGTTGCAACTATGTATCGGATAATACTGTCATTGTACTCCGACTTTCTTTGTACAGTACGTAAAGTGTTCTGGAAGAGGAATGAGAGCATTATACGGGGGATTTAGAGCCACTTAAATACCTTTTACCGCCGCGAATCTGATTCAGGCACCCTGCTACCTAATTAAAAGTTGCTCTTGTTGGAGTGAGTGTGGCTGCAGTGAGCGGAATAGGCTGCGAAAGTTGTAATATGCAGCACATGTTTGTCGACATCTCAATGCGAACACGACACTTAAAGCGAGAGATGTGCGACCTACTACCGTTTGTTCACATAGTTTCGACTCTACAGCAGTGAGCCGTCGACTGCATTTTTTCTCCCTTCCTTGGCAAGACCCTTCACAGATGGCCCTCTCATTGCGCTTAAAGCGCTGTTGTAATTACAGTAATGTGTCAGACTTTAGTAGGTTTCAAATAAGGGAGTGAGAAGCCATTGTGATCACCCTTAACGGAGCCAAACGGTTGTCATCCGAGACCCTGCTTCGCTGCTGGCGATTCGACTAACATTGTTCTTTCTTGGAGTTTTTCAATTCGTGAATAAATCTTTGAAATTAAAAAGAAACGACTACAGGGGCAACCGATAATTGTACTCTTCTACCCAAATCGAACCGGAATGTTTGCTCTACGTCCTGTATGTGCCAAAGGCCATGTATGTGTCACCAACAGCGGACTTCCCACTGTTCTGTCGTTTTGGAAGCAGCATCTATATGGGATGACAATTCTGAAAAATGGTTGTTTAATTGTCAACTCCTTCATAGTGACTGCTGTTGTTCACCTGTGTCAACTATCCTCCGATATTACAGCGGCCGTGATTTCCTGTGTAAATTATTCCTATTTTGGCACCAACAAATTGAGGTCACTTGCTTCCGTTAGCCACTTATACAGGGTGTTCTACCTAAAACTGTACACAATTTTCAAGAATAGGATTTTTGAGTTAAAATAGCGCTTTTTTCGGCATAGCATTGGCAGCGGTGTAGTAAATCAGAATACGGCTAAGGCGAGCTAACTAGCAGGTTGGTTAATTAGTATTGAATCGTTAACCTTTTAACTATTACAACTTGGTTCCATAATTATTGACAGGCATGTAGCCCATGGTAAGTAATATCCATGTAACTTGATATATTTTCGAAAACACGGTAACCCTCGGGGCTTTGGCTGAACAAATTTTGGCTGCATCGCGCCTAAATACTGGCATTTTCGAGAAGTTTCCAGGCATAGTAACCCCTTCTGTGCGCGCAACTCGTCGGAATAGCCAACATTTGTTAGGCCACAGCGCCGAGGGTAAGCGTGCATTCAAAATTCTAAGATTGGTATAGGTATTACTTACAGAGGGCTACAGCTTCTCAATAGTTAAGGATCGTACAGTAATAGTCAAAAGGTTAACTATTCAATATAGGTAACCAGCCTGCTAGTAACACGTCTTAAACGTATTCTGATGTAATAAACAGCTGACAATGTTGTGTTGAAAATACACTATTCTAACTGAAAAAGCCTACTTCTAAAGATTGGTAAAGTCTAAGGTGAAACAATGTGCCGCCGCGGTGGCTCAGTGTTTACGGCGCTCGGCTGCTGACCCGAAAGACGCGGGTTCGATCCCGGCCGCGGCGATCGATGGAGGCGATATTCTAGAGGCCCGTGTACTGTGCGATGCAGGTGTACGGTAAAGAACCTCAGGTGGTCGAAATTATCCCGAGCCCGTCACTACGGCGTCCCTTATAGCCTGAGTCGCTTTGGGACGTTAAACTCCCAGGAACCAACATCTTAGGTGAAACGCCCTGTATACCAGCCATAGCATTTATTTACCGCCCAATATTTTAATCCACTCTTAATTTCGAACGTTATGAACATACCACTCAATTAAAATGCAGCTTCTTAAGGCAAGATCCGAGTTATTGGCTCATTATAAAACCATATCACTCATATTTTTAGCTGAATCATCAGAACTCACGCTCTACATAGATCTGTTTCCTGTTGTCCTCACTTGACAGTCGCTAATTTTAACGTATAATATGAACTTTAGTCCTAGCAGTGCTAAGTAAATCAGTTACTGAGGCATTACTCAATTTTCCGGACCGCCATACGAAAACTCAGCTGGTGACTTCACACTAAGAAGCATTATCACTTGTAAAAGCTTATTGATTCGCGTGAACTCACCTGTCTCCCAGGGCAGAACAGACCAGGCAGCCCAACAACATCCCTGCCATGACGCTGCTCTGAACCAGGGACCGCATCCATGCACGCCCGCACACCAGATCCCACTGCGGTTGTTCACACGAAAAAAATACATTGAAAGACCGCACCAGCGTACGTTATTCGATCGCCTGCGTCAAATTTAATTCAAGATGGCTGTGAGCTAACGACGACATTGTGCTGAACAGCTGAAAGCGATAGACGCTGAACCCTCGCAGTGGTCTTCTCTGTAGCACCGAACATTACAATAACGCTACTAAACAAGCTGCAGAGACGTTGCATGTTACATCGGAACGTCGAGGTAAAGACAACCAGTGTTACATGTTGTGTGCCGAACATTCAACAGAAGTTGAAACTAAACACAAAGCTAATGCTTTGCTCTAAGTTTTATTTTAATGTACAAATTATAACAATCAGAAAGCGTTACAAATATCCTACTAAATATATTTTAAACATTTTGTCCTGACACTTTTTCTTCTGTTGGTGCTGTAATATGTCCTTCAAGTAGCCAATTTTGACATAAATATCTCAGATGGTGCCAGACATAAATTGCATGCCGACCTAGAACATCGTAAAACAAATTGCTTGTTGCCCATTCACCAGAATCACTCACTTCACTAGACACTCTTCCTGGCTGGCTCTGGCTGGTTTGAGTGAGTGTGTGAGTGACATGTGTTAGCAGCCCTGTTTTACTCAACTGTCCCCTTCATTTCCCCTTCCTCTTGTAGGGTTAATTATAGCTGCATGCTCGCACAATTAGCGTGTCTGACGTTGGAGGCTTGCATTAACATTTTTTCGAAAGTTGCTTAATATTGTGTAAATTGTTAACTGCGGTAAATAAAATGTTATTCCAACGTTTTTGTACTCTTTTTAGGATTTCACGAACTCTATCGAAAGAAGACATTCGCAGTCTTGTTTTCCTATTTCACAAACGCAAAAAAAAAAATATATTACTCTAACGTTTCGGGGCTACACGGTCTGTTGCACACATTTATGTAGAAGCGCCTTGCTTAAGAGCTTGTAATGACTTTCTTTTTCTAAGTTCGGTATTATGAGTCGGTTTTCGCTCGTTGGTATAGTGTGCGCGAAGGTGAACGTATTCGTTGTTCCTTTCTAAGTTTCTAACTGCCCTGAAATAAAGCGCTCTCCTAGCCTCAGTCAACGCTTGAAGCATGTCTTCTAAACCGGTAAGCTCACGTCCAAAAAAAAAAAAGAAATAAGCTCGTTGACATCTACCCCACATGCCGCCAATCTTAGCAACTTCAAACTCTGGAACCAAGAACTGCAAATTTGCTTGAGCAGGCTCCTGTCCGTTATCGTTGGTATTAAAACGTGTCTTCCTCGGCAGGAGTACGCGCCTAAAGGCAAGTGCTCTAATCTCCAGGTCGAGCTAGCGCACTGAAAGGTTTCTCTAGTTTGGTTTGGTTTATGAAGTTTAACGTCCAAAAGCGACTCAGGGTATGAGAGACGCCGTAGTGAAGGGCTCCGGAAATTTCGACCACCTGGGGTTCTTCAACGTTCGCTGACATCGCACAGCACACGGGCCTCTAGAATTTCGCCTCCATCAAAATTCGGCCACCGTGGCCGGGATCGAACCAGCGTCATTCGAGTCAGCAGCCGAGCACCATAACCACTGTAAACTTATTCTTTGCGCTATGTGTTTTGTTCAGAATAACCACGCCATGTCCTACGCACAAACTAAGTTCACGCTCTCTCCAGAACTAGTTGGTTAGCTGAACAGCTACGCAAAGACTTCACCAAACAATCCTAAATTCTCTCTCTGCATTGCTCAACAGGTGGAACTATTCCGTCTGAAATGGAACATAACAGGAGCATCATTCCCTCGACTAGGCCTCACCTTAGCTGTCCGCAAACCTAGGGCAAGATTGAAAGCGAGCGTACTCGCCTCCTGGACGAGAGAGTGTCCAGAGAAACTGCTCCCATAGTCCCAATCGGCGCACGACACAGGATCGCCTTCGGTTAGCACCCCATCCTCGCCAATGACCTTCTTCCGGTGTACGACGCAGCCACTGCGTCCGATAACATCACTCTCCAAGAGCGAATTCAAATCAAATCAAATCGTCTTTATTTCTTTCTCAAGGAGAAAAGGGGGTGACGGGTAAAAGCCGCATGACTGCGGCTTGACAAAGCCCGGCCCCCTCTATGTACAGTTCGGCAGTATTGCTCGTGCACATACAGAATTAAATTTCACACTTCCTCTCAGACCTAAATTTTTTTTTTGCACCCTACAGAACAAAATCACTCCAAATGAAAGCACATGCAGTTTTAAATACATTCGAAACACACATTCTAGAACACATCAGGTTTTAAACATAAAAATTTCAAGCACACTCTGATTAAAAACACGTTCAGTTCAATAATTTTCAATTTTTTTAAATTCTGGAAAAGACGTTACCTTTAGTGGTAGCAGAAAATTAAGACATTTTACAGCAAAAAAGCACCAATAAAAAATAAAAGGCACCAAGGAAAACACAAAACGCAATCATACAAGAGAATCATGGGATGTTGGCTGCAAGGAAATGTGCATGTAGCGCTCGTAATGACAATTTTTCCGGGAAGGTATCGATGAGCGCAAGGCTATTTAGAAGAATAGCAGCATGATACGAAATGGACTGGCGACCGTACTCTGTACGACAGTGAGGCACCACCCATGCGTCACTATGGCGTGTATTGTAAATGTAAGTGCGGGGGCGAAGGTTTAACAAATTCAGGATGCTGTGATTGCACGCCGATACGGATGAGCGATATGTACAAGATAGACGGTAAGGATAAATGCATTCCGTGGGAAGAAGCTTATAGCGCAAGAAGTAATCGGAAGTGTGTGCATGACAAGGGACATTAGCAATAGCACGCAAGGCACGTTTCTGGCAGATTTTAAGTTTCTGTATGTTTTCTTCTTTCGTTGTAGTTGACCAGACTAAATGGCAGTAGTTAAGTGTCGACAAAAATAGTGCGTTATAAATTAAGCGTTTAACTGTTGTTGGCAAGAAGTTGCGGTGTCTGTTTAGTATCCCGCAAACCTTATTAAGTTTGTTGCAAAGCCCATCAACATGCTTGTTCCAAGTTAGAGTTTCCGATAATGTTACGCCAAGAGTCTTAATTTCATTAATAATGCTTACCTCTTCGCAGTCTAAAAGAATTTTGCCCTTGATGTTTACCTTTGTGTTCTTAGTACGGAAAAGAATAGCTTGAGTTTTTTTGGTATTCAACCGCAGGTAATTTGTTTGCGACCAGTTTCTAACTAATGATAAAGCGTGATTTGCCGAGCAGACTAGATCATCAGTATTTGCCCCTCTGAAAAACATAGCAGTATCATCCGCGTACCCAACCCATGTAGCTGTGTTTAGAAGAGAAAAAATGTCGTTAATATAAACAACAAATAGCAGAGGTCCTAGAATACTCCCTTGCGGTACGCCGGAAGTGATGGTTCTTATGTCGGAATTATGATTGTTATTGCTGACATACTGGCACCTGTTTTGAAGGTATGAGGAAAGGAGACGATTTGCACTACCGCGTATTCCGTAATGCTGCAGCTTAGATAATAAGGTTACATGATGTACGCAGTCAAATGCTTTCGTGAAATCAATATACAGTCCTAGTACAAGTTCTTTGTGTTCAAAAGCGTCAATAATGAATTCTTTTTCTGTTAATAGTGCCAATTCTGTGGATTTGCCTTTCAGGAAGCCATACTGGTGCGGCGAGATAAGTGAGAATTTGTTTAAAAAGTTGTAAAGGCGTGTGTGCATTATTTTCTCCAAGCCTTTTGAAAATATGGGTAGTACGGAGATGGGACAATAGTTATTTATGGCATTTTTATCACCCCCTTTATGTAGAGCTACCACTTTTGCAATCTGCATGTTCTTGGGAAAACTGCTGTACTCCAGAGCTAAGTTGTATATCTTATTCAGGACAGGTGCGATCAGGTCTAGGATATATTTCACTGGGGCAATCTGCATGTCGTTCACATCATGTGATTTAGAATTTTTCATTGTCTGGAATGCAGCAATGATTTCAGTCTCAGTTGTGGGGAAAAACACCATACTGTTACTAACTGCACTTGGTCCAGGAAGTGGGACAGAGCTTATTGCTGGTTTACTGTTTGAGGTGCCAACACTAATAAAATGGTCATTAAGCATATCAGATAGCTGTTTGTCAGCCACAATGTTATTACCCACACTCAAACTGGTGAGTACAGCTGGGCTTTTACTTCGAAGAAGACTGTTTAACCGCTTCCATAATAAATCAGGGTTTTTAATTGCATCACTGAACTGCGCCATTAAGTACTGATCTTTAGCCTTCTTAAGCTTAGCATTTAGACGATTTCTGAACGACTTAAATGCTTTAAAATCTGACGCATCTTTTGATTTTATGAATTTCCAGTATAGTGCGTTTTTAAATTTAATTTGAGCTAGTAGGTAGCTTGTAATCCATGGCTTTCGAGAGTTTTTGGCACTCGAGCGTGTCGTGTAAGGAAAATGCTTTTTGTATGTGTCCGTAATGGTTGGTTTATTGGTTTATGGGGTTTAACGTCCCAAAGCGACTAAGGCTATGAGAGACGCCGTAGTGGAGGGCTCCGGAAATTTCGACCACCTGGGGTTCTTTAACGTGCACTGACATCGCACAGTACACGGGCGTCGAATTTCTCCTCCAAAGAAATTCAGCCGCCGCGGCCGGGATCGAACCCGCGTCTTTCGGGCCAGCAGCCGAGCACCATAGCCACTGAGCCACCGCGGCGGCCTATATGTCCGTAATATCTGACAGGAAAGCGTCATACATGGAATCAACATCAGTGTTTTTAAGAACAAGAGCCCAGTTGTGGGCTTGAATATCAGCACGAAAACTGTTTAAAGAAGCATTAGTGATCTTTTGAAAAAACCATGCAGATGAGTTTTCTATCTGTGGTGCTGTTCTATCTTGAACAAATGCGAAAATAGGCAAGTGATCACTAATGTCCCACACAAGGGTGCCAGAAGTTGAAGGCTTGTCGATATTGGTAACAAAGATATCAATTAGAGTTTGCGAAGATGATGTTATACGTGTAGGCTCATTGATGAGGTTGACGAAACCATATGCATCGAAAACTGATAACAGACCAGTTCGATAGCTGGAAGAGACAGTCAGGTCAATGTTAACGTCCCCACTAAGAAATAAGAAATACTTGTTTAAAGATATGAAGTCAAAAAGCTGCTCAAGAAATCGCAGAAAAACGGTGATGTTTGCATGCGGTGGGCGATAAATCACGGTGAAAAATCTACAGCCATCTCGAACAGTCAGTGCCTCATAGTTCTCATTTGACGCAGAAAATTCTTCAACAATATGCGCGTTAAAACAGTGTTTTAAAAGGAGCAGCAAACCACCACCCCTTTTCTGCGGACGACAAAGCGCAAAGCTTTTATAATCAGAATGATCAAAGGTACAGGAGGCTTCAGTGTACCAAGTTTCAGATACCATAACAGCATCAAACTTGATATCCATGGAATTGAGTAGCAGTTCAAAGTGATCTTGCTTATTTTCCAGCGAACGGGAATTTAGGTGAAGAAAAGACAATGTGCCTTCAGGTTTCAGGCTTTTGAGGCAGTCGGGCTTGACTGGCATGAAATTTCATGTTTCTGCGTACTTTGGCTCATTGGTTCAGATATGACTACGTGGTCCCATCATCGCTAGTCATGTTATCTAGGTCACTCATTGATGCGATATGGATCACAGACGAGCCATCTTCCTTGCGCGCAAAAATTTTTCCGTCTTTGCACCATGCGTACTTCCATCCAACTTGCTTTTTCTTTCTGATTGTAGCCCCGAGTAGCTGCTTGTTGCAACGGGTGAGGTGCTCATTTATGAATACTGCGTTGGGTGTTTCGCATCCGAACGTTGCAGTTGTGACCCGGTTTTTCTTTGCCTTTGCTAGTACACTGTTTCTTTTGCCGCGACGCATGAAACGCACAATAATGTTTGTTTCACTTGAGTTGTACCTGGGTACTCTGTGACACGTGTCAATGTCGTTTAACGAAATCGGTTCACCCACCGCCTCGGCTAGCTTAACGACAACATCGCTGGGTTCAAGATCAGATGGCGCACCCTTAATTTCCAGATTGTTCGAGCGGGAGTACTGCTCAAGCTGCTCTACACGCTCAACTAGCTTGCGGTTTTCATCTTTCAGTGCTTTGTTTGTTTCTTTCAATGTCTTGATTTCTTTGATTAGCACTTTCACTTCTTTGTTTCTTACATTCATATCGTCACAGGAGTCACTGCAAAATTTGATGCTTGATTGCAAGGATTGAAATTGAGCTAGAACTTCTTTTCGGAAGTCTTCTAGCTCAGATCTCAAGTCGCTATCCTCACAAATTTCTTTACCATCGTCTTCTTTAGCCTTAGTACCTCGTGTGTTGCGACCAGTCATTATTCCACACCACACGCACAAACCAGCATGCACACATACAAAAACTTCAGTAATAGACTATAAACCCTTCGGCAGCAGTGCAAAAATACAACAACGCGAGAACAGAGAGCGTACCAAATGTGTGTTGCTTACCTGCAAAGTGCAGGAAGATTAGTGAACGTGGCAAGACGCGCACTGCTGCCGAATGGAAACCCCGTCAGTTGTGCTCCAGCTATTTGTCGATGATCCCAGGTGGCGGGTCAACCGTCAGCGCAGGCGCAGAGCTCCGATAGGTCCGCAATCCCGTAAGGTGCTGAATCAGATGCGTGGCTTGGCTTCCGGCGACGAACAGCTGCTTTAGGGTACTTGCGTCGATGAAATGCCGGATACTTTGGCTGCAAAGTGCAGGAAGATTAGTGAACGTGGCAAGACGCGCACTGCTGCCGAATGGAAACCCCGTCAGTTGTGCTCCAGCTATTTGTCGATGATCCCAGGTGGCGGGTCAACCGTCAGCGCAGGCGCAGAGCTCCGATAGGTCCGCAATCCCGTAAGGTGCTGAATCAGATGCGTGGCTTGGCTTCCGGCGACGAACAGCTGCTTTAGGGTACTTGCGTCGATGAAATGCCGGATACTTTGGCTGCAAAGTGCAGGAAGATTAGTGAACGTGGCAAGACGCGCACTGCTGCCGAATGGAAATTGTGAGGATTATTGTGAGGAATCCAGGAATCCAGCGTCCCGTTGCTAGCCAAGACATCGGCCGGGGATGAACACCTGTAGCTGATCTCGGGAAGAAAGAAGCTGGCCACTATGAGGTGCAGGCCCATGGGCGTACCTCAAATCAGGTCGAACCAGAAGACGCCCCTCTGGAACTTGCCGTACTCTCCAATGACAGCGCACACATCCATGATGTGATCCTGTGAGGTGTCGCGGCGAAATTAACTCGAGGTGGGAGCTGCTGAGACTGGCACTAATTTGACTCTTGGATTCCTGTTCTCTGACTCGGCGTCTCAGTGGTCTCCCTTCGGTCACATTTCGCAGCAGCGGAGTATTCTTGGGCGGCTGACCACTTGGCACAGCTGTTTGCAGTTCGGCCTACCTTTTGTAATTGCAATGGCGCACAAATCTGTTCTTTAAAACTTCGTGCTGAGTCAAAAACTTCACTTTTTCAGTGTGCAGATTGCCAAACGCAGAGGCAGTCTTCTTGGGCAGACGATCGCCTGGCAAATCTTGTTCTGATGCGCTTATTAGTTCTTAGGACCCGTTTGTGCAAGCATAGAGGACTGAACTCCTGCGTTTGCAGCCTGTGAGGGGAGAGCGTCTCTGTTCTTTCCTGCGATATATCGGAACAAACAGCTGAGCCTTTGCCGGCTGCAGGTGTACCACTTACGAAACTTGTGACGAGCAACTCTTCGCACAGAGTCCCATCGTGCAAACGCTACACAGCTCACATCAGCCTTTAAGCACGCCGGTCGATGAGTCACTTCGCCTGTTCACAGAGTATGTATCATCAAAAATCGGTTTCTTGTACTGAAGGTACCCTCTCCTGTCCTGTTCCTAAAATACTCTATTGATAGGCCATGCCCATTCTGCAACTACTAACTCATTCGCAGGACTGCTTGATTACCTGCTGTCTTGGGTGACACGGACAATGTCATGAGCTGCGAGAGGGCCCAGGTGTTTTTTTGCAGTCGACCCGGTTGCTAGAACTCTGACACCGGTTTGAAAACATCCATACTTCGCGCTCGGCAAAGCTGACTTGCCTCTCCATAACGGTGTTCTGAAACCTCACACTGCAGTCTGAGACGCGGCGCGAAACACGAACTAGGTTGAACTGTCGAAACGCTCCTCAATGCTGTTTCTCACTCTGGCTTCAGCGCTTTTACCTACAGGCCTCAGTGCGACAAAAAATAAAGCCTTTTCTCCCTCTCCCTACCCCTTCTTTCTAAAAGTGAGCACTCCATTCGAAAAGCGACGAAAGCTTGCGAAGTAAACATGCCTCTAGAGTTGTGTTTTGTTAGCAATACCGGCGTGCGCTTGGCTGCAATCCACAAGCGCATCGTATGGCAACTCGCTGAGCCCTTTCATTGGATACCGTGAACCCTGCCGTCACCCATAAAAGGAAGAGAAGGCAGAGCTGTAAGTTAGGAATCCGCTGAAGGCCACCAACATTTCGCCACTCTCTCCCCTCAACAGCGCACTTCCCCGAAGTGCGGCTTTTCGGAGACTCCTTGGAATTGTATTCCTCAGTTCGGAAGATGAAGTAAAAATTCTTTGCAGCGTGTGTTGACCATAGAGATTTATATTAACTACTTTTTTTAGTTTTAAGAGACGACTCTAGCGAGACAATAGAATGAAGCCTAACGGTCAGCGGGCACGCTCCGTTTGCTCGAAACGCCGGTGACAGCGCTGCAATTTGCTAGCGTACGAGCGTAGTCACGTGGTATTTTTTTCATATTTCGCGGGCTTTCTTTAGATGCCGGAAAAAAAGGACCCCGTAGGAGATACGATGCTACAATAAACTGGATCGGTTGTTTATAAACCTGCTCTACAACCTAACGTAACGGTCTTGAGACTGAAATGAATATTTGAAATTTTGCATAATTCATCGTAGTTAATTAACTAATTAAGCCCAATAAAAAAATGGCTGAGGCTTAGCTTAGGTTAAGCCTAGTCAGATGCGAAGCATATTGTTGCATATCGAGCACGCCGCTTGGCTAGACGTTCTTCACGCTCTTCATCAGTCTCTGTAGCACGCCGCAACTTTTGCTTCTCATTCCAACGAGCAGCCCTGTCTCCAGGAGGCATCTCTATCCCGTGTACGCCTAGCAGAGGAAGGCGCACCCCCTTGTATACCGCCGCTCCAGCATCACGTGTTCACTGCAGCGCACCTAGCGGCAGAAGCAGGAAACACATTGGTCGCGACGCCTCGCGCGACGGTGCGAGCTGGGGCCCCGTTTTTCATCTGCTGTGACGTCACGCATCACGTGGTATGACATGGAGGTCACGAAAGGTCAATGGTAACGACACCGCCGCGCTCGAGGAGCTGGGTTGCGCTATTTTAGTATGCTTCGCATAAAAATATTCTGAGGAACGCCGCATAATGGCAAACAATGTATCGTTGGTTTCAGCGAGCTGCAGTTTACCGCTTTTTTTTTTAATCCTTCGTTCAAGTTACACGAAACACCCTGTATGCTTGCTGTGAAGTGTTCAATTATTCACTAATCGTTCGTCAACGACAAGCATGCTGTGCAAAAGCCTTATTCTTCGAGAGCTAAAAAATTCACGCATGCAGTCGCAGTTAAGGAATATTCCACAAGCACGAATTTCGCGAGGCAGGATTAGTAGGGCCTTAGGCTCCTCCTTTTTCAAAAGAGACAGATTCACAGTGGAGCGCTGTGCTTATACACCACACATTGCAGAAAGAGAAGCTTGCAGTAAACTTAAGGTTCGACGCAGCTTAAGCTTGCATCACGTTGCGTCACGTGAGTGCGTCACGTGAGTGCACCACGTGAGTGACGGTACTTAAGTTTCCGTCACTCCCGCGCACAGTGGATCTGAAGGGCGGAAAGA
The DNA here is from genome assembly GCF_055824585.1 of Amblyomma mixtum. NCBI lineage: Eukaryota > Metazoa > Arthropoda > Arachnida > Ixodida > Ixodidae > Amblyomma > Amblyomma mixtum. The sequence continues at coordinate 96,096,115 of NC_143015.1, forward strand.
GAGTGCAGAAAGGATACCTCATGCCAGTATTGTGAAATATATGTTTTTGAGTAAGTTTTCATACACCTCTAAGCCGCAGTTTGTACCAAAATGCAATGAAGATACTTTTTCAAATACTTTTTTTACAAGGGGGAGGCAGAGATGGCGGAATGTCTGTAAGCATTTTGCCCGATTATTCACGGTAAGAACTTGTTCCCAAGAAAACACGGATATTAACTAACTTTCAGTATTTCAGGCCTTTACTACACTAAACACGTCTTGAAGGTCGGCGCCGCTCTACCGTCCCGACCTCATCCCTTGAGCTCAAAGTTGATTTTATATCCCAAGACTTTATAGATAGCCAAATCAACCTCCTTTCTCTCTTGAATTCTTTTTTTCACTACAGGCACGGACGCAAAACGCTGCACAAAAAAACAACTACCGGTACATATCTCTGTACATACAGGACACGCCTGAACCGTCGAGTGTTTTCGTTTTGTGATGTCGCCACATTCCGCAGAACCCACAGCCCCGAGCTGCAGATGTGCTGCTTTCAGCTCCAGCGTCTATCTACAGCTGCGCTGAATTTTTTAATGACTGCTTACACATGACTCAGGTGCCTCCAGATTTTTTTCCCCCAAACATTGCTATATGAACGCCGATATATCTGCGTGTGAGGACGAGGCATTTAAGGGCTTGGTATTACAGATACCTTCCTACTCCGGCTTATGCGCACAGCTGGTTCGGATATTTTTAAGCGCTTTCGACGACGCGTTATCTATGTTTACAGACTGCAAATGGCCCCAGCGTTTTTCTGCATCTTTCTTCTTTCTCTACATAATTCTATATTTTACTCAAGCCCGGTTTCAGCTCTCTCTGCTAATATTTTATTTTTTTTTAGTTTTAAAGAAGATTTTGAAGCGAATTTCAGAACTAGGGATGAAACTGTAGAGGTCGCTCAGGAGGTCGCTCAGGAGGCGACCGCGGCCATGCTTATTTGAGAGCTGCCGGAGAGGAGACAGGGGCAGAGCACCGACGGCAGCGTCCGGTGATTCCAAGGTCCAAGCTGTTGTCGTTGTCCTCTAAATAATGGCGCGTACCCACTGCCGGGGATTGGCCAAGACACAGGCGGCGACTGACAGGTGCTCAGAATGATAAACAAGTAAATAAATGAGGGGGAAAAATAATGGTACTAATTATAATATTAATAACTAGGAAATAAATGAAAGAAATTCACATGTGTAATTGAAATAGGCTAAACAAATACTGTGAGAACGGTGACTGAAATAGAGAACGGGGCTAAACATTCAATGTTTCGGAAAGCTTTCGTTGCAGAGAAATATTGATCATGAGAAAGAGCAGAGCTTAAGACGGCAGCCGTTTAGTGTCTGTAAGGAAGTTTTGAATGGTGGAGAGCACATTCCAGTTACTGTGCCCAAGGGAGGAAGCCCCAAGAGACAGAGCAATCCCAGCTGACAGACTTAGACCTAGCTGTCGTAACGGATGCTCCAGCAGGTGGCTCCGTAAAGAGGAGAAACGGCGGCAGGTCAACAAGAAATGATCTATCGTTTCGGGTTCTCCGCAGAACGGGCACAATGGGGAGACCGTCAGACCAGATCTATAAAGGTAGAAGTTTAAGTGAGGCACGCGACAACGTAGACGCGTGAAGGAAACCTCAAGCTTGCGTGATCGCCAACCTTTACTGCACCACGGGTAAAGGAGATGCCGGAATTCGGGAGAGGAGGTCAGAGCTGATGCTGCGAATTCTTTCAAGAGCAGATACCTGCGAAACGTACTCTCTAGTGCGTGCCAGCCACTTCGTCCTCTTCGGCATGTTGTCACTGTCGGCCGCGCGTGTCGCTACAAAACTATACATTTCATATCTGGAAAAAGAAACTGCTGCAGTAGTCCAGCTTTGAAAAAGTGAGTTAAGAATTTACAAACAACTTTGCGTGGTTAGTCCAAATGCGAATTACAAGCGCTGGCATTTGGGTTTTCACTTCGGTTTCGGTTACGGTTGGAGACACGGTTTTCAAGGTCAAGCGGGCTTCAGAGAAAGATGGGCATAAATGGGGAGTTGGTGCTAGCACACTGAAAGTGGAGGGGGCACTTAAGGTCTGCCTTAAGGGTACGACGTGATAGGGTCAGTGCCCATATATGCGGAATTGATCATTCTCTAATCTACACTCATAGATAGCTGGGAGTCCTCATATCATAGCAGCGGTTAAGCGTGGCGCCGTTTCCCTGCTCTGACAGGTGCTGCCACCGGTGGGGCTTGTGAGACCAAGTTGCTCCTCCCGAGCAATCTCACGTCACCATTTATATTTTGAACTGCCACCTGAAGCTGAAAAATAAGAAAAGCGTAGTTTGCACATTACCAGTTTTTCTCAATTCACTTTTGAAGCGAAGAGCTTCACTAGGCTAGTCAACACCGCGCTTCGCGTGAGCCGGAGGCCAGATTTGCCACTTCTGCGCATGCGCGAAACCAAGCGACGTCACGCGCAGCGCAGGTGGCCGCCATCGCCTCCGTCGCCTGACCTTTCACAGCCGCCGCGCGCTACTGCGCATGTGCGCCGCCGCTTCTCCTGCTCGCCACCGTTTGACCATTCGCCGCAGCCGTGCGCATTGGAAAGTAGGGGTATATAAGGCGCGCTTGCCCATAGAGCAGGCGCAGACACTCGCCATGGAAGGAGAAGAAGCAACAGTCGGACGGCGCAGAAACACCGATCCAGAAGTGGCAGCTCGGGAGTTGGCTGAAAAGCAGCGAGAGCTTTTCGCTTCGAGATATCCAGGCTTAACCTTAGCCAAGCCGCAGCCAATTTTTTTCTGTTTCACTTACATGTGTGTTTGGGCTGTTTTGCATACAAATGTACGAAGTCGCATTTGCCAGTACATCCGATGTGGGTTCCTTTCAAGCGTTTGCACAACTCAGGCTTTTGACCTTCTTAGCGAAGTTAGTTTAAGGGAGAATGATGCCTCGTGATGCACCTGTTCACAGGAAGGAGTACCATTCTTCGTTTTTACAATTCATAATGTGATAGTTTTCCCAAAAGGTACTATAGATATAGTTCCATCACGGGTCGAACGATCAGTGCAAGAGAGGTATTTGCGCTTAAAGAAGAAAACGAATGTATCTCAGCTTTGAGTAGTTACCCTTGTTAATAAAATGGTGACAACTACATTTCAAGGATGGCCTCAGTCTGAGCCACTTATTGCAATCTGCGAAGCGGATTCGACAGACAGGCCCACTACGGTGTGTGGGGGTTAGAAAACCCATCGCTATACGTTTTTCCCGCGATAAACACTCTAAACACAGCTGTGGTGTGCGAGCGCTCTTTAGGTTTAAGTCCAGGAAAACAGGGTGTAGGAGATAGAAAACAACCTGCTTGTTTTCGCCGCTACTTCGCAGAGAAAAACATAGAGCGATGGCATCCTGCTGTACTCGTTTTTACTGCCACACATTCTGTGCAGCTGTGGTGGCAATAGTATATCTATAAATGCATTGTCGATTTCCCGCAGGCTGCCGTTTCAGCGCAGTGAATAGCACCTTTCTGGGCTATTGGGCAATGATAAAAGCGTAAAGCTTTTAGCACTGATGTGCGGTGATGCGCGGTTTATTCCCATCGCAAAAATTCCCTCGTTTGAATGATGCGTTACACCGGCATGACCAGAAAATCTGCCTATGCACCCTAGAATCCCGAGGTAATGTGCGCCCCTGGCAACTGCCGTTGGCGTCTAAAATGAACGGTTCACAACGCCTCCCACTCAAATTATGGCATGCAGGACTTGCCTACAAACTCTTCCGAAAGCTCAGCAAACACAGTACATTTGGTATAAGCCCATTGTTACGCAATGAGCTCAGATAGCAGACACATCATAAAGGGCCCAGTGCCTGCAAGCTGTTATTGCTGGAGTCACGCGTTTCATTTCGAGTGTTCGGGCAGCTTTACTTCCTGGGAAGCTGTTTCCGTTACGAAGTCGCACTGTATAGACAATCTTTCCTGCTTGAAAAAACAAGCGTGCACAAGAAGGCTTGGGCTCTGTAAACATCTGCATTACCTGCTCATTGCAGTTCATTCCAGAGATGCCTGAAATTTTCATGTGACTCCTCTTTTCTTCCAAACTTCCCCTCCTATCTTATCGCCACTAAGCCATCAGCGTAAAGTGGCTTCAACAACAGCCCTTGTCTGCTCCTCAGCCTCCACTTCCTGTCTCGCACTTGTGCTGCTATTCACACAAGTGCCCTCTAATCTACGCTCTCATGGGCTGCGACAAGAAGCGTGCTGAGGGCGCTCCACCGCCATTGATTGTATCGCAAGGCATTAGCTGCAGTACATTCTGCATTCGCACCGCGTACACATGTAGTTCGAAATTTTGCGTTTTCATTAGTACCTCTCTTTACAAACTTCGCTTCGTATGAAGGCTTCGCACGTCCTCTGGCTTTCTCTTAAGTAGAGAGATCTAATGGAAGCCTTCGATAACCCCTGATAAATGGTGGTTTAGTTTGGTTTGTTTGGTTTCACGTCCCAAAGTGACTCAGGCTATGAGGGTCGCCGTAGTGAAGAGCTCCGGAAATTTCGACCATCTGAGGTTATTTAACGTGCACTGACATCGCACAATAAACGGGCCTCTAGAATTTCGCCTCCATGGAAATGCGACCTCCGCGGCCGGGATCGAACTCGCGTCTTTCAGGTCACCAGCCGAGCGCCATAACCATTAAGCCGCCGCGGCAGCCCTGATGAATTCTGTCGTCTCCAAATCGCACATCTCTTTTCCGCTACAGATATACCGCTTCTCTGATATCCGGCAAATAGTTGTTTCGCCGGCTGTGCGGCGGCGCGAAAGATGGAAAAGGTAAAAATTCGGTATGTTACAACATAGATTCCACAATAAACAAAAATCCGTCCTCATCGGAAAGCGGATATTATAGTTCAACATTTCTCGGATTGATTTCTCGGATATTATGGCTTCAGTGCTGGTAACTGCTAAGTATCAACGAGGTTATCCTTGTGAAGATTTCGGTTCTGCTGATTTTGCAAGCGCCATTCACCGGAGCTATCTTATACGCACCATTAGGTTCGGCCCATTGCTGTTATTTTGATTGTGTCTATGTCTGGCTGCGCAATTTGTGCTAGTTGTACAGGACCCGGACTGCTCGTTTTGCTGGTTATCGATGTGCGCCGAACCTTCTAACCTGTTTACAATAACCGGCGCGAACGCCATAGCAGCCGCGCTGCCAAGCGCACCTCTTAACACGACAAAGGTGTCAGGTGCCTTCAGGCTCATGCAGATGATTTAGCAATCGTGCAACAAAGTGCGTGAGGGAGAGCGAAAAAACATATCATTACTCTTGACGAATTGAAAAGCTCAAAAGTGGTGTCAATGCGAAGTCAGGGGAAGTTACAGTTCAAGTACTTTTCGTTGATGTGGGGAGAGGGTGTTAAGGCCACAGTATTTAACTGATGTTACACCACTATTGAGGGGAACTCGTTCTGGTGCAAGGTGGGCTGACCCCATGCTCAAGTCGCCCCGGACATGCTCCCTGGGGAGGCCAGAGGCTTCGTGCATTGCAAGTTGGGGTTTAAATTTCATAAGCGTATCCTGTGCGTAACGCTATAGCCACTTGAGTCTCTTATAGCGAGCCTCCGCGAAGCCCGCAAGTCGAAAGAGAAGACGCGACGACGACGGCAAGAAAGCAGCAATCATTAATGACGAAAACTGCTGGGAGTGCTGCTTCTGACAGCGACCTCTACTCGTGGATTGATTGTTGCGTGTGGGAAATAAATCTTTCCAGGAAAAAGCTCCCCCAAGCCTTGCGAAATCCCAAACTCTCATGCTTTTCTCAAGAACGTTATCGATTGGCGCTAGTGCGGAATGTACTTGTGCAGTAGATGGCAACAACTGCTCGGTTGGCCCGGCATCTTCTAGCCGGTGATTTCCCGGGTGCGGTCGAATCCACCACGAACATGGTCGCTGGCCTTCTTTGTTTATTGAATAATTGAATATGCTGTGCAACCTTGGCGGTGAGCAAGTGCAGTGCGTAGTGGTGTCGCTGACCAAACCAGTGGCTGCAGATGTTTTGTGTTAGTGCTTGCACTTACATCGTGTACCTTTTTGTTAATGGCGCATGCACTTTTTCCTGCTGAACACATGACTGCGGACGCCCGCGAGGTGGGTCAGTGGTCGGCACGAACCATGCTCGTAAACCAGAACGAATCAGACGAAGTGTCCACATGCCAAGCTGTTTACCGTAACTGCAACGTTGTCACCAAAAGCAGATGTCAGCCTGCGTAGTTATCAAAGTAGAAATTAGAAACTCATTAGCTACTTTCTGCATGTCAAAGACATCGATTGCTCCTACTCACAAGGTGCTATCGCAAGTGCATCATCGCATGAATATCACGCCTGCTGCGCATGCATGATGATAGCGATTCTCTTCGTATATATGCCGTTCTGAGCTTCAATATAAACTGTTCTGATACAGAACTGCTGTGTTTCATGTGTCTTTATTTTCTGTGTCCTCGTCCCCTAGTGCTCTGTGCGCTTCCGTCTCCCGCGGACGAAAAGTGTGTGAGTTGTAGGACGTCGCTTGCAGCCCATCTGTTCACACCTCATTTCTGGCGCGAATGGCATTTTAGCACACCTCGGGCCAACTCCAAAATCTCCTGACTACTTGACGATTCTCATTGGTCGAGCCTAATGCTGTAGCAAAGTTCTGGTGAAATGTTTAGCATTTGAGCTTAAACACGAAGGAGTACTAAAACCTGGCTGGCGGTTTAGCATTGAAGCACGAAATATTATGCGAAAGTACAGTTTTTTGCAGGTGGACACCGTCACCATGTGCCTGAAAACGAGATGAGGTGTCCACTGACCCAGGGAGCTAGTAGTGCCCGCCTTAAACTTTTTCGTCGTCAGTGCCAATTTGCCCAATGTATGCCGCCGGCCTATTGTCGAGGGCCGCGTTTTTGCAGTAACGTTGTCAACGCCAACGCGTATTTCTGTAGTGCCGTGTTTCTGCTTCAACGTTGTCCATTCCAGTGCACGCAGCGCACATCTCTCTGTCACTAACGCCACACAGCTCAAAGCGCACACATTAGTTTGTTAGTTGTATTAGTTACATGAAGAAGAAAATGTGCACTGCACGGCACGACAGTGTCCGGCAGTTTAACACGAGGTGATAGCCTAGTGCTCTCGGGCAGTTGCGAGCGAAGCTGATCGGTTCTCTCCGCCACTGGTTCGAATCCTCATCATCATCATCATCATCATCAGCCTGACTACACCCACTTCAGGGCAAAAGCCTCTCCCATGTCTCTCCAACTAACCCTGTTCTTTGCCAGTTTCGGCCACCGTATCCCCCCAATCTTCTTAATTTCATCCGCCCACCTAACTTTCTGCCGCCCCTTGCTACGCTTGCCTTCTCTTGAAATCCATTTTTTTTTTTTATTCGAGAAGTCTGCCATGAGGCATAAGTTGAGAAAAGGGGGAGTGGAATGTAGGTTACAGAAAGTTAAAAGAAGGAGTGTAGACCAGTTTCGGCGAGGTACTCGCTTAGGCTGCTGGTGAAGTGATTGTCCATAGTTCACTTCACATAGTCCCCGTCGCAGTTCCACCACAGGCCGACCTCCCTGAGGAGCCGTTTTCTAATAAGGGCCGTCGCTGGGCAAGTCCACTACAGGTGCCGCACATCACAAATGTCCGGTGCAGCGCCGCAGTGAGGGCACCTGTCAGTTGCTGGCAGATATTCATCACCCCACCAATAACGGGCAGATGGGGTCAGGGCCGCCCCTGCCCGAATCCGGCGCACTGATACCTCCTCCTGCCGAGTAAGACTACGGGGGAGAGGGTGCGAACACGGAGGAATTAGAGAGCGTGTTCGCTGGCGCAGAGCTTGTGAATCGGAGACATGGGACAGGAACGGATCTGGGGGAAGAGAGGAAGGTGGCGGGTCGTCTGATGTGTCTATGTGAGTCATAGCATCTGCTTGAATGTTTGTGCATCGTGAGCATGACCGCGAATCCAGTGTATGCGTACAGGACATGGATATTTTGCGCAGAGTAGATGAATTGATTGTGTAATCTGGAATGAGCGTCGAACAGCCTTAAGCTGTTTAAGGGCGGCGAGGGAGTCTGTATAAATATGAACTGCATTGAATGTGGGAACAAGCGGAAGGGAAGCAATGGCATTGTAAATGGCTTGAAGTTCCAATGCCAGGGGGGTACATGTATCTGCGGTGTACGTCGCACGAGAGTTGAGATGCGGATGGGAGGGACTATATACAGCAGTAACTCCCCGCTCTGCAGTATGTGATGCATCGGTCTACAATATGCACCCTTCAGGCAGATGCGCGGCTGATACCGATGGGGAAACAGTGGGGCGATTGTCTGCGAGCTGACAATACGACCACGGAGGGAGCGTCTTTAAACGATGAAGTTGTAGAGACTGTTTGCGAGCTCTGTTTGCCACCCGCTGGTCGATGAGTTCACTGAGAGTATTAATTTGGGCGAACTCCTGAAGCACGGGTATGGGTGTCAAACGAGGCAAGAATGTTATGGCGCGCATAGCCTCACGATTGATAGCTTCAAGGGAGTCCCACTGTCTGCGGGTGAGACGTTGAAATTGTGCCTGATATATTATCCGTGGCTGAAGGATAGAGCGCACAAGCTGGCGGGCCGTATGAGCACGTGCGCCACCAGATCGCATAGCTATGCGACGAAACAGACCTATAGTAGCGTGAGCTGATTTACGTGTGGCTGTCAGCCAAGGGGTGCCAGTCCCAGAGGTATGAAGGAGGAGGCCAAGAATACGAACAGTTTCTACCTGAGGAATCGGAGAACTATCTACTGTAAAGTTTGAAGGGGCAGCTTTCCGTAAGCCGGCTTTGTTACCAATGCGAATGAAACATGACTTAGTAGGCGAGAGGGTTAGACCCAGAGGTGTGAGGCGAGATGTCAGCGCATGTTGGAGGGCCGACTGATGGATAGACGCATCTGGGTGACAGCAGCACAAGGTTATGTCATCGGCGTACGCAAGCACACGGATAGAAGGGATGGTCTCTAGGGCTCTAACAAGAGGAATAAAAGCCACATTTAATAATGTGGGGGCGAGAACGGAGCCCTGGGGCACTCCTCTATTGGAAATGAAGTTACCAAAGGGCTTTCCATGGACCCGTACACTGAAAGTTCGATTTGTTAAATAGGCGTGAATGGATAGGAGAAACCGGTGAGGGAGACCAAGAGTTTGAAGGGAGGCAAGAATGGCAGAGTGAAGGATGTTATCATATGCCTTTGTTATGTCTGTCGCGATCACCGTTCGAACGAGGTGACTCTGCGGAGAGTGGTGAAGCACGTCAGTAGCCAAAGTAGCAAGACCATCCTCCGTTCCAATTTGGCGACGGAAACCTATTTGGGAATCTGGGTAACAATCGTGTGATTCTAGCCACCACGACAAGCGTGCGGCGAGAATGCTTTCGTAAAGCTTGCAGATGGTAGGCGTGAGAGAAATTGGACGAAGGGCCGAAAGAGATACTGGAGGCTGACCTGACTTGGGTATTGGGACCACAATAGAATGCTTCCACTCTCCAGGGATGACACTAGAACGCCACACTTGGTTGAAAGTATCCAGTAGGGTTTGCAAAGCAGACCCATCTAAGTTACGGTTTGGTATGCCGTCGTGCCCGGGAGAAGTGGTAGTTTTGAGGAGTTCAATGGAGGCTAGCAATTCTGTCATGGTTAAATCAGAAGTAACCTCATCGGAAGGATCTGTAACTGATAAGACTGGAGGAGATGTAGGGGTGCAGTCATGGTGTGGTAAAAACTGACGGGCCGCTTGTTGTGCAAATGTATCTTCGTCCACATTCAGCGCGAGGCGAATGCTTTCAGTGTAATCTGCAACCTGAGAAGGGCGCTCCATGGCGTGAAACACTCTCCAAAGATGTCGGTTGCCCTGCGTAGAGGACAGGCGGGCACACCGTGCAGCCCAGCGTTTCCTGCCTAGTTGCTTTGCATAACGCCGCGCTCGGGCGGTAGCTCGGTGAAGAGAGGGAAGAGCCAAGGGGTCCTCAGGGTTGCGAGAAGCATAATGATCGGCCTGGCGACGAAGAGCCCACAGATTCAGGAGGTGTATGTCCGGGTTTGGGTCGCCCTCATTTACAGTACTGGTAATAGTATCAAAAGAAAACATTCGACAGAAGTCTGTCTGGTTGGGAAATTTAATGTTAGGAGAAGGTAAGTGACGCCAACCAAGTAAAATACAGAAAAAAAAAAAAAAACATCAGAGAGGGTAGACACTGCTGAAGACGGGTTGAATGTAGATAAACGATTGTCAGCGCGTACAGAGTCCCATGATGTTATGCGTACGCTGCGGCGTACTTTCCGTAGACGCGAAGGAGTGAGGGAGATAAAAATAGGGCAGTGATCACTACCCCAAGAATCTGATTCAACATCCCAACGAGGGTTACCGGGCCCTAACCACCAAGTCAAGTCAGGTGAATACGGGCCACCTCTTGGGCGCGTAGAGGTATTCGGGTGGTTTAAAAGTTGAAAGGAATTATCTGAAAAGCTGTCTTGGATGTGCGCACCCCTTGAGGAATCTGCTGGGGCGCGCACATCCACTTCATTACCCTTTAAAGACCAGCGGTTATATTGCCTTCGCATTACATGACCTGCTGGTATTTATTTGCATTTTTTTAGCTTATTTCACTTCGCACCAACCTGAAAACATCTCAAAGCCACAAATATCGCAATATATTGCTCAGGGTATACCCAACTGAGTAGTGCTCTCACACCATTAAGTTGCATTGCTCTTTCTTGCTATGCTGACGTTGTTTAGCAAAATATCATTCATTGGTAAGGAACTGGGTTTGAAAACGCAACATTTCGTTTGCCGCCACTCGGCTTGTACTCCAGACGTCGTGAACAAAAATGACTCCGTGATCCCCATTTCGAAGTTAATGACGCTATAACCTACCCTCAGAGATCCGTGAAGAAATAACATAAACGAAAAAAAAAGAGTCACACAATACGAGGGACAAGCGGAGTGTACACACCACAACGACGCATTAATGACCGGCTGCGTGAGCACCACTCCTCCCTGGGGTTCGATGGCGGTGCAAACTTGCCTCGCCCTTGCAATGAACGTGGCTGCTATCCCTTGTTCAGCAATGTCACGATTCTTGGTAGAGGCAAGGAAAAACAAAAGCGAGAAATCTTGGAAGCATATCATATCGGTTTGTCACGACATGATTGTATTACCTCAACCTCGGTGCGCTTACTACAAAAAGAATTTTCCTTTTTAGGTCGTTCACGATCGATGACATTTCTTGTCTCTTGTCTCTTATGCTCAGTGATTTGTGATGATGCTGTTGCGCATGCTCTGCTGGCCCTGCTCGTACTATGTATTTTCTAATAAACTTCAGTTGTTAGTCCAGTCGTTGTGGTGTGTACACTCCTCTTGTCCCTTGCCTTGTGTGACTGGTTTTTTTTTTCCATTTACAATGTACCAACTGGCCCGCATTTCAAACTTTCGAAATAACTTACTTCCAGGTTCCTTGAAAGCTTAAAGGGACACTTATAGTGGCCATTCCCCGCCTTTATCCGTTGGGCGTTTGTTTGTATGTCGGATGACGCTTTTGTGGCACGCTGCTCACCTTCTCTTCGTGTCAGGTGGCAGCTCAATTAATCTTGAGAGGCTGCTCGGGAAGAGTACCTCTAATGCCAAACTCAAGGCATTGGGGGTGCTAAACTCCTACCAGGAGCTGCGGGAGGCCCACCTCGTGAACCAATACACGCGGCTCATGCGGACGGCCCCTGGGCGCCGCTTGCTAAACCGCTTACACATCCAACACGACTGCACTCCAGAGGAGGCGGAGCGTATCGCAGTACTATGGCGCCATATGCTCTGGGTCTCCCCGCTCCCCCGTAACATGGACACCGACATGCATGAAAACAGACGACAAGCGCGGGCTCGGACTCATGAGAGACAACACGGCTCCCGACCCGGTGTATATTATGTAGACGTAGCAGGGCCATCGCCCGCTGGATTTTACTCGGCCACTGTCGTTCACCAGGAAATTCACGTTGATGGACTCTTCTTTCGAGCCCCAAATTCAATCCGAGCCGAGGTAGTAGCGATAGCGCTTGCTGCCGCCCACGCCAATTCGAGAATAATCATCACGGACTCCCGAAAAGCATGTGAACATTACTTGGCAGGGGAGATCTCCCCCTTAGCTGCTTGTATTCTACGACGGACTGCCACTGATCCAACTCCCGAAAAAATCATTTGGGCTTCTGGCCACCAGGGCTTACGAGGTAATGAGGCCGCTGACGCGGCTGCCCGAGCGCTTACTCAACGGGCTCCTCATCCTAGCTCTTCTGGCTCGGAGACTAACCAGCCGCTGCTGCGATTCAAGGAAATATTAACACATTATAGCGACAACCACCGCCTTTTCCCGGCCCCTGCAAAAGGGCTGAGTAAGACGGAGGAGCGAACTTTAAGGCGCCTGCAGACGGGTACTCTACTCTGTCCTGCAATCATAAAACATTACGATCCTAACACGGATGGGCGATGCCCGCACTGTGGGGAGACCTGTGATATCTTCCACATGGTGTGGGCATGTACTCAAAATCCCCACCTCCCCGCTTCCCCTGCCCCTTCCAGAGAGTCATGGGAGACTGCCCTCCTCAACTGCTCCACGCTTGAGTCCCAAAGGGCTCTGGTGAAACGGGCGAGAGACGGGGCCTCGTCATGCGGTGTCCCGGACTAGGGACGCCGACCATGTAGCGGGGCCACTCTGTGGCTCCCAAACTCTATTTCACAAATTAAAAGTTTTCACCACCACCACGGCAACACCTGCCATAGAAGAGCAGTGGCACATCTTAACTTGACCGTTGTACCACTCACTACACCAGGAGCGGTAGGGAAGATTCCCGGGGATCGATGAATGGAGATAATGACCAATTTCGCATATATGGACATTATGCCCATGTCGCTCTCCGCACAACTGCCATCCCTGAACGCTGAATCTAGCACCGGAAGCAGAGGGAAAACCGAACTGCTAGCGCACCTAATTCGCATTTGGCCGAACTGCACAAATCGAGCATCATTTTTTTTTTATTGCGAAACCAACACTACTGGAGCCCAGCTAGGCTCGTCGCGTATGCTCGAGGTGGTGCGGCTACCAAACGACCTTCAGTCGCCGTTGCCTAGCAACCCGAGTTACTACCCGAGCAGACACGAGTTACTCGCGAAAGCCCGGGCAAATTCCGACGAGCGTCGTGCTATCGGCGCGAAAGGTTGCTTGGGAAGAAGAACATGGGTCGAAAAATCCCTACGGGTGGCTGGGATGGAAACAGCCACCCGCCAGTGCAGTGGCCCATCGCTTAACCACTGCTCCACTGCGATGGTAGTGGTATATGAAGACTGTCCCCATCTATGAATCTCAATTAGGAATTACCAATTCCGCATGCACGGGCATTAACCCACTAAAGATATTATGCCACACCCCTAGGGCGGAGTTTAAGTGGCCCCTCCAATTGAAGAATGAACACCTGCTTTCGCACGTCTACTCGGTTTAACTAGGTTAAGCCCCTATCAATTTTGTATAACTCAAATCATCTAAACCATCAACTCGTATTTTATACGCTAACAAACATCAACGCAACCACGAAGAGCTAAACCATCGATTTTTACCAGCGTCAAATGCCAGTTGGAGTTCTCTTGAGTTTCCATTCAAGTTCTTGAGCGTAGCTCCGTAATTGGAGCCATCTTCATGATCATGCAGGTATAATTCTGGCACATTGTGTAAAACCACCAGCTGAGCGCTGTTTTCAGCCACGCTCGGCCTAGATATTTTATTGCGACACAAAAAGCACCTGTCGATGCTCTCAGCTCACACTGAACAGTCCGTGTAAGAAAGCCGTACTGAAAAACTAAGATCACAGTTCACTAAATTCAGGCAAAAGCACAGGCAGGGCTCCCACGTCTTCCAGGACGCCTTCCAATCTTCGTCACTCGCCACCTTGTTGCTCGCCAACATCGGCAGTAGCTTTCTCACAAACCACCAACTCCTTTGCGGATGGGTCCGGTTTCGCATTCCTGTATATGAAAGGAGAAACAAAGAGAATGTCAGGCAGCTCCTGCACATTGTTTCTATTCATGTGGCGGCAACTTCTTGCTCTAATATTCCCAAACTTCTCAAATGCAGGGAGCCGAAAGAGCGGCTTTCCGCTCATGCGAGCTTAAAAGAGTGTTAAGAACGTGAGTATATTTTTGTAGCGAGAGCTACACTACGCCAGCTCTTCGAGCCTTCAGCGTGGCACCCCTTGAGCTCTGTGGCGGCGCCGTTGGTCACGTGGTTGGTCACGTGGTTCGGAGCAGTTGATGCTGCCGGCGGCGCGGCGCGCCGGCGAAACCGGGCTGCACCAGCTGAGCACATGCGCCGTGTCGAGTAAGGGGGGGGGGGAGTGGAAAGGGGGAGAGGGAACCACTCCAGCTCTCGCGTCACTCCAGGTTTAACCAGAGCTAAACCACAGCGATTTTTTTACATTTACTGCTGATTATTAAGCGATGATGTCTCGAACGACTTTCTCCACCATAATTCGCTGCTTTAGAGGTGCCTCTATTTTTGTCTGCGGTTCAGTATTCATAATCTTTGGAAAGCTTGCGTCGTCAGATGACCGGATTTGCCCGAAATTTTGAGTATGGTGCGAGAGTCGGGGGGGGGGGGGGGGGTTAACGAAGTTTTTCAAGGCTGTGTTCGAAAACGCGTTGAGGGCGAGGCTGCTGCATACGTAAACGAGGTTACTAAAAGGAACGATTGGTGACTGAGGAAACTTTTGGCAGATGGCGGGGAGGGAAAAGCCGCCTTTCAACGACCACCGAGTTGATAATTCAGAATGCTGCCAACGTAATCATTAAAAGCTATTTGTTATCCTTGTTAGCATGGAGGGCAGGGTCGAAATAGAGTTGCGTACAAGTGGATTAGTGAATAGCTCTTGGCGATATGTTCATGCAGAAAACGTGTAGTCCGTATTTATTTGTTTAAACCGACCTCTAACAGAACTCATCGCAGATATAGACTCACCGGAGAAGGCTCAGTATACAAACAATGGGAGATAGGCAGGTCTGTGAAGAAAACCTAAGCTGGGAAATTCTAACCTTAGTTTTCGTCTTCCTTTGGTCTTTTAACGCTTCCTTAAGTCTCAGACCGCGGCAGTGTTCCTAATTAGCACCCATCAAAATGCCTCAAAATGCATCGACATTTAAATGCGCTCAGCAGCCAGGCGCTGCCTTGCATGGCTATGAACCTGCACATAACGTCCGGTAAGAGGCAGACGCGGGAGGATGGACGGAAGAAAGATAGGTGCGTCTCCTTTGAAACGGGGTGGTGGTAGCTGTCACCATGCTCGGCCTCTTTTTTATGTTTATTTACCTGTGTTGTGAATCGGTCATGAAATTCGACATTTTCTTTAAATACGTTTTCAGTCCTGCCCTTCTAAACTTATGGCGCCTCTCTGCTTTCCAGCCACCAATCTTCCTATCGCTTTTGCTAACTTCCACCACAGATTTGTTTACATGACCACCGCAGATTTATTTACGTGACTATTGTTATCGCTAAACCCTAAGAACTCAAAGAGAGTGACTGTGCCTGCATCGACATCCGGATCGATAGCATCACATTCCAGTATAAGATACGGTTTGGTTTGGTTTGTGTGTTGAGGGGGTTTAACTTCCCAAAGCGATTCAGGATATGAGGGACGTCGTAGTGAAGGGCTCCGGAAATTTCGACCACCTGGGGTTCTTAACGTGCACTGGCATCGTGCAGTACACGGGCCTCTAGAATTTCGCCTCCATCGAAATTCGACCGCCGCGGCCCGGATCGAATCCGCGTGAGTATAAGACAAAGATTTACCCCACACTGCACATGTGTCGTTTTCTTGGTTAAATTTCTTTTTGCAACTAAGCGTTCTAAGACACCCCCATCTGGATTCAAAGATTACGGCACCGCCTCGAGTTATAGAACGATTCATTGCGATCATGGATTTTCATGTATCCGTGTATCCATGTTAGCAGGATACGCATATACTGGCGCCACCCGTTGGGTGAAAAAGCAAGCTTTCCGCGCTGCACCCCACGAAGCATCTGAGGTCTCGACATAGCGCCAGAAGAGGGCAGCAGCATAAAACTGTCTAGCAGCATGTTTGACACTATTGTGCGCCCTCACAGAGGGCGCCAGCTATTTACATTCTTCCAGCTGGGCCAGGCTTAAAGGGTTGAGGCCTCCAGCGACCGTCACTGCAATGGAGTTACGTACCTGCTCTTGCCGAGTTCCATGGTCTCGCGCAGAGTGTCCGGCAGGGCGACCCGGAACGTCTCCGGCAGCAGCAGTACTAAGACGGCGGCAAGGATGTAGATTGCCGCCAACACGACCATGGGCACCGACTCATGCGTGTACCGCTTCTGGTGTTGAAAGCAGAAAAATGGGACAACAAATGTGAACGCAATCACCATCATTATCCCGTCCATTCTTTAATGGCAAAGTACATCACGATAATGGATTATGAGCAGAAAAAAAAAGCTATCTGATAACCTTCTCACCCTTTCTTCCGCCTGACGGTTTTGTTTCTTGCTTCGTGTGCCCTGAAGTGACAATATGTTCAATCTCGTTTCCGCTCCTAAGTTGTTTTTTTCTCATTTTCTTGACATGAGCTTTCTCGCTCTAGTTCTTCCAACCGGGAACCAAGCAAGTGACGCAATAAAATCTGGCACACCTTTTAAAAATTTTTATACATTGGTCTCTAAGTAGTTCTTGCCTTTAAGCAATATAGAAAAACACAAATGATAAACGCATGAATGGCTTTCTGGATGAAAGCAGCAAAATAGAAAAAAAATATTGTTAGAAAGGCTTTATTTGGAGCCATGTTGGCATATTGCATATGGTCCAGTAGCTTTGTGATTTAGATCAGGAAACGAAGCTCCAAGAGTCACCAGCTGAGCGAGTTTAGGTTTATTAAAGGGCATGGTGCTAAAGCGAGCGGACCTTGACACATATCCAAGCAGAGTCATGGATCATAAAATGTGGCTGACTCTATACATGTAACAGTCTGTGTGAACTAGTGCACACAGAACTGCACTAGTTCTGCACACAGTGCAGAACCAGTGTGAAATTTCAAAAAGTATTTTTTGTTAATGTATACTTGATTCCTTTGTTATTGTCCAGTCATCTAATGTATGCCAAATATTATATATTTATTTTAATACTCTGCATGATCACGTCATCGCGTACAGCCTTATTGGTGCTTTTGTGAGCCTTTGTCAAGCTGTCAGGAACAGCTTTTTGCCTATAAACCAGCCAGAATATTTCTGGAAAATAGCATTGAATTGAATTGAATCAGTTCGGGGAATACGCCAGTACGTACCATGTTACGTGGATCTGCGAAAAGAGCTCTTTTATCACACAAGACAACTGGCCCTAGTATAGAGCAGTGGAATGCCTTCCTGACCGACTCCGACCCGAGCACACACACAGTTCATAATGATGACGGAGGCCAAGGCGGCGGCTCAGGAAGGCGGACCACCGACGATCTATAGTTATGTCTCCGACTCCCGGAGCCCTAATTCTTCATTACTCAAATAAACCATTTTACTATCACTACTGCTTGACGCTGAAAAGGAAGAACGACGACACAGAACGCTAGTTAGGGTCCGCGCCTGCTTGTCTGACGCCGACACCTGTTGGGGGCAACTTTGTAGTACACAATTCAAGAAATTCACCTAAAGCCTTACTTTTTGTAATTGATAATGACCACATTTCTGCTGATCTTTGTTCTCACTTCGTTTTTTAGGAGAACACTTTAAAGTATATCATTTCATCATACAAGGCACTAGCATGTAAACTGCTCAAGTGAAACGAACGATATACCGTAGCAGGCTATGGCAACAAAGAATTGAACGTGAATTAAATGGGAAAGCAAAGCATCAGTAGTATCATATTAATAGCGGCAGAGTTGCCCTGAATCCAAATATGTATATTTGTACTTTATTCACAAATACCTTCTGCCTCCTTATTTAAACAAACAGTAGTTCATTTATCAAGAAACCTATATTGGACACCTGGTGTTTGAATGCAGCATTAGATCCCCATGGGGCCAAAATGCGTCGTTGGTCTTATAATTCTCCCATTGGCTGGAGGGAAGTGACGTCACCAGACCGGAAGTTAAATCACTTATGGTAAAGGCAACAGCTGCTAATGAACACAAAATGGGATTAGGAGTGCCTCTGAATTTTTTGAATGCGACTAGCGAAGCTTATCAACTCTTACTTAGTGATCGACGCAACTGGAAACCTAAATTACTTATGCAACACACTCTTGGCCCATACCTAGCCAGCTTACGTGGAAGGACAAGGAAGAAATGAATTATTATTTCAGTCAGGGTTGGGGCGAGTGTGTCATGGAAGCGGAAGCAAAAAAAAAAGCGTGCCCTCAGATGCAACTTTTGAACGAAGGCTCAACGTTTTTCGAGAGCAAACAGAAGGAGGCTCGGGCACTAACTGGTCGGATGACATGGTTGCACAAGTGTAAGGAATGGTTACGGGTACCACCGAATGACCGTAAAAGAGATGGGCGTCAGTGCCGTATCTCTCTGTAGTATGTCCGCACCATCACTGACGAAGGCCTGACAATGCGAGAATTTCTTCGAGATCGGTTCTGTAAATGTTGTGCGCTAAACAACAGGGCTCCACGCTTCGTAGTGTTTCAGGCAATGTTGGGTCGCGATGACGGTACGAATTGTTTTTTTTCTTCCATGAATTGTCATAATTGACGAGACAGGGATTCCATTTTTCAATTCTGAAACCCAGCTGGAATCGGCTCAGTGTAAGTACATGCTCCATAGACAAAAACTCTTGGATACCGGCAATGCAGCGGATATTATTGTTGCCATTTAGCAACCGCCAAAAAGCAACAAGATCAAAGTGCACTGATGCACTTCGATCGAAACAACGCTATAACTTCTCGGACGCCTCGTGTTCAACAGTTTCTCTGTGACAACGTCTTCGAAGAGGGCCATCACGCTCCGTAATCGCTTAAAACTGAAGCCTCTCTCGGCGAGCGTACATATTCCAGTGAATCCGTTCTTCCATACGCGGTTATCCAGTGATTGTAATAGACCGTAGAGCAATCGCTTGCGGCAGTCAAGCAATTATTTTGTCACCGCTCAGAAAAAAATGCTTATTCTGCAGGGTGACCCCAACCCCATTCCAAATGAAAGGTATTTAAGCTTGCTTGATACGCAAGGTTTTTAAACATAAGTTGGAGATTTGGGAACTTTGGAGACTTTGGTACGCACCTGCCTACACAAAGGTTGTTGCAAATGAAAGAAGAGTGATCAGCGGAATTCGCTGGCTCGAACATGCAGGTTCCGAGTGTGGCGTTACCGCGTCTCTGAGGAACTAACTGCGCATGCGCAGGAAGCACGAGCGTAGCTGGCCTCGAAAGAGAATGATAATAGTGTATGTGTAGAATTACTATTACTATAGCGCTCAGATGCAATTATCTAACATACGACAGGAATAGACCTATGACGTAGGGCCCCGCCGCGGTGGCTCAGTGGATACGGCGCTCGGCTCCTGGCCCGAAAGACGCGGGTTCGATCCCGGCCGCGGCGGCTGAATTTCGATAGATGCGAAATTCTAGAGGCCCGTGTACTGGGCGAAACCAGTGCACGTTAAAGAACCCCGGGTGGTCGAAATTTCCGGAGCCTTTCACTGCAGCGTCCCTCATAGCCTGAGTTGCTTTGGGACGTTAAATCCCAAAAACCAAACCAAACCTATCACGTGGAAGAGAGACCTAGAAGATGTTCCAGAAACCAGACCAACTGTACACGTTCATCGACGTACAGCATGGCCAAGATAGAGGACACGCTTACCAGGAATTTGGCATTCTTTCTTAGGAGCCGTAACCCTGGCCTGCAATGAATGCGCGCAATATATCCTCACAAGAATTTCTTCAAACAGCATATAGACTGTTCATAGGATTTTGTCTATAGTACACGTGAACTTTTTGTAGACAAATCGTGTAGGTTAATTTATAGGCAATTCAAATCATATATACAGTCTAGAGACAGTCTATAGGTTTCGGGCCATACAATTTTAGTAGACTTTTATCTATAAAGTCTACAGACTGTGATTAGACAAAAGGAAATATATATTGGAAAGTTGTACATATAGGAATGCAGTATTCTGGATTAGAATTCTATAGACAGTCTGACGACCATTTATTAAAGATGTGGCAACCCATAATTCCACTTACGCTGACGACAACGGCATCCAAACTTTTCTTTTGCTAAAAATAGATTATTTGGCTCCTTTGTGCCCATCTTCTTGTTTGCTGGGCAGCAAAAGAGGCCCCTATTATTGCGCTAATTTTATTTCTAAATACAACATTCTTTTTCCATCCACACTATTCATACTTGTAGCGTCAAGCCAAGGGGACACCGTGATCGCAGTTTGAAAATGGATGACGGTAGAGCCCAGCCTCCGAGATTCGTGCAAGTAAGAGTGTTTTGACGTCACATAAGTTTTTTTAGGAGAAAGGCCGGTGTTGGAACCCCCTGTGTCTCATATTTTGATATTTTCTAGCTCATAAAAGCTCCGTTTCCAGTGAAAACTTCCTCTTTGTCATTAGAGCGGGGTAATCTATCAACAAAGGCGGGTGTAAAATAGTCGTCAGTGACCGTTCAACTTTCACTCCTCTCTCGTTGCGCTGACACTTCAACATTACGTGGTGGTGGTGAAAACTTTTAATTGCTGAAATAGAGTTTGGGAGCCACAGAGTGGCCCCGCTACATGGTCGGCGTCCCTAGTCCGGGACACCGCATGACAATGCCCCGTCTCGCGCCCGTTTCACCAGAGCCCTTTGGGACTCAAGCGAGGAGCAGTTGAGGAGGGCAGTCTCCCATGCCTCTCTGGAAGGGGTAGGGGAAGGGGGAAGGTGGGGATTTTGAGTACATGCCCACACCATGTGGAAGATATCACAGGTCTCCCCACAGTGTGGGCATCGCCCATCCGTGTTATGATCGTAATGTTTTATGATTGCAGGACAGAATAGAGTACCTGTCTTCAGGTGCCTTAAAGTTCGCTCCTCCGTCTTACTCAGCCCTTTTGCAGGGGCCAGGAAAAGGCGGTGGTTGTCGCTATAATGTGTTAATATTTCCTTGAATCGCAGCAGCGGCTGGTTAGTCTCGAGCCAGAAGAGCTAGGATGAGGAGCCCGGTCAGTAAGCGCTCGGGCAGCCGCGTCAGCGGCCTCATTACCTTGTAAGCCCTGGTGGCCAGGAGCCCAAATGATTCTTTTGGGAGTTGGATCAGTGGCAGTCCGTCTTAGAATACAAGCAGCTAAGGGGGAGATCTCCCCTGCCAAGTAATGTTCACATGCTTTTCGGGAGTCCGTGATGATTATTCTCGAATTGGCGTGGGCGGCAGCAAGCGCTATCGCTACTTCCTCGGCTCGCATTGAATTCGGGATTCGAAAGGAGAGTCCATCAACGTGCATTTCCTGGTGAACGACACACGTCGAGTAAAATCCCGTGGGCGATGGCCCTGCTACGTCCACATAATATACACCGGGTCGGGAGCCGTGTTGTCTCTCAAGAGCCCGAGCCCGCGCTTGTCGTCTGTTTTCATGCATGTCGGTGTCCATGTTACGGGGGAGCGGGGAGACCCAGAGCATATGGCGCCACAGTACTGGGATACGCTCCGCCTCCTCTCGAGTGCAGTCGTGTTGGATGTGTAAGCGGTTTAGCAGGCGGCGCCCAGGGGCCGTCTGCATGAGCCGAGTGTATTGGTTCACGAGGTGGGCCTCCCGCAACTCCTGGTAGGAGTTTAGCACCCCCAATGCCTTGAGTTTGGCATTAGAGGTAGCCACCGGGAGATCCAAGGCTCGCTTAGTTGCCCTGCAGATGATGGCGTCTATTCGCGCCTCGTCTTGCTTAGTAGTGCGGAGATATGGCACGGCGTAGAGGATCCGGCTAGTCACGAAGGCATAGACGAGCCGAAGCGCGTCCCTGCCCCGCAGATCGCCCCGCTTGTTGGAAACGCGGCGGATCATGCGCCCTACTTGTTCGCCTACTCTCTTGAGTTTCACAATGGTGGAGTCCGGTCTGAGTCTGGGGTGAATGAAAAGGCCCAGAATACGGAGCTCCTCCACCTCTCTAATAGGACCTCCTGACAGAGAGATGTGAATTGCTGTCCTATCCTTTGGGTTCGCTCTGACATGCAGAAGCTCTGATCTTGCTTTAGCACATTGGAGCCCACAGACAATAGCATACGCATCGACTATGGAAGCGGCCTGCTGAAGGCTGGCCTCCGTGTCCCCAAGGCTCCCCTCAGTGGTCCAAATTGTAATGTCATCTGCATATAACGCGTGTTGAATGCCTTCCGCCCGGGCCAGTTGGCTTGGTCAACATTACGTGTCTACAACGTAATGCGATGCCTTGGCAGACCACGAGTCGCTCCTGGGGCGCAGAAACTATGTAGGGTGCCCTAGAGCAGTACTCACCAATTCTAGGAGGAAAGGCACCAATGTAGAGCCGAGCCGGATGGCCATAAGGCAGACGCCCACGCCCATGGTGCGGAGGACGGTCGGGAACACCTCCGCCGCGTATATCCAGCTCAGGGTGAACGCCGTGGTGGACAGCGCCTGTCCCACGACGCCGTCCGCCCGCCGCAGCCACACCTGGGCTGCATAGTGCAGTGGACGCGCTCAGTATGTTACTCCATCGTCAATGGCCATTCACTTTTTGAAACACAGTGGTTAGGAGTGCTACCACACTTTCGATGCATTTTCATCTTTCTGCTTGGTGGGTTTTCTCATGCCATGACTATTCAGGTCCATAGTCTAATAGAACACTTTCATTGGCCCGATCAGATGCGAAGGAAGGCGGCGAAAATGGAGCAAGAAACGACAGCAGAGCCGCTAGCAAGCCATAACAAAGGCAAAGTAATAAGTTTAAAAAAGAGAAGAAAAAGAGGGGAGGAAAGAAGAAAGAGGGCAACGAGGGAGGACGAAAGAAGGATACAGGGAGGAGAAGGAAGGCTCGAGTAGAGCACTGCACGGGCCTTAATTTGAGGCCCGAGCCCGGCCCGGGCCCGCGACCTGAAGCCCGAGCCCGGCCCAGGCCCGCGGGTTCAAGCCCGGGCCCGGCCCGGGCCCGCTAAATTATCACCCTAGTGAGCCCGGCCCGGCCCGTTTCACAGTAACTGAGCAAGTAGACTGCTACTATACCGATAAGGAACTGGCCGACAAAGGTTCTGAAACCGCAGTAAAGAAAGTTGGTTCTCTTTAACTCAGAAGGAAGTGATGAAGAGTAGTTCTCGCCAGGCCCGTCTTTTGGAGACTGATCTCGTGTAGGTGGGCAAAGATAAACTCAGAAGTTCCGAGAGCCAAATAAAAAGGGCTGCATACACGCGTATTAGTCTACTCTGCGTTCCCCCATGATTGTAATCAGTTATATTCTGCCGCCTGCGAAGTATAAATATTAAGGCTGCCTAGCAAACAGTAGGATGACATTTTTTTTTTTTTTACTGAACGCGATCTCACAGGTTGAGCTCATAGCCGAACTGGTCACCTTTCAGCAGAAACGAAAAGCTAAAAGGCTTGCGTATTTCATGGTATGTGCTTGAAGACCATAAGCGTCCTTAACTAATATGTTCTTCCCTAATGCATTTCTAATAGTGTATAGGTATGTTTTGGGAACGCGAATGATCAATGGCCAATTAAGGCAGGTTGAATTTTACAGTTACTGCACCGCGGTGTGGAAATAAGGAAATAAATAAGTCAATGAATAAAGCTTAGTTTTTTTCTCAGCGCGTACTATAACTCATAGCTCATCCGTGTCGCTGCTTCAATGCCGCAGTTCTGCACTTCACTCTGCAATATTGAATGAAAAGTCGGACACCAGCCGTTTCTGTACGGACCGAAGCCTGGCTCTGGCCCGCAGCTTTAAGCCCGAGCCCGGCCTGGGCCCGCAACTTCAGGCCCGGGCCCGGCCCAGGCCCGGCAAAATAAATCATGTCCCGGCCCGGCCCAGCCCGCGGGCCGGGCCGGGCCCGGGCTTTCGGGCTGGCCCGAGCCCGTGCAGTGCACTAGGCTCGAGAGAGCAAAGAACAAAAGAAGGGAGAAAGAAAGAGTTCCGGGAGGGATGGGAAAACATAGGCCACACACGAATGAAGGCAACAAAGGAAAGAAGGAATGAAAAGGAAGGGAAGTGAAGGCGGAGAAAAAAAGTAAGAAAGGAAGGAAAGAAAGGGATGAAGCTAAGATGCAAGGACGAAGAGAAGAAAAGGAGAGGAAGAAAGGAGAAAGCAAGGAAGGAAGGAAGGAAGGAAGGAAGGAATGAAGGAAGGAAGGAAGGAAGGAAGGAAGGAATGAAAAGGAAGGGAAGTGAAGGCGGAGAAAAGAAGTAAGAAAGGAAGGAAAGAAAGGGATGAAGCTAAGATGCAAGGACGAAGAGAAGAAAAGGAGAGGAAGAAAGGAGAAAGCAAGGAAGGAAGGAAGGAAGGAAGGAAGGAATGAAGGAAGGAAGGAAGGAAGGAAGGAAGGAAGGAATGAAAAGGAAGGGAAGTGAAGGCGGAGAAAAAAAGTAAGAAAGGAAGGAAAGAAAGGGATGAAGCTAAGATGCAAGGACGAAGAGAAGAAAAGGAGAGGAAGAAAGGAGAAAGCAAGGAAGGAAGGAAGGAAGGAAGGAAGGAAGGAAGGAAGGAAGGAAGGAAGGAAGGAAGGAAGGAAGGAATGAAAAGGAAGGGAAGTGAAGGCGGAGAAAAGAAGTAAGAAAGGAAGGAAAGAAAGGGATGAAGCTAAGATGCAAAGACGAAGAGAAGAAAAGGAGAGGAAGAAAGGAGAAAGCAAGGAAGGAAGGAAGGAAGGAAGAAAGGAAGGAAGGAAGAAAGGAAGGAAGGAAGGAATGAAAAGGAAGGGAAGTGAAGGCGGAGAAAAGAAGTAAGAAAGGAAGGAAAGAAAGGGATGAAGCTAAGATGCAAGGACGAAGAGAAGAAAAGGAAGGAAGGAAGGAAGGAAGGAAGGAAGGAAGGAAGGAAGGAAGGAAGGAAGGAAGGAAGGAAGGAAAAGGAAGGGAAGTGAAGGCGGAGAAAAGAAGTAAGAAAGGAAGGAAAGAAAGGGATGAAGCTAAGATGCAAGGACGAAGAGAAGAAAAGGAAGGAAGGAAGGAAGGAAGGAAGGAAGGAAGGAAGGAAGGAAGGAAGGAAGGAAGGAAGGAAGGAAGGAAGGAAGGAAAAGGAAGGAAGGAAGGAAGGGAGGAAGGAAGGAAGGAATGAAGGAAGAATAGAACGGGTAGGGAACAAAAAAGTGGAAACATAAAAAGACACTGCCGTCAGCTGGTTCTCACAGCGTGGGATCAACGCCAGGCCCAGGCAGCAGAGCGCGGCTCCGCCGTACACCGCAGGGGTGGCCCTCCGCCTTCGGAACCAGCGCACAGTGCTGTAGCAGACCAGCACACCGAGCAGGTCTCCGACGCCACCTAGTAGGAAACTTACGTAGGGGTCACCGCCGATGCTGGTCAGGGACAGCTGGATACCGTAGAACACGGCGCCGCTAGACACGCTGCGCATGGGCAAGAACGAATACTTCAGCCAGCACATTGTGCCCGTAGGTAGAGTGAGGATATTATTAGAACATTAGATAAACAAGAGGTAGGCCGCGCTGGCTAAGTGGTTACGGCGCTCGGCTGCTGGCCCGAAAGACGCGTGTTCGATCCCGGCCACGGTGGTCGAATTTTGATGGAGGCAAAATTGTTGAGGCCGGTGTACTGTGCGATGTCAGCGCACGTTAAAGAACCCCAGGTGGTCGAAATTTCAGGAGCCCTCCACTTCAAGGCCAAAAGCACAATGCACAGTTTGCGCTCAACAACGCTCAGGAGGAACCAGAACAAGAATTGCAGGAAGAATTAAGGCATGATTTTCTGAACGCCGCAATAGTATCGCGCAGAAAAAAAATCTGATAGTGCTCTCGAGGGATAAGCTGGCAGTCAAACACTGCTTTTTCTTTCAGCCGATACTTCCAATTTATCAAGCGCAAGAACTACACTGAGAAGAAAGACGATAGGACAACTAACTTTCACTATATGATTTTTACGTGGCGCCGTTTGCACGCGAGATTTTTTTTTTTTTCTGACCGAGACCGACAGGCCCATTATATGTGAACAAAGCAAGCTTAGGCCGAGTATATGCCACATTGCAGCAAATTTCACGGCAAGTGCAGACGTACTTACCAGCTGAAGACGAGGATGAAACTGTAAACGCGGACTTTAGGAAATCTCACGAGGTCCGTGTAGCGCACTTTCACAGCTTCTTCCTTCTCCTGGGTACATTGAGGAGGAGACATTGCAAGAAGGGAAGATATTGTTAAGCGAAATCAGTTATGGGACTTCTTCCAATTAACTTCAGGCAGAGTCACATTTCACCGCTTTTTCCTTCAGTTAACCATAAGTAGTCGTTAATTCTGTTTCTGAGAAACTACTTGTTACCGCTGCATTCAGACGGTTTAACATACTTTTTAAATTTCCTATGTAAGTGCTTATCTGCTCTTTTTCATTTATCTGTTTATTTATTTTCACTTTCTTTTAGAAGAAGTTAGACACGTTGTAAGGAAGACGAGGGGCATACACGCGAGCCGCATGGCCATCGCCTGGTGCACGCTCCTGTCTCGACCAGCTGACCTCGGACTGCTGTTAGACCTGCCCCCGTTAAGAAACTTCACCGAATAAATCCCACCTTACATTTGGTGGAGGTGCTTGGTGATATCCTCTCGCCCTAGAACTCCGCAGCCGAACGCTACTCCCTACCGCGATGCCTTCGGATGCCCACCACCAAGCCATACAAGTTGGCTCGGCCGTCGTTTTCCTTACAACGTACTCCAGATCGCTCAAGTTCGATAAGTTCGAACGTATTCGACGCTGTAAACACTGCGCGAAATAACGGCAGTACGATAAAAAAAAATTAAAACCACTTTAGTCGCTCTGTTAACAAGGGAAGGCGATGTCAGTGTCATCTTTGAGCACCATTTTCTTCTAAGCCCCTAACAGAAACAAGCATAAAAACATTTTGTTAAACCGGTTTTTCGTCTACGTTCTTATGCAGATCCTCCTTTGCCTCAGTAATATCGCAAGCACAATTATGGCATGCGGCTACATTTATTTTTAGCCCTACACAGTATACGCCTACGAAAATGTGGCTTTAAAAGCAGCGCGCTGACGTTAGGTATTTCCTACAATTTATGTTACAACACACACAGCACAATTTACGAGAGAAAGTAGCGCAGTCACTGTGATTATGAATCAAGTCACCTATATTTTTCATAGTAAGTCGATAATGCTGAAAACTGCAGTGCCACATTATTCATTTTCATGGAATCCCATGAATCATAATTGGCGTATATTTCTTTACACCAAATATCTGTGTTAAACAAAGGAAATGCGTTCCGTTATGAACAACACAAAGCCTGTAATGGGGAAAATGAGCTTTTTTTAATACTTTATTCCACTAGATGCGAAATGGCAGGAAGCAATAACCATTTGCGATCTTTTTCCTACCCCGGAGGATTTTGCTGCTATGTTCTTAGGCACACAAGTGTGCAACACTCCGTAGAAAAAGAATTGTGATATTTTTTGTGATCCTGTCGGATTTGTCGACGTACGTTCACTTCTGATTCAGAATTTGTATCCTGTCAAAAGTATCTTGAGGTCGATTAACTTTATTCTGCACTGACGGTGCGGTAGCGGGAGCTGCAATAATTCTTCTTTTTTAATAAGAAGGTAAATATTTTCACACTACGTAAGGTCTCCGGGATTTGCGAAAATTCTCAACAAAACACAGTTAACAAACTTGAGATGTCCAGGAAGGCGCTTTTAGTTTTTATCCCGTCTGAAATTATCTATTGAAATACTTTCTCGTATTACAAGCTGCAAAGAGATTTTCTGTCCCTCATAAGAACCAATTTTAGGAGCACTAAAGTACTTAATTATGCTGCTTCAGCTCAACTGCCGCGACTTTACAGGAACACAAAGCGTCATTTGTGGTATAGGTAGTCGCTCCACATAAGTTACACACCCCGTATATAACGTATGCACACCCCCCCGCCCCCCTCAAAAGTATACAGCCCAAGGGGTTTGCTTCGAAGCTGTTTAGCGTGGCTCCCTGGCGCATCAAGCAGTCCAAACATTAAGAGGATTGAGGACGCAATGCCATTCCTCTTTGGATATATTAAGGTCGCTGAGCATGCATAACAAGGCATGCAGCAGGTCTCACAATCAAACCCCTTGGGCTGTATACTTTTGACGGGGGATGTACGTAGGTGTGAGCGAAGATTGTTCAGCATGTCTTTCCTTCTCCAAGCCTGCCGGGGCCTGACATGGCTGGTTGTTGCTCACGAAATGTACAGCCCCCGTCAAAAGTATACAGCCCAAGGTGTGTGCTTGTAACCGGGGCTCTTTAGCGGGTCTCCCTAGCATATCTAGCAGTCCAAAGCTTGGGCCGGTTCAGGACGCGATGCTATTCCCTTCCGAGAGGTTATGATCGTTAAGTATGCATAACGTGGAATGCAGCAGGCCTCAAAAGCAAACCCCTTTTTGACGGGAACGGGGGGGGGGGGGGGGGGGATATCAGTCGGCGCGGTCTCTGCAGGAGAAATGCACAGCGAGGCAGACATTATGTAATTGACAGGGCTGAAAAATGAGACGAGCAGTTAACTAAAATTAACTAATCAACTTCGTTACTTTTGCTTGAGGGAGCAAGATTACATTGCGAAATTGGAGGCCGTCAACGTCGAAGGTGAGCTCGTTTTACATTTTCTTTATGCGCAGTGTAGGCCGAAATATTGAGCATCAAAACCCGCATTGGGAGGCTCGTTGAATTCGCTTTCCCTTGTCGCACTTAAATAAACTGGTGTCGCTCACATTTGTAATCCAGCAAATAGAGACACCGCTTGTGTATTTGATGACGCACAAGCAATTCACTTGATTTAGCCGATGGTACTACGAGCAGTGAGACCATTTCATAAATGGTGCCATGCGCGCCGTCCCGGTTGGCTCTGTTGGTAGAGCGACTGCTCCGGTGAAGCGGCGTTCCTGGGTTCTAACTCCGAATCAGGACGAATTTTTCTTTAACTACAAAGTTTCTGAGAAAGCTGTATAGCTTTCCTTTGTAGCCGTATGGCTGCGCTTGGGTGGACGCCAGTAAGTAATTACTCCCTGATTACCATTTCATAAATGTGCGGGAAAGCAAACTCAGTGAGGTTTGAAACGCGAAATTCTTAAAACTGCGCTCACCTTCGATGTTAACGGCCTTCAATTTAGCAACATTAATTAGCCTCTAAATTCAAGCGTCAACATGTTGATAAGTAAGCCTTAGTTGCTTAATCGTCTAATGATTGAGCGCCCATCCATCCGTGCAATCCACCTACAGTTATTGTACCAACGCATCTTTTACATATTTTAAAACGGAAATCTGTAAACGTTTAAAAAATCGCCCTGCATATTACAAAAGTATCAAAACTCGAAACGCTTAGATGCTTGATTAGTTTGGTTTTATGGGGTTTAACGTCCCAGAGAGACCCAGGCTATGAGAGACGCCGTAGTGGAGGGCTCCGGATAATCTCGACCACCTGGGGTTCTTTAACGTGCACTGACATTGCACAGTACACGGGCCTCTAGAATTTCGCCTCCACCGAAATTCGACCACCGTGACCGGGATGGATCACGCGTCGTCCGGGTCAGCAGCCCACAGGGTGCCATGGTGGCCGATGCTGCGCGAAAGCCCGCATGCGTCCACGCTGGAGAGGCTTAGCGAGGAGTATAGGGCTCAGGGCTTAGATGCAGAAGTAAAAAGCACCAAAAGGCCTACTTCCACTCTCAACGGGGCCAATGGAGCGAGGCACAGAAATTCAAACGAGAAAAACCACTATTTCTTTAGGACCTTGCGTTCTAACCTCAGTTACCCTTCCCTTAGCTCGAGCTACCAAATCGCTGGCATTGAGCAGCATGATAAGGTCAAAGGGGTATTGCTCTTGTAACAATCCTGGTCGTGAACGTCGCCCGTACTGCTATTCCAATAAAGACAAAAATGAAATCAACACGGCGTTGACTTCTACTAGGCCGGAAACACCGGTGATGCCTCTGCCCTGTTAACAGGAGGCCATCATTAGGAAAAAACGAACGCATAAACGGGGCTCACATAAACAAAGCCGTAAACGTAGGCGGCGTGGCAACAGCTGGCTGAGTGGGTCGGGTTACTGGCTCTGTCGAAGTATTCAATGTCCCCGGCAGTCATCTTTCTCCGACCTCTCACAAAGAAGACGGCGCGAAATACGGGGACAAAAAGAAACGTACACTGCAGGACCAGCGCCAACAAAAGAGAAACATACATGACAGGACCAGCGTTGGTCCTGTCATGTATGTTTCTCATTTGTTGACGCTGGTCCTGTCGTGTATTTTTCTTTTTTGTCCCCATATTTCACGCCGTTTTCTTTGTGAATCATGAACTAACAAGCACAAACAAGTTTTTCTCCTGCACACAACGGTCTGTCAAAAAACCGTGCTGTGTTGTTCGACAGCCGCCTTGTCCTGGGGGGCGCTAGCGTCGGAGACGGGAGCGGTCGCATACCGCGTCGGCTCCGTGACAAATCGCAATCAATTGCGATACACCAACTTTTTCCCCTGCAAGCCTGGTATTATCGTCTCCAGGAACCTCAGCGGCACCCGTCTACACCACGTTTGTTAAGGTGGGGCCAATTTTCGACCACTTTTCGGTCATTTGAAGCTTGCGTCACGCCGCGGTGGTGCTAAGCCTAACGGCGCCGGGGCCTGCGATGGCCCCGGTCGGGGATCCCTCGGCTCTGGCGGCTGCAAATCAAGTCACCGGATACGACCCGCAGTCCTTGCAGATCGTAACAATGGATACCCATCAATCCGAGGATACGACTGAAGGCGAAGATCCTCTACCAACGGAGGACGACTACCTACAAGATATGATCCGCGTCTGGCGCGGAAAGAAGAACGCGGCAGCGGCATCGAGGGACGCTGGTGCTGGTGCCACCCAGCAACAGGCACCGGCTAGCTCTACGCATACGCAGGGCGGGAGTGCGCTGAACGCAGCCTCGAAGAGCTCCAAGCAACTCCGGTGGCGGCCGCAGAACACGCCGCGCATTGAAAAAGATGACATCGTTGTTGTGCTGAAACCAAGAATCACGGTCGACCTCAAGGCAACGTTTGGTCCTGGACAAGCCGGCGCTGCAGTCCGCAGCATCCTCGGGGACGACGCAAATGCTGGACTTGCGGTGTGGCCCGTTTGGGACCAAAACGTCCTTGTATGTGCACTGAAATCAGTCGACGCCGCGGAGAAGCTACTCCGGGATATTGTGCTGCCGGTAGGGGAACGCGAGCTACCGTTCCGGGGACACCCTAAACTCTCCGGTGCGTTCTGTCGAGGCGTGGTGACTGTTTCGCCAGACGAAACGTCTGAAAGCGTTAAAAGAAAACTCAGTTCGGAACAAAATGTCGTGTCTGTGCGCAAGCTAGGGGGAACCCCGGTTGCGGTGATCACCTTCGCGGGGACCAAGGTGCCACGGACGGTGTTGTACAGCTACGAACGGCTCCCTGTTCGCCTGTACAAGAAAACAGTGCCAGCATGCCACCGCTGTGGCACAGTGGGCCATCGGGCCGATGCGTGCCCGCGACCGCAGCCGGGACGCTGCAAACGCTGTGGAGTCCAGGTTCCCGATGCCACTCCTGACGGCCTGGCGGAACATGACTGTGTTCCGAGCTGCCTCATCTGCGGAGGCGGCCACCCTACCGGAGCTCCTGGCTGTGCTGGGCGGTTCCGGAAAGCCATCAAACCAAGCTCCCCATCCGGATCGAAACCGAAGACAAAGACGGGGCCCAAGCAGGCTCCTCCGCCCAAGGCCAAGAAAGCGCCAGCCGATCAGGAAATCAAGGCCAAACCCGGCACATCGAAACCTGTCAAGTCCGCGACCCAGGCGGTGCCCCCGGTCCTCAACGCCAGGGACTTCCCGCCCTTGGCACCCGTCCAATCACAGGTGAGCAGTTGGAGTAGGGCAGTCTCTGGGCCCCCTACCCGTCCCTCCCCTACCCGTCCCTCCCCTACCGAAACCGCCCTACAGCAGCAGGTAGAGGAGCTCAGGCGCCAGAACCAAATTCTAGCGCGCAAAATTCAGGAATTAGAGGCCAAACAGGCCGGGTCATCCGAACCAATGCAAGAAGCTGAGCCAGATGACGAGGATGACGGATCATCCGTAACATCTTGCCTCACTAGCGTCTCGCGGCAGAGCGGGGACACGGTAGTTGGATCAGCTGGTCGCGTCGCCGGCCTAGAGGCACTGCAGCGCCAAACCGAGCAACTGGAGGAGCAAGTGGCGGCCCTCCCGAATCAAATCATGTCAGCAGTCCGCGAGTCCTTCCAGGACATGTTCAAGGCAGCTTTAACGCAAGCACTTCCCGACCTTATGGCCCAGGTCACTGACTCGGTCCTTAAAGCCGTGCAGCCCTGGGTCAGCACCCAAATTCAGAACGCCACTAGGTCCGATTCCCCTCACCTCAAACGTAAGACAGCCTCCCGCCAGGCAGCGAAGGAACACGGTTCAGGCTCGGCAGCTGTTGGGTCGGTGCGGCCTCTCGCTGGGGTTGCGCTGGCTCCCGGCCAGAGCTAGACCGCTCCCCCGTAAATAAATAGAACAACATGGCTAGTACATCTAATAGGAAAGATAAAAACCTTGAAAAATTCCAAATCATTCAATGGAACTGCAGGGGTTTCAGGGCTTGGAAAAAACGGTCACACCTCCAGCTCTACCTACAGTCCCTAGGTGACATGCCGGCACTCGTTGCCCTGCAGGAGCCCGGCATAGACGCTAAATTATCAGGCTACAGCACCTTTCAGGGGGGCCCCTCTACGTGCATCCTGGTGAATAAGGCTTACACCGGGGTTCAGGTCGACTTAGACTTGAGTACCGAGCAAGAATATACAATGGTCCGGGTACTGCCTCTCAGACGCCGCGACCCGTCAATACATATCCTCAACATATACTGCCCTCCGCATAAGCCGCGCGTAACTTTTAATGAAATCTTCCTTCGCGCGATAAAATGGCAGCCAAAGAACCTCTAGTGATCGTTGGAGACTTCAATGCTCCCAGCCTTCATTGGGGCTACCACTTCGAACAGGCAAGAGGACGTAAGCTGGCGGAGCTCATCTCCACCCTCAGCCTCACGTTGCTCACGGACCCGGCGTATCCCACCCGAGTGGGGAATTCGGTAACCCGCGACACGTGTCCAGACCTTTCTCTCGTCAAAAATGCTAGAGCGGCTGCTTGGGAGAACTTGGGAGATTCTCTAGGCAGCGATCACCTCCTTCTCCGGATTACACTCATGGCGAAGGCAGCGCGCAAAAAATGCGGTCAGGCCAAGCTGACCGATTGGCACAAATTCCGAAATCACACTATCCCTCCCGTACTATTTTCCGGCGGCTACGCGGAGTGGGCTAACCACATATACAACATTCAGAAACAACACGTCACAACACTACAAACCACCGAAGAGATCCCCGCAGTGGACACCCACCTCCTGCATTTGTGGGAGGCGCGCCGGAGCTTAACTAAACGGTGGAAAAAGCAGAAAACTAATCGCAAATTACGCGACCGCATAGTCAAACTCACAGAGCAAGCTGCAGCGTATGCTGCCGAACTCTCAGATTCAAATTGGATAGCACGCTGCGACGCCGCAGCTCATCAGATGAGCTCGAAGGGGACGTGGCGTCTCTTTCGCAGTCTAATCGACCCCTCCCAAACGAGAGGGGAGACGCAAAAGCAGCTCCGGCGGGCTCTGCAAGGGTATCAAGGTACGACGGCGCAACTTGCGGACACTCTGTGCGACAGATATCTTTGTCGTACGGAGGACCCGCCTGGGCCTGTGTACATGTACTCTGGCAGGCCTAATGAAACACTTGATGCCCCTTTTGAGTTGCACGACCTTAAGGCGGCCTTAGCAAAAATGCGCCGGGGTACGGCTCCGGGACGGGATCACATAACAGTGAACCTGTTGGCGAACCTACCGGACTCAGCCTACCTCCATTTATTAGAATACATCAACCAGATCTGGGACGGGCGTCCACTCCCTCCCGAGTGGAAAACGTCACTTGTGACGTTTATCCCTAAAACAGGTAAGGCCGTGAATACGGACAACCTGAGGCCCATATCACTGACCTCATGTGCGGGCAAGCTTATGGAGACGATGGTTCGGGATCGCCTCTCTCCATACCTGGAGAGTAAGGGCTTCTTTGCAGTTACCATGTTCGGGTTTCGCCCCCACATGTCTGCACAGGATGTCCTTCTCCAGCTGCACAGGGATGTAATACGACCCACAACTATGCAACACAATGACAAAGCCATCCTCGCCCTTGATCTGAAAGGAGCTTTCGACAATGTTAAACACGGAAGCATCCTGGCCAACTTGAGTTCTACCGGTTGTGGGGCTAGGGCCTACGCGTATGTAAGAGATTTCTTGACTAATCGCCAGGCCTTTCTTCGGATTGAGGGCGAGGAATACGGCCCTTACATGATGGGAACACGGGGTACCCCTCAGGGAGCGGTGTTATCACCGCTCCTGTTCAACATAGCTATGATGCACCTCCCAAGCCAACTGGCCCGGGTGGAAGGCATTCAACACGCGTTGTATGCAGATGACATTACAATTTGGACCACTGAGGGGAGCCTTGGGGACATGGAGGCCCGCCTTCAGCAGGCCGCTTCCATAGTCGATGCGTATGCCATTGACTGTGGGCTCCAATGTGCTCCAGCGAAATCAGAGCTTTTCCATGTCAGAGCGAACCCAAAGGATAGGACAGCAATTCACATCTCTCTGTCAGGAGGTCCTATTAGAGAGGTGGAGGAGCTCCGTATTCTGGGCCTTTTCATTCACCACAGACTCAGACCGGACTCCACCATTCTGAAACTCAAGAGAGTAGGCGAACAGGTAGGGCGCATGATCCGCCGCGTTTCCAACAAGCGGGGCGGTCTGCGGGGCAGGGACGCGCTTCGGCTCGTCTATGCCTTCGTGACTAGCCGGATCCTCTACGCCGTGCCATATCTCCGCACTACTAAGCAAGACGAGGCGCGAATAGACGCCGTCATCCGCAAGGCAACTAAGCGAGCCCTGGATCTCCCGGTGGCTACCTCTAATGCCAAACTCAAGGCATTGGGGGTGCTAAACTCCTACCAGGAGCTGCGGGAGGCCCACCTCGTGAACCAATACACGCGGCTCATGCAGACGGCCCCTGGACGCCGCCTGCTAAACCGCTTACACATCCAACACGACTGCACTCCAGAGGAGGCGGAGCGTATCCCAGTACTGTGGCGCCATATGCTCTGGGTCTCCCCGCTCCCCCGTAACATGGACACCGACATGCACGTAAACAGGCGACAAGCGCGGGCTCAGGCTCTTGAGAGACAACACGGCTCCCGACCCGGTGTATATTATGTAGACGTAGCAGGCCCATCGCCCACGGGATTTTACACGGCCGCTGTCGTTCACCAGGAAATGCACGTTGATGGACTCTCTTTTCGAGCCCCGAATTCAATGCGAGCCGAGGAAGTAGCGATAGCGCTTGCTGCCGCCCACGCCAATTCGAGAATCATCATTACGGACTCCCGAAAAGCATGTGATCATTACTTGGCAGGGGAGATCTCCCCCTTAGCTGCTTGCATTCTAAGACGGACTGCCAC
Organism: Amblyomma mixtum; assembly: GCF_055824585.1. Taxonomy (NCBI): domain Eukaryota; kingdom Metazoa; phylum Arthropoda; class Arachnida; order Ixodida; family Ixodidae; genus Amblyomma; species Amblyomma mixtum. The sequence goes on from NC_143015.1 coordinate 96,131,884, forward strand.
TGATCCAACACCCAAAAGAATCATTTGGGCTCCTGGCCACCAGGGCTTACGAGGTAATGAGGCCGCTGACGCGGCTGCCCGAGCGCTTACTCACCGGGCTCCTCATCCCAGCTCTTCTGGCTCGGAGACTAACCAGCCGCTGCTGCGATTCAAGGAAATTATAACGCGTTATAGCGACATCCACACCGCCTTTTCCCGGCCCCTGCAAAGGGGCTGAGTAAGACGGAGGAGCGAACTTTAAGGCGCCTGCAGACAGGTACTCTACTCTGTCCTGCAATCTTAAAGCATTACGATCCTAACACGGATGGGCGATGCCCACACTGTGGGGAGACCTGTGATATCTTCCACATGGTGTGGGCATGTACTCAAAATCCCCACCTCCCCCCATCCCTTCCAGAGAGGCATGGGAGACTGCCCTTCTCAACTGCTCCTCGCTTGAGTCCCAAAGGGCTCTGGTGAAACGGGCTAGAGACGGGGCATTGTCATGCGGTGTCCCGGACTAGGGAGGCCGACCATGTAGCGTGGCCACTCTGTGGCTCCCAAACTCTATTTCAGAAATTAAAAGTTTTCACCACCACCACCACCACCTTGTCCTTATAAAAATGGTCTATAGACAGTCGATAACCTTCTTACAGGCGCTATTGCCTTCCTATAGGTATTTCTTTTTGTATATATTCGTAGTCTATAGACTTTCTATAGAAAAGTCTACTAAAAGTATATAGTCATAAATCTGTAGATTGTCTAAAGAATGTCTATGGGATTTGTACTGCCTACAGACTAGTCTCTAGGATTTGCCTATACACAATCCATAGACTTTACAGACAGCAGTCTATGGACAGTCGAAAAACTGTGCAAATAAATTTTTGTAATGGTGGAACCCAGAGCGCGAGCATGAATGTGCGCAGGGCAAGTGCAGAAATGTAACTAGTGTCTACTAAAAACCTGCTAAAACTGTATGGCCATAAATCTATAGATTGTCTATAGACTGTCTATAGGATTTGATTGCCTATCGATGCCTCGTATTCAGTAAAGCGGCGCAGAGCGCATTCCGGAGATCTATGGGTGAAAACCCATTTACCGCTCCGCCGCTAACGTCCCCTGTCGGAAAGCGTGGAGGGTTGTTGCGCTTACAGAGGCGGCAAACAGTATGCCGTTGAAGTTAGAGACAACGCGCATACGCAGACAGAGGCGCTCTCGCGGCCACGCGGGTCCTGCGGCTGCTTGCTTTCGACCGTGTTGTCACAGAGACAAAGGCACATAAGAGAGAGAGTGGGCGCCGGAAACGCTTTCGGTGCAAACGACCGGCAGGGTCGACTACCGGCGCTGCCGAAGCGATAAGCAACCTGCTCGAATGGCGCTGACAGTGATGAGCGAAGCGGAATCCGTTTCATGTAGTACAGCTTGGTACACCGAGAGTAGAAACAAGTAATAAATGGGCCGGACATGCTTTGTGGCCTGCATCGCTGATCTGGTGACCTCTACACCGGCCAGCCGACGTAAGAAAAATGGCAGTTTGGGCGAGTTGGTTAAGCATCTTGTAATAAAAACAGCGCAAGGACACAGGACGAGAACGGAGAGTAGACACACACGGCACACAATCAGCGCCGTGTGTGTCTACTCTCCGTTCTCGTCCTGTGTCCTTGCGCTGTTTTTATTACAAGCCGACGTAAGCCTTTACAGTATGTGTGCAAAACTGCAATAAAAAGGCTATAAAGCGCACTATTAGTGTGGAAGCGCTATTCCAATGGGTAAACGTTGAGCACGATGTTGTAATGTTTGAAAGTTTGTACAAATTGAAGTAAATGAAAATAAAACCAATATCCGCGACTTGGATTTGAACCCGCGGCGGCGCGAGCAGGTAACCTTCGCTGGCCAATGCGCGAGAGCGCTGGCCACGCTATCGCCGTATTTTTTTCTTTCATTGTATTTATTTACATGGTTTTGTACAGAAAGCATATATATACATATATGTGCGTGTATACACACACACAAAAATAACTCCTCTTCTGAAGCGCTGTATATCCTTACCGGCCTTTTAGTTATGTTACTATTATGTTTCTGCCACGTAGCGCCTACCTAGGTGCTCTCTAAATAGGCTTTCGCCGCAGCCGACCACGCCTCGTGTTAAACGGTAACACATATTTGCGCTGTGCATTGCACATCGTCTTCATCATCCACTAATACTGGTATGAAACTAATATTCGCGCTTTAAGCTGTGTGGCAGTAGTGACAGATAACTGTGCGCTGCATGCGTTCGCGTGGGCAACGTTGTGGGAGATACACGGCACTAGAGGAATACGCATTGGCATTGACAACATTGCTGCAGAAACGCGGCACTGGAGCGTAGGCCAGCGGCGTGAAATGGATGGTACATCACTATTGAAGATGAAAAAGTTGAAGACGCTCGTAACCGGCTCTCAGGGCCAGTGTACACCTCAGTCTCGCTTTCATATACGTGGAAGTGGCGTCCATCTGCATGAAACTGTGCTTTAGCTAAATATTTCGTGCTTAGCAATGCGCAACCGCCCGCCATTTATTGTTAAAAGGCTAATATGATTTTCCGCAGTTCCCAGCCGCTTGGAAAGTGCAGCCAAGTTGTGAACGTGTAAATTACACTGCACAAATCTAAAGGGACACTGATAACTTGCAACTGTATCAATTTTTTTTTTTAGCAAAATCCGATAGGTCGGCATTTCGTGGCTTTGTTGTCGCTTGTCCGGCGGCGAAAGATGCCTTCATTGGCAAAAGTTTTTGACTCGAAGTTGAAAAACTTTTCCCCGCCGCTCCGATCAAAAACTCGGGACTCTGTGATGGCGAAACACTCTGAAAGTGACGTACACTGATGTGAACGTGGACTCCGTGACTGCCGGTTGCGAGCGGTGCAGTCTAGCAGGGGCCGAAATGCAAACTACCGTCGACCCGGACGTCGAAGGCGTCTATCAGTCGCTGCCGTTGCTTCGTTTACGTTCGCGCCAGCGTTACGATACATCTCGATACTGACGATGAACTTCTCTCAAAGAACTGCGGCCTGCACTTCAGCGATCTCTACCCCACTTAGCGCGCGATATTTTTGAGTGCTGAGGTGGCGGGTCAGGAAGGACAGTCTGAGCGCTGAAACGTCGGCATCGCCGGCAGCAATCCAAGCTGCTCGTACGGCAGCTGTCACCGCCTAGCCACCGTCAATACTATTCAGCTGAGACTGGTACGGACGGACATATTTAAATTCTGTGATAATCCCATATAAAAATGGTCTATAGACAGTCTATAGACTTCTTATTGACTCTATTGACTTCTTATAGAAATTGCTTTTTGTCTGTTCATAATCTATAGACTGTCTGTAGACAAAGGTCTACTAAAAGTGTATGGCCATAAATCCATAGATTGTCTTTGGACTGTCTGTGGCATTTGTATTCCCTGTAGACTGTTCTCTAGGATTTGTCTATAGACAGTTTATATACTTTATAGACAGAGGTCTGTAGACACACTATAGACTGTCTAAAACTTTTTTTATAAGGGATGGTCCTCGTAGCGCTGGTTATGCAGCCCAGGGTCATAGCATGGTGACCAACCGAACACCCCTATATGTGCGTTTTCAAACGTGGAGCCTCGTGTAACATAAGGTAGCCACAGGTGTTTTCTCTTCTGAGGTGCGTGGCGCGCTGTGAACTTCGTACGAGGAGCACTTGGAGGTGTACATGCAGTTCCTCTGCTGCTCCGCACTTCTAAATTGAGGCGCCTCAAAAACGAAACCAAGCGAGCACAAGAAGGGCATAGCCTCAAAGCGGCAAAAGATACCGAAATCATCTGGCTGCCTCTTGAGCCGCGAAGGGTTGATTTTCTTTGGCCTCCAATTTTGGCCTACAAGTTTGGACTTTAAATTTGGACTCCAATTTGGCCTCCAGTTTTGCAAGGCGACTCCAAATTTGGCCTTTAAATTTGGCCTCCAATTTGGCCTCCAATTTTCTGAGGCGATAGTATGAATCATACGCAGGGTGTGTCACCTAAGACTTTACACAAGTTTTCAAAGTAGGATTTTGGAGTTAGAAGAGCGCTTTTTTCGGCATAGTATTGTCGGCGGTGAAGTACATCAGAATACAGCTAAGACGTGCTAACTAGTAGGGTGGTTAACTAATAATTAATAATTAAATTTTTAACGGTTACTGTTAGCCTCCTTAAATATTGAGAGGCGTGTAGCCCACCTTGATCAATATCCATTCCAGGTTGTAGAATTTCGGAAACGCTGTTTCCGTCGGCGCTATGGCCCAACAAATTCTGGGTACGCACGTCGCGCCACAATGTACGCACTTTCGTGAAGCTTGCAGTTAAAGCAACCACTCCAGTGCACGTAACTCATCGAAAATAGCCAGAATTTGTAGGGCCACAGAGCCTAGCGTAACCGCATTTTCGAAATTGAAAAAACTGATATGGGTATTACTTACAGTGGGCTACACGCTTGTCAATAATTGAGGAAACTAACAGTAATAGTTAAAAATTCAACTACGCAATATTAGTTAACCAGCCTGATAGTCAGCATGCCTTTAACTGTATTCTGATGCACTGCACCGCTGACAATGCTATTCCGATAAAAGCGCTCTTCTAACTCCAAAATCCTGTTTTAAATTTTTTTGTAAAATCTTAGGTGACGCACTCTGCATAGATATTCACGTCGGTGCGTGCGAGTAAGCACCAGCGCTTAAAGCTTGCGGGCGTCCACTCACTTTGAGTATCTTCATCCTCAGTTGGCTGAGCACCGAGTCCAGGTCGTGGATCTGGGTGCCGTTCGCGGAAGCCGCTCGCAAGATGGTGCTGGCGGCCTCCTTCATTCGGCCTGTAGCCACCAGCCACCGTGGAGACTCCGGTAGGAACCTGGAAGGTTCTCACTGTTGAATGTGTGTTGTCGGTGAGTCTTAGTTAATGACGATGGGAATGTAGAGTGAGGACGGCAAAGTCGGGAAATGTGCACCATGACAGGCTAAACAATTTCAATCATCTCATTACACCACTTCTAATAGACCTCTCGCAATATGACATAATTGTTTCATTATGAACATAATATTGTTATGTTAATAATGTCATGTTATGTCATGTTATGTTATGTCATGTTATGTCATGTCATGTCATGCTATGTCATGTTATGTCATGTCATGCTATGTCATGGTATGTTATGTCATGTTATGTTATGTTATGTCATGTTATGTTATGTCATGTTATGTTATGTCATGTTATGTCGTGTTATGTCATGTTATGTTATGTCGTGTTATGTCATGTTATGTTATGTCGTGTTATGTCATGTCATGTTATGTCGTGTTATGTCATGTCATGTTATGTCATGTTATTTCATGTTATTTCATGTTATGTCATGTCATGTCATGTTATGTTATGTTATGTTATGTCATGTTATGTTATGTTATGTTATGTTATGTCATGTTATGTCATGTTATGTCATGTCATGTCATTTATGTTATGTTATGTTATGTTATAAGAGAGCAATTACTCATTGACGTCTACGCAAGCGCAGCCATACGGCTACAAAGGAAAGGTATACAGCTTTCTCAGAAACTTCGCAGTTAAAGAAAATTCGTCCTGGTCCGGGGTTCGAGCCCGGGACCACCGCTTCACCGGAGCAGTCGCTCTACCAGTTGACCTAACCGGGACGGCAAGCTTGTGGTAGGGCGAGAGCGAAGTGATCAATAACTCGAAGTGGGAACAGTGTTGGTTAAATGTGTTGCTCAAGTGTTGGTCAAACATTTGACCAATACTGTTCTGTTATGTTATGTTATGCTCTTTTATGTTATCTTATGTTATGTTTTGCCATGCTATGTTATGTTATCTTTGTTATGTTATCTAATAGTATAGCATTATACGTATACGGTGCATGGTAGTAATCATCGGCTTTAACTGAGGATCATTTGCCCGCGCACACACGTATTCACGCTCCGCTAATTTGTCCGGCTGGCAACAACTCTCTTCGGCAACTTTCTGTGGTCACGCAGTGGAACCTGCAAGCATGTGATTGGAACGCGAGCGAGCGATAACCGCAAACTTTACAAAGCTTTTTCTCTCTTTCTAAGCTTTTCCTATCTCCGAAATGAAACTTGTGTGTGGAAAACTTTTCTTAAAGGACCAACTTTAAACATCATCTACGGCTGCACTGGCTACGTCTTGGCTACAAAGCATCATCCTCTTGCGTTCGGTGGGTTATCGACTCAGTTGGCGCTGCGCCATTAACCCCGTACTGAATCAACATCTATGTTTGCCCTGTTCTTCGGAAATACGATGCGAGACTCGGAGCAGCTCACCAGGACCAGACGAGTATGGCAATGAAGGGAAGCGTGATGGCGACCTGGACGTGTCGCCAATTCTGGAGGAGCCACACGATTCCCGGCAAGATGAGGAGGCTGAGGGTGAAGCCCAGGGTGAAGGCCACTGCAGCGCTGGTGCGGTGTTTCGGGCCCGCGACCTCCACCACTGCGTATACAGGGATTATACTGTAAAGCTGGCAGGTAAAGCGGGTGCTTCATGTTTAATTCGTGCTTTCATAAATACTCCGGCTTTCGGAGTGGAGTGAAGAATAGAAAGGATTAAGAAACGACGCACAAAGCTAGGCTTCAACCCCTCATCTACAAGCGTAGAATTTGATTTAGAAACCAAAGCTCCTAGTAAGATCATACAAAGTTTCACCCCAGGTTAAAGCTCTCAGTTAAGCTATGGTTGGAGCCTGTTGCTCAATAAGTTCTTTCCTTTTTTTTTCTTCTTTTATTTTTCGAGATACAACACGGCAACGACACCTGGGGTGAACGCATCTCTATTTTCAAGAGTGGTTATCTCACCGACAAGCGAGCCACCAAGAGGGCTTGACGCCTGTTGCTTGTGGCTGCTGAGCCGAAGCTCGAGGGGTCGAATCCCAGCCTCGGCAGCCGCATTTCGGGTGGCAAGGAGGGGGGGGGGGGATAATTATTGGAGCCCCAGATGGTGAAACTTGATACGGAGAATGCCAACCCGACACCCCTCGCAAGCCCACGTAGAGCCTATCGAGGTTAATTCTCACATACCGTCCACAAAGTGGCACAAATGTTAGCCGCAGTTCTAGAACTTCGCCTATTTTAAATATATTTAAACCAATCAGAAATATCTTGAGAAAAAAACAGCGCAGGAACAGGGACACAAGAAAAGTGTTCTGTTTTCTGGTGTCCCTGTTCCTGCGCTGTTTTTTTTCTCAAGATGTATCAACTCGCTCAACTCGCCGTTTTAATCAGAAATATGTTTTCTTGAAAGCTATTCTATAACATGCCATTTTTGAAGAATATTATTATTGAAGATTTCTTTGAGTGTATAAGCTGGTAGCGAATGGCCATCAGTTTTCTCCTTTTTACCACGACTGTGTGAATTCATTTCCTCTAAAGTATCAGTATCGCACGATGACAAACAGAGCGACCGCATGACATTAATCCGGTAATTTGGATAGTGCTCCTGAAGCAGTCCTGCGCTGCGAGAGACCCGAGCTTTCATTCGAAATTAATTTGCCGCAGGATCTATAAACGTGCATGTGCAACGCCTCGGCTACACTAACACTAGGCTGTCCTAACTAGCAAGTTCTTTGCTGCCGACCTATTGCTAACTATTCCTCAACGCACTGCTAGCCACTTCTTGCATTGGGTATCCAATACATCGTCATCGTCATTACCCACGTTGTTTACATCGCACGAGAAAGGTCTGTCGCAATCATCGAAACTTACTCATCTTGCATACCAGCCGTCGTCACCCAGTCGTAGTACATTTCATATTTTTTATGACTCCGTTTTCTCATGACCGTTTTTTTTTACTCAATGTTTTTATATTTTTGTGACCTTCCATCCTCCAAAAATATTTGATTTCCTTGGTTCCCAGTGTATCGTCATGAGAGATCATCGGCCGTCTGTTCTGCGGAACACATATCCTTCCGAAATCCTGCAGTCTAAATTGAAAGGAGTTAAAAAAGAGTAAGGTGTCCTCCGGCGTACTCCCTTCTATAAAAGAGACTGCGCTAGAGGACAGCTTAACTCCTTTTTTTACTCCCATACAGGCATATTCGTGTTTAGATGCTGTCCATGCCCCTGTTTTCAGCTGGAGTGTCAGTTTGCATTTCTTTATTAACCCACGCTCATCTTTTCCAACGTGGCACTCGCAATTTCCTCCTCCACTGCTTCCGGCGCTGCTTTTCTCAGATGGGTAGGGTAGCTTTCTGTGACTATTCTCATTTAGACTGGCAACCGCCATTATTTGCTTGACAGACGAGATTACGTTGAGATTAAATTTCTGCATGTAATAAGTGTTCTATGCCTGTATGCATTACCGGACGATCTCGTGACCAAAGCAGCTGAAAATACGGCATTTCGGCATAGCACTGAAGCGCCGATACAATGAGCCTGTGAAATAAAATAGTGAAGTTGCAACCACAAAAAGGTGAAGCAGAAAATCAGGGCTCCTTAAAGATTAGTTGGGATTAACTCTATAGCTGCGTTGATGGTCAAAAAGGTCCAAAAAGACGACGAGGAGGAAGGTATTCTAAGGGCACTGGCGCTTGTGTCGTCTCCATGGAGTCATAGAGTTTCTTACTATTACCTAGAGGGAAAGCTGGCGGCGCTGCACTTCAGCCACCATGGGCGCCCAAAGCATCATGGGGCGGTTAGCTACTTGTTGCGGCACAGTCGTAATTTTTTGGGAACTTGGAGTGGCACTACTAAGATGTTTCATTCCGAAAACGCTGTTCGTGTGTGCGCAGACGACTTTCGCGCGAACGCAGTGGGCAAAACCCATAGTAGTGAAACCGCGACGACACACGACGCCAATAAAAGGTTTCACTTTTCCGAAATGCCATTAAAAAAACCTCTTATAGTATTTAAGGAACAACATCTTTTTTGAAAACATATTTACTTTTAAAAGAGCGCCTGTTAATTACGAAATATTAGTTTTTATAGTGTTCACTACTTGGCCAATAGGAGAGCGAGTCGTCTCTTATTTTGGACAAACTTTGCACCTAAATGCTTTTCTGCTCGTTTGTGGAAATCATTAGACAAAATATTGAATGTTAGGACGTTTGTAGTTATCAAACTGCTTTATTTTTCTATTATTTTTTGGCCAAAAGTTGCAGTTCCGCAACAAGTAGCTCACCGCCCCATGATGCTTTGAGCGCCCATGGTGGCTGAAGTGGTCACGTGGGGTCTCCATGCAAACTCCCATAGACGGGTCGCCAGCTTTCCCTCTAGGTAATAGTAAGAAACTCTATGCCATGGAGTAGTCGTCTCTGCCCTTTGGTCCTCTTCGTCTTTTAGCGCTTCTTGGCCATGAACACGTACAGGGTTGGTCAAAAGTTACCAGGCCAAAGGGTCTACTGTTCTTTAGTATGTCCTGACACTTAAGATACCGATGACGCTATCAAGGTAGTCAGATGTTAGAACAATACTTCCTGTACTCATACAGATATGCTGAGCTTTGTAGGTGTCGTAACTGCCTTGCTATACTGCTCAAAAGCAGACCCTGTGGCCTGGGAACTTTTGACTGACCCTCTACCAACTTTCCAAACTATCATATTTTATGAACTGCGGCAATCGTACTGCACGGTTTCAGTAAGCCGGGGTATAAAAGATGCACCGCTTAACAATTCGCCGAAAGCGAAACTTATCCCTTCTTACGCAGGCAGAAGGCGGCGGTCTGAGTTACGGCCAACGAGATCCCCAGAATGAAGCGGGCACCCAGGAAGACGCCGAACGAAGGCGCCAGGGCTGCCACCAAGCCCGCCACGGTGGTCACGGCGCACGAACCGACCAGCAGGGGACGACGACCTATCCTGGAATGGTAATGGTTTATGGTTTATGGGGTTTAACGTCCCAAAGCGACTGAGCCTATGAGAGACGCCGTAGTGGAGGGCTCCGGAAATTTCGACCACCTGGGGTTCTTTAGCGTGCACTGACATCGCACAGCACACGGGCCTCGAATTTCTCCTCCAAAGAAATTCAGCCGCCGCGGCCGGGATCGAACCCGCGTCTTTCGGGCCAGCAGCCGAGCACCATAGCCACTGAGCCACCGCGGCGGCTAACTGGAATGGTAACATTCAAGAAGCGAGATTCATGAGCCCTTTACATGGTGAATGGTATCTACAGGTATGTCGGACCGTATTTTGTGTCGTTTCAATACATTTTCATTGCATTTTTTTGTATTCTATTAGTCGCTGCTTCTATAGATAGTTTGCACGTGACGTCACGGGCGCCATCTTTGGGTACTGTGGCTAGCTTCCACAGTGTACGCGGGAACCGGTTGGGGATGGGCGGGTTAACAAATCGCCGAGGCTTTCGCTGCACTTTCCGGGACCCAGAGATGGCGGCCGCTGTGACGTCGGTGAAAACTATGTATAGTGGAGTAGGAAAATGGCGTCCCACCGGCCATGGTAGAAACACTTGCATGATGACACTTACTTAAACGTGCACTCAAGAGGAATCCGAACTCGTATTTTTACTGCTGGAACTCGACCTACACGTTCCGAGCGCTGTTAGAAACTTTGAATTATTGTCCTTTGTGGCCGATTTCCTTAATTTAAATCAGATTAACGTCCGACTCCCGCCATTTTTTTTAAATTCTCCACATATGGTGGGAGGAGTCGACCAACCTTTCAGCCAGTCCCGTGGCGGCTTGCCGCTCTGCCATCGGCGGAGTGATACGTAGTCATCGGCGAAAGCAAAGAGTCCACGCGTATTTTTATTTACTTGGGCCTAATTCGCAGCTATGTAGTCTCTGACTAGATCTATTTATTCACGGAAACCCCAAAAAACAAATAAAAGCGAAAGCAAAAGTGCCACGCGACTGCCTGAAAGGCACTCCATGCGTTGGTTGACTCCTCCCACCGTCTGCTGGGAATTCAAAAAAAAAAAAAGGCGGGAGCCGGATGTTAATTCGATTTACATTAGAAAAATATGCCGCTCAGCGCAATAAATCGAGATTTCTAAGAATGCTGGGAACGTGTAGATCGATTTCCCGCGGAAAAAATACGAGTTCAGATTCCTCTTCAGTGCACCTTTAAACCAACATTCCCCACGTCCATGTAGCGCTAGTGGACCGGTGCCTACGTCCACGAATGACGGCGCACAACGACGCGTTTGACGTGCTTGGTGAGATTTATGGGCCTGAATACCGTAAAATAAAACTGTGCTGTTGTTGTGCCAGAAAAGGGGCAGTGTGTGGTTTCTCTGACACGGTCGGTCGCGATGCGACGACAGTACTGCAGGTAGCGGCGGTGAAGCGACCTGACCGATCTAGCCTATAATTAGCCGTTCTCTTCCTCACATCATGTTGCTTTCGTCATGATTTATACTTTACGACCGAGTGAAATAAAAACAATATGAAGCGTTACGATATACGACTCCTGCTCAGATAGAAATGACACCGGCACAACTACAGCTATTGAATGCATGTACGTCTACCGAATGTTCAGTATTCAACGATATCATTCTCAATTTTTACTAAAGTATACTGTGTACATCATCTCAATTTTCAATGCATTTCATTTGTTTTTTTCTTCTTCCGTTCCTTGAGTGACTTGGCTTTGAGCCGCTGACGAATAGTAAGCGCGAAGTGCTTCGTCACATAACACAGCCGCACATATCGCAAAATGAAGACGCATGGAATAAACTTGAAATCTAATATATATATTCTCGCCAGACTTGATCTAAAGTTCCGTTTGTCAAGGTTAATTTCTCGATGCTCGGTGCTCGGTGCTACGAATACCTATATGCTTTCAGAAACTTTCAATAATGCGTTCTTCTGGACGTTTACGGTATACGTACGCTGCAGAATACATGTTTAAAAAATTCCAAATAAAATCTTGATGGAGCGGAGAAAACTTTGCAGCGATTAGGTCGATGGGAGCTGGAAAATGATTTAGATAGCTCAAAGCGCCCTGTTACAAAGCGATGCCAGAAAAGATCCCTACATTGAATCGCGGTGGCTAATAGGCTCCAGTAATGAGGCGTTTGTTAAAAACTGCGCCTAAAACTGGCGTGCATTATTATTCATTAGGCCTCCAAACAAAATGCTGAGGTTGAGCGTCCTCCTTGCATTCTGGAGGTGCTGGGTTCGATCACCGGTGCCACCGGGTATACCACCGGTTTTCTAATGGACCATATGGCCCATTACATATAGCCACGACCACGAGTGAGCTATTGCCGTAAAAGGTGGATTTAGGGTTGCTTGGCGGCGGAACGAATCACTTGCCCGCCAACGCAACGGTTCGGTCCAAGACCCTTTTCCCTAGAAGCTCTCCCCAGGAAAGCCGAGCATGCACCAAGCCGGGGGAAATTTTGTACCCATTACAAAACCGGTGGTATACCCGGTGGCACTGGGGATCGAACCCAGCAGCTCCCGAATGCGAGGCGGTTGCTCGGACCACTAGGCCATCGCTATATAATAGCGCGGTAGCGTTGAAGGTCGCGTTGTCCAGAAAATCAGATGTCGTCGTGGGCGTCGGTGTTGTCATCGAAAAATCACGAGAACGACTCTCGTAGATGGTCCCCAATGAGGAACCTAGGAGGCAGGTTTACCGTCTAGGTGATGTCAGCCTGCGGCTTCATCACAGCGTGCCAACCGGATAGTGAGCAAACTGCCCAGTTTGGCAGGTGGTGGTTAAATTAATGATTGGTCACACGGGACGAGAAACCCGGGGCCACACAAGGCCCACCGTTGAGAGCACCTGCTATCGCAGGGCAGTGGCGCATCGCTTAACCGCTGCACCACTGCGCCTAGAAGGGTTTGAGAACTCCCAGGGATCTTTGAATGTAGAGTAGAGAATGACCTTCTGCATATATGGGAATTAACCCTTTAAAGCTATCGCGTCATACCCTTACGGCGGAGTTCGGATGTTCCGTTCAGTTATTTCTGTTAGTTGCTGGTTTTTGGCCCTTAGCATAAAATATGACTGTCTTCTGTATGACTGCCTAACATCAATCTTTGCCTGTGCGCAGTGGTTCTGCTGTGGTGTCAGCTTTCAAGTAGACGGCCTACTGTCCAATCAACCACGCATGCAGCTCTCATCCGATTTTCTCCCGTTCAGTGAATATAAAAGATCGAAGAACCGCAGGTGAGTGAAGCACAAGTGCATACTTGTTGTTTTCAAAAACACAAAGGCCACTTTGCGAGTGACGTGACCAGGCGGTCACGCTGTGTCGTACTGCGGCTGTCGCTTATCCAGTGCTTTAAACTGTAGCACAAAGCTTCTCGCACGCCTTTAAAGCAAAGGCGTCTTTTTTCTCGAAAGAATTAAAAGCTGAAAGGAGTATCGATGGAGCTACACGGTGTAGCTCAAAGGTGAACAGGTTATTGAACTTTAGCAGCCATGACTGTGCGTAAGGAAGCGGATGGAAGACTTTTAAAATTAAAGTATTTGGTTCATCTATTGAACTTACAATTTTATTGCATTTTACTTCCTTCTTAAAAATAACTGCTGTCTGCATCAGGGCAGCTATTGCTTATCGCTCCATATAGGCACTCGGCGTAGCTACTACATTTTTATTGTCCTGATATGGGACCTCATAATGTGAACATCCGTCCAAAAGTTTTACGTAAAAACAAACTTCTTTTACGATTACGAGATCGTTTTACGTTTTTAAAGTTTATAGCATCGGGATACATAAAAACGGGCGCATGCAATGCTTTAAAACTTAGCCGTAAAAATAATCTACAGTGTTTCCAACGAAACCCTTTCAGAGTGAAGCAATTTACACAGCAAGGTTTCCGTTTTGCCGAAAAAAAAATTGCCGCATCAATTCTGTGTTCAGCCCCTTAAGCAACTACTAGTGTTCCCGGTTTCAAAAGACCTGTCAACACTTTTAATGAAACCAACACGTCATCGTCATCGCCACCATAATCACAACCATGAGTCCTAATAGAAAGGAAAATATTGTGAAAGGATGCCCTTAAGTAGCTCTTCTGACAAACCGTTAATGGCGTGCAGACTGGTTTGGAAACATTTAAAGGGTCTCAGAAGGGTTATACATGAAACCGAGCCATATTGCTGGCATAGTGTTCCAAGACTGTTTTTAAGCGGAGGATTTATATTTTGCACAAGCGAGAGACCCCCCACACTGACGCAGCACATTTTGTGCCGGGCAGGGGACGCCAGAAAGTCATGTAGGGAAAGGGGGGGGGGGGGGGGTTCTGAATTCGGTGCTTTTGCAAACAGGGCAAAACCCGCAGGTTATTTGTTGTAGGGACTTGGAGAAGGGACTTGTGACATTAGGAGATACCGTGCACCACCCGTGTACAGTCACCTCCTCATTCGGGGAAACTGAGATTTTTAAGAAGAGGTGCCCTAGTGGAGGGCTCCGGAATAATTTCGAACCCTAGGTGGTCTAAATTATTCCGGAGCCCTCCATTACGGTATCTCTTTCTTCATTCTTCTTTCACTTCCTCCTTTATCCCTTCCTTAGTGCGTGGTTCGGGTGTGCACCGATATACGTGAGACAGTTACTGTGTCATTTCCTTTCCTCAAAAACAAGACCAGTTCGTACCGCTACTGCCTACTGCGGCCGCGCTCTGCCAGCGCGCACGCGCTGATTGGTCCTGACACGAAAGGCGTGTTCTCAGCTGGCTGGTACCTGGCGCCCTCAAGGCGACCTGCGCATGCACAGTGACGGCGCGCTCTACACGATAAGCACCAGCGATACACGCTCTGCTAAATGTCTGTAGCACTGACACATAAAAGGGAAGGGTATGCCATTTACCATCTGTGCACCTAATTTTGATGATACGGAAGTTAGTCCCCAGATGGATGTCTGATAATGCTAGGAGGGACTTTGTATTTACGCTTAAGCACCAACGTTGAGAAGGTAGCCGCTAAGAAAGTGAATAGTCATTGCTATCCATCTGAACGCAGTCACTTGGTTACAAAAGAAATCTGCAGTTCTTATTCCCCAAACCTCTTCCACAGCCCGGAATTTCAGTGACATAGTTCCCTCTCCGAGTTTTCGAATTTGTGAACACCTCCCTCGACACTGTAAGGGCAGCATTTGGCTGTGCTCCTCTATGCAAATGAATCCGGCTGATGCGCCGTTGCGGACAGGAAAATGAAAAAATAACAAAAGCATATTTTTCTCTTGCCCACAGCAGATATTCGGCTGTTCCGTCCTTGTGGAAGCTTAACTATACATTGTAGGGTCTGCTCGCGGGCAGGTCAAATCTCGCGCCGCTCACCGCGGGTAGCCGCGGACCCCTTCTTCCCGAGTGGTGGGGCGGGGGGAGCGAGGCTAGGAGAAAGCCTTTATAAGGCGTGACCGGGAAGGCCCGCGCTCTCTCGCTCTTGGACCAGCCCTGCCACGACGACGACCGGCCCCCCTGATGTGAGAATAAACCGTTTGTACAAAGTCCTGCCTCGAGTGACTGCCTGTGCGTCCCCGCGCAGAGGAATTGCCCACAACATGGAACAATATTTCTGGCCAGCCGCTACTGATCATTTGCCGACATTTTTGAGATTACGCTCACTATTTAGCGTCGTCAACTATCCTCGTTGATTTCATAGTCATCCAAATTTTCTGGTTCATAAAGTTTCAACTGAAGGCAGCAACCGTCACTTCGGTGCCAAACTAGTTCTTTATTGATTATATTCTAATAATTAATTACCTATTTTTCAGCCCTAATTACTATGTCACTTAATTCGTATTTGACATCCTAACTCATTGCTCTATTAATATCCTCGGAACCTTTTGTAGGCAGTTTGAACTTAATAGTATAAATTATTTACTAGACAAGGATAGGAGATCGAGGGGCTTCTGAAACACAGATGTTATATTTGTATTAGTTTCTTACTATGCTGCCAAGTTGCGGGAGCTGATTTGAACCTCTGATGAGGTTTATTACTTGCAGTAATAGGTGTCAATAAGTATCGGCGCTATACTGAACCTTACAGACAAAAGCACGAAACCGCCGTAGGTTATCTCACGCTCACGAATGTTATCCTGTTGAAACGTACATTGATTTTTACGTTACCCACCTGTCTCCGAGAGCAGAACACACCAGGCAGCCCAACAACATCCCTGCCATGACGCTGCTCTGAACCAGGGACCGCATCCAAGCACGCTCGCACACCAGATCCCACTGCGAATCGAGGATACGATGCTGTGAATGAGATTCCCTGGCTTTAGACGTGCAGACATGTCCCGTTCTCTTCTCTTCGTCGCGGGCATCGTCAAAAGTTCCATGGAACACTGCGGTCGTACTTCCGTAGCAAAAATTCGTCAAGAAACTTTTAGCGTCGCTCAAGAACTATTAGGTACCAGCCCCCTCTGCGTGGGACTACAAGGAACACCTTAGTTAAAGGGTCCGTATCAATTTCGACCACCCAGACCACAGCCGTGGCCTAGTGGTCTGAGCACACACCTCCCATGCGGATCACCCTTTCACCCCCCCCCCCTCCCCCCCGCCGTGGTGGCTCAATGGTTCCGGCGCTCGAGTGCTGGCCTGAAAGACGCGGGTTCGATCCCGGCTGCGGCGGCCGAATTTCGATGAAGGCGAAATTCTAGAGGCCCGTGTACTGTGCAATGTCAGTGCACGTTAAAGAACCCCAGATGGTCGAAATTTCCGGAGCCCTTCACTACGGCGTCCCTCATAGCCTGAGTCGCTTTGGGACGTTAAACCCCAACAAACCAAACCAAACCTTTTTTTTTCCCCTTTTCCTCTCTCTTTCACCCTCTCCTTCTCTTACCTTCTTCTCGCCTTTCGCCCTTGCCTGCAATAGCATGCTAGGCTAACAACCAGGCAGGCCACCGCGGTGGCTCAGATGTTATGGCGCTCGGCTGCTGACCCGAAAGAGGCAGGTTCGGTCCCTACCGCGGTGGTCGAAATTTGATGGAGGCGAAATTCTAAAGGCCCCTGTACTGTGCGATGTCAGCGCACGTTAAAGAACCCCACGTGGTCGAAATTTCCGGAGCCCTTCACTACGGCGTCCCTCATAGCCTGAGTCACTTCCGGACGTTAAAATCTCATAAACCAAACCGAACTCTCCTGCATTGATTAAAGTCTCTCCTCCTCCTCCTCCTCCTCCTCCTCTAATGCGGGAGATGCGGATTTCGATCCCCAGCGCCGCCGGGATAAATGCGTGGGAAGTGGGTCTTTGGCCCCACCTTGAGTAAGGGAAAATACCTTGTGTCATGGCGCTCTTAGGACACGGATGCCCTAACGTCGTATCAATTGCGACCACCTGGAGTTCTTTAGCAAGCACTGACATCGCACACCGCACGGGCGTCCTTTCTATCTCGCCCTCATTGAAATGTTGCCGCCGTGACTTGGAGTCGAACCCGCTATTCGACGCTCGGAGGTCGTGGGTTTGGATCCCACAGATGGAGTGAGCCTCTGTTCAACTTTTTGTGCAGTTATCGCGCAAATGATTACGCAGGTTATTTCCAAATCAAATCAGTCGCCACCCTTAAAAATTTAAAAAATAACAATTTAAACACTCGTCGTTTCATCGTTTCAATGACTGCTCCCTTATTTCGTTTATTAAATCAGTCAGGGTATATATCGTGAATTGCGAGGCAGGGCATACGAAACCGGGACAAGCATAGAATACGGTGCGGCTGTGCTAGTGGGAAAATTCTTGGGATACATGGTTGCCACTCCTGGCCCAGGGTACAGGTGGATGGAAACCGGTGGGAGAGATATTTGTCCTTCAATGGAAGTAGCTTTACTGATGATGATGATGATGGTGGTGGTAACTGTGATATCATACTCTCAATATCGATTACATCGATGACGAACGCTGTCGATGGCAGTGCGAGTGTCAGTTATTTCATGACTTAAAGAACGTTAGTGCCTTGATTTAAACAACGTTAGTGGACTAATGACGTAAGGAACAAGGGACATGCACAGGCTCACAGCTAATTTTTTGGGGACGAACGGAATATGTACAGAAAAAAGCCAACAACCATGCAAGCAAAAGCACCTACGGGAATTGCAGGTAAGTCAATGACACTGATATTAAATTTCATGTATGGTCCAGATATGAAAATTCACAACCTGCAAGTGAGGCAGAAGGCTGTCTGAGGCAATTGTCACCTCTTTTTTTATATAAATAAGTCCCCTTTATTTATCGTTTTACACGAACCTGATGGCGTGAAAGTTTGTTAGGATGTTGTTGTTGTTGGCCTCAGGTGGACTGACACAGACCCACAATGGGGTAGGTGAAAACAGCGGGTGGAAGCCTTGTTTTTTATCTTTCTTTTTCCTTCTTCACAGTCCTTGCAATATACCGCCATGTGCGAATGTTGGTGAGATGACAAGGTCCTCAAATCTTCCGTCCGATGGAAACTGATACAACAGCCCTTCTGACGAACATAAACCTTCCCACACAACAAATTGAACTCTACACACCCGCTCGCACGCAGGCAGATATACCATGATTTGTGATTAATATTACATATGAAAGGGCTATTATTGGATGACAAATTAATTTTTCGCTGGACGAGAAAACATAATCTGGCCAATTTCAAAGGGGCAGAAAAAACAACACTAATTCCATAACCTAATGCCACACCCCACAGGTGTGGACGAAGGGCTAAGAAGCGGTTTTACTGTACTTTGTTCATCAGTGTGCTGCTGCTCTACAGAAGGGGCTAGATGCAGGCGCTTTTTCAGGCATCTAAAATAGATCAAACTTGCATGCTGCTTGGCACCAAGCAACCACTGACTGATATAGTAAATTAGTCACTAACACCAGTGCTACACCTATGTTACACCAGTGCTACACCAGTGCGCTGCACTTTCATTCCTCAGACACATACAGTTCTGGCTGGAGGGCCACAAGAACGCAATAGCCGTAAATAATGCATCGGTGTTGTGCAACTCAAGGGATGTGTCAGGCACCGCGATCAACATAGGATCTGTCTCTCGCATTCGAAACGCGATAAACTTGACAACCGACAAGTGTACGCGAAGGACTGCAGTGGAAAATTTGTCTTCATTTATTATTTATCTCTCTGCATCAAACAAGGTCTGGGCCCAGATGTGCCCCATACGCGGGACAAGACAGACGCGGTCTCTTCCATAGGAAATAGAATAGATGGGGCATGTATGTGCTAGTGATTCACAAATCTGTTACGTTACCATCCTTAAGCATATAATTCGTTGCACAATTCTAGAGGCTCAGATATGTTTGTGTTTCAGCGAGGAGCAATGTTCTGTACTGAAGTGCAGTTATACACAGGGCTTGACTGTCCGTCACTGCTAGATACATGTGCAGGGATACCACTCGATAGAACTGCGACTGATGTAAATAAATTTTGGTGTGACATCTATATTTCACTTACTATGCTTGCATGCAACATGCAGATATATAGACTTGCAGCGACGCGTCCCTCGTAGCCCATTTGCCGGGACGCCAAACCTTGCTTCGGTACGTTAAACCCCGCAGTTTTAATTTCAATAAGAGTAGTCGCGCCTTGTTGAAGCGAAAAAAAATCAGGCGCCTGTGCAGTATGTCACAGAAATATTTTGTAACATGACGCATAAACGTTTTAGTTTAGAACGTTTTTGGCGCATTTGCATGCATTTATTTTCCCTCACAAATGTACAATCAGGCCGGAATGAAACGCGAACAGCGCTTGTAGTCAAAACAAAATATTTTACCTGCGTACTATCAGCTGCAATGTAAAACTAGCCTGATTCATATTTGTGGGTGAAGGTTCTACCGCAGTGCATATTCATGAACCGGTTCGAAAGGAATACCTCGCCGCAGAGTATTAAAGTATGGCACATGTGTGTTTCATTTCATTTTGATTAATTTTCCAGAAATATTCTGAAGGGTTCACACAATTCATTCCTGCCTGACAGTACGTTGTTCATGTTGGCACGTACAGTACATATGCCGTCACGTTAAGAGTTGTGAATGTAGTCGGCCAGTTCATACTACAAATTTCACAGCATATAGCTTGATTGTAGAACTTAAGCTATATGCCACGCATTGTCAAGAAACGATATAATAGCGACAGCGTGCCTAGTTGTAAAAGCTATTATGACACGGAGTAGTATACACATCTCCGATGTCGATAACGGGCTTACCTGTCGCATCGCATTTCTGAGATATGGATGGCATAAAACTGTCGCATATAACACCGGTTCACAGTAAAATGAAACCATTTGTCGCGAAATGCTACACTCGGCGTAGTCATGAATGGTTTCCACAACTACAGTAATGACCAACAAAGGCGTACGGCTAGGAAAGGTACCAACGCCAAGGGAGTTCACCCGGTCATATGCGCCGAAGCTGTCCTGTAAATGCCGAGTAAATAAATTCACATAATCGATGGTTTCGTTACAGAGTAAAAAAGAACGTCTGTAATCTCTGCATAAGTTTTTGCTATCCCTCGCCTTACCTCTTTCCTTTTTTTAATGGCGTAGGCGTTGCATCGGGACACGCTGAGCTCTGTTCGTTCGTCTTCAACAAAATGCAGCGAACACGCACACAATTTCTCGATCGAGGAAAACAAAGTCGTTCCGATTAAGAGCGCTTATCCAGAGTTGTTTGAAACACTAGTCCACTGAAAGATCTCAGAAATAAGTACACATCGCAGGCGCGCTGCTTTTGTCGAACACTTTGATATCCGAGTAGACGTCTTCCCGTGACATTTCTTTCATTTTTGTTCTTTGCGCAGCTATGCCCCGCTGAAAAATTATTGTTGTAAGACATCCTTGAAAAATTAGCCAAATAAACAAGAAACAGCTAAGCGATGACAGGCAACACTGAGGTGTATTCGGCTCTCAACGCTGGGCGGTAAAATATGGCCACCTACTCCGTGGTTCCAGTTATCCGTTCGGAAGGTCTATTGGAGCTGGAAGAGCGGAGGCACTCCACGCGTTGGTCGACTCCGCCCCCCGTACGGGGGAGAATTAAAAAAAAAAGGCGGGAGCCGGCCGTTAATCCGATTTAATTAGGGAAATCAGTCACACAGGGCAATAAGTCGAAGTTTCTAAGGATGCTCGGAACGTGCAGATCGAGTTCCCGCGGCAAAACGACGAGTTCAGATTCCTCTTCACTGCACCTTTAACGCTCCCCCGTCAAACCCTTAAGTGTACCCTCTACTTTTGGTGCCCTAGCAATAAATCCCATACTTCCCGATTTCACCGATCTTTCTCTGAAGCCTGATTGAACTTGGTAAAAAGGAACCTCGAACAGAAACAGAAACCGTAGTGAAAACCGGTGTACTAGCAAGCCTAAATCGCAATCGGCCTAACGACGCTGAATTGTCCGTCTCTGTCATTTTTATGTTGCGCTGCCTAACAACGGCAGTCGACACACACAGCTGCTTTTCAACCGAAAGAGCTCTTTTGGTTGCAAAGCAGCTGCGTGCGTGTGTGCGTGCTGAGTGCGTGCTGTGTGTGTGCGTGCGCGTGTGTGTGTATGCGAGTGTGTGTGTGTGTGTGTGTGTGTGTGTGTGTGTGTGTGTGTGTGTGTGTGTGTGTGTGTGTGTGTGTGTGTGTGTGTGCGTGTGTGTGTGTGTGTGTGTGTGTGTGTGTGTGTGTGTGTGTGTGTGTGTGTGTGTGTGTGTGTGTGTGTGTGGGTGCGCGCGCTGTGTCTGCGTGTGTGCGTAAGTGAGGGGGGCTCAATTCTCCTGAAACACCCTCTGGTGAGTACACCGCCGGGCACCCACCGCTAAACATGTCCAAAATCTCCACCGACCATCATCTCTAGAAGCCACCATCCAATCTCACGAAACACTGGAACGAAACAGCGATACATAATTCAAATTCAAATACGCCGTCGGAAGGCGATCAATGTGAACGCGAAATCTACACTCGCTAAACTTAAAGGACTAAAAGGGTGTAAAGTTGACCTCTAGCGTAAACCCTTCAAGAAAGGGGAGTGTGCTAGAGGACTGCTTATTCTCTTGTTACCCCCATACAGGTGTACTCGGGTTTAGAGTGCACAAGCAGTGCTCCTAACGCAGATTTATCGCATCAAATCAAATAGCCGCCCACGCATTTTTTTACTCTGTTTTGGTGTATGTCCAACGCTATCCTGTAATTGTTCCTCATATATTTGTGCCGACCGCCTCGTTAGCCGTGCCTTCGGCTTCCAGCGGTCCTGTGTCCTCACAAACCAATTCCTTCTTTGTTCTTCATAAATCCCGGCAAACACAGGACGGTGGTGGTTCTGCCATTTCTTTTGTCATTGATCTGTCCTGCCTTCGTCTGCCCTGTTGTGCCCTATGCGGAGTCGTCCTGGTGGGTCATGTATACAGGAAAAAATAAAACAGCGCTGTTCATATCTCTGCCCTTCGAGCGGTCCTGTTTTGTCATGTACTGTGCTCTCACAACTCGGTATGAGTGCTATGAAATTAGCCCTAGAAAATATCGCTGCATGCCACGAGCCCACTACTTCTTTCTTTGTTATCTTTCTTCCAGCTGTTCGCCTGTTTCCCTGGAGTGTCTTTTATTTTAACCTCAATCTTAGCCTCGTTCTTATTCACACTGCCCCGCCAGTGCGGTGGGCAACCCATCACTAGCGCTTTAGAACTTACTTAACCGACAACAATGACGGGCCTTGTGACGTTTTATTCTTTTTCTTTCCGAGTCCTGATTATTGCGCTGTCAACAGTTTTTCATATGTTGCCGGAGCAGTCTGGTGCCGTCGCACGATACTTTGATGATTGGGGCTGAACAATCCACATTTTCACCTGTCAAACATCCCCAAAAGTCTCGCATAAATAAAGCATCACTCCGCCTGCATGTGCTTGCTTTTTATGCTTGGCTGAATGCGCGTAGTAAATTACTTGCTTCAAGCCTTGTTTCAAGCTTCAAGCGCTTGTGTATGTGTGCCGTATCGCTGTGGTTGTGTTTGTTTGGGCTATAATGTTTTACTAAATCAATATTTAAACTCACGCCTCTGATACTGTCACGCAGGTGTGAGAACTAAAGCGCTGTTTGGGTTCAGGTTAGGACAATCCTCTTCAAAATGTTGCTAAGGCATATAAAAATTGCTCCTATATGAGACTTTCTCGTGACGCCACGGGCTCCATTTTCTGGTACAGAGCGCAACTTTAGCCGTTGTAGTTGGAGCCGGTGACGATAATCATATTATGCATTCCAGTGTCCTTCTACAATGCTCCATACTATGCCATACAATGGTGGTCGCTATATGTAACACCGGTGCAAACTCCCTGCTGACAGTTTGCATCCATTTTTCAAAATGCATGCAAAAGCGATAACTTTTTCGTATTTTTCCATTAAAAGTCGCCCTCGTGGCACTATTTCAAAGGGATAGCTGCGTCACGAGACGTAGTGAGAGGAAGGGTAGAGGGAGTAACTGGAAAGGGTGTTCCAGTTGGTTGCCTTGCAATGGGAAAAGGAAGGATGGGAGGTCAAGGGTAGAGATGGAAAAGAAAAATGTGGGTAGAAAAAAAGGACTCCGTTTAAAGATGCATTTGCTGCAAAGTCACAATTTGTCTTGCAAGGCCGACGTCCTTCAGAACGGATACTGTACTTAAGAAGTGTTCAGGCCTGACTAAAGATTTGGCTACAGTTCCAACAAATTTATCTTCCGCAGGTGGCCGGCGATCGAGGCGCCCTGGACCAATGCACAGAGCTTGTCACTAATGGGGTCATGATATGGATGTTCGACGTACTGCAGTTTTGTTCTTCAGTAACTAACTCTAGAGCCTGTGATTCCATCTGTAAAGCTTGAGTTCTCTGTACGCTCTGTATTTCCAGAACACGTGACCAAAACTGAGACCGGAAAACTCTTTCCACTGGCAACGACCGCCTGATTTAAATGCTCGCGTGGCGTTCTAAGGGCATGCACACCGCATCATCATCTCCTGTGTTGGCTTCAGGGCCAAATCACCTGTCTCTTGTTCTTTGCCGGCCGATCCAAGTAGCGGCCGACCTTAATATACGAGTGACAGATGAACATGTTACAGAGCAAATGAGATTTCAGTTACGTCAGGCGGATGCGATGTCGACGGTCGGTGTGCTAGTCGGAATATGCCGTCACAGACGCACTGGTCTGTCACACTATAGAACGATGATTACGTCAGTACGAACAACGACCGCGTATTGTCATAGTGATACACGTTTTTCAGGCCAGGGAAGCCGACAAACTCCGTCGGTGGAAGGTGGCCCCATCTGTCCCGGACAAATCGGTGGCTGAGCGAAAACTTCACGTCTGATGAAGAGAGGGCCTGAATAGCTGGGGTTGTTTCTACCTTATCTGCATTAGAAAAACACAAAACAAACTCCTGCATTTCATGTCTTCAACCTTTAACACTCGCGAGCGATTAGAAATTTTAGTCGACGCCGGCTCGCCGCGCCCTTCCGCAATAAGCGGCCCTATAGCGAATCCGCAGAATTGGTGTGTTTGATTGCGGTGGTTTCGGTGAGCGAATTAGTAAGTTTTCCAAATGCATATTGTAATCTGGTGCAGTTTTTCCAATAGTGACCCAAAAATCGGCGATTTTTACTTCTCAGGGCGCTAAATGGTGTACTATTATCTTCAGGTACTCTTTCAGTGACTGCGCGGGTTATTTCCTGACAAGCAGCATAAAAAATAAGCCATACAAACAATTCTGGACAAAATCATTTTTCAACAAGAGTTTATGAACTCAATTTTTTGTATATATTGGAAGATGTCACTATAACAATAATTATATCCTCAGATCTCCCGTCGGTAGGCTTGAATTTTTGGGCCATTAACGTTTTCGATATCGTCAAAAACGTTCCTCATTGGTTTTCTATGGCTGCGTTATTTGCTAGATGAAATCAATGGGAAAACTTTAAAAGCAAACTTTCGCTACGCATTGGACGAATGGACGGTTACCTTTAATATTTACGTAACAGTAACTTACAATTTTCTAATTTTCAAAACGATTTTTCTGAGAATGCTGGAGATGTCATTGCCTAGGGAGACGGAGCCGTCGGGCGGCGCGGTTCTGGGCGGGGCGTAATGAGAGTGATGGAGGTTGTTTATCGGTATCGGGCCTTAAAGGGAAACTGCATAGGTTTTATAAATCAACGAGCTTAAGAGGGTCGAATATGTGAAACTTGCAGGTAAAGCATGCAAAGTCTTATTGGGCTAGCACTTGAAATAGTGAAGTAAACGCCGATTAAAATCCGGACACCCTTCAAGCTTCTCCGCAGCGCACAACGCCAAGTTGGGGGCGCATGATGACGTCATCGAAGGTATCGGTACATTTCCAACGCCCAAACGCGTGCTTTGAAGAAAGAAAACCAACGCCACCGAAGGCAAACCCCGCCGAGAATTGTTTGGCAGCGTCTAATGAGTCAGGGCAGGGTGTGGCTGACGACAGCGGTAATTTTAAATCTTACCTTCCGTGATGTCACGCTGAATTTCCCTGCACCCCCTCATGTAATACCCCTAAATAAATAACACAATTCGCCCTTTTCATTAATGACCTCCGCTCTAGCATTGACCGTAACATTAGCTCCTCCGGTGCATTCAGGAGAAGGGCGAAATTCAATCGTCGATTACGTCACTATTTTAAATGGTAGTGCAAAACCATTTTGCATGCTTTACTTACAGCCTATGTAGATTTGAATCCTTGAATATCGCGTAATTCTCAAAAAAGTGCTGTAGTTGCCCTTTAAGTACTCCAGTCCCGTTCGGGTTCAAGCAACCGAAACAGATGTTCTGCTGATACGCACACACGCAACTTTTCATGCATGCATGCAGCCTGGAAGCCGTCGTATTCTACAGTTTTCTCTGCTCATTTCGATCCGATAATTTTACTCTAGGGACACCTCCCGCTAATTTGTTTTTGTAATTACCGAGCCGATCGAGTAGGCGGCAAGAACTTGACAGTAGGCAACGCTGCCGCCACACCTGAAGGCAGGCGTGGGGTGTGTCCTTTTTCACATATGGTTTGGTTAGGTTTATGGGGGTTTAATGTCCCAAAGCGACTCAGGCTGTGAGGGACGCCGTAGTGAAGGGCTCCGGAAATTTCGACCACCTGGGGTTCTTTAACGTGCACTGACATCGCACTGCACACGGGCCGCTAGAATTTCGCCTCCATCGCAATTCGACCGCGGCCGGGATCGAACCCGCGTCTTTCGGGTCAGCATATTGGACCATTTGGCTGTTTTATGGGTACCAGTTCCTTAACATATGAAGAATATGCTTTTAAGTGTGCGCTTTATAAATACAGCATGAGCCCGTAGCTTTCTCTTTTCTCGACAGTCTTAAGACGGGTGCCACTATAAACCCACTTCTCAAACTAACACTAAGCTTGCGTAATTTGCTGAAGGCTTCCGCGTAAAACATGAATAATGAGTTTTATTTTGCAAACTAAAAACATTTTTATAGTGGCCGCCGTCTGCATGCAAGCACCTTAACACAGCAAACGCGCAAGTGTAGAAGACGACGTGGAATCAGTAGACCCCTCTAACGTCAGCGAACAAAGGTTGCCAGATCGGCAAGCTGTTCGCAGAGCAGAAGAAGCTAAAATATTTCATTTTAAATTTACGTGCCACACCGAATGAATCCACTTTTGACGAACTATAACTCGACATATTTGGAATAAAGTGCAATAAGCATTTTGTGTTCGAAAGCTGGGTGTCATGGCCCCTTTAAGCTCTGTGCACTGTACATGCGCAAAGCAGATGTAATGCCTCATCACAGTGACGGGTGTCAGAGACAGGGCTGAAGGCCGTGAAAAACGAGGGTTATGAACCGATTCGTGAAAGCAACCTTGACCCACAGACCCAGAGATGACAGTGCAAGGTTAATACATGTCAAATTAGACGAGGCGGATGACAACGCTCCAGTCGAGTGACCAGAGAATTAAGGCGCTGGTTGAAACATCTGTGCGAACAGTTTTCCAGAGCGTTACGGCGCAGCTGTCTGTTCTTGGCGCCACGTTATTCACGTAGGTGGAACTGAAGTGCCTCAACCCTGCGTGCACTAGAGGGTTTACTCCGATGCTTTTTAATTTCCTGCCCTCCTGTATGTAACACGTGGCCAGAAAGGATTCATTTCCGTTCACTATAGAGCATCAAAATAACAACGCCCCTGCTCATTCATTACCAAGTTGTCACACGATCCCGATGAGCTGACTGCATCAAGATTTCTGTTTCGATGGACATACTACAATCGCACAAGGAGATTGTTAGCCGGCGAAAGCTAAAGGCGGTGTTTCTCCGTCCTTGAAGAAGGCGGAAACAGAGGAAGGTTTTTCAGAGTTCGTGTAATAAGGGAGTAATTACTCATTGACATCCACCCAAGCGCAGCCATACGGCTGCAAAGGAAAGCTATACAGCTTCCTCAGAAACTTCGCAGTTAAAGGAAAATTCGTCCTGGTCCGGGGTTCAAACCCGGGACCACCGCTACACCGGAGCAGTCGC
This sequence comes from Amblyomma mixtum, assembly GCF_055824585.1. Taxonomy (NCBI): domain Eukaryota; kingdom Metazoa; phylum Arthropoda; class Arachnida; order Ixodida; family Ixodidae; genus Amblyomma; species Amblyomma mixtum. Next base: position 96,159,250 of record NC_143015.1, read on the forward strand.
TCTACCAATTGAGCTAACCGGGACGGCAAGCTTATGGTAGGGCGAGAGCGAATTGATCAGTAACTCGAAGTGGGAACAGTGTTGGTCAAATGTTTTTTAGGGGAATCCCCCAAGGTGGAGTAGATTTGTAATAAGGGAGTAATTACTCATTGACAACCACCCAAGCGCAGCCATACGGCTGCAAAGGAAAGCTATACAGCTTCCTCAGAAACTTCGCAGTTAAAGGAAAATTGGTCCTGGTCCGGGGTTCAAACCCGGGACCACCGCTACACCGGAGCAGTCGCTCTACCAACTGAGCTAACCGGGACGGCAAGCTTATGGTAGGGCGAGAGCGAATTGATCAATAACTCGAAGTGGGAACAGTGTTGGTCAAGTGTAATGTGCAAGTAACCGAGGGGCCTGTACTGCAAAACCACGTCCGCGTTCTATTCAACCACCGGCTACGCCCAAATATAGCCGCGAAGGCCGAGATCGAACTGTGGTCTTGGCCTCAGTGGTGGGATGTCACTGCCACGCAAAGCCTTCCGAGCGGGTCTCTTGTCCTGAACATGTATAAATGTCTTGTCGGCTGGAGAATAATATCTGATATGCGCAGTGCTCGAGATTATGTCGTGCCTTCAACGTCGCCATTCAACGTCTGTGAGCCATGTGAGGAGGCACGCATACAATGCTTACTTTCTGGATTCCCAGTGTTCACCGAAACGAAGTTGCTTTCTACTGCCCGTTCACGCTGGAGGCACTTTATCTATATAGCCTTTACTTAACAAAAAAACACTGTTGGTCCGTTGTATCACAGAGGGCCAGTAATAATTTTTTTGGACTACTTTTTCCTTGTCTTGAGCCATGTTGCTTTTCTGCTCGTGGGGGATTAGTAACGTCTACTCGTTATTCTTTTTATTAAACTATATCTTCCTCGCCATTGTTGTGCTCGTATAAGAAACTGCACTAACCTCCTCAATGGCTGAACTGATGGAGTGGCTGCTGCCGTAATCCTATTCTTCGCATCAGGATTCAGATTAGGCGCAACATACTCTAAGAATAAAGTTAGCTCACACTGCCCCAAAAATTAACCGGTTAACCAGACAGCAAAGCAGCAGCTTATGATGATAATGTTTAAAATGGCGCGAAGGCAGCTTTGGCGAAAGAGCCCCATGGCACAACATATTTTCGTCTTCACATGTTGGGGTCAAAGACAAATTTCCCAAGCATTAACCCCAGTTAACATAAGCACCGGACCAGGGGAAGCTTGTACCACCAGTGGGTACCTGGCGTCACTGAGGATTGAACCCCGCATCTCCGACATGCTACAAGACCACCGCCGCGGTAAAGCAACACCTCCCCCTATCGTTCATATGCATATTTCTCAACTTCTCAGCATGCTTAGCAAGTAAAACTTTTCTGTATAAGGTGAAATAACTCATGCATGTTATTCCTTGCATAACGCCTCATCTTCGTTCTCCGTCGCTGTGGAACATGCATAAAAACAAACGTACTCACCTCCTGGACGAGAGAGTGTCCAGAGAAACTGCTCCCATAGTCCCAATCAGCGCACGACACAGGATCGCCTTCGGTTAGCACCACATCCTCGCCAATGACCTTCGTCGGGCGCACGTAGCAGTCGCTGCGTCCTATGCCATCACTCTCCAAGAGCGAATCATTGTGAGGCAGGGTCAGAGCCTTCCAGGAATCCAACGTCCCGTTGCTTGCCAAGACGTCTGCCGGAGGTGAGCACCAGTAGCTGATCTCGGGAAGGAAGAAACTGGCCACTATCAGGTGTAGGCCCATGGGCGTACCTCTAATCAGGCCGAACCAGAAGACACCTCTCTGGAACTTGCCGTACTCTCCAATGACAGCGCACACATCCATGGTGTCAGACTATTGAGTGTTACTCCGCACTTTGCTTGAAGGAAGCTGTTCTTCTGGGATCTTTTGTAAGGGGAGCACTAATTCAACTGCTTCATTTTCAACCTGTGAGTCACCGTCCTCGTTTTCTCCCAGTGCCCGCGTTCGAAAGCAGCTGAGTGTTCTTCGGCGGATGTCCACCTGGAGAACGTTTCTGAGAGTGTAGTGCTCGTTTTCAAATACCAAGGGTACACAAATCTGGCCTCCCTGCTTGCTCGAAGACTCTACTTTCACAGAATGCGGATTACCGGTATGAGGAGGAGTCTTCCTAGTCCGATGATCGCCTGGCTAAGCTTGTTGAATATTTTTTTTCGTCTTGAGGTCCCCTTGAGCAAACGTAGTGGCACTCAACCACAGTCCTTGTTTGCCTGTGAGAGGATGGCCACCCCGCCGTCTCCTATGATTTGTTTCAAATAACTGCCGGAAAAGACTCGGCAGCACGGCACTAACGAAATGTCTAACGGCCAGCACTTCGCCTTGAATCCCGTCGTTTAAACTTAGTCGATGCCCTTCAGTCCTCAAGCCAGTCAGTTGAAGACACAGTTCACCTTTTCACGGCTGCAAAACTCGGGTCGGATTCTTGATCTACGAACCTTCCCTCCACAGTCAAAATCCACAAATGTTCTACTCACGTGTCTTGCGTTTGATGCAACAACTAAAGCTGTATTAGCAAGACTCTGTTGCCCGTTGTCTGTAGTGACGCGCACAGCGTCTTGAGGGCCAAAAACAGTTGCCGTGTGTTTGCTTACAGTCTACCCTGTTGCACTAAGTCGAGCGTTGGGGCAAAAACAGTACGCTGATTTAGGCAACGATGACACGCACGATGTTTATGAAAGGACACTCTGCTAACCGAGATACTAAATGAAACCCGAACAAGGTTGAGCTAAGGGAAACGCTTCTTACTCTGTGTCCTCTCTTCAATGTCAGCGGGTGTATCTGCAAGGTTTACTTTCACGTAAAAATGAAAAAATTTTCTCTCTCCTTCTTTCCGCACTCTCTCTCTGAAAGTGAGCACGCCTTCCAGCAGAAAAGGAAGCTTGCGAAAGAAGCGTAGCATCCATACCAATTTTGTTAGCAACGCAGGTGTTCGGCTCGCTTGGATTCACAGGCGCACCGCAACGCGACTCTCATTGGCAAACGCGAGCGTTGACGTCATCCTTAAAATGGGAAAGGGATCTCACAACCGCAGTGACTTTGACAAAGCTGCACCTGGAAGTTAAAAAAGAGGTCGAGGGCACAACCGACTCAATCTCCTCTCCCTTTAATTGCGCCCTTCTCCGCTATGTGCGGCTCAAGTGCGGTTTTTGCGATCTGCAACTCATCGGAATTGCATTGTGCGTGCGTGCGCGCGTGCGCGCGCGTGTGTGTGTGTGTGTGTGTGTGTGTGTGTGTGTGTGTGTGTGTGTGTGTGTGTGTGTGTGTGTGTGTGTGCGCGCGCGTGCTGTGTGCGTGCTTGTGTGCGTGCTGAGTGCGTGCTGTGTGTGTGTGTGCGCGTGTGTGTGTGTGTGTGTGTGTGTGTGCGTGCGTGCGTGCTTGCGTGCGTACGTGCGTGCGCGCGTGTGTGTGTGTGTGTGTGTGTGTGTGTGTGTGTGTGTGTGTGTGTGTGTGTGTGTGTGTGTGTGTGTGTGTGTGTGCGTGTGTGTGCGTGCGTGCGTGCGTGCGTGCGTGCGAGCGCGTGTGCGAGCGCGCGCGCAAAAGACGGCATAGTAAAACATCTGGATTGATTTTTGGTTCATACTGACAAGAAAAAAATTATTTTTAGCGCTACGAACCGACACATAGCGCGACGGCAAGACGACTCTAATTTTCAACGCTGTTCTATTCCTGCAAAGCTCGTAAAATGTGTGGCTCCTGCGGAAAGTTATTCTTATCAGAAAATACCGCGTCCACCGCGAGCATATAATTTTCTGTCTACTAGAATAATCCACTGCTGAAAGTAAGCACGGTCCTGTCCTGTCTCTGTGTGTCGTAACGTAGCGCTAAAAATGATCTTATGTCAGATGTCACAGCCGGCGGGATCAACTTCCTCTTTTTGTTATCCATTTTGCCTGGGCACGAACGCTGACGATGTGCGTGAAAATGAACTACCCGTACATCTCGCTGCGTACGGGAGAAATAACAAGCAAAAAATCTTCACCCTGTGTGACACTTCCCCGTACGCCGCCTAACCCACAGCGCTGAGATGCAGCTGTGCAGGTTTCATCCCCAGAAACGGTGCGCAGCTCTGCAGCTGTTTTATGACTGCGAGCACAAAGGCCACATGTTGCCCGCAAGTTTGCCTTCAAACTCTGTGATAAGAACACAGAGTTTTTGGCGTAGCTGCCAATGCATTTAGAGGTTTCAAATAGGAGAGTTCTTCCGATATCGGAATGTGCGCACAGCCTGTTTTGATATTTTTGAGCGGGTTCGACGTATTCTCTTTGTGTATTGAATCCAGATGGCTACTGCCTCTTTCTTTATCTTTTTCCCCTTCCCTGTGCCGTTCTACCTCTTCACACATGTTCTGCCGTTCCATTTGCCATTTTGCCGCTGCTAGGTTCCAGCCTCTCCTGCTTTTATTTTTGTTATTTTTACATTAATGTGCACTACCACCACCATCAGTGCTTGGAGGCGGGTTCCGACGCAAATCTTACACAGAAAGTACATCATCTAAAAGGAAAATCGTTTCACACAGAAAAAAGAGCTGCTCGAATGGTTTGGGCTTGAAAAACACAATTGGAAAGAGAAAGGAACAGTCGGGTTGTTTGCTGTTTCTTTCTTCTTTTAATTCATAGTCGAGACTCATTGTAGCGCCGCGCCTTCGTTCAATCCCTGTAGCTGCCTGGAAGCTGCTAGAGGAAAAAAGTATAAATAAGACGTTCTCGACGCACTCTGCATAAACTCGCCTTTGTTCACATTTCCTTGGAGGCCCGTTGGAAACATATTTTCCAGCTGATTAAGTTTCTGGAACATTTTAGAATTGCTCAGCGTCATCCCACTGGTCTTAGGTGCGTGAAATGTAACGTCTTGCATGACGTCGCATTTAACAGGCGAATATGTCTGCAGAGCGGATGCAGGCAGTCACGTTGCACTACGGTCACAGCGTGCCCTCTCATATTCATCATCATCATTTATTGACGCTTAAAAACCCCAGAATGGTGGGTCATTACATAAGGTGGGGGGGGGGGGGGGGGTGCGTTACATCACCAGAATACAACAGGTCACAATCAGTGCCAGAAACATATACTGGCGGGATATAAAGAGATAATGTACATAAACCCATCAGAGAGAGTGGCCAAACATATATAGAACGGGAGTAAAACGCAAAGGGAAGAATAATCAACATCAGGTTTTTATGTGGGACAGCATCAATTGGCAGAACGTACAGCCTTTGTCAAAAGTTTAGAGCCCAGGGGGTTTGCTTCTAAGGACTATTGTAGCGCTCCTGTAGCCCTAATGGAAGTCCACGCATCGGAGGGAGCAGGACAAAAAATCTTCTTACCTTCGGGAGATTTGGGACGCTGAGGACGCATTACGAGCAAAGCAATGTGGCCCAGAAGCAGACCCCCTGGGCTCTAAACTTTTGACAAAGGCTGTACATGAATCGCGTTCGATGACAATGCATGGCCACCTATTGCCACTCTTGTTGCCCAAAGAAAGCAGTGACCAGCAATTCCCGCTGTCTTCTGCGTCTCATCCAGCGAGTGCAAGTACTGGTAAATTTTTAAAGCTCCAGGTCTCGCCCCAAGGCCTTCTGTACAAAGGACGGAACCCGCGTAGGGCGAAGACGACTCGCCGGCTCATTTGAGCTATAAAGTTTGCTCCTACTAGTAGCGCTTAAACCCAAGCCTTCCGGCTTACACTTTGTAGTAGTAGTTATCGGCATCAACATCCAGCGTCCGTGATCACGTGGCCACCTTATGCACTCATGCCATGACTCGCCCTAACTTTGTTGTTATCAGCTAGGATAGCGCGGTGACAAGAATACGGCCTCAAAGGCCTTGAAACGCCGATCAAGATAGCATATTAACAAGACTGCATGTCGCGGCATCCTGCGCGCATGCGCACTAGAAGTCCCAGTAGACGTGGCTCATCGCTTGCTCTGCCAGGACTTGCCAGGACTTGACTTTAAACACATAAGCCCATTATCCCTCAAGAAGAACGTCAACAACAGCCATGTCTTACCAGTGCTCACCTGTGGGGAGGAAACATCCCGGCTAATGAGGAGGCTTTAAATTGACTCTCACAGAACACAATATGCTACGGAAAAGAAAATGATACGTGCAACGTTATGAGAGAGGAAGAGAGCAAAATAGATCGGGCAACAAGCGCGAGTTAATAATAGCGTGTTTGGTATCAGGAAGAAGAAATGGACATGGTCAGGGCATGTAAATGCGAAGACAAGAAAACGGCAGTGGCTTAGCTCAGCTAGGCCAAGATATACTTAGCGAAAGCAGTTTCGTCTAATGACATTTCAGTAGTGATGTCGCATTTCGGCTGGCGAAGCGAGCGGAGGCGAGCGCAACGACGAGGCAAGCGGTGTGACGTCATACCAAACGGCGGCGGCGGCGAGGCGCGCAGTGTGACGTCATGTCAGATGGCGCGGCGAGCGCGCGCCGTCCGCCAGCTGCGGCGGTTGCTAGGCAATGGCTCAAGGTCGGTCTCTGTGCCTCCTCGGAGGGAATCACAAGTTCGTGGAGGAAATCACAAGTTCCGTAGCGAAAGCTGTAGCTTTCGCTACGGAACCAATGAGGCCTTGGGGTAACAACTGCTTCCAAGAGGAGCCAAGCGTAGCAAGGGACAGCAGAAAGTCAGTTGGGCAGAAGACATTAGGAAGTTATGGACGATAAGGTGGCTGCAGCCGGCACTGGACGTAATTAATTGGAGGGACACCGCAGAGGCCTTTGCCCTGAAACGAGCGTACTAAAGCTGCTGTTGATGATGAAAGCACTTGTTACAACTCCCATAACAGAAACGCATATGACGCATACTTTTACTTGGCAGCTGACTTCAGTGCAAAGGCCACAACTGCACATGCACAGTGTGGACCTGTCGGCGTTGATCATCAGAGTATCCAGGAATGTGGCCGCTGTTTAATTATATTGATTTACCTGCCGTGACGCGCTTACGTCATAGGGGCAATTAACAGATTGTTTGGGCTGACCGGCATGTAGATGTACGAAGTCGCATTTGGAAGGGCTTTTGACAAGGCTGGCTACAAACGTTCCCAAAGGTCACAATGTCAGTTATCATAGTGGAGTTTAATTAGGGGTCGAATGACGAACCGGGAGTCGCGCCTGTGAGGTCACCTGTAATAAAGTTGGTAGTAATATAAGCTCTACAATAGCTATGCAATATGTCACACAGCGCAATTGTCAAAATATTTGGTGATCAAATTGCTAATGCCCCCCAGGATGTATAGTGTCTAATGCTGAAGGTATGCTGAATAATGCTTAATGATGTTGAGAACATTCTCGATATGACGGATAATAATGAGAATACGCTGGAAAAACGTCGTAAGACATGTTTCTGTATATTCTGAAGCCAACGTTTTTGAGGGGACTTTTCCCGAACGCGTGTGCTACGAGAAAGAAAAAAATTCTTAACTGAAGAGTTGCATGAGCACTTAACGAAAAAATACGGCAGGAACATTTCTTATTCAATTTGTTTATAAAAAATAAGGACATAGAATGCTTAAGGACTGTCAAGCCTATAGAAATTGTCTAAAAGCAATGAGCGATTATTTTCCAAATCTTCTTTATTCGGATTCAGGCTGCTGTGATTTCATGTGGAAATGAATAAACTCGGGCTTAAATTATTATCTGCTTGGAGCAATGCTCTGAACTTAAAATTAAATGATGTTGAGTTGACCCGAAAGTCATTAGCCTATATCTCAATGAGTATTTTGTAGATATTACGGAAGAAACTATTAAGGAAAATGGTGTAATGAATCTGCTGTAAAATCAGCCCTCTTTTTTTCTCGGTCCTGTGCATGATAATCAAGTAAGCACGATAATATTAGGAGTAATATATATCATCGATAAAGATGTGCTGGCTTCAAGGTAAAACCTACAAAATATGCCGTTGACCTTTTTACACCGATCACATCCCATATCGACAACTTATATATCAGTCCAGCAGCTTTTCCTTGAAAAATGCAATTTTCGGTCCTTGACTACTTTCTCGTTTCAGTTTATAGGGTTTAATGTGGCCAAGTGACCTAGGCTATGAGAGGCGCCGTAGTTGAGGGCGCGGATAATTTGGACCACATGGGATTCCTTAACGTGCACTGACATCGCATAGTACGTGGGCCTCTAGCATATTGCGTCAATCGAAATACGACCGCTTCAGCCGGGATAGAAGCCGTGTCTTTCGGGTTCTTTATTTTGGTCGCGCATGCGCACGGGATGCATAACTCAAACCCAAAGCCTAACGTTAGATGGCGCTGACTTGCTCCGCAGAAAGTCACCTCAGAGCACCATCGGCGCGCTCTAGACAAGGCTGCTCACAACTGTACACAGATCACACAACTGTACACAGATCACTTCCAGGAGTTGTTCACCAAACAGAATATTGTGACGGTGCAAAGAACGTACAATTACCGACACTGTGAAACGTTAAAGAACTGGAAAGTGAAACTCCTTTCGTGTGACATCTAACGGATATGAAAAATAATATCAGGGCACACAACACGCTTGGTAATCAACGATGGAGAGTAGAAGCTGGTAACGATGCAGGATTACAGTCAACGCAAAAACGGTCATCAAGTATATCGATGCAACCAAACAGCTAGAAAACCTGCCTTAAATATGTCTCCGTCGAAGAGCTAACAGCCTAGTTTATCAGGTCAAGTTTACTGCCTTTGTAAATTATTTAGTTGCTTCTATTTCGCACAAGTGAAGATTTTATTTTCTTACCTTTTTACTCCCTATCGGGGTTTCGTTCGATGTATTAGTTTCTGCATCCATCTTAATGCTCTATGATGATAAAACAACAACAGTAACAATCTTTTATTTCAATCAGAATTATGGAGGAGACTGTGGGTAAAAGCTCTTCGAGAAACGAGAGCTTGACAAACGCTTGAGAAGTGTTATATACTGTTATTCAATCATTTTAACGAATTTTTATAGTAGCTGTAACCTCGGCTGAAGACTTTCGTCAAATATTTTTCTTTTTTGTGGTGGCTATTGTTCTGCGATGCTCTGAGAAGGGCAGCGTAGAGAGTCTGCGTCCATGCCAGATTGTCTCTGACAGCTCTCGCTGTGGGCCTCACGTACCTCTTATTTTTATATTGATGTAGAAATAAATAAAGAATAAAAATTATTCGTTTTCACCATTCATATAGACAAAGGGCGCATACAAAAGAGAGTACAAAAGCAGTTGTTTGAGTGATTGGACGGCAGTGCAACGCGAACGGTTTTTCCGCCGACAAAAATTAATGGAAACGCATGTGAACTTTCAGTTCATAGCTTTGTCAATAAAATATTACAAGCACAATACGAGGTGGCCTCTATCTGAGTCAGTTGGTTGCTCTCAATGAACCGGGATAGGTGTACCGACAGACGACAACACCTGGATGGTAGAAAACTCATCGCTCTCTGTTTTTCACGACACCAACGCAAAAAAAAACACAGCTTTGCAATCACTCTCTCGTATACGACTAGCCAAAACCTTCTTTAGAGACCACGACCATAACCTTCGGCATATTACCTGTAGAAAAGAACTAGTGCGTACGAACTACGGTACACAAACGCTAAAGTATCGAATCGCTGATCTTCTAAATAAGTACCCGGCTATTATAGAAATCATTCACGACAGTCGTTCCATGAAAGCATTTAGCAAAAAGCTAACCCATTTCTTTTTGTGACATAGCAATGGCTTACTTTTTCTGCACATATCTGCCCTATAAAAAAAATAAAAAATCCATGTTCTATTAGAAAAGAAAACCTTACTTTGGCCGGCTTAGTTAAGCTCTTCATGCCTTTTGTTATGTTCAGGGACACCGATATTTGTATTTTATGTGCAATTCTGTGTAACAATGTTGACTGACGAATATACTTTTTGCAGCATTTCTTAATTGTGTGCCTTAAGTGAATATGTGCTGTTTTTCTTGTTTTTTCTTTTTTTTTTTCGTGTATAATGTTATATGCAATGTCTCTTTGGTGTTACGGTCTGTTTTCTTTGGTTAAACCTGCCCACTGCTCAGTTGTAGAGTGTAAAGGGGGCTGACGCTTCGTCAGGCAACTTTTGATTGCCTTTTTGTTCGCCTCCTCGGCAACCAAGTGTTGTTGAAATAAATCTGAATCTGAATCTGAATAAAGGCCAAACTCCACAACCACAGGATGTGGACCATAGAAAACAAGCCACTCTGTTTTCGCCACCGTATAACACACAGCAAAGCAGAGAGGGGCTGTGTCCTGGCGTCGTCGGTCTTAATCGCCGCACTTACAGCACAGCTGCGGAGGCAGCCGAGGGCGATGAGTTTTAGATCTGCTACATGCTCTACGACCTTAAAACGCGAAACCTCGAGAAGTCATATGTCCTATTTCCGCCGCTTGTTTCACCTTGTTTTCACGTTTTTTTTCCTCCACAATGGCTTCCGCCGGAAAATCTGAAGGTGAACTGTTTCGGTGGAAACTGCCGCTGCACTTTCAGCTTCCTCGCACCCCGCAATTGTAGAAATTGTAATTTTCTTTTAAATACGTATAATTCCGGGCATCTATTTAAATAAAATGAGTCATAAGATGTTCTATGTTTCTTAGGGCAAGGAGTAAGGTTGTGCCACATCGCTGTAGGCAGAGTGGAAGTCAGAGATGTAGGTCATGGACCGAGGAATGTAGACACTATTTCGGCAATGAGGCCGAATTCCTTGAGGCAAGCGTTACCTCTTGCGTCAGCGTTCAAAACCCACGCGCTGGATCCACTCTCGCTTTTGGGACCGATCGATGCACAAATACCATCTTTGTCGACAGATCTGGCGGCCTCGTCCGCGTGGTGGTTCCTGCAATGCCTCAATTTCCTGGTAGTCACTGGTGGACTTTAGCTTGTCCTTTAGAATAGATAAAGGGGTTCTGCTCTTGAATTTTTTATTTCACCAAGAATGTTCATGATATCCAGGACGAATAAGAGCTCGTAGGCCTTGAAAGGCCGATTTTCAATTGCAGAAAACAACTATTCCTGAGGGCCGCTTTTGTTTAATGTACTAAACGGTATCACGAAGAGCAGTAAGTCTTAGACCTATCGAAGAATTAGGTCTGTCAAGTTGATTTTACCTTAACTACATGTCGACCGTACAAATATGAGCACATAGCACAAGAACTCGAAGAGTAAAGCACGAATTAAAGGTGGCAAAATCTTTCTGCCCATGTAGTTCCGCTACTAAACGTTTTATTACGGCAGTTGGACTGACACTACATTGACTGGAGCCCCGAGGCTTATGCATGGTCTCGAAGGCACCTCATTGTGGCGGGTGAAGCCGGTTGCATGACCCTTTGATATCTCTACGGTGATACTCTGTCCTTTGGACGTGCAGAGCTCAGGGATCGAGGTAGGTAACTGTCTCAGCTTTTGGAGGTAGTGGGTTCGATACCCGCTATCAGCCTGTTACCAACGTGTTTTTTTTCCAATCGGTGCAAGCCATGGCCCAATATCATCTTCAGTATTCCAGGGAAGGTGGTCTTGGAGAGGAGCTTGCCCCTTTAATTCGTGTCGCCCTGACCCACGCATTCTGGCGTGTTCCTTCCACGATGATATCGACATGACGTGTCATAAATCCGCGTTATTGTTGTTCCTCTTTTTTTTCACCTGAATGCAACCGTCTGCACGCCCATACAAGGGCTTCAACCCTATAAAAAAAAGTTTTAGACAGTCTATAGAGTGTCTGTAGACTTCTGTCTATAAAGTCTATAGACTGTCTATAGGCAAACCCTAGAGAACAGTCTATAGCCAATAAAAATGCCACATACTGTCTGTAGACAATCTATAGATTTATGGCCATACACTTTTAGAAGACTTTTGTCTATAGACGGTCTATAGACTATGAATAGACAAAAAATTAATATCTATAAGAAGTCAATAGAGTCAATAAGAAGTCTGTAGACTATCTATAGACCATTTTTATAACGGAAAGGCCCCGAAAGTATGCTTTCGAATTAGTCGAGCGCTCTCTTCTGCGTTGCATTGTCAGCAGTGTTGTGCATCATAATACGGCCGGAATCCTTCAGTAGAGCTCTATAATCGTGAAACTTCTCCGTACTTGGTAGAGCTTGATGGGCTGCACAAAGCGGCCGCAAGGCGGCACTGGCGGTAATTGAGGTTAGAAGTGTTAGAGGTTATGTGTAGTATTAAAAATGTATTTAATGAAAATAGCGAATTCGTAGACCCGCTTGAAGAACCGTTGAAGAAATATAAAAAAATGCGGAGCCCAGTGGCAACTGCCACCACTCCATTTCAAAGTGGACGCTCCTATTTACCATCTATCCATCCATCCATTCATCGAACACGTTTTTCCAGCGGCGGAACGAGAGGCTGCTGCTACTAACTGCGTAGAAAACTACTTGGTGCGCGTATGTCGTTTTCTTGCCCCGGTTTTATTCTCATGCTCAGTGACAAATTATGTGAATTCGTGTTTTTTTGTCAACCAGCCAGCGCGACTGGTTAATGATGCATTACCGTTGTTTTGTGACGGGCCGTTTCTGCGGCTAGCGGAGAGAAGGCCTTTCGTCCTCTTACGCCGAACTTGGAGGGGAATCGAGAGGTGTCATCCGTCGAAAAGAAATTGCTTGCATCTCTTTCGATTTGACGAACCTGCGTGTATGTGAGAAACATTTCGATCCCACGGCTGGCCATGGGCATTGCTGGGCAGGACGAGTGAACTGCGAACAGAGATGGTCAAATGTTTAGGGGAATCCCCCAAGGTGGAGTAGATTTGTAAAGTGGGAACGGTGTTGGTCAAATGTTTAGGGGAATCCCCCAAGGTGGAGTAGATTTGTAATAGTAGATTTGTAGTAGATTTTGACTTGGTTAGCTCAGTTGGTAGAGCGACTGCTCCGGTGAAGCGGTGGTCCCGGGTTCGAACCCCGGACCAGAACGAATTTTTCTTTAACTATGAAGTCTCTGAGAAAGCTGTAGAGCTTTCCTTTGTAGCCGTATGGCTGCGCTCGGGTGGATGCCAATGAGTAATTACTCCCTTATTGCGAACAGGGGCTTTGTGTCTGTGCGACGTGAGCTGCCCAAGCTTAAGCCTGGCGCTGTTCCGAAGTTATTGGAAGAAAGGTGTGTGTGTGTGTGTGTGTGTGTGTGTGTGTGTGTGTGTGTGTGTGTGTGTGTGTGTGTGTGTGTGTGTGTGTGTGTGTGTGTGTGTGTGTGTGTGTGTGTGTGTGTGTGTGTGTGTGTGTGTGTGTGTGTGTGTGTGTGTGTGTGTGTGTGTGTGTGTGTGTGTGTGTGTGTGTGTGTGTGTGTGTGTGTGTGTGTGCGCGTGCGTGCGTGCGTGCGTGCGTGCGTGCGTGCGTGCGTGCGTGCGTGCGTGCGTGCGTGCGTGCGTCAATACCAGAAGGTACGTAGTTTCCCTTCGTTCTTCACTGGGCGCCAGCGGGGCGGCTCACACCTGTACGCCCATCGCCCACGCATGTGCTACTTCGCTGCTTTCATGGCCCAGGCTTCAATGATCAATCGCATCGCTCCTGTTTTCGGCGAGCCCGACCCGGCCGACGAGGCACAAAAGCTTGGGTGACACAAAGGGAAGTGGCGCATTTCTTAACAAACGTAATTTCGAAAGTACATAGTTACTCTCGTTACGAAATTACTATCCACAGACACTTACTTACACTAAAAATTTCCACATCAGAAATATAATACATTACATTACAAATTACAGCCTCAAGAAATTAAGTTACCGTAATTTCTCTACAGTAGTTCAGTAACGTAATGTCTGTGGTGAGCTTGTGACGGTGACAGGTCAAAATGTCGGACCACTAACAGCCGCTATGTTCTCTTTGTGCTCTTCCTTTTAGTGTTAAAGCACTCATACGCTCACCTACCCCGACCACGTATCTTGTCAACCGATCTTGTGGTCTTGAGCCGTTGCCTAGCAACTGAGACGCCGCGTTAAGTTTCTCGTGTGTGAAATAAATAAAATAAATACTGCCGCGAATGGGATTCGAACCCGCGGTGGCGCAGACACATCGGCTTCGCTGGCCACTGCACCAGAACACTACGCTATCGTCGCAGTTTTTGTCTTTATTTTAAGGAGGCATGCACCATCCCTGACAGGTTTCAAGCCCGACTTAACCAGGGCGCATCCTGCAATCCGTCATAAAGTCACACTAGCATCCTGCTCTCACTTTGCCTGCAGATTAAAATTCTGCGGGACACACACACGCATCGTGTAGAGTAAGCCAGGCAGGAAGTCGATCCAGCGTAGCATATGGTCTCCACACCACAGCACACTGCCCTCTGAACAGAGACTTCGATAAACGTGACGGCTCTGCGTGCCGATCTGCCATGCGGCTCTTCCACAGGCTAAACAGTCCCATGAGCACTAATAGATCATGTGAAACTTGAGAACCTTCCACTGTCGGCAAAAATCTTATAGTATAGGGAGTAATCTCAATGTCCTTCTGACAGTCCGTTGAAGAATGCCCAAAAAAAAGCACAAAGCAATGCATGATCAATAGTTTCTGGGTGCTGACACAAGCGACAGTTCACAGACCACGACACAAAAGTACGCTTTTCACGAAGCCACGTTTTGACAGGTAAGATTGACGTGTGAAGCTTAAAAAAGAAAGTCTTTTCGACCCATTTAACACACATCCTTTGCACCCGCTTTAATACACTGTTGTCTACAAAGGATAGGTGAGGCTGCCAATACATCAGTACAGGAAATAACGTCTCAATCAGAAGTTGTCATTTGCCATCTAGATAGCCTGTACAGGAATTCTAAGGGCAACCATACAGTGAGGAAATTGAATGTGTCGCCGACTTCCTGAAGAAACCCCACAAAGGAACCTCACTCCTATAACCACTGGGCGCAAACAGAATAGGCATATGGTCACTTAATCGTTATGTTAAGCCCAGCCAGGAGGAAGGGGTGGTTTGCTGTTTTAAAAAAGAAAACCTTGAAGCAAGCTGATTAACAAACAAGTGCTGAAGACTAGCTCACCAGCCTTTAGCAGGAGAAACGAATTGTCTAGACGCATAGGCTCCCAGTGAGAGCACCACACTAAAGTCGCAAAAACCCTATGCATTCCCTGTACTTTTTTCTTTGCACAATGCATCACCTGCATGCCATAGATAAGCTTCGAAACCAAGAAGAAAATGCAAACTTGTGCAGGTGCAAATAGAGACAGCTCCCTGTCCATCCAAGTCTGGGTTTGTCGCCTAACTGACGAGAACTGAGAATCCCAGCGAGGCCCATTATTACGATACTGATGCAAGGGAACCCTCAAATACTGCGCGATCGCCTCAGTTGATCGGGCCTCGTGTTGAACTGCAACACATTCTCACGCTGTGCATTGCACATCGTCGTCCTCATCTACTTTCATCTGCGGCTCGAACAAATCAGATCAGATTAGCCTCCCAGATGTCCCGCCAGATGTCCCGACGACGACTCAGCAAAGCAAAACCATTAGCTAATCAGGCTAAACACAAGTTTTCGCATGTTTACACGGTTTAACTATAAGACCCTAACATCTTGTCTTGCGACAGATATATGTAGCACATGTGAATGAATTTTTATTCCGAAAGCAATACTACTACGCCAGGTCTAACCACTCGTCGCGTGGTCCGTGGACCCCCCTGCTCTTCAAGGAGCCGCCGCTGCGCCTAACAGATGGTGTGACGACAGCCTCTCCGTTGCTGTGGCGACGCGTGACGTCAGCTTGCTCCCTCCACGCAGCCAGGAGGAGCCGGTCGTGCGGCGCTCCTCGAGGAGTCTCGCCATGGAAGTCACCGACGAAGAGTCTATATCTGAATCTAGTTGCTCTACTGCTTCTCTTGCTTTCGCAGCCAACCAGGTTTAACCAGAGCTAAACCACACCAATTTTTTCGTTCTCTACTATACATTCCTTGCTTTTTTCCCTTTTTTCGTGTACACCACCGAAAACAGTGAGGAGCAAGTTGCGAAAATAATTTGCATTATGCTCTGATAAAGAATACCGGGGTACACTGCAGTAATGCATACCTGAGCGTGTCGCAGTCCAAACCGCCGTTAACCGATAGGGCTCGGGGCAATTAGCAGCGTCATGCCGTACACTCTAATCTGAAAGGAGTAAAAAGGAAGTATGATGTCTTCTAGCACACTCCCTTTGATAAAATGAGGTGCGCCAGAGGCCAGTTTACTCCCTATTTACTCCCATACGGGTGCATTTGTGTTTCGAGTGTAGCATTGTCACTTTGCATGGAGTGGCAGCCCGCTTGAAAATGGCAAAGCTACCACCGGACTGCACCAATTGTAAGCGCATAAATTGCAGAAGTGAAAGAGCCTTCCGCCACGCGAATATCGCGAGAGAAATCGAGTTGGCTGCGCTTCCGAAAGCTAAAGGCTTTGATGCCTCTTAATGCAACAACTAGCGCGACGCCCCTATAAAAATGGTTTGGTTTGGTTTATTGGGGTTTAACGTCCCAAAGCGACTCAGGCTATGAGAGACGCCGTAGTGAAGGGCTCCGGAAATTTCGACCACCCGGGGTTCTTCAACGTGCACTGACATCGCACAGCACACGGGCCTCTAGAATTTCGCCTTCAAGAAATTCAGCCGCCGCGGCCGGGATCGAACCCGCGTCTTTCGGATCAGCAGCCGAGCGCCGTAACCACTGAGCCACCGCGGCGGGGCCCTATAAAAATGGTCTGTAGACAGTCTGTAGACTTCTTATAGACTCTATTGCATTCCTATCGATATTTCTTTTGGTCTATTCATAGTCTTAGACTGTCTATAAACAAAAGTCTACTAAAAATGCATGGCCTTAACTCTATACAAGTACGGAGAGTTGAGCTAGTTGGTGCATGGCAGGACTGAACAGCGCACACAGGACGAGGACACAGAGAAGAAGCGACAAGACACGAGCGCTGACTATCAACTGAATGGTTTATTGGAGTAACATGTATATGTACAAAATAACATTCCGACAACCAAGTGCGCGTGTTTCGCAGATAAGATCACTGTCACCAGGCAGCTTTGTCCAGGTATACGATTTCGCGGGGATGAATGATGACCGAAGGGGTGCTTACACATGAATCAGAATTCTTGTGAATGAAGTAGGCTTCTTTTAATTCTCCAATTAATTTTCTCTGTGCTTGTACAAAGTTGAAGCATCATTGAGGCACAGAGCTTCTTCTCTGTGTCCCCGTCCTCTGTGCGCTGTACAATCCTGCCTAAATCTATACATTGTCTAGAGACTGTCTATAGAATTTGTATCGCCTATAGGCTGTTCTCCGGGATTTGTCCATAGAGTCTGTAGGCTTTAGAAACAGAAGTCTATAGACAGTCTATAGACTTTCTAAAAAAATTTTGTAAGGGAGTTTTGATCCACTCGTCGGCCACAATTGCATATGCTTAGCCATGCATTACACGTTCGAGTGAAATCCTGCGCCTGCTAGTGTTCAACGTGCAGCAGTATAACCCAGATTTCTGTTAAACCACATGTGCCAACCGAAGCCGGGCGAGCGACACAAGCTTATCACGAATCCAATGAGTGCCGTCTGCTAACGCCACCTTTGCCTTATAACGCGGTGCGTTGCGATAGCATGTCGTCTGTTAAACACAGCCACAGAACACACCGGATGTTTAAACACTATTTCAAATGTCACATAAAGAATGACAAATCTCTCCATGCAGCGTGCAGACGATTCCAAGTAAGCAGGCAGCCGTGCCACTTCCCGTCGCTCTCTTCGTCGTTATAAATATCAGACGCTCTAGGATAACAAAGCAGAAACGGATACAGGACTTCAGCTTCCGTTTTGTGTAAAATATTAAAAGAAAATAACAGTACAGGCTTGGAAAGGAAACAAGTTTTTCTGTTACAACCACACTATGCTCCGCAGGCGTGGTCCACCTTTCGCGGCTCCCCGCGGCAGTGGCGCCCCTAGCGGCCGCCTTCATCCCGACACCCAGCTTCGGCGAGCGTTTTCACGACCATTAGTTGCATCTATGAACTCTGTTACAGCTAAGATGTATTGACGAGCAGGCCTGTTAACTAATAATGAACTAATACCGGATGTCACGTGCTCTTTATCCCAGCGCCCAGGTGGCAGCAGCGAGAAGACAGAGCACTGGACAGGCCCTCCGCTGTGTAATGCGTGTTCGAAGGCGTGGTTAGCGCTCTCTCCGGTCATTTTCGAAAATCTAAACCTTTATACGGATATTACTTACGGTGGGCTACAAACGCTTAATATAAGAAATTCGGAGCCTAATTGTAATAGTTAAAACTTGACAGGATGGCTATTACTGTGTAACGCGACATTCAGCGACGGCTCTTAATGTATTTATATTTTGCAATATGTTGAGGTAAAGAATGGGGGAGCGTGACTTCATACGTCCATAGTTCTGGAGAGCTGTTTTTAGTTTTCCACGCATACTCGGTTTTCGACTAGCTCTCCGCTCCATTCCGCGGCTTTAGGTGCACGGCACCACCAGTGACCCTCTCGTCGGCTGCGCATTTCGCAGCAGCTGTCGCAGATGGGCAGTGCTACAGCGCTCCGCTTACCCCATACTCTAGCTCCTCTCTCCACGGTAACGATGTCCGGTTAAGCATTACTACGCTCTGATAATCCCCTCTTCCTCCAAATATAACGGTCCTCCTCCTCGTTCGAGGGTAACTCCGAGGGTTCGAGGGTAACGGTGGTTAAGCACAGCTGCGCCCCCCCCCCCCCCCACCGGCGCGCCGGTTGCTAAGGAGGGGAGGAGGTTTCGCCGCTGCGCGGAGGAGAGGCCACAGTTGGCACGATTCCAACGCACGGACGGACGCGACCGCGAGCACGAACCATTAAAGGCTTTCGCCTTAATACAGCATTGCGTGCGCAAACTGCCAAATGCATGTTGGAATTTTGTACACAACTGGGTTATCCCCTCATTGTCACAGGTGATTTCAACATTAATCTGCTTTCTCTAGAACGTGCCAAACAGATGTTTTTGGATGTATTCATTTCCTTTGGCTATGAAAATGTGATCAATGTTCCAACCAGAGTGACGAATGGTTCTGAGAGCCTACTTGACTTATGTTTCACGACGCGAACAACTGAATTAGAATCGGGTGTCCTCACAACTGACGTAAGCGATCACATGCCGATATTCTTATTTTTCACACGTGAGACTAAAATAAGACCGCAGCTCAAGAAGGACAGCAACTCAAAATACAGACTGATAAACAAGAACACGATTGCTGATTTTCATGCATTAGTAAGCAAAATCGAATGGTCCGAGATATACACGTTGACGGATCCTCTTAAGGCGTACAGCCTTTTTGTTAGTAAAATCAAGGAACTTTATTGCAAGGCATTCCCTCTTAGACAAGCAAGAAGAAACAAGAAATGTAGAAAACCTTGGGTTGATACCGCGCTTTTAAAACGGATTAAAGAACGAGATAGGCTTTTTACCACTTTCATAAAGACAAGGCAACCAGAATACCTATCGGAATTCAAAAAGGTAAGGAATAAGCTAAGCCGCGACATCAAGCTGGCGCGTGAGAGCTATTATGAGAATAAGTTTACTCATATTCTTAATGATCCAAAAAAAGTCTGGAAATCATTGAATAATCTGCTCCCGCACAGTGAACACAGCTCAATTTCTGAGCTCACTGACAACGGTGTCGTATTCACAGGGACTGCGCTGGCAAATAAGTTTAATCAGCACTTCTTAAATTGTGGTGCGTCAAATGCTTTCGTTTCTGACAGCCCGAATTATCAGTCATATATTCCATGCACTATGAGAAAATCTCTGTTTCTTGCACCAACAGTTGAAGCTGAAATAAGTAGCTTATTCTCCAAGTTAAAAAATTCCACATCATGTGGTGTGGATTGCATAAAGGCAGAACCAATAAAAGCTGTGGTGGCGCTTATTAGTAAGCCTATGGCACATATATGTAATTTAATAATGTGTACTGGTTCATTTCCCGATGAGTTAAAAGTTGCACGAGTAACGGTAATTTTTAAAGGGGGAGACAGAAACGACATGAACAACTACAGGCCGATTTCAGTTCTACCAGTTTTTTCAAAAGTCATAGAGAAAGCTATTAATGACAGGATTTTACATTTCTGCACCCGAAACAGCATTTTAACAGACCACCAGTACGGTTTCCGGAAACACCAATGTACCGAAACGGCGCTGCTAAACATTAAAGAAAAAATAATAAGTAATTTTGAAGACAAGTTGTATACAATAGGAATATTTCTAGACTTTAAAAAAGCGTTTGATTCTATTAAGCATGATATCTTGTTTCAAAAGTTAAATGAGTATGGGATCAGAGGTACCGCTCTTAACTTAGTTAAAAACTACTTAACGAACCGACTGCAGTATACCGACATTCAAAACCACAAATCATCACTTGGTGAAATTAAATTCGGTGTTCCGCAGGGGTCCATTCTGGGGCCGCTTCTTTTTCTCTTATACATTAATGACATTACAAACGTGCCCCTAACACCTGACATAATTATATACGCTGATGACACTAATGTTTTTTTTTCTGGCGAAAACTTGTATGCTCTCCAACAAGAAACAAATATCTGGCTCGGTAATCTTTCAGAATGGCTTCGAGTAAATAAGTTAGAACTAAACATTAAAAAGACAAAATACGTTGCCTTTCGCCCTCGTAACAAGTGCATTGATGACAGCATAGTAATAAAATTCCGTGATGAAGTCGTCCAGCGCTCCACTTGCCATAAGTTCCTTGGTGTTACGTTTGAAGAAAACTTAAACTGGACCGCCCACGTCGACAGCGTGAAAACCAACATTGCACGATCCATCGGTATTATTAATAAACTAAAGCATCTCTTTCCTTCTCGATTAAAAAAACAGTTGTACTATAGCCTAGTACATTCGCGCCTCCAATACTGTTTATCTGTCTGGGGTACCACGACGAAAACTAACATCGACAGCTTGCTAACCTTGCAGAAACGTATGATACGTGTCGTTGAAAATGCGCCCTATAGAAGTCATTCTGCGCCCCTTTTCAAGAAGAATAGTACATTAACAATACAAAATTTTATTAACAAAAAAACAGCTATTGTAATATTTCGAGAGATCAGCCATAATGAAAGCGCCTTTTTCAAAACATACCTTCCAAAAGAGCACACATATAATACAAGACACACTACGTACAACACAGGCAAGATAAGGACAAACTATGGTATGCAAAAGCTATCTTTTATAATTCCAGATTTCCTAAATCATCATCCTACCATCCTCAGTATTGTAAAAGAATCGCCATCTCTAGGAAACTTCAAAAAAAAAGTGAACTTGTACCTGTTATCTATTCAGCTGTGATTGTTTTCCTTGAAAGTGTAACTTGCGTTCACTGTTTTTATTATTGATTGCATGTTACTTACCTTCCATTTTAAGTGTATGTATATACTTTATGTAATTTTTCTTACCCCCTGTTGCTCGAGTGTTTTGTGTTTTCAGAAAGGGGGCTGACACTTAGTCAGGCATTCGTTGCCTTTTTTTCAGCCTCCTCGACAGACTTTTTTTGTATTTCTGTCGAAAATAAACATTCATTCATTCATTCATTCATTCATTCATGGTAGCGAAAGCGACAGCTACACTGGGCTGAAACCCAAACGCGCTACCTCCGTTCATATTCGCGTGCCGTTCATCACTGACCCACTGCTTTTGTTTAAAAAAAAAGAAGAAAAGAACCATACAAGGGCAGAAAATATATTGCAAAACCTTAACTTTACTCGCTTCTATTTATTGCGTCAGTTTGCGGATTTCACGTATTACGTCTTTCATTTAGTTTGGAACTCTTAACTGCCCACGTGAAAATAATAAAACTACGAGCTTTTAATACAAGTTTCACAAAATGGGTTTCTTTAGCTACATGTGAGTGAGCAGAGCAGAAGGGCTTCATTAGTCGGCTTTATTTGCTAGAAATATTGCGCATAATTTTTATAACGCATACGAATTGTCATATAGCGAGGAATTCCTTGAGACAGCGCAAAAAGAAAAAGAACGCCTCTTTATTTGTTATCCAAAACGTTTGTTGTTCCCTGGTTTGTTCAGGTTTTGCACAACAACATATCCTGGTCCGCAAAAAAATAGATGAATGAATATTAAATCGTTTAGCAGGTAACTGTGTATATAAGGCAGTAGTTACACTTTATTTGTTGGGTAAGAGCCGTATAAATTTAGCCAAAAAACTTCGTGTGTGCTATGTTTGATGAAGAATAAAAGAATAAAATTAAACGACAAGAAAAGCTGGATGCCCTCTACAGTAAATATAAATGTTCTTTAAAAGTTTTATGCTTTTTGTTTTACGATATTAGAACTTGTTAGTGACTAAACTCGGTAAAAACCGTAATGTGTGCAAAAAAGGGTCTTTTTCCAGGTGCAGCATCTTCTACAGCAGCAACATCATGCAACATGCTTATTGCACATATATTCCACAGTATCTGGACAGAGTGCAAAATATTCAGAAATAATTTTTTAAATAGGCATTGAAAGTTCTTGGGGCGCTCAGTTTTATTTAGTTTTGTGCACCATTAGTTCCCTGCCCGTAAAGGATATGTCATTGTATATTCTATTGCTTAGTAGTTAAGAGCGTGCAGATTGTAACGTTAAACATTTACTGTTATAGCTTATTTCTGCTTTAAGACAGAGCTCCAAATATAAACAAAAAAATCCGTTCACGATTTCTCGAAACCTAGGAAAAAAGAACGAACATCGCGCTCAGCGGTAGCTCGCTGCGCGGGCGCTTAAGCGCCGCGAAATTGCACGTTCTTGCTTAGTAGTTAAAAAGCGTGTAGATTGTAGCGTTAAACGTTTGCTTTTATAGCTTATTTCGGCTTTAACACAGAGCTCCAAATATACCCTGAAAAAAATCCGTTCACGATATCTCGAAACCTCGGAACAAAAGAACGAACAATAAAAACCGGCAGAAATATCTACGCGTGATTTGCGCCAGTCGTAAATGTCCTATATATATTTTCAGGCACCTGCTCGTAATATATTGTAACGTGGCGGCCAGCCGAAGAATGAGGCGTGATGAACCATGACCAAGACATGATTTAATGGCCGCTGGCCTAGCGCGAGCGCTCCGTCCCGCGCCACTGCCAGCTTCGTCGTCTTCGTCACAATATTTTAGAGATTTGCAGCCAAAGTTGGAAAAAGTTGTAGTGCACCCCGCCACGTGAGTGCTCATCTTCGACATCGAATTTTTTGTGGTACGAAGAAATTTAAATAACGGAAACAGTTGCACATCTCGTTATTCCAGTCATCAGATCATTACATAAAAGTACCAAAATAGATGTAACAGAATATAAAAATTCATATTTAAACTATATGTTGACCAGCCAACCATCACATAATCTTATCCAAAACCGTCCTCCTAAACAGTCCTAAGCACAACGTTGACGAAACAGAATGAAATGTGTGAGCGGAGTGGATTCCATCTCTTCCATGAGCTTTTCATGCCATTTCAAGCAGACCACTCAGCGCGTTGTTCTGTGTGTTGGTGCCCTTTGTCAGTGATGAAGGCCTTTAAGGACCCCTTAATTTTTAGGCGAAAGCTCTTAATGGCTCATACTGTCGACCGTTACCAGAGGGTGTCACACCTTTGGCAGCGTGTTAACTCGGGCACTAAAAAATATAGAAGAAAACGAATGGTTGCTTCAGATAGAGGATGGAAAAATGAACCTAGAAGCCACGTTGGATGACTGTAGACTAATTGGTTAATTAATTATAGTCAAAAATATCAAAATTGCGTCGAAATAACGCAGACGTCCATATAGCCACGGGAACGGTGTGACGTCACATCCACCGGAAGTCGTCACGGCATAGTGAAAATTATCACATAATGTTTGCAAAAACGCCAAATTTGCGTCGAATTAGATGGAAAAATGTGTAATTAAGCGTAATTAACGTTTAAGATCCCCGAAAGATGTATAATCTGGGTATCGAGCCACGGGAACGGTGTGACGTCACATCCACCGGAAGTCGTCACGGCATAGTGTCCTCGGCTTTCGCCTCTCAACACTTTAGTTGCCAATGTTTCCTCGCAATTTTTTCAAGACGTTCTCTGCCCGCCTCCTCGCAAATACGGAACGGCCCTTAGGTTTGGAACCTGCAATCGGAACAAAGATCGTATCGAAAGTGCTTCAAGCGCCTTTTCCGTCCACTGAATCCAGACACAACCTGTGTACTGGCATGCCTTTCAATTCCGCAGAGTTCTAGAGTCCGAGTAATTGTTTGCTTTACAAACTCATTCATCGTGACATTTCGTCCGGTGATCTGCTTAGGCTCATTGAAACTGAGCGCAGCACGAAACTGTCTGGTCATCGTCATATCCAACATTCTTAGATAAAAACATTCAATACTGGAAAACTGTACTGTACTGAATAGAAATATTTAAGGTAATGGTCTGTTCTTGTGATGTGTAACAAAATCTTTCTTTTATAATGTTTCCATCGCTCGTGCTGACCAGTTAAGACTGCCATAGAAAACCAATGGGGATCGCTTTTTATTACAGCAAAACCGTTCATAGCAAAAAAAATGCTAGCGTGCCGACGGGCAATCTTCGGGTATCATCATCATTATCAGCATGACTTCACCCACTGCAGGGCAAATGCCTCTCCCACTTTGCCAGGATCCGGTGGCCGCAGCTGGCAAAGGACAGGGTTAATTGGAGAGACGTGGGAGAGGCATTTTGCCAGGATCCGGTGGCCGCAGCTGGCAAAGGACAGGGTTAATTGGAGAGACGTGGGAGAGGCATTTTGCCAGGATCCGGTGGCCGCAGCTGGCAAAGGACAGGGTTAATTGGAGAGACGTGGGAGAGGCATTTGCCTCTCCCACGTCTCTCCAATTAACCCTGTCCTTTGGCAGCTGCGGCCACCGGATCCTGGCAAAGTTCTTACTCTCATCCGCCCACCTAACTTTACGGTATACAAAAAAATTGCGCTCGTAAATTGTTTCCCGTTCCAAAATGCTTTTCTCCGCAATTGTCTTCTAGGTATGTCAAAGTGAGCACTTGCCGTCAACCTTCCGCCAACGACAGATTAGCCTTTATATAATAGCCCGACCGTCTAGACATAGTCCAAAATTAATTGCCCTCTCCATAATTGAAATATGTAATATTTTAGAGTTGTCGTTGACATGTATCCATTATCCATGCTTCATTCTCTTCCTCGCTCCTTCGAAAAAGCCGTGGTCCGGTGGAGATAACGTTTTGCCACACTGCGTTTTATCTTTGTATTTGTGTGCTTGCCCATCATGCTTCCACTACGGGTTTCACTCACATCTGACGTTCCCAACGGTCTTGTCAGCTGGATACTCAAACTTTCTTATTTCTCTTCTGTGATAATTTCTCTACGCCGTGTGTTTTCTTTTTCGCTCGCAATCCGGTGGACAGGTTTTGATGAGGGCGCAAGGTCACGTGACCTATAGGTTGCCCACGTAGGTTGCTTCTGCGGTAATTTTTCGCTCACGACGACGACGCCGGATATTCTGCAAAACGGGCGAGCGTTAAGCTGGTCCACTACGCTGACGTCGACGCAGCAGAACCTCGAAGCGCACCCTTGAATGCTGTCGTTAAAAAACGCCGAGAGTGCATAACAGGGGGCGCCACATGCTCCGCTTGGACTGCCGGCGCGCCACTGGCGTCCTTGCCAGGGTCCCCAATCAGCACATGTAATCGGCCCAATATTGGAAATATGTCGGCAAATCGCGGTCCTATAAAGAACCAGATTTAAACCATGGATTTCCAATACCGGCCGATTACGTGTGCTGCTTAGGCTGTGGTGGTATAGTGGGTGGTTTATCTATATATAACATGTCACGAACTCCGAGGGTGTCACCACTGCCCAGCGTCGCTGCAGGTGGTGGTGAAAAACATTTATAGTGCAATAAATTTTTACAGAGAGGTGATTGGGGTAGGCCCTATTGTCCCTTTCCCCTAACAATACTACGTGGAGCCCCTATTCCGGAGCCCCATTGGCAAGCAACGCCGCCCGCGTCCGGTGACCAAGGCCTTTTGGGTCTTTAGTTCCTGACAGCCGAGCAGGGCCGCCTCCCAGTCCTCTCTGGTGGGGTTGGGGTTGGGGGGGGATAGATGGGTTTGATTGACACGCCCAAACGATGTGGAAGGTGTTAGCCACCTCCCCACAGAACTGGCACGTGCCATCAAAGGATGCGTTGAAATGTTCAAGTACCGCCGGGCACAGTACAGTGTTGAGGAGGCGCTCGTCAGCGCGATCCAGTCCCTTACAAGGGGCCGGGTAGCGCCGGTGCTCCTCCTTGTAGTAATCGGTGATGTGTTCGAATGTAAGGGCCAGATTGTCTGATTGGGAGTAGGCTTCCAAGGACAGGGAGATAGCCCGGGGGGAGAGTGCGCGGGCGGCCTGATCGGCCTGTTCGTTTCCCTGGAGGCCCTGGTGACCGGGGGCCCAAATCAGGTTGCGTGGAGTTGGATCTTCGCATCGGCAGCTATATTCTAGTACGCGCCAGGCAAGCGGGGGAGCCCAGCCCAACTCATAGTTCCGACAGGCCCCTCGCGAGTTGGTGATGATGTGTTTCGACTTGGGAGTAGTGAGAGCCAGAGCAATGGCAATCTCCTCCGCGTGTGTTGCGCTGTAGGCTTTGAAAGTGAGCCCGTTAACTGTGTTTGTGTTGTGTACGACTACGGCCGTGTACCACACCCCGTGGTGTTGGCCGGCAACGTCCACGTAATACACATGTTGTTGGTTACCATAGTATCGCGCCAACGCTTCCGCGAGCGCCTGGCGACGACCGCTATGGTCTTCTCTGGACATGTTGGGGGGAAGGGGTCGGACCCGGAGGGCGCGTCTCCAGGGTTCTGACACTCTCTCCCTTTCCTCAATATGATAGTGAAGTTTGATGTGTAGCCGGTCCAAGAGGCAGCGACCGGACGTGGTCTGTGCAAGACGCGTGTATTGGTTGACTAAGTGGGCTTCTCGAAGCTCCCGGAATGTGTTTACCACGCCCAAGGCCAGAAGTCGCTGGTTGGACGTGGTGACCGGGAAGTCGAGAGCGGGCGCCGAACGTGTTAAGACTGACGCCCAACATTATGGGAAGAGAATACTTTAAGATGCACAGTGAATTGACGGAAGCGGCAATTCTCTACGTCTACGCATCTAGAGCGCATGAAGACCGCAGTTCAGGGCCATGGCAATGAAATAGGTTGCACGTACCCAACAATTCTGGATAAAAGCATGCTTGAACGGGAAAGAGTTGATGAGCGCAATTTTTTCATTTACTGAGATTTCACAAAAACAAATACATCCGGAGCTCTCCCCGTCGGCAGGCTTGAATTTCTGTACTATTAACGTTTTTACTATCAGCAAAAGCGCTCTTCATTCATTTTCTATGGCAGCCTTCACTGCTCGCTGCGAGCGATGGGTGCAATATAAAATAAAGACCTTTATCCAGTAATCTATGCTGCAGTGACGTCAATTGTTTGCATTTACTGTGGCACTCTGCGTTATAATTTCACAATTGGTTGCTACTTATTGTTGCCGATTTCGAGAAGTACACCTGTTTCTGTCTACATTGTTTTGCATAAGTGCACACATATTAAGGCGAAAGCCTTTAATGCCTCACACTTTCGATAGCAGCCGTGTCGGCAGATGTGTCCGCGTTTCGGCGTCACTACTTAAAAAAAAAGATCCGTGTCGGAGCCTGGAATCGATCCAGGGCCTTAGGCATTTGAAGTGGAGACGCTACCACTCGGCCACGAAGGCTTTTTTTTTCTTTAGCATGGTATTTATTACAGTGATGTAATGTTCTATGTACATGAACTATATACAAGCCATTATGAAAAGAGTGGTAAACAATACATATTCAAAAGACCATGCACTAGAAAAGGGGCAATGCAGAGCACATCACTAATAGTGAGTGCCACTCCGGTTCGTACTCAGTCTGGGCATACACGTCTCTTAGATGAACAACCATTCGACTGAAGTGATCCTTTGTAGACACAACAGGTTCACAGTGTCTGTCCATCATGCGGGTTTTCCAGAGGCTGTGCAGTCCAATCAGAGAGAACATGTCCAGGGGTTCATCAACAAATGGCAGCGCAGTGAGATACGAACAGAATGTGGAGTCAGATATATTCTTTTTTTAAATGTGCGTTGCAGGATATCCCAGAAGAGTACTGCATCTTTGCAACTGATGAAACAATGCTCAATTGTTTCTGGTTCAACACAAAGGCGGCAATTAACGGTAGACACAAAAATGCCCTTTTTATCTAACCATGTTCTAACGGGCAACGTACCGGTGTGTAACTTAAAGAAAAAGGCCTTTGTACACGGCGAGACTGGCATCTTACGTACTCTTTTGAGTACGTCATGCCCCGGTAAACCAAAATACAGAGAGCGGTACATGGGCGGAGGGAAGAGCATACTAATCAAATCCTTATACAACTTTTTCCTCGACACTAAAAAAAGGAACTCAGGAGAAAAACGAACAACTAGGAAACGGACAGCCAAATACACCTCTTGCATTATGCCCCACAAACACGGACGGTCACAAACATTGGAAGACACAATGAGGTTGGGTAAAACATGAACTACATTTGTTTGCAGGAATGAACGTACTATTGGGTGTGTAGTGTCACGGAAAAACATGAAACGTGACGCTATCTGTCGGACATACAGGTGAACTAGACCAAGGCCGCCAGCGCTTACAGGCCGAAAAAGGTTATCACGCCTCATGGATTCAAAGGCCCAGGGTTCGAGAATGGATAAAGGCGCATCCAGTGAATGCATGGCTTTCATAAATAAAAGGAAAGAAATAAAAATAATAAAACAAAAAGAAACAAAAAAAAATAAAATATGAAAAATAAAGCAAAAAAAATGCGCAAGGAAACGCTTTCGTCTTGCAGCACTTTAGAGAGCCAAAGTGCCCCCTGAATTTTTTTGGTACTAGTTTTTGTCCAGTGGTTGCTTTTTCCCTGTGCCTACTGCTGACTTGGGGTGGTGAGGCCCGACAAGCGGTGTATAATTCACTGTTCTTTATATCGCTACCTACACTTTGTAGGCACAAACTGAAATAGACTGACTAACCCCCGAAAGCAGAAGATTGGACAGCCGTCGCCGTAGCTGAGTTGGTAAAGCATCGAATGTTTTCCGAGGTCTTGAGTTCGGATACCACTGGCGGCATGTCATTGTTTTTTGTTGTGCGTTTATGAATTTCCCAATGATGAAGAAATTACAAATTAAAAAAAGACATTCCGTATGCTCCTTGGTATCGGTTACTGTTGCCTTCCGTCATGTATGTCATAAATTAGTACCTTTTTCAATCGCCTTGTCTGCTGTATCGTCAACCAGGCGTTACCTAGCTTGGAGACCCGGTCTGCACCACCCCCTCCCCCTTCCATAACAAAAACTCCTGTGTACTCCTAAAGCAGCTGTACCTATATTTTTCAGCGCTAATCACTATTACCCCCCGTAATAATAAATGCCTCCTGAAGCTACTTCTATTCAAGCACGAGATCATCATTATCATCATCAGCCTGACTACGCCCACTGCAGGGCAAAGGCCTCTCCCATGTCTCTCCAATTAACACTGTCATTCGCCAGTTGCGGCCACCGTGTCCTCGCAAATTCCTTAATCTCATCCACCCACCTAACTTTCGGCCGTCCCCTGCTACGTTTGCTTTCTCTTGGAATCCACTCCGTTACCCTTAAGGACCAGCGGTTATCTTGCCTTCGCATTACATGTCCTGCCCAAGCCCATTTCTTCCTCTTGAATTCAACTAGGATATCATTAACGCGCGTTTGATCTGTCACCCACTCCGCCCGCTTCCGATGTCTTAACGTTACACCTATCATTTTTCTTTCCATAGCTCGCTGTGTTGTCCTTAACTTAAGCTGAACCCTCTTTGTTAGCCTCCACGTTTCTGCCCCATAGGTGAGTACCGGTAAGGTACAGCTTCTGTATACATTTATCTTGAGGAATATTGGTAAACTGCCATCCATGATATGAGAGAACCTGCCATATGCGCTCCACCCGATTCTTATTCCTCTAGTTAGTTCCCTATCATGATCCGGAACAAGCACGAGATATGAAATAATTACTCCGTGTCATGTCTTATTTCATTTGTCACTTCCCCAGTGAGACTGGAAATAGGTTTGGTTTGGTTTATGGGGTTTAACGTCCCAAAGCGACTCCGGCTATGAGGGACGCCGTAGTGAAGGGCTCCGCAAATTTCGACCACCTGGGGTTCTTTAAAGTGAACCGACATCGCACGGTACACGGGCCTCTAGAGTTTCTCCTCCAAAGAAATTCAACCGCCATGGCCGGGATCGAACCCGCGTCTTTCGGGTCAGCAGCCGAGCACCATAACCACTGAGCCACCGCGGCGGACTGAGACTGGATCTATACTGCCAAAATGGGCCTTGAGCACTCTGTAGGACATAAGAATCTCTCTTCTGCTATGTTAAGTGGTTGTTTCGGTGAAGACAAAAAAAAATTCGCTGTGGCTTAGCTTGGTTAAGCCCAGTAATTGCGAAAGCAATATCCGTACCTACGCCATGGTACAGCTGGTAGTGTAGCTGGTGGTGGTGCTTATGGTTAGACTTGTGGTGATGCATCGGTTGTACAATCCAATCCAATCCAATTCAATTCAATTAAATCCAATCCAATCCAATCCACTCCAATCCAATGTAATCTAATCTAATCTAATCTAAACTAATCCAATCCAATCCAGTCCAGTTCAGTCCAATAGAATCTAATCCAATCCAATCTAATGCAATCAAGGTCAAATGAAGGTCAATGGTGGTCACCGCCGCGGCACGATGGTGGTCACCAACGCGGCATGGCAAAGGTGTGAAAGTGCAAGTAGTATTGCTTTCGCAAATGAAGGTCAATGGTGGTCACCGCCGCGGCACGGCAAAGGCGTGAAAGTGCAAGTAGTATTGCTTTCGCAAATGAAGGTCAATGGTGGTCACCGCCGCGGCACGTCAAAGGCGTGAAAGTGCAAGTAGTATTGCTTTCGCAAATGAAGGTCAATGGTGGTCACTGCCGCGGCACGGCAAAGGCGTGAAAGTGCAAGTAGTATTGCTTTCGCAAATGAAGGTCAATGGTGGTCACCGCCGCGGCACGGCAAAGGCGTGAAAGTGCAAGTAGTATTGCTTTCGCAAATGAAGGTCAATGGTGGTCACCGCCGCGGCACGGCAAAGGCGTGAAAGTGCAAGTAGTATTGCTTTCGCAAATGAAGGTCAATGGGGGTCACCGCCGCGGCACGGCAAAGGCGTGAAAGTGCAAGTAGTATTGCTTTCGCAAATGAAGGTCAATGGTGGTCACCGCCGCGGCACGGCAAAGGCGTGAAAGTGCAAGTAGTATTGCTGTCGCAAATGAAGGTCAATGGTGGTCACCGCCGCGGCACGGCAAAGGCGTGAAAGTGCAAGTAGTATTGCTTTCGCAAATGAAGGTCAATGGTGGTCACCGCCGCGGCACGGCAAAGGCGTGAAAGTGCAAGTAGTATTGCTTTCGCAAATGAAGGTCAATGGTGGTCACCGCCGCGGCACGATGGTGGTCACCGCCGCGGCACGGCAAAGGCGTGAAAGTGCAAGTAGTATTGCTTTCGCAAATGAAGGTAAATGGTGGTCACCGCCGCGGCACGGCAAAGGCGCGAAAGTGCAAGTAGTATTGCTTTCGCAAATGAAGGTCAATGGTGGTCACCGCCGCGGCACGGCAAAGGCGTGAAAGTGCAAGTCGTATTGCTTTCGCAAATAAAGGTCAATGGTATCACCGCCGCGGCACGGCAAAGGCGTGAAAGTGCAAGTAGTATTGCTTTCGCAAATGAAGGTCAATGGTGGTTACCGCCGCGGCACGGCAAAGGCGTGAAAGTGCAAGTAGTATTGCTTTCGCAAATGAAGGTCAATGGTGGTCACCGCCGCGGCACGGCAAAGGCATGAAAGTGCAAGTAGTATTGCTTTCGCAAATGAAGGTCAATTGTGGTCACCGCCGCGGCACGGCAAAGGTGTGAAAATGCAAGTAGTATTGCTTTCGCAAATGAAGGTCAATGGTGGTCACAGCCGCGGCACGATGGTGGTCACCGCCGCGGCACGGCAAAGGCGTGAAAGTGCAAGTAGTATTGCTTTCGCAAATGAAGGTCAATGGTGGTCACCGCCGCGGCACGGCAAAGGCGTGAAAGTGCAAGTAGTATTGCTTTCGCAAATGAAGGTCAATGGTGGTCACCGCCGCGGCACGTCAAAGGCGTGAAAGTGCAAGTAGTATTGCTTTCGCAAATGAAGGTCCATGGTGGTCACCGCCGCGGCACGGCAAAATCGTGAAAGTGCAAGTAGTATTGCTTTCGCAAATGAAGGTCAATGGTGGTCACCGCCGCGGCACGGCAAAGGCGTGAAAGTGCAAGTAGTATTGCTTTCGCAAATGAAGGTCAATGGTGGTCACCGCCGCGGCACGGCAAAGGCGTGAAAGTGCAAGTAGTATTGCTTTCGCAAATGAAGGTCAGTGGTGGTCACCGCCGCGGCACGGCAAAGGCGTGAATGTGCAAGTAGTATTGCTTTCGCAATAAAAAAATTGGGGAGCATTGCAAAGAGAATTTATGTTTCGTTAGCAGCGCCGCCGCTCCTCGCGCCGTGGCAAGCATGGATTGGTGCGAAGGCCAGCTCAAAACCGCATCTGCTTCGCCAGCGGGCCTCCGTCGTCATCGAAAAGCATATCGAACGAAGCGTCGTCCAGGCCTTCGCCGTCACTCTCTTCATCGCAACCCACTTCGTCGTCGCTCCGTTTGTCGACGCGTGGCCGTTGGACGACAATTTGGCCCAGCAAGCAGCTGTACGACACTAGAGACGTGAAGGCTACGCCGATCTCCACGAGCTTTGCACCCGGACCGTCGCTCAGATCCTGCACTTCGTATTTCCTGGAAATAACGACAAATTCTGTATTAAACCTTTACGATGAAACAAACCTGCGACTGTTGCTTGCGTCGCAAACAAATGGCCGAGCTGGGAGTGCACTCCCAACCATACTCTTCCGCTTTTCTTGATCCGGTCGCACTAATACGTTCGTGGTACCATGCATATGCGGAGTGTTTCACCTTACACTACACAATTCTTAAAAATAGGCTTTTTGAATTAGACGAGCGCTTTCTTCGACACAGCATTGTCGGTGGTGTAGTACATAAGAATAGAGCTAGGACGTGCTAACTAGCAGGCTTCTTAACAAATATTGAATACTTAGCTTTTGAACAATTACTGTTAGGCTCCTTAATTATTAAAAGGCATGTGGACCACCGCAAATAATATTCATATCAGTTTATAGAATTTAGAACGGCAGTTACTCTCGGCGCTGTGGCCCAGCAAATTTTGGCTACATCGTGCCAAGATACATGCACTTTCGAGAACCTTGCAGGCAAAGCAACGTTTCCAGTTCACAAACTCGTTGAATAAGCTAAAATTTGTTGGGCCACAGCGTCCATAGTAACTGGGCTTTCTAAATTATAAAAACTTCTATGGTTATTACGGTGTGCTACACGCCTCTCAATAATTAAGGAGTCTAACAGTAATAGTTAAAAACTTAACTGTTGAATATTAGTTAAGCAGCCTGCTAGTTCGCACGTCTTAGCTGTATTCTAATGTGCTACACCGCCAGTGGCGGTCCTAAGGAGGGGGGGGGGGCGGAGTGGGCGGTCGCCTTCCCAAAAAACCTTTGCACATTTTCCAGAACGTCTGTTTTCGGGCTCTCACAGGGCGAGATGTGATTTTTGACGTAGCAATGGAACGCTTTTTTGTCTGATGCGTCAAGCAGTCCCCTACTTTGTACGTTCGCCGTGGTAGCCGCTGCCTTATTTCACTCAAATCTACGTACTACAGGTTTATTAATTTATTTATTTTAGTACCTCAAAAACCAAAAAAAAGGGGCATTACATGAGGGGTGGGTTGTACAGATATATCAACAAAGAACGAACATAGCCAGTTCAATGTCAACATCAAGGCTCAAAATACAAATGAAACAGGCAAACAGCTCAGAAAATCAGAATGCAAAACACTCAAATGCTTTCGAATAGAAAAGAAAAAAACAAGAGAAGAATAAAAGAAAGGAAGAAACGCTGACCGTTGGGTGAGAATTCAATAACAGATTAGAGAACAGTAAAAACCGCATAGTAAAACAAAGTGCAATAGGTCAACGTTAGAGGGGAAAGATACACGAAAACCTAAAATTTGCCTAAATATTTAAGCTTATCTTTAAATGCAAGCGTGTGTCTTCTATTATTGCAGCGGCATTGGGAAGGCCGTTCTAATCTTTTGCTGTTCGGATGAAGAAAGACTGCGCAAGTGTTTGTGTTTTTGGGCAATGGTATGACACCTGCTGACTGTTCTTATGACGAGCTGAAAACAGGGAGTGTTTTGTGATGTAGGTGCTTAACGGAAGTGAATAGTAGAAACGATGAAAAAGGGCTGAGCTGGCTAGTTTTCGATGGTGCTTTAATAATGGCAAGCTGGATCGGTTCTTCAGGTCGGTTGCACTTGTGTAGGATGAATAATCGGCATGAACAAATCGAATGGCGTGATCTTGATAGTTTCTACGCTCTCAGAAAGGTATTCCTCATGTGGGTTCCAAATGACGGCTGCATATTCTAATTTTTGGAGCATTAATGTGTTGTAGGATAGTAGTTTTACATGTGCTGGGTCAAGCTTTATTGAGCGTTGAAGATAGCCAAGGGATCAGCTTGGTGCTGCAGGGATGTGACTGATGTGCGTTGACCACGTAAGATCGCCAGACAGGTGTAATCCAAGATATTTGCATGATTTAGTAGCATGTAAACGAGAACAGCAGATAAAGTAGCTATGTGGTATTAAGTTCGAGCGTGTATGGAAAAGCATGACCTTACACTCAGCAATATTTAAAGACATTTGTCATTTTTCACACCATTTTCCTATTGCTATGGTAAGTGACGTTGTAAGCTAATACTGCCTTAAAACAGTATTCGTTATACAACAGGTTGGTTGTTATACGAGTGCAATTCGTACGTGACTGTTGAGGTATCGTGGTCCTGCCGTGCCCTCACAGTTACTTTTTGCGCTTTATTACTGGCACTATCATTCAATTTGACATATTGTGAGATAAATATATGTTCTATTTGTGTGCTTTATGGGGGTTTAAGGTCCCAAAGCGACTCAAGCTATGAGGGACGCCGTAGTGAAGGGCTCCGGCAATTTCGACCACCTGGGGTTCTTTAGAGCGCACTGACATCGCACAGTACGCGGGCCGCTAGAATTTTTCCTCGATCGAAATTCGAACGCTGCGTAGATATATGTGAATTATATAAGTTATTGGTTACGTGAGCAATACTATTCATATATAAATCATAAATATACATGAATTACATATGAACATTGTTCATGCAACCGTTAGCTTTCAAAGCACGAGATATGGTATAAAATCTTATCGTTCGCCATTCATGTTTCAACAACAAAGTGCACAAAAATTGTTGTACAAATAAAGTGTAAATAAAAATCGTTGTTTCTATTTTTTTATTTTTTTATATACGGAAGCCCGTTCGCCCCACCTAGAACCAATCGCTGGGACCGCCACTGTACACCGCTGCCAATGCTACGCCACAAAAAGCACTGTTGTAATTAAAAAAAAACTGATTTTAAAAAATTGTGTAGTT
Source organism: Amblyomma mixtum (assembly GCF_055824585.1). NCBI lineage: Eukaryota > Metazoa > Arthropoda > Arachnida > Ixodida > Ixodidae > Amblyomma > Amblyomma mixtum. The sequence continues at coordinate 96,194,929 of NC_143015.1, forward strand.
TTGGGTGAAACATCCTGTATGATGCCATAAGCCTAGCATGGCTAGCAGAAAAACTTCCCTGTTTATAATGTTCGCCATACTGAAGTGTGGTATGTCGCCAAATGAAGGAACCAATTATGGAAATCAAATATTGACATTCATACTGCCCACACTTCTAAATTGCATATTAAATGAAACTAACATTGACATATCTGGTACATCACCAAAACGACGGCGTGCAATATTTGTATAATGATGCAATACAGTGACTTTTTCTTTCTTTACCTTATACTACCCTGTTAAAGCCATGTTACATAACTCATGTATGTGTTCGTGCTAGTGTATTGTATTTCCTTAGCCGCACACTTCTACGCTGCCCCGTGTGCTAGGGGGCCAGGGCTCCTCAAGCTGTTATCATAGCTTTTATCTGACTTCATCGTAACCGTTATCAAGCACAAAATGTCTAACACCCTAACAAGTCTTAAGGTAAAACATGATGAACGTTCCAAAATCTTATTCATCCTTGCTCTCAATATACTCACCATGAGACTCCAAACCCTTTGAGACTGTTCTAAATTATATTCCAAAGCACTTTTCGCTGTTTTTTTTAATGCTATCAGCTCATCACTACAGTTTGCAGGAAAATGAGCACAATGGTATCACGATCTCGTTCTCAGTCTAATCCGAATGTTTGGTTTTGTTTGGTTCTTTTGATGCGACAAGAGCGGCGGCCTAGTGCTCTCAGCATCCGCCTCGTGTGCGCCAGGCACGCGGTTCGACTCCTAGTGCCGTCGTGTATCCACTGGTCCTCTAACGGATACAACTCCTCGCCTGTTGCCCCCCCCCCCCCCCCCCCCTCCTTGCCTGTACTGCATTGTCTTCGTTGTTCTCTTGGGCCTGTAAAGCTATTGGACACTCGACCACTTTTTCTGTTTACTGACCATGGCTTCCACCACATGCTCCCATGGATGTCATTTTGGCCTCTTTAGCATCACCTCACGAAGCTGCATTGGCATGCACCTATATTTTCTTTATTTCAAGTAGCTTTTTTTTTCTTTAATCGAGCAACGCTGCGGGCTTCGTATGTGGACGCTCTGTCATGGTTCTAGATGGCCTCGAGTAGTCCCTTTCTTGGCCGGTGTGTTTTGAAGCTTGCCGAGAACTTTTGGTTGTCGCTCCGAAGGAACAGTCGCGATATGACCACATTAGATAAAGATTAGGCTCTACCATCTTCTTCACAGATGTTTGGAACCGCCTCACCTTCGTTGGCAGATCTTCGTCAGCAAATATATTTGCTAAGCGCCTCTACAGTTTTCTCCGCCTAATATGAATCTACAGCTCCCCACAATTCCACGCCTTCATTCTCAAAGCGTCAGGCACTTATCAGGACGAAACTTTTCTAATTCGAAGATGATCACGGAGAACTTTGCACGCATACTACAACCTGCAATAGATGACTTGCACGTGACTCCACAGACGCCATAATGGCGAACCATTCATAACTTCTGCGGAGCTGGACGAAGGAGATGACGAAAAGCGGAATATAGAAACCGATAGGTTTCAGCTGTACTCCTGGCTCCATGGCGCCTTCTGTGACGTTGGCGCAAACTATCTATAGTGTAAGGGCAAGAAGGATGTACAATCACTGATGCTTGGAAATTCGCGATGCAATCGCAGATCTCCTTGCTGGCATCGCCTCTGGATGTCTGCCCCTGCCATAGAAGCTTCCAAGCTCGATAAAACTAAGTAAGACATGATGTTGGGCTAGTCGGTTCATGATTAGAGCTTCGTGCACACACGAAGTTCACACCTTCCCGCATTGCCATGACGGCTGAAGCCCACCACAATGCAACTGACACATGCCGTCCGGTATTTTTCTGTGTTATATTTGAGAAAACCCATTGCCTTAGATATCTTACGCGCCCTTACCACTTGCCTTCATTGGGAGGGAGCGACAGTCAGCAGTTTTATCGATTAGAGCTAAACAAAACTGCGCGAAGACGACGGGACAAAAGAAAGGCACGAATACACACACACAAAGCGCAGACTTCCAACTGACTTTATTTTGTAAAAGCAGGGTGCTTATAAAGGCAATCACAGCAAACTAGGAGACAAGCAGAAGCAACGTGCGAACGGCAATGACAGAGTAAACAAGACCACATGTGAATTACTATGCATGAAAAGTTCGAATGTGACCATCTAAGAAATTGATTTCCTGACATGAAACAGATAAAGAAGGGGCGCTAACACACTTATCACCCCTTTTAGAAATGAAATAGGCCTCGATAACTTCTCTTTCGGTTTTTGTTTTGGCCTTTGAAAGGAACTTTGTTTTTTTCAGGTAAGGAGAACAGTTTTTGGTGTCGCAGCTCTTACAGTGCAAGGGTAGATTGCTGCCAGTGCCACTGCTAAGGGATCGCCTGTGCTCTAAAGCGCGTTCATTAAAACAACGGCCAGTCTGGCCTATGTAGGAACGACCGCATGACAAAGGTATTTCATAAACAACTTCGGAAACATATTTTGTAAACTTGTTCCGGTGGTTCTTCTTGCAAGTGGTGGGTTCTTTTCTTGTTCCAGCCAGTAGAGGGCACACTTTTTTCAGCTTGCAGGGAGCCGAAAAAACAACGCGTATCCCATACCTTTCTGCTACCTTTTTGATGTTATGGGAAAGGCAATGAAAATACGGCATGACAAATGGTGGCTTGGGATCTGACCATCGTTTATCTTTTTCATGTGTAGATTTTAGCCTTTGAAGCAGGCTTTCGCAGGTGCCAAGAAGTAGATGACGGGGATAGCCAGCGGAAAGAAGGCGCTCAACTTGACAGTGAAAACTGGATGACATGGTGTGGGTACAGGATTTCTGCAGGGCAGAGAGGCATGCAGACATGATGATGCCACGTTTGACTAGCTTAGAATGAGCGCTTTTATAGGGTAGTAGACTCTTGTTCGACTTTGGGCTATACGACCAGCAAACGTGGGCATCAGTGAAGTGCAGATTTAAGTCTAAAAACTGTATGCGGTTCTCCCTTGTCAGTTCATGAGTAAAAAGTAAGCCTTGCCCCTCAGAGGAGAAGGCGTTAAGAATGTTAGTGACAGCACTGTCAAGGTCATAGTTAGAAGAATTGTCTAGAATCACTAGAAAGTCATCGACATAACGAAACACACGTGATACAGGGTGGTTTAAAAGCTCTTTTTCTAAGCGTCTGTCTAAAAAAGCCATAAAAATGTCACACAGCACTGGAGCAACCGAAGACCCAATGCAAATTCCGGACTTTTGAACATAAAATCGTCAGTCGTAAAAAAGTGGCTGTGGAACTCAGGTAAAACTGTAAAAGCTCTAAAAAATGCTCGGTACTGATGCCAGCCATATTGCGAAAAACTAATTCACCATGCTCTTGAATGCAATCCCTCACAGCAGTGTACAACCCCTCATGCGGTACTGAATAGAAAAGATCTTGTACATCAACGGAAATAGCTGTGTAAGGGGAGGGAATTCGCTGTTCCAGAGCCAGCACAAGGTCCTTGGAGCTGCGGATGAGGAACGGATCACGACCCAAAACTTGGTCGAGGTGGCGTTTTAGGAAGGAGCTAACAGAACGTTGCCAACTGTCTCTCTCGGACACAATCGCACGTAGCGGGCAGTCAAGCTTGTGCGTTTTGCCAGTGAAGAAAATATCCAGAAAATCTCTGCCTGCTTTTGACACCGAGTTTTTGACAGCATCCCGATTCATCTTGTTCAGCAGCTTGACAGCTTGTTTCCGCTGGGTAGAAGCACGGAAATCAACAGGTTTGAAATTCTTGAGCACTGCTTCTCGGGCCTTTTCTTCAAACATGCCTTGCGGCATGACGACGAAGCCCCCCTCCTTGTCAGCTTCCACGATAGACAGTCCGTGCTCCTTAAGGTATGAGACTGTTTTCTTGATCGGGGCTTTTGTAGAAGAAAGGCGACTTACATTGCGTAGAAGGCAGTCCACGCTGTCACTCACGACGCGTTCCCTCGTCTGATCGGAGGCGTGGGAACCGACGCGTCGCACCGTGGCAAGAAGCTCCGAACGGCCCGACGGAGGTTCGAAGCAGAACTTCGGCCCCTTCTGCAGAGTTTGCTTGACAGACTCCGTTTCCCAGGACAGTGACAGTGTTCTCCGTAGATGATGGACGTCGTGGCGCCTGAAAAGAGAGGCGCGTCCTCTCCCAAAGAAACTCAGTCGTTTGCGCAGAGAGTCGCAGATATTCTTGAAGATGCTTGGCCGCAAGCCATTCGTCCGAACCTTCATAGATGACCCCCTTTAGCCAGTCCGAGTAATGCCTGACTCTCCTCCAGGCTTCCGATTTCATAATTTTGCAAACCCGGCGAACATGTCCCCAGGAAGGACCCGGGGCGCTGAAGAGCCTCTGAATTTTGGGAGGCACAATCTTGCAACTGTCACTGTCCTGGGAAACGTTACACTCTCGGAGTATGTCAAGCAAACTCTGCAGAAGGGGCCGAAGTTCTGCTTCGAACCTCCGTCGGGCCGTTCGGAGCTTCTTGCCACGGTGCGACGCGTCGGTTCCCACGCCTCCGATCAGACGAGGGAACGCGTCGTGAGTGACAGCGTGGACTGCCTTCTACGCAATGTAAGTCGCCTTTCTTCTACAAAAGCCCCGATCAAGAAAACAGTCTCATACCTTAAGGAGCACGGACTGTCTATCGTGGAAGCTGACAAGGAGGGGGGCTTCGTCGTCATGCCGCAAGGCATGTTTGAAGAAAAGGCCCGAGAAGCAGTGCTCAAGAATTTCAAACCTGTTGATTTCCGTGCTTCTACCCAGCGGAAACAAGCTGTCAAGCTGCTGAACAAGATGAATCGGGATGCTGTCCAAAACTCGGTGTCAAAAGGAGGCAGAGATTTTCTGGATATTTTCTTCACTGGCAAAACGCACAAGCTTGACTGCCCGCTACGTGCGATTGTGTTCGAGAGAGACAGTTGGCAACGTTCTGTTAGCTCCTTCCTAAAACGCCACCTCGACCAAGTTTTGGGTCGTGATCCGTTCCTCATCCGCAGCTCCAAGGACCTTGTGCTGGCTCCGGAACAGGGAATTCCCTCCGCTTACACAGCTATTTCCGTTGATGTACAAGATCTTTTCTATTCGATACCGCATGAGGGGTTGTACACTGCTGTGAGGGATTGCATTCAAGAGCATGGTGAATTAGTTTTTCGCAATATGGCTGGCATCAGTACCGAGCATTTTTTAGAGCTTTTACAGTTTTACCTGAGTTCCACAGCCACTATTTACGACGGACGATTTTATGTTCAAAAGTCCGGAATTTGCATTGGGTCTTCGGTTGCTCCAGTGCTGTGTGACATTTTTATGGCTTTTTTAGACAGACGCTTAGAAAAAGAGCTTTTAAACCACCCTCTATCACGTGTGTTTCGTTATGTCGATGACTTTATAGTGATTCTAGACAATTCTTCTAACTATGACCTTGACAGTGCTGTCACTAACATTCTTAACGCCTTCTTCTCTGAGGGGCAAGGCTTACTTTTTACTCATGAACTGACAAGGGACAACCGCATACAGTTTTTAGACTTAAATCTGCACTTCACTGATGCCCACGTTTGCTGGTCGTATAGCCCAAGGTCGAACAAGAGTCTACTACCCTATAAAAGCGCTCATTCTAAGCTAGTCAAACGTGGCATCATCATGTCTGCATGCCTCTCTGCCCTGAAGAAATCCTGTACCCACACCATGTCATCCAGTTTTCCCTGTCAAGTTGAGCGCCTTCTTTCCGCTGGCTATCCCCGTCATCTACTTCTTGGCACCTGCGAAAGCCTGCTTCAAAGGCTAAAATCTACACATGAAAAAGTTAAAGGATGTTCGGATCCCAAGCCACCATTTGTCATGCCGTATTTTCATTGCCTTTCCCATAACATCAAGAAGGTAGCAGAAAGGTATGGGATACGCGTTGTTTTTTCGGCTCCCTGCAAGCTGAAAAAAGTGTGCCCTCTACTGGCTGGAACAAGAAAAGAACCCACCACTTGCAAGAAGAACCACCGGAACAAGTTTACAAAATATGTTTCCGAAGTTGTTTATGAAATAACTTTGTCATGCGGTCGTTCCTACATAGGCCAGACTGGCCGTTGTTTTAATGAACGCGCTTTAGAGCACAGGCGATCCCTTAGCAGTGGCACTGTCAGCAATCTACCCTTGCACTGTAAGAGCTGCGACACCAAAAACTGTTCTCCTTACCTGGAAAAAACAAAGTTCCTTTCAAAGGCCAAAACAAAAACCGAAAGAGAAGTTATCGAGGCCTATTTCATTTCTAAAAGGGGTGATAAGTGTGTTAGCGCCCCTTCTTTATCTCTTTCATGTCAGGAAATCAATTTCTTAGGTGGTCACATTCGAACTTTTCATGCGTCGTAATTCACACGTGGTCTTGTTTACTCTGTCATTGCCGTTCGCACGTTGCTTCTGCTTGTCTCCTAGTCTGCTGTGATTGCCTTTATAAGCACCCTGCTTTTACAAAATAAAGTCAGTTGGAAGTCTGCCCTTTGTGTGTTGTATTCGTGCCTTTCTTTTGTCCCGTCGTCTTCGCGCAGTTTTGTTTCGCTCTAATCGATAAAACTGCTGACTGTCGCTTCCTCCTAATGAAGGCAAGTGGTAAGGGCGGGTAAGATATCTAAGGCAATGGGGGTTTTCTCAAATATAACACAGAAAAATACCGGACGGCATGTGTCAGTTGCATTGTGGTGGGCTTCAGCCGTCATGGCAATGCGGGAAGGTGTGAACTTCGTGTGCACTTGGTACCGTGCTAGTGTTCGACTCGAAACGCCTGTGGCGGAGTAACAGCCATACGGCGATTCAGGTTATTATAGATTGTCCCTAGCTAAATGCCACCGTGGTATTCAAGAATACGCAGCGCCCTTGGCGAGTGAAACATACTGAGTGATCTTGACAGTCACATGTTCCAATCAGCTGCATGTTTTCGTTGTGAAAAATTAGTAAAGGTCGATTAGCTGACATTTTAAATATTGTTGTCCGGAATAAAGTGCTAATGCGGAAGTTGTACATCACCGAGAATAATGGTCGACCGTAGTGTTTGCAGCAAAGTACCATTTCCGCCAAGCACATTTCTTACGCCTTAAAACGAAGCTCGCAAACTTCAAAAGCTTCCACGCGACAGTGCTGTTGTCTCAGCATCCCAAGACGTGTTTCAAAGAATAAAGCCCTCTTTTCTCCAGATTACTGCTGTCCTCGGTGGGACTTTGCAGGTGCACTAAGCCAGGGATATGCGTCAGCAGCAGTCGTGTGATAGCTTTCTTTTGAGGCCGGTAACTGAAGCTTCGTAAATGGCACCGTGGTGCAAATATTTCCGCCCACTGTTTCTCAAGACAGTCAACATCTTCTGTATTCACACTGTTTTCAGAAGCAAATATTTAATATTTTATCTAATTATATTTAGTAATTACTTTGGAGAGCACAAAAAACATCAGATTAGGCCACGCCACTCTCGATATCCCTCAGTTCGTTTCGCTGGTCAAGGACACTCCGTCTTTTTTTACAAGCTTGGCTTTAGCTGAGGCACCCGGTATATAGAGAGCAGCACTGATTAACATGTTCAAGCATTTTTTGGAGTCCCACACGGTATTTAAAATGTTGTTTCAAGCTGCTCAGACAGACAGAACAATGAGAAGCTGTGTCCCTGCAGTAAAAGGGTTAAATACGTCTCAATCGTACGTGTTTCACTTTCTGATATCATATTGCAAACAGCTGGACAGTCATTACTACATTTATTTTTACTTTACCATGTATATTGCGGCAGGTTACCCCGTAGGGTTGCAGACGACGTTAGTGTCGAATGTTACTCCTCATTACTGCGGCAGTATCTGGTATACAGCAAAAGTTTTGAGTTTGAAAAGTTACATGACGCGTATTCTCTTTAGTTCTCTTGTGAGGGCCTTCATTAAACATTCTGTTCGTTTGTCGTGCCGGTAACAGCGGCAGGTTATGCATGCCTCCGACATGCATTTTAACCCGAAAGGTGATGACCGGTTACGAATATGCCAAGTTAGGCGAAGAACAGGCAATGAAGCGAATGCATGGTGTCCTAAGTGGAGCTGTATATTTTACGGAGCTAGATTTCGTTTATGAATTTAATGATAAACTTCCCGGTAAGTAGCAGCCGACGGCGAAGAAGCTGGCTGAAACACCCTTCTGCAGGGCTTAAGTATTTAAAGATTGTTCAGTGTCTTCCTCAGCTCGCACACTCAAAAGTGGTACAACGGACCTGTCTACTGGCAGTGCATCCGGCAGCACATTCCAACAACGACTGCTCTGTATTTAATATGTAGTTCTATCGATCTGTATAACAAATCTGCACAGCTCCCCGCCTACTGCCACGAAAAGATCTATTTCACAGCGATTTCGTGAGCTTATCCTTGTGTCCGTTCGCTTAGGCTTTTAGTGCTGTCCATAACGGCGGGAACATGTAAGCTGAATGACGGCAGGGGAATGTTGGTGCCTGCAGTATTTAACCCTTTCAGGCGATTTGTACGCAATTGCGTAAGCGGCAAAATTACCGTATTTTCCGGTGTATAAGACGCGCCCTTATATAAGACGCACCTGCCATATATGCAGGCTGTCATGAAAAAAGTTGGTATATAAGACGCACCCGTGTATAAGACGCACCCCAATTTACCCAGTTAGGCTAATCACGATTAATTAAACATCCTTGTGTGACCATCGTGCATCGTACTGTGAGAAGCTCTTAAGCAACGCTAAGCGATCGAAAAAGGCAACACTCACGCCATACCCATCCACGTTTTAGCATAAAGAAAAAAAAATATCCGTAACAACTTTATATTTTAACTTAAAACCTTCGAAGTCATCACCTTCGGATGCGCTACAAAAAGTTCGCTCATTTCTGAACGCAACGCGGCTGAAATATTCTCTTCGCGCTACGGACGTACTACGTACACGGAGCAAAGTTGCAAAGGGTGACTAAAAAAAAAAACAACGGCTTGTCTTGGCTTGTCTTGACAATGCCTAGAAGTGTGATTGTCGCCATCTTTTGGCATTTCACATTACTTTCGCTTGGGTACAGTGCTCCCAATATTCTAGAGCACTGTAGGTTGGGGCCTCCTAAACTGCCGCATATTTATGATCCCGGAAGTCGTTATCCCCGCCCTTTCATAATAAAGTTCACCTAGAAAAGATGCGCACGGCAGTCCCCATATTGAAATATTTATCGTGTTAATGCCGCGTTATTGGTAGCGATACTTTTTTGGTGAAAAAAGCTTGAACATGAACCTGAGTGATTTCCGAACTCGCAAAAAAAACGAAAAATTTGCATATAAGACACACCCTTGTATAGGACGCACCAGCAAGATTTTTGAAAAAACGTCGCGTCTTATACACCGGAAAATACGGTACAGCTTTTTCTGTGAAACTGGAGCACTTAACAGTGATTTCATTATTTCACTCAAATTAAGCACCCTTTTTGTTGCAAATAAGTTGTTTTTTTGTACCATGTAGCGAATGAGGTAAATAATATTTCACATAAGAGTAAGCTAGGTAGCACTTAGTCCGCCGTTATGGTGCAGACAGATTTTGCCGCGAGTGGAAACATCGATTGTTTTTACTCAATTTCGAGCGCAATGTGAATCTTCGAAACACAAACTGATTCCACGATCCCTAGGGTGTTTACCTGACACACGAGAACATTTCGTTGTTAATATTTCTAACAAATCTATCACTTTGTACGGCATTCTCCATATCGTTGTAAAAACTTACCTGCTAGTCTTTCAGGGAACATTCGAGAACTAACAAATTCCCTTTCTAGAGGCCTGAATATACTATTTAGGTGAAAAAAATAATTATTTCAGCCAAACCCAAAAATGGCGCCTGAAAGGGTTAAAGCGAGAAAATTATTTTTGAAGTTCAGCTTTTACGCCGTAATTTTTTACTCATTATCATCGACCTAATCACAGCCAAGCGGCTACAAAGTAAAGCTTATCGGCTGAGAAACTTATTTGAAGAAATCTTCGTCCTAGTCCAGGGCTACCACTAAACTGACCTAACGAATTTTACACTGCAGTATATTTCGGTCTAGGGTAGTAAACTCTATTCCCAAGCACCACATGTAATCGGCCCAATCTTGCAAATCGATGGCTTCACTCTGGGCCTTTGTTGGACCTGCCATTGCCGATATTGGGCCGATTAATTAAGCTGCCTGGCAACAAGGAAAGACTAACATTTTTTTTATTGTTTTTTTCCATGTGTCCAGTTCGCCTCCGCAAGCAAGAGCATCTTTCCCAGACTCAGATGATGTCCCCGATTTCAATAAAAATGAGCGATGAATACGTACCTGGTAACCCACGCGTCCTCGGCCACGTGCTGGTAGGTGAGGTCGCGCCTCACAGCGTACCTCTTCTCTTCGGGCACGCTCACAGTCAGGCCGAGCCAGATGTACTCCCTCTGGCCTGTAATACTGCTGACGACCAAGACGAGTGCGACGTCGGATATGGACGCCTTAATGGACCAGTAGTAGAACGTGTAGTGGACGGCGAGCGTTCCTAGTGGCAAGTCGCAGCCGAAAAGCCTGCCCAGAGAAGACGCGTTGTTAGCCCTTTCAGCCACTGCGTACATGCTTGGGTACGCTTTGTAAACAGCTTATTAAGGCGAAAGCCTTTAATGCCTCGTACTGTCAGCAATCCGTATCGGCAGCCGTGTCTTCGTCCGTGTCGGCAGCCGTGTCGACCGATGTGTCCGCGTTTTGACGGGTGTCCACCGAGGTATGTGAGACAGTTACTGCGTAATTTCCTCCCCTCAAATACAATTTTCAGTTTCTTCATTACGGCCCCTCTTCTTTCACTGCCACTTCCTCCCTTTCTGTGCGGTGCGGTTAAGGTGTCCACCGAGATGACTGAGAATTCCAGCGCCATTTTCTTTCCTCAAAAAGTGTTTCGTTCAAAGGGCGAGGCATCGCACCAAACGGATGGTGGCGTTCCCTGGCAGCGCTACAACACGCTGTCGCGTTCCACTCCTGAAGGCGAAGCTTAAGCGCCATTAATTAGCAGTCAATTATTGTTGAGTGATTAATCAGTAATTAGTCATTAATTAGTAATTTGTCATTACTTCATCATCAATTATGTAGACGTCATCCAGTGGTGACGTCACCAGTGTCCCATAGGCAAAGTGGTGCGGAAAACGCTTTCACCTCTACGCACTTTAGACAGTCTAAGTGCCCCCTGAATTTTTTTGGGTGTGTGCGGCACCAAGCAGGTATTTGTTTATCTCAAGTGGACTTCGCATCTTTCATGTGGAAAAAAAAAATGTGTATGGTTTGTCACGACACCCGCCGCTTTGGCTCAGTGGTAAGGCGCTCGTCTACCGAGCCGGAGTACCCGGGTTCGAATACACGACGTTCCAACAGGATCCCGCGTCTTGTCTTCTCGTTCACAAAGACTACACAGCCAACCTAGTGGATCTCGACCTCCAACTAGAGTACTCTTATGTAATGGTGACCCTCCTACCAGTCCGCCGCAGGGACCCACCGATGCATATACTCAACGTATACTGCTCTCCCAAACTAAAGCGAGTGACTTTTGCGGACCTCTTTAGCCGCGCGCTAAGAGTAGCGGGCCGCGATCCCCTGCTGATTGTGGGCGACTTTAACGCTCCCAGTCAGCAGTGGGGGTATCGCAAGGAGGAGTCGCGCGGGCGTAAGCTGGCGGAGCTTGCGTCCACGTTGGGCCTCACCCTCCACACGGACCCTGTCCACCCAACCCGGCTAGGAAATTCCGTGACACGGGATACGTGTCCGGACTTAACCTTCACTCGCAACATACGACACGCAGACTGGCTCAACACCGAGGAGACCCTCGGTAGCGACCACTGCATCATTAACACTACACTACGCACACGCCCCCTCAAGCGTCCCAGAACACAAGCCCATATCCCAGATTGGACGAAATTCAGGCAAAATTTTAACTCACTTGATAATACACCCATTTCCGCGCAAGGCTACACAGCATGGTCCCAACAGCTGCTGGCACACCTTTCCTCGCATGAAACACACATCCAGCTCTCAGAGGCGGTCACGGACGTGGATAACCACCTTCTACACCTCTGGGAAGCCCGTCGCAGCCTCGTCCGCCGTTGGCGACGCCAGAAACACAATAGAAAGCTTAAAGCTCGAATTGCCGAGCTTACCCAGAAAGCGGCAGAGTACGCGGCCCAACTCTCCGACTCCAACTGGGTAGATAGATGCAACACGGCCGCGCGACAAATGTCCAGCCGAAACACGTGGCGTCTTTTTCGAGCCCTAATCGACCCAACACAAACACGAACCGAAACACAAAAACATTTGCACCGAGCCCTGCACGCTTTTTCTGGCAACACGACTCAACTGGCAAAGAAACTTCGGCACCAGTATCTGTGTACAGCCCAAGACCCCCGTGGATCTGCGTACTCTTATGCAGGCAGAGAGAACACGGAGCTGGATCAACCTTTCCAGCTCCATGATCTGCGGGCGGCTCTCGCCAAAATGAAACGGGGCACTGCGCCAGGACGGGATAAGGTCACCGTCAAGCTTTTGACGAACCTGCCCGACTTGGCATACCAGTCCCTCCTGGAATACGTCAATGCGATTTGGCGCGGGGACACCCCCCTACCAATCGAATGGAAAACGGCTTTGGTCACTTTTATTCCTAAAGCTGGCAAACCAATTGACACAGATAACCTCCGCCCCATCTCTCTCACCTCATGTGTGGGCAAACTAATGGAGACGATGGTGCGGGATCGGTTATCTACATATCTTGAAAACAAACAAGTCTTTGCGAGCACCATGTTCGGATTCCGCCCACACAGATCCGCACAGGATGTCCTCCTGCAACTCAATCGGGAAGTCCTTGACCCCCTCGAATGCCCCCATAATGACCGGGTAGTACTCGCCTTGGATCTTAAAGGGGCATTTGATAATGTAACACATGAGATCATACTCACTAACCTAAGTCACACCGACTGTGGCCTCAATACATTCCAATACATAAGACAATTTTTAATAGATCGTCAATCCTACATTCGAATTCAAGATAGAGACCATGGTCCTTACCTACTCGGCACGCGGGGAACCCCTCAAGGCGCGGTACTTTCCCCGCTGCTCTTCAATCTGGCCATGATGCACCTGCCGGCCCAGCTGAGTGGTGTCGCCGGCGTGCAGCACGCCCTGTACGCTGATGACATCACTCTGTGGGCCACGCAGGGCAGCACAGGAGACATTGAAACCAGCCTGCAAACAGCGGTGACGATAGTAGACCGCTACGCCCGCCGCTGCGGTCTTCAATGTTCCCCTCAAAAATCGGAATTTGTGCACCTCCGCCCCTCACAGAAGTGCACAACTAAAATATATCTCTCTCTTGAGAGTGGTCCCATACGCGAAAGTGATGAGATACGGGTACTCGGACTCTACATCCACAAATACAGGCGGCCAGACACTACATTGGCCAAACTCCGTAAGGTGGGGGACCAGGTGGGCCGCATGGTCCGCCGGGTTTCCAACAAACGCGGAGGGTTACGAAGTAAGGATGCCTTGCGGCTGGCAAACGCCTTCGTAACTAGTCGAATTCTCTATTCGACTCCTTATCTCCACCTACGGAAACAAGAGGAGGACGCCCTTGAGGTCATCCTTCGCAAAATTGTTAAACGTGCCCTTGACCTCCCCATCACTACTTCAAACAGCCGGCTTATGGCTCTTGGGGTGGTGAATACTTTCCGGGAACTCCGGGAGGCGCACCTTACAAACCAGTACACGCGCTTGTCGCTAACGGAGTCGGGTCGCCGCCTTCTTGCTCGACTCCATATCCAACACACCCCTCCAATGGAAGACAGGTTTCGCATCCCGGAACTGTGGAGACGTGCCCTCCACGTGCGGCCTCTTCCAGCAAACATGTCACATGAAGACCATAATGGTCGGCGCCTGGCACGAGCGGAAGCGCTAGCCCGATATTATGGCAACAAAACAGGTGTATACTACGTGGACGCATCCGGCCCTCACCACGGGGGATGGTACACGGCCGCGGTAGTTCACAATAGCAACACAGTTAACGGCCTAACTTTCAGAGCCCGCAGTGCAACACAAGCAGAAGAGATCGCGATTGCTCTCGCGGCCTCACATTCCAATTCAAAATACATAATCACCGACTCGCGAGGGGCCTGTCGGAACGTCGAACAAGGCTGCACTCCCTTCCTAGCCTATCGAATATACCAAAATTGCATACGGGATACGGACCCCGCACACCGTTACCTCATATGGGCCCCTGCTCATCAGGGGTTGGCAGGAAACGAGGCAGCAGACGCAGCCGCCCGCGCGCTCTCTCACCGGGCTGTTTTCTCCTCCCCGTCCGATCAGGAACCCGATTTTAATCCGGTCTATACATTCAAAGATATTACAACATATTATCAAAATTGTCATCGTCTTTACCCTAGCCCATGTAAAGGCCTGAAGAAGGCGGATGAGCGGCTCCTTCTCCGCCTTCTCACCAATACATTGCTGTGCCCGGCAGCGCTAAAACGTTTTGACCCCTCCTTTAGCGGCAGCTGCCCCCACTGTAGTGCAGTGTCTTCTGACACTTATCACATGGTGTGGGCCTGCCCCTCCAACCCCGCTATTCCCCCCATCCCCAACCCAGCCCGGGAGGACTGGGAGGCGACCCTGCTCGGCTGCCACGACTTACAGGCCCAACAAGCCTTAGTCGGGCGCGCCCGGGCGGCGGCAACCGCCACTGGGGTCCCATACTAGGGACCTCCACCTAGTGTTTGTAAGGATCGGTCCCTTACGGGCTGATCCAAACATACCTCCTGCTCATTCGTAATAAATGTTTTCACCACCACCACCCCGGGTTCGAACCCGACCGCGGCGGCCCGTTTCGATGGAGGCGAAACGCAAGAGGCGCCCGTGTGCTGTGCGATGTCAGTGCACGTTAAAGATATCCAGGTGGTCGAAATTATTCCACAGACCTCCACTACGACACTCTTTTCTCTCTTTCTTCTTTCACTCCTACCTTCCTCCCATCCCTTACGGCGCGGTTCAGGTGTCCGCCGATATATGTGAAACACATACTGCGCCATTTCCTTTCCTCAAAAACCAATTCCTGGTTTGTCACGCAGTAAGTGAACGGAGTAAATAATATTTCGCGAAACACTAAACGATGCTGCTCGACGTCCGTAATTATTACGCAGAGTTTGCCAACAGTAGTGATGTAAATTTCTTTCTTCAGTAGTTTTAGGAACAACGTATATTACTAAACAAATCGTTTTACTCTGCTTCGGATGTTTTCTTACCAATTCCTGGCGTTTTGATATTGCTGTTTTTATCAGGTAATATACTTTGTACTAAATATCGCACATGCCTGCGAAAATCTACCCGCCGTTATTTTGCGCTGGAAAACTAATGAATTGACTTTCTTGGGATCTCAGTATACTATTTAGGCGGAGAAAATATTGCTTTTCGATAGAAACGAAAAATAGGGCTTGAAAGTCTTGTAGTTGAAACAAACGAGTTGGCAGGACCCGCAGCCGTTAATCAGTGGTCATGATGTTCGGCTCCGGAGCTCAAGAACGCGAGATTAAACCGCGGTTGCGGCGGCCCATTTCGATGGAGATAAAGTGCAAAAAAGGCCCGTTTCCAGCGTGGTGTCAGTGCACGTTACGAAACTCCAAGGGTTTGAAATTGAGTCGTAGCCCTCCGCTACAGCGTCTCTCGTATGTGCAGCTGTGGGACTCTGAACCCCACAAATAATACCACACCAAGTTGACATGCTGACAGGCCTACTATAGAGGACAAAGGACTCCATGAAGATTAAGCCGCAATCAAAGCCGATCTTTCTGCTATTAGCCGGCGGACCAACAACACATTTGTCTATATCGAGGTCGGACTAGCGTGATGCAATGTATGGCGGTGTAATGAGCTAGTTGCTGAAAAACGACACACTGATGCCCCAAGATCGCTTTCATCAAGTTACGGGGTCTAGTACTCGAATGTAGAGTCAATGGAATATGAAACGAGACTGGGGTAATTCAAACGCGAACAGCATTATGTCCTTAGATAGTTCACAGAGAAAAAATGCTTGGATCAATAACTACAACTTCCAACGAGCAAGTAAGGCTAGAAAGCAAACTATAAATGATCGCTTCTTGTGGTGATTCTTTGAGAAAGCAGTCCTCAAGTGAGGAGCAGAGAACAGCATATCTCACTGCAATGTTTTCTTTTTATAACATGTCATTTTTTCGCACTTCTTTTTTGATACCTTTTGTCTTTGGCAGTGCAGAACATAAATTATGAAGAACAATATTCTCACGTATGTGGTAACTTATTCTCAACTTATAAATAACAAAGAGCGACTATTCATCTCTTCTGGCTTGTTATTCCTCTATGAAAGTGATATCGATATTTATTTTACGTGATTGTGTTCGAGTCCTTACTGTCGCGTTATCACTTCATTTGTCCTCGAAAGTACTGACCACAAAGGAATAAAACTGATGAGTTCAAAGGGGTGAACAAATGGCTTGAATTCCAATGCGGGCTCCGATTTACTTGTAGGGACATAGGTTGAGAGGGCCGTAAAATGTTCTTTAAACACGCTCAGTGACAACATTTCACGTATGAAATATGCGTACAGATAACCTCTAATGGTACCCAGCTTGCGTAATGATGTCACAAATTTTCCTTCGCAATACAGGCCTTCAGAAATTGGTTTCTTGCTTCCGTAGTCCTGCCCTTCGAAATTTTATGCTAACACATGGTGCACAGTAGTCAGCACTGGAGGAAAATTTCGTGAGAACTTGAACTCTAGCAACTTGGTAAATCGGTGCTTGGGTCCAAGAGAATGTACAACTAAACAGTTGAGCGCTCAAGAACACGACGGACAGAACACTTCAAAGAAAACCGGCAGTGACTCTCGGAATGAAAGAGGTTTATAAAGAATGGTGTGCTAGCGTTTAAAATAGTGACGTGATCAACGATTAAAATTTACGCTTCTCCTCACCACTGGACGTGTGCGACAAGTTTAATGTGACGTCAAAGAAGGCAAGATTTCAAATTTCAGCTGCCGCCAACCACACCCTACCGTGCCTAGTTTGATGCCGCCAATCAACGCTCGGAGGCCTTTGCCTTCGGTGGCGTTGGTTTTTTTTTTTTTTTCCTTGAAAGCAAATGATTATGTGCTAGAAATGTACAGGTACCTTCGATGTCGTCATGATGCACTCCCTACTTGGAGCTGTGCGCCGCGAAGGACTTTGATGGCCGTCTCGATTTAAATCCGCAATTACGTCACCATTTTGATATGCTAGCCTGAAAGTACTTCGCATGCTTTACCTGCAGGTTTCACTCGTTCGACCCCTGTAAGCTCGTCGATCTCTAAAACCTATGCAGTTGCCCTTTAACGACAGTGTAAATCATTAACTGTTTTATTAAAGCCAAAGACAGCTCATTGTATAAATGAGGAGCCGTCATGCATGGTTACGTAGCAACTTCCATCATACCACAAGTATCTTGCCCCTAATCATCATAATTGCTGTTGTAGTTATATGTTGTTCTTATAACATCTTCGATGTACTTGCCTGTTCTGAAAAAAGCCTCTGACGTATAAGCTTTATTTCTATTAAAAAATATATTTACATGACCCACGTCTAAAATGTTCTTGGTGTAGCTGGCAAGCGATCCTGCGCGATTTCATATCGGTCCTACACAAAAACATATAGCACTGATGCAGCCTTTCCGAATAGTGCTTAAAGGCTAAGAGTGAATAAAAAAAATTGGCAGTGGTTTAGTTCTGGTTAAACCTGGAGGATTGCGAAAGCAACGAGGAGAGAGAGAGAGGTGATGGAGAGCGCGCGGCGGCGGCCCCGGCACGTTAGCTATGCGCCGCTATTACGCATGCGCAACTGGCGAGCGCGGCGGCGGCACCTCTGAGTCGCTAGATGTGCGCCGTGTGACATCTCTGCTCCTCTGGCATGCGCAGTATGGCCTTTCCTCGGCTCCGCGAGATGGCTCGGCGACTCGCGTAGTGTTGCTTTCGCAACCAGTACACTTTCCTCGTGTCCTCACAGCTCATAGATGAAAGAGAGACAACTTTTAAGGTAGAAGTTGTTGTCCCTAGAGATCGTAAACAGCTGCTATTCGACAATGTTCTTCCAATAAAAGAAAGCAAAAAGGCGCAAACTTTCTAACTGTATTGGTTGCGAATAAGTAGAGTGGTAACTCAATGCCGTTTCAAGCATTTTCTGCATTAAATAGCTGATCAAAATACAAATGAATTCGTATCCTGAATTTTTTTCAATATACTATTGACAGAAGGCATGGTGGCAGCAACGAGCTTCCAACAAGCTGGAAATATTTCGCCGCGATGCGCGACTCAACCGCTAAATTCGCTCAGTCGCTTGTATGTGAAACAGCCTTAATCATTGACCTTAACTGGCTTCCTCCGTAGGGCTGTGCTGTCTCCTTCTTGTTACCTCAGTATACAGAATTTAACCTCTCAGACACAACCAACAAAAATAATATACGAAGGCAAGCCCACTCCAGCTGCACTGAACTGAAAAATGTAAATGGTAAATTGTGGGGTTTAACGTCCCGACGCGACATACATCCTTTAAGGGACGCTGTAATAGAGGCCTCAGGATTAATTTAGACCACCTGGGATTGTTTAACGTGAGCTGACAGCGCACAGCACAGGGTCGTTTTTGCATTTTTCCGCAGTCGAAATGCGGCCGCCGAGGCCGGGATAGAACACGTCAACTTGGGATCAGTAGCCGTACATTAAACAAAATCAAAGACAGCGGATATTCGAAAGGAATACAGTGAAACCTCGTTGTAACGGAATGGTTTATAACGAAATAATGGATATAACGAAGTGATTACGATTCCCATCGAAAGCTCGGTCAACACAGGCTATAACGAAGCTACAGCTATAAGGAAGTAATCGCTGGGTCCCTTCAACTTTGTTATGACGAAGTTCAACTGTAATGAAAAACAATTAGTATATATGAAGCAAAGGGACGAGGTTATTGCGAGGTTCGAGAAGGCACCGACTCGTGACTTAGTGAATAAGGGAAGAAGTTTTAAAGCGAAAAAGGAATGGGTGTTGGGACCAATAAAAATGGGTCGTGAACGGTGACGATCAGAAAACGAAATATCCCGTTCGGCTCTCTGACCAGCGTTGTAGTCTATACAGTAAAACGTTGGATGTTGTAGTAAAACGCACACCACGAGCGTTTTGATGTTTCGCCTTGATGAAAATGCAGCCACCGCAAGCTGGCATTGAACTCGCACACTTTTGCTGAGAACCCGATGCCGCAGTCGATAAGCCATTGCGGGGTGTCTTCCGGAGCCAAAAAACACAACACCCTTTCTAAAGTGCAGTAGAACGCCATTGTCCATACCCTGCATAGGCCTTGCCCCCTTGGATATCAATACAAGAATAGGTACATATTCCCAAGGGTGTCACTCCTGGGCAGTAAAAGCCGACCAACCTGAAAACTCTTGGGCACCCTTTGGACACACTTCCACACCCTCTGGAAACTCTCTGGCAGCATTTAAACATTTTCTGACACTCGATTACATTCTTAGGACCGTTTGTAGACACTCACAGACCGTCTTTGGACAGTTGTTGGCACTAGCAAGATTACCTGAATCTCTTTGACTTTGCTTGGCACCCTCGGATTCCCTTAAACACGTTCTGGTGAGTCCGTAGGTGAGAACAGACCTTGGCATCCAGGCTATCATGCAACATACAAACAAAAAAACTGGCAGACAGACAACAGCCAGCGATGGGCAGACGACAGACGGCGAAATATGGGCAAAATAGACTCCACATTACACCACCTCCACTACGCCTCGTCTGTTGACGCTATTTTATTTCAAATTCAATATACACTAGCTCAGCTGTCTGTGTGTCCTTGCAAGGTTTTTGTGCTATTTCTTTACGCGACGTGCTACGGCCGATGACAATGTCATTATGGCGCCGGAAATCCTCTCTTTGACTATATCAGCCATTCACGCGGCCGGAGCCTCACCGGAAGTAAGGACTGTCCTCGGACGGCTGATTCCCGGGCGTGAACCGTAGGAGCAGGCATCCGCCCCCGTTGTAAGCCATTTCCGTGTGCACCGTGGCCGTGGCGGAGCCGTTAGCGCAGGGCCAGGTGCCCTGGTCCCGAGGCTGCAGCTGTTGCTTGCGCAGGTTGAACCAAGGCAGGATCGACACCACCTGCGCAGTTTCCCACGTGGCAGAGTTGCAGAGCTGCCTTCAAACGCTGTCTGCGCCGCCACTTGGGCAGAGAGTCTCCAGAAAGTTGAATAAGAACCCGTCTTTTATGGTTGATTATGTGAGAGCTGTTCATTTTATGAAATCTGAAATGCCTGGCTTAACTATTTAACATGTTCTCTTGCTGCTGCTGCTGTTATGGAACGTGTTAAAAGTTTAGTTAAATACATACTTTCATATTAACTTTCGCTGATTATTGGTTGGTTGGTTTATGGTGTTTAACGTCCCAGAGCGACTCAGGCTATGAGAGACGCCGTAGTGGAGGGCTCAGGAAATTTCGACCACCTGGGGTTCTTTAACGTGCACTGACATCGCACAGTACACGGGCCTCTAGAATTTCACCGCTGCGGCCGGGATCGAACCCGCGTCTTTCGGGTCAGCAGCCGAGCGCCATAATCACTGAATCACCGAGGCGGCTCTTCGCTGATTGCCTCATTTTTAGAAAAATAACAGACACTAACGTTATTGCTTCAGTTTAGTTTAGTTTAGTTTAGTTTAGTTTAGTTTAGTTTAGTTTAGTTTAGTTTAGTTTAGTTTAGCTTAGTTTAGCTTAGTTTAGTTTAGTTTAGTTTATGGGGATTTGACGTCCCAAAGCGACTCAGGCTATGAGAGACGCCGTAGTGGAGGGCTCAGGAAATTTCGACCACCTGGGGTTCTTTAACGTGCACTGACATCGCACAGTACACGGGCCTCTAGAATTTCACCGCTGCGGCCGGGATCGAACCCGCGTCTTTCGGGTCAGCAGCCGAGCGCCATAATCACTGAATCACCGAGGCGGCTCTTCGCTGATTGCCTCATTTTTAGAAAAATAACAGACACTAACGTTATTGCTTCAGTTTAGTTTAGTTTAGTTTAGTTTAGTTTATGGGGATTTGACGTCCCAAAGCGACTCAGGCTATGAGAGACGCCGTAGTGAAGGGCTCTGGAAATTTCGATCATCTGGGGTTCTTTAACGGGCATTGACATCCCACAATACACGGACCTCTAGAATTTCACCTCCATCGAAATTCGATCGCCACAACAGGGATAAAACTCGCGTCTTTCGGGTCAGCAGCCGTGGTCCATAACCACTAAGCCACCGCTTCGGCCCGTTATTGCTTTACTTCAGTGAGACCTTACCACTATAGGGAACTGGGGCAAGGAATGGTTGATGCACCAAAATATTAAGAAATGCAAACTGCTGTGTGTAATTAGAAAAACTTCCACCTCCCAGCCCCACTATACATCGATAACATTTTGTTTGAATTAGTTTCGTCAAATAAATATCTCGGGGTTCACATTACTGCTAACCTTGACTGCTTTATTCATACCAAGCATATAATTAAAAACGCTAATCGCGTGCTACGCTGTTACGTCACAGCTTTTTAAATGTTCCTTCTTGCTTGAAACTATTGCTACAATCCAAACTCGTGGATGCTACACTGGTATAGAACCGTACTAATCACAACTTATTTAGTTATCTCTAGGTGGTACGCTTTATTCTTGCTAACTACCACCGCACAGATAATATAACAGTCATGAAACGTAATCTCAGCCTCCCAACACTGACATCGTGTAGAAAAGTGCTGCAAATTGCCTCCCCCCCCCCCTCCAATTTCTACGATCATCATCCCGCTCTACGTGATCACCTCATCTCTCAGCCAATTTATGTATCCCGCCGCATTGATCATCTTCACAAAGTCGGGCTATGTGTTTTGCAACACTAAATTCTTGTCGCAATGGTTCCTGCCACGAACATTACGCCGGTGGAACCACCTTTTCGCAGTTGTTTTCATTAATAATTATGAGCTGTTCCGCGAAGCATTAACTGACATTGTACACTCAGGTGCTGTTGGACATTCATGTAACCAAGTTTGTTTTATCTCTCCAATTCTGTATATTTACCACTCCCCATCTGTAATGCCTCTGGCACTAGGGGATATAATAAGTAAAAAAATCACAGTAATTCAATACCTTTACTTTAGATTGTTATAAGGTCAGAAGCTGCCGTAAGAGGCGTCCCTAACCGTCTCAGGGCTAAAGCCCCTTATCGCGGGGTATCGGAGCAGCGTCGGTGCTGGCGCTCTATGACGCACGTCGCAGCTGAGAAGCATACCTGCAGTACATTCATACCTGCGAGTATTGATAGCGACTTCCTAGTAAGATTACGTGCAAGGCGTTTGAGTGGAACAGATATTTCAGTGCGACTTGGCGGCAGAATAAGAACTTGGAAAAATCAGTTCGGGGTGGCAGGGAACCGAGAGGCCGACAGGATAGCTCGAGGATACATTACTTTCCGAGCTTCCGACGAGACCGCGGAACTCGCGCCAGCACCCAGGGAATACTCGGCCATACTACAAAACTATAGAGGCAGAAGAATGCGATATCCCCCACCGCACAAATCTCTCAGCAGAGAGGAAGCTGTCACTTGGAGGCAATTACAAACAGGCTCTTTCCCAAACCTACATATACTAAACAAAATGCACCCTACGATATACACGAACAAATGTCCCTGGTGCGACGAAAAACCTACACTATACCACATCACATGGGCCTGCCAAAACATAGACGTGGTCCCCAAAATACAAAACCCGAGTGCGGAGCAGTGGGAGACTCTGCTGTCCAGCGACCGCTGCGAAGACCAACAAGGTCTGGTACAGCGAGCTCAACGGGCGGCAGTGGCCAGCGGAGCCCTGGACTGAGGGCGACCGACCACTGATTAGAGGCGGACGACTTCGACAGAGAAGGCTCCTGGGGGTAGAACCAAGACGTCTCTGAAGATGCCCCCAAACCGCAGGAAAAACCATTAGTGTAAATAAAGTTTTCCCTTCCTTCGGCTACAACCAACGAACGCTATTTCTTTAATGCAGTATAGCAGCTCAAAAAAAAAAATGGGCAGAGACACTCAAGGCTGTTTGCGTGTGGGAATCAGATAGCATTACTCTCCCTGCTTGCACTGAGAGCCATCCACACACAGGGGCACGCGCATGACACCTCCCGGAACGTTGTAGGACGGACAATTTTTGGACGTAGGAAGGAACGCTGTAGGACAATTTTGACACGAAAGTCTGGGAAGGCGTACAGTTGAAGGTACATATGCCGTCGGTTCGAATCCCTGGCGCAAGCTATGGCATCTGCGTTACAAACACATGTAAGCACTATGCAACGAGAAATCGTACGACACCACCCAGGAGCGCTGTACGATGAACGGTTGTCTCAATTTTGGTACGAATATCAGGAAAACTGGCGATACCACATGGAGGTCGGCCATCGGGGGGTATACTATATAAAAGAACGACATGTATAGGATTGTCTAAAGTGGCGGGGCTTGCTTAATGGGCGCTTAATGAAGCCACTCTATTTTCTTGCCATCGCTGGGATTTTCAGCGCCATCTTCGAGTTCACACAGGCCACCGACTTTTCTCGTAATGGGCCTAATAATGCTTTCTCCTTAAAAGATCTCTCCGGATTTCTACAGCTGCCCATCGTGTACATTTCGCCAGCTTGCTGCCAGACGTCCTAGTTTAACTTGAAGCTGCAGTGATCTGGATGAAATGCTAGGTCTGACAGCTGTCTGGCGGAATCATCAACTGCGCGCCCTTTGGGGGTGAAACGCGCAAGCGTTCTAAAAATATAGAGGAAGAGTGGAGCTGCTATCAAAATGCGGCGGGTGGATCATTTCGCTCCAGCCTTGCCGGTGCAGCGAACGAACTCCTAACCAGTATGAAAACGCTAGGCCTAACCTTATGCGGCACAGAGATGCAGCGGTCGACACACGTGAACGCGCACGTCACGCTTCAACCTCTAATTGAAGCAATTTTTGAAGGGATATTTCGGACGGAATCCCATGAGTATCGACTAACTCAAAGCTTTACGACATTTAACGACTTGTTTTGTTTCGACTGATCATTTAGAAGTCATTTATAAGACTCAGAAACGCTTCGAGTAATTTAGGTACTTTTTTGCGCAATTGTGACGTAACCATTCGTCTTACACTGCTGCGGGTGGCGTCATGCGATTTCTGGTCACATATAGCACGCGTCCCTTAGTCAGGTTTAAAGCTAGCTCCCGACAGGTATTGAATCCCTGGCATATGTAAATCCAATTGCATACGTTTTCGTGACTTTCATTCCGGCTGGTGTCATATGAGTAGCAGCCCTTCGCTTCCAGTGAGGTGGTACAAAGGTAGTAACGGTCAAAAAGGTAGCACCAGCAGTAATTACAGCCTTTTTACTACCTCCTTTTTTTCATCGAGGTAGTAACGAGGTAGTAAGCAGGTAGTACAAACGTAGTAACTGTTCAAAGGAGGTATTAACAGCATCCATTACCACCTTTTATTCTAACAGTCCAGTTATCTGAGGCATTCGGAGTGTAAAAAGAACGCTTTTCTCGGCGAAACCGCTGGTTTACCGACAGAGGCGACGCTCAGCGGTCGGTTTGTTTTCCTACTGCGTTTTAAAAAAGTGCTTGCCTCAGTCTTCGGAATACTTCATGTATAACACAATGCATGTGGCAATGCCAGATCGAAGTGAACTTGGTTGCAACTGCTACACCGAGAGCATCTACACACATCGGCAGCAGGTGGATGAAAAAAAAAGACAGCGCAAGAAACAAACTGAAAAGCGCTCCCCTTTTGCCCGGAAACGAGATATGCGGCTGCCGGTACAGCTGCTATGGAAGAGTCTTTTACAGCGCTGTTTGTGATCGTCGCAGTGCAACGACTGTCATCGTGATCATAAAACCTGATGCGACAGAGCTGCGAGAGCGATCGGATTTATCCTCGAATATTACTTCCATACTTTTAAGGCGGAAGCCTTTAATGGCCCATACGGTCGTCCGTTAACAAAGCATGGCACACGCGTTTAACTCGGGAGCTAAAAAAGAAAGAAGAAAAGCAATGGTTGCTTCAGATATAGGAGGAAAAAATGAACCCAGAAGTCAAGTTTGATTACTCTAGATTAATTGGTTAATTCAATATGGGCAAAAATGTCAAAGTTGCGTCGAAATAGCGCCGACGTCGATATAGCCACGGGAACGGTGTGACGTCACATCCACCGCAAGTCGTCACGGCATAGTGAAAATTCTCACAGAATGGTCGGAAAAACGTCCGATTTGTGTAAAATTAGATAGAAAAAAGTGTAATTAAGCGGTATTATTCAATTCTATTCATTTATTTCATTACATTATACATAGTTAGAGCTCTTGGGCAAAAAGCTGCTCGGGGCAGCTTGACGAGGCCCAAGAGACCGTAGCAAGACAGAGCAGTGCCGATACATGATTGAAATACAACAAAAGAAAAAACATTATTATATGCAATATTATATACAAGGAAAACACGGCTAGTGTTACAATATAAAAACTGACTGTGTATATGATATACTGAAACATAATACATGTTCAAAAAGACCGTCGTAAACGACATAATTACGCAAGGGACGTCAGTATTTGATAACAAAACACAATGTGATCAAATGATGGACAGACACTTTAGGATTTTATTGTGCGTTTAGAAATTGTTCCCGCAAGTCGCTTCTTGTAGGCCTAGCGTCAAATTTATACTTGTTTAGCAGTGAGGGGCAGTTATGTTTCAATTACTGGTTCTTATAATTTGTTCGGAAACGAGGAACGTGTTTTCTGTGTTTCGTGTAGGTACGACTTGTCCGTGGCGTTGTAGTGAAGCGGCGGCAATTAAAAAGTCACGAAATGTATTAGACAAAGAGAAGTATGTACGCAAAATCCGGAAATTGTATAATGAAAAGACGGGAACGGCCTTATGGGTTACGAAAAGCAGGCCAGTGTGCGCTAAGTGTTCATGGTTCCCGATGTATCGTATGATTCTTTCCTGGATTGTAAAGATTTTTTGTTTATTTCTCTTGGTTGTGGTGCTCCAGACAAGGTTACAATAGTTGATACGTAAAGCAAATAAGGCATGGTATATTTGGAGATCTTAAAGGTGCACTGAAGAGGAATCTGAACTTGTCTTTTTGCCGCGGGAACTCGATCTACACGTTTCTAGCATTGTTATAAACTGCGACTTATTGCCCTGTATGACCGATTTCCCAAATTAAATCGAATTAACGGCCGGCTCCCGCCCTTTTTTTTGAATTCTGCCTCGTACGGTGGGCGGAGTCGACCAACGCGTGGAGTGCCTTTCACCCAGTCCCGTGACGGCTTGCCGCTCTGCCATCGGCGGAGTAATACGTAGTAGTCCGTAGTAGCAAATAGTCCGCGCGTATTTTTATTTCTGCGGGCTTATTTTGCGGCTATATTATCTGCGAATGAAACTATTTATTCATGGAAACTTAAAAAACAGAATAAAGCGAAAGCAAAGCCTCCACGGAGCTGGCTGAAAGGAACTTCACGCGTTGGTCGACTCCGCCCATCGTACGAGGCAGAATTCAAAAAAAAGGGGCGGGAGCCGGACGTTAATTCGATTTAATTAGGGAAATCGGCCATACAGGGCAATAAGTTGCAGTTTCTAAGAATGCTAGGAACGTGTAGATCGAGTTCCCGCGGCAAAAAGACAAGTTCAGAATCCTCTTCAGTGCACCTTTAACAGTGAAGATCCCCGAAAGATGTATAATTTGGGTATCGACATAGCCACGGGAATGGTGTGACGTCTCATCCACCGGAAGTCGTCACGGCATAGTTGTCCTCGTCTTTCGCCTCTTAACACTTTAGTTGCCGAAGTGTTCTCGCAATTTTTTACCGTATGGCGCTTCGCTCTGCTACTGCAGGCCTGCCCAGCGCGCCACTTGTCCCAGGCCTACATACGCCGTTCTCACGACCACGACTACGACGTGAAGGGCTGGAACGAACGCCTAAGAGCTGCGCTCTAACAAAGAGAAAAATTAAAAACAATGGTAAATCGATCAGTGCAAAAGCGAAATGCACAGCTGCTGCTCCTAACGCAGATTAATCGCACCACATTGTCTGATCACCCGCCAGTTTACTGCGATAGCACTATGAGCGACGTTCCCCCACAACGCGTGGTACGGCGTATAAAGCCTCAGCGTGTGAGGGCGTAACGGTACCACCCAACACCCACCAAGCCCACTCCTCCAGAAGCGTCACAGTTATCTAATCGTATAAGCTGTGAAATTCCGCTAGAAATCTGGCTATTCCCCGCGGCCACTTTGCGAAGGTTGACAATGGGTGGCGTCGCCTGGGAGTTCTGCTGCTTATAACCGTTATTCATCTGCTATTTACGTCACACTGCACTTAGCAGTTCATCTCAAAGCAACAGATGGACTGACAGTTTGCTAACCTTCGAATTTTGCTCCAGTTAAAGCGCCAAGTTTTGATACACTGACTATACGCAGTCTTACAAGTGGTATGTAATCAAAAAACTGAATGACAGCGTCGTTGTTTGTGCCACGCAAGGTGCCCTAGTAGGCTGCCGTTTCAAAGAAGTCGGTAGACGGGGTCTCACCTTGCCGTCTTTGGAGAAGCTGCTGCCGAATCCCTGGCAGAAACTGCTCGTCAGTGGTAGCGTGGTGACCTGCCACTCGGGACAGCAGTGGTCCGGGAACCTCCATAGTCTGCGCATCGAGTTGCATTCGCAGAAGGATAAGACAGGGCTGGCATTGTCCATGTATGTACCGCCTTTGCCAGGCAACAGGGTTTGTTTGTTAGCCGCATAATGAAAATCCTAGTCCTTACCTGTCGAAAGCTGTTAGCTTTTAGGGATGACGTAAGAGCCCCACTTTAAGGTAAAAATTAAGCCCGTTGCAGGGTTCTTTTTTTTTTGGCAAGGACGGTACAAGTTTCCATGGCAGCTTTAGAAACACCGAAATTACGGGAAAGCTGAATTTCCGTGCTGTCTAAAGGCATGGCCTGGCATTGAGGGGTGCGTTTTGCAGGTCGGGCAAGGACTTACAAAGAGCCCGTTTCCGTTCGTGGTTGTATATGCTTATATTGGCAAGGAATTCAATTTTCTTTTATAAATTTAATTGTTCCTGAAACTTTTGAGCACACCTCTAGGAGCTTCAAATTATTCAGCTCTAAACTAAAACGGCGATAAATTACCATTTTCAAAGCAATTCGGAGATGCCTACCCTTGAGGTTATGAAAATTTCAGCGACAGATGATTTAGTACGAAACATTGATGACAGCTGGAATGTTTAGTAACTCTGACGAGGCTGCGGGACATGAGTTACTTTTAAGCAGCTACACTCACGTTAACAACATGGGTAACTTCAAGTGAATTCATTTTGCTCCCAGTGTTATCAGTCGTGCCCACATGGGGTGTGGAAACTCGCATTGCGCAGGCGACATCGTCGACGATGACGACGTCCACCAAACGTGTTATATACAACTTTCGCTGTATGGGTAGATCGATGGAATATCTTTATCATTCAACAGATAGAGGGGGTGCTTTAATCCTCCCGCCTAGACGACGGCTATGAGTCCTTGGATCCCGGCGACGTCTTCGGCAAATCGTACGATACGCATTTGAGTCTCTGGGCATGAAGTGAGTAGTACGGCCTCCCGTCGTTCTTTCATCCTAATATGAGCGACCGAAATGATGTTAAGAATTACAGGCCAATATCAGTAATACCGGTGTTTTCGAAAGGGCTAGAAAAAATACTGTCATCTAGATTAACACATTTTTTTGATAAGATGAAGCTTTTTTCTGACGCGCAGTATGGATTTAGAAAGGGGAGATCTACTGAAAATGCTTTGTTAACATTGAAAGAAAAAATCCTGGAAAACGTAGAAGATAAGCTTTTCACCCTCGGCCTATTCATCGACTTTTCTAAGGCGTTTGACTCCCTCAGCCATGACATTCTTTTACACAAATTACATCTACACGGAGTACGAGGAACACCCCTTAACCTCATCGGATCTTATTTACGCAACAGAAGCCAGTCTGTGCATGTTAGTAATAAGCAGTCCTCTTTTCTACCCATTAAAGCCGGAGTGCCACAGGGCAGTATTTTAGGACCCTTTCTCTTTAATGTATACATTAATGACATTGTAACCATTGATTCAAAGGCTCAATTTATTATTTATGCCGATGACAGTAACATACTGTTATCTGGCCCGGATGAAAATAAACTTGTAATATGGTGTAATGACCTGCTCGAAAAATTGGTTTTCTGGTCACAGTCTAATGGACTAAAGATTAATCCGAGAAAAACAAAAGTAATTATTTTTCGGCCACGAAACAAAATGGTGAATCTACAACAAGTTGTTCAGTGCGAAGGGCAAGAAATTGCTATTGTTAAGGAACATAAAATTCTAGGAGTCACCTTTTCAGAAACATTAACGTGGGATTCACACATTGACAACATGTGCACAAAACTTTGTAGAACAGCCGGCGCCTTATCGCGATGCCGTTCTTTTCTCCCAGTTCATATTAAACTTCAAATATACCACGCCTTGTTCTCGTCATATATTAATTATTGCAATTTAGTATGGCTAACAACTACTAAAGGGAACATTAAAAAGATCCACATGTTACAAAAAAAGATTGTGCGCAACATAGCTAACATTGACTACTTTTCTTCTACTCAACAGTATTTCCGTCAGTACAATATCATCCCGATACAAAATATGTATGAATTTCGCATATTGCGCTCATTTTATGTTTCATCACGCCCTTTCAGACAATTTATTTCTACAATCGCATCCCTTCAACATAACAGCAATAATGCATTTACACGTAGCACTGATTTGTGGCAAATTCCCCGTTTCCGCACCAATTACAAACTACAGTCCCTTAAGCACAACCTCCCGTTAATTTTAAATAAACACTCGCAATTTACCAAACCCAGCCTTAACCAGTTGCGACAGTACTTTTTATCCGTATAGATGTTCTGGTGAATAACTGTTTTCCATTGTCCCAAATATCTTTCTTTATATTTTTGTTTCACATCATACAATCATTGTAACCACATTATATCACTGTTTGTTATTTTCTTGTGCTCTGTTTTTCTCTCTTGTGTTCGACTGATGTTATTTATTTTGATTTTGAATGTGCTGAAATCATTCATATGTATGTTTTTTCCAGTTTTTACATTACTTCAAAACTGTACACACGTTTCTACTTGTTACCGCATTTTACACGTCTTTCTGTGCTGTGTGTTTAAGTACTGATATTTTTATGTTCCTTTATTTTGCTGTTTTTCAATGTCTGTATGACTTGCCCTGCCTTGTATGCTGGGCCCTGGGCCTCGTCAAGCTGACGAAAGCAGCTTTTAGCCCAGGTGTCCCACCAGAATTTTGTTTTCTGGAAATAAACTGAAACTGAAACTGAAATATCACGACCGTCAAGGGGGAGCCTGTGAAATCTCTATATTATATGGTTGAGATCAGCCCTGTCCTTAAAAGACTTTTTAAAAAATTGTCCAGGTTCTTTCACCGTCTACAAAATGAAAAAGTGATGGCATTCGCATTAGTTTCTCTAACGAGCGGTCCTAATCCGTAAGATGTGTCGCTCAGACACCAAATTTACTTGTTAAAAGTAGTATTGTATCCCTGCTATATTATTGCTGCGGCAATGGCACTTATTAATTTTAAAGGCAGATAAAAATTCTGGATAACAATTTTTTTATTCCTGAAACCATTGAAAAGCTCAAGGACGGCATGGCTTTTGTTCTCTTCCAGTGCCTGTCTTTTCATCTTAAAATGCTAATTTTGATTCGTTCCTCAAGCACTAGAAATCCCAAGATATCACATAATTCTTTGCTCTATCGATTAACCGGGAGCTAAGATTAAAACAGCAGTTCTTGTGATTTTTTGTCTGCAATGCATCGCTGCGCTATGCATGTGAAATGTGGGACTCACTGCGACTGCCCCGCCGTTAATCTGCTGAAGTTTCCATCAAGTGCTTGTCAAGGAACAACCCGTACTATGGTGTGCCGAGGGGAAAGCTAAAAAGAAATTCCTTAAGCGCCCAAATTTCCCACCCATTTCTCGAATGTACACCAGCATATCTCGTCTTCCAGAATATTTATTCCCGAAATACCGACTGCCAACTTCGAAGCTTACCGACACTGGTTTTCTGCAAACTTCTCCTTGCCTTCAATCTCGTACACCCAACCAGCGGCAAAGATTCCAGCTGAAAGGCCGTATTTACGAGCAACTTCGACCGCCTGAAACAAAATGACAGGCACGTCGATTTCCCAAGCATATAGAGTACGTATACTAAATCAAACAAGGCCGCCGCGGTGGCTAAGTGTTCATGGCGCTCGGTTGCTCACCCGATAATCGCGGATTCGATCCCGGCCGCGGGGGTCGAATTTCGATGGAGGCGAAATTCTAGCCGGCCGTGTACTGTGCGATGTCAGTGCGATGTCAGTGCGATGTCAGTGCGATGTCAGTGCGATGTCAGTGCGATGTCAGTGCGATGTCAGTGGAACACCCAGATGGTCGAAATTTCCGGAGCTCTTCACTAGGCGTCCCTCATAGCCTGAGTCGCTTTGGGACATTAAACCCCAATAAACGAACTAAATTGAACAAGGCTGAAGTATCAACACATGAAAGGCAATACCATATCTGAGACGGAAGAGAGCTCCACCGGGTCACTTAACCTTCAAATGCGCTTTTAGTATCAAGAAAAATTTTTAGAAGAAACCTAAGCTCTGCCTTATTGGTAAGACACGATAGCATGATGGGTTAATTTTTATATATGCAGAAGGTCATTCTTTACATTACATTCATACCTCCCTGGGAGTCCTCATACCACTCCTGGTGCAGTGGAGCAGCGGTTAAGTGATGCGCCACTGCCCTTCGGTGGCAGGTGCTCCCGGCTTTGAGCATTCGCTTGTAAAACTGGTCTATGGACAGTCTATAGACTTCTTATAGACTCCATAACCTTCCTATAGATATTTCCTTTTGTCTATTCGCAATCTATAGACTCTCTGTAGGCAAAAGTCTACTAAAAGTGAATGGCCATAAATCTATATATTGTCTAGGCTGACTATTGGATTTGTATTGCCTATAAACTATTCTCTAGAATTTGCCTATAGACTATCTATAGACCTTGCAGGCAAAAGTCTATGGAGAGTCTACTGACTGTCGAAGGAAATTTTTGTAAGGGATGTGCGGCCCAAGTTGCTCTTCCCGAGCGACCAATCATCAATATAACTCCCACCTACCACGGCGGGCAGTTTGCTCCCTATCCAGTGGCAGGTATTGATGGCGCCGCAACGTCACGTGACCAAGGTGGACCCCCTGCCTCCTGGGTTGCTCTCTGGGCACCACCTGCCACAGCCCTGCCGGTGATTTTTCGCTCACAACGCCGACTCCGGATTTTCTGCGTAAGAGGGCCTTTAACGCCATGGCGTTATTAATGTAGTCAGAGTTGAGCGCACCAGCGCCAGCCTCAGTCATAAGTAATTCGAGACAACTTTGTTCTCTAAGCTTTCGCACAACAGGATAACGGAGACCGCCATTTCCGCTCCCCACATGTCTTGGGTCCAGCTTCTGCGGAGAGGACTTGCAGACCGCGCTTCTTGCGCTGTGTAGAAACCGCTCTGCAACACATGAACGCATGGCTTTCGAGTCCCTCAAAGCTGTCTGACACGGGCCGCAGGACATTAGAACGCATCTCAACGGGCAAAGAGGGACCACTTTGGTTTTAGAAAAGCTGCTGTCGAGCCTCAAGGATGAAGCGGGACGGCTTGAAATGTTTCCAGTACACTGTCGTGTTCTTTAACTTTGGAACCATGCCCATCGTCAAGCTTATTAGGTCTTGGATATATTTCCCGGATGTGCAGCTCCTTGCCTAATAATTGCATTACAATGTATCGAATTCATGAAGGTTAAACGTCCCAAAGCTACTCGGGCTATGAGGGACGCCGTAGTGAAGGGCTCCGGAAATTTCGACCACCTGGGGTTCTTTAACGTGCACTCACATCGCACAGTACAAGGGCCTCTAGAATTTCGCCTCCATCGAAATTCGACGGCCGCGGAAGGGATCGAACCCGGTCGGTTAACTAATACTGAATAGTTAAATTTTAACGATTCATTTTGGGCTTCCTATTGAGAGGCTTGTAGCTCACCATAAGTATAGTATCCATATCAATTTGTAGATTTTCGAGAAATACCTGGAGGATTATGCTTCTCATTACTGCGTTTACCCACGCCGTTGTGGTACGCTGTCGGGTTTTATGACTTTGGTTTAGGTTTACAGGAGTTTAACAAACCAAAGCGACTCAGGCTATGAGGGACGCCGTAGTGGAGGGCTCCAGAAAATTTCGACCACCTGGGGTTCTTTAACTTGCACTGACATCGCACAGAACACGGGCCTCTAGAATTTCCCCTCCATCGAAATTCGACTGCCGCGAAAGGGATCGAACCCACGTCTTTCGGGTCAGCAGCCGAGCGCCATTACCACTGAGCCACCGCGGCGCCTTCGTATTACATTGTATCAAATTACACATTGCTTTCAGGTTGTGCGACGTATTTCACCGAACAGCGCCAGACTTTGAGCTTTGGCCAGTTTCAGGCAGACTGCTGTTCAGAGCATGTTTTGTTAACTCATCTAAGGGACATACCTTGTAGGTGTCGTAGCCGCCTTCGTACTCGGTGTCGCGGGCGAACACGTCGATGCCGACGTAGACGTCACTCTTACGGTCACGTGCGTACCGTGCTGACGACTCGAGCATGCCTTCGGTCCAGTCGAAGCTAAGCAGGATGCCGTCGCAAAGCTGGAAGAATTCGGCGTTGTTGAAGTTCAGCTTGCTCTGCTTGATCAGCTGCCCTCTCCGCGTTATGCCGTCGTACCAGATAACCTGGCAGCCGGGTACAGCCCTGCGCGTTTCTTCGACGATGGCCGAGAGTAATTTCTTCACGAACGCAACCCACCGCTTCTCCTGCGGGAGGAAACACCGTACGACACCTCATTGGGTGCCTCATTAGAGATGCGGGTTGTTCGTTGTAGTAGTGCCGCTAGGTACAGTCTTTGTCAAAAGTAACCAGGCTGCAGTTTGCTTCTAGCTCGTAAAATGGAGCCCTCACAGCTTCCCTGAAGCTTAAATGGTCGTTAAAGGTAAGAACTGGGGATCCTCTTACCTTCCAACACCTTTCGATCTTTAGGAAAGCCACAAGGGCTCCACCATACAAGCTAGAAGCAAACCATGCAGCCTGGTTACTTTTGACAAAGACTGTACATATACGGCTTCCATTGGGGACTCACTTTCCCCTCACCTGGGACTTCCCTTTTCTGGAGAGAAGTGGTTAAGAAAAAGATTGGGGCTCAGCCACCAAATCGTCCCGACCAAAGCACGTTAATCAAGGCACTTTTTTGATCAGGCTACCATAGCGGCATTAACACCGAATCCTCATCATCACGATCCAACGCCAGTCTTTAAGCACTACAAGGCAGGTTAAGGACACCTTGGAGCAGATATGACATCACATATTTCGATTTCGTTCGATCGCGATGGATTGTAACTTGGGCTTGTTGGCTCTGACACCCTTGCGTTCCTTTTGGTCAGTGCTGGTGATGTACATTGATAATATCGCCAAATTTATGTCACGTGGGCCAGTTTGGTTCGATGTTATTATGAGACGCGCAGCGGTGAATGTGTAATCGTCCACAGGGTTTCCGAGTTAAAGGCCACCGGGGTTTTAGAATACTATACTGAGTGTTCTTGGCGAGCAAAACCCGTGTGCTGTTGGAAGTCGCTCGGAAAATTCTGCGAGATTTTCTTGAGTGCCCCTTGTTAAAACTTCGGAAGCAATGCACGCTACGATCCTCGGTGTTTGGGGTGCCCGTCAGGTCTCGCCTGCATCTGCTGACGCGTCGAGGAGAGCAATAGTTTTGTAGGCAAAAGATGTTCCCGTCGTTAAATTTGGAATACCGGGACCACAGCGTAAGATATATCGGTGAGGACAAACCATGCGAAACGCACTGAACGCTAGCGGCCAGATAAAGTAGGGCAATTTACCTCAACGCCTTCTATCCACCGAGCGGTGAAACTTCGCTGGCAGAAAAAAAAAACATTAACTAACTGCTTCCCATAGAAACCAAACGCTGTCGCTCGGCGCTTAGATTGCGGCAAGAATTCAAAGAAGCTTCATTTGTATGCCTTCTCAGACTTCCGTATCACAACTGGCGCAACCGTTCCTGGTACAGCGCTAGTAACTGCAAAACGTGGTGCTTCACTGTCTTCAGGAAGATGCCTGGAGTTGGTACTGGGTATCGTAGCTACAGCTGAGGCTAAGCAAGCATCACAAACCAGCTGGAAACCGACGTTGACAAGCCACCCATCGAAACTGTAGAGGGCAGCGACGTTGGCGAGTTGGGTCGCAACCTTCCGCTCGCTCTTGGTGTTGCTGATCATCTTAAGGGCCGTCAGACTTGCCTCCCCTTCTAATGTGAAGGTTCCTGAAACACACGGTGAACGAAAGCGGCAGCACATTCGGGTTTACTGCGAACATTTGGATCAACCGTTACTTTTACTAACAGGGACCTCGCAATAAAAGGGGAGGCGGAGGGGGGCGATCATTCCCAACATTTCTCTAAAGGAGGCAGCGCTCCCTTCCCCAGTCTCAAACTGGTTGCGGTAAGATCATATTTGTGACAAACCCTTCAAACCTTGGACGTTATGCATGCAGAGCACAATGGAGCTGAGCTAGTTGGCTTTGTAAACCATTTCGTTTTAATAACCTAAAACGTATAATCATGTCCCAAAAGGAGTTGTTGATTGTGTGACCCCTGTTCACGACTGAACACTCTCAAGGTTAGGTTACTTGTAAACATAAATACCCCCGAAAGCAGAAGGTTTGACAGCCGTCGCCGTAGCTCAGAGGTAGAGCACCGGACGCGTAATTCGGAGGTCGTGGGTTCGGATCCCACCGGCGGCATGTGGTTGTTTTTTCTTCTGCTTTCCTAATCAATTAGCTTTAAGCGATGACATATTAAGTAATATTCTAAATTGATCAACACCACAAAATAAATAAATTAATTTTTAAAAAAAAATCCCCTGTGCCCCTTGGTTTCTGTGGCTGTTGGCTTCTGTCACAGTCTAAAGGCAGAGAATTTGAATGCAGTCGGTCACTCATCGTTTATTTATTTATTTATTTATCTTTTTTTACAGATACTTCAAGAGCCCTTGGGTGAGGGCGTTACATGAGGGCTTTGTCTTTATAAAGCTGCCTATTTTAGGAAGTTTTATATGACTTAGTAAATAAATCTCTGAACAGTGCAAAATAGAAAAAATTCCATACAAGAAACTATTTCAGTATACAAGTAAAACAAAAAATAAAAGCTAGAACTTTTGTCTTCCCTCTCCCACTAAAAAAATGTTCTGGTGTCGCTGTTCGCTATATGAGCCGGTAGGCACAAGGAAAAAAATGGCTGAGGTTCAACTCTACTGAACCTAATAGACGGGTGAAAGCAAAGCCGGCGGTATTCATAGCAAAGAATGGTGTGACGTCATTGCTACTTCATCGCATGCCGTCAAATCAGGTGATGCGAATCTCAACTCTAAAGGTCAAAGGTCAAGTCACCACTGGCTCTCGGTCACGTGGTTGCTGGCCAATGGGCACAAACTCAATTGAACGTCCGCAGGACGTCTCAAACGTCCCCAGGACGTCCAAGAGAGTTTAAGTGCCCACTGGGGGGTCACTATGACCGTACCATAAAGGCATATCATGGCTATTCGCAGCAAGGCACTTAGTCATGCACTGTTAGTCTTGGGGGTGTGTGCTTGGTTGGACCTTGGTCGGGCTTCAAGGGGAAACGCGCAAAGCTAGGGTAACCTTGGTCGGGCTTCAGTCAAACGTGCAAAGCCAGGCGAAACTATCAGTTATACCTCGAGTAGTAGAGCTTTTGCTCTAAAACCTCAACCACTGCGCTGATCGCGTAGTTAAAAGCGGATAGACTCTACGGGCTTAATGCTCGATTTTCAGGATACTGAAACTTGGAGACAAGAACTTAGCGCCATTCAAACACAGTTGTCGGCGCTAAACCTGAGAACCTTTTAAAAACAAATTGACTTGAGTAACGAGTGGTGGGTTCGCAAGTGCCATTCATGTCCCACCTAGGACCTGGACGCCGTGCCTGTGGCCGGCCGAGATCCATCCTGGAGGCGGAATGGTGACCATGTGGTGCGAGTAGTACACGAAGGTGTTTATGATCTGCCAGTGATGGAACCGGTAGGCGTCGGCATCGGTAGAGCCATGGATATACCTAGGAAGGATAAAACACGGCATATGTTTTAAGCGGTCTACTTCTAGAAGGCGCGAACAAGATAATGATAACCGCAAACTTGACACGCAAGCTCTGGGGTGTGGCTTGCACTAACGCCAGCGTCACAGAGCGTTGGCGGCTGAATCCGAAACTATGCGACACTAGAGCGAGTGCCCATGTTTCGCGCAGAACGGCCGTGAATAAAAAGCAACCCAAACAAGCAGGGAACCCGCTGTTGTCTACCGCCGCCAACAAACCTAGTAACATACGCTCGAGAGAACATGTTAAATTTGCAGGTGGCAATACTAGCGAGTGGCAATGAATCCAGTGGGCGCAACTAGAGGGCGTTGTAAGTATCTGTGCCTGGTGTATGTCAAATCTATCTATCGTGCACTTTCTGAGTAGCATTCGTGAAACTCGTATATACGGTTTGGGCAGGTGTAATGCCATGTGTACTGTCACTAACACAGACCTTTAGCACGGCGTGTACCGCCACAGCTACAGCAAACCGCGTATTGACATCCCCCAGTGCGCATGCGCAGATCCCGAGGCACCAGGTCCCGAGACCCCGCGAGGCACCAGGTCTAACGGGCACAGCTGCCGCGCCGGGCCCTATGCGCATGCGCAATAGCGGCCTGCGCTCGCACGCACTGGTGCACGCTATACTAAACATCTCTAATAATGCGCACACTTTTTCGCGCTTCGAAGCTGGAGAAACGCTCACACTTTCTCGAAACGCACGAATACCATGCCGCTATTTCCCCGAGCAATCCTTGCGCCCTGCTTTTGGGGAAAATCTGGCGATGTCGACGCATTGAAACACGGAGTAAACAGCGCTAAGAGCTGTTCGTCAGACTTCATACAACGCAAGCAGGGCTGCAGGAATACCCATACTAAGAGCCGAAAACTGCTCGGCTCAATACCAAAGTTCCAAGCGTGTTCTTGAAGGATAGTGCTTGTGAACGCGGACCTTTGAGGAGATATAACAAGCAAACAAGCTGGACCGAAGAGTTTGTTCACGGCCATCGCAGGACCCTTACCTGTCTTCCAGGTAGCCACCCATCATGTCGTGGCAGAAGAGTGTCTTCGGAGCATGGGGATCATCGCCCCGCTTCACGTGTCGCAGGTTCTCTACAGCGACCAGCGGCGTTTCCTTGAAGTCCAGAAGCTCTTGGAGGGTATTTAGAGGTTCCAGCTCTGCTTCAGGCATGGTTCAAATAAATCTTCACCGGAGCGAACTTGCGGGACCATAAACTGCTCGCTGGAGACTTTCCTTGATGCTGGCGATTATGATGGGTCTGCGCGACTTGCCTCAGCAAAACGCCTTTTCGTTCGAGAGCACCTGGGTCGGACCGTTGTCATGTCCAGGCTGAACAGACCAAAGATCCAGTGGCGGTGTATAGGACAGGTTGTCTTGGAACCAACGCTAACATGTTGTGGACTTACTTGAGGACATCAGTCCAGCGCCAGAGCTGCACCACCCATCATCATCATCATCATTATGCCATGCGAATGCCCCTTGTTCTTCTTCTTCTTCTCCACATGAAAATGGCACATACCCACGCGCGGGGATAGGCCAAGGTACGTACGCCCGCTGCTTCTTCCTTTAGACCTCTTCTTTCTCTCTTTAGTTAGAAGCGCAGGAAGAATCGGTCGTGCAGCACAAGATAATTTGGGGGAAACCATTACAAAGCGAATTTATATTTAAAAAACAAGCAGATCAGGAAGACCAGGCAAAGAAGGCAAACACACCGGACTACAGCTCTGAAGACCTAGAGAACGTTTTAGTCATCAAGAGCGCATATTCAGGCGAGATTGACAAAAATTAATCCATTATTTCCCAACCCCGTTCCCTCCATTATTTCAATGCCAACCGCAAAACTCCGCTCCATACAATAAAGTTTATGTCGTAGGGCGCCACCAAGACATGTTATAAAGCGCATTAAAAATAAAAAAAAAACAAATTCCCTGCCCGCCGCCACCAAGACAGTGCTCTCTCTGTCCTCTCCTTAGCCCGTTGTGCTTTAGGCGGTGCGGGCCGGGCACTATTATTCTTATTTCTTTTAATTGCCCACACTAATTTTTGTCCTCTCCCTGTCCTTTTATTCCCGCTAGCCGCAGCTTAGGTGCTTCAAGTTTCGATGGCAGATGCCGCAGCTAGCAACATCTGTTCCTTCCATTGCTTTTTTTTATTGCGAAAGCAATATTGCTAGCACTTTTCTGTCGTCGGCGGAGGTCGTTCCTTCGCTGTCACGTGCCACGACCACGTGACAGCGTGACGTCACGACCAGAGGAGAGCAGGGGCCCCAGCTCGTCTCTTCGGCCGTAGTTTACGCCGTTCCCTACCTCAAGCTAGGGCTGGCGGAACAGAACAAAATAGATGGGATCATAAGGCAGGCATATAAAGCAGCATTGGGGCTGCCCCACTGCACTCCTACGGAAAGACTTCTTAAACTGGGGATCTACAACACCACCACGGAACTATGCGAGGCACATATATTTGCGCAATTAAGGAGGCTAGCGACCTCACCCCCGGGGAGAAAGATCCTGAGCAACCTAGGATTACATGATAGAATTCCGGAAAGAAACGCGCAGGCAAAATTACAGACCAAAGTTAGAAAATTACTCACTATTAAACCACTTCCAAAAAACATGCACCCTTCTTTTCACGAAGGCAGGAGGAGAGCCAGAGCAAAGGCCCTTGAAGCCAAGCTCGAAGGCTCGGAATACACAACCTATGTAGACGCGGCGGAATACGAAGGAGGCGACTCCTTTGTGGTCGTCGCCGTGAACGACTCGGGTGAAACATTAACGGCCGGTTCGGTCAAAACAAAAAACTCGGGGACAGTGGAGGACGCGGCTATCGCCATGGCAATGGCCAGCACCAAAGCAGTCACCATAATTAGCGACTCCAAGGTGGCTATCAACAATTTTGCGCGGGGTATGATCTCCCAGGAGGCAGAACGAATCCTAAGAGATAAAGACTGGGACCAAAGAGAGGTGGAACTAATATGGGTGCCGGCACACTCGGGGAACAGGGGAAACGAGTTGGCTCACAGTATAGCTCGAGGTTATGTCAGCCGAGCAGTGAGCCGGGTTGAGTCCCCAAATTTCACGAGAGATGCATTCATATCATTTCACGAATACACCAATCAGTTTAAACTGGAAAGGAGGATCTATCCGCCACCAGACAAAAAGCTCGACAAAAGCCAGGAGGTAGCGTGGCGTCGGCTCCAGACGCGAGCCTTCTTTAGCCCGTCGAGACTAGCACACATGTATCCAACACAATATAACGCTACTTGCAAACATTGCGGCGAGATAGCCGGATATGACCACATTTTATGGAGCTGCAAAAAGGCGCCGCCACCGGCGGACCTACTACCAGTCTCTTCTCTAGAGCGGTGGGAGGCTATACTGGCCAGCTCAGACCCGTTGACGCAAGTCCGGGCCACTGAGTGGGCTCACAAGGTCGCCAAGAGCCATGGGCTCGAAGCCACCTAGTATAATGCCCACTAGGGCTCAGTGCTGACAATAAACGTTTTCCAATCCAATCCAATCGGCCGCAGTCGTTCCTTCGCTCGGCGCGGCGGCTACCACGTGACGGCCTCCTCGGCCCGCCGCGTGAGGGCGCTCGCTAGGAGAGGATAAATTAGGAGAGGATAAATTAGGAGGGTAAAAATTAAACGATGAACAAATAGCGCTAATATCAGCCGAAATAGAAGAAGTAATCGAGAAACGCCCCATGGAAAAGTGTTATTATAATCAGTTAGAACTGCTCATCGCTACAAAAATGAAACAAGTGAAAGGAG
Organism: Amblyomma mixtum; assembly: GCF_055824585.1. Classification (NCBI taxonomy): domain Eukaryota; kingdom Metazoa; phylum Arthropoda; class Arachnida; order Ixodida; family Ixodidae; genus Amblyomma; species Amblyomma mixtum. The sequence continues at coordinate 96,236,139 of NC_143015.1, forward strand.
TAAACCGCTGAAGAGGAAAGAGGAAGCCACGAACCTGGTGGAATATGGAAATTAAGGAGGCCATCGAACAACGACGGGTGGCTTCAAGGGAACATAGAGAAGCAAAGAAGGCGCAGTTATCTGAAGAGGAAATAGTCGAAAAATGGGAATCTTATCGACAAAAGAAACAGCAAGTTCAGGTCCTAGTCCAGGCTAAAATGAAGCAGTCCTCTGATAAATGGCTGGCTGAAGTTCGCGAGGCAAATAAAGGGGGGCCAAGAAAATTCTGGAATCATATAAGCTGGTTGGGAAAAACAAATAAAAGAATGCAGGAACCGATTATAGATGCTGAGGGAAAATGTTTAGAGGGAGACGATGCTGTGAACTACATTACGTCATTTAACGCTGCGTCTTTTAGCAACGACAATGGAGTAATCCCCCCAAGTGAGGCGGCAACACAGGACAGCACAATAGAGAACAGCTTACTAGTCTTAACTGGGAAAAGGCGGAAGCGAATATTCCTAAAACCACATCAGCAGGGATAGACGAAATTCCAATTAAGCTGATTAATGAACTTGGCCCAAGAAGCAAGGAAGCGCTGATAAAAGCATTGGAGACAGTCATAACAAATCAGCCAATTCCGCACAGCTGGAGACAGAGTAAAATTAATTTGATTTATAAAGGGAAAGGAGATAAGATGAACATAAAATCCTACCGTCCGATTACGATAACGTCTTTTATGTACAGGCTGGCAATGCAGGCGGTGAAATTAAAAATGCAGGCATGGGTAGAAGGTAATCGGATACTCGGAGAACTTCAGAATGGGTTCAGAAGGGGTAGGCGTTTAGATGATAGCCTGTTCGTGCTTACCCAATGCATAGAAATAGCTAAGGCGGAAACAGACCTCTGTTTTTAGCCTTTCTGGACATAAGCGGTGCATACGATAACGTGAACAGGGAACTCCTGTGGAGCATATTGAAAGATTTAGGTATCGGTCATGAGGTAATTTATTTTCTACAGGAAATCTACCGAGATAATGAAGTTGAAATTACATGGGAAGGAAAAAAAAGTACCACAACTGTGGGGGTGCACAAAGGATTAAGGCAAGGTTGTCTTCTATCACCGCTGCTGTTCATTATTTACGTGATAAATATGGAAAGAAGGCTAGAAGAAAGTAATCTAGGTTATAATCTGTCGTACATATTAGGCGGAAATGTAGTTGAGCAGCGACTCCCGGGTTTAATGTATGCGGACGAAATTGTACTGTTAGCAGATAGCCAGGAAGATTTACAAACTTCGGTCAATTGCTGTGGAGACGAAGGAGACGCTCTAGGATTCAGTTTTAGCGCAACTAAATCAGGTGTGATGTTTTTTAACGATACAACTGACCACGAAATATCCAAAGTGGCCGAATACAAATACCCCGGGATATGGCTAAACGAAGGGCAGATATACACGGAAAGCCGCAGTCGCCTCCGCTGCACAACTTTCCTTGAAGACCAGTGCCGACATCACCCTTCAGGCCAGGCCAGCCCAAAGCCTTGTGTTTCTACAGACTCATTCTCCTCTCACCGCCCACCTCCTACTCTCTGTCACGCATCTTCAGCTTCATGGTAAGCCTGTCACCATCAAAACTTACACCCCCCATCCTCCCATCTCATGCCTCGGCGTCATCCATAACGTCGGGGGCCACTTCACTCCTGATGACCTCATGCATGACCTGGAATCTTTCAAAACAGATATTTTCGCTGCTCGCATGATGGGATCCACTCAATCAGTGCTCATAACGTTCGCTGGTACCATCATCCCCCACTTTGTTTATTTCAAACGCGTTGCCTTCCGGTGCCGTCCTCATATACCTAAGCCTCCCACCTGCACCCGTTGTCTCACTCTAGGCCATCGCGCCCACCAATGCCCCCATCACAGCGTTCCGGCCAAGTGCCGTCGCTGTGCTGCTCCTCTACCCGCTGACCCTTCCGCTCATGTGTGTGCCCAGCCCTGCTGCTTTCATTGCCAGGTGAACACCCACCCCTCCCTCGACCCCACTTGCCCCTTCATCCTTGCTAAGCAACGCGAGTGTGCTAAAGCTGTATACCTCCGACGCCTAGCTTTGCGCCGGGCCACTCAACCCACCACCCCTTCCTCCTCCCCCGCCTCCTCCTCCTCCTCTAATCATGAATCTCCATCATCTCCGATCACGTCACCACCAGGTTCCTATGCCGCCATAGTTAAAGGATCCTCGGTGCCAGCGTCCCTCTCTTCCACTACACCACCCTCTCCATCCTTGACTGACGAGAACCGCTCCTTCGACCTCCGGCTCGCAATGCTGGAACGCCAGCAGCGAGAGCAGCAGCGCATTTCCCACGATCTACAACAGCAGATACATGCCTTGACTCAAACCCTGCAGGCAACCACCTCCTCTCTTACCTCCCAGCTTAGCAAGCTAAATGAGCACCATGCCTCGTTCACCACTCCTTCCTCCAGCGCCCAGGTCGCCCCTTTGGCTGACCTTGTAGAAACCACCACACAGGCACATCACACTCGCTTGGTTCAGCTGTAAACTTCGGTTCTCCAGATCCTTACCACCCTCCAAGCACAATCAAAGCAATTGGAATCCTTCGCATCTATGCTCCAATCCGTCCATGAGTCACTGCCCCCGGCAAAAAAGAAGGAACGCGTACCATCGCGTTCCTCTCCACTATCATAATGGCGTTTGGCGAGGACCTCGAGATTGTGCAGTGGAACTGCCGAAATCTTTGCCGCAATAAGACCCCCCTCCACCAGTATCTACTCACCCGCCCCTCCCTACCTCATTTTCTCCTTCTCCAGGAGACCCGGACGGCCTGCAATGTCCCAGGCTACCGCGCCTACCATGCTACTACGGCCACACCACTTGCGTCTATTTATGTACGCAGTGACGTGCTCGTAGAGCAAATTGACATCCCCTCCACCCTCCTTAAATATTTAGTTGGTGTGGTTTATTACCACCCTTCTTCCCGCATCTCACTCGTCCTTTTGTCTTTTTACAACCCCCCTGTCACTTCCTCTTTATTCTCTGCTCTGGGCAAATTCCTTCACTCACTTTCTTCTACCTCCCATCTCCTCTTTGGTGGTGACTTTAATGCCCCTCACACACTCTGGGGCTACCCACAAACCCTCAAACCCGGCCGCCTCCTCCATTGTCTGGCCCAGGAACGCCACCTCACCCTTCTTAATACTCCTGGCTCTCCTACTCGAGCGGGCACTGCCTCACAACGCCCTACGACACCCGACCTTACTTTCTCTCGGGGTTCACTTTCCTTTCACTGGCAGGTGACAGCCGAAACTCTTCTAAGTGACCACTTTCTCATCCATATCACCACCTCTCTCTCCCACATCCCTCGCTGTCATCCGATTATTCACACTGATTGGCATGCTTTTCGCACTAATCTCGCCTCCGACTCCTTTCAATCCTACGACGACTGGACGTCGCGCATCTCTGCAGCGCTCACGTCCAGTAGCCGTCGCGTTCGCTCTCGTTACCCAATCCAAGACCCAGATCCTCACCTTCTCCGTTTATGGCGTCGCCGTAAACGTCTTCAACGCTCCTTTCGCTCCCAACCACACAATGCCCAACTTTCCTCCCGGATCACTGCTTTGCGGGCCGAGATCGTCGCCCACTGCGCCTCCCTCGAGCACTCTCGTTGGAGTGCTCTTTGTGATGGCCTTGATTCTGCATTGCACTCGCGATCCGCATGGTCTCTCTTTAAATCCCTCCTTGGCACTAAGCCGGCCCTTGCTCCCACTCTAGCTAAAGCCCTCACTCAGGGGACCCCCTCCGAAGTTTTTGATCAACTCGCCTCTCTCTACCTCCCGCCCCCTCTGGCACCCTCCTACCCGGTGTACTCGGGTGGACCTAACCCCGCTCTGGACCAATGCTTCACTCTCCGGGAGCTCGAATCTGCTCTGGCTGCTAATTCTACACGCTCGGCTCCCGGTGAGGATGCCATTACATACACCACACTTCGCAACCTTCCTGACTGCGCCAAAGAATTCCTCCTTCAAACCTACAATGATGCCTGGGAGAGCGGCTGCTTGCCGAGCTCCTGGACATCCTCCCTTATTTCTATGATTCCAAAACCGGGCAAACCTCCCTCTCTCTCTAACCTCCGCCCAATCTCCCTGACGTCGTGCGTTGGTAAGACCCTTGAGCGAATGGCTCTGACTCGCCTCTCTGATTTTCGTGAGGCACGGGAGTTCTTCCCCCATTCTCTCATTGGCTTCCGACGCCGCGTCTGTGCACAGGACATGTTTCTGATTCTCCAGCAAACGTTCCTGTCCCCTACACCTACTCAAATTTACGCACTTGTGACCGTCGATGTTCGCAAGGCCTTTGACGGTGTTTGCCACGATCACATCCTTTCTCAACTCGCCTCTTTGGATTGTGGCTCCCGCATGTACTCCTATATCCGCTCATTCCTCTGTAAACGTGTGCCTCGCTTTCGATTAGATACCCACTTGTCTAACCCACACCACCTCACCCGTGGCACTCCTCAAGGTGCTGTTCTCTCTCCTACCCTTTTCAATCTCGCTATGGCCCCTCTCGCCTCCCAGCTAGCTGAAATTCCCGACCTTCATCATATATTTTACGCCGATGACATCACTCTCTGGTGTTCATCTGGCTCTCCCGGTCACGTACAGGACACCCTGCAACGTGGCCTAGATCTCATCGACTCCTTTCTCACCACCGCTGGCCTCTCTCCTCCTCCTGAGAAATCCGAGCTTCTCCTTCTCAACCATTCCTCCTACCAGCGCTCACACAACCACTTCGTCTCTCTCCACCTTTCTGGCTCTCCCATTCCTGTCGTCACACAGTGCAAAGTTCTTGGCTTCCCTTTGCATGCGGCTAAGAATGTGCAATCCCTTCACCGCGCTGTCACCACCTGCCACTCTGTAACTCACCTCCTGCGGCGCGTGGTCACTCGACGCTCAGGTCTCCACGAGGCTCACGCGTGCCGAGTTGCCCACGCGCTGGCCCTCAACAAGGTCTTGTACTTTGCACCCTACGCTTCCTTCACTCAGACTCAACGCTCTCGAGACTGCCCTTGTGGGCCTCTACAAGGCAGCTCTCAACCTCCCTATCACTACCTCTACCACTAAGCTCTTTGCCACAGGCCTCTCCCATCCTCTTCGTTCTCTTCTCAGTCTCCATCGTGACTCGCAGCTTGCCCGGCTTTCCCTTACCCGTCAGGGTCAGTGGTTATTGACTCAAGCGGGTATCTCGCCCATTCCAATCTCCCCGTTTACCTCTCCTATTCCCACCCCCGCCCCCAATCTTCGTATCCTTCCCCTCCCGACCAACATGTCCCCCGTCCTGCACGCCGGACGTCGCCATGCGGCCGCACAGCACCATTCCCCTCTCTTTGATACCCAGGGTGTAGCTTACACGGATGCCTCCTTCGTGGCTCCTCGAGGTTCCTGCGGCTACGCCCTGTACCATCCACACCTCCCTGCTCCTGAAACCCACACCAGCGGGCCGTATCTACACCCTCCAGACGCATTGTCCCTCGAGGTCCTCGCCATTGCGCATGCCCTCCAGTCATTTTCCCTCCTTCCCTCTCTCCAAGAGTAAACAGTCTATTCGGACTCACAAGCCGCTATACACCACATACAGAAACGCACCCTGACCCCTTCTCTCCAACAGGAGGTCGAACGAGCGGTCTCCGCACTGCAGCCTTCCATCGTTTTCCTGCGCTGGGTCCCTGGGCATTCAGGGATTGACGGCAATGAGCTGGCCCATCAGCTCGCCCGCGACACACTTTTCCGGGCACCGTTGATCCCCTGGCCCAAGCCCTCGGAGGACGGTGGGAGACTCACCCTTCGCCGCACCATAAAAGAGGTCTACCTTGAGCTCCGCCTCGACAAACGCCTTTACCCTCCCCGTCATCCATCACTCACGGTGCCGGAGTCTCGCCTTCTTCGGCACATTCAGATGAATGCAGTTATCACCCCGTCCCGCCTCTTCCTCTATCGCTATCGATCGGACCCTTCCTGTCCCAACTGCCCCTGTATCAATGCGGACCTGGCCCATTGCCTCTTCTATTGCCCGGCTGCTCAGCAGTCGGGTTCCTTCCCCCCACCCTCTCTATCCATCACCACCTGGCTCGACTGGCTTGGCGCTGAAGGGGAAGAAGAACAGCGGCTTCTGGTCGCCCAGGCGGTCGAAATGCTCGGCCTGTAAATTATGGTCGATTAAAAGTCTTTATTACTACTACTACTACACGGAAAAGCACGAACAGGCTCTAGGGCAAAAGGACGAAGAGACGCTGGGATCATGAAACATAGGGCATTATGGGGGTACAACAAATATGAAGTACTAAGAGGTATTTGGAAAGGAATAATGGTGCCGGGACTTACTTTCGGCAATGCGGTTCTGTGCTTAAGGGCAGAAGTTCAGTCGAGATTAGATGTAAATCAGAGAGCTGTTGGAAGATTAGCACTAGGTGCCCACGGCAAAACCACAAACGAGACAGTACAAGGGGATATGGGCTGGGCATCGTTCGAAGCACGGGAAGCTAAGAGTAAAATACTATATGAAGAACGCCTCAGGAAATTGGACGATAACAGGTGGGCAGCTAAGGTATTTAAATATTTGTACAGAAAGAGCGTTGACTCACAGTGGCGGAAAAGAACTAGAAAACTAACCAGTAAGTATGCCGGTCATGAGGACGGAGTAAAAAAAGAGCATTACACGACAGGTTAAAAACGCGGAAGTTAATAATTGGACGAATTCAATGGGAAAGAAACATAGTGTAGAGCTAGATCGATACTGGAAAAGGCAGATCAGGAAATAATTTTGCTATGCTAACTCAAGAGGCAGTGCCCTACTTTTTGAAGCTAGGTCAGGGTGTCTTAGAACGCGCAGCTACAAAAGAAATTTAACGAAGAAGATGACACATGTGCCGTGTGTGGTAGATCTGTGGGAACAATTGAACACCTCATAATCAAATGTGATGGTATCCATCCGGATGTCGATGCAGGCGCAGTCACTCTTCCTGAGGCCCTAGGGTTTAAAGATAACAATGGTCATGTAAACAAATCTGCAGTGGAAGTTAGCAAAAAGCGATTGGAGGATTGGTGGCTGAAAAGCAGAGATGTGGCATAAAGTTAGAATTGTAGGAAACTGTAGGTAAAGATGATGGCGATTCTTAATGAGAATTGCCAACACAGTGAACAAAAAAAAAATGAAGAAAGAAAAGCTGAGCATGGTGGCAACTGACACCACCCCGTTTCAAAAGGGGGCGATCCTATCCATCCATCCATTAAACGGGGCGCCGCAGGCGCGCTCCGCTTATTCATGTCTGAGGAGTTGTACAAGGCGTCGCTGGAGCGACGTGCTGCGCTCAAACGCCGGCGCCGTGCCGAGGAGACTGATGAAGAAAGGCAAGAGCGGTTGGCTAAGCAACGCGCCTATGCCGCAGAATGGCGAGCCCGGCGGCGTTCTGCAAGTTCTCTTTCTTTCAGTCGCAACAACAAGGCATCGCGCCGAACGGGTGGTGGCGTTCCTCCCTTCCTTTACGGTGCGGTTCGGGTGTCCACCGAGATGACAGAGAAGTACTGCGCCATTTCCTTTCCTCAAAAAGCCGGTAGCCACGCGTGACCTGCAGACGCGACGCACTGTGTTCCTTCAGTTGTAGGCGCTGCGCGCTTTCGCAACCTACCAGGCTTAACCAAAGCTAAGCCCCCGCCAATTTTTTTTTTTCATTTTTCAAGCGCTGTCTGTAGCACCACTGCTCCTTGCTAATCATGGTACTTACTGAGAGAGAGAGAAAACTTTATTTACACAGGAATTCGGGGCACGCCCCAGGGTCCCCGCACGACCCCACTGCACTCAAGTGTTTATGTTCCGAAGGTCCTTAACACTGGCAGCACGGCCGGTGGCGATGGTCTGCACGGCCGGGTCCTCCGAGCGCAGCAGGGTCTCCCAGTCCTCCCAGGTCTTGAGGTTCTCTAGGTCCCGCGGGGGAGGGTCCGCCGGGCAGAGGGAAATGATGTGGAGGGAAGAGGCGAAGGGTTCTGGGCATAGAGTGCATGCCGGAGTGGGGAAGGAGGGATGATAATGGGCTAGGTTAAGGGGTGAAGGGAGCGTGTGTGTCTGTAGTCTGCGCCAGAGTGTTGCGTGTTTGTTATCTAGGGAGGGGTGGGGCGGGGGGTAGAGCTGGCGTAAGGCTCTGTGCGCCTGGGTCAGCTCACTGAATGAGTGCATGCGCTACTTCGTGAATCCCCGATCAGAGGCCACCTGAGCCCGGTTTAAAGAACCTAGGGCTAAAAGGTTGGCGGCCTCGTTTCCGGGATTCCCGGAGTGCGCGGGCACCCATATCAGCTCCACTTGGCGGGGCGGGGGGGCATCGGGCGAGTCCAGTATGCCAAAAGCAGGGACATGGACTCGGCCTCGAGCAAAATTTAGAATCGGAGTTTTAGAATCGCTTAAAATGTACCGGGCTTCCGTACGGGTGATAGCAAGTGCAATGGCGGCTTCCTCTGCAGCCTCTGGGGACGTGTCTGGGGGAAGAGGTAGTGTAAGGAGCGCGGAAAAAGAGGAGTCCACCACAGCTGCTGTCGCTTCATCACCCGTGCAGGCAGCGTCCACCCAAACGGCGTCCGGCTGAGGGCCGTACGCTCGATGGAGTGCCTTCGCACGGGCTCTGCGGCGCTGCTCATGGTGGGACGGGTGCATATCCCTCGGGAGCGGCCTGATGAGGAGCTCTCGGTGAAGGGATCGTGGGATGGCGAGGAGGGTTGGGTCGTTGGCCGGTATTTTGATTCCGAGGGTGTCCAGGATATACCGACCTGTGGAGGTTTGTGTGAGCCTGATGTATTGGGCCTGTCGGTGGGCCTCCACCAGTTCCCCGATCGTATTGTGGAGGCCCAGGCCTAGTAATCTGTCTGTGGGTGTGTTGAGGGGAAGGGGAAGTGCTACCTTGAATGCCTTGCGAATCAAAGCATCCAAAGCGTTTATGTCATGTTTGGATAGTTGTAAGTATGGGGTAGTGTACAGCACACGGCTGAGGACAAAGGCATGAATGAGGCGACATAGGTCGCGCTCCTTCATGCCTCTATGACGTCCCGAAACCCTGCGGATAAGGTGCGATATCGCGCCTACAACCTGCTTGAGTTTCTTGAGGGTGGTGGTGTTTTTGCCATCGTTCTGGATGTGCAGGCCCAATACACGGAGGGTTCCAACCTCAGGTACCGGGTTACCATTCAGTTCAATGGCAATGGGGGAGCGGGGGCAGCGGTGGTTCTTAGGCCGGATGAGGAAGAGTTCGGACTTCTCTGGGGAGCAAGACAGTCCGATGGTCCGTGCGTAATTTTGGGTGAGGGTGGCTGCTTCCTGTAAGGTGTTCTCTATGTCTCCGTCACTGCCGTGAGTGGTCCACAGGGTGATATCGTCGGCATAAAGAGTGTGCTTCAGGTGGGGAATAGTGGCCAATTTTCGGGCGAGGGGGATGAGGGTAATGTTAAAGAGAAAGGGGGAAAGGACGGACCCTTGAGGGGTGCCGATACTCTGAAGAGTGTAGGAGGGGGAAGACAAAGGTCCGAAGTGTATCTCAGCTGTGCGGTCAGGGAGGAATGCTTGAATGTAGGCATATTTGCGCGCACCCACATTCAAGGGGGATAGAGCAGTCATGATCGCCTGATGTTCAATGCGATCAAAAGCTTTGGAGAGATCCAAAGCTAAGAAGACTACCTTGGTGTGACCCGGAAGAAGCGGGTCGAAAATGTCGTGTGAGAGTTGCAGCATGGCGTCCTGTGCGGATAGATGGGGGCGAAATCCTACCATGCTATGCGGGTAAAGATTGTTGTCCGCCATGTGACTTGTGAGTCTCGCTAACACAACATTCTCTAGGAGCTTCCCAAGGCATGAGGTTAGCGAAATCGGGCAAAGGTTTTGAAGTTTAAGTGGTTTGTTGGGTTTAGGTATGAATATTACCTTCGCGTGGCGCCAGGACTGCGGGAGGTTACCCTCCCTCCAGCACTGGTTGAAGTATTTCGTAATGTGGGTGATCGATTGATCATCCAGATTACGGAGCATGGAGTTTGTGATTTGGTCTGCACCAGGTGCGGAGTTGGCGCGGAGAGTCAGGAGGGCCGCTCTGACTTCCGTCTCCGTGATGTCGGTGTCGAGTGTTGGATTTGCTTGTCCTGTGTAGTGCGGTAGAGGTATGGGGCCGCCTGGAGATGTGTACATGGTTTGAAGTGTGTCTAGAAGGGTGTCGGGATCGTCAATGTGTTCATGTGTGAGGCGTGTCACGTGGTACGGAACAACCTGCTGTTCCGAGGTGTCGCGTTCGACGATGCCGCTAGCGGCAATTCCAGGCTCGTGCCCAGCCTAAGCTTTAGGGGCTTCTCACACTAACGCTTACTGAACACTCCATACGACTTGCACTCATTAACATTTAAGCTAAATGTCGCGGGCATGGCTCCGGCAAGACTGTTTTGTCACTAAACGGGAAGTTTAGTAGCTGTTTCTAATTTTGGTGATTCAGTGGTTAGGGGGACGCGCGCACGCAGTCCCCCACTACCAAAAATTGCGTGCCCCATCTGCCCCTACTGAGGAAGTGGCAGGGGTCAACGCGGGCGCAGTGCAATGCGTCTCACGCTCCCCCATCCTGACCAAGGATGCCCCGGCACCAGGTAAGTATGGTGCTAATGTTGTTGTTGTTGTTGTGACTGAGAGAAGGACGAAATGAAAATTGCACGGGCCTGCTACTGGCTCGTGCCAAGCCACCACCGCTGCCACGTGCAGATAGAGGAGAGTTAAAAGATCAATCGCCAGGCCCTGCGAACCCATCTAATGCGACCGCCATATTGTTGCTGGGGAGAATTCGTAATAAATTAATTTTCTACCTAGAAACACGTAGATCAAGCTATAATTAAAAGATTTCAGCCATCACTGTTATTTTGCACTTAGAAGTCTAATTCCTGTGCGGCTTTTACCTGGACTGAAGCTGCGTAAACGCACATATAAGGCTCGATGTCCTTGTAATCTGTTAGCGACTGTGATGACACCTGTCAATAACTTTTTTCTCTTCACATCCTTTTCTGCGAAAAATCGCACCAATGGTAAAAAAAAATTAGAAGGGCACTTAAGTTTCGCCCAAAAAATAGACACGATTGCACCTTCTTTTCCTTTTGTTTTTCTCTTTCCCTTTTTTTTCTCTTTTTTCCACACACGTCGCCCGGCCTGCTCCCCCCGGGCGGTCGCCGCCAGAGCCTTTTCGAACTCAGAATTATCGATTACAAATCCCAAATTACAGACTTTTCGAAATCACAACTATCAGTTACCTATCATAAAGCGCAATTAATTACCAGGTACGAATCCAAAGTATCGATTACGATTATCGGTCATCAGTTAGCAATCACTGATCGCCGATTACTAATCACCATTACCGTCTACCAATCAACAATCATTTCACCGATCTGGGTCATCGATTACAGTCACAATTACCGATCATATTAGCGATTACCAGTTACCGTTACCAATCACTATCTAGGTTACACTTGGCAGGTGGTCGAAATTTCCGGAGCCCACCACTGCGGTGTCCCTCACAGCCTGAGTCACTTTGGGACGTTAAACACCCATAAAGCCAAAACAAGGTTACACTTCACGAGATAGTACGCCCTACATGATGATACATCTCAAACGCACGTTACTAAGTCATGCACACCTCAGAGCGTTCGCTAGGTACTCCTTAATACTCACGAACCAACGGCCCTTAGTGACCTATACGTTGCGTGCCTACCTGGTACGCAGAGGGCCTGTGTTCGATCCCTAATGCCGGCTAATATAGTCTACTGATTTACTTCTATATTCTAAAATAGCCCCATTACAGGAAGAGAGAGAAATTTTATTGGAAGAGGAATTCGGGGCACACCCCAGGGTCCCCGCACGACCCCACTGCACTCAAGTGTTTATGTTCCCAAGGTCGATAACACTGGCAGCCCGGCCGGTGGCGATGGTCTGCACGGCCGGGTCCTCCGAGCGCAGTAGCGTCTGCCAGTATTTCTCCCGCAATACGGCGCTTTATAGCCGCTATCGAACCCGCAAACATCGCCAACCTGTAGGGACGCCGGAAGGGGGAGCGCTGAGCGAGCCAGTCCCTTGATGTTTTCTTATGCAGGAGGTTTCAGGCCATGTGAACGGGCATTTGCATTTCGAAATGAAAGAATTCGAGGAAACAATTAAGCTCGCGGTCCTAAGGGTATGAGACCGTATGACACAATACCGTAATTCCCATATGTACAGAAGGTCATTCTCTACTTTACACTCATAGATCCCTTGGAAGTCGCCGTACCCTTCCTGGGGCAGTGGTGCAGTGGCTAAGCGATGCGCCACTGCCCTGTGATGGCAGGTGCTGCCACCGGTTGGGCCTTGTGTGGCCTAGGTTGATCTTCGCGAGCGACCAATCATTAATTTATCCTCCACCTGCCACGGGAGGCAGCTTTCTCACTATCCGGTGGGCAGGTTGTGACGATGTCGCAAGGTCACGTGACCTAGGTGGCCCACCTGCCTCCTAGATTGCTCCCTGGGCATCTCCTGCCATAGCCATGCTCGTGATTTTTCGCTCACAACGCCGATGCCGGATTTTCTACGCAACGGAGCCTTTAACGCTATCCGTTAAAAAGGTGCAGAAAGTGCAACGTTGGGCTCTGTTCCGCGCCCAGCAAACCCGGTTTCGGCGTTCCCGGCAACTTTTATGTCAATACATATTGCCCAAGGAGCCGCCGCAGTGGCTCAGTGGTTATGGCGCTCGGCTGCTGACCCGAAAGACGCGGGTGCGATCCCGGCCGCGGCGGTCGAATTTCGATGGCGGCGAAATTCTAAAGGCCCGTGTGCTGTGTGCTTTGGGACGTTGAACCTCCATAAACAAATTGCTCGAGGCAGCCATTTTTTTTCTGTTACATTAATTAAGCACAGAACAAAACATAGCGTTGTCGTACTGTGTGTGTGTGTGTCGTGAAATACAGCTGTAGATGCATACAGGCAATTGGACGAAATGTAAAACACATCTGTGCAAAGGCTCCTGCACCAGTTTAATTCCTCGTGTCATTTATACAGGCTATGAAGCAGATAGTTCTTCAAAGAGAAACTTTGCTAAGTTGCCAAAATTGCGAAGTCTGAAGGGCATTCATACGAACACGCGGACTGGAACTCAAGTTTTGCATTAATTAGAGCTATCGCTATAAAAAACGAATGCATGACGAAGCGCCTGGTCTAGCTCGTGTGACCGCCCAAGACATGGTGTTCATTCTTCCGTCAGCTTGAGACCGCCATGCGGTGTGAGAGGCTGGTTTATGGTTATGATTTATGTGGTTTACCGTCCCAAAGCGACTGAGGCTATGGGGGACGCCGTAGTGAAGGGCTCCGTAAATTTCCACCACCTGGGGTTCTTTCACGTGCACTGACATCGCACAGTACACGGGCCTCTAGAATTTCTCCATCTAAATTCAACCGCCGCGGCCGGGATCGAATTCCCCGCGTCTTTCGGGTCAGCAGCCGAGCACCATAACCACTGCGCCACCGCGGCGGCAGCATTGTGAGAGGTAACCAGAAGCGCTTTCGTTCGTTCAAAACCTTCCCTATATAACTGCCAATCACCTGGGTCGCATCGCAGCGAGCCGCCTTTGGTGTCGTCCCGATGTGACGAGCGCTGCCTTACGTCTTTCCGCCAGCTTCCCGGCGTAAAGAAAATAAAAAAGAAGTGCAAAACGCTGAGGCAGCGTATGAGTATCGAGCGTTAGCAATATCGAACGAATATTGCGTCATTGGTCATCTCGCTGTATACGCTACAAATTTTTCGTTATATCCGGATATCTACTTTTTTGAGGCCAACGTATACATCGGAAGAAGACAAATCGTTTGACACTACTTCGAACGTCCTACGTCAATTAGCTGGGCCGTAACGGACGTTTGAAGTTTCAAGAAGTCATCGTTTAAGGAACCAAAGGTCGTCAGTGCGAATCTCTAATACGCTACCCTTTGGTTCAACTAGTAATCTTATGTTCCGTAACGCGCTGAATCATTTGATACCACTCCGAACATTCTACGCCAATTAGGTGGTCCACAATCTGTACCAGTGGTACCAACCACTGGTCCCACTTGAACTCCTCACACACTGGAGTATTTATAGGGGATAGAAGGTATACTAGTATATGCGGGGTGCCGCGCTGTTGCTATGCGACCGATTGGGTTACGTGGTATGGTATAGTGGTATGGTGCCACTTGGTTGTCATCTATGGCACACAGTGAGGTGTGCGTGATGGTGGTGCACCACCTGTTTTTGTCAGGTGGTACGTATCCATGCACTGTTCCTATGCGCGAATGCCATTGCAGCCGCCGAATGACCTGGACCTTTGACGAATGATTATACTCGCATCACTTAAGGTCGCGTTAGTATAAAACACAAGGTCATTCGTCAAAGGTCAAGGTCATTGCGGCCGCCGAATGACCTTGACAATTGACGAATGACCTTTTGTTTTATACTAACGCGACCTTGAGTGATGCGAGTGCAAGGAAGACGATGGGCATACGCGCGAGCCGCATCGCCATCGCCTGGTGCACGCTCCTGGCTCGACTGGCTGACCTCAGATTAAACCTAACGCTCTAAAGAGTTCGCCCATTTCATGTGGTATGTCCTTAGTTAGGGTGATCACTCGCTGTAACTGCACGCACGAAGCAGTCACGAAGGCGACCGTATGGAACAGTGACGGCTGATGATGGGGCAGTGTCTGGCACTGAAATGGAAAAGGTGTTGCATCAGAGTTTTTCTGTCTGTCTGCTAAGCAGTAACGGACAGGTGAGGCGTTGTGGCCGCATTTAGGGTGGGTCTGCGAGCGCCCTTCACAGTCAATGAATAAAAACCTTTATTAGCCCAAAGACATGCTTAGTCCCCGTGCTGGTGGGGACGTGAAGGTAGGACCGCTGCCACGAGCCGGTGGATGGCGTCGGAAACCCAGATGGCCGGAGTAAACAATCTGAGAGGGTAGCTGAAAGCACAAGGAAGGTTAAGCATGAGACCACAAGGGATGAACGTCGTTAGCACTGCGGACTGCAAATTTCACTGAGCACAGGCAGAAAAGCACGCCCCTACACGGATGCCTAAACACTACCGTGTGCCAAAATGCTCCGACAATTCAAGGGCAAAACTAACAATGAAATAAGCGCTGAATTTTCAGCAAGTCGAGGAACCACTGCATAAATACCCGCAAGAAACGTCGATCAGGGGTATAATATCTAGATATATATATACACGTGGCGAGAGGGACGGCACAAGCAGTAGGGGAAGAACACCAAGAAATTAAGTAAATCAATACGCCACTACACCAATACACAGAGCAAACCGGGCCCACGCGCCATTAACAAATAGCAACACAGTGATACGTGGGCTAGGTTCAGGGTCTTATCGGTACAGGATCATTTTGTTCCATGTCATAGATTTTTGCTTTCGTCACCCCCTTTTACCGCGTGTTTGAATATCCCGTACCCTTCGTGGATGCTTTTGAGAGTAGATATTCCGTGGTTCGATCGGCGACTGAAATAAAGTTTAAGCTCAGCTCGTGTATTTCGTCGTGTTTTCGGTCATTCCTTGGCTACGAGCTGCTAGCACGACAGTTATTTGCTTACCTGAAAAGGCAAATACAAAACAAGACTAGAAAATGATTGTACTACTTGGATAAGCAGCGTACGCAACTCAACCATAACGGACTGCGTTGAAGCTTCTGAAATGCAAACTTTGGGCAAGATTATTCGACACAAGGCCGGCATAATGTATTCACGCAAAAAAAAAATTAGCACTTACCGCCTCATCATTGACCAGTACTCCAAGAGGAGATTACAGCGGATTGTTGTAGTCCGAACAAATTAGACAACGCATGAACTGATGGACGAGTTGGTTATGCATTGTATGACTGAAACAGCACAAGCCCGAAAGGCGCAGTTTCAATCATGTAAATTAGGCAACATGTGGTTAATTAAAAGCGAAAACTGTGCCTAGTCGCTTGAACAAGGCGTATGCTAAGGCGTGGCGCAACGTACCCAAAACGAGGTCGGGGAACGTCACTGGCACACAGAGCGAAAAATAACTCAAAACAAAATTGGCTGTGGCAACTCGCGCACGCACGCTAGTTGTGCGACTGGCCAGTTAAAGGCCCTCAAGCCTGCACGACCTTTTTTTCATCAGAATGGTCATACACAAGTGCTCCTAGCGGAAGAAAGCCTTCGTGCCGACCCCTCATGCACTCCGTCTGTAGAGCGGCCTACGTCGTTGTGTAACTCACTTAAAGCTGGAGAAACTAAACTAACTTGACGCCCAATCAGCGCAGATAATCGGCCCAATATTGAAAACGTATTGGCTGAAGCAAGTCCTACAAATGACCGGAGTGAAATCATCCATTCGCAATAGTGGGCTGGTTACCTGTACAGACGCCCACAGACTTAACACGAATGACGGAATGCGTGGCCTGGACTGCCGCCAGCGACATGAAGCGATAGTCATCGGGTGCGAGATAATGCTCCCGGAATGTTTGCGGTGTCTGACGGTAGGAGGTACTAACCGCGGCAGCTTAGCGGGCAATTCCTGGTTACCGCGATGAGAAAACTGAAAAGAGCGTTGCCGGGGCCGTGGAGGCCGAATCGGCGAGCAAAAAGCGCGTAAACGCCCCCGTGACGAGCGCGCTGTCCACGCGGCAATCAGGCACAAGCGGAAAAGCAGTAAAAGCGAGCTGCGCCAGCTGTCGTCAACCACCGCAAACATACCGAGAGCATTGTCTCGCACCAATGACTATCGCTTCGTGGCGCTGACGGCAGTCCAGGCCACGCGTTCCGTCATTCGTGTTAAGTCTCTGGGCGCCTGTACCTGTGCTGTTTGGGCGGTTGCGAGGCATGCACACTGACGTCCCGTATGCCATTGCTGTTCCCTTACATGAATGGGGCTCCGTAGGTGGGTGTCGCTGTGAGGCTGCTCATGAAGAGGAATGGAAAGGCGATCGAGAAGAGGACGCGTCTGATGCAGTACGAGGCTGAGAGCGACGTCACAAAGGCCAACGGCAGTCCGAAGCCCACGTAGTAGGTCCAGTGTGTTTCGATGAGGTACACTTGCGAGTGCGCTTCCCAGCCGAGACTGAACCACCTGTACTCGAACGCAGAGAAAGAGTACAGGAGGCTCAGATGCACGGTGCTGACGACGCCTCCGAGCCCACTGGGTGCAATCATGCTCAAGAAATGCGACTGAAGCAGGAATAGGGCCGGTACCGTCACGCTGAACCGAGCTTTGGCCAGCATATTGCTGAAAGTGGGCATCGTCAGGCGAGAAACGAGCGGGTCAGCGCGATGGACGATGTCGGCGAGTTTCTGGAAGGCCCAGCAGCTCATCACTTTGGTCAGCACCAACGCCGGCAGCAGCCACAGCGCCTCAGACGTATGCTCGAGCAGCGTCTTCAGCCATGGCCATTTGTCCGCCGAGCCTTGGTGACCTCTGAACAGCAAGAAGGTGGCAAGCGCCTTTGCTACTGGGAGGCAGATCCAATCGCATGCCACAGCGCACAGCACAATCATGAGGAAAACGGATATGCTCAACGGTAAGGCGTCATCATTCCAAATCGATTGCAGGACTCCCTGCCGCTGATTTTGTTGTGCAGCCGGTCGCTGCTCTGCAGGCAGTTGTTCTGGAGGCGCTTGTTCGGGAGGAAGATGCTCTTGGGGTACGTAGACGTCCACTGCCATATGTCCAGTGGCCAGAAATTCTTCATAGGATTCGAGCAGTGTATCAGGGTGGTGCAGGAGACCATCGAGAAACGACCACAAGGCATCCATCTCTGTAGAAGCCCGATCTTGCTCGAAAAGTTACTTGGTAATACAAAAGAGCTGCGGAGAGTTCTTTCCTCCGCAGCAGACTGTCCAGGAACCGGACCGGATGTGCGGATACGCTGCGAAGTTTCTGGGGTTGATCGTTTCTTCCTAGCGCGGGTGTTCACAGGCAAGCAGACACAAGCCACACGCTCACTGACAAGCGTTGAAACAAACTTGAGAGACGGTAGCGAACAGAACCGAGCACACAAGCACTATTCTAAGACACGCGCCATTTGTGCTCAGGGCATCAGCGATTGACTCTGGGTGCGCTGCCTTTTTTTATACCCGCAGCAGCTGCAATTCTCCGCTCCCTCTCCCGACTACTTTGCCTATTTTTGGTGTGTGTGTGTGTGTGTTTCTGCTGAGTCGCCCGCGATGTCATCATTTTTATGCCTCCGTGCAAAGTCAGTTGCGGCCGCGGGGCGCTCAGCCTTCAATCAGCAGCTCCAGTAGATAAAAAATTGCCGCGTAGCTACGCCAAATCTTCGTGCGTATTCGTTCGGCAATCATTTCTCTAAAATTGAAACTTGGGCACTGAGTGCCAGGGTTCTTTGCGCGTCACTGTACTGAAGTGAGGCGATAATGGGCGACTGAGTTACCAGGTGCGGCTACGCGTTAGCCTCGGTTAGTAGCATCGTTTTCCAACGTGAGTAATCTCAAAAGTGGTCTCGTCATCAAAGGGTGAGTGCGTGCACGGAACATCTGCATTTTTTTTTTCGCATCGTTTCTTCCTATCGGAAAGCAGAGTGGTGCAGCGCAGGAGCGTTCGGGGCATCACAGCGACAGTTTACGATAGCAGTTGCATATACATTCCAGAGAGCCCAACCGCCAGGGCATTTGTGCCCGTCATAGCGTTTTTTCGACCAACATATTTGGCTTATTTGAGTTTACACCCGGCGCGTAGCGCTAAAGAAATTGAATGAAAAAAATACCAGAAAACCTCCGCGCCTCATGGATAGCTTTTTAGCAGCACAAAACTTGTTATGTGGTTACTAGCTGACTCAAACTTAATGCAAGGTACGTATGGCATGGCATTGCTTGGCATGGCACGTGGCATGGCATGGGATGGGAAGCAAGGCGTGGCATGCGGGGTTTAGCATCCGCCCAGGCCACGAAAGGTCCCGAATGCTGAAAGCTCCGCATTAATTTCAACCACCTGAAGTTCCTAAAAACGTGCACTGAAATCACATCGAACGGTGTAGCAACATGGGCGGATTCCCCAGCTCAGTTCGCATTGTTTTTTTTTTAATTTCGGTGTTCCCTATAGGCACCCTGCACCCGCCAGGCACCGCCACCGTCGAGGCTGCGTTCAGCTCCCCCGCGCGGCCAGTTCCTCGTCCCTGTCAGGAAGGCTCGCCCCGCGACTGCGAAGGGGTGGCGTCTGCTAGCGGCTGCCGCTGTCGTAGAGGCGGGATTTTGACCTATTCATTCATGAGGCTGAAAAATTCTTTCGAGGAGCGAATGTCAGGAAAGCAACGAAGCTTTTTGAAGCAGGCCATGTACACAATGTGAAAGAGGTGGTGTCGTGCGACGGGAGCGAAGTAGCAGCCCGGTGCATTGCGCAGACAAGCATCACTGCGCCACCGAAAACGATCAAACTAACGCTAAGAAATAAGTCTATCTAATTCCTGTAAGCGCTGCTCTCTCTCTCTCAGTTTTTTTTTATGTAGCTATCTTCCAGTAGACAGCTTGTTGCCGTGGGCTGCAGTTGCAAGGCAGGCATCGCAGGCAAATGTCAACACGCGCTGCTGCCGTTGCTGTGTTTTTGGAGCGGCGTCAAACGCTCTCCAAAACGAGCCGCCCGCAAGCCTGGGGTGTTCCTGCATTTAAAAAGCCTTACCCTAAACTTTCAAAGACGGCCAGGCGCCATAACAATGAAGGTAATTAGGAAACTCCAGTTTTTGAGCGAACGACGCAAACCTGGCTTCATAACATTCTCTTTTTCCGCACCTTTGGTGTGCGCACTGAAAGTCATGCGAAAAACATCAAACTGTTTGATTCGGATTCTGCAAAAAAGTAGTATCCCAGCTAATTCATGCAGGATTCTTGCCGAACGCTTGTGCTCAAGAAGCGGAATTTCATTTCAAGCTTTGTTTAATTTGTACACATTTAGTACAAGTACCCTGAATCTTCGACATTTGAATATATGTTTATTGTAGCAACTTATCACCCAGTCCTTCAGATGTGGAGCAAAGATTTATCAGAAACATGTTGCCATTTCCCCTTAAAACGTGCCTTTACTGTCGAAAAAGACGCTGGACGACAAGGCGCAGTGGAAGCGAGCAAGGATTCCGCGCATAACTGGAACTAAGGTAAACAATTCTTTACTGCGCAAAATTTGGGCTTCTTCCTCGGGTGTGACCACGGGCGAGTTATGCGTGGCTTTTTGAGGCCACGTATACTGTTGACAGCCAAGTCAATGACCGGAAATCGTGGGTGCAAGAAGAGGGAAGGGTTCCCAGAGAGCCGTTAGCATTCCTCCGCGTCTGTTGAATGTGCCATGACTCAAAAACCTGTCTAGGAGGTGATGCATGAGTCAAGCAAGCGTCTTCCGCACGGGTTTGGCCATTGTTTGACCAGAAACCGCGCGCGTGTGTTGCCCGTCGCGAAGGGTGGGCCGTCTCCCAATGTCGCGTTGGAAATCCACAAAACCTTGTCCGAGGCGAATTAATATATGTATTATTGCATCCTACAACACAGCAATGTGTCCCGCTGTTGTTGTGTGCCATTTTATGCTCGGGGAGGACGCGCACAACTGCTTCACGACGGCGCGCGCAACACAGCGGGAGTGTCAGACTGCCCCCGCCTTCCTGACAGGGACGCGCGCGCCGCCGCCAGTGGCGCGCGCGTCGCGCTGGAGTTAGATGCGCAGGGAGCTGTGTCTCTGCCATTCGGCTGCTGATACTAAGGATGGGTGTCCGATTCCGGCTGCGGCAGCCGTATTTCGACGGAGGATAAATACGTAAACGACCGTGTGCTTTGCAATACCCGAAGTGAAAGTATCCTTGACGGTCTAAGCTATTCCGGACCTTTGCATTATGGCGTCCCTCACATTCCATGTGTTGCTCCTGGACGTTAAAAACTCTGTTTATAATTTACAATTCTTCAACAGTATCCAGCACTTACGGCTGGATTTGAGGGGCCGGTGGTGGCGTCCTGCTGCGGGCAAAAATACGAGAAAGGGGACTGTACCGCTGCGGGCTGTAGGTTGTGCGCAGGTACACCTCGACGAAATCTTTACCTTGTCGTGACAAGCTAAAGGCGGATATCGCCCTCAATAACGCTTGCAACGCATCCGAAGTGTACCAACTGAGGTTTCCATTTTATAGCCAATCAGTGCGTTAGCACAAACAGCAGTGCCAATTTGAGCAGACATTCAGTGTGGTGTGCTAATGCGTAAGCATTACTTGGCTCATGCGTGACGTTAACAGAAAGTGTTAATATAAAGTGTTAGCAGAAAGTGTGGAGAGAAAGTTTTTTACACATACCCGAGCTTATCTGAGCTACTCGGTAGTAACTCGGGTAAGTTCGGAGGAGCGTCGCGCCGGCTGCATTTCTCGGAAAGAGCCACATGGGTCGCACAATCCCTGCTAGGGGCTTTGAGAGGAACAGCCACCTGCCAATGCAGTGGCGCTGCGCCACTGCGCTGCTAGTTGTATATGAGGACTCGCCGCCATCTGTGAATGTAAAGTAGAGAATGACCAGTTCTGCATATATGAGCATGAACCCACCAAAGATATCCCGTCACACGCCAACCATTCCGCCTTTCGGGCCCACCGATAACTGTGGAATCCAGGATCCCATAGGACGCATTCGTGGAGGACGAAAACCCTTCCCGGAATTGGGACCGATGGCCAGACTTGGAAACATGAGTACCTGGAGGACCTTTTCGCCTGGTGCAGATAGGAACTAGGAGACTGGGAGGACCTTTGCACCTGGTGCGCACAGGATTGTGAACACTGCGAGAACTATATGCGTCTGGTGCAGATAGGAATGTTGGAGCTGCGAGGACCTCCGTGTCTGGTACACACCTGAGAACTGCGAGTACCTATAATTTAGTCATGGATAGGAACATAAGAACATCGAAATCGTTTGCCCCTCGCGCAGACAGGTAAACAGGAAGTGCGAGAACCATTGCACGAGGTCGACGGACAAACATGTTGCGAGAAAACTGTTGGAGCTGGTACGAAGACTTACGAACCTTTCTGCCTGTCTCCCAATAGAATGTTCGCCTTGATTGCACGTTCGGCAGTCGCGTGTCTTTTTCCGCAATTTGCGCAGCGGAACAGGAACCTATGGAAGTAAAAAAAAACTGACTAAACTAGGCAACGACCCGCTTGAACAGTCGGCGGGATCTAGCCGCCTGCGGGGCCTAGGCAGCGCCGGCAGCGTCACGCTGACGCTTCTGGCGCTATCGGTCCAACGCGACGCACGTAGCACGAACTTCCATCGAGACCGCAGTTCCAGAAGTTGAAGGTTCGCCTTCTACGCGTTGTAGACAGCCCCGTTCTTGCTCCTGAAACGTCTTCGTCACCGTTCCTATAGGTCTGGTTTTGCTGCCGATCGGCTTCTCGCTAAGCGATGAGCTCAACTTGGTCTTGTCGGCGCTAAGCCTCGTCCTCTGCATCACCGAATACAATGCGGCACGGTAGCTGCTGCACCATCAGTGAGAGCTGGTTTTTGCGCCGAACTACTACAACCCGGATGTGACGTATACAGAAGCCTCTCGGAATACAACCCCGCCCTACCCATCCTCCAAAACCGCCGCCTGGGACGGACTCTGTCCAGATTTCCTTCGATGACCCCAAGGCCCCCTTATGGGTCATGTACCGAGGCATCCCTTACTGAAAGCAAGAGAGCTCGATGAGCTGGAGGAGAATGAGATTGGAGGAACAAAACAAAATAATGGTCGATTTGCGTAGTTAGATGAAATGCGAATTATGTGCTATAGCAGTCCCGTTTTACCTTCGGTTCCGGTATTCAGGTCCAGTGTTCACGGACGGCAGTTGTGCGGATAGCGATAATGCGTTAATGTCCATAAATGCGGAATTGACTACCCTCTACATTCATCGATCCCTGGGAGTCTTCGTACCACTCTTGGCGCAGTGGTGCAGCGGTCCAGCGATGCGCCAATGCCCTTCTATGGCAGGTGCCGCCATCTGTGGGATTTGGGCAGCACACAATTGCTAAATGTGAATGGCCGCTGTAAGTGCTTAAGCACTAAAAACAAGGAAATGAATAGCTGCCTTGTGCGCGACATGTTAGTAGGCAGGATTAACTATCAGTACAAAACTATGGAAGACTGGAAAGAAAACAAAACTATTCGTTTGCTCCTTTGCGCGCGCCAAGACGATCATGGTGCGCTGTCGCCCTGTCGCGCTACTGCACGACGGCCTGAAAGCTGACGCGCTTTCAAGTGCGGTCGACTGCAGCGCCACCGCAGCTTTCTACAGCTCAAGGCCTCCAACGATGGAGACGATCGCGCCACTAGAAGCATTCTAGTCCACCGCTCCTTGCATTTTCACGCGAGCCGATTGATGAGAATCGGCCGACGCCATTGGTCCTTTGTCGGGGAAAAGCCGCTTCATTCTTGAGTTGTATCCTACTTTAAAGGGAGACTGAAGCACTTTTTTTTAAAATCAGGCTGGCAGCGTCGTCCTATAGTTTTTCATGTTGTATACTGGAATATCGCATCCAAATAAGGGAAAAACAAGCGCGAATTGCCTTTTTTAGCCGCGGGGCACGGCGTGCGGCGCGCCGCCGCCCGTGATTGGTCAAGAGAGGTCGTGACGTCACTTTGAGGACTGGAGAAGCTGCCGATGCGGGTCCAGCGCTGCGTTGAATGCAGATCGCAGCTTTCCGTGCTGTTGTAAAAGCGAATATGGCGACTATTTTTTTACTGACCTCCAAAGAAAAGGATACTACAGTTTGCTCATTCCACGTATCACCTGAAAACAAAAAAGACACTAGCAAAAAGTTCCACGCCTAGCACAAGCATACGCCAGCGTGAAAGACGCGTATGCAGACCATGCGTAAAGGGTGCCAGCACGACCTCGGCTCGTATTCTCGGAAAGAAAGGGATGCGAACAATACTCCAGTCAATTACCACCACCGGACGCCTCCTGGCTCGCCCGAAAGAGCGTCATCCTAAAGAAAAGGCCCATAGCACTGTGTACAAAAAATCCTGTTCTCAGTACCCGGCGTTGTAAGTTGGGCCAAGAAAGTATTTCAAGGAAACGATGAAGCAGCACAAAGTTGATGTCAAAATGAGCGAAGCGCAGTGGCCAAGCGCTGCGAGGAATGTGACCACAGGATAGTGACGTAATCATTGTGCGCTGGAAACCAAGCCAAATACGCGCACAAGGCTGCTGCTTCACTCGTGGCGCGTTCAGCAGACGCCAGAAAATTTAATCGCTGCCTCGGAAACGTTCGCCCTTCCTAGATTTGCAGTTTAGGTTCAGTGAAGTAGTGGCCAACTACATGTGTGTTTAAAAGCCAAGCTAGCTGCAACTCGCCCGCTGCCACAACTTGATGAAGAAACCGAGTAAGGTTGCGAAACATGTTTTTTTTTTTTTTTGGCAAAAACTTGGTTGGCATTCATTTCTCTTAAATTTGCATCAGAAATCACAACGTAGAACGCTTTCATTTTAATCGCTTAGCTACGATTAAACGTGATGCCGCATATGAAGAACTTCGATGCTTGCTTGCTTTGCTTTATTGTGCTTTTCATTGCTTGCTTGCTTGCTTGGACACCGAACCGAATATAAAATCACTAACCAGGCCTTGCTGAGCACGCCTCAGGTGGTCTGGCCGCACCTAAGCTGAGGAGAGCGACACATGCTTGAGCCTCTATAAGGTTTCTGCAGGGGCTAAGTGAGCATGTTTTTAGAAGAGGCGCTTCTTGGGAATGGTGACACGCCTCTCATGCGCGAGAAAATCGAAGGAACTGTGTCATGGTTCAGCCGCGCCTTTTCGACAGAAATCTCCAGAGATCACATCAGGGACAAGCTCTGCATGTAGCCGCTCTTACGAAAGTGCTTCGAGCAGAGTAGGCTTGCTTTGGTCGGCTTGAATTCATCGTCGCAGCAGCGAGCGCTTGCGCTGCGAGCTTATGATCTTGCGGAAAACAGTGGAAGACGACACAGTCGCGGCCGTAATTCGTGGACACGACCGCAGAGTAGTACCTCGTGTTGAATCTGATTTTCAAGGTCGGCTGACATGCTTTGTACGTCACAACGCACGCAGTACGAGGAACAACGCATGCAGCACGAGAAACAACGCGCGCTGAAAGCTTGCTCGGGTGCGCCGAAGTATCCCCGGCTCCTCAACGTGACGTCACGTTGGCCGACATGGACGATGTTTCCCTCTCCGCTGTTCTCCTCCCCAGCGCTCGCGCGGGGCGCGGGAGATTTAAACATCGCGTTTTTAATTAGTGATTGCAGCACTGTTTTAGCCAACATCGAAAAAATAATTTCATAGACGTGATCAGCAATGACACTACTTCAAAATCCTAAAATATTAGCTGATTCGAAAACCGCCTGAGTATCCCTTTAAGTGGATCACGTCCTGGAAATCAGCCTTGGGCAGTGCGCGGAATTTTTCGTCTGCACGGTTTTCAGTTTCAGTTTTCGTTTTCCCCTTGGCATTTCGTCTTTTCGTCTTTTTTCACGATATGTCGCGCCTGTTGTGCCGTCAACTTCATGATGAGGCCAGAAAAGTCTTCGGAAAAGATGTTTCAAACGGAAGGGTCATTTGCCTCTCAATGAGACGATACCGGCATAAGCAGACGACAGGCTGTCGCTACACACAACACGTATGGCACCTTAATTGCCTGCTCAGTGTCGTCCCGTTGCTCTAGCGTCGCCTACACTGTGCTTTGTTGTGATGCACGTTTCCGCAGTCAGGGTCCAAGCAAGTTATATCACCAATGAGGGATAAATTTAAGCAAGGATAGCTGGAAACTTTGCAGTGAACACTTTACCGAGTTATATCGTTCGAACTTTAGCAAGGGCGTGGCTACTACCTGATAGGGTGTCGACGGTGTTCTTAGTTCACATGAGCGTCTCTCAAACGTATGGTACTGCTTATCCAACGGAGTGTATCAAGTACTGTTTCTTCGTATTGTACCAAACTATACCTGAGTGGGCTTTTGTTCGTTATGCTGGGCGCAGTTCATTTCAAACAACGCTTGACCTCCGTTCTTTTTTTTTTCGTCGACCGTTTCTCTCGCACTGTACTCATCGAAAAAGGCAAGCGCTGCACCACTCGTCTTTCTTGTCAGTCATTTCTTTCGCGCTCTGCATCTACTATGCTTATAACTAGCCCGGAAATTATTTTGAGTGATTTTTATATGTCTAGCTTTACAAACGTGGCTATGCAATACAGTTAAGTTAAAAGCAAGTTTGGTCGGTAAATGATGTTCTAAAGCAACAAGCATCCTCACCCACCATCGCCGAGACATCGGCTGCCTGAAACCCGTAACTGAAACTAGGAGTGTCCGGATTTCCAACATCGTTCGCCATTTCTTTGCTCACGAAAATTTGCTTTTAAGATGGTTTTAGCATTGATCTCCACTAGGTGGCAGGATGCCGCAATCCGCTTTCCGGTGGTGGTGGTGGTTGAAACATTTATTGCCAAGCAATGCAGAGTGGGCAAACCCTGCCTCCCCTTACGTGGCACGAGGCAACCCTTAGGGGGTTGTCCTTAAAGGGCAAAGGACAGTCCTTGGAGGGCTATCCGCTTCAAGGCGTCGGTAATTATCCGGCGCTGGTCAGCAGCCGCGGAGCTGCCCTGGAGAGTCTCCCAGTATGACTCCGCCGTGGTTGGGGATGGAGGGTGTGGGAAGGTGGGGCATGTGAGCAGGATACGACTCAAAATCCGCCCTGTCCAATTTCGCTAAAGGCTTGATATCCCACACCTCGGCTCGGCTTCTACGCTTCTGGCACCCCACCGCCCTGTAACCCTTATCTGGACCCCCGCACACGCAGGCCTCCCGGATAACGAGGAGGTCCACTCCCTCGCCCGAGGTCTCACTTTCCGGGCTGGAGATGGACGCCCCTCCGCCATCCCGGAAGCGTCTACTTACCTTCACAGATATCATTATCCACTACCGTGATACCCGGCGCGTTTACGCACCACGGGCTCCCTCTCTAACCCTAACCCAGGCCTCCCACTGGCGCCGACTCCAGACCCGTACTGCTCCTTACGCTATTCTTCTTCATGCCCGCTACCCCGATCAGTTCCTTTCCTCATGTAAGCTCTGCGGGAAACCGGGAGACTTTATCCGCTTTCCGAAGCGGGCGCTAGTCAAGCCACCGGAAGTTGGATGGCATGTCCCAAAAGTGCGGTGTCTGCTGTGCTGCCTGTGAGGCCCTCGCTATCCGAGCTGCACGCCAAAAATTGCGCCGGAAGTGACGCGCTTTCGCAAAGACTGCTGGGAGTCGTTGGCCAATGGCGCAGCCAATAGTAACGCTGGGTGCAGCGGCATCGTCTGCTGCATTGTCTGCTACGCATGCGCAAGCGTGCCGAGACGGCAGCCAAGTAGGAGGGGAGGCAGGGAGGAGCGGTCTTAAAAAATGTGACGTAACCGTCTCTCCTGATTTGTTTCCTTCCTCCATGCTGCTGTGTATTTCAATGCAAAAAGCCGCCTTTTGCCCCCTTCGTACTGTTTTTTTTTTTTTGCGTTGTTCTCGTGTAATGTCTGCTGTTATATCAAAGGAATAAGGAAGCTGAAGGCGAGAAATGTGAGCATTGTTCTGGAGAACCCTGTCATTTCAGAGAAACCAAAGAAAACAGGTATGCAGGTCTCACCTTACCACGGCAAAGGGGTACGCGCGTAAAACACTGCGTTCTTATCTCGTTCTTGTCTTGCGAGCGTAAAGGGGCAATAGTGGAATGACGATGACGCTGAGGTCGAGGAGAAATTGAAGTTGGCTTGTATCGACAGAATACCAGCTCCTGATTACAAAAACTCCACTCATACTGACAACAAAGCTCTTGTAACGTAGAAAAGAGCTAGAATCAAAATACAGGTATCGCCGCCACAGGCCAAACTCGCAAATACAAGCGTGATGACGTAACAGTGCATTGGTTCTAGCAACACTAGAACACGACAAGCCACAAATCACTGCCAATGCATGCGCAAATCTTCTTGACGTCGCCAGATGGCGCCACGTACCCGGCAGCTACTAGGGTGCCTCGATGCGCTCGTGCATCGAGGCGCCCTAATGCACCCTAGGCAGCTACGCGCGCGCCTGCAGTATAGGGGACCGCAGCTTCGCAGGGGGGCGCTGCGGACGCCAGTGAAAAGCGCCCTCTCCGGCCGACACCGTATTTTTGTCCGGGCAAACCGGTCACCCCTCCCATTGAGTAGCTGCGCGAGCAGCGCGCTTTCCCCTGAAAAAAAGACAGTTCTGCGCGTACTTTTCACGTGTTGGCCAGCCTGCAAATCTCTTTGTGCAGTCCCGAGCCTTTTCCCTCGTGCTTGAACGCTGACGAGCTTCGGAGGATTAGCACAATGTACAGGGGCGCTAGAAAAAAATGCGAACAGCACGGCGCCCACGCGCTGCGCAGTCGGAATTGATCTTCAATGCGTTTTTATCTCGGTAGTAACAAAAAGATGCTAGAGTGGTACATTATTGTATCACGGATGTCTCTAGCGTATTTGTGTTGCGAGCCAAGCATAAGCGTGACGAAAATAAATTCCAACAGCGGAGCGCCTAGGCACTTCGCTGTTCGCATTTCTTTCGGTCGCGGCAGTACGCTCTGGGATGTAGGTTAAAAGAAATAAAGGACAGTGAATTTTTTTTTTTCGCTGCGCACTTGAAAAAAGAACTGCTAGCTGGATCAGGCCCACTACGTGAAGCAGATTGTTGACGAAAAAGCCGGTACCGTAACGGCGAAATGTGTATCGCAAGTAAATGACGAGATCATTTAAGACGTGGAATTCGAGGTAAATACCATTTTTTTTTTTGGCGCGGCCATCTTCGCAAGATGCTTAATTTCGTTGGGCGACTGAGCACTTCGGTGCATGCAGGTTTGTTGGCCAAATAATAAGGATTTTGTTACGTGTTTCGATGAATAATGATGGAAATAATTTTTATTTTAACTTAAAATAAAGTGGCCTTAAGGCGACACGCGAGGCTAAGGAGAAAAACGAAAACACGCACGAAATGCGCCTACCAGCTGCTTGCTATATACGGCTAAGAGAAAAAATGCTCTAGTTTGTCAGTTGCTACAACGGAGATAAGCGGTTGGTATATTTAATTTAATTCCGATTACAGCGCACGCGCATCCCCAAAACAATTTATTTGCAGAGCCATCGCTCATATGCAAGCGCTCATTCATGTGCAAGCAAACACTTTGATTATTTTTATTTTTTGAAATTTTTTACATGTAAAGCAACTTCGAAAATTGAGCCCGGCGTCACAAGTCGGAACATTGAGGCGATCTCTGACCTTGCCTCACACGCGTCTGCATAATGCCGCTAGCTGTAGTCAGTTCCAAAATAAAAAACGGCAAAAAAAATGAGTTTCGTTAGCGCGAGCTTTACTAAACACTACATGCTTAGTGAATTACAGCAAAAACTGCTCAGAAATAATATTACGCGTGCAACATACCAAACGTGTCTAGTAACAGGAAAAAGCTTACTTCACCCTGCCCATAGCAGTTATCGAGGCTTGCCGTTTCTCGTTATCATCCATTTCGTACCCAACCATTCCGGACAAAAACATTTTTGAATAGTAAAAAATGTATGACCGCATTTTTTTTTCATATACTGGAAGATTTCACTATAGCAATCTCCCATCGATAGGCTTGCATTTTTTTTCGTATAAACGTTTTTCCTATCGTTAACTGCTCGATACGAGCGATGAAAAATATTAAGATTTTGCTGCATATAGAACCTTCAATATTTTCGTTACTGTACGTTACAATTTTCCAATATTAATTTTTTTTTGCCCAAGAATGTAGGACATCACCAGTAAATCTGTAGAATTACACGGGCAGTCCTTGGCCGTTGATGTTCAGAGAACTGTTGTGACAGCCCCACACACAACCAGTTTCTCCACTCTTAGAACGTCGCGGAATTCACAGCGAGCGGCAACACCACTTTTGAGCGCCCGCGAGCAGGACGGCACGTGCTCACAATGAAAGAGAGAGTGCCAGCTGCGCGAGCAGCACGCGCGTACCAGCCGACAGGCTGCTGGCTCAATGCGCTCCGCCGGCGACGTGCCCGGACGGAAACGCCAAAATGACCGGCAGGGGAGAAGTGGCGCTGGTGCAGTGGGAGCAAACTTCAGGTGCGCTTCCCTATCGGGACCAATCAGCGCCTGCTCATCGGCGGTAGGCGGGCTCCCTGTATTCCGCTAACGGTAACAAGGTACACGGTATGCTAAAGGTGTCTATTTGCGAGGACTTCGTTGAGGACTTCGAGAGCGGGATCCATCGTAACGCTGACAAAACGCCGGTACAAACGTAAACGAAGCGAAGGTATCAACGGCCGCAATAGCCGATAGATGCCTTCAACGTGCGGCCGGCGGTTAGCCGGCGGTAGCTTTCTTTTCGGCTGCTGCTAGGCCGCACTGCTGGCCGCCAGAAATCACGGAGTCTGCGTTACGTCATGTGCACGTCATGTTGACGTCACTTAGTCCTGTGTCGTCATACGAGAATCCCAAGTTTGAATCAGAGCGGCGGGAAAAGCTTTTTCAACTTCGAATCCAAATTTCTTATAAATAAATGCATCTTTCGCTGCCGGCCAAGTGGCAACAAAGCCATAAAATGCCAGCTATCGGATTTTGCTTTTAAAAAAATATTAATAGAGATCTCTTCACTGTCCCTTAAAAACCGAATTTTCGCGTAGCAAAGAAAAGGCGAACGATGGCGCGGAAATCCTGACACTCGATCGTCTCTCGAAGAGTCGCCCTTTATACAACTGCTGCAGTTTCAGTTTCGGGTTGCAGGCGGCCGATGCAGCCAATGTCTCGTCTCATCGATGGCGGCTGATGTTTATCACTTTAGGGCGTCAATTACCTTTCAGGCGTGTATTAACCTAACTTCATAGCACATCCACGTTTCAGCTGCACACCGCGAGAAAAGAGGGACGCGATAGACGAATGCTGCAGTGCGCGTGAGAAGCGCTGTTGGAGTCAACTGCACAAAGCATCACGAATAAAAGCCCATTCAGGCACAATTTTGGCACGGTACGAAACAGTGCTAGATGCACTACGTCGAAAAAGCCGTAGCATACCTTTTGGAGGCTCTAATGTGAACTAGCAGAACATCGTCGGCAGCTCTTCTAGGTTCCACCTATTCTTTCTTAAATTTATCCCACATTGATGGTACAACTTAGGCTTAGAGCGCGGGAACATGCATCACAATAAAGTACAGAGTTGGCGGCGCTAACGCAACGGGACGACACAGAGTTGAGTAGACGAGGCTCCATACTTGCTGTGTGTATACTGTTGCGACGCAAGGTAGCAGATCCCACCGCTGCCACCAGCTGTTGCGACGCAAGGTAGTAGATCCCACCGCTGCCACCAGTTGTTACGGCTCGAGGTAGCGCGGCCAGTTGTTGCGTCACCAAGGGGGCTCGTCCGGGATGAAGGAACTGTCTGAACTTCAGATGGTTGGAGATTACAAAAACAAGCAGATTTAATGGCAAGAAACTGTGACACTTATTTACAAAAATTTACAAAGGAAGAACAAGGAATCAAAATTTAAGAGTTCAAAGCGTCGAGCGTCTGGATGAGCCTGATACTCAAGGCTTAGAGCCACTGGATGAACCTATTACCGAAGGTCCAGAGCGTTCGTGCCCACTTTGGTCGCAGTTTATATAGCCCAAGGCTCCGCCCTTTCACCAGGCGACATTCCATCGTGACACAAAAGTTCGGCACCAGCACCGCCATCGAAGACCTGTTGAGCCCCCTCACTAGGCGGTAACTCATCGTGGCACAAAAGATCGCCACCACACGTCACAGACGCAGCTGGCCCAGACACCTGTTGAGAGCCCGCACGTGGGAACTGGCAAGGAAGATGCTAAGTCCGCATTCCTAAGTCCGCAGTCCGCATTCCTATAGCATTGTGTCGTGTTGAGGTCACAGCCGCAGCTGCGCAGGCTTCCTCTGATTCGTTCCGGGTTTTTTTTTTTTCAAGACGAGGGACACCCTTTCTTCTCCTGTCGTCGGTTGCTTCTCGAAGGGAGGTCGTTTTCGCCGAGCCGAGTGTGGGAAGAGCCTCGTCGGCCACTTCCCAGAAAGCCACCCTTTTTCGTGAGGTCGTCGTGGGGTCAAGTTGAAGTCAAACGACCCGTCAAAATTGCCGCTACGTTGAATCTCCCTCCGTTTCATCTCAGGTCTCAAGATGGGTCGTAACAGCTACCTCCCCCGCCAGGCGAGTCTCGGCGAGTAGCAGTCATCGCTGCTGCACGAAGAGACGACTTGCAGAAGCGTGCCAGAAGTATGCCAGAAGCCCTCTGCCGCTCGCAACGTGGTCTTCTATTACGCCGGCCAAATTCTTTGAGGCGTCTCTGAAACTCCAACCACATGCGCAAGCAAGCACTCAACTTTCCTCCGAGCAAACCAGTTCCAAAAGAGGGTGCTATAATCCGGTTAGTATAGCCGTTGTGAATAGCCCACACTGAAAACTCCCAGGACCCACGCAAGCTGAGAAAAACCGAACCTGCTACTGTACACCCTCACTTTCAAAAACGCACGAATAAAACTATTAGTAGCAATTTTGGTTCATAAAGAGCATTCCGGACTGATTAAAAAGAACAGCTAAGAATTCCGCGTCCCTTCCGGCATGTACTTAAAAAAAAGTAAACAGCTCCAAAAGCTGCATAACTGAGTGAAAATCCTGTAGTCCACTAACACCACTCAGCATTACCACTAAACTTGGGAACTCGTTTGCCTTCACCCCTGTCTCGTTTTTTTACAGTGAGTCAATGCACCAAAAAAAAAAAAGAGGCAAACACTTATTCCCCGAATTGGACATTCTTTAGCCGCGCCCTGCGCGGTCGTGGTCGGATGGCCGGTCTACAAGCAGGTGCTTCAAGAAACCTGCGAAGTTGATTGGTTCCGCCTCCGCTCGACCTACTGAGGAAAGGGTGCCTCCTACATTTCTTTGTCCCTGCCTGCCGCGACTCCCTCCGACTCACGCGCTCTCTGCGGCGACCCTTTGTGTGGCTGTCGAGCCCTATTCTTCGTAATGCAAAGCATGCGTCTCGTGTCCAATGACCACGCCGTCTGTCGCTCTTTCGGCCCGCAAGGGCAGTCACCTGGGCTTTCATCGTGCCCATACGCCTTCGGGAAAATGACACTGTGGGTTTTCCCTTTCCCTGAATAGTTCTCGCGGTGCTGTCCCGCGTTAATTTGCCGGCCCTCGCATCAGCATTAACCTCTGCCGTATCATTTCTCGAAGGCTTGTCGCGTTCGCGATGTTTCTTGGGTAGCGACGCTACTCGTGCTTTACTCTGAGTGCTAGGCGACGGTTTAACTGACGAATCGTCTACTCCGATGGTTTCGTCTGAGCTGCAAAGCTCATTATCCTGCTGTTTTACTATCGGAGCAGCATCCTCCTTATTCTGGGCAACAGAAACAACCTCGTCTGTACGGCACTTTACGGCGAACGTTGCGCTCTTCCCTGGCGCTTCGCGGCTGCCGTCGGGCGGTACCCGTTCACTCTTTGTGCTGCTTAGTACCGGCGCCTCAACTTCCTGACTGCCAGTGCTCGCCAGCTGCACCAGCGGTGTCCCTTCTCTGGCTCTGTCATTCCGTTCACACCGAACCTCACTGTATTCTTTCTGGCGCGGGACCTCTGCTTTATCTGCCAACGCGCCATCTGTCTCAGGGCTAACAGTAAGCGTTTCTCCCATCTCATCTTCCTTGCATGGCTTCCCGTTCACTACCAGGTCATGCATGTAAGGTTTCAGCAGCTTCATGTTTTCATCGCAGTCACTGACATACGAGAACGCCACCTTTTCTTTTCGGCAGTTCACTGCCATGTGACCCGGCTCATTGCATCTGTAACAAGTGAGCGACCTCCTAGCCTCAAACGCGGCCTTTTCTTTCCGTGCCTTGGCCACTTTTGCACCCTTCTCACTGTCCTCCTGTTTTTGAAGTTTCTCGTAAGGAACCTTCCTTTCTTTCTTCACGACTATAGAGCTCGCAAAGTGCCTCTCGGGACGATAATTCGCACTTCTTCCGAAATTACGGGGCCTATCAACTCTACTGGTGTTGCTAAACTGCCGGCGCGAAGCGTACTCCTCAACGAGTTCGGCAGCTTTCGTCGCCGACGCTACGTTGTCCCGGTCCCTTAGCCAATTTCTCTCCTGTTCAGGGAGGCAGTTGTAAAACTGTTCCAACAAAATTCTCTCAACTACAGCGTCCCGGTCATTATATGACTCCGTACTCTTTAGCCACTCAATCAAGTTCACTTTCAAATTGTATAAGAAATCGGGATAGCTCTCGTCCCTCGATTTCTTAGCTCCCCGAAATCTTTGCCTGAACGCCTCGGCGCTAAGTCTATACTTTCGTAGAAGGCAACCCTTGACCTTCTCGTAGTTGTCCGCGTCCTCCCTACTGAGCCGCGCGACAACCTCCGCTGCCTCGCAGGGCAGAACCGTCAGTAACCTTTGAGACCAAGTTTCTTGACTGTAGGCGAGGTTCTCGCAGGTTCGTTCAAAATTTACAAGATACAGACCGATATCCCTTGATACCACATATGGCTGCATGTGCTTAGACATCTTGAACCCTGTCTCCTTGCTGAGAAGAGGTACCACTTGCTGGGGACAACTTCCCAACCTCTTGCTCAACTCTTCTTCTAATTTTCTGAGCTCAGCCTTTTTCTTCAGTAATTTTGCTTCCCTCTCACGTTCGCGCTGACGCCACTTTTCCTCTCTTTCTCGCTCTTCCTGCTGTCTGAGCTGCTCTTCTTCTCGCTCTTTCTTTTTTTGTTCGATGAGACTCCACTCTTCAATGAGCTCCTCATCATCTGCCCCCAAATCAGTAATGGCCTGAATTATCATGGGTTTTCGTGCCAAACCCCTTGTCTCAATCCCCAATTCCTCACACAACAGCAACAGGTCCGACTCCTGCAGTCTCTGTAGGTCCATGATAGTTCTGAGTCTGAGCTCTTTCCAAAACAACTATGCAAAAATACCAAGCCTGTAAGATTTAAGCACAGGTGTCTACCAGTTCTAAATTTTAACCCTCTTTTAGAACCTGGTCCACATCAAAGGAAAAGCCAAGCACTCATCCACACACGTGATCATGTCCAAGACAGCTGCACTCTCGCTGGCCGACCGTTGTTGTCGCTTGTGGCTTCAGATTCTCATCGCTGATCCACAGTTGTTGGGTCTTCGTATCTCACCAGTCTCTTCGGATCCCAGGCTTCGGATCCCAGGCTTCGGATCCCACCGCTGTTCACCAGTTGTTGCGACGCAAGGTAGCAGATCCCACCGCTGCCACCAGTTGTTACGGCTCGAGGTAGCGTGGCCAGTTGTTGCGTCACCAAGGGGGCTCGTCCGGGATGAAGGAACTGTCTGAACTTCAGATGGTTGGAGATTACAAAAACAAGCAGATTTAATGGCAAGAAACTGTGACACTTATTTACAAAAATTTACAAAGGAAGAACAAGGAATCAAAATTTAAGAGTTCAAAGCGTCGAGCGTCTGGATGAGCCTGATACTCAAGGCTCAGAGCCACTGGATGAACCTATTACCGAAGGTCCAGAGCGTTCGTGCCCACTTTGGTCGCAGTTTATATAGCCCAAGGCTCCGCCCTTTCACCAGGCGACATTCCATCGTGACACAAAAGTTCGGCACCAGCACCGCCATCGAAGACCTGTTGAGCCCCCTCACTAGGCGGTAACTCATCGTGGCACAAAAGATCGCCACCACACGTCACAGACGCAGCTGGCCCAGACACCTGTTGAGAGCCCGCACGTGGGAACTGGCAAGGAAGATGCTAAGTCCGCATTCCTAAGTCCGCAGTCCGCATTCCTATAGCATTGTGTCGTGTTGACGTCACAGCCGCAGCTGCGCAGGCTTCCTCTGATTCGTTCCGGGTTTTTTTTTTCAAGACGAGGGACACCCTTTCTTCTCCTGTCGTCGGTTGCTTCTCGAAGGGAGGTCGTTTTCGCCGAGCCGAGTGTGGGAAGAGCCTCGTCGGCCACTTCCCAGAAAGCCACCCTTTTTCGTGAGGTCATCGTGGGGTCAAGTTGAAGTCAAACGACCCGTCAAAATTGCCGCTACGTTGAATCTCCCTCCGTTTCATCTCAGGTCTCAAGATGGGTCGTAACAATACCGACGTCCTGTCGTCTGCTAGTGTCGTCCCATTGCAGTGGAATGGACCTGTTTCTTCGAAACTCTTTCCCGAAGACTTTGCTGGCCTCGTCATGCATTTGAGGGCGACACAGGTAGGCGTTAACGTGGGAAAAGACGAGAAGGGCAAAAAAAATCGAAATACCGAGAGGAAAACAAAAACTGAAACTGAAAAAGCGTGTGAGGTCCGACTTCATGCGCTACTTCTGGTACTTGTGGGTTGAGGTAGCTTACTTCCGGTGCCTTCCTTTTAGGCCACCCGATGCGCCATCTCGGCCCTTAGTGGAGATCAGTGGATTTTTGCCTCATTGTCATTCCTCTTTCACTCTCGAAAGGCAATTGAGCCACACAATAACGTAATGCATTATGCCAGTACCCCTTTATAGTGGCAGGGTGAAACCTTCATGCCTGTTTTTATTTTTTATTTTTTTTTATTTTACATACCCCTAAAGGCCTTTCTTTGAGGGTAATAGAAAAAAGGGGGGGGGGGGGGGGGGGGGTCAGTGTAAAAAACATGTACCGCCTGTTCCGTATTTATCTGTCCGTGTTAGAAAAAATTCTGCGCAAACTACTGGACTGTATGGGCTGAAACGCCGACTACAAGGTAGCTTATGATAGTCTTCATCTTTCGATATGTAATTTAACATCTAAACTTGCCTACATTTTCAGGAATCGTCGATAAACTGCATTCGGCTGCGGCAGAACTTTTCGTCCAGGCGAGCAAAGAAGCCAGTCTGACAGACTGCGCCATCTGGCGAGCGGTGTTAATTTCAAGGAGCAGACGACACGCACATCCCAAGAAACCGCGCGAGGTGCGCATTCCAGCCCCAAGCCGTGACATCGGTTGCCTCACCGCTCGCCAGATGGCGCAACCTGTCAAAGTGGCTTCTTTGCTCGCTTGGACGAAAAGTTCTGCCGCAGCTGAATGCAGTTTTTCGCCGATTCCCGAAAATGCAGGCAATTTTAGATGTTAAATTACTTATCGAAAGACGAAGACCATCATAAGGTACCTTGTAGTCGGCGTTTTAAGCCCATATAGTTGAGTAGATTGCGCAGCAGAATTTTTCGTAACAGGGACAGATATACGGAACACGCGCGGTATAAGGAACATCATTAACAAGCAAAGGGACAATAAATTGGCTAGGTATATCACGGAAAAATAATTGAGCACCAGAGCAAATAAAAAAGCAGGCGATAGAAAGCAATATAATACAAATTATAGGCTTAAAGAAAACGGTAAGGCACAGCGGAAATGAAAAATACTAAAATGTACGTATAAGGTACGAAAAGAACAGCAGTAAACGCAGAAGTAGATTTCTCGGTTTCTCTGAAATTACTGGGCTCTCCTAACGATGCTCGCATTTCTCGCGTTCAGCTTGCTTATTCATTTCATATAGCAGCATATATCACACAAGAACAACACAAAAAATTACTGCCGGCTTAGCATTGCTAACCACGGAATATTGATCGAACGCAGGCTTTTTTTTTCCTTTTTTGGTGCCGCGGTGGCTCAGTGGATATGGCGTTTGACTGCTAACCCCAAAGACGCGGGTTCGATCCCGGCCGCGACGGTTGAATTTCGATGGAGGAGAAATTCTAGAGGCCCGTGTGTTGTGCGACGTTAATGCACATTAAAAAAAACCCACGTGGTTGAAATTTCCGGAGCCCTTCACTACGGCGTCCCTCATAGCCGCTTTGGGGCGTTAAATCCCATATTACTAGAGCACTGTACCCATACACCAAACCACGACTACAAACCAAACCAAAAATGCGGACGCCGTTTCAAACGATGTCACTGCGGACACCGGTTTCGATTTTGCTACTGCGTCTGGTAGTGCCGTAAGTAGCACATCGTTACATTTACGTTAATTTTGTAAGTCGTGCAGAGAATTCACTGCGTATTTTTTTTACATCAAGTGGTCCACCGGCTATCTTAGAAGTTTTAAAGAATATTTAGCCGGTTTTTCACAATTTTTCTTCCTGTGTTGGCAAAACTCAGAACCGAGGTGGCAACACTGATCTCAGGTCCTTTTCCCGCGAGTAGTTAGTTTGCATTTGCAGCCAGAACTGGCCAGAACAACAGGTGTTGTGGTGCGCGCAGAGTTTACGTCTGAAAATTGTGGGTCGGGCCCTTTTCGCGACAATGGCAGACATATTTTGTCTCATCATACTACAAAATGGCAGAAGACGGAAGCTCAAGCTTCGTACTGGAACTTACGACGAACTACTGGCAGGCTTGGCTGATATGATCGAAGTCGACTCCGAGAACACCCTGGTAATCACCTTTGCACTCATTTTATTTGCATGTGCAATGTCAGGGCGCGTTAAAGAACCCCAAGGGGTCAAAATAATCCAGAGCCCTCCACTGCGGTGTCCCTCATAGCCTGTGTCGCTTCGATGTGAAACCTCGTAGCCATCCTTTTGTTTGTTGTCCCCGTGCACGTGGTGTTGATACTGAGCAGGGACTTCGGAACTTTTTTTAAGTGGTGGGCAAAGCATCAAGTTTTTGTTATTTATTTATTTATTCAGCGTATACACTTGTTTTTGTGCGTAGTGAATGATGTTCTTGTACATATTTTTTCCTATAACAAATTTTGTGTATCTTTTTGTTTGCTTTTGGGTAAAAATTTGCGTGACGATGTAGGTTCGTAGCCAGGACTACCCGACGTGGGTCGGTTTGCTGGTCGGCGTCGTTGTTTTTTGTGTTTTCTCACTTCGACTGCTCGACGCACGCGCTATGCCTGGGTGTGTTTAATGCGTTTCCAGTTTTATCTGGAGGGTTTTCTTAGTTTGCCGCAGTACACTGAGCCAAAACAATCCACTACGGGAAATTTTTTTATCCGTTGGATGCCATCTTGTCAGTTGCCCGTTCAACTGGGACCCCCGATCTCAGTCGAACTCAACTGCCGTTGAGATTTGAACGGCAGTTGGCGCTGCCCTGCTAACTGCCGTTCAGTTCAACTGGCGGTCAACTGAACTGCCGTAGAAAACGCCCGTGTAACAGGGGCATAAAACTGCTTAATTCAGCCTCGTGACCTTGAAAGGCGCATGTGCGGTGCCACACACGGTCTTCGATAGGCTCGAACGATACTTTGTTCAAGCCCAAGTTAGTCCCTCTTTTTTTTCTGGGTACAGCACGAAAAGAAAAAGATAGAAGCCATATCTTTATCTTTTAAGTGTGGATATAGTAGTGTTGTTAGGCAACTGATTTGTTATTCACCTCGCTTGTTAAGCAAACAATGAAAGGGGAATGAGGGGCTCGTTATAAATATGAGAGAAGCCAACAGCCACAGAAACCAAAGGACACAGGGGATTTTTAATTGTTTTATTTATTTTGTGCTGTTGTTTGATTTAGAATATTACTGAATATGTTATCGCTTAAAGCTAATTGATTAGAAAAGCAGAAGAAAAAACAACCACATGCGGCCGGTGGGATCCGAACCCACGACCTCCGAATTACAAAAAGTGATACGAGAGATTGCTTGTTGGCAGACAGTGATACCGCATGCGCAGGAAAGTATAAAGGGACACTCATTTTTATAGCATATTCAACAAAATGTTCTGTATGTGATGGGCTTAATATTACTTTTAAAGTGATGTATATTCTGTGGGACGTGAGGAGATAGCTGCGCACAGCAGACTCCAGCATTTATATATCCTAAACATACATGAGCCCTGCGTAACACTCCACTTATGTCCCCTGAATGCTCTGCCATGCATACTTGGCATACTGAGTAAAGTCTGTGGTAATAGTCTTGTATTCTTTCTGTCACAGGTTCAAATGTTTGACACTGACTTGGATGACCTCGTGGACCTTCTTCCCGGCGACGTGGTGCCAAACAAGGCAAAGATACATGTCACTCAGATAGCTGCCCCAGATTTGAGCGCTCCAGGTGATAGTGCTGGGCTGTTTAGTCCACCGCCTCAGTCTACGTAAGTAAAGATCTAACACAGGTTGCCTCAATGCATGTTTTTGTATTGAAGGAGGTCATACTGGTTGAGGTTTGTTCATGGGTGTTGTCTCCAGGGTGAAAAGTTTTGATGTTATATACATGCAGCTTTCGAATGATCTTTCACATGCATCGGGCGTCAGTAAACTTGTGAGAGTACTCATTCAAGACCGTGTAAAGCTCACAGGCAAATTTACAGTTGTCAAGCTGTTTTCCTCTCATGCCATGAGAGGCCATGATACTTCCTCTCAAAAGTGTTTTCATTAGCATCTTTCCTCTAGTGCAATATTTTCTTTTACCTGGTAGTTCACGAGTAATTTAATAATAGTTTTGCTTCTGACTTTAATTATGCAAAGTGACTCTCTTGATGTCAGCCAGACAGAGGGACCATTGCTTCTAGTGTCCCAATGCCAATGAATAATAGTGGTTTTTTGCTGAGACGTCTGTCCATGAAGAAACTGATTTTGTTTTTCAGCTCTTCCTTTCAAAAGTGCAGTAATGCAGGAGCTCCATTGGTGGCCAGGAGCCGATTTTTGGGAAAATTGGATTTAAAAATCTTCCCGCCAGTCTGTTCGAACTCTGGCGTCCTTACCAAAAAAAGGGGAAGAGGGCGTCTTGTTTTCGCTGTGTATAGCTTGATTTTTCTTGGTCAAAGAAATTTGAACAGATGTGGTTTTCCTGCAGAATATTTCTCACCCAAGGCCAGGGGCTCCCTCCCCCTTTAATTCACCCCTGTGTGTGGTACAAGAATTGAAGAAAAAACTAACTGCTTCTCTTGCCATGTGACTGCTCACTTCCTCACCTCTCGTGCCATTTCTTTTGAGTTTCATGCATCATCTGTCACAGAAGTTCCTCAAAGTTTGCAGTTTTAGTGAGTGCGTGGTCTATGATGATGCAGTGATCAGTATCAGCTTTGCTTGCTATGTATGAAATGGAGCATAGCCTCTGAGATTTGCACCCAAGATACTGTGTTGACGCAGAGCACATCATTTGCGGTATTAGCCAATAATGGCACCACATGTATTTCATTTTTCGGCGGCCTTCTCTAACTCTAAAAAGTGTCCATTTTTGATGAAAGTAGAGTCTTCATTGATATAATGCAGTAGTTTATCAATACAGGCCAGCTTCAGTCGTGTCTGTTGAGTAAAGACTACAACGCTTCATGCACCTGTTGTCAGGTGACAGCAGTGGCATGTTTGTATGCAACAGTAAAGAATGAGGAAGAAAACCTTGGTGTAATAAAGAAAAGAAGGAACTTAGTCTTTCGTGCATTGCAGTAGAGTTGGCGTTTTCACGTGTCTCTGTTAATGGAATCCTATTCAAGGCCATGAGAGACTGCACAGAAATTGCATCACATGCCATGCTACGACAGCACTGCCCCATCTTTAATGTGCTTCACGAATAGTGAAGTTGGCGCTGCTTTCATATGCATTTTATTTTGGCAAAGGTGTCCATACATTGTTGTCGTGGCATTGGTGAAATGTTTTCCTCTATACTTTTCCAGGCTTAAATTTGTCGGTGTGTCACCCATGGCGGTCCTTGAGCTTGTCAAGCCTGAAAGCGAGCAGCCTAATGCCTTTCCATCCAGGTAAGCTTTTGTGAAGTACCTGTACTGAGATACAATTCAAGAACGTAGCGGCGAACTTCCCTAAAAGGAGACACTCCCAGCCAGTGGCGTCGAGTGGTTGTCATAATTCAATTCAATTTATTTTTGCAGAAAAATACATCCTGCAGAGGTTACAGGGCTAAAAGATGTTAGTAAAACAGCTTGACTGTGCCCAGGAACCTCTATAATGGCAGTGCCGCCGCGGTGGCTCAGTGGTTATGGTGTTCGGCTGCTGACCCGAAAGATGCGGGTTCGATCCCGGCCGCGGCGGTTGAATTTCTTTGGAAGAGAAATTCTAGAGGCCCGTGTACTGTGCGATGTCAGTGCACGTTAAAGAACCCCAGGTGGTCGAAATTTCCGAACCCCTTTCACTACGGCGTCCCTCATAGCCTTAGTCGCTTTGGGACGTTAAACCCCATAAACTAAACCAATCTATAATGGCAGTAGACGATGAGACGCACATAACTGGATCATTGTGATTTGACAATAATATTTAAGCAACATGAAATTGTGAAGAGATACATATTAGTAACCAGTTTAACATGAGTTCATAAGTCAATTTCTGCAGCCACACCAGGTACAAACTTGAACACAAGCCGCAAATTGAACACTCAGTATGCTTAAATGATAACAGTTTACAGAGGTACGTACAACCTAACAATAAACAAAGTATGTTTTAAGCTCATTTAGGGTAACATTAGCTAAAGAAAGAATAGACGGTAAGTTATGTTCAAGTGCTTGTAGTTTATAATTATATGTCGCAGCTAATCCCATTTTACGGAGGCATCTGCCAGGCCTTCAGTGTCATGCTAGGGGATTAGCCGCAACATCGTGA
The DNA here is from genome assembly GCF_055824585.1 of Amblyomma mixtum. Classification (NCBI taxonomy): domain Eukaryota; kingdom Metazoa; phylum Arthropoda; class Arachnida; order Ixodida; family Ixodidae; genus Amblyomma; species Amblyomma mixtum. The sequence goes on from NC_143015.1 coordinate 96,278,718, forward strand.
TAAACGGTCGGCCCCATCGACAAAAGGGCCTCCTTTGAAAGGGGTCTTTGTCGCATTCCTGAATTCTATCCGAGTATAGTGAGACCTGTGCACTAGAATTGTGGCAAGACTTGTCTGTTGTGGCCATTCACCTTGGTTAACTTTTTCTCTTTCTCACTTATTGAGTGACATTAAGGGCCCTGAAAAGGTTTTTGTCATATTGGACTGGGTTTGTATAGGCAAGGAGGCCAATATTGGAAGAACATTTTCTCATGAAAATTACTTTTTCGTGTGCTCTATTAAGAGAGCTATAATAAGAATTGAGGTCTTCTCATACAGTGGCTTTCCTTATCTCATGCACCCTTGCGACTGTGGCTGTTTTCTGTTGTGCCGCGACTTCAGTGTTGTCAACTAATGGCTTTGCAAGGACAAATACTGCATCACCTAAATGGCAAAGTGGCTCTTGTCGACTGCTGCTGTGTCCTAGCTTGCTGTGAACCAAGAATTTTAAGAGCAAGTGTGGCATGCAGGGCGCAGAAGTGGGCCTTCAGCCATTCAGAGACATGCATGTTACTGCAACTTACATTTCCACTTTGTACTAGAAAGGCACAGTTGACCTGACTAGGCCTTTGTATCAACTCTGCAGCCAATGATACTGCTAGGGTGACTCACTGTGTGCCAGAAAACTTGCCGTGGCAACAGAAGGGTTAACTGATGGGCTAGTGTGTTTTCAGCCATTATTCTAGTTAAATCCGACCTTCTTCAATGGGCCAATAAAAAGTGTTGCAGGGCGAGTTATCCCAAAACGAACACCGAAACACTGCAACCTCAGATTGGCCATCGAAACGCGCATTCTCCACAACGGAGATAGAGAAACTGCTCCAGATTGGCCAGTAGCAAATGCCATTCATTTCTGTCGCTTGCCATATCGTGATGCAGTGCTGGAAATAGTAAGAGAATATGTCTACTTAGGGCAGGGAGTGACCACTGATCTGGACCATGAGAGGGAGATTACTAGAAGAATAAGAATGGGGTGGAGCACATATGGCAGGTTCTCTCCTGTCGTGAATGGCAGTTTACCAGTATCCCTCAAGAGAAAAGTATACAACAGGTGTATCTTACCGGTACTCACCTATGGGGCAGAAACGTGGAGGCTAACAAAGAGTGTTCAGCTTAAGTTGAGAACAACGCAGCGAGCTATGGAAAGGAAAATGATAGGTGTAACGTTAAGTGATCGGAAGCGGGCGGAGTGGGTGAGAGAACAAACGCGCGTTAATGACATCCTAGTCGAAATCAGGAGGAAAAAGTGGGCTTGGGCAGGGCATGTAATGGCAAGATAACCGCTGGTCCTTAAGGGAAATGGAGTGGATTCCGAAAGAAAGCAAGCGTAGCAGGGGTGCGGCAGAAAGTTAGGTGGGCAGATGAGATTAAGAAGTTTGGGGGAATACGGTGGCCGCAACTGGCAAAGGACAGGGTTAATTGGAGAGACATGGGAGAGGCCTTTGCCCTGCAGTGGGTTTAGTGAGGCTGATGATGATGATGCGATATGTCGAGATTTGCCAATGAACAAACATTCTTCTCCCTACCTGCAGCGGCTCGAGCTCGGCAGTTTCAGTGGACTCATCACGTGGCGAAGCTTCAATGGACACACTTGATGCAGGAGACCAGACAAACATTGACGAGACTTTGGAAGCTTCAGACCAGACATTGTGAGCTATTGCTTTGGCTTGTGGCCTCATTGATTTGCTTTCTAAAATCTTGGTAACAATATGCTGTGTTAGTATTTTGTTGTTGTGGATATAAAGGGACACTAAGGAACAAACCAGTCAAATTAGAATCAAAGCTTGGGTCGATAAAATGCTGTCTGCCCTCTCAAGTACTCTTTCGGGAGAAATCAAACTCTAGAAAATTCAGGCTGCGTTAAGTGGCCCCTGAAGAAGTGCACTTTCAAAGTTGTTAAATCATGTACCCAGTATAAATGGGTTACCAAAATGTGAAAGTCAGTTTCCCTGCAAAGCAAGAGCCCATTGTTTTTGGGTTATGCAGTGCTGGCGACTTCTACTGCAAACCTCATGCCCTGCGCAGTGCTTAATCCCATAAGGGGGGGGGGGGGGGGGGGAACAAGATCTAATTTTATAAAACACTACATTTGGTATAGGGTGCTTTAATCACACCCAGAAAAATGTCTCCCCTAAAATAGCCTAGAAGTGACGTTAAAAGGTGTTTTTGTGACAACAGACGTCAAAAAACTGGCTGAGATCTTCGTGAAAATGCCAGTTTTCTCTGAAGTGAAGCGGTTTATCATTTTTTCATCAGAAAGCTCTGTCACGGTATAGTGATTGTTCTGCATTTTGTAGTATGATTTTTTTGCAGTCCAATATTTTTTCTTCAAGTTTTTTGTGCCTCTCAGTGCGAAGCTTTTTAGTTGAACATAAAGAAGTTATTAAAAGTGTCAAGCACACTTTAAAACCATTTGAAACATCAGGAGTTTTAATCAGTCTGCAGTCAGAGATTGCTAATGGTTGCATTTATATGTGTTGTCACGTCCTCTGGTGTTTTACTTTTTTTTTATTAAAGTTGTCTTAGTGAATTTTCGTAGCAGCAATAAATGGATTAAACTCCAGAATCAAGCAGCAAATTCCTCTCCAAGGAAGCCCTCCATCCAGTGGAGTCGAGCAATTCTTCTGATGTCGCGATTAATCTCCTTGCACCTGTCAGTCACATTCAGTGTCACACTAGCAGGTAAAGGGATTAAACCTCTGTGTCATGACTAGAGGCCGGATTTTCAGGCACTAAAAAACACGTTTTAGGCGCCATAAATAGGCGGCTAAAACTGCATTTTAGGCACCTAACGGAGAAAAACAGGCACCATAAACGTTATCAAAAGTGCACACAGTTCCGAACTTCAGCGCACAATATCTGCCGTAAAATAAAACAAAAACACAGCAGGAATTATTTGGGACCTTAAGCAAGGTGCTAACATTAGAAGCCGTTTTTTTTTTTAGTCATTTGCTCTGTGGTCTGAGTGCTCCATCCGTTTTCGTATGCAAGCACGACTGCCAGCTGTCTAGTGTGGCCTGCTCCAACACGATTACCGCCAAATGCCATTTGGTGAAGATGGCATGCGGCTGGGGCACAAGGAACGAAAATAAGGCAGGTTACCCAGGTGGAAATTTTAATCGGTTAAACTGTTTCCAGCAGGTTTATGGAGCATTTTACAGTTGGTTTCAATTGGAACCAATGGGAATTATTTGGACGAACCTATAACTTACTCCGTATATACTTTCCGAAATGTGGTGCCATCTGGTCAACTACCACTTTAACAGCCAATTTTTGGCTGACGTGGTTGGTATTGTGTACACAGCCGGCGTAGGTGCAGTGTTCACCACAGCCAACTGATGAGGTCATCTAATGTTGCCACGTGTGTGTTCTACTCAAAACCGAAATGGATTCGAAAGAAAACAGAATCTGAAAACAAAACCACACCGTATTTCAGGCCCCTTTTCTGTAAAATAGGGCATTTTTAGGCACCGACGTCGGAAATAAGCATTTATAGGCACTGACACCCAAACTAGGCATTTATAGGCACTATAAAGAGAGTTTTAAACATATTGTCAACAGCTAATTCGTGCTCATATGTAAAAATGGTGCGCCTAAGAAGCGTTGAAAAAAATAGGCATTTGCCTAAAATCCGATATCTAGTCATGACAGCCAGTCAACACTGTTGGTTGGACAGCCTCCTCCGAGAGACATTTGCCACTTCATTCTTAAGTTGTGTTCATTTATAGTATCCCATATGCTTCACTTAAGGTGGTCTGCAATTTTCAAAAACGTTTTTTTTTAGTTAGAAGAGCTCATTTTTCTGCTGCATAGCATTGTCAGGGGTGTTGTGCATCCCAATATAGCTAAGACATGCTAACTAGTAGGCTGGTTAATTAATATTATTTAATTATTGTTTAACTATTACTGTTAGTCTCACTATTTATGAAGAGGCGTGTAGCTCACCATAGAACATCGAAAACGCAGTAACTCTCAACCCTGGGGCCCAACAAATTTTGGCTATTTCAAAGAGTTGCGTGCACTGAACGGTTGCTTTGTCTGCAAGCTTTTCAAAAGTGCATGTATTTTTGGCGCCTTTACGTCAAATGTCTTTTGCACGTAAGAATCTCCAGTGCCTGCCATAACTAGGGCTGCTTAAGGGGAGAAGCTAGTCTTAGAAAAAAAATTTTTGTTAATGAAGTCATAATAATGGAATCTTCAAGAAACATGTACTAGTTTTGCGTGCTGATTCCAAATATGTAATTTAATTTGATGTACAACAAGTCATTGAGTACTTATATAATATGTTATGTAACATTTTGCCAAGAGCCTTCAATAAATTTTGCTGCAGGAAACTTGCTAGGACACATGCCATTGGCTTGTCTTGACATCAAGCTATGCAATAAGGGCAAAATTATTATCCTGCCTATCATAGAAGTTGAGTTACAGGGTTTTGAATTTGCCGCTTTACCAATGGGAAGAAACTGATGATTTTAAAATCCTACAACTCACCTTCTATAACCGGCAGGATGACAATTTTACCCTTATTGCATTGCTTGATGTCAAGAGAAACCAATGGCATGCACTCTAACAAGTACCCTGCAGTAGAATCTTTCAAACTCTCAGCAAAAGTTACCTAACATATTGCGTAAGTGCACAAGGACTTGTTGTACATAAAATTAAATTGCATATTTAGAATCAGCACGGAAAAATGCATGTTCTCTGCACATTCCATAGTTGTGACTTCATTAATAAAAATTTATTTCTGAGACTCTCTTCCCCCCTTAACGATATTCCCCGCTTAGCCATGCTAAACCATGTGCTATTTTTTCCAGTGAAGATGAACAGCAAGGGGATGTATCTACAGGCACAGTGGTTGCCAAGAGTGAGCCTGGTGGAAGCGAAAATCCAGTCACGTAAGTGTGCTGAAGCCACTATGTGTGAAATTTGCCAGTAGTACATAATCCGTTCTTTTCCTACTTGGGTCAATGTTATTATGACCCTTCTTATCCAATGTACTGCCAATGTTAGCTCCACCATTTAAAAAGTTGGCACTCATGGGCCGGGTTATTCATGTTGCCCCATATTGGCAGCATTTGTCTGCTTGATGGACTAGTTTTGCTATTAGTCCTGCAACTTTGGAGGTGTACTGGCATACAGACAACCTCTTGTCAGTTACAGTGGTTTGCCAACATTAGTTACACTGACATACACTGGCTGACATCGTCCAATCAGTTACTGTAGCTGACCAATATTGGCCAGTATTAGATAATGTTGGCGTGCCATTACACAGCCACTGCATGATTGCTGTGATGTTATAGCATTTATGAGCAGCTATCACAGATGTAGCTTGGTGGTGGGTAGGCTGAGTCGTTAGCCACTGAAAATTATTGATATGAGAGAGAGAGAGAAAATTTTATTGTGGTGTGCTTCTGCCTGGAGTTTTATAATCTTCAGACGGGTGGAACCTGCATAGCAGTTGAGCTCTGTGAAAGCTGTGTAGGTCTGCCTCTTTCAGTTATACCCTTGTCTCACAGTGGGTTTCAATGGCCATCGAGTCGAGAGCCTTTGAGATTCTCAGTCGCTATCGAACTCGAAAGAGTTGTGTCGCTGCTACATAGCAAATCTCAATGGCCATTGATATGGCTTTCACATCTTACACTAAGCTTGTGTGGTGCACAATCACTGCTTTCGCTCTTGTGCAACTAACAAAAATATTTGTATAAATCTAAACTGAACACCGAATTACACTGAGGCAGGACGTCCTGGGCACATCCAGTCGTGTAGAACAAAGTACTCGCCTCGGGGAGGAGAGGGAGGCATGTCTGCTTTTCTTTTCTTTGGTGTTCACTGTCCATCACGACCATGTTCAAGATTATATGCATTGCTACTCTCTTGCCTTACACTGGATGCATCATTCCAGGGTGACTCGAAGCTTTTGTGTTGCTCCACGCAGCTGTTACATCTCTCTCGCATCACACATCGTCCGTCAGTTCAGCTGTTTCAGTGGCTTCCTGGAAGTCCCCAGCAGCTTTATGGCTCTCCCTAGACAACTTACAAACGCTGCCTAAAGGGCCATGGTCCAGGCGTTGCTCTGCCAAGTGTGCATGTTGCTTCACTCCATAGAGTTTGCTTAATTGCTGTACAGAGTGACCTAGCAGGTGCCATGCGAACTCGTTTCGGGACACATGATGCTGCGGTAAAACGAGCATCCGAAGAACCAACTTGAGGCACCAGGAAATGCTTCTCGTGCAGTTCTTTGGCCATTGTGGATTTCACTATCACTGGGCTCGGGCACAGCAGAAATGTCCAGAACTCTGTCACTTTCCGCTGATCATGTTCTTCTATTCTCCTTAGCTTCTGCCGAAAGGAGCTCAAAAAACTCATAGCTGCTTCTTGTAGCCTATGTACAGTCGACGACTGATTTTTCGGACGCCTAATTTTTCGGACATGCTTGATTTTTCGGACTTTTTCCCGGCACCTGGACATACTTCATAAAGTCAATGTATTACGGGGCTCAAAATTTCGGACACTCTAGGGGGGGCTGTTCGATTTTTCGGACTTTCCAAGCGTCAGCCCGGCCAACTGCCGCGCAATTCGAGCTGTATCGCCGCCATCTTGTTTGTTTACATTTTCCTCCTGTAGCCTCGAAACCGGTGGCGGTCTTGCATGGCTGTTCCTCAGCTAACCGGACGCTGGATTGAGGCTATAATATGCTCGCAACTTCCGCTTCCCCAACGTCACTGCCGTAACGCCGTGCTATTTTTTTTCTTCTTCCTTCGACTGCCTGTTTGTGTTAGACGTGCGTTGACAAGCTCAGCGAGTAGGCCTAGCCGTAGTCGTGCTGCGGAGACGCGAAAACCACGTTCTATCGCTACTGTGGCTCGCATTTGATTAAGTCGGCTTCGGTTCTTCAAGACGCTGTTTCCGGAACTTTTATTTTTTGCGTGCAATGTGGCAGCGAGGAGGCACTCAACGAACTTGGTGTGACAACTTCCCGACGACGGCTGCTCAGCCAAGCGTGCCGATTCGCAATGGAGAACAAATCGATGTCGTCGGCCTCGAGAGTTCCGATGAAGCGAGGCAAGTACGCCACAATGTCGATGGCGAAGAAAGCGGCAATCATCAAGCTCGTCGAAGGTGGCCGATCACAGGCAGACGTCGCGAAAGAGTTTAAAATTTCCAAACAGACTCTTTCGGACTACATGAAAAACAAGCAGAAGATTTTGGAGGCGGCGGAAAAGTCTACTGGCTGTCATCAGAAAAATGTGAGCCAAGGAACCTATCCAAAGCTCGAGGAGGCCCTCCTTGTATGGCTGAAGTCAACAGTGGCCAGCAAGGTTCCCGTCTCCGGTCCCCTCCTCAAGCAGAAAGCCGAGACGATGGCGCTTCAAATGAACATTGAAGGGTGTAAGGTCAGCGATGGCTGGCTAAGGAATTTCAAAAAGCGTGCTGATCTCGGTTTTAAGAAACTGTGCGGCGAGAGTGCAGCCGTTGACCTGAGCGTCGTTGCGGACTACCGCTGTGAAAAGCTGCAGTCGCTCTTACGGGAGTACTCGCCGGACGACGTTTTCAATTGCGACGAGACCGGACTTTTTTTTAAGCTTATGCCAGAGAAGACTCTCGCCTTTGCTGGTGACCCTTGCCATGGTGGGAAACACAGTAAGGAGCGAGTGACTGTTATGGTCGGCAGCAATATGTCGGGGACAGAAAAACTGCCGATGCTCGTCATCGGCAAGTCAAAATCTCCGAGATGCTTCAAAGGCGTAAAGTCCCTGCCTGTCTTGTACGAGGCGAACAAGAAGGCATGGATTACACAGCAGTTTTTTGAAAGCTATGTGAGGAAACTAGATCGCAAATTTGATCTAGAAGGCCGCAAAGTTTTGTTGTTCGTCGACAACTGCGCTGCACACGGGCACATAAACAACCTGAAGTCTGTGCGAGTCGAGTTCTTGCCACCGAACACGACAAGCATCCTACAGCCGATGGACCAAGGCGTGATACGCAACCTGAAAGTGAACTATCGGTCACGCTTGCTTTCGCGCGTGGTGTTGTGCCTCGACAGTGGAAAAGCGTACTGTGTCGATTTGCTTGGAGCAATTAGCATGCTCGCCGATGCGTGGAAGTCAGTGGCACCCACAACGCTGCGCAACTGCTTCCGCCACGCGGGATTTGTCTTGAATGGCGAATCGGCCGTCTTGGACGAGGATAGTGTCGTCGAGCAGCTGTCTGGCAGTGAGTACCTCATCGACGACCTTCGCACTGCAGGCGTCGAAATTCCCTCGGCCGTCTCGTTTTCGGAGTTTACAGACGTGGACAGGGAGTTGGAACTGTGTGCCAGGCTAACGGATGAAGAAATCATTCGCCAGGTACTTGCTGAGTCCGAGAGCGACGACGATGACGACTCGCCTGCAGCGGCGCAGCCGACGCAAGTTGAATTGATGCAAGCGGTCGCAACTCTTTCGTCGGCTTACGGCGACACGACGACTCTCGCCGAAATTCAGGCGGACCTGCTGGCACGCAAGCGAAGCATGGTTCAGAAGACCATCAATGACTTTTTCCGGCCTCTAACTCTATAATAACCAATAATTTTCGTTTTTTTGGGGCACATTTGTTTTTTCGGACTGCCTGATTTTTCGGACTTTTTCGCGGTCCCTTGAGGGTCCGAAAAATCGGTCGTCGACTGTATGTGTTCAAGCCCAGTTCCTGAGACGCTGCTGCATCACACCCATGCAAACAAGGTGCAGGCAAACAAGGGGAGGAGGACACAAGTTTGCGGGACGCTAGTTCTTTGGGAAACGTTTATTGTAGCTCCACCTCGCTACCCAGATGCCTGATATTGTATGAAGGTGTTAAAGGCCTAAATGCTCCTTTTTCTGGCAACAGTGTCAGGCGACTGTGTGGCAAGGTGGATCTACAATAAACGTTTTTCCAAGAACTGACGTCCCGGAAACTTTTGTCCTCAATAGTACATCCATGCAGTCAGAAAACATGTCCAGGGATGCAAATGATGAAGCACCAGCATGGGACCACCTGTCAGCCTAGGAATGAAATCAAGCATTTGTGCGCTGTGATGGGTGCAGCTCAGTCCTGCCTTCTTTTTGTGCCGCATGTCCATGCTCAGGTGCTTGCTCAGGCGCTTTGTACACAATTGTGTAAGTGGCAAACTTACAGCTTTTTCTGAGAAACAGGAGCACTTAACAGTGATTTCTTTATTTCAGTCAAACTGAGCACCCTTCTTGTTGCAAATGAGTTGCTTTTTTTGCACCATGTAGCATAGCGAATGCAGTAATATTTCCCATAGGAGTGAGCTAGGTCGCACTTTGTCTGCCGTTTTTGTGCCGACAGATTTCGCCGCGAGTGAAAACATCGATAGTTTTTGCTCAGTTTCGAGCGTAATGTGAATCTTCGAAACGCAAAGTGATTCCACGATCCCTAGAGTGTTTACCTGACACACGAGAACATTTCGATGTTATCATTTCTTACAAATCTGACACATTGTATGGAATTCTCCACATCGTTGTAAGAACGACCTGCTGGTCTTTCACATTCGAAAACTAACAAATTCCCTTTCTTGAGGCCTTAATATACTACTTAGGTGAAAAAGTAATGCATTTCAGTCAAAACAAAAAACGGCGCTTTAAAGGGTTAATCCCCCCACGAGACCAGAATGTGCAAAACAATTCACTGTGCTTCGGCGGATTTCAACGTGATAGCTTTAAGGAGCTCGTGTCACAGAAAATCCAGTGTCGTTGGCATCATTGACTGCAGGCCAAAAATCCACGAAAAGTCCCCAGAGAAGCAATCGAGGAGGCGGGTGATCCCTCTTGGTCACGTGACCTTGTGTTGTCATCACAGCCTGTCCATCAGAGAGTGAGCAAACTGCCCATCATCATGCCCATCATGATTGGTTGCTCGGGAAGAGCAACCTTAGTCGCACAAGGCCCACTGGTGTGCAACGCCTGGCACCCCAGTGCAGTGGCGCAACGCTTAACTCTTTCCCTACCGCGTCCATTGTGCATCGTTAGCCCGCTAACGATGATTTCATGCTCCGATTTCAGAACCTTCTGCGTTGCTAATCACCACGCTGCAGATACAGCTTGTAGGCATGGATTCAAAGTTCTTTTTTCGATGTAGTTTTCTGTTGTCCCGCGAGGGGGCACTTTCTAACTCGCTGCGAAGAAATGAGGACGTGGACCTGCGCTCATTGCCCGCCATGTTGCCCGCAGATGACGCCTTCGCCGCTCGACTTCAGAGCCTTCCGCGTTGCTTACAGGCACGATGCGAATCTGGCTTGTAGCCGGATAACTGAAGTTTTGTTTCCGATATAGTTTTTTTCCCCCTATAAAAAGGGCATTTCTTGAACGCGCTCCGAAGATTCGGTACCATCAAAGTCGCTTGGCAGTCTTCACATGCCCACCACACGCACTAAAACATAGCAAATCTAAGGACTCCGTTTAGTCTGCGAGTGATTTAATCGACGACCTGTGCAACAATGAGCCTGAAAATGGTGCAAGGCGCTGAAGATGATTGAGTTTTCACATCGGTGATGATGGAAACCAGCCTGAAACACGGCCGGTCGCACTCCGATGCACAACTGTAGGGTTTCCAGTTATTGTTTTGTAGCGTGAATACTATTCAAGATAGAAATTATTTTTTTTTTTAGATAGTGGCCAATAGAGTAACAAGCATTTTGAATATTTCAGGAAATTTTTTACATTTTTTTTCATGTTAAATACAAGCGTGTTTTTGCAAGTTTTGTTCAATTTTTTCCTAAAATCTTGTTTTTAGCAAATAAATTTTTTTGTTGCAACATGCAATTTGTTGTTTAAACTTATATGAATAGAAAGCGCCTTTATTGAGCTCGGTTTTGGGGTATTGCAATAAATATTGAATGCAAAAGTTTTAACAGAAAAAAATATGTTCTTAAACCTTCAGAAAATGGCCATTTCCCCCATGGTACGGAAAGAGTTAACAGCTGCACCACTGTGCTAGGAGGGGTATGAGGACCCTCTATGAGTGATCTATGAATGTGAAGTAGAGAATGACCAATTCTACATGTATGGGAGTTAATCCATTACGCTATTGTGTCGTGGAGCTGAAGTGTCTCCTCCATTTTTTTCTTTCAGTTCCCAAAATGGTCCTTCCATCGTCTTTCAGAAGACGCTCAGCCCTTCAGAGGCAACGAAGATGCCAGACCTTCTTGATGGAGGTGAGTGTGAGGCTATGTTTACTCATGACGCTGTTCTAAGCAAATATCTGGATGGCAGGTAATTCAAGTTGTAGGTGCTTGAGTCACTTGTGAGAGGGTCAGAGAATAGAAGTATTGTAGTTGGGTCATATTACTTCTTACAAGGCTAAAATGCTTGTTGCAGTTAATGGGGATCCATTGTAGAAGGAGGGGCACAATCATTTTTCAAAGTGGGAACCTTAATGATGGAAGAAATGAGAGCCTAGGTTCACCTACCAATGTTGTGACAAGTCCTCACCTGGACATTTATAACGACAAATCCCGTTGTCAAACTGCCAAGCAGTAAACAGTGGGCCACGGTGTTTCCTTGCATTGTTTAACCCTGATATGTCCGGCCTATCACCCGCAATATGAAGCGTAAAAATGCGAATAATTTTTGTTTCTGCTTAATTGCTGGCAGACATGACCTTTTCCAGTATAATTATCAAAGTAATGCCAAACTCTCAGGAGCCTGAGATGCAGAAGGCATGGTGAAAGAGATATTCATGCAAAACCTGACCCTAATAGCAAAAACAGGTTAAATTATCTGGTATTAAAATGCTGCATTGGCAGTTGACGGTGCAGTTTTGGATTTTTCTCTCAACGTATATTGTATGTGTCGACGTCTTAATGCATAGTTTTATTATTGTCCTTAGGCATTCAGAGATCGTCAATATTACCTGAATTTGTTTATACTGTGATCATCTATTTCTTAATAACTTGTGTATGGTAATGAGTGATTGCTTCCTTATTATAAATAGTTAAATATTTGTTTTCATTACTCTAGTCAAGGGACCCTAAGGAATGAAAAGCATGGAAGTTGACGACTTTCATGCAAAGTTTTGAATGCCTTGGCACCCCAGGGTAAAGTTTGCACTTTCTTCTGTTCAGTTCTGCCGAAGGAATCAAGTCTGGGTAGCTCTCCGTACCCATCATCAGCACTGTTGTGATTAGCAGTGTTTCGGATGTCTCTTGCATCACCCCTAATGCTGCGTTTGTTGCTTTGGCTTCAGCCCCACTGAGCAGCACCTTGAGACACGAGCAAGAGGAAGACAGGGCAGAATCCAGTGTGTGCCCGGAGGAGTCAGCGGACAATCCTTTTTCTATTCTAGACATTGAAGGGGCCACTCGTGAGTCATTTCACTTTCTTTACTGATGTACAAGGGGGCCTTTTTCAAGTCCTGAAGCATGCTTTACTGACTTTCAAAGCGTGCACAATATAAAGGGCCACCTCTAGTATAAACACACATTGAGTCAATTTTTTACTTATTTATTGATTTTTACAGAAAGAGCTGTTTAAGGCGCACTTGCAAATCACATGTAGCTCTGTTGCACTGTGAGGGTGCGAGTTGAAAGAAGAGAGGAACTTGCAGTGCGATGTAAGATGGGAAGGGAGGGCGGAGATGGCACGTGTCCTGATCATGTGCACCAATGACCAGCAAGCTGGCGTGTGGTTGGAAGGACAGTGCATGAGACCTACGTCAGTTCCGGCCGGCGGACGTCCGTCGGCCGTCCTATAGACGTCCAAAGGGACATGTTTGTCTGGCCAACGGACATACACCAGTACATACTCCACAGTATACAGTCGAACCTCGTTATAACGAACACGGATACAACGAATTATCGGATATAACGAAGTGAAAGAAAAGTTTGGTGGGACATGCTCTATTTCTAAGGGAGTTCTATCTGTATAACGAAACGAAAAATTCAAAATTTGACACTGTATCGGTTATAACGAAGCAGTTTTTGTATTCACGGGGCTCAAAATGCGCAAACAAGAAGGAAAAAATCTTAAAACACGCTAAATTTTGATCTTTTGAAGCGCGCGCACCTAAAATGTGTTTGAATCACCCGCGCTTCCGCACGCTACGCCATCTAGGGAGAGCGAATGAATCTAGCATCAACGGCTGCCTAGCACGCGACTGGCACGTGATCGAACCGACGCCCGCTCCTTGGCCACCCCCGCCGTCGCAATTTCCGACCCGCGCCCCGCGCGCGCTATCTGTGCAGTTCAATCTGTAGACGCCGTAGCGGAACGCGTCTTAACAAACAGCAGTTTCGCTTGAAACGAAGATAAAGATATTCAGGGCAGTTGACAGCGGGCGCAAGGAAAAGTCATTGCCGCGGACTTCGGTGTTGCGCCTAGCACTCTTATCTATCTAGATAAGATGGTTGTCCTGAGCGCGAGGCAGATTTCAAACGCCCACTCTGCAGGCGCTGTGAAGAATGACAGCAAGACAGGATGTTGAAGATGCCTTGTTTGCATGGTTCAAGGACGTTATAGCGCGTAACCTGCCTGTGTCTGGTGCCGTCCTTCAAATGAAGGCGAGAAGTCTCACTTCCGTCTGAGGCCACAATGACTTTCATGCAAGCAGTGGCTGGCTGCAGCGATTTAATGACCGCCATCGGATTGTTTGCCACGTCTTGTCTGGCGAAGAAGCAGCCGCTGGCGCCGAGAACTGCGAGAAGTAGGCAGAAAGCTTCCGCATGCAACTGGGAGGCAAGCGGACAATTTCGGCGAGACGACATGGCGTCAGCTGGCGGTTCCGAACGTTACGTTCGAGGAATTCATCTGTGCAGATGACAACTTGGCTGTGGCGCCCGAACTGACCGACCAAGAAATTGCTGATCAGGTGGTTTCCGCAAATGATGCTAGAAACAGCGATGCATGTGAAGATGGCGAAGTGCGAGCTCTCAGCAGCTCCGAGGCCGCTGACATGGCCAGGAAGTTCAGGGGGTACTTCGGGAACCTACCTGTGGCCAAATCAGCTGACATTGGGAAAGCGCTGCTCTGTGTTGATTTCGTCGAGAAATATAACCTGTCAAACAGTGTGAAGTGCCGCCAAACGAAGATTACGTCGTTTTTTAAATAAATTAGTTTTTGCACCTGGCCAGCAGCCCGATTTGTGAGTTTCCTCTTGCTTTCAAGTACGAAATGCAAGGCGAGGTTTCATATGCTTATACCACACGTTAAATTAAAAAATAGTGCATTTTTTCAACCCTGTGCTGTCCATCTTAAAGTACTCTTTACCTGGGCTTATTAGCAACCTTTTCTGTGGGAATTTGAGTGCATACTTTTTTAACGAATATTGGATATAACGAACGAATTTCCGCGCAAAATGCGACTTCGTTATAACGAGGTTGGACTGTACATACTGAAATGGTGCGAATTTTCGTATGAAAAATTAGAAAAAAGCTGTATACTCATATCCTGGGGATATACTCAGCCGTCTATCCCTCGGACGTACACCTCGCCTCTCATGCGGATATACAAAAGCGCATACTGTCTATACGTCCGACGGATGTACGAATATGGATATCTGAAGTCGGATTGTGTTCGTTTGTGTGACCTCGGCAAAGGACGTTCGGATCTAGCTCGTACGTCCGACGGTAATCTGTGGTTGCTTGGGTTCTTTAACCTCACAACACAGATGAAAATGGGACCCAGGGCGATGCCATGGAGTGTCGTGCTCGGGAGCTGGAGCATCAGCGTCAGCCAGGTTCTGTATGTGCACACTGTAAACAACAAATGAAGTGTGAAGTCAAAAATAAAAAAAAATTAAAAATCTACTCACCGCTCACATGCAGCCCAGCTCTTGCTGAGCTTAGTGCATGATGCAGCTTAGTATAAACATTGTCAGTTTTTTTCTGTCTTTGGACCTACCGCTAATCAAACATGTCACCGTTTCTGAGTCTTTGACGGTCTTTTCTTCATTCTCACTGCTCCCGAGACAATGTCCTCGCTGGCAGTTAAGGGAGGAAGAGGGTCTTAGAAATAAATTTTTTCTAATGAAATTACAGCTATGAAATCTTCAGGGAACATATTTTTCATGCTGATTACAAATATGTAATTTAATTTTATGTAGAACATGTCCTTGTGCACTTATGCAATATGTTAGGTAACTTTTGCCGAGAGTTTCAAATAAATTCTACTGCAGGGAACTAGTTAGATTGCATGCCATTGGTTTCTCTTCACATCAAGCTATGCAACAAGGGTGAAATTATCATCCTGCCTGTTATTGAAGGTGAGTTATAGGATTTTAAAATCATCAGTTTCTTCCCGTTCGTGAATTAGCAAATTCAAAACCGTGTAACTCAACTTCTACAATAGGACGATAATAATTTTGCCCTTATTGCATAGTTTGATGTCAAGACAAGCCAATGGCATATGTCCCAGCAAGTTTTCTGCAGCAAAATTTGTTGAAAGCTTTCGGCATAAAGTTACAGAACATATTATATAAGTGCACAAGGACTTGTTTTACATAAAATTAAATTACATTTTGGAATCAGCACGCAGAAATAGATGTTTCTTAGTGATTCCATTATTGTGGCTTTATTAACAAAAATTTTTCCTAAGACCAGTTTCCCCCCTTAACAGTGTTTGCGATGCTGTGCCCAGTAACTGCCCTTTTCTTTTTTCTTCTTTCTCGCCAGCACGACTGCCAGCTAAGGCGTGCAATTTCACCAGGCTTGCTCATCCTGCTTTCTCTGCCTTTACGCTACCACCGGCGCTTGTCTTATTTTGCGACGCTGTTGGAATTTACCTGCAGGTAACATCTGCCACCTCTCTATTGTAACATGACATGAGTGGGAATGGCGTTACTGCAGGGTGAAAGAAAAGGGTTCAGAATTTAAGACACATAGTGTAGAAGGCAATGTTTGTTGAGCACGGGTCTTGGCCCACGATGTGTTGCAGAAATCTGGAAGTCAGCTTCCCTGCATAGAAAAAACCCTTATTGTGGCTGCTGGTCCAGTTTTTAGGGCAGAAATTAGGCGCAGCACTGGAGACTTCTGCAGTCAGCGATATTCCTTGAGCCTTCCCTGCGCGTTTCCACTTTGTGCTGCCATTGTGAATGAAGGGGAGTACGGGATGAAGGCGAAATTTTCTATTTTTGATGTAGTGCATTGAAATTTGGCAAGTTTGTTCAGAAATCCACTGAATGCTTATATACAATGTTTCACTCAAATACGGTAAGTAGTATTGGAATTATAAATTTTTACATGCATCATTGCCATACTAAACTTGCAGAAAATCTGACATGACAACGAAATGGGATAGGAGCCTGCAGTCACTCTTAAGTTTTACCCAAATGAATGGTTAATGCAATCACATCTCCAAATATTTTTGCCAGCCCGATTTTTTTTACTCAGAATGTTAGATCTGTGCTTCTATAATATACCCATTGTCATCATATCTAATTAGTGGCAGTGAGAAAATGAGAAAATTTTTCAGAAATACAGGAACATCTCTGCATAAAGCCTCAATTAAGGAACGCAATGCAACAATCTGCATGAAAATCCATAGAGCCATTGTCATCCTATGTTTTCTGCAGGCAGGGCAATCGGGTCATAAACCTCTTTAGAGAAAACTGGCATTTTCTTGGAGATTTCAGCCAGTACTTTGCTCATCATCATCATCAGCCTGACTACACCCACTGCAGGGTGAAGGCCTCTCCCATGTCTCTCCAATAAACCCTGTCCTCTGCCACTTGCGGCCACTGTACCCCCCAAACTTCTTAATCTCATCCGCCCACCTAACTTTCTGCTGCCCCCTGCTACGCTTGCCTTCTCTTGGAATCCACTCCGTTACCCTTAAGGACCAGCGGTTATCTTGCCTTCGCATTGCATGCCCTGCCCAAGCCCATTTCTTCCTCTTGATTTGAACTAGGATGTCACTAGCCTGCGTTTGTTCTCTCATCCACTCCACCCGCTTCCGATCTCTTCAACGTTATGCCTGTCATATTTTTTTTCCATAGCTCGCTGCTTTGTCCTAAACTTAAGCTGAGCCCTGACCCAAAAGACGCGGGTTCGATCCCGGCCGCAGCGGTTGAATTTCTTTGGAGGAGAAATTCCAGAGGCCCGTGTACTGTGCGATGTCAGTGCACGTTAAAGAACCCCAGGTGGTCGAAATTTCCGGAGCCCTCCACTACGGTGTCTCTCATAGCCTTAGTCGCTTTGGGACGTTAAACCCGATAAAACCAAACCTAAAACCAAACCATTTTTCTGGATATGATTAAAAAGACCTTACTCTCATGTTTTATAAAATTGAATTTTTTTTTTTTTTAGAAATTTTCTCAATCTGAACCTCACGTCCTTCCTTTATGGGATTAAGCGCAGCTATCCTACGCCACAGCTTGACAAGTGCAACGCATGTGTAATGCGTAGGTGCTTTGACAGGGAGAAGAATGGCAGCTGTGCCAAGCTGCTTCCCACCAGGCACATGCAGAGTATTAGGCTTGCAATAGAAGTATCCAGTGCAGCATGACCCAAAAACAAAAGGTTTTTGCTTTGCAGGGAGGGTGACTTCCACATTTCTGTAACCTATCTGTTCTATACATCACTCACCTCATTTCTCACTTCGTGCAGCCATTGTCAAGCAGCTGAAGCTGAAACTACAGAAAAAAGAATTCAATTACTAATTGTGTATTGAATGATGCTGGAAAATTCCTCTTTCAAATTATTTCGCTTTCAAATTATGCGTCATACATCAGTAAACACGAATCGCTATGTGAAACGCGCCAATGCTCAGTACCTAACTTTCAATTGAATTTATTTTTCCATGCAGTTTCGGTTTCAGCAGTCAAAAGATGTCGCGAGTGAGTGCCAGATCCTGTGAGGCATACAAAAGTGCAGTATAATAGCTCCTTGTTCGCTTGCTGCCCTTGTGCCTTCTGGAAGTGTAAGAGCTTGAATGAATTAAAACAACAAAGCAGCAGTTATGTTTCAGTTTTTGCATGCCTTGCGGGATCTCATTCTTACTTGCGGCATCGCAGCCATCGTCTACAAACTGAAACTATAGAAAAAATAATTTGCTAATTGTGTAATGAATGCTGACAAATTCAACATGGTGATCAATATTTACTTATGTCGTACTCACCATTCCAAAGCAACAACACTCCCAAAAATTTGGTGTCACGACTGCTGATGTCTTAGTTGCTGTCTTCCGTAAGGCGTGGCAAAATGGAGTGCGCCGCACAAGTCGGTTGCAAGCCATGATTGTTGTGTGTACTCATAAGCGCAGCTGACAATGAAAGCATAGTGGGCAGATGTCAGACCCATCGTTCAGAACTGGTTGACACGACGTCCTCCATCGGCCTGTCGGCCAGAGCATATTTGTTTCTTTGGTCCAATAGAATCTGGCCACTCTGTGGCAGAATCAGTCACCATGGTGTGAATTTTTCACTACACTCCAAATCGACTGGTAGAATTCAGCTCGACACTGCTATGAATGCTTGGTTTAGTTTTGGCAAGGTGATGAATTGAAGTCTTCGTGTTTATGCAAAAGTTTGCAGTGCAGTGAGAAAGAATTTTTAGAAAGGTAGGAAAATTTGGGGAGTTAAGCTTATCGGCTTAGTGCATTAATCAGCGAAAGCTGTTGTAGCTTTGGTTTAGCCATTCAACCTGGCATTTGGTCGTGGCATCTACATCGGCAGCCGTAAAGGAAAGCCGAGTCGTCCTAATACGAATGCGAATCAACAAAATCTGATCCTCCCACCCTCCTTCTCTCTCTCTCTCTCTCTCTCTCTCTCTCTCTCTCTTTTTCGTCTCACTTTCATTCTCCCCCCTGGCCCCAAAATGTGCAGGGGGTATTTCCCTCTCCACTTTTCCACCTGCCACCCATAGTAGGTGGTGTGTGTTTCATTGAATTTTCACTTAAATGCAACTGATTAAATTCAATCGAATTAATTCACTGTGTATGTAATTAAGAGTTTACGACTTGCTGCAAATTCCAGAGTAGAATGCAGGGCTGTATGGCTAAAGAAAGTTAAGACACCTTTTGCTTAAAGAATTTTAAGGCTTGAAGTTGAATTCAAGACATTGCAGCGAGCAGTAGGAAAGCAAAGGGTTGGATTAGTTTTGGGAGGATGGATAAAAATTAACAGGACGGTTACCACTGTGTAAAGCAAGATTCAGCAAAGTTGATAACTGCTGCACCACTGTGCCAGGAGAGTTATGAGGACTCCCAGGGATATATGAATGTTAAGTAGAGAATGACCTTGTGTATATATGGCAATTAAACCATTACGCTATAGCATCATACCCTTAAGGCAGAGTTTAAGAGTCGCCTCCAATTTTTTTAGCAATGCACGCATCTCAGATTCTGGGAAAGTCCTTGTGGTTGTTAATCTAAAATCTCAACTCTGAGTGACATTTGTGTCAAATCTGCAGGAGGAAGAAAGCAGCTTTGCATCAGAAATTACCTTCAGTGTGTTTAGCAGTGCTTTAATGCAATGGCATTAGCAGTAGTTTAGAAGCTTAATGCTGAGCAGCATGTGATGTGTTAGTCATTATCATCAGTCTTTTATTGCTTATATAAGTGCTGTGAGGATACAACAACATAGGTGATGGCTGCAACGTCAATGAACTAAACATGTGCGTCCACTGTCTGGTGTGCAAAGCCCGCACTCACCAAAATGCTTGCGTGTTTCAGCGTTCGAACAAACGGTCATCAGTCTCTTGTTAGAGATCCGACAACAGCAACGGGATTGTTTGCGTCAGCTGCAGCAGCTGAGAGATCGTATGATGCTGCCTTTGGAGAGAACACCACCTACGGACGCTGCAGATGCTCTGGCTTCAACTTCTTCGGCGGCAGCGAACACGGTCCTTCCCCCTCTCCCGGCACATTCCATAGACGAGCTCGAGGCAGCTGAAGCTGCTGTGGCAGATCGCAACGTGGCTACTGCTTTGGTAAATTTTATTATTTTTTGTGTGTGTTGCAACGACTGCAGCAACGATGAATGCGTGTAAAAAATTCAGGGGGCACTTTGATGATCTAAAGTATGCGACACGAAAGCCTTTCCACACAACTTTGGCTGCTACTGTGACTTGGATTGTCTAGTCATGACTAGTTAATAGTAGTTAGTCATGACTGGTTAGTCATGGGTCATGGCTAATTAGTCATGACTAATTAGTTGATGAGTAACTAGTCACAACTGATTAATGAGTAGCTAGTCATGACTAATTAGTTTATGACTAGTTAATGACTAGCTAGCCATGGCTAACTAGTTAATGACTAGTTAGTTGATGACTGGCTAATGACTAGTTTGTCACGACTACTTAGTTGATGACTGGTTAATGACTAGTTAGTGATGACTTGTGACTAGTAATGACTTTCACTTCAGATGTAACGGACGGGCTGACAGTCATGGCCGCGAGTATGAGCCATTAAAGGTTTTTGCGTACTGCATACTTGGCGTAGTTCATGTTTTAGCAGATAAGTGTTAGGGCTAAGGGCAGTGGCATGTCATGGTTAGGAAGGATGCACTTGATATCCAGGGTTACTGCTAAAAGGGGTGTGTGAATGTAAAAGTCATGAATGAATGAAACCTGGTAAGCGAAGGTATATTAACGGTCTACGTCGAGTAAAGCCTGTTGATAGTAAGCGCTCGTCCCTGTCTACTTCTCTGTCCGTGTCTCTTTTTTTTTTACGCCCCTGTGTCCTCCTGAAAAGTTATGAACCAACATACCCAAATACAAGTACTTCTGAAACCTGGAAAGTCAGCTTTTAAGGTGGTACAGTGACATTTTGTTAGTGCAACGTTTTACCGAAAGGGAGGAGGAGGAAAAAATGTTTAATGACCAAAAATAAGGTGTTGACAGAGCTGGTGGGTGGAGTCCTCAGTCCAGCACCCCAGTAGCCTTGGCCGACGAGCGCACCAGTTGGATGAGCGCTCGCTGGCTGTCCAAAGTGGCACTGGTCAAATTGTTTCTCCCAGTGTTCGGGTAACGTGTCTGGTGTATGTATTGTGGATCTTCCCTTTTGGCATAGCCTGGGGTGCCAGGCTGTACCAAAGGGAAGATCCCTGATACAGGCTCTTTTCGAACGATGAAGGGCTGAATGCAGAGCGAGCACTTTTAAAATACGTTAATGGTTGGAAGCTGCAACAAGAGATAAAATGCACTTGTTGGGAAAGCGACTGCTTTTCTGCTGTCCTCACTGCTGTTAATAACGCTTCTGAAGAGATTTGATGGTGGCGTTTAATTGTAGTTAATGATGAAGCTCTCTGATCTATTACTAGTTTCTATCATGTATTGAGCCTTGTCCTACGAGAAGCTAATACCATAAAGACCATGGTAATGCAATTTTATGCTTTGGCTTGCAGCCGACTGAAAGTTTTGTTAGAAGAGTCTTTTATTTTCTTTTGAAGCTTGGCTGTTTAGCTCACATGTAGTGAAAGCTTCTCTCTTGCCAGGGTGCGTGAATGCATTAATGGCTTGCAATGAAGACTGACAGTTTACAATTCCTTGGCACTCATTCTGTGCTGAGTGCCATTTTGTTCAGATGAACCCAGGTTTATCCCGTTTTTGTCTGGGTGTTGCTCATTTTATGTCTTTCTTTTTGTGAACTTGACACGGCCAATTACAAGTGTATGGGATTCTGACTACCCAGTATTGTCTTAGGATGCAGAGAAGAGGCCATCCTTTCAAGGTTCAAGTGTGCAAAATTATTAGTGACGGATCTGGGACAGTATAATGTAACGACTCTGAAACTGATTCCCTTCCATTTTTGTGTTTCCTTTCCTTCATTATTGGTTGGGGCAGAAACGTGGAGGCTAACAAAGAGGGTTCAGCTTAAGTTAACGACAACGCAGCGAGCTATGGAAAGGAAAATGATAGGTGTAACGATAAGAGACCGGAAGAGGGCAGAGTGGGGGAGGGAACAAATGCGGGTTAGTGACCTCCTAGTCGAAATCAAGAGGAAGAAATGGGTTTGGGCAGGGCATGTAATGCGAAGGCAGGATAACCGCTGGTCCTTAAGGGTAACGCAGTGGATTCCAAGAGAAGGCAAAAATAGCAGGGGGCGGCAGAAAATTAGGTGGGCGGATGAGATTAAGATGTTTGCGGGCATACAGTGGCCGCAACTGGCAAAGGACAGGGTTAATTGGAGAGATATGGGAGAGGCCTTTTCCCTGCAGTGGGCGTAGTCAGGCTGGTGATGATGATGATTATTATTGGTTGAACCTGCACCACACTCTTTGTTATTGACTTGAGCCTTGTAATGGTGAGGGCATGGAGTCACTTCAGACAGTGACAAGAAGGCAGAAAATATGGGAAT
The DNA here is from genome assembly GCF_055824585.1 of Amblyomma mixtum. Taxonomy (NCBI): domain Eukaryota; kingdom Metazoa; phylum Arthropoda; class Arachnida; order Ixodida; family Ixodidae; genus Amblyomma; species Amblyomma mixtum. The sequence goes on from NC_143015.1 coordinate 96,301,022, forward strand.
TGAATGCAGTCAGTGCAGCATCATTTACAGCGTTCAGCACAGGTGTCTTTTCAAGAAAACTGTGCTTAATATCTGAAAAGGACATGCATTTGTGTGGCCCAAATATCATGTAAAAGAGATGTTTTGCCCAACTTTGATAAAGGGGACTAATTCTCCTTTAATATTCGTATGCGTCAAAAAAGATTAGGTATGCAAAACTGCAACAAACATGAGAAACCCAACAACGTGGAGCCTTCCTTCTAAGGCCCTTGTTAGCTCGTAAACATTATTGCGTCACGGAAGAACTGCGTGACAACTGCGGGTGTTTTGTTTTAGTCAACTGTTGACATGTAGTCGCTGTGGTCTTGATTATGACGGTTGAAGACGTGCTTTTTTACCTGATAAGTATTTTTTTAAAGGAGAAAAGAATGCCAACCAAGAATGAGATAACACGACATTTCGGACATCTCTCGTATCATCAACCGCTGGGTCGCTGAACGTAAACTGTGGATGTAAGAGGGGGATGGGTTCCGAGGGAATGCTTAACATTCCCCTGCAACTGTTGAAGCCCATTGACCCCGCTTAGTGACCCGGTGGCTGCCTGTAGGAGAGTTTAAAAAGCCAAGCCACACCTCGCCCACAGTCACGCCTGATGAAGGAACTGAGTAGGTTCGGAAACATAAATAAATTGGTTTTTGAGGAAAGGAAATGGCGCAGTATCTGTCTCACATATCTCCGCGGACACCTGAACCATGCCATAAGGGAAGGGAGGAAGGTAGGAGTGAAAGAAGAGCCGTAAGGGAAGGGAGGAAGGTAAGAGTGAAAGAAGAAGCATCATGGTAAATTGGTTTTTGAGGAAAGGAAATGGCATAGTATCTGTCTCACATATCTCCATGGACACCTGAACCAAGCCATAAGGGAAGGGAGGAAGGTGGGAGTGAAAGAAGAGAGAGAGAAAGAGGTGCTGTAGTGGAGGTCTCTGGACCACCTGGGGATCTTCTTTAACGTGTGCACTGACATTGCACAGCACATGGGCGCCTTGTGCGTTTCGCCTCCATCGAAACGCGGCCGCCGCGGTCGGGTTCAAACCGGGGTACTCTGGCTCGGTAGACGGGCGCCTTACCACTGAGCCACCATGGCGGGTAGAAACATCGTGCTATCTCATTTTTCGCTGGATTTCTTTTCTTCTTACTTAAATCAAATTTCTTTTCCAACCAGACCGACAGACATCTCTAAGATATCTTGTTTTGAGTATAAGGAGAATTGAATGATCATTGTACATTTCTTGCTTGTTTTCAGCGAAACCGTCTTCTCCGCCTGGATGGAACGACCCTGAAGAAATTTGGTGGTGGCGTCATGACGGCCATAATGGGTATCAGAGTGCAACAGCTGTTTAGCTTGCACGGCAAGAAAGGGAAAAGGGCATTCATCAACATGAGGCTGTGCTCTGTGGCGACAGGTATGTTTAATTTTCAACTGTAGTGCCTCATTATGCTTGCCTGCAGGTGTTGCTGCTCTGCTGTAGTAAACATTTTTTCTGCACTTGTATCCACTGCGGTGCACAAAATGCAAAGGCATGGACTGAGGAAAAGACAGCGCACCTGTGTTGACTGCATATAGTTTACAGTAAGCCCTTGTTAATTTGAAGTCATTGGTGCCACGAAAAAAATATTTGAATTACCCAGGTTTCCGAGTTAGCTGAGCACAGCAAAAAGCAAATCGGACACGGGCAAAAAAATTTTGCTATGAAAACGCGCTATCTTTATTAGTCGTACTTTTGCAGTTACCGTATGTTGCTGCGTAAAAGTCGACCCCCCAACTGGTAGCCCTTGCTTGCCAAAAAAAGGCTGACTCCAGATATACTGTATAAACGCGTGTAAGGGTCGCACCCGTGTACGGGCAGCACCCTTTTTTGCAGAAGGAAATATTAAAAAGAAAGATCCGTGTAGGGGCCCCACCCAAACTTCCCACGACCCACGCGGGAATAGCTTTCAAAATTCACGCCGTGGCCTCCGTGGTCAGCTCCAGCCGCAAGCAACTATGCGCTTGATCGCAGAGCCCACGCATGCACACAAGAGCTTCCAGGTGCCGCCCACAGATGGCGCCCAAGGCCGCAGGTCATCATCATCATCATCAACTTTTTCCTCCACCGCGAGGTCCCGCTATCCATATCGGTATCACCAGCTGGAAAGAACTTTTCCTTCCTCCATGTTGTGGCTTTTAAAGGCACGGGAGTTGTGGTAGCGTGTTAGTTCACCGTAGCTATGGCTTTCGTGTGCTGCTGCCGAGCGCTGCAATTTTAGCACAATGGGCAAACACTTTAATAGCTATACGGCAAGCGTGCGGCGGGCAGGAAATTCGACGTGGCCAAGAAGTGCGTCCGACGATGGTGCAACCAAAAGGACACATTGAGGAACACAAGCTGCAAAAAGCACGCTTTTTGAGGCAAGCCGTGCGAGTTTCCTGAACTGGAAGAGCTGCTCTGCTATGTGATGGAAGCGCGGAACAATGGCTATGCGTTGACCATGGACATGCTGCGCGACTTCTTGTGGGATGAGCAAGCACCAGAGCTATAATGAACTAGACTATCAGAGCACAGCACCAGCTCAGAGTCGGAAGACTCAGCGAGTGACGACTGAACGCACAATAAATGCCGCTCATTCCCTGATAATGTGTTTTTACTTTTAAAAAAAACATTCTTTTTTCGTATATCGCGTATATGGGCTGCACCCCAAAAATTGGCCCTTGAATCTGGAAAAAGAAAGTGCGGCCATTGCGCGCGCTTATACGGTAACTCGATCCCCCCAGTCCCTGCTTTGTCCCGCCGCCACAGTACTGTACTGTAGACTGCTTTTTGTACTGACAGTAGTGGCAGCAGGGCTGTGTAGGCTGACGCTTCGAATTATCTGGGATTTCGAGTCAGCCAAGTTAACTGCCGATGTTTTACTGTATTTCCACACTCTGTGCCACATATGCATACACAAATAAGCCCACTAGCGGATGCAAGGAAAACAAGAGGCAGAAACAATGTGTCATGTCCCCCTATGCAGTAAAGCGTGTGAAAAAGCCTGTCACAATTAAATCACCAGCACAACCCTGCTAAAATATGAACAGGCCTTAACACCACATGAAAAGCCTGAGACGCTGTTTCCAGATCTCATTGCCTAAGAAGTGGTACTCTTTGCCATTTTATAGCAGACCATTGCAGTTTTGTAATCCAATAGATAACACTGGAGGTGAATAGATAACACTGGATGTTTGAGTGCCCTAGACTCATTCTTTATTCCGAAATAAGCTAGTGAAATTGAGACTGCAAAGGACCTCGATGACGCCATTTAGGCTTTACCACTCTTCCACGGTTTTATCTGGTTCCATCTTCTGTCCCCGTTTAGGACGTGTGCAGCCTTAAGCTATGCGGAGGTGCTTTTTGGGGGGAGGGGGCACGTGTTGTGCCCGAAGCCGCCCAGACGTGGCCGCGCGTAGTTCGAATTATCCGTAGAGGAACCGACTCGCTTTCGAATTAACGGGCTTTTTTATACACAGATATCAAGTAGGGTAGTACGAATTATCGAGGTTCGAATTAACAAGTTTTCACTGTGTATAGGTGTGGTGCAGCGCACGGCAGTTGCAGTCAGCAGAGTTGTGATGCCTTTCTGGTTGTCTGTGCCTTCATTTTATTTTTTGTGCTGTGTGGTGGATACAAGCATGTGGAACCGAGTAACCTATTAATTCGTCCTGTTTCTTCGAATGCGTTCTTTAATGTACACTTCTTTTGTGCAGATGTGATTTGCGAGAAGGTGGGAGTGGACCTCAGCGATGCGCAGGGCTTTATTCGGAGGTGGCTGCCGGGGTCGACTGATCGAGGGGGCGGCAGGAAAAGGAGATTTGCCGAGTCGTTGCTGTTTTGAGAGCCCCTGCAGCCAGCCGCCTGCACAACTATCCCGAATCGCAGCACTGGCTCATCCCCCTGCGTGGAGCCCTGCACAGAGCCCTACACGGGCATAGTGCTTTCAGTGTTTTAATTTGCAGCAGTGATTAAAGAATAGTGTTTTTAGTGTTTTAGTGCATAGCAGTGAATAAAGAATTATTCACAGCGCAGCTGTTAGTGCCTTGTTTTTGGGTTGGAGTGGTGTCGGTGGTGGCGTAGTAGACCGAGTGATCACCCCATGCACATGCCTTGCCGTCTTCAGCTGGTGTCAGTGCCCACCTGTAATCACGTGATTACAGGTGGGCACTGAGGACACGCTAGCTCTTCTCCAGGATCAGGTGACCACTCCGTCCGTACATGCTGTGCGTCACGCAACCTTTGTTGTCATAGGGCGGGTGGCACATGTCATAAGACGCCGCCATACGCCTCTTGGACACTGCGTGTATGTGCATAAGTTAGGTAAAGGAAGGCAGTAGCAAGCAGCGGTGTGACACCAAGTCAGTACCATGAAACTCAATGAGGGATTATGATACTCAGTGACCGTAACAGTAAAAGCGCTGAGAAGATGCAACTGGGAAAGCCACACTGACATTCTAAACACTGCGTGGAAAATAACCGGGGAAAAAAAAATCTCAATATTTACAATGAAGGAGCATATTTTTTCCATGTTCCATTTTTGGAACATTGGCATTTCCCATATACAGAATTCTGTAATCTTGTCTGACACAGCTCATCTCTTTTCACTGTGAATTTGTCATTCAGTTCTGAAGACAACCTAATTGCTGCCTGCGGTGCTTTCACAGCATATAGCGAAAACTATTACGTTGGAATCATGTTTTCTGTCGCTATGCGAGCTGTATCGCGCACTGTACTTCTGAAGCCATGGTAGGCAGGAATGCATTTCCTGAGTAATGGCTTTTACATCATAGCTATGATACACACGTCCCACAATGATCCACGCTTAGCCCGGTTCCGTGATCTTGTGACAACCTCTGCTTGTGCCTTGCGCTGCCTTCGCCGTCTTCAGGTGAGGTGTGTGACCACACCTTGCATGCACAGGGTCTCTCGCTTGGAGCTGTCTTTGCCATCTTTGGGTGGTACACTTAGTGGTGAAACACTTCTAAACACCTCTGGGAGTACGCATGTAGCTGTGAGGTGAGAGCCCGAAAATGTGTGGTGGGCTCAATATACACATATTTGATAGACAGAATGGGACTGCACTTGCACCAATTGATGTAACAGAGGAGACTGTAAGACAGTATTGCCTATCTTTGAATTTTGCTCCTGGCACATGTCAATGTTCCACAAATGGAACATTTGCCAGTGGAACTGCTGCCAGTGAGACCGTTTTTTTTTTATTTTTTAGTGCAAAAGCCTTGCACTATTGGCCTCATGACCTGGAAAATGCCGGTGTGTGGTGTGGCCTCTGAACTACAGTCACCCGCTGCGGTGGCTCAGTGGTTACGGCGTTCGTCTACTGAGCCGGAGTACCCGGGTTCGAACCAGACTACAGCGGCCGCGTTTCGATGGAGGAGAAACGCAAAAAAGGCGCCCGTGTGCTGTGCAATGTAGGTGCACTCAGCCCTCCACTTCGGCACCTCTTTCCTCCTTTCTTATTTCATTCCCTCCTTTATCCCATCCCTTATGGCGTGGTTCGCCCACCGCTATCTACGAGCCATTTTCCTTTCCTCAAAACCAATTTTCATTCTTGTGAACTTAGTCACGTGATGCGGGAAATAACTGAGAATGAATGAGGGTTATCTTGGCCAATCTGGAGAGATAAAATAAATATTGCACAGACTGGGTCTCGAACCCGCGGCGGCCCGAACAGAACAGCTTCACACATTTACAGACTTTAGGCAAAAATATTTTTCTTTTACTCCATTGGACAAAAAAAATGAGTCAGCGATCGAATATCGAGCGTTAGCCTTGGAATTCTACAGTCGAGCTCGCTTCCGTTCTCGATCGGCATGCAAAGTATTCTCGTGAAGCAATCATTGGTCTGGATCATCGGATGCTGCCCGGCAGCGGCGATATAACGTTGACGCACACGGCCTGGTGCCCCCCTGGAATTTCGAATATTTTTATGCACAAGCAGGAAATAACTACACAGCTTGATTAACACGCTTAGGTGATAGTAAGTTTTCGCATTTTGCTTATGAAGTTTAATTATTTGTTTATTATTAAAATCCAATGTATGTTATCCAAACCTAGGACTAATTTGCTGTTTATAATTTTTTGTTTCATGTGGGTAGTTTATACCATAAATAGTGTTAACCTACCGCCTCTCCCATCCCCGGCCATCAGGTCCCCCCCCCCCCCTGCAAGTGGTTCAGCGGAGGCCCTTGGCGTTAACTGCTATGCGGCTACCACTCTGGTTTACCATTTTGAAACTATGGCTCCAATGACCTTGGATTGCGGAAAACATGACCTTGAGAAACGCGACTATAGGAGTTCTAAAATATCTTGCCCTAGAAACAAATTTCAAGGCAATGCGTGGTATATATGCGTTGCTATGCAGCGGCCACGCTGGCTTGCCATTTCGAAACTATGGCTGCCATGACCTTGAGAAGTGTGACTAGTAGAGCTAACGCTCTAAAATATCTTGCCCTATAAACAAAATTTAAGGCACTACTGCGATTTTAATCTAAGCAGTTTGACAGCGAATTATGTGGTCACAAAGAGCATTAGGCAGTGAAATGATTTCACATAACGCCCAGACGGCTGAACGCGGTTTGTTGACACATTCTAACCGATGCGACGAGTAGATTAGATGGTTTAAAGGCACCCTGATATGATTTCGATGGGCATATTATGCCGCAATATATCTGTAGAGGTGGTCTTTGTGGGTATTCAAGTCAAATTTGAAACCTCTGCGCGGACCCTATCAATTAGAATGAGTATTTAAAAATTGCGGCTCGAAGTAGCTCGCTACCGATTAGGGCGACCCTGCGTCCCCTTCCGCGATGACGTCAGTGGGCAGAAGAACAAGCCTTCAAGCTCGCCCTGTCTGTCCACTGACGTCATCGGGGAAGGGGAGCCAGCGTTGAGGTGTGTCGCCCTAATCGGTAGCGAGCTACTGCGAGCCGCAATTTTTAAAAATTATTTCTAAATTATATAGTCCACGCAGAGCTTTTGAAACCTGACTTGAACGCCCACAAAGACCACCTGTACTGATCTGTTGCCCTAGCGCCATAACCACAGAGCCACCGCGGACATTTTTCAACACGAACACATACTCCGAGAGCTCGTTATCCACAGCGAGAGCCGGAAAAACCTCTTGATCGCGCTGGCAGCCGTCGAAGACAGTAATTGGTCGAAACGAGAAGGCCAGCGATGGCGGAGTAGTCACGTGACCAAGTATGGCGGCGCCCATGCTTCTGCGCTGTAAAGCGTCTATACCGTCAACCGCCTTCAACTCCGTTTCACACAAGGTTTCACACTTCTGGTGTGCAACATTGCGGAGGCTACGCAAGTATTGGACCCGTAAAAGCATATCACTCCGCTGCGTATCACTTGTCCTTTTCATAGCCTCGATGAGAGTTTTGACGAAAGCATGGAACTGTATAAGACGACGTGCTTGGCATTGCTAATCACGGGCAAGGTGGGCAGGCGTTCAGTTATGACGTTTTAGTAGGGCTTTTTGACGGGCTAGTTGGTACATAATTATATTGTTACATTAGGCGGTGCTACATTAGGCAGTGTTACATTAGGCGGAATATTTTAAAGGCTGTGCGCTATAAAGACGTTCACAGGAAAAAGGATAGACACGACCTGCCTTTCCTCATAGAGTCCTGACAGAGACGACCTGATAGAGTCTTTCCTGTCGTCTCTATCCTTTTTCCTGTGAACGTTTTTCTAGCGCACAGACTTTCAAAGACTGTTTTAGCGTACCTTCTCTACCGTAACAAGTTATACGTAACTTGTTACGGTAGAGACATACGGTACGGCACGGCGAAAACGAGTAGTGATGTTGGCAGATGCCTTAACATTTATTGCAAACAAAAATACGCATGCGTTGCTAGCATTTATATGCAGTGAGATGTGTTTACGGTGCTCGGCACCTGACCCGAAAGACGCGGGTTCGATCCCGGCCGCGGCGGATGAATTTCGATGGTGGCGAAATTCTAGAGCGCACTGTTCGACGTCAGTGCACGTTAAAGAACCCCAGGTGGTTCGAAATTTCCGGAGCCCTCCACTGCGGCGTCCCTCATAGCCTGAGTATCTTTGGGACGTTATAGTTAGTTAGTGGGTATTTGTTATTAACAGAAATAAAAATGGAAGGAAAGGTGTCGCTAGCCGCGGCATCTGCCATTGCCTTGACAGATGCCGCGGCTAGCAAACCCCCACAAACGTTCGCCGCGGTGGCTCAGTCGTTATGGCGCTCGGCTGCTGACCCGCAAAACGCGAGTTCAGTCCGGGCCGCGGCGGCTGAATTTCGATGGTGGCGAAATTCTGGAGGCCCGTGCACTGAGCGGTGTCAGTGCACGTTAAAGAGCCCCAGGTGGTCTGTATTTCCGGAGCCCTCCATTACGGCTTCTCTCATAGCCTGAGTCGCTTTGGGACGTTAAACCCCCATAAACCAAACCTTCCCCATGGTTTCGGGAACCCTTTACGTCGGTACTTTCCAAAGGTAAACGACCGCGTGAGCTCAAGAACTTGCATTTTATCCCTTTGTAGGGCAGAGGGACAAAATTGTCCCGCTGGTTTCAAGTGCCGACAAGAGAATAACGGTGCATTTGCGGCGAATATTTTCGCATGCTGAATATCACTGAACTGTGACGCAAACCATTCAGCGTGTTTTCATCCTTCGCTAATAGGCATCCTTGGTGTGCTCTGCGTGTTTTTACACGCGCAGGTGTGCAGTTCAACGTGGACCATTTTGCCAGGAAAAAAGCGTTTTTGAAAAATTGTTGATCTTTTGAGCCTTCATAATTCTGTCTCGTAATGCTCAACGATTTTCAGTGCTAATGCGAGTTTTTTTTATACGGGGAAAAGACTCAAGTACGAATACATACCTGATGTGAGGTGTTTACGAAGTAACTGGCGCAAGTATGTACACTCTCGCGCTCAATTATGACTTGCAACACACGAGCGTGGGGCCGCAACTCTGGTGGTGCCAACAAGCGGCATGCTTGAAAGCAAAGTGGAAGGATTCTGCTGTTACACCAGTCATCCGCATCTCCCGCGTCGTCTGACCTACGCAATCTGAGATCAGTTGCGACATGCGCCTTGCATTGTCACACAATTGTCGCCGCGCAAGCTTTGACGATGCGATAACGCTATGCTCCTCTCAAGACTAGACGGCAGAGGGGAGAAAGGTCTCTGCTATAGAAGAGCAAAATCATTGCCCTTTGATTTGCAAGCGCGCCGTTCGCCAGCCCCACCATGCTTCCGGTAAGCGCTGCGGCCACGCTTCCCGGCGTTGCAAGTCATATTGAGCGCGATAGTACGTACCCCATTATTCTACAAAACCAGTGGTCGAAACGGCTTGAAAGTGATGTAATTCGATTTTTATAGACATCCTGAGTGCACTTTTACTATTTTATGCATACGACAGATGCACACAGCTTGCTTTTTACCATGCTCTTTACAAGGGTTACTCTAGAGTGTTATGTCTACGCTCCAGTGCATTCGGCAGCAGGAACCAGTGATAGCAAACTGCAGACGAAAGACCATTGCTATGTGTTTTTCAATGCGATGCTCCGAGGCGGCCTGCTCAAGTTGCCGCGCTCTCAAGGTCACGAACGGAATCAAGACATGAATCGGCAACTTTCCGCGCTCTGCACCGTTGCTAGGGGCTCGTTGCTACGTGCGACTTCACCGCGAGTGATAGATACCGCTCCGCAAGTCAGTGCGGCTGTGGCAGTCGTCCGGTGGCCGAAGTTGTGTTCGGTAGCGCGAGTTCGCGTTTCTGCTGCAGTGCTGTGGCCGGAAGTAGGCGGCTGTGTGCGTACCTGGGTACCTATTGCATGGTGCGAATCAAACAGACGTTAGTATGAAAGCGTCGGCTGGGAGTGACGACCGGGGGGCGTCGCTTACACGGTGGATGCGCCGGACTTCTCGACAGCGAAGTGAGTTGTCCCTTTTCCCGCTCCATGAAGCCGTTGCAGCACTTGTTGCTAGGCTAGGAGGTTGTGTCTCGTTTCGGCTGCTCGGGGTCAAGTATTCGGCGCTTGCATTTGAGCTCCGTGTTTCAGATATGATTGTGGAAATCAACTTTGCCGAAGGAGGGTTAGCAACGGAAGGCTAGGAGCTGCGCTTGTGGTTCTTCAGAAGCGTGAATTCCTGGGCGAGTTGGTTCAAGTTTTAGTAGCAAAGAACCAGCGAACAACTAGACGCAGGAGCTGAAGAAACGCACACACACACATGCACTGTCTCGCCTTTTTTCTCGACTTTCGTGGAAAGTTCAGGTCTTTAACTGCGATAGTACTGGCGTTGTTAACTTTTACACATTTTAATTACGCATTACTGACGTTGGCATTTGGTTGCTCTGTTGGTAACCCGATTTCATTTCACTCGAGAGCTGCCGCGTGAAGTAATAAACATAAGTAATAAGCATATAGACCTGCATATTTGCAAACAAACGAGGTGGCGCTGCAGTTTCTAGCGGGCTGGCGGTAGGCAAAAGGCTAGGGAGCGCCTTTGTCAGCGCCTTCGTCAGTCTGATTTCGTCTTCATCATGTGGCTAAGCTAAGAAATTCCATTTTATGTATGCACAGTCGTGCGCAAAAGTGGAGAGAGAGAGAGAGAAAGAGAGCTTTATTTCAACAGGAATTCGGGGCACGCCCCAGGGTCCCCGCACGACCCCACTGCACTCAAGTGTTTATGTTCCTGAGGTCCATAACACTGGCAGCACGGCCGGTGGCGATGGTCTGCACGGCCGGGTCCTCCGAGCGCAGCAGGGTCTCCCAGTCCTCCCAAGTATTGAGGTTCTCTAGGTCCCACGGGGGAGGGTCGGCCGGGCAGAGGGAAAGGATGTGGAGGGAAGAAGCGAAGGGTTCTGGGCATAGGGCACATGCGGGAGTGGGAAAGGAAAGATGATAGACCACGGTTTCGCCGGCAGGAGCGGCTGCGGGGCTGCACCGCTGCACTGCTATCTCGCGCTGCGCGCTCGCTGCCGGATTGCCTCGTGTGACGCAATTTTCCCTCGCTCTCGGGCTGGTGCTTATCATGACTGACAAAGTTCTAGTGCGACGTTCGGCTCTGCTGCTGCTGACGATCGCGTCGAAGGGGAGCGCGCATCGCAAGGAATTCAGGAATAGCGCAGTGGCGCTTTAGTGAAGCAAGCGAGCGGTGGCATAGCGTCCACTCCACTCCGCAGCGGCAAAGGCCATTCTAATTATAGTTGCAGCTACGTTTCGTATTTTCTCCCCAAAGAAAGAAGAGTATTGCGTTTTTATGTTGATTTACGAACACGACTGCACGATATTTTCCCCTTCTAATCGAGCTGTTATCTTAGTCAAATCGGCGATGTGGAACAAGCTTTTTCTCCATGAACCGGAAAGCGCATTTCAAAAGATGATTTCTGTTAGCGGCTTCAGTCATGAATGGCTACCGTAGGCAGTGTTGCATTTTGCGCTGTGTCATTCGGTGGGTGAGTTCCTCAGATCGGAAGTGCGGAAAAGTGGAGATCCCACGCGCTGTGATCAGGTCTTTTTCAGCGCCTTAGGACGCCGGGTGCCTGAATGTGCAATACGACAGTCCTGAACTTGCTGGCCTGTTCACCAAAGCACGGAGCTTTGTATACGAATGATGCAGAATGCCGCTCTTTGCTTTTGCGCTGACCGCTGCCAGGGCGAGCGAGTTAGAGCATGCGAGCTGTTTCATCAACCGACCTGTAGCATGAGCCGCTATCGCGTCGAAGCTGTCCAACGTGCCACGAATAAACGAGGAATATTTGTTTTCTTTTTAATGAGCGTTTGTTTGCCTAATGGCTTGGAATTCTGTCGGAGGCAGCGCGCGGTTCCCACTCCACTCCTCAATACATTGGTAGGGACGCATCCAGGCAGAAAATGCAGAGCACTGTGGCTCCCTGCTTGGAACGCTCCCCTACAGTAAACGTGAACAAAATGTGAGGCACTTACAGAATCGTTACTGTCATTAAAACAATAAAAGAAACAATAGTCATAATAACCTAATACTTGGTGAAATTTCCTTCAACAGCAATTACGCCAGCTGCACGGCGTGGCTTACACTCGTAGAGCGATGTCACGAAGTCGTGATGAGCGCGTAGTGTCTCCCACCCTTCTCGTACAGCGGTCCAGAGTTCATCGGGCGTAGCCGTGTGGAGATTCCGCCGTGCCAGCTGCGCCGTGATGCGTCCCCACACATTTTCGATCGGGTTAAGATCGGCGCCTACTGGTGGCCGCTCAAGCGCTTGGATTCCTAGGTCTTCCATCAATGTGCTCACGACACGTGCTGTGTGAACTGGACTCCGATCGTGCTGGAGGTAGAAATATCCATCCCCGAATGGATCATCAATCACGTAGGGGACCAGCTCTTCCTGTAGGATCGCACATACATGTACCCTGCGAGGCGCCTTAGTCTTTGCGCAGAACTTTTGTGCATTGCAACCTGCTAAATTGAAGAGTCCCCGAAACTGTTGGACTGCGCTTTCCGTGCTTTGCTGCGACCGATTTCACTGCACGGCCAGTCACTCGCTATATAGCCACGAGTACCTGCACGGCGACCACAATCTCTCCTTTCCCTAATAGGGTATAGGAAGCGGCGCTTGAGTGGACACCTGATCACGAAAGTGACTGACATGGTATTTTTAATGCCTTTAACGAAGCATTGCTTCTAGCTTGTGGGAATCCTGGCTTTCCGCCGTTGCCTTTGCGCGGCTGTTGCCGCCTACCGCTTTGTTTCTCCTCTTTCCCTTGCTCCCGCCTCAGGCGGCGGAAGGCGGCTAAGTGACTAATCACTGTCATTTGGCCACAGCTCCGCCCCGGCTCCCCAACGGCCTTTGCCATTGGTGCCTTTTGGCGGGATATCGGGACCCGCTTGGGCGGCCGCGCACGGCGCGACCGTCCGAGCGGAGCCCAGAGAGAGATCCCTCCGAGACAGCGTAAGGTGCGTACGCTACTGTTTGTCCGAGCCGGCCTTTGCCGTTCGGACCAGTGCATACTCGAGCTCGCCCGCACGTGTCCTCTGACCTGCAGCGGCTCGAGCCTGTCCAGCGGGGTCCAGCGACCTCCGACAGGCGTACCTGGCGTTGATTGCCCACTCTCTCTCGCAACCGGCCCAACGGTCGACACGAGAGAGAGATCACAGCACTGCCGCGGGGACATTCTCCTGCAGCGGCGTGCTAGCGGCGCGCATTGCTCTAGTCGCTTCGTGCGCGCAGCGGAGCCTTGCTCCTCGCGCGCCCCCGGGACGGGGTGACTATTGAGTGTTTGTGTACCTGCTGCAGGACGACGTGAATAAACATCTCCTTTGTGAACTTGGAGGCATATTTCTTTGCGGCGACTCGCTCTCCTCTCTGCGGAGGTTGAGGGCGCCCCAGCGGTGCCCCTCGGGATGTGTGTGGTGACGGCTGATCGGGGCCCTTGGATCGCGCGAAGCCCGAACCCGCGGTGGTTGGTGGCCTGTGCCCATTGAGAAACCCTCAAGCTACATTTCACTCAAGCAAGAAAACGCCTTTAGATGCGTTAGAAACTGACACGGAGTCGGTCTTGCTGCAGCGTCGGGGTGACACCTTCAGGCCGGTGACATCTGCGTCCAATGCGAACAGTGGTCTCAAATAGAAAAGATTGCTGTCGTGTTCTTGTTCACGAAAAATTTCTTTGGTTTGTGTACAGGCGCCCGGAGGCTAGTCGAAAACTGACCATCGGCCGCTGATGGATATCTTGTCGAAAGGAAAGAGGACCATGACACGGTTGTCGCCAAGTTCGATTCGTATACTGCTTTGAGCTTGGCAACTATAATCTAGTGGACTGGAATAAATTCTGCCATAAAATCAAAGTGATACACAACACCATGGGCTTGGCGGCACTATAGGAATGTAGTTTAGCGGATACGGGACGCGAATAAGGAATATTGGGGCTTACCTGCGGCACGAAAATGCGAGACAGGTTGGTGTCATGTTCATTTTTGAAACAGCGCAACAAAGACGGGACGTGGAAACTGAGGGGTAAAGACAAACAGGCGCTGACTAACAACTGGGTTTATTGAAAAAAACACAAATATATAGACAGAGTTAGGAAAGATTAATCGCCACCATAGTCAACTCATGCCACATGTGACGCCAGATACCCAATCTCCCCTTCGGAAAGGGCGACCGATGGGCAACTAATGCACGTTCCGCTTCAATAACTTCTCGCGTCATCTTATCACAATGGCGGAACACGATGTTGGTGTTCTTATAGTCGGGGGAACATTTGCATTTCTTGCAACGGAATGCACATTTAGCGAGAGGGTCTCCTTCTGGTTTTCTTTTTTCGTAATCTTTTTCATGCTTACATTTGCACTTTCTGCAGTGGACCGCCACGTGTGACAGGGGCCTTTTTTTCTGGTGTTCTCATGTTCCATGAGTCGCTTGTTGATGCATCTTCCTGTTTGGCCAATATATGTGGCGCCACACGAGAAGAGAATTTGGTATACTACCCCTACCTCGCAATGTACATAAGGGGAAACATGGCGCACCTGACAAGCCCTTTTGTTTCCCTCCTGCCTCTGCCTTACCTGTTTGCACATCCTGCCTAATTTCTTCGGGGCAGAAAACACGACGTCAATGCCATATCTGCCTGCCACTTTTTTGAGCCCATGGGACATGCTTTGCGCATATAAAAACAAAATACCGGCAGTGGTTCCATATGCGCACAGCATGTCCCATGGGCTCAAAAAAGTGTCACACTACACAGGCGCAGTAGCGATGGCGGAGTCGATGGTTCATGTGACGGTGCTACCTGCTGAAGCGGTGGAGTAGTGGCCCCCCGTGTTCTGGACGCTATACACGTAGCAGCATGTGACACTGCGCGAGTAAACACTATGGTGTCTCAGGTTACCACTGGTTACCGGTTACCGCAAAAGCAGGCATCCGCAGGATTCCGAGGCATCTGCATATATCGAGTCGAAAGCGGAATCTCTCCTGGCCGTATACGAGCTCCGTGATAATCGTCGACCCAGTCTTTTCGTCTTCACGCCTTTAATCCTAACCTTGCATCCAAGGGTATGCAAACCTCCTACTGGCTTTTCCGTAGTCGTATACGCATTCAATCTCTCCTTTCACGAAGACTGACGCTGGTTACTGTCGACGTACCGAGAGAGTAAGCAACGCATATTTGTCAAGCTGAAAACCTACCTGGGGTTTCTTGTGTGAAGTAGGATCCGTACGTAACGACGGTCTTCCGTTCGCCGAGAATAAGCGCTTGCGGAAGTTTCTACGATTTGCTGAACATCCTGATCGCTTTATCATTGGAGCCTGGCACTTCTGCTACGTGGCGTCAGCTTGAGCTGCTGGCGGCGGGCATTAGACGCCTGGCTTCCTAGTGGCGGTAAGGTTGCTTTTAAAATGACTTCAAATCTCAATTGTCACGCACGTGTCACACATTGAGGGTTGACCCTTTGTATAGTGTGGTGCAGTGAGGAATATACGAGCCACGTATAAAGGCTACAATATCTGCATGGCATTCATAGTAAATCAAGTCTTAAAGGATCCACAAGTATTATCGAGTTATACATGTGAACATTGTACCAATATCTGCTCTGGTACTGGTCTTCAAAGGCGAGCAAAAAGTACAAACAAACGGCCGCTCCTTGTTTTCCACAAAATTACACGGCGTTTAGTTGCACCCATAATGCAGCAAAAGCGCTTTCTGCATCCTTTTTCTTTCGGGTCTTCGAACTTAGCTTTCCTGGAGTGTGCCATTTCTTTCGCTCGTAAGCTGTGCCCGAGGTATGAAACATTTCTTTCTGAGTGGTTCCTTCCTGGACATAGCTATGTCCTGATGCACATGTCCTGACTGGCAGCTAGTTAATGCAATGCGACCAGATTCCTTCAATGCTAGTTTTAGATAGAGACTGACAAACTAGACTGGACATTTGAGGGATTATACTCGAGGTAATAAGGCTGGGGAAGCAGCTTCTACACCTATCGGCGGGTTTGACGATGCATTTTTTTCCCCCGCAGTCGTGCGCTGCCAGAATTCTGGACGATGCATATACAGGGTGTCCCAGCTAGCTTGGACCAAGGTTTTGAAAAACCTAAGCGTTCTTCAGAACTAAAATCCCATGATTGATGTTAGGGTTTATCTAAAGTTACATTACCACTTTTTTCGCTCGTCATATTTGAATAATGAGTCGAGATAAATAAACTTTTTAAACATAGCTTGAAACATTCACGCGTCAAAAGGAAAGTTGTGGAGTTCCACAAATATTGTCCAACCCGGGCACTTCTAACGAGATAGACTTAGCGTGGCCGTTTTTATTCGGGAAAAACGAAAGTTCAAAAGGGTTGAGAATTGGGCGAGTTGGTACGAATTCATACTGCTGTTGTCACTCTGTCCCTGTCCTTGTGGTGCCACAGCAGTATAAAAACGAAAGCCCGCGGAGATTAAAAAAATACCACGTGAGAGCGCGCTTTGTGTGCCCGGATGCGCCGCGATTACAGCGCTCTCATCCGTTCATTGTAAAAATCACTCGCTTCGCGCCTTTCGTGCTGCCCAAGACAGAGCTTCGCGTTGGGCTTGGTTCCAAGATAAGCGCCTGTGGGTTCAGGCGACAGTTGAAAGAAAGCGCAGCTCCCGTTTCTCATCGTAATTCACACGACGTTATCAGGCTTGTTATAAGTCTATCTCGTTGGAAGTGCCTGGGTTGGACAATATTTGTGGAGCTCCACAACTTTCCTATTGGTGCCTGAACGTTTCAAGCTATGCTTAAAAAGGCATTTTATTTATCTCGACTAATTATTCAAATAGGACGAGCGAAAAAAATGGTACTGTAAAATTATATAAACCCTAACAATAACCACGCGATTTCAGTTCTGAAGAATGCTTAGGTTTTTTTTTTTAAATCTTGGTTCAAGTTAGCTTGGACACCCTGTATATTTAGGTATTTATACAGTGGTTAAAACTGAAGGCACAGCGCACGAAAGACAGGACTAAGATAGGGACAAACACAGCGCTGACTTGCGACTAAAATGCTTTATTGCTCGCACGAAATAAATAGGCGAAAAAGGAGCACAATCAACAGATACAGCATCAGTGATGATTGTCAAGAAGCTGCAGCGCTTGTGTAAGACCGTCAACCGCGAAGGACCTCCACCTGCCGAATGTGAAAAAAATCATGAATCACCATATGTGCAGTGCCGTAAAAATATTGTGTATAAGATTGAGCTATCCTGTGGGCGGTGTTATATTGGCCAGACAGGGCGCTGCCTAAATGATCGCCTAAGTGAGCATAAACGCTCCCTAAAACCACCCCCCAAAAGCAGTTTGGCTCTACATTGGCTTTCTTGTAAATGCACCCCTTTTTTCAACCGTACTACAATAGTGTATAAACATAAGGACCAACGTACGCGGGAAATAGTTGAAGCTCTTTTAATTCACCGGGGTCTTGACAATTGCGTCAGCAAGCCTTCCACCACGCTAACACATAAAGAAATTGACTATCTTAGCAGTTAAGTACGCTAGTGTAGGATGCGATTGTGTGCTTTTGTTTGTTGTGTTCCTTGACAATCATCACTGATGCTGTATCTGTTGATTGTGCTCCTTTTTCGCCTATTTATTGCGTGTGAGCAATAAAGCATTTTAGTCGCAAGTCAGCGCTGTGTTTGTCCCTATCTTAGTCCTGTCTTTCGTGCGCTGTGCCTTCAGTTTTAACAATGTACCGACTAGCCCAAACAAATACCTTAGTGCAATACAGTGGTTATACAATACAGTTCTTTAAAGGGCCTCCAGTCGTGCAGATTGCAGGGCGTCCAGTTGAGCTATATTACACTAGATGAAACTCGGGGTGGCCTGAACAATTCCACTCCAAGACACATAATAGGCTCATTGCGAACCTTAGGTATGATCGCCGCACCTTCTAACACGAGCTTGATTCGACCAGATTAATTAAGCTCGTTCAACAAAGTGTCAAGCACAAGCAGGGGACGGGGGAGAGCGGGTCTCCCTGCTTGATATCTCGCTGCGTGGATGCGAACCCAGCCCGAAGATCCAGCTCCGAAGATCCAGCTCCGAAGATCCAGCTCGAGAAGATCCAGCTCGAGAAGATCCAGCTCGAGAAGATCCAGCTCGAGAAGATCCAGCTCGAGAAGATCCAGCTCGAGAAGATCCAGCTCGAGAAGATCCAGCTCGAGAAGATCCAGCTCGAGAAGATCCAGCTCGAGAAGATCCAGCTCGAGAAGATCCAGCTCGAGAAGATCCAGCTCGAGAAGATCCAGCTCGAGAAGATCCAGCTCGAGAAGATCCAGCTCGAGAAGATCCAGCTCGAGAAGATCCAGCTCGAGAAGATCCAGCTCGAGAAGATCCAGCTCGAGAAGATCCAGCTCGAGAAGATCCAGCTCGAGAAGATCCAGCTCGAGAAGATCCAGCTCGAGAAGATCCAGCTCGAGAAGATCCAGCTCGAGAAGATCCAGCTCGAGAAGATCCAGCTCAAGAAGATCAAGCTCAAAATGTGGTGCGCAGAGGCAATGGCAGCGGGTTCGCAGCCGAGAGGCGACGCTACGGTCTCCGACGCTGGCCGCTGCTCCCCGGATGTGAATGTAAGCTGACGTAAGGCCGTGTTGTCGCCCTCCTGCCTTGGTATGCGTGGCAAGCCATAGTATGGTGTTTAGAATTGAGCCACACTGTAGCCGTATAGCTCTTTCCTAAAATACAACAATCGGGACATTGATCTGACGCAATCCACTTCTGAAAAGTGCGGATATGAACGCACCACTCTCAACCATGACTCTCATGTTTATCAAGTAGATGATTATAGTTCGTGTAACCGCGTACATTTTAAAATTTTCTTTTGCGCCTTACGCCCGGCCTTGTTCCCAAATGCAGCCGCAGCATCCGTGTTTCCGTCCATCTTTGTGACTGTGTCAACATCAACAACGAACATGTGCACGTTATCAGACTCCGTCATTGTACTTCTCGTTACGTTGCGTGCAGTGCACAGGGATTTCACATTAAAATAGCGAACGCGTTCCACGCATTTGTCGACTGCATACGCCACTTTGTTAATGTTCACACTGTGACGCAAGTGGAAGCCCCGAAAAGAACTGTGCCAATGATTTCAAGTTAGTTGCGCTTGTGCACGACCTGTCGCTCACGGCAGCAGATAATGTATTGATATGAGTCTTCATGCTGTCGAAACACAACTGATCCGGCCTTCACGGCCAAACTGTGGAGATTGTTGTTTTTGCTCAGGAGTGGCGTGCATTGCAACGGCACTTCCAATCCATAAATCTGATTATTAGCCAACATATCAGCCAGCATTTCTATATACATAGCCCTTCACAGACTGGTCCATAATTCTCAAAGCATCCGTTCTCTAGGCAGGTGCGACGTCGAAGCTCGTTTTATGCTGGCGCGTAGTGCTATTATATTTGCGGACAAAGGCGGTAACCTTTTTTAGCAACACTTTGGCCATGCACGGGCAATTGTCTTTACAGATGCAGACGCACTCAAGTAACTACCCAATTGAGTCTTCAGTTTATGTTGTCGGTCACAAACGTGACGTTTTCGATGCCTTCCATGGCTTGCATACACGTCTTCGTTTATAAAGTGCGAGTCTTGGTTGTCTTTGAAACAACAGTGAATGTCTAGCGTCTTTACAGACGGATACACATGTTGCTTGAAAGCCACACTTCACAGTAACTCCTTTAAGCACGTTGGTGCCACCACATGGCTGTTGAACATGGTTTTCACATTGTGTCAGCTGCTCCTAATATCTGACAATGGACGCTCAAAGATAACAGGATCGTTGGCGACCATGTTACAGTTCCACAGTCCGGTGTGGAGAATGACTTTCTCTGGCAGGGCAACGGATGACTCCGCAAATCACTTGCCGAGTGGCCACCGAAAGTTCCTGCCTAAGCTTCCGCTCACCCTGTTTCTGTCGCGCGTTACCGACATCCTATCTTAAATTCTGCGCTACCATGGTTAGTACACTCCTGCAAAAATATTTCAAGCCTTCTAGGCCCTTTCAAAGCATTAGAGCGGGATGGCTTCTAATAGAATTCATTCTGAATAGTATAGACCAGCAGGTGACGACAGTGGGGACGAATACATAAATATCTTAGGAGGCAGTCCTTTAAAGGCAAAATGAATCTTTTCAAACTGCATTGCTGCATATTGCACCCAAATTTTCTTTTGCTCGACCTCAGGCCGCTCAAGCCAAATACAACTGAGTGCCGAAAATACGAGATTGTTGCTCTGAGAGCAGCATGTTGCGTACGCGTCTGTTACACTGGTGCTGACTTTCTCTTTCCTCCAAAAAGAAATCGTCACAGGATGATTTTATTACATTCACGGTTGTGTACATGACGATATGCAAGGTCTCTAGAAAGGATGTTTCCATAAACGAGTCCTTTTCCAACACATTACACACCAAAACAATCTTGTGACGTTAACACTACCCATTTTAAGTATAAATATTTTAAAGGAAGAATACAGTGACAAAGAATATAGAGCACCAATATGTCCCCCACTCCCTTAGGGCCAAATCAGTTTTGCATCGTTATATGGACTGGGGTATTTGTAAAAAAACCCGAGAAACCGATAGCTTCCTGTAGAGAATTCACAAATGTGATATCATGAAACTGCTTACTCGAAATTGTTTCTTTTATTGGCGTGGAAAGTATCCTATGGAGTCGAGGGTTGGACAGAAACCCGTCTGGTCGGGGGTGTACGTGAAAAAGGCAGAACATCGACCGAAATAAAAATGAACACTTGAACGACATTTCGGGTCCCACACAGGAGTCTTGTTCACTAATAGGCACAGACGTGAAAAGGCTGACTATTTAAGCTTGAAAATGTGCCCTAGGCAGCGGGCATATGCACTAGGAAGTGCCCCGTCAGTGCGATAAAGAGTGTGCTCGGTTGTCTGAATGGTTAAGGATTCTAGATATACACGGCTTTGGAGATTCTTTTCCGTTTTTAAAATGCGCGCGTTGCACCAATCTATATCATGCTGCCTGCTCTCAGAATGTTTGGCTAGTGCATTTGACGACGCTTTCTTGTTTGCAACATCATGCTGGTGTTGTTTCAACCTTTTAACAAAGTTTCCACTTTCACCCACATACACATGGTTAGTCTCTGCACGGTAAACTACGCCCGGAAACTTTTCCTTTGGCAGGCAGTCTTTTACGTTGACGAGAGCTTGCCGCAACTTTTTCGCCGGCACGTGCGACACCTCAACTTCGTAAGATATCACGATGCGCGCCAAGGTGTCGCTGATACCGGTCACGTATGGCACAGGTGCACGTTTTTTGTCGGCTGGGCCGCTGTCAGGTCGTGGGGGTCGCAACAGTTTGCGTTCCACAGCGTTGACGAAAGGCAACGGGTAGCCACATTCGGAGAGGTCCTTGCGAACTCTTTGACGGTCGGCCTTCACTTCCTCTGGCTCTGTGCAGATGCGGTCTGCTCGACGAAAAAGCGAGGCAACCACTGATCTCTTGTGAGAGGCTGGGTGAATGGAGTTAAAGTGAAGGTAGCGGAAAGTATGTGGGCTTTTCCTGTACACTTTCAATGAGAGCGCGGGTTGGCTTCATTTCACTAAGACGTCCAAAAATGGCAGCTGTCCATTCTCTTCTTTTTCGACTGTGTTTTGTGAACTTTGTGAACGTGTATGATCATCTGTGTGTCCTGCAGGGAAGGAGAGACCGTGCCCTCCATGGAATATCCTGTAGTCGCTCCATGGAGTGCGCCACCTCCCATACCACGCGCTCGACGCAGATTCGGTTATGGGACTCATTTCTGCCACTCTGGACAGCCTCTCGCTTTGTCCGAACTCCTCTGTCGTGAAACAGTTCAAAAAAGAAATGTCACTTGAGCCAGAATTGTGTTGCATTACAAAGACAAGTGACCTCGAGTGGCGTTCATGGTTCATCTAGACATAAACCATCTCAAAGCTCATAATCCTCCCAAGCTGACACTCGCCGGAGGAAATTGGAGGCAAACAGGCATTTCCACAACGCATCTGCATGGGACAGTGCAGGACAGTGAATGCTCAGCAAAAATACCATTCGACCATACTATGTAGTGCTTAAATGCCACTGAAATATTGGGTACAATTTGTTTTCGTCGGGGTAGCTTGCTCCATGGAGGTTTCCCTTGGCACGGCCAAGAGGGCGCCGTTGCCATGCACGGTGGGAGGGAACTCCCCGCCCGCTTGACTCGTGGCAAGGGCCGGCAGTTAGCTTTACGTTTATACGGCGTTTATTTTTACTCCAACTTATTAGAGCGCAGTTATAGTTGGTTACGTCTACATGCCGTAGTTCTGTAGAGGCTTGGTATTGTGGAATTTCGGTTCCCTTAATCACTCATAATGCGCCGCATTTTACACTTTTCCATTCCATTTGACCTAATAAGGAGCAACCCGATTTAAATGACGCGTCGTTCTAACTTCGCTGCACCACATCTCTGCAGGAAGGCCCAGTCCGCTTAGCACGCGAGTGGTGGTGGTGCTTACCACAGCTAACAAATCAGTGCGGCGGTAGGCTGCTCTGATACTAGTCGAGTTTCTCACGACTTGAACAATAAACACAGTCATGACGCCGCAGGATCTGAATCGAGTGGTCCTGAAGGCATAATTTTGGCCCACCTGATCAAGATATTTACTTGTCAGCATTTTTTTTTACGACAAAGTGTTCAACGAAGTTGGCCAGCACCGGTCGGTGCATATCAATACGAGTACTTTGAGTCTGATTCACATGAACTCTAGCGTCTTGCTCTGCTATAACCCTTATGATTATGATTGTTTTACTGTCGTTACGGCGTCATTGCAGCTTGCCTGCATGTAAAGTTAGTAGTGCAGCTGGAGTCGTCGCTTGGCGGATTCGGAGTGCTCGGGCTTCACCTGAATTCGTGTTCTGTGCGGCCAGAAATACGCGGTGAACTTGCAGCGATGGGAGGTTCACAACGCAGTCTTGTTAAGAGTCGCATGACGTACGCTGTGTCTCCCAGGGAGCCATGCACGGCCAAGTGATGTCACGGGCAGTGTTGTCGGTACCGCGTTACAAGTAACGGCGTTACCGGTAATGTGTTACTTTTTTCGGTAACTTAGTAACGTACTCGTTACCATTTCGCAACTGTAACGGGTAACGTACTTGCGTTAACATTTTCCGGTAACGTGAGGTGTCACGTTACTAGTTACTTTTTATTTCAGTTGTCCCCCTCCGCCTCTCTCTCAGAAAAAAAAAACGCCGAAAATTATGTTGCAAATAAACAAAACCTACGGGTGCTCTCGACGAACCTTGTTGCGGCTCGCATGCATGCCAGAAAACACGTGCCCTTGACGACGCACTTAAATAAAGAAAAAAAGCACGAACACGCATTCACACACTTGTCTTCACCCCCAGACCACACACATACACAAATCTCTGAAGAGTGGACGCTTGCCGAGCCACCAATGGACCATTTGCAGAAATCTGTGAGTCAGTTTCTCCGTAAGCTTGTTTTCCAGCCAAAAGGTCTCGTTCCCAAGCGACACTCTCGCATTCTTTGTGGAAGCAGTTCCCTCTTCTGAGTAAACTCAGGAATGCCGGCACTTCACTTCAAGACGGCGCTAAGAGAGCCGTCCAAAGAGTACAATGGTACAGCACAGAAAAGGGGATTGCGGTCAACTGGCTGTAGCACCGAAGTAAAGGAAAAAAGGAAATGGGCCTTTGTTTAACAAATTCCTGCGCCGGCAGAAGTGAGCTACCTCACACTAAACTTTCTAAAATTTTTCTGCTGAAACACACTGTCGCTCCAACTTTCTCCCGTCATAGTCATATCAACCCCCCCCCCCCCCCCCCCCCGTTCTCCCCTAGCCAGAACAAGGAACAACGCACTCCCCACAGCACTGTGACTAAGGACGTCCTCCCTCCTTTTCCTGCCTAGACTTCGTTGCAAGCAGAGTGCGACCATCCGGAGTTTCCATTCGCTTGAAGAATATGAGCGTGTCGTCAGGGTTGGAGACCTTTCCGAAGAGTTATAGGTTACAGTTACAGCGAAGACTCACTGATTAAAATTTATGGACATGGAGTAACGGCAAAGTAACGTACGATACTTTTTTTGGTAACGGTAACGCGTTACCTTTTTTTGTAGGTAACGTAGGGCGGTAACGCGTTCTTTTTTCTTAGCGTAACGAGTAACGTATTTAGTTACTTTTTTTCGGTAACGCCTACAACACTGGTCACGGGGTGGCTCGCCGAAAATTTCTCCACGACGTTTATGGCACAAGGAAGCTCGAACGCGTTCGGTACAGCACTGGGATTGCTATATATCCTATGCAATACAGTTTTCAGGCAAGTTCTGTTTCGTGGCGGATGTTGCCCGATAGACTGTAACGTTGTACAGTCGCTGTGGCCACATGTCTGCTTTTTCCCGTTTGGTTGAACATTGTACTGTGGCACTTTTGTTACGAGAGTGGCATCCACAGCGTGCAGTTTTTTCACATTCCGGTATATTAGGCGTATGTGGATGGAGAGGCTGTAGATCGGTTCCGGCATAAATGTCTGTACGCCCGCACATTGAGTGGTCGATCTCGCTTCGCCGGTATTGAATTTGAACCGTGCCACTTTTACTGGTGCAATTAAAAATTCATGAAAGTATCGGAATTTTTTTAAATTCCAATATTGAGCCGCCCAGAAAGAGCTTTCTCACACCGAGCTACAAACAGATCACTTGAAATGGGCGCTGTACGCGACCCTATGCAAACTGCCTGCATGTAAAAAAGCAGACGCCAAACAGGACAACAAGAGCTCTAAAAAACAGCCGTACTTGCACAAAAGCCCTTCTTAAAATCGACAGCATCGTACTCTTCAATTTCAGCCTCAACGCAGGTCAGAAGACTTTCATTAAAATACGACATTTATGGGAACAGAAAATGCTGTAATATTGTCACGTTGGTGATGAGCGGCCGAGGGTCAACAGCGGCATAGCCCAGACGTGCGCTTCCAGATGATGATTATGTCCTCAGGCTTAATCATCATCTGGAAGATCACTTTTCACGCACACACTTCCTCCTCTTCTTGAAAGGCGCTTTCGTCTGCACGAGCGCTGGCGTCAATATTATGTCATCACTTGATGTAATGCAAATAACACAAGCACCATCTTTAGTCAAGATTGGATCGGCCACGTTAAACATTCTTATTATTTGCAGTTCGCGACACCCTTCTGTCATGTACAGGCGCCCAAATCTTTAACTGGCGTGCGCGAGCGGAGACTTTTCTGTGCGTCAGCGCCATATGACGGGGCGAAGTTGGAAACTGGATGAGGCTAAGCGCATGCTCACAAAGCACGCTCGGCTGGGCCCGTCGTCTGCCAGGCTGTTCCTTCTTAAGGACGTCACCCCTTATTATCGCGTTTCGACGAGCAGGCAGCGTGAGTAGGCGAATGATTTTGCTCGCATTTAACGTTCCGAAGAACAGCGCTTTAGCAACCAAGCGAGGAAATAAAAGTGAAAGATATGCCGAACACTCCCAATCATGCGATAAGCCGGATAACATGGATCGTTCATGTGTTACTTGCTGACGCGAAAGCTTTTTTTCATCTGCACGAAGGGCGCTTATCAACACTCTGCGTGCTTTATGCTTCAGCGTGCCGACGAAACTAAAAGGCCGCTGAGAAACTGAAGTGAAGCTGCTCTGCAGCCGTGCTCGCAGCAGTCCGGAACAGTTATCATGATGCCACTACGTGTATGTCAAGCGACAAGGCTCCGAATTATAGGGATATCATTGGGCGGCTCATCGCAGAAGGAGATGCTAAAGCAACTGGAGTGGCTTGGGCTTCAGTGGGCAGAATCATACGTGCCTACTGGGACAAAGGTCGGATCGAAGATGCTCCTCGCTACCTCACAAGGAAAACAAAAAGACTTGCAGATTGTTGCCTGAGCTAGTGATAACCTTTTCATAACGATAATGACCCATGTTCTCCATTCATAATGATAACGACCCATGCTCTCCGGCTTATTGCATGATTTGGCGTGTTCGGCATATCTTCCAGTTTTATTTCCTCGCTTGGTTGCTACAACGCTGTTCTTCGGAACGTAAAATGCGAGCAAAACCATTGGCCTACTCACGCTTCCTGCTCATCGAAACGCGATAAGAAGGGGTGAGGTCCTTAAGAAGGAACAGCCTAGCAGAGGACGGCCCCAGCTGAGCGGGCTTTGTGAGCATGCGCTTAGCCTCATCCTGTTTCCAACTTCGCTCCGTCATATGGCGCTGACAGACAGAAAAGTCGCCGCTCGCGCACGCCAGCTAAAGATTTGGGCGCCTGTACCTGACTGAAATACGTTCACGAGGAAGGGCCATTCTGTAAGTCTTGGCCGAGGAAATCATTTCCAAGCAGTCTTTATCGCTGCAGTTTTGCCTAATAGTGCTTGGCAATTGCTTGATAATGTTTATCAATTTGAGCAGTTCTGACAGTTCTTGGCTGGCGAGCTTAGAAAGATGTATTACAAACAAGGAGATCAGTTTTGAGAATTTCGAAAAACTGATTACCTTCGGTACTGTTGCTCAACAGATTTTGGCAGTTTCAGGCGCGATTCAAAAATCGCGCGCCGCCGGTGAGCTCATGGCGGCGCCGGCCACTGACCCTCACTTCTGGCACACGTCGCCGCAGTTCTCTGCATATGTGGTGGTCCCAGCAAGCCAAAAACGTCTCAGAGACGTCTGAGACGTCTAACTAGACGTCTCTGAGACGTTTTTGGTTTGCTGGGGTGGTTAACAACTTTCTTATTGGCGGAGCCCGTATGGTCATAATTGTTTGTGTGCCATAAAGAGGAACCCACGAACTGGTATCGTCGCTGCTTCATTCGCTGTTAGTCACCTTCTTGAGGAAGACAGTCTGAAGCGTCGTAATAAATTAAAACTGCTAAGCAGCCAATACATCAACTTTTGATCCCTCACGTAACCTGTACTGAACTTCAACATCAAGGTCATCATTCGACACTTAGCGGAGTCCATGAAGCGCCCGTTTACAGCTGCTTATAGCGGGAATAATACAATCTCAAGAGTAAAGTCTTTGTAAAAAGTAACCAGGCTGCATGGTTTGCTTCTAGCTTGTACAGTGCAGCCCTTATAGCTTCCCTGAAGCTGAAATGGTCGTTAAAGGTAAGAACTGGTGTCTTCTTACCTTCCAACACCTTTCGATCTTTAGGAAAGCCACAAGGGATCCACTATACAAGCTAAAAGCAAACCATGCAGCCTGGTTACTTTTTACAAAGACGGTACCTACTAGTCTGTGCAGATGCCTTTCGAGAATACGGACCAGCGCTGGCCAAAATGAGCCTGTTGTTGTCTGGCTATCAAAAGTGCCCTCCAGTGAGCCCTGCAGCAGCGTCCGGCTTCCCACGATGTTGGCAGAGATGCCACGGACGAAGCCGCTTCCTTGCGTGTTCAGATAAGCATTGACAGTCACGCTGCGCACACTTCGGCTACGGCCTCCAGCAGCGTCCGGTTTCCATCGATGTTGGCAGAGAGGCCACGGACGAAGCCGCTTCCTTACATGTTCACATAAGCCTTAACAGTCACGATGCGCACACTTCGGCTACGGCCTCCAGCAGCGTCCGGTTTCCCACGATGTTGGCAGAGAGGCCACGGACGAAGCCGCTTCCTTGCATGTTCACATATGGCTTAAGTCACGATGCGCACACTTCGGCTACGGCCTCCAGCGGCGTCCGGTTTCCATCGATGTTGGCAGAGAGGCCACGGACGAAGCCGCTTCCTTGCATGTTCTGATATGCCTTGACAGTCTCGCTGCGCACACTTCGGCTACGGCCTCCAGCAGCGTCCTGTTCCCCACGATGTTGGCGGAGAGGCCCAGGAAGAAGCCGCTTCCTTGCATGTTCAGATATGCCTTGACAGTCACGCTGCGCACACTTCGGCTATGGCCTCCGGCAGCGTCCGGTTTCCATCGATGTTGGCAGAGAGGCCACGGACGAAGCCGCTTCCTTGCACGTTCACATAAGCCTTAACAGTCACGATGCGCACACTTCGGCTACGGCCTCCAGCAGCGTCCGGTTTCCCACGATGTTGACGGAGAGGCCCAGGAAGAAGCCGCTTCCTTGCATGTTCAGATATGCCTTGACAGTCTCGCTGCGAACACTTAGGCTACGGCCTCCAGCAGCGTCCTGTTCCCCACGATGTTGGCGGAGAGGCCCAGGAAGAAGCCGCTTCATTGCATGTTCAGATATGCCTTGACAGTCACGATGCGCACACTTCGGCTACGGCCTCCAGCAGCGTCCGGTTTCCATCGATGTTGGCAGAGAGGCCACGGACGACGCCGCTTCCTTGCATGTTCACATAACTCTTGACAGTCACGATGCGCACACTTCGGCTACGGCCTCCAGCGGCGTCCGGTTTCCATCGATGTTGGCAGAGAGGCCACGGACGAAGCCGCTTCCTTGCATGTTCACATAAGCTTTAACAGTCACGATGCGCACACTTCGGCTACGGCCTCCAGCAGCGTCCGGTTTCCCACGATGTTGGCAGAGAGGCCACGGACGAAGCCGCTTCCTTGCATGTTCTGATAAGCCTTAACAGTCACGCTGCGCACACTTAGGCTACGGCCTCCAGCAGCGTCCGGTTTCCATCGATGTTGGCAGAGAGGCCACGGACGAAGCAGCTTCCTTGCATGTTCACATAAGCCTTAACAGTCACGATGCGGCCACTTCGGCTACGGCTTCCAGCAGCGTCCGGTTTCCATCGATGTTGACGGAGAGGCCCAGGAAGAAGCCGCTTCCTTGCATGTTCAGATATGCCTTGACAGTCTCGCTGCGAACACTTAGGCTACGGCCTCCAGCAGCGTCCTGTTCCCCACGATGTTGGCGGAGAGGCCCAGGAAGAAGCCGCTTCCTTGCATGTTCAGATATGCCTTTGAGAGTCACGATGCGCACACTTCGGCTACGGCCTCCAGCAGCGTCCGGTTTCCATCGATGTTGGCAGAGAGGCCACGGACGAAGCCGCTTCCTTGCATGTTCACATAACCCTTGACAGTCACGATGCGCACACTTCGGCTACGGCCTCCAGCGGCGTCCGGTTTCCATCGATGTTGGCAGAGAGGCCACGGACGAAGCCGCTTCCTTACATGTTCACATAAGCCTTAACAGTCACGATGCGCACACTTCGGCTACGGCCTCCAGCAGCGTCCGGTTTCCCACGATGTTGGCAGAGAGGCCACGGACGAAGCCGCTTCCTTGCATGTTCACATATGGCTTAACAGTCACGATGCGCACACTTCGGCTACGGCCTCCAGCGGCGTCCGGTTTCCATCGATGTTGGCAGAGAGGCCACGGACGAAGCGGCTTCCTTGCATGTTCACATAAGCTTTAACAGTCACGATGCGCACACTTCGGCTACGGCCTCCAGCAGTGTCCGGTTTCCCACGATGTTGGCAGACAGGCCACGGACGAAGCCGCTTCCTTGCATGTTCTGATAAGCCTTAATCGTCACGCTGCGGCCACTTCGGCTACGGCCTCCAGCAGCGTCCGGTTTCCCAGGATGTTGACGGAGAGTCCCAGGAAGAAGCCGCTTCCTTGCATGTTCAGATAAGCCTTGACAGTCACGCTGCGCACACTTCGGCTATGGCCTCCAGCAGCGTCCGGTTTCCATCGATGTTGGCAGAGAGGCCACGGACGAAGCAGCTTCCTTGCATGTTCACATAAGCCTTAACAGTCACGATGCGGCCACTTCGGCTACGGCTTCCAGCAGCGTCCGGTTTCCATCGATGTTGGCAGAGAGGCCACGGACGAAGCCGCTTCCTTGCATGTTCACATAAGGCTTAACAGTCACGATGCGCACACTTCGGCTACGGCCTCCAGCAGCGTCCGGTTTCCCACGATGTTGACGGAGAGGCCCAGGAAGAAGCCGCTTCCTTGCATGTTCAGATATGACTTGACAGTCACGATGCGCACACTTCGGCTACGGCCTCCAGCAGCGTCCGGTTTCCATCGATGTTGGCAGAGAGGCCACGGACGAAGCCGCTTCCTTGCATGTTCACATAACCCTTGACAGTCACGATGCGCACACTTCGGCTACGGCCTCCAGCAGCGTCCGGTTTCCATCGATGTTGGCAGAGAGGCCACGGACGAAGCCGCTTCCTTGCATTTTCACATAACCCTTGACAGTCACGATGCGCACACTTCGGCTACGGCCTCCAGCAGCGTCCGGTTTCCATCGATGTTGGCAGAGAGGCCACGGACGAAGCTGCTTCCTTGCATGTTCACATAACCCTTGACAGTCACGATGCGCACACTTCGGCTACGGGCTCCAGCAGCGTCCGGTTTCCATCGATGTTGGCAGAGAGGCCACGGACGAAGCCGCTTCCTTGCATGTTCACATAAACCTTGACAGTCACGATGCGCACACTTCGGCTACGGCCTCCAGCAGCGTCCGGTTCCCCACGATGTTGGCTGAGAGGCCCCGGAAGAAGCCGCTTCCTTGCATGTTCAGATAAGCCTTAATCGTCACGCTGCGGCCACTTCGGCTACGGCCTCCAGCAGCGTCCGGTTTCCCAGGATGTTGACGGAGAGTCCCAGGAAGAAGCCGCTTCCTTGCATGTTCAGATAAGCCTTGACAGTCACGCTGCGCACACTTCGGCTACGGCCTCCAGCAGCGTCCGGTTTCCCACGATGTTGACGGAGAGGCCCAGGAAGAAGCCGCTTCCTTGCATGTTCAGATAAGCCTTGACAGTCACGCTGCGCACACTTCGGCTACGGCCTCCAGCAGCTCCCGGTTTCCCACGATGTTGACGGAGAGGCCCAGGAAGAAGCCGCTTCCTTGCATGTTCAGATAAGCCTTGACAGGCACGCTGCGCACACTTCGGCACGGCCTCCAGCAGCGTCCGGTTTCCCACGATGTTGACGGAGAGGCCCAGGAAGAAGCCGCTTCCTTGCATGTTCAGATAAGCCTTGACAGTCACGCTGCGCACACTTCGGCTACGGCCTCCAGCAGCGTCCGGTTTCCCACGATGTTGACGGAGAGGCCCAGGAAGAAGCCGCTTCCTTGCATGTTCATATAAGCCTTGACAGTCACGCTGCGCACACTTCGGCTACGGCCTCCAGCAGCGTCCGGTTTCCCACGATGTTGACGGAGAGGCCCAGGAAGAAGCCGCTTCCTTGCATGTTCAGATAAGCCTTGACAGTCACGCTGCGCACACTTCGGCTACGGCCTCCAGCAGCGTCCGGTTTCCCACGATGTTGACGGAGAGGCCCAGGAAGAAGCCGCTTCCTTGCATGTTCACATAACCCTTGACAGTCACGATGCGCACACTTCGGCTACGGCCTCCAGCAGCGTCCGGTTTCCATCGATGTTGGCAGAGAGGCCACGGACGAAGCCGCTTCCTTGCATGTTCACATATGGCTTAACAGTCACGATGCGCACACTTCGGCTACGGCCTCCAGCGGCGTCCGGTTTCCATCGATGTTGGCAGAGAGGCCACGGACGAAGCCGCTTCCTTGCATGTTCACATAAGCTTTAACAGTCACGATGCGCACACTTCGGCTACGGCCTCCAGCAGCGTCCGGTTTCCCACGGTGTTGGCAGAGGCCACGGACGAAGCCGCTTCCTTGCATGTTCTGATATGCCTTGACAGTCTCGCTGCGCACACTTCGGCTACGGCCTCCAGCAGCGTCCTGTTCCCCACGATGTTGGCGGAGAGGCCCAGGAAGAAGCCGCTTCCTTGCATGTTCAGATATGCCTTGACAGTCACGCTGCGCACACTTCGGCTATGGCCTCCGGCAGCGTCCGGTTTCCATCGATGTTGGCAGAGAGGCCACGGACGAAGCCGCTTCCTTGCATGTTCAGATAAGCCTTGACAGGCACGCTGCGCACACTTCGGCACGGCCTCCAGCAGCGTCCGGTTTCCCACGATGTTGACGAAGAGGCCCAGGAAGAAGCCGCTTCCTTGCATGTTCAAATAAGCCTTAACAGTCACGCTGCGCACACTTCGGCTACGGCCGACCACAGCGTCCAGGCACTCGGCGTGCATCTCAGTGGAGTACGGCGAAGCGATGTGCAGCTCTCTAATATCTAGTTCCTCTAACCACTATACCGCCGCATACCACTCTTCAAAGTGGCACAGCCACACATCTCTACGCCACGTTGAAAGAGTTCGGACTCGGAGGGCAGGCGACGTCTCGATGAACTGCGCGAGTATCGCCGTCTTCGCCGCAGACATCTGCGCCTTGATAGAGTGGGATATTCCGTTGTATTTAATTTCCATGCTCTCGCAATATGTTGCATGTGATGAGTCGTACACCATTTGGGATTTTGACCCAACCGTGTAGGCAGCTGGCTCCATGGCCGCGGTAAGGTGTGTTGCCAACCAGGAGATCCTGTTGCGTCAGCTGTTTGATAAAAGTGGGGAAAAAGATAGTGAGCGAGAGTTAAATATATGATGAAAGATGGCCGTAACAGCAAGCAGTACGAATCAGCAGTTGTGATCTATCATTTAACGATAGGTCATCTTCCTAGCTATCCCTCCATCTCGTTCTACATCGGTCTACATGGGTTAACTATCGTAACGCGAAAGCATTTCTTGGTTCATGAGTGGCGTCAGCGAGATGTGTCCCCAGGTTGCGTGAACAAAAAGTGTCCACACAATTAACCCTCACTAATCAGTCTCTAATTAAGAATCACTAGTCAGTAATTGAAAACCGATATTAATATTGTCAGCATTCACATATCTTACGAGCCACGCGGCCCCAACACGCCAGCACACGACATTTAACGCTCCTGCTCAGCGACCACGAGGCGCCCCGCATCCTAACTTTCTCCTACGAGCGTCCCCCTTTACAAGCCACGATGCTGCGCCTTACGGCAGCGGAGTCGTAAGGAGAAGTATCTTCAACCAACACGCCTAGACTTGTCACAAGAGGCCAGACAGCGAGGCGCCGTTTCCTCCTCCCCCGGACGCCAGCGCGCGGCAAGATTTGAAGCGGTTGGCCGCGCGGTCGCTGGTTGGTCCTTTCGGAGTGCCGCCTTTGGATTGGCCAGTTCGGAGGGGCCACCGTTCCTCAGGCTATAAAAGCCCCACCGCTGCAGCATGAGAGAGAGACGATCGGGAGGCGCCGACGATACGAGACGCGTCGGCAAGGCCCTCCCAACTCTGCAGATCCGCCGAACCTCCTATCAATAATCCAGTTATCTCATTCTTGTATCCTTAAGTTTTAAAATAAACCTGTTTCCATAATTCGAAAAGAATCCGGCCACTTCTTGCTAACATGGCGCAGCCGACAGGATCTGCAGAGGCGTCACCCGTGAACGAAGACCGAGTCGACAACGTGGAGCCCAGCAGAACGCCGACGGTGAGCTTGGAGTTCCTGTCCCTTCTGGCATCGGCAGCACGCAACGCACTGACCACCTTGAAGAAACGGCAACTGGTGGAAGAGCTCCGATGCCGAGGACTTTCGTGCAGCGGCCGCAAGGACGACCTCGCGACGCGGATCATGGACGACAACGCTCGCCGCCAAGCCGAGAGGGCGGAATTCGAAAGACTGCTGGCCGAGAGAGACCATCTGCGGAGGCTTCTTGCTCAACGACAAGTGTCACACGATACGAGTGACAGCACGGACCAGCAGCCACTGTCGACACGGGTCGGCAACGGAACGGGCTCCCTACGACACGACGGACCCCGCGCCCCTGCCACGGACACTACGGTGCAGCACACGGTGTCGCCGCAAGCGGGCCACGAAAAGGGCTCCCAACGACACGACGGACCCCGCGCCCCTGCCACGGACACTACGGTGCAGCACACGGTGTCGCCGCAAGCGGGCCACGAAAAGGGCTCCCAACGACACGACGGAACCCGCGCCCCTGCCACGGACACTACGGTGCAGCACACGGTGTCGCCGCAAGCGGGCCACGAAAAGGTCTCCCAACGACACGACGGACCCCGAGCCCTTGCCACGGACACTACGGTGCAGCACACGATGTCGCCGCAAGCGGGCCACGAAAAGGGCTCCCAACGACACGACGGACCCCGCGCCCTTTCCACGGACACTACGGTGCAGCACACGGTGTCGCCGCAAGCGGGCCACGAAACGGGCTCCCTACGACACGACGGACCCCGCGCCCCTGCCACGGACACTACGGTGCAGCACACGGTGTCGCCGCAAGCGGGCCACGAAACGGGCTCCCTACGACACGACGGACCCCGCGCCCCTGCCACGGACACTACGGTGCAGCACACGGTGTCGCCGCAAGCGGGCCACGAAACGGGCTCCCAACGGCACGACGGACCCCGCGCCCCAGCCACGGACACTACGGTGCAACACACGGTGTCGCCGCAAGCGGGCCACGAAACGGGCTCCCTACGACACGACGGACCCCGCGCCCCTGCCACGGACACTACAGTGCAGCACACGGTGTCGCCGCAAGCGGGCCACGAAACGGGCTCCCAACGACACGACGGACCCCGCGCCCCTGCCACGGACACTACGGTGCAGCACACGGTGTCGCCGCAAGCGTGCCACGAAAAGGGCTCTCTACGACACGACGGGCCCCGCGCCCCAGCCACGGGTATTACGGTGCAGCAGCCACTACCGACACGAGTTGGCCACGAGACGTGCCTCCAACGACACGGCGCACCTTTCGCATCTGCTACAGTTACTACTACAATGCAGAAGCCATTGCCAAGACGAGCTGGCTCATCCATAAAGCCAGCGCCGCGACGAAAGCGCGGCAGGATGCGGAACGATCCAACAAGCCCGACTCCCTGGACCACGAAACGTTACGAAAGAGACAAACACGGCATTCCGCATAAGTCGTATCGCGTCCCCAGGTGGAAACGACGACGCAGTCGTATCGGTGAGCATCACGGTACAAGCCCGACTCCCTGTACCAAGAAACGAAACGAACGAGACAAACACGGCACTTCGCGCAAGTCGCATCGTCTCCCTAGATGGAAGCGAAGGCGTATTAGAACGGGCTGGACGCAAGCCACAAGGTACGCGGCGGAGAACGCCCAGCTCGCCGAAGAATTGCTGTCGACAACGTGCGCCTGAGGACAGGCGCAAATTTTGGAAAGGCCGTGTCAGCATTCACATATCTTACGAGCCACGCGGCCCCAACACGCCAGCACACGACATTTAACGCTCCTGCTCAGCGACCACGAGGCGCCCCGCATCCTAACTTTCTCCTACGAGCGTCCCCCTTTACAAGCCACGATGCTGCGCCTTACGGCAGCGGAGTCGTAAGGAGAAGTATCTTCAACCAACACGCCTAGACTTGTCACAAGAGGCCAGACAGCGAGGCGCCGTTTCCTCCTCCCCCGGATGCCAGCGCGCGGCAAGATTTGAAGCGGTTGGCCGCGCGGTCGCTGGTTGGTCCTTTCGGAGTGCCGCCTTTGGATTGGCCAGTTCGGAGGGGCCACCGTTCCTCAGGCTATAAAAGCCCCACCGCTGCAGCATGAGAGAGAGACGATCGGGAGGCGCCGACGATACGAGACGCGTCGGCAAGGCCCTCCCAACTCTGCAGATCCGCCGAACCTCCTATCAATAATCCAGTTATCTCATTCTTGTATCCTTAAGTTTTAAAATAAACCTGTTTCCATAATTCGAAAAGAATCCGGCCACTTCTTCCTAACAATATAAAAACAGAATAGAACAAGGAAAATAAATAAAAATAAACAAGGGACAAAATCAAAAATAGACATTAATGCAAATAAAAACAAACGAAAACCAACAACAAAAAATAAACATTACAATAACAGAAATAATGACCCAAAATAAAAAGAATCCTTCCTGTAATTTTTCTTCCCACCTTACATCTCTTCATTCTGCGCTTCTATATATTCTCGGAGCCAGTAGTGCCCTTCCGTCACCGTGGAGCTGAGTCAATTCATTCAAGGGATACAAAGGCATTACTACGTCGTCCATGACAGCTGTGCGTACAGTCTTTGTCAAAAGTAGCCGGGCTGCATGGTTTGAGTCTCATTCGTATAGTAGAGCCCTCATGGCTTCCCTAAAGATCAAAAAGTTCTTAAAAGGTGAGAACAGGGGTTGTCCTTACCATACAGAAATTTAGAGCTTGAAGGCTGGCATAATAGGTTTACTATACGACTAAGAGGTACGACTAGGTTTACTATACGACTAAGGGGGCAATGTCGTAGGGGTTAAAAGGGGAGAGCTCGCGGCGGGAAGCTCTCTCTTGCCGCGGCGTTACTGCCCGACTGCCCCGCCGACCCCGCTTCCTGCCCGCGCCTCCCGGACTATCCAACGCCGGTCGACGATAACTTGGTAAGCTACTGAACCTTATATTATCGGATAGAACATTCTTCCGCAGTGTGCTTTGCCTTGCGCTAGGTAAATGAACTGTTTCCCAGCGTACCCTGTCGTTGCCTATTTCGTCCGAACCCGCCGTGGCTGTGACTCTGCGCCACGGGTTGGGGACACGAGTCTCGCGTACGAGAAACACCCGCGCATAGCCGGCACGGAAGCTCGCCTTCCCGGCCGGCTGGACGCGGAGTGACCCCATAACCCATAGAGTACGGGCCGTATTCCTCGTCCTCGATCCGGAGGAGTGCCTGACGCGCAGAGAGAAAGTCTCTGACATAGGCGAAGACCTTCGCCCCGCAGTTAGTGGTGTTCAAGTTAGAGAGTATGGTACCATGTTTAACATTGTCAAACGCCCCCTTAAGATCTAGGGCGAGAATGGCCTTGTCGTTTCGTTGCATGGCTGTGGGTCGTATTATGTCCCTGTGTAGTTTGTGTAGGACATCCTGTGTAGACATATGTGGGCGGAACCCGAACATAATGTCTGCAAAGAGGCCCTTACCCTCCATGTATGGAGAGAGGCGATCCCGAACCATCTTCTCCATGAGCTTTCCCACACACGAGGTAAATGAGATCTCAAGTTGTCCGTTGTCACGGCTTTACCTGCTTTGGGGATGAACGCTACAAGCGATGTTTTCCATTCGAGTGGGAGTGGACACCGATCCCAGTTCTGATTTATGTATTGTAGCAAATGGAGGTATCCAGAATCGGAGAGGTTCGCCAACAGTTTCACTGTTATGCGATCCCAACCCGGTGCCCCACCTCGGCGCATTTTAGCCAGGGCCGCCTTTAGGTCATGCAACTCAAAACGGGCGTCTAAATCCTGATTTGGCTTTCCGGAGTACGTGTACTCGATCTCTGCCGCACAAATGAAACGTGGTGGTATGATACGCGGTTGGTAGGGCGAATCGCTTGTACTAAATCCGTGCCCAAAAAGTAGTTCACACTCCGTTGAAATTATGGTTAGAGAGCCCGAACAATGAGCGCCTCACAGCTTCTACCATCATTTGCCATGCTACTGCATCGTTTTATGCCGCTCTTTGTATTCGTCCAAACAATGAGCGGAGTTTCGAGAAGAACGAATGATACATGGCGGAGTAATATAGTTTCGTCGATGCACTACTTCAGCAACCTCCGCAGCGTTCCCTGCTATGTATGAAACTGAGTATAATGGCGTCGGCTGATTCTCATGACCCTGCTAGCGTGACAATGCAGGGAATGCTAGATGAGGTGATAATCTATTCTCTCTATAGTTGGGGAAAGACCCCTCTCTCCATTATGGCGCCGTTCTCAGCATTGCCACGCTAGCAGGTTCATGAGAATCTGCCGACGCCATTGGCTGGAAGGGGGCCTTTGAACGGGGAAAAAGCCGCTGCGTTCTTGGGTTGTTTTCGACTGTAGCATACCTTGCATCATCGCGCTGCTGCGGTGTCTCTCGACCTCTTGTAGTCAACAGATCTCTTTCGTGCTCGGTAGGCGGTAGACGAAAACCGCAGCTCTGCAACGCCGCTGCAGTCGCACTCTACCCGAGAAAACGAAATTGCTGTGGTTCTGTCGTATACCGGAAGCTTGAAAGCTATGTGAGCAGAAAGCCCCAAGCGGGAGCGGGAGGTTGACGCTACTTAACCTGGTCGACAGAATACGCTGAGGAGGGCTGTAGTCTGTGGAATTATGTGTCCTAATTGCTCGATGGCTTTCTCAATCCAATTTATGATCCCGCCTACTTTCCACAAAGAGAATGGCTGCACTGTTTTAGAACTAGAGTTCCGCTGCCACAATTGTGTGACGGTTCGATACTGTCAGCAGTGTTAATGTGAAAGCACTAATACATGCGTACGTTCGAGTTTGTGGTGCCGTTGCCTAGCAACCCGAGTTACCCAGGTAAGCTAGGGTAGTGACTCGGATAGTGACTCGGAAAAGTTCGGAGGAGTGTCGTGTCGGCTGCGCGAGAGGTTGCTCGGGAAGAGCAGAATGGGTGGCGCCATCCCGTGGCTGTGAGACGAACAGCCACCTGCCAGTGCGCCATTGCGCTGGTAGTGGTGTGAGGACTCGCCGCCAGCTATGATTGTTAAGTAAAGAATTACCTATTCTGCATATATGGGTACTAACCCATAAAAGATATCCCGCAGGGGCACCTTTTGAAACGAGGTGTTGGTGCTTGGCGCCACCACGGACCCTTAGCCCCCATACCGAAGCTGTCATCCGTACCGTGGCGATAGGTTGAAAGGTGGAGGGGAGAAACCGTGAACGGTGGCGGTCGAAGAAGTGGTCAATCCTCGGCCGATGGGCTCCTCGTTTGTCTACCAGACGGGGAGTCCCGGGACCTTTCTCTGTGTATAAGGGTGAATCAGAGGCGACAGAGTATTAGGAACCCTTAGCCAGTACATGCCGTATGGAAAAATTTGCAAAAAAAAATCGGATCGGCCCCCAAAAAGGGGTCGCACCGATTCGAAAAAATTGATACCACAGAAACCAGAAAGAGAGAGAGAGAGAAAAACTTTATTTAAAGAGGAATTCGGGGCACGCCCCAGGGTCCCCGCAAGACCCCACTGCACTCAAGTGTTTATGTTCCTAAGGTCCATAACACTGGCAGCCCGGCCGGTGGCGATGGTCTGCACGGCCGGGTCCTCCGAGCGCAGCAGGGTCTCCCAGTCCTCCCAGGTCTTGAGGTTCTCTAGGTCCCGCGGGGGAGGGTCCGCCGGGCAGAGGGAAACGTTTCCGAAGTTTTTCATGGTTCACTCAAATACAGATGAACCTGTAGCAAACTTGTCTGCATTTGTGATCGCCAACACTCTAAAGAGCTTTGTAGGCAGAAACTACAAAGCAAAAAAGCAGCGAACTGGAGATCTCCTTGTAGAAATAGACACAAAAGAACAGAACTCAAATACAGATGAACCTGTAGCAAACTTGTCTGCATTTGTCATCGCCAACACCCTAAAAAGCTGTGTAGGCAAAGACTACAAAGCAAAAAAGCAGCCAACCAGAGATCTCCTTGTAGAAGTAAACACAAAAGAACAAAGTATCAAACTGATGTCATTACAGAATCTTGGAGAAATGAGCGTACAGGTAACCCCGCACCGCACCCTGAACAACTCAACGGGCGTCATATCCGAAGATGAACTCCTGCAGAGTACCGATGCTGAAATGGAAGAACTAGCTGAACAAGGAGTAATAGCAGCCCGACGAATAACCATCCGGAGAACCAATGCTGAAATCAAGATAAAACACATTGTCCTAACTTTCAATAGCACAACTCTGCCTGATTCCATCCACGCCGCATACGTCCATTGTAAAGTCCGCCCTTACATACCGAATCCGAGACGATGTTTCAAGTGCCAGCGCTTTGGGCATAGCATGTTGGTTTGCCAAGGTAAACCCACTTGTTTCACATGCGCAGAAGACGCACGTACAGAGGAAAGATGCGAACGTACACCAAAATGCATCAGCCGCCGCGGTGGCTCAGTGGCTATGGTGCTCGGCTGCTGACCCAAAAGACGCGGGTTCGATCCCGGCCGCGGCGGCCGGATTTTCTTTGGAGGAGAAATTCTAGAGGCCCGTGTACTGTGCAATGTCAGTGCACGTTAAAGAACCCCAGGTGGTCGAAATTTCCGGAGCCCTCCACTACGGCGTCTCTCATAGCCTTAGTCGCTTTGGGACGTTAAACCCCTTAAAACCAAACCAACCAAAATGCATCAACTGCAATGGCGCACATGGCGCGTACTCCAGGTCGTGCGCAGTCTGGAAAACAGAAAAACAAATCATAACTTTGAAGACGACAGAAAACCTGTCCTACCTTGAGGCAAAAAAACGCGTCTCTTTGCAACAGACGCGTTTGCAAAGGGACATACTCTGAAGCGGTGACGCGGGGACCGCCGCCGCCTTCAGGTTCTGTCGGCACACAGGTCGATCCAGTGGACCTGGCGTCGACAACCAAGTCCCCACCACAGAAGTCGGTGGTACAGTTCACAGGGCTGAAAATTTCGCGAGAAGACCACGCGATGCTCGCCGGAGGCCCTCAGGCCCCACTTTCAGCAGCGGCATCATCGGCGACAGACACCCAGAACAGCTCTGCTGAACTGGACATGTCGCACCACCCCTCTAAGAAGGCACCTGCTGGCCCAAAATACTCTGCCGCTGGAGCAGGGCCTGGTTCAGCGGTGCCAACAAAAAAGACGAATGCGAAGGCCACGGGCCATCGCAACCAAGTAGCGTCCCCCACGTCCACCGTGGAGGATATGAATGTCGGCGAAAGTCCGCCGACATCTAAAACTCTCACATCCGCGGCGTCTCCGCGGAAATCCGGCGCCACGACGGATTCAACTCCTGGTTCGCCACCGCTGCAGCGGCGGCGAGACTCCCTAGAGAAAAAAGGGAAACCACGAATCACTGCTCCTGAAAATAAGTAACTTTCCCCAATCCCCAGCTTATCACAATGCCCAGCTTATCACAATGGCATATCTAATACAATGGAACTGTAGAGGTCTACACAGAAACTACACAGACATAACCGATATGCTCAAAACAATGGCACCTACAGCTGTGTGCCTGCAGAAAACGAACCTTGGGCCACAGCACACAAACATCATTATTCCGGAGAGACCGAGTGCAAGCTAGCCGACTCTCGGGAGGCGTCGCTATCATTACGCAAAGCGATGTCCCTGCAAGAGAGGTATAATTAAAGACAAACTTAGAAGCGGTCGCAGTAAACATCATTAGCCATAAAACAATAACAGTATGCTCTGTGTACATACCACCACACAACACAATTACCATGCAGGACCTAGAAGAACTTCTGGGACAGTTGCCCGAGCCATATGTGATAATTGGAAATTTTAACGCACACTCCTCATTCTGGGGAAGTGAGCATACTGATTCCAGGGGTCAGATCATCGAGGATTTTATTCTTTCAGATAGCATATGTTTAATGAACACAGGAAAAGCCAAGTACTGCTGCCCCAGCTCCGGAAAAACGACCTGCCTCGATTTAGCGTTTGCATCTCCATCGGTTTTTAATTATTTTATTTGGGATGTTTTGATGACCCTCGGGGAAGTGATCACTTACCTACGGTTTTAAAGCTAACATCAGCTACATTCCTCCTCCCTACGAAGCCACGGCGATGGAAAATTCACCTCGCCGATTGGGCACTTTTCAGAACGAAGGCCACACTGGAAAAAGAATATGCCGAAACCCTTACGATAGAAGAAATAAATGAAAAATTTTTGACATGCTTAACATATGCAACAATAGAAGCAATCCCACAAACATCTGAAATTGCAAAAGTTTGGTGGTCAAATGAATGCACATTGGCTAAAAAGCAGCAAAACAAGGCTTGGGGCAACCTTCGCAGGTATCCCACTTCAGGGAACTTGCTCACCTTCAAAAGGGCTAGAGCCAAAGCACGATACATTAGACGCAACGCAGAAAGGGCATCATGACAACAGTACGTATTCTCGATAAACAGCTCAATGTCATCAAAGAAAATGTGGGAGCAGGTGCGGAAATTCACAGGAAATTTTACTCCTTTTACATTTCCAATGCTAACAACACCCGGGACTCAAACATTAGAAGAGCAGGCCAACATATTGGGTGAGCATTTTTCCACAGTTTCAAGCTCATCCAACTACACACACACATTTCAAAAGCACAAAACAATAGTAGAAAAACAAAAACTTCCCTTCAGAACATGCATACATGAAGACTACAATCAGCTTATTACAATGCAGGAACTAAACACAGTACTAACATCCGGTAAAAAGACAGCACCAGGCCCAGACAATATACATTATGCCATGCTTGCTCACCTCTCTGAGACTGCCATAGAGGCTCTCTAAAATTTTTCAATAAAATATAGATGAGTGGAGAAATCCCCCATGCATGGAAAGAAGCAATCATAGTACCCTTCCTAAAACCTGGCAAACCACCAACTAGTCCCACCAGTTACAGGCCAATAGCACTCACTAGCTGCGTAGCAAAATCATTCGAAAGCATTCTAAACATCAGACTAACCTTCATACTTCAGTCTCGGCAACTTTTAGATATACACCAATACGGGTTTAAAAAGACATGTTCCACAACCGATCACCTTGTCCGCTTCGAGAACACAGTCCGGGAAGCGTTCATCCACAACCAACACTGTTCGGGGTCTTCTTCGACCTGGAGAAGGCTTACGATACCACGTGGAGGTTCGGTATCCTCCGTGACCTAGCGAACCTAGGTATCCGCGGTAGGATGTTGAGCTATTTGAGCGACTTTCTGACCAATCGCACGTTCAGAGTCCGCCTAGGCGCAACCTTCTCCAAGACTTTTTTCCAAGAAACTGGTGTACCCCAAGGGTGCATCCTCAGCACGACCTTATTCATCACCAAAATGAACTCCATTGGAAAAGTAATCCCAAAATCCATAATGTACTCAGTTTACGTAGACGACCTCCAAATAGCATGCACGTCTTCCAGCATACCTACCTGTGAGCGGCAAATACAAATAATAAATAACATTGAGTAAAGCAGAAATTTGGGGAAGTTGGTACGTATTCATTTTTGAAACAGCGCAACAATGACGGGACGTGGAAACTGAAGGGTAAAGACAAACAGGCGCTGACTAACAACTGGGTTTATTGAAAAAAAAAACACAAATATATAGACAGAGTTAGGAAAGATTAATCGCCACCATAGTCAACTCATGCCACATGTGAAGCCAGATACCCAATCTCCCCTTCAGAAAGGGCGACCGATGGGCAACTAATGCACGTTGCGCCTTTCTCACGTATAAGAAAAGCTTTAATCACTTCTCGCGTCATCTTATCACAATGGCGGAACACGATATTGGTGTTCTTATAGTCGGGGGTACATTTGCATTTCTTGCAACGGAATGCACCTTTAGCGAGAGGGTCTCCTTC
The DNA here is from genome assembly GCF_055824585.1 of Amblyomma mixtum. Classification (NCBI taxonomy): domain Eukaryota; kingdom Metazoa; phylum Arthropoda; class Arachnida; order Ixodida; family Ixodidae; genus Amblyomma; species Amblyomma mixtum. Next base: position 96,344,237 of record NC_143015.1, read on the forward strand.
AGATTTTCTTTTTTCGTAATCTTTTTCGTGTTGACATTTGCACTTTCTGCAGTGGACCGCCACGTGTGACAGGGGGTCTTTTTTTCTGGTGTTCTCATATTCCATGAGTCGCTTGTTGATGCATCTTCCTGTTTGGCCAATATATGTGGCGCCACACGAGAAGGGAATTTTGTATACTACCCCTACCTCGCAAGGTACATAAGGGGAAACATGGCGCACCTGACAAGCCCTTTTGTTTCCCTCCTGCCTCTGCCTTACCTGTTTGCACATCCTGCCTAATTTCTTCGGGGCAGAAAACACGACGTCAACGCCATATCTGCCTGCCACTCTTTTGAGCCCATGGGACATACTGTGCGCATATGGAACCACTGCCGGCCTTTTATTTTTATTTTCATTTCTTGCACTCGGCCGAGCCCCATACTTCACCTGCCTAAGCAAGCGCCTGTTTGTATTTACCCCTCAGTTTCCACGTCCCGTCTTTGTTGCGCTGTTTCAAAAATGAACAATAAATAAACTGGCTACCTGGGCAGATAGAAACGGATTTAGATTTTCCCCTCAGAAAACAGTAGCGGTTTTCTTCTCTTTGAGACGAGGCCTACAGGCCGACCCCACACTATATTTAAACCAAACCCCATTACCTGTCAAACAAGAGCATAAATTTCTAGGGATAACTTTCGATAAAAAACTCACTTTCTTGCCACATATAAACAGCTTAAAGAAAAAATCTTCCCAGGCCCTCAATGTGCTGAATATACTATCAAGAAAACGCTGGGGGTCTGATAGGGCTTCATTGTTACATATATATCGTTCTCTGGTTCGCTCTAAGTTAGACTATGGGTCCATAGTATATGGCTCAGCAAGATCGTCCTACATAAAAAAGACTCGATCCTGTTCAAAATCTTGGTTTAAGGGTGTCTTCCGGTGCTTACAGAACTTCCGCAATAGCAAGTCTGTATGTGGAAACTAATGAACCTTCCTTAGAAGATCGAGCAACTGCACTAACTTGTACATACATCCTCAAAATCCTTTCTCAGCCCAAACATCTCTGTTACCCAATTGTCACGAAATGCCCATTCCGAATACTCTTCAACAACAAGGCTCAAGCGCTTCGAAGAAAAATTCCAAGCTCTGAACATACTAAATGAAATTAAAAATATTGCCCCAAGACACGAAGCACTACCACCGTGGTACACTCGCCCCACAGTGTGTGACGTCACACTAACACGCCTCAGGAAAACCTGTACGCCACACGACCATATAATACAAGAATATCTAGCACTACAAGAAAAATACAGAAATTATACTGCATTTTATACTGCTGGGTCAAAAACTCATGCTCATGTAGGAAGCGCAGTAATACAAGGAAAAAATAAAAATACAGTGCGACTGCCCTCATGTGCTACAGTTTTCACCGCTGAGTTTTATGCCATTTGTGTTGCGGTACAGAAAATAACAAATGAAAACATCAAAAACAGCATCATTTATACAGATTCACTGAGCGTCCTTACAGCATTAAACTCCAAAAATGCCACGGAGCCACTGATAGGAAGCATCATACACAATATAGTAAAGGTCCGAGCACAAAAACATGTTATAAAATTCTGCTGGGTTCCCAGCCACGTTGACATTAGGGACAATGAGAGAGCCGCCTTGTGTGCTGCACAGAACAGAACCATGGAAATAAAACATGTGAATTTGTCTCCTAGGGATTAAATGAAGTTAGTACATAGCAAACTAAAAGCCAAGTGGCAAGCTTCTTGGGAAAATGAAGGTAACAACAAGCTGCATACCATAAAGCCCATTTTAAAAGAACGGAAATTATGCCGCCATAAAGAGCGTTTTATCGAAGTACTTTTATGTCGTTTACGCATAGGTCAAACACACATCACCCATAACTTCTTATTAACAAAAAAAGACAAACCTGTGTGTGAAATGTGTGGTGAGGAGCTCACAGTAAATCACATGTTAATTTCTTGTTCGCACCTCGAAGAACTTATAAAAATTTTTTTTTACGGTATTTTACAATGAACACATTCCATTTCATCCCACATTGCTTTTAGGCGAGCAAACACTTGCCGAGTTTTCACTTGTTTGTAAATTTCTAAAGAAAGCCAATGTTTTAAATCTATTATAATGTAACCTCTATACACTCAACATAACATCATCTAACCTTGTGTTTGGCGCATGATAGCCATAGTTGCTTATGCGCCATAAAACCCCATATAACTAACTGTCATGTTACGCACTGCGTTCAAGACGGCCCTACACCTGCCAGTTAGCACTTCCACAGAACGCCTTCTACACCTGGGCCTCCACACCACAGTTGAGGAGCTTGTGGAAGCCATTCGCCAGGCGCAATACTGGCGACTCACCCAAACATCCACTGGTCGCCATATCCTGGAATCTCTAGACATTCATATCCCAGCGAATGACCCTACCCTCCTTCCCATCCCTCGGCCCCTCCACCGAGAACTTCTCGTAAAACCTCTCCCTCGTAACATGCACCCCCAGCATCATGAGTCGCGCCGCCGAGCCCGAGCAAAGGCGCTCCACAAATACTACGGCTCGGAATCGGACGCCGCATGCACGGGTGAGGAAGCGGCGGTGGCCGTCGCGAACTGCTCTCTACAGCCTCTTGCTACTGTCCCCCTCCCCTCGGTCACCTCCTCGAAGGCGGCCGAGGAAGCAGCCATCGCCTACGCGCTTGAACACACGGAAGCACGCTACATAATATCGGAATCCTAAACCGCGACACTAAATTTCGCGCGCGGCCGAGTTCACGTCCCTGCGTTTAGCATACTGAGCTCGCCTGCAGCCCACCAGCCCCGCCATGTGGAGCTGATATAGGTGCCTGCGCACTACGGGAATCCCGGTAACGAGACCGCCAATGCGTTAGCCCGAGGTTCTTTAAACCGGGCGCCGTCGGCCTCAGATCTGGGATTCACGCGGGATCGCATGCACTCCTTCAGCGATCTGACAAAGGCCTTTCGGGCCGCGCGCCTGCTCTACCCCCCACCCCACCCCTCCCTAGACTGCCACCAGACGCTCTGGCGACGCCTCCAGACGCGCACCCTCCCGTCCCCGTATCTGCAATCCCGATATCACTGTCCCCGTATCTGCAATCCCGATATCACTCCACTAGCCCTTCCTGTACCCTCTGCCAGCATCCCTCCGCTACCCTTTCCCACATCCTTTTCCTCTGCCCGGCGAACCCTCCATCGCGGGGCCTGGATCACCTCACCACTTGGAGGCATGGGAGACCCTGCTGCGCTCCGAGGACCCGGCCAAACAAGCCATCGCAACCAGCCGGGCTGCCGACGTCATGGTCCGCAGGAACATGAACGTTTGAGTGCAATGGGGCCGTGCGGGGGCCCAAGGGTCTGTGAGCCCCAAACTCCTCTGCTTAAAATAATTTTTTATGATGATGATGATCTAATGTCGAGTATCCTTTACGAAAGCCTGCCTGATCATTCGGTTGTCCTGATTCTATTACCGGTTACCTTAATTAATCCCTTGTAGGCAGCGGACAGTAAACTGACCGGTGTGTAATTCAAGTCCTTGACGTCTCCTTAATTCATAAGATGTTAGTGTTCTTCCTAGCTTCTGTTACGCTCGAGGTCACAAGCCATTGTATATACAGGGTGTCTTGTGCTAGAAAAGCTGAACTCCACTCCCTCCTTCAACCTGACGTTGCCTAATCCTTAGCAGCTGCTGTTCCCCTTGGCGCATTGCTCCTAAGGCTTTCCTTACTTCCTCTTTTTTACCTGGGCCGGGATGTCCCAGTGATGGAATTATGATGAAATGAATGAATGCTGGAAATAAATGGAACTTCCCGCTTTAAATATTACCTTTATTAAGCGAACAGACAGAACTAGTTGTACTCAGTTCCACAGTTAACATAGCAGTGTCAGTCTAGTTTTTGAATTTGGTTATAGTTATGGGGGATGCGCGCACGCAGTCCCCCACTACCAAAAATTGCATGCCCCATCTGCCTCCATTGAGGAAGTGGCAGGGGTCAACGCGGGCGCAGTGCAATGCCCGTGTCTCGCCCTGGAGGCTCCTCCATCCTGACCAAGGACGCCCCGGCACCAGGTAAGTATGCCGAACAATTGCTCAGCCACAAGATCCCACTCACGGGGGCCTTCGCAATGTTGCCAGTGAGAGTTGCATTAAAAATAAGCAGCGAAGTTTATTTACGCGCAAATAAAGCGTAATGTCGCGTTAGTTAATTACGGTGAGCCTTTTACCACTGAAGCGTTAATTACTCCACCGCTTTATATAAAAAGTATAAATCGTATGACCGTAATTCCAAAGAGATAACATCTCATTTTTAGAATCATTGTTCGAATGGTTGTTTTTTTTTTGTTTACGATTGCAATGCGGAGTGTTCTAGCCCAGTGAAACCACGGTGTAAGAATTACACCGTGAGTGAAACACCTGTCGAGAGAGAGAGAGAGAAAACTTTATTTACAGTGGAATTCGGGGCACGCCCCAGGGTCCCCGCACGACCCCACTGCACTCAAGTGTTTATGTTCCGAAGGTCCATAACACTGGCAGCACGGCCGGTGGCGATGGTCTGCACGGCCGGGTCCTCCGAGCGCAGCAGGGTCTCCCAGTCCTCCCAGGTCTTGAGGTTCTCTAGGTCCCGCGGGGGAGGGTCCGCCGGGCAGAGGGAAAGGATGTGGAGGGAGGAAGCGAAGGGTTCTGGGCATAGGGCGCAAGCAGGAGTGGGGAAGGAGGGATGATAGTGGGTTAGGGTAAGGGGCGAGGGGAGAGTATGTGTTTGTAATCTGCGCCAGAGTGTTGCGTGTCTGTTATCTAGGGAGGGGTGGGGCGGGGGGTAGAGCTGGCGAGAGGCTCTGTATGCCTGGGTCAGCTCACTGAATGAGTGCATGCGATCCTTCGTGAATCCCTGATCCGAGGCCACCTGAGCCCGGTTTAAAGAACCTCGGGCTAAAAGGTTGGCGGCCTCGTTTCCGGGATTCCCGGAGTGCGCGGGCACCCATATCAGCTCCACTTGGCGGGGCGGGGGGGCATCGGGCGAGTCCAGTATGCCAACAGCAGGGACATGGACTCGGCCTCGAGCAAAATTTAGAATCGCAGTTTTAGAATCGCTTAAAATGTACCGGGCTTCCGTGCGGGTTATAGCAAGGGCAATGGCGGCTTCCTCTGCAGCCTCTGGGGACGTGTCTGGAGGGAGAGGTAGTGTGAGGAGGGCGGATAAAGAGTCGCCTGTCGAGAGTCGCCTGGCCCGGGTACTCTGGCTCAGACTACAGACACACTCTCTCCCCTCACCCCTTACCCTAGGCCACTATCATCCCTCCTTCCCCACTCCGGCATGCGCCCTATGCCCAGAACCCTTCGCTTCTTCCCTCCACATCCCACATCCTTTCCCTCTGCCCGGCGGACCCTCCGCCGCGGGACCTAGAGAACCTCAAGACCTGGGAGGACTGGGAGACCCTGCTGCGCTCGGAGGACCCGGCCGTGCAGACCATCGCCACCGGCCGGGCTGCCAGTGTTACGGACCTTAGGAGCATAAACACTTGAGTGCAGTGGGGTCGTGCGGGGAGCCTGGGGCGTGCCCCGAATTCCTCTTCAAATAAAGTTTTCTCTCTCTAGAGGCCCGTGTGCTGTGCGATGTCAGTGCACGTTAAAGAACCCCAGGTGGTCCAAATTTCCGGAGCCCTTCACTACGGCGTCCCTCATAGCCTGAGTTGCTTTGGGACGGTAAACCCCAATAAACCAAACCATATATAAAAAAATTAGATCCAGTTCATAATCTAGGTGTCCGCCTTTCTTGTGAAGCATACAGAACGTCTGGGTCTCCCCGCTCCCTCGTAACATGGACACCGACATGCACGTAAACAGGCGACAAGCGCGGGCTCGGGCTCTTGAGAGACAACACGGCTCCCGACCCGGTGTATATTATGTAGACGTAGCAGGCCCATCGCCCACGGGATTTTACACGGCCGCTGTCGTTCACCAGGAAATGCACGTTGATGGACTCTCTTTTCGAGCCCCGAATTCAATGCGAGCCGAGGAGGTCGATAGCGCTTGCTGCCGCCCACGCCAATTCGAGAATCATCATTACGGACTCCCGAAAAGCATGTGATCATTACTTGGCAGGGGAGATCTCCCCCTTAGCTGCTTGCATTCTAAGACGGACTGCCACTGATCCAACACCCAAAAGAATCATTTGGGCTCCTGGTCACCAAGGCTTACGAGGTAATGAGGCCGCTGACGCGGCTGCCCGAGCGCTTACTCACCGGGCTCCTCATCCCAGCTCTTCTGGCTCGGAGACTAACCAGCCGCTGCTGCGATTCAAGGAAATTATAACGCATTATAGCGACATCCACCGCCTTTTCCCGGCCCCTGCAAAGGGGCTGAGTAAGACGGAGGAGCGAACTTTAAGGCGCCTGCAGACAGGTACTCTACTCTGTCCTGCAATCTTAAAGCATTACGATCCTAACACGGATGGGCGATGCCCACACTGTGGGGAGACCTGTGATATCTTCCACATGGTGTGGGCATGTACTGAAAATCCCCACCTCCCCCCTTCCCCTACCCCTTCCAGAGAGGCATGGGAGACTGCCCTTCTCAACTGCTCCTGGCTTGAGTCCCAAAGGGCTCTGGTGAAACGGGCTAGAGACGGGGCATTGTCATGCGGTGTCCCGGACTAGGGACGCCGACCATGTAGCGTGGCCAGTCTGTGGCTCCCAAACTCTATTTCAGAAATTAAACGTTTTCACCACCACCACCACAGAACGTCTCCGGTAATGAGCCTTCATGTTGAAGCAAATGAGCCATCACTTGAAGATAGAAGAAAAGCACTTACATGTTCCTACATTCTTAGAATTAGGTCGCGAACAAATCACTTGTGTTGTTATTCGGTCGTCACAACATGCACTTCTCGAATAATATTTACAAATAAGCCCCAAGCAACCAGGCCTTTGCTAATGCGGTTTGAGAAGATCTGCCGAGAACTTGACTTATCAGTAACATTACCAAATGTTGCAGAACGTTGCGACGCATTTGCCCCTTGGTACAGTTTGCCATCGGTCTGTGATATGTCTTACACAGTTCAACAAGAGACAAACTCCAGCAGAACACATCATACAAGATTTCCTTACACTAAAGAAAAAATATGATAGCTACAACGAGTTCTACACAGACGGATCGAAAACTACAGGTTATGTTGGAAGTGCAGTAGTGGAAGGGAACTGGGAAAAAATAGTAAGGCTTCCTCAGTGTGCATCAGTTTTTACAGCCGAGTGTTATGCTGTGTTTCTTGCTACGGAGAAAATAATAAGCAAGAACATCGAAAACAGTATTATCTACACAGACTCCCTCAGTGTACTGAAAGCACTACAGTCCAGAAATGCAGTCATGCCATCAATAGGTAAGGTCTTGCATAACATAACAAGGATCGTAACACAAGGGCATAACATAAAATTATGTTGGGTTCCAAGCCATGTTGGAATCGAAGGTAACGAGAGAGCGGACGCATACGCTGCTGAAGCCCACAACAAGGAAATACAGAAAATAAGCATGCCACATAATGATTGTATGAAGCTAGTTCAGAGCAGACTGCGAAACAAATGGCAGAGCATATGGAATAACCAGATAAATAACAAGCTACACTTAATAAAACCAATATTAGGAGAATGGAAATCATGCACTCATCGGGAACGCTTTTTTGAAGTTATTTTATGTCGTTTACGTATTGGACACACACACCTTACCCACAACTTTCTACTAACAAAACAAGACAAACCTACCTGTGAAAAATGCGGCGATGAACTCACAGTAACTCACATCTTAATCTCGTGCAGAGAACTTGAAACATTGCGAAACAAGTTTTTTACCCCGTTTTACAACCAACACATCCCTTTTCATCCGTCATAGAATTTAGTTGAAGAAGCTCTTATTGATAAGTCAAGCGTTTTTAACTTTTTAAAAGAAGCCAATGTACTTCAAAAACTCTGAATTCCTACCCCGTGCTTTACAATTTATTGACACACCTCATCCACCTTCTCCGTCGTGAGAAGACAGCTCAGGTCCCTATTCCATCGGGTGGGAACCTCGAGCTCCTTGCCCAGCCAAGGATGGATGCTGAGGTTGCCGACCCTCTTAAAAGTTTAGAAGTGACTTATGGTAAAAACTTGTTCTACGTTTTTACTAGGTTGCATGAATTAACTTTTTAGGCCCTTTACACAGCCGTTCATTTCGACTTTTGTATAACATCTATATAAAACAATTTTTATACCCTGAGTTTGGCGCATGATAGCCTTAGTTGCTTATGCACTCAACTCAACTCAAATACAATTTTCAGTTTCTTCATTACGGCCTCCCTTTCTTCTTTCACTCCCACTTCCTCCCTTCCTGTACGGTGCAGTTAAGGTGTCCACCGAGATGACAGAGAATACTGCGCCATTTTCTGTCCTCCAAAACCGTTGCGTTCAAAGGGCAAGGCATCGCGCCGAACGGGTGGTGGCGTTCCGTGGACCGCAGCGCCACTCCTAAAGGGGAGCTTAAGCGTCATTAATTAGCAGTCAATTAGTACTTGGTTATTACTCAGTTAATTACTGATTTTTTATTGCGAAAGCAATACTACTTGCACTTTCACGCCTTTGCACTGCCGCGGCGGTGACCACCATTGACCTTCATTTGACCTTGATTGCATTAGATTAGATTAGATTGGACTGGACGACTGGATTGGATTAGATTAGATTAGATTACATTGGAGTGGATTGGATTGGAATGGATTGGAATGGATTGTATAACCGATGCATCACCAAAGTCTAACCACAAGCACCACCACCAGCTACACTACCAGCTGTACCATGGCGTAGGTACGGATATTGCTTTCGCAATTACCGGGCTTACCCAAGCTAAGCCACAGCGAATTTTTTTTCATTACTTTGTCATCAGTTATGTGTGACGTCATCCAGTGGTGACGTCACCGGTGTCACATAGGCAAAGTGGTGAGGAAAACGCTTTCGCCTCTACGCACTTTAGACAGTCAAAGTGCGCCCTGAATTTTTTCTCAGTCAGCGGAAGAAAAATTAGTTCTCCGTCTCTTGGGGAACGAAAATGGCGCCATAATCGGAATTGTATCACATCGCGGCGGACACCCGAACTATAGTGCCTAGAATATATTCTAGGCACTATACTTGAACAATAGTTCGTGCCTAGAATATATTGGCCCCGAATCACGCCGTAAGGGAGTGGAAGAAGGTGGGAGTCAAAGAAGACAAAGAGGTGCCGTAGTGTAGGGCTCCAGAATAATACGTGCACTGACATTACACCGCACACGGGTACCTTCTGCTATAGTGCCCAGTATATTCTAGGCACTATACTTCTGCGTTTCGGAGGGCTTCGAAATAATTTCCACCACTGGGACCGGCCACCGCGGCCGGGTTCGAAGCCGCGGGTACGTCGGATTAAAACCGCGTCGCGGTGGCTCAATTGTTAGCACGCTCGGCTACTAAGCTGGAATACCCAAATTTAATAGGCAATTTATTGCAAACGAAGCAAGGGGGTCTCACAAGCATAACACGGTGACCAACTGGTTGGTTGGTTGCGACTGGGAGAAGGATGAAAAGGAAAGGTTCACGGGCCTGCCAACTGGCTCAAGGCGAGCCATCGCCACTGCCACGTGCAGATAGAAGAGAGTTGAAAGATAAGAAGACAGAGTAAAAGACAGAGTAAAGACGCGCGTCGCAACAACCGCGTCCGCCGGAACGGACGCTGGCTGAAAAAACAGATACACGGCTGCAGCCCGACGGCTGCAAACCGAATGCCTCCCCACCTCCTATCACCTGACCAACTCAGCCTTTCCTGATAGCTTAAATACCTTAAATAAATAAACAGTGATAAATAACAAAAAATACAGATGAATGAAATAAAAAGAAATGGCGGACGGTTTATCATCGCTAAGCATAAAATGTGTGAAAGCACGTTTTTTGCAGGTGGACACCGCAGCCGCGTACCTGAAAGCACGATTGAGGTGTCCACTGACTCAGCCTTTGTGCCTTTTCTTTCCTCAAAATCAATGGAGTTTTCGTTGTCACCGCCAACACACATTTGTTATTGTGACTGAGAGAAGGATGAAAAGGAAATTGCACGGGCCTGCTATACTGGCTCGAGCCGAGCTACCACCGCTGCCGCGTGCAGATAGAGAATTATGAAAAGATAAGAGGAAAGCGAAAAAGAAAAGAAAAGACGCGCGTCGCAGCAACAACCGCGTCCGCCGAAGCGGACGCTGCTGAAAAAGATAAGCGGCCGAAGCCGCGATCTCTCTACCACCTCCCCTCGCTCCCAACACACAAGCAGTGCACATCTCTATTACTACCGCCACATAGCTTAAAGCGCGACTGAGGTGTCCACCGTGCTTTCGCATTGGAAGTATAATTGGAAGTCTCGCGGGACAGCTCAGCGCCATCTTGGACAGCTACCAAACCGGTCGGAGTGAACTCTCCTAAATTTAAAATAGCAGGTCAATGTCATGGAGTTTCAGAAGTCCATTGTAAGAGCGTAGCTTGTTGGGCCAGTTGGTGCATGGGCAGAGAAACCAGCAGGACCCGACGCGTACACAAGAGAAGGAATTCACACGGACGACGCTGGAGACAAAACTGAAAATTTTACTTGTCAAAGAATCGAGCAGAGCAGCTAGGGCGTCAATGCGTGTGAGCAGGCATCGTCGTCTGTGTGAATCCCTTCTCTTGTGTACGCGTCGTGTTCTGCTGGTTTCTCTACCCTGCTGAGAAGGGCAGTTTTGACATCAGCCTTCAATTTGTTTTACTGAGAAACTGGTGGAACTTTCTGGAACCTTATTTTTTGACATCTGCCTTGCTGCCAGCAATCATCAGAAAGCCGTATGCGCTACATTTATTTTAAAGAACACCTGATTTTAGTTGCGTGTTTTCTTGGTTTACTGGGGTTTAACGTCCCAAAGCGACTCGGGCTAGGAAGGACGCCATAGTGAAGGGCTCCGGAAATTTCGACCATCGGGGGTTCTTTAACGTGCACTGACATCGCACAGCACACGGGCCTCTAGAATTTTGCTTCCATCGAAATTCGACTGCCGCGGCCGGGATCGAACCCGCGTCTTTCGGGTCAGCAGCCGAGCGCCATAACCACTCTTTCATATGATGCGTTATACATTAGAATGCATGGAACACCTCGTGGTTCTAAATAATTGGGAGTGCTAAATAATTAATCACGGAATTTCTCACTTTATGCTATTTCGGTTTCAACAACTGAATGGTGGCTGTGACGTGTAGTTAGATTTTAAGTAACGTGATGAACTGAAAAACTACAATCTAAACGCTGATAGGTAGTTTTAATCCACTACAACGCTTCAAACAGCGTGCTTCAAGAGCTGGAATGACAAGAAACGACGCATCAGCAACTATTTTGCTCCACATCCTATCCCTCTGCCCGGCGGACCCTCCCCCGCGGGATCTAGAGAACCTCAAGACCTGGGTGGACTGGGAGAACCTGCTGCGCTCGGACGACCCGGCCGTGCAGACCATCGCCACCGGCCGTGCTGCCAGTGTTATCGACCTTGGGAACATAAACACTTGAGTGCAGTGGGGTCGTGCGGGGACCCTGGGGCGTGCCCCGAATTCCTGTTACAATAAAGTTTTTTATCTCGCTCTCTCTGCCGTTTTTTCTTGCCTCACATGATCCTAAGCCCAACTAACGGTGTATGAAATATTCCTACTCCGGGGCCCAACTACAAATCACAGTCATCATTCTGTTGATGAAACCGAAACAACGTCCAGAAGCGATTCAAGTATAAGTTATTCAGCGGTCGTAGGGGAGTATTACCCGATGATCGATGTATACTAATGCCTAAGACACCATTTGAAATAAGAAAACACGCAAGCAAAAATTTGGTGTCTGCAGTCCCTTAAGACATTTCATCAGCAACGACACCTTCAAATTCACTTGACACCATAGAGCTTAACACCATAAAGCTTGCAGAAATTTGAAGATTTGTACGGAGCTATCTTTATGCACTGTCCACCAGTTTTAACAAATAAACATTGAAGACCTGTTTTAAAAATCTGTTTCTAACAGTCTCTACAGGTTTCGACTATTCTGTCAAAAGCAAGAAATTTCTGGCACTCATTTCTGAGAGAAGGACATGATCTAAACCTCGCTTAACTGAGGCCGCCAAGTTTCTGACTCAGGTTTTGCCCTTAACCGTAGGGTCTTCAACCTTACACATGACATAATCTGTGCTTTCTTTTTTTTAAACCGAATGTATAGAGAAATTTGTTGAGGGGAGCTTCTTAGAAACCGTTTTGAATAACGCGCCAAAGCCGTATTATGTGGGTTAGTGTTTCGCTGCTTGAAGCACCTATGGCGTCATTTGTCTGTTGTTGCTCTTGTACACCTTGAAAGTACTATAGCGAGGGCAAGCCACTTGTATGACTCCCCTCCTGACGGCTTTTACCCGTGTCGAGTTCTTTCCTTCCTCCATGGCTTCTACCGGAGCGTCTGCTATGTGAGGGCGCCACATACCAACCCTCCTCTCAGCCATTGCGCACCACGGTGCTGACTTCTATGACCACCAACTCCGCCACTAATTCCACACCTCTTCCCGCGTCCGTCTTCTGCGCTTGCGGCAAAGGGAGCAGGCGCGGCACGGTGCAGGTGTAGCAGTGTAGCCTTTTGAGTTTGTGAGATTTGATGTGTTGCGCTGTTTTTAGTCGCAATGGGAGACATATTTTGTCTCGTTATACTGGAAAGCGGTAGCAGACGGAAGCTCAAGCTTCAAACTGGGACTTACGACGAGCTGCTGGGGAGCCTGGCCGGTATCGTCGAACTCCACTCCAATAACACCCTGGTAGATAGATTTCTTTGTACGCCTTTTGTTTGCAGTCCCCGTGAAGATGGTGCTGACTCTGATTACAGAGCGTTTTCACGGATCGGTGTTCTTTTGCCTATTATTCCGCAAATGTTCTATAATCTTTGCAAAGTCGCGGTTCGGATTTGTACGAGTTTGGAGAATCCGAACGCTGCATCGGTCGAACGCTAGCCAATCGCTGGGTGTGCGTGTGTGCTTGCATGCGTGTTTGCGTGCGTGCGTGCGTGCTTGCGTGCGTGCATGTGTGTGGTTAGGTGCATAACGAAATACCGTTTTCTTTTCGAAGCGCGGAGTTGGTGCTAGCGGCGTCACTACAGTTATAGCTCCACCTGGTCCAGAGGCCCGGCTCGCTACGCGCGAATAACTCGGTAAACAACCGCAAAGAAAATCTACTCAGTGACTATGTGCGTAAGAACAGGAATAAACGTTTCAATTTCCTTTGCGAAGATAAAAGCCTAACGAAGAGGTGAACAGAACAATTTGCGATGGGGATGAAATTGGTGATGGGTAGTGCGAAAATTTGCAGAGCCATGAAATAAATACATAAGGAGATATATACGTGGTAGTGTGAGGCCTAAGAGGAGAGACCTCGGCCATTCTACTACAATAATCAAGATTTGCAATTGTGTGAGCATTAATAATGTTGAAATGAGTAGAAAAATTTAGAACGAGTGAAAACTGCAACTAGCCAAGAACTATTTGCAAATATACGTGAAAATTGAATTACCGCAGCAGTGGCCCAGTCGTTTCAGCATCCGCCTCGCATGCAGGAGGTGTGGGGTTCGATCCCCTGTGGCGCCGGGTGCCCACCGGTGATAAATGGGTGCAGGCATTCCCCGGCCTGGTGCTCGGCTTCCTAAGGGAAATGCTTGGGAAATGGGTCTTTGGCCTCGCCTTGAGTAGAAGAAAAAAACCTCATGCTATGGTGTTCTTTATCGATAGACGCCCTTGCGCGATAAAAAATAATCAGAAATTGAATTGATATCTGAAGAAATGAAGGCAAAGAAACAATCAACTGATGCAAACACTGCCTGAGTTTGTAAAAACACGGGTATTGGTTGCACACAAAAGGTCAAGGACAACTAAAATGGCATAAGTCCCAATTGAACATACAGAAAAGAACTGAGCTTATAAGAGTAGGAATGATCAAGAAGAAATAAGCAACCAATCAAGGCAGTTCATCTGTTTTCCAGGATCTGCATAAAGTACATTTGCAAGAATGGCAGCAAATAAGTACAAACACTTGCATAACATCTCTCTTAAAGAAGTGTAGACACCTAATTTTGGTTGCATGTTTTCTTCTGTACAACGACATGGAAGACACTACTATGCATGATCACCATGTGTTATTTGCCTACAACTGCTAAATAATGTATAATCGAATTTTTCTTTCAATCTGTTTCGGTTTCAAACAGCTGAATAATGGCTGTGACATCAAAGTGTGGTTATATATGATGTAAGGCATGGATAAACTGCAATATAATCGCTGCTTCATTGTTTCAATTCACTGCAGTGCTGAAGCCAGCCTTCCTCAAGAGCCAGAATAACAATGAATGTAGAAGCACCGATTATATTGCATTTTTTTTATGCCTCACGTGACCTATAGCCACACTTTGACGTCGCAGTCATCATTCAGCTGTTGAAACTGAAATAGCTCAAGAAAGAAATTCGATTATAAATTATTTAGTGGTCATAGGAGAGTACCACGTGGTAACCTATGTATAATAGTATGTTACGCATCATTACAAAGAAAACACACCTAAAAGGTGTCTATACTCCTTTACTATGTTCCACCAGTGTCAGGAAGCATAGAAGTCCGAACGTGAATACACGACAGCAGTTCAGTCCAAGTAAAGTGCTGGAAGTGACTGTACACCAAATGCTGTGGACTGTGGGCTGGAAAGAAAGCACGAGATGTCAAGAAGAGGTGTTTCATTACCAAATTCTTTACAAAAAAAAAAAAAGAAACTTTACGAATTCATGAAAGCATGATTAATTCCTGCACATGGTCATGACACTTGCAGCTTCCTACAGCCCAGTCACGCTTCGTGTCAAGTGGTTTGAATATTGCAGAGAAGCAATTAAAGATGATCGCTGAATGTCGAGGCTATGGCTTTGGAATAGCGTCGGTGTGAAAGCTCCTGAATGGGGCATTTCAGTAGGGTTTCCAGTTTAATTTGTCTTCACCATGTCAAATGTCAGTTCTCAGCGGGTACCATGAGTGTTGACATATCAGTAGAAAGTGTGTTGCCAGCAACAGAATTTTCATGTACTAAAAAAAAGTCCAGGATACTACTATTTTCAAATTTTACAGATGATTAAACGTGCTTACTGCCATGTTCTGGAGAGCAAGCAAGAACCCTTGCAATGGAAGCAAAAGGTCAACTACTAAAAAGAAATTTGATGTGAAAATTTCAAAGCAGGCGGGCTGTTGAAATTAACTTCCCCAGTCATCATTTTGTGTGGCATGATTCTTCAATAATGAAGGCATTGAGAGCAGTCGAAGCAGAACGCCATAGGAAGTTATCGGCAACAAGTGTGTTGCTACTTCACGACAATGCGCAAACTAGAGTCTCGCAAATCACAAGCTTCTGTCTAGGAATGTAGCATAGTGGAGCTGAACTGCATGTTTTATGGTTAAAACCTTGGTGGCAAGGATTACTTTATCTTTCATAACCTGAAGAACTTTGTGCATGGGCCATGATATATTGGCGATAATGCAGTAAAAGAAGCAGCAACAGGCTTACACAGCAGCAAGAAGTCTCTTTTCTTGTGAGGGCAACCATAAGAAGCATAATGGAAGTAGTGCATTGATGTCAGTGCAGATTAAACTGATAAGTAGTAAGTCAAATTTTTTCAGAGAATTTTGTTTTCGTGCTGTGGCAGACAGTTTAATGAAAGCCCCCTGTATTACACTGGTCAAAACTGACGGGTGCATGAACTGTGGAGGCATTTGGTGAACACAGTGCGGATTAAACTGATAAGTAGTAAGTCATATTTTTTCAGAGAATTTTGTTTTCGTATTGTGGCAGACAGAAAGCCCCCTGTATTACACTGGTCGGAACTGACGGGTGCATGAACTGTGGAGGCATTTGATGAACACATTTTATTTCATTTACTTGGGAGTGTGTATGAAATCAAAATTTTATTTCCCGAGTGTGAGGGCCGCAAAGCTGCTGATTGTTTCTCCAGAGTTCGTGCTTTTTGCTTGTTTGCTTTCAACAAGGCCTGAGAACCTAGTTGTTCCCAATGTATGTGTAGTTCTTGATGGGTTCCAAAGTAGAAACTTCCTCCTCCCTTTGTGATGCCACAAGCATAGATGTCCTTACGAAAATCTGCAGGTCAAGTGAAAAAGGTGGTGCAGGACAATGAAGTCCCACAGAGTATTGAATGTGACTAAGTTTGACGCTGACCAATGCTTGGCCTTTTTGAGGTCAATGCCTGTCACTTGGAGGTGCCTCCATATCAGAGATATTTTGACAGAAGGTGCACTTCAGACCACTAGTCATGGAATGAGCTCAGTGTTTTGAACTTCGCAGCCTTCTGAGTTAAATGGGGCTCTTCGAGAACCTCAGTGTCGCTGCCACGGTCAGTGAACCCCCCCCCCCCCCCCCGTTCTCCTCTATTGACACCACTGGTTGGTGCGAGCTGTTTGGCAATTGAATAGTCGTTTACCTCGGTAAAAATTGCTGCCGGTATAGCATTGGTAAGCACGAAATATTGTGTGAAAGCAGTTTTTCGCATGTGGACGTCACCACCATGTACCTGAAAGCATGGTTGAGGTTTCCACTGACCCAAATAGCTACTTATGCGTGTCTTTATCGTTTTCATCAGCAATGTCTATTTACCTAAAGTACATTGGCGGTGTTGCTCCCATGCTGCGTTTCTGCAGCAGTGTTGTTAACGCCCATGCCAATGCATGCAGTGCACATCTGTCACTGCCAGCACAAAGCATGAGTATTAGGTTCATAGCAGTGTTAGTGGACAAAGAAGACTGTGTGCAGTGCACAACACGAGAGTGTGCTGCAGTTTAACCCGAGGAATGTTCAGCGGCGGTGATAGTTCAGTACTCTCGTGCAGCAGCCTCCAAAGCTGATCTGTTTGTGCCGCTGCGGGTTCAACTCCCAGTTGTGGATATTGATTTGATTTCTTTAACTTGAAGGGGTGTCACTGTTCCTTGGCAACTAAACAAGATGAAAAGATTCTTGGTGTTGGTGAGCATATGAGAGTGAGTGCTTTTATGCTAAAATGCGGTTGAGAACGAGAATTTGTGAAGTTGGATAATTGTGTCTGGGAAAGCCCAGGTGTTGGCTGACAGTGATGTTTCTGCAAACTAAACCGTGAGATGTGCGAAAAAAAATTTGTTAAAACCGTTGCAGAGTTTAGGAGTTCTCTGAGGGTGGGAAATTAACTCTTTCCCTACCGTGGCCATTGAGCATCGTTAGCCCGCTAATGATCATTTCATGCCCCAATTTCAGAACCTTCTGTGTTGCTAATGACCACGCTGCAGATGTAGCTTGTAGGCAAGGAACTAAAGTTTTGTTTCCGAAGAAATGAAGACGTGGACCTGCGCTCATTGCCCACCATGTTGCCCGCAGACGATGCCTTCGCTGCTCGACTTCGCAGCCTTCCGCATTGCTTACAGGCACGATGGGCATCTGGCTTGTAGCCGAAGAACTGAAGTTTTGTTTCCGATATAGTTTTTTTTTGCCCATTACAAAACGGCATTTTTTGAACGCGCTTCGAAGATGCGGTACTATCAGTCGCTTGGCAGCCTCTACGTGCACGCCATGCACCCTAAAGCATAGCAAATCTCAGGACTCCATTTCGTCAGCGAGTGATTTAATCGACGACCTGTGCAACATTGAGCCTGAAAATGTTGCAGGGCACTGAAGATTTTCAGTTTTCACATCAGTGTATGGAAACCAGCCTCAAACACAGGCGGTCGCACTCCGATGTACAATTATAGGGTTTCCAGTTATTGTTTTGTAGCAAGAATACTATTCAAGATAGAAATGATTTTTTTTTTTGCAGATAGTGGCCAATGGAGTAACAAACATTGTGCATATTTCAGAAAATTTTAAACATTTCTTTATTTTCGAATACAAGCGTGTCTTTTCAAGTTTTATTGAATTTTTTCCTAAAATCTCGTTTTTAGCAAATAAAATTTTTGGTTGCAACATGGAATTTGTTGCTTAAACTTATACAAATAGAAAGCACCTTTATTCAGCTGTTTTTGGATATTGCAATAAATATTGAATGCAATAGTTTTTACAGAAATAAAATGTACTGAAACCTTCAGAAAATGGTTATTTTCACCATGGTACGGAAAGAGTTAAGAGACCCAGCATTTATGCAGCATACACGACCTGTAACAGCAGGTTTGCACCTTATGGTCGAAGTTGGCAGATAAGTTTTCCGAGTTGTCTGCGCATAGCAAAAGCTAGTTTGTGAGGAAGAACCAGCCCGGACAGCGTTGAGTTTCAAAGTTCTCTTTTTATTGTGTCACACGTGTTGCGTGGCCTAGTGCAGACTTTCTTCATTGACGGGCGCTACATGCAGAGCGAGTTGTGGCCTGTAGCCAGTGCGCAAGGCAAGGGGCACTGCAGTCTCTGGAGGCCAGGTATTCTAAATGTACATGGCCACTCTGAAACCACACCACTCATGCCGCTTGAATGCTCTGCTGCTGATATATCGTATTGTGCGTTTTTATCATAAAGAGTTTTCAAAATTTTTCTTACCTCAACTGCTGGCTCGTTTGCGGTGAAACTGCACACAGAGCTTGCGTATTATGGTAACTTTTGTGTCGTAGCAAATTTTACAACGGTACTTACTTAGTTGAGCCGTGCATGATGCAAAAGCGTAATCGTCTGCATCAAGATCGGCGTACCGAAACCCAAAACACCGAGTTTTTGCTGAAGGGCGGCAGTAGCCTTGAAAGTCTTTACGATAAAAACGCACAATACGGTATGGTGTACTGTGCAAACTATATTGATACATGCCTTCGAAGGGACAGTAGTAGTGCATGCGCTAGTAGAGAAAGAAGTTGGTTGTCTCTCGCGCACGTGCTCGAACCACTGAGGGGCCGCCGCAGGTTTTTCCTCTCGGCGCCGGTGTTCTATTCGCGTTGCACGCTACAGTTTGGTGGAGGTGCTGGGTACGCTTCCCGACCCACGCACTCCGTACAGCATCACTACGGACCTCACACCGGTTCACCAGCGACCCAGCCGCCGTCTCCGCGGAGAGTCGCCTGAATTTGGGCTCCTTCCTCCGCCAACAAGGACGACGCAACCTCGACCGCCGAGCCCAACTGACATGGCCACTGACACCAGGCCCTCGCCGCCGATCCAGCCTCTACCGTCGAGTCCAACTGCCATGGCCGCTGACACCAGGCCCCTGCCGCCGATCCTTTGCCACCCACCGCGAACACCGCCATCTTTTCACGGTGACGTGTTCGAAGACGCTGAGGATTGGCTGGAGACTTTCGAGCGGGTGGCACGCTACAACGGTTGGTGCGACGAGCGCAAGCTAAATAACGTCTACTTTGCCCTGGAAGAGTCTGCCAGGACGTGGTTCGAGAACCACGAGGCCACCCTTCCCACCTGGGAGGCGTTTTGCCGGAGTCTCCTGGCCACGTTCCCCAACGCTGACCGCCGGGAGAAGGCTGAAGCTGCGCTGCACTCCCGAAATCAGCGCACGAACGAAAGTGTGCGCATGTATACCGAAGATATGGCCCGTCTCTTCAAGCGCGCCGACCCCAACATGGCAGAGGAGAAGAAACTGCGCCATCTCATGCGTGGGGTTAAGCAGGAGCTGTTCGCGGGCCTCGTGCGCAGCCCACCCCGCACGGTGGCGGAATTTATAACCGAGGCGACCACGATGGAGACGACGCTGCAGCAACGGGCCCACCAGTACAACCGGGACATCAACAGCATGGTGCCCGAAGGCTTTTCGTCGTGTCTCGGCGGCAGTGCAGACACACTGCGCGAACTAATTCGCTCAGTTGTCCGGGAGGAACTTAAACGGATCCATCTGCCCCAGGTTTCACCACCTGCGCCGCTGGCAGCGCTGACCGAAGTCGTCAGGGACGAGGTGCGACAGGTTGCGCAGGCGCCTCCTGTCCCCGAAGCGCCGCCCCGGTTCGACGAGAGACCTACGTACGCATCCGTTGTACGTCGCACGACTGGCTACGGTCCCATTACCCCGACGCCTGGCGTGACCAACATCGGTACGTGTCACGCAAACATGCCTGCCTACGGTATGACCCCTACGACCCCCGTGAGTAACATCGCCGCATATTCCGCCACCGCATCTGCTACAGCTGGTCCACGCCCTCGCAAGACGGATTTGTGGCGAACACCGGACCGCAGGCCTCTTTGCTACCACTGTGGGGAGCCCGGTCACCTCTACCGAGCGTGTCCGTACCGCCAAGTGGGCCTTCGCGGTTTCCATCCCGACGCACCTTGCCCGCAGAACGGCGAACGACCGCATGAGATTGCGCAGCATCTCTGGGCACGCCAGAACCCTGTCTACTCTGGAAGGCGCGAGTCCCGTTCGCCTTCGCCTCTCCGTTATCGCTCTTCCAGCCCTGGCCGCCAGAGTAGCTCTCCTGGCCGTCGCTCGCCGAGTCCGCGTCGGGAAAACTAACACCAGCGACCTCTGGAGGCAAGGCTGCTGACGTCGGGACGTGTCAAGATCCTCCATCGTGCAACCCTCGAGCCGACGATACCTCGACAGAGAAAGGCAGCGACAGTATCAGATACGCTGCATCTGATTTGCGTGTGACAATTGATGGCACTCAGATTACCGCGCTGCTCGATACCGGTGCTGATTATTCTATTATGAGCCGTGCCTTTGCTGGAGAACTCAAGAAGGTTCTGACACCGTGGACGGGGACCCCCATTCGCACCGCTGGTGGCCACCTAATTTCCCCTGTGGGCAAGTGCACGGCTAGAGTTGGGATTAGTGGTTTCACGTACGTTGGCGAATTTGTTGTACTCCCCGAGTGTTCCAGAGACTTGATTCTGGGGATCGACTTCCTGCAGTCGAACGGCGCTGTGATTGACTTTCAGGAGGCACGCGTCACGTTCTCGACCAAACAGGCCGTGGCGCGCTTTGACAACCGCGATCCCTGCAGTAACGCCCTGCGCATTGTCGAGAACGACGTTACGGTGCCGCCGCGGTGCAGTGTTCTGGTGCTCGTGCGGAATGACCTCTTTCATGACTACGAGGGCCTAGCGGACAGCCATAGTCCACTGCTGCTTAAGCGGGGACTTGCCGTTGCAAGAGGTCTCGTCCAACTACGTGACGGCCGCACCCACGTCCTCCTGACTAACTTTGCCAACGAATGTCAGCACCTGGCCAAAGGCATGGCTATTGCCTTCCTCCACGACGTTACTGAGGTTCCAGGTTTGTGCACCGTGGGAGGACCCACTCCGGAGTATGCTGGCCCACGTCACGTTCTTCAGTCAGGCAGAATAAATCCTGTCCTGCCGTCGGTTCAGAGGGATCTTCTGTCGGACCTCTTGGCAGACTTTGCGGACTGTTTCGCTACGTGCTCAAAGGTCGGCCGAACTCCACTCGCCAAGCATCGTATCATCACTGATGAGACTACGCGACCCGTCTGCCAGCGCCCCTATCGTGTTTCCCCGGTGGAGAGAGAAGCCATTCAGAATCAGGTTGCCGAGATGCTTGCAGACGATGTCATTCAGCCGTCCACCAGTCCGTGGGCGTCGCCTGTGGTTCTTGTCAAAAAAAAGGACAATACTCTGCGTTTCTGCGTGGACTACAGGAAACTTAACAACGTGACCAAAAAGGACGTTTACCCGCTGCCCAGGATAGATGACGCGCTCGACCGATTGCGGAATGCCCGATACTTCTCGTCATTAGATCTTAAAAGCGGGTACTGGCAAATCGAAGTGGACGAGCGAGACCGGGAGAAGACGGCTTTCGTGGCGCCTGACGGCCTCTATGAGTTTAAAGTGCTTCCATTTGGTCTGTGCTCAGCACCGGCCACGTTCCAACGCATGATGGACACTGTTCTCTCCGGCTTGAAATGGCAGTCCTGCTTGGTGTACCTGGACGATGTCGTTATATTTTCGACCACCTTTGACCAACACTTGGAGCGGTTGCGCATTGTGCTACAAGCGCTCAAATCCGCGCAACTCACCATCAAAGCCGAGAAATGCCATTTTGGCTTTGAGGAACTTCGCTTTCTTGGTCACGTTGTCAGCGCACAAGGTGTTCGCCCGGACCCTGAAAAGACCGCTGCCGTCTCAGGTTTTCCACGCCCAACTGACAAGAAGGCCGTTCGCCGGTTTTTGGGCCTGTGCTCCTATTATAGGCGCTTTATTCAAGATTTCTCGAACATCGCGGAACCGCTGAACGCACTGACCCGTGACGACACGCCCTTCCTGTGGGGGACCGACGAAGAGGCTGCATTTATCGAGCTTCGCAGCCGTCTGCAAAGCACTCCGATACTCGGCCATTTCGACCAGCATGCTGCCACGGACATCCACACTGACGCCAGCAATGTTGGCCTTGGTGCAGTACTGATCCAGTGGCAAGACGGTGCAGAACGGGTCATCAGTTATGCTAGTCGAACACTTACGCGCTCCGAGACCAATTATTCTACGACGGAGAAAGAATGTCTTGCAGTGATATGGGCCATCTGCAAGTTCCGACCGTACCTCTACGGACGACCCTTCCGTGTGGTAAGCGACCACCACTCCTTATGCTGGCTGGCGAGCCTCAAAGACCCCTCAGGACGCTTGGCTAGATGGAGCTTACGCTTGCAAGAATACGACTTAACAGTAGTTTACAAGTCGGGCCGTAAACATCAGGATGCGGATTGTCTGTCGCGCGCGCCTATCCCAATCAATACTGAAGAAACCACCGATGATTTTCCTTTCCTGGGCTCTGTTAGTACCACCCAAATGGCGCAGCTTCAGAGGGCGGACTCGGAGTTGGCGCCGCTCATCGATTACCTCGAAGGCAGTGAAGCTCCCATTCCGCGTGTTTTTCTTCGAGGGCTTCACGCCTTCACTTTACGGTCTGGTGTTCTCTACAAGCGCAACTTTGCCAACAGCGAAGAAGTGTTCCTACTTGTCGTACCATCACAGCTGCGGTCTGAGATCTTGAGTGCCTGTCACGATGCACCAACCGCCGGCCACCTTGGTGTCAGCCGTACACTCGCGCGGATTAGACAAAAGTATTATTGGCCCAAGTTACTCCCATCGGTGCGGGCCTACGTCAAAACATGCCGTGAATGCCAACGTCGGAAGACTCCTCCACTGAAACCAGCCGGATTTCTTCACCCCGTCGATCCACCGAAGACCCCTTTCCAACAAGTGGGCATGGACCTCCTTGGTCCATTTCCGAAGCCTTCGTCTGGAAAGCGTTGGATAGTCGTTGCGACCGACTACCTCACACGGTACGCTGAGACCACGTCTCTTGTCAAAGGCACTGCAGCTGAAGTGGCGCAGTTCTTCGTCCACAACATTGTCTTGCGTCATGGAGCACCCGCCGTTGTTGTTACTGACCGGGGAACTGCTTTCACGGCCCGCTTAACCAAGTCCGTGATGACTCTGACGCACACGAGCCATCGACGTGCTACGGCGTATCACCCGCAGACAAACGGGTTGGTAGAGCGACTCAACCGCACACTAGCCGACATGCTATCAATGTACGTTGATGTCGAGCATCGAACTTGGGACACCATTCTGCCATACGTAACGTTTGCGTACAACACTGCCCTGCAGGAAACAACCCGACTGACCCCCTTTCAGCTTGTCTTCGGTCGGCAGGTGACCACTCCGTTGGATGCTATGTTGCCCGTCGACCCTTACTGCGACTCTGACGCTGACCTCGACGTAGACACCTTCGTTCAGCGTGCTGAGGAAGCGCGGCAATTGGCACGCCTGCGAATTAACCGCCAACAGGAGACTGACGCCGCTAGGTACAACCTTGGACGCCGTTTCGTCAGTTACGCGCCCGGCGACCTTGTGTGGATTTGGACACCTGTTCGTCGCCGTGGGCTTTCTGAAAAGTTGCTGCGCCGATACTTCGGCCCTTACGAAGTAGTGCGCCGCATCAGTGAAGTAACTTACGCAGTTGCTCCCTCCCCGACCGCTTCTTCATCGCGCCGGTCGCACCGAACTGAAGTCGTGCACGTTGTTCGCATGAAGCCTTATCACGACCGGCTACCTGACTGAACTGCGGTCCCCTGCAGCTGTGTTCTACCTTCTCACTGTCTTTTCTCTCCTAGCCACATCGTGTCGATGCTGCAGAAGAGGGGGGCAGTGATACATGCCTTCGAAGGGACAGTAGTAGTGCATGCGCTAGTAGAGAAAGAAGTTGGTTGTCTCTCGCGCGCGTGCTCGAACCACTGAGGGGCCGCCGCAGGTTTTTCCTCTCGGCGCCGGTGTTCTATTCGCGTTGCACGCTACAATATGTTCAGAAAATCTTGTATTTTTCTATCGCAGGTTCAGATATTTGACTCTGATTTGGATGACTTTGTGGACCTCTTGCCTGGTGATATAGTGCCAAACAGGGCAAAGCTACGTGTCATTCAGAAAGCTGCTTCAGCTTGGTGCACCCCAGTTGGAAATGCTGCGGTCTCTAGTCCACAGCCTCAGTCCACGTAAGTAGTAATCTAGTGTAACCTCTATTCATGTTTTTGATACGAAGGATGTCATGTATTAGATGACGAGACATGTGGATTTGTGTTGAGTCTTGCAGTTTCTTAGTAGTCTTTCGTATACATTAGGTAGCAATGAACTTACACTTATTTGAGACTGTACGAAGCTCTTGGGGACAGTTGAAGCTCTTGGGGAGAGTAGAAGCTCTCAGTGGTTTGATTTGGATGTGTGCCCATAAAACTGTCTCTCAAATGTTTTCATTAGTACCTTCACTATAGATCATGTATTGCCTTCTTCTACCTTTTATGCTGCTGTTAAGTGGGCAAGTTAAGTGCCACTTACAGGGAGTCACTCTTTATAAGCACACTCTGCCAAATCTAAACATTGCAAGTGGAAAGTCACTTGCGGAATGTTGCACTCAGGTTGGAGTGTGTCCACAGAACTCACTTTGCTGGCTGAGTGTGTAGTTTTGCCGGGAGTGGTTTCAAAGGCACATGATGTAATGTATAAAAAAAAATGCTTATTTTAGCTGTTGAACAGCTTTGAGAGATTTATATGTTATAGCAAGAAACACAATGCAATAGAGAAATGCGAAATAATAATGATGCACGCAGCTCAGGTCACTCTCTAGGTGTGATGTGGGACGGCACGGCACTGTGGCGAAGCCATTCATTCAGTTCGTGTTTGTGAGACAGCTGGTGGGGTGAAACATGAGCTGACCATGCCGGCACTCCAGGTGCTGAAGCACACTCCACTTAATGCACTTAGCTTGCTCAAGCTTGACAGGGGTAGAAGTCTATGAGTATTTCAATAATTTCTTGAAAATATGCTTAATTTCACCTCAGTTTTATGTTTAACCTGTAGCCTGTATACTTGCTTTCTCTCGTTTCTAGCTTGAATAAGCCAGACAGAGGGATTCATTGGTTGCAGCAACCCAGTAGCAAATAATGCTGATTTTGCAGTAGGTGGTACGTGTTTCTTTGAGCGAGGAAAACCAGCGCTATTGAAATTTTGGATACTTTATTTAATGCAGAGTAAAAAGGTTATCTTTCTTTGTTGCAGCACTCTTATTCAGCGTCAAAAAAAGTTTGTGTTGCTCATACTTTTTTCTTTGTACTTCTGTTTTCATCAGCGAGGTACAGGAGTTTCATGTGCAAGTTCGTTATATATGATTTTAAAATACAAAGTTTGTTATATCCAAGGTAGCATACCTAGGTTTGGTATATTCCCCATTTCCAGTTGCACTGACCCTTCTAATGGTATTGCATCAGTAAGGTGTTATAATGAAAACAAAGCACGTAGTTCCTCTGGGCATCACAGTTTAAGGGCCACTTTCAGGCGTCTTAGCTAATGAAATTGTATTCAGGGCTGAGGATTACTGCACAGAAATAGCGCTGCTAGTCATGCTTTGACAACCCTGCCTGAACATCACTCTGCTTTGACTCATGGTGTGCATGAGCACAAAAGTTGTTGCCACTTTCATACGCGTTTTGTTTTAACGAAAGTACCCAGACATTGTCATTATGAGTGTTGGTGAATGGTTTTTCTGCCTGCATTTTTCAGACTCCAAATTGTCAGTGCGTCATCCGTGGCGGTTCCTCCACTTCACAAGCAAAAAAGCAAGCAGCTTTGCATCCTTCCAACGAGGTGAGTTAAGTAAGGTACCTGGTGAGACCTGTGCATTCGAACCTCGGTATGAGCTGTGTTTGTTGTGCCTGTTTGTCTCGGGTAAATTCCTTTTCCTTATTTATGGTGTGACATTAAAGTTGCACTGAAGAGGAATCGGAACTCGTCTTATTACCGCAGGAACTCGATCTACATGTTCCTAGCATTCTTAGAAACTTCGAATTATTTTCCTGTGTGGCCGATTTCCATAATTTAATTAGGATTAAATGTCCCGGCTCCCGCGTTTTTTTGAACTCGCCGCAGACGGTAGGAGGGATCAGCTCACCTTTCAGCCAGTCCCGTGGCGGCTTGCCACTCTGCCATCGACGGAGTGATACGTAGCAATCGGTGAAAGCAAGAGTCCACGCGTATTTTTATGTCTGTGGGTCTAACTTTTGGCTTTATAGAATCTGACTGGATTTATTTACTCACAGAAAGCTAAAAAACAAAATAAAAGCAAAAGTGAACCCGCCTCGCTACTGCCTGAAAGGCACCCCACGTGTCAGTTGACCACTCCTACCATCTGCAGCAAAAAAAAGGCAGGGGTCTGGACATTTAATCCGATTTGAATTATGGAAATCGGCTACACAGGACAATAATTCAGTTTCTCAGAATGCTCGGAACGTGTAGAACGAGTTCCCGCAGTAGAAAGACGAGTTCATATTCCTCTTCAGTGCACCTTTAAGGGGTCGTTGAAATGGTTTTTCAGGCCAGGATGGATTGTTTTGGCAAGGTGACCAATATCAAAAGAACATTTTCTCGCAAGAATTCTTCTTGCATGTGCTGTATTAAGAGGGCCATACACAATAAAAAAAGGTCCTTTCAGGTCACGGCTTTCCTCATCTCGCACCCTGATGATGACTTTGGCTGTGCTCCACCCAGAGACTCTTGGGATGCTTGGCAAGCACTTGGGAGGCCATGCTTGAAAGCTCGGAATTGAATGTGGACTGCTGTTCAAAAAGCACAGAGACAGATGTCTGGCCGATTATTATTATGAATAGCAGCCAGCTGTTAAGCAGCGCGAATGCCGATTGCCACGGTGACCAATTTGCAGCGCACCTCGTTTCATCCCACGCTGTAACAAGGTGGCAGCCTATAGGAGGTATTCACATGACGTCATCCGCAAGGGGCGCTAGCGGCCGGCGCGGCATTCGCCATGTTGGTGGTCGCGCGCGCGGCCGCCGCAGCCAGCCGCAGCGTTTGAATAGCTGGTGATGGGTGAAATGTGAGTGTATTTCGCGTCTCGCCGCACGTAATTTCTGTCCGACCTGTGCCGCCGCGTGACTGAGTGAATATTCCGTGAACTGTGCGAAGCAGGAAAGAGCGGGCACGCTCAGAAGGTTCTACTTTGTGAAAAGGTCGACCCCCATAGGAATGCGGAGGCACCGGCATGGTGTGCGACGTATACAAGACTGCTGCCGCGCGTTGAATTCACCGGTATCGAGGCCCACCTTGTGCACGGCTTAAGTTTGCTGGCAGGCCAAGGAATTAAAGGATATAAACCTATGAGAGGGTGCAATTACTTGACAAGCGGGTGAGTCCAAGAGCCGTGCTGTGGGTGCCGACGGCCGCGGTGCCGACGGCCGAAGTGCCGTTTTTGAAGAGGTGAGTAATTCGAAGGGTCTGTTCACTTAGCTGTAGCTTAACTTGTCATCTCTACCTGCTGAAAGTGACGTGTTGCAACTGAATCTAGGGGAATGGCTGCACACTGCGTTGCTGCGAAAACGGTCTTGTGCATACGAAGCAGCGCTATGTAGCTACAATCAAAACTGCAAAACATTCTCGCTGTGTCTGCCGTTCCTGTTGCGAGCACATGGCAGTATTTGTTTGGCCGTTCTGTCGGATAAATAAGGCAGCTATGACGCTTTGCCTTTCTGCTGAAAGACCGTACGTCTGAGAAGCGTCAGCAGTTCGCGGACTACAGCTAGGCGCTTGAATTATCAATTTCTGCGGTGGCAGTTATGGAATTTCGGTAATCAATCGTGCTGTTTATCCACGATGTGCCCTGCATGACTAGCTGACAGTTATCAACTGATATTAAAAGCTGCAAGTCGTGTACGTTCTTGCGTGCAGCGCAGCCAGCCAGTTTTGCTGCCGAGTTGAGGCAGCTCGGTTATATCACGGCGCAGAAGAATTCTGCTGCAAGCTTCATGAACAATACGCGCTCCACAAAGATAAGTGGTCGCTGACGTATTCAACAACGTACAAATATGTTACGGATCACTAACAGTTCAGGCCGGGTACCTCACGGCGCACCGTGACACTGCGCGAGCTGGCCTGAAACGACCGCAAACATGGCGCGCCTGCCGCGACGACGCTCGCGCAGTCTGGTAGCACGGCCTCAGTGAATACCTCCTATAGGTACTAAAAATTCCTCTAATCCGGAGCGTAGTTGAGTGTTGTTGCCTTTCAAGTGCACTGAATCTGCAGAAAGTCCACTTTCGTTTTAGATTTGAATAAGACCGGATTCGGATTAAAGTCTGAACTTAGAACCTCGTGTATGCGTAGGCAGGCCCAGGATTCATGTTACTGAAATCTTTTATTTCATTTTTGTAGTAGTTGGTCACTGATGTTTGGCAGTCAGTAGCAACGCTTACCCGACTGTTCATTTTGTACGCATACAACAAGCTTGAAGAAATAGGTGTATAGCAACAGCCCTGCTATGTTTGACATTTTTTTTTTCTTGTTTCAGCGGAGACGAACTGCAAGAAGATGACAGTACTGGCACAGTGGTTGCATACGGTGAACCTGAAGAAAGTGGAGATGCATTCATGTAAGTGCACCATAACCACTATCTATGAAAATTCCAGCTGGTATGTAATTAGTGGCCTTAATTCTCGTTTTTTTTTGTTTATCTGTTGTTTTTAAAATCTGGAAGTAAAAGTCAAGTTATGTATTTTTCTTTTTAGTTTTGGATAATTATGAGGTAATTAAAGAAACAGTTCTACAATTCGAGGTTTTTCCGGCCGCCTTTCATTTTTCAGCGCAAAAATAATTTACTCTTAATGTTCAGTCTTTTGCAGGACATTGCATGCTCTGTTTTTCACTCATTGTTTTCGTATGCAATACAGAAATTGCAGGTTGCGCCGAGAGACTGGTTACCGAATCGGATACAGTCGCCAACCGATTTCTCGGACTGCACGGGATGCGAAAAATGGCACGAAAGATCCGCGAGCTTCAAAACAATTGCTTTGCTGCAAAGCGATCATATTAGATTGTATCAAGCTATATAGAGTCACGCTTTCAGTATGTCTGTCCATGCTTGGCAAAGGCAGTACAGTAAACAAACATGGACACTCATAAAAATTTCAGTAAAATATGCAAGGCATCAAGTCAGCATTAATAAGCTCAAGGAAAGATGAAAATCAACGAGGCAGGACATCAGAAAACTAATTAACAAACGATGAGAGCTGTGGCAAGTAAAGTCGCAGATCGATTTGATTTGATTTGCTTTCTTGCACATTGCATGAAATGATGCCACTGCAGGCTATCTATGTATGGGGTGTTGTTGCGCGTGTTGTCGGTCATCTGTCCCAGTCATGCCCAAGAGCTGGAATGGTTAGCTCATGTGAATCTTTGATAGTGAATCTTTGATAGTGAATCTTTGATAGTGAATCTTTGATAGCGAATATTTGATAGCGAATCTTTGATAGCGAATCTTTGATAGTGAATCTTTGATAGTGAATCTTTGATAGCGAAGCTTTGATAGGGAAGCTTTGATAGCGAATCTTTGATAGCGAATCTTTGATAGTGAATCTTTGATAGTGAATCTGATAGCGAAGCTTTGATAGCGAATCTTTGATAGCGAATCTTTGATAGCGAATCTTTGATAGCGAATCATTGGTAGCGAATCTTTGATAGCGAATCTTTGATAGTGAATCTTTGATAGCGAATCTTTGATAGCGAAGCTTTGATAGCGAATCTTTGATAGCGAATCTTTGATAGCGAATCTTTGATAGCGAATCATTGGTAGCGAATCTTTGGTAGCGAATCTTTGATAGTGAATCTTTGATAGTGAATCTTTGATAGCGAATCTTTGATAGCGAAGCTTTGATAGCGAATCTTTGATAGGGAAGCTTTGATAGCGAATCTTTGATAGCGAATCTTTGATAGCGAATCTTTGATAGTGAATCTTTGATAGTGAATCTTTGATAGTGAAGCTTTGATAGGGAAGCTTTGATAGCGAATCTTTGATAGCGAATCTTTGATAGCGAATCTTTGATAGCGAAGCTTTGATAGCGAATCTTTGATAGCGAATCTTTGATAGCGAATCTTTGATAGCGAATCTTTGATAGCGAATCTTTGATAGTGAATCTTTGATAGGGAAGCTTTGATAGGGAAGCTTTGATAGTGAATCATTGATAGTGAATCTTTGATAGGGAATCTTTGATAGGGAAGCTATGATACGGAAGCTTCGATAGGGAAGCTTCGATAGCGAAGCTTTCTCTTGGCTCCCAAACAATACAAGTTGACTGCAAGTCTCCCTATTTTTTTTTTTCTGCAGGCGGTTGTCGCAAGTTCCCGAGATGCTGCGTGCAATGCTGCCCAGTTACTCGACCGTCGAGGTTGCGGGGAGAAGTGTGTGTGACGTGGACGTTGTTCCTGCTCAGGAGCATGACCGCAATGACTATCTCAAGTTCACCCTGCCTTCGTTTGGCACGTGGTGCGATATTGTCCTGATGAGGAAGACCCCGTTGACTACGAGCATCAGGAGGCACATCATTAACACCATCTTCAATGCCTGCTTCAAGATTACACTGTAAGTGGAGTAAATCTTTCCGCTGTGCTCATTGTGAGGTGGACTTTGAGGTAATCAAATGAGAAGTGAAGCTTACTTTGACCCGTAATGCTTGACGCATCGTTAAAGGGTCACTGAGGAGAATTGAAGTTGGAATGCACTGATCAACTACTGCGTTCTAATGACAGATAGGCTCCTTTCGCTGGAAACAGCTTTTACGAAGCCAGAAAGGACCAAACAAGTTAAATGCGAGTGTCATAGTTACAAAATCTGTTTTTTATTGCGAAGCAATACTACTTTAGCTACCACCTCAGCCCGTCAAAACGTGAGGCGGTGGTAGGCACGGTTTACCTTTAGCATGACGTCTGGTGTGACATCACACCACCTGTGTAAAAACAGGGCCCCATCTCACGCCGTCGTGATGCGAGGCAGTAGGCACGGAGCGGCGGCCTAACTTCCACTCCTCTCACCAGGGGTGCCGCGCTAGGAGTGGCGTCACACCATCTGTGTAAAAACGGGGGCCCGGCTTGGGCCGTCGCAGTGCGAGGCGGTACGCACAGACTCTGGTTCGGCCTCTCGTGAGGCTTGAGAGATGCCACCTCAAGCAAGCAAGACACTTCGGCAGAATGCAAAGAGGAAGGAACAGCGAGCTGCAGAGACAGAAGAAGAACGAGAAGAACAGCTTTCCAAGCATCGTGCTCAAGATGCAGCCAGGCGAAAGTATCACCACAAGCGGTACAATAGCAGAACCCACGTATTGCTTCGCAATTACCAGGCTTAACCAAGCTAAGCCACCACGAATTTTTAATTTTTTTTTAAATGAGTCAAATCCTCTTTGACATAAACTGAGAAAAACTAAGTTTTTTATCTGCAGTAAGGCATTGAAAGCTGTCGTGTGATATGCTTTAAAATGCTAGTTGTAGGGCTCATTTATAATTGTGATAGTTTTTCAGAGGAGGGATATATGGGCGAACATACACGTAAAGCTGAACTTCACTTAAATTCAGTGTCTGGATTTGTCTTATTTCGAAAAAAGAAAAGGACTAAACGAGTTAAATGCGAGTATCATAAAAAAAATTCCTCCAATGACTGTGCTAATAGTGTAAGCTTTCTTCTTGTCACGGGTCTCCGAGGCTGGACCTCACTGCTATCCACTTTCAGTTACAGATCACGGAGTCCTTTTCGCCATCCTCACAAGCCTGAATCGAGTGGTAGAAAAACTAAACTCTTATCTTTAAGTGCAATTTTTTTCAGCAGTGAATAAATGTATGTTTTGGTGCCTAAGAAATGCCATCAGAGCTACAAATGGCTGCATAACTGATTTTCATTAAGAATGAAAAATTGACTGGACATTTGGCATTGTGGTGATGAAAATTTCAGCAACAGCTGGAATGGTGTGAAATGCCAGTGCCGTGGTATTACCATCTGTCGCTGTAAAATTCTTCACTGTCCCTCTAACGATTGCAGCACAACTGGGGTGTTTTCATGTCTCTTTGTGAGACATTGTTTAGAAGAAAGGCTCTTTTGTACAAGGCCATTGCAGGAAAAAAAAAAAGCCCTGTTTGTTTTTGCATGTAAATTGAAATGCCTAATTGTGCTGTTCATCCTTTTTGTATGCACTGAAGGTGTTAGAGGTTTGCTTCAGAATTACTTAGGTAAATTACTCTGTGTGCTTTGAATTCACTGTGATCAGAGAGGCTGTTAATTGTGTGAGCCAAATCTTTCACCTCGCGCATTTACTGTGCAGGTATCCGACCAGGCGACTCTACAGGACAGCGATTGACGCGCTGGTCATGAAATACCCGCACGTGATCACTGGGCCGAATGATTGGGTGAGATGCTACTCACGCTTTGCAGTTCCTGCCTTTGCTGGATGCAAGTGTGCAATAGGGCGAGATAGGAATTTCATCTTGCAAGCGTTTTCGAAGTTAATCCAGTACCCTTCAGGTTTTTGAGGCTGCCCTATTTACTTGCTTGATGGATGAGTAATGGTGGTACTCTGTGAATGGCTTTTTTCTTTCAAGTTTAGGCAGTGTATGACCGCGTTTGGTTGTGCGTGATTTCCCCTTTCTGATTGGCTTGTGCATGCCAGCCTAAGTGGCAGCCCTCTTCTCGAAATAGCTTCTTCAAGGTGACATTGTTAGCACAAGAACAGTGAAGGGTATGCTGGGCTATTACAGTCGAACTCCGCAATTACGAAACCGCCGGGACAGGAAAACCTTTTCGTTGTCGTGAGAATTTCGCTGTCGCGAAAATAGACAAATAAGCACACCCATTACCTTGCAGAACGAAAATTTAATGAAAAAAAGTCGCTTATTTTGCTCTGCTTGACATTGCTGTGCAGGAGCTTGACGACTCTGGCTTCGCAGCTTGATAAGATATGCATAGCTTCGTCGTCGTCGTGGCCGCCTAGAAAAGTCCGGATAACGTCAAAAGCATCAAGCACATCACGCGAGCTTACTTGCTTACCTTGTGCTTGGTTTTCGCAATCTTCGTCGTCACTCTCCTCATTTCCTTTGCGCACACTGTCGATAACAGCGTCGTCGCTGAATTCCTCATGATGCCATTCTTTGATTTCAGAATCGTGGAAAGTGAGCTGCACGGGATACTGAACTCTTCCGCAATGTCCGTCTTCTTTTTGCCTTTTTCAGCTTCGGCGATGATTGCAGCCTTTTCCTGCAGCGTCAAAAACTTGCGCTTCTTTACAGGAGGCGGCAGGTTTCCGACAGTAAAAAAAAACAAAACAAAAACTGTACACAAGCAAGTCGCGGGCGAATTCGGCCTGCAAAAGGCGGACGGCGAGATCGGCGGGATAGCGTGGTCGGCGCACTAGCGAAAAGAAAAAAAAAAGGGTTCCTTGCTCTTCGCCGGTTGGCCGGCGGTGTCGTCTCGTGAAACGTCACGTGCGTGCGTAGTCGCCAACAGACGGGCTAGCAAAAATCCGCTTTCAGCGGGCAAAAAAAAAAAATGCTTTGCTATCATCATCATTACCGAACCAATCGAAAGTAAACAAAAATGGCTGCGCCGGTGCTTGTTGGCAGGTGAAATGAACGGGCCCGACTTGTCGGATTTGTTTGCTGCTGCAGTTTTGCCCATTCTATGTTCCCGACTGGCTGATGTGCCGAAAAAATGTTGCAGATCACTACCTCAAACTTTCGTTAATGCGGGACTGCTTTTTAAAAACCCTTCGCTGTTGAGAGGGGACAAATGCATTGAACCCTATGGGAGTTCGCCGGGGGTGCCAGAATTTTTCGTTGCCGCGAGAATTTCGTTCTTGAGGGCTTTCGTTATTGAGGGGTTCAACTGTACTAGTCACAAACCCACATGTGTATATTTTGTTTGCCACGGTTGCAGTGCAGTACATTTTTTTTTCCATTCGTTGCAATATTTTTACATGTTTATACTTTGATGTGGCTGTCCGTGCCAGTGTTTACTACAATGAACGCACTTTCAACAGGAACCGTGTAAGTATGTCTGTCATGTAATACAAATGCAAGGAAAGAGAAGTGTTGTCAGTAGTACAATTACTCTTCAAGCGTACATAACACAGTGGGCATGGCGACTTATTCAGCAGTGAAGAACGGTTTTGTGTTGGTTTGCTTCAGCTCTCGGAGCTATTTTTTATTTATGCGTCACCCCTATTTGAAAGGCTGCCCAGGTGCAGTTCATACCCTATTTCTCTCTGGAACAAGTTCTTTGCCATTTGGACTGCTGATTCTGCCTGCATACATGTTGCAATGGTGCCAGAGTTGGTCTCACTTTCAGGCTCATCTGCCTCCTCCTTTTTGCTTTCCTCTTGGCAAACATCTGCCACAGCATTTTTCACGGTATGCGCCAGGCATGGCAGCATGTCACTGTCAGTCTGGACATGCACCTCAGATGGGGTTCCCATCGCAGCGCAACTCTCCGGCAGCAAAAAATTGCGAGGACACTTTGGCAACTAAAGTGTTGAGAGGCGAAAGCCGAGGACACCTTGCCTTTACGACTTGCAGTGGATGTGACGTCACACCGTTACCGTGGCTATGTCGATACCCAAATCATACATCTTTCGGGGATCTTAAGTGTTAATTACGCTTAATTACACATTTTTTCCATCTAATTTGACACAAGGCCGACGTTTTTCCGACCATTCTGTGACAATTTTCACTATGCCGTGACGACTTCCGGTGGATGTGACATCACTCCATTCCTGTGGCTATATGGACGTCCACGCTATTTTGATGCAATTTCGACATTTTTGTCTATAATTAATTAATTAATTAATCTACAGTCATCAAATTTGGCTTCTAGGTTCATTTTTTTCCTCCTCTATCTGAGGCAACCATTGGTTTTCTTCTATGCTTTTTAGTTCCCGAGCTAAACGCGTGTGACACTCTTTGTTAACGGACGACAGTATGAGCCATTAAAGGCTTTCGCCTTAATATTCTTCCACAGTGGCATCATGGACTACATCAGGCGTTCATGGCTTGTTTGCAGTTGGGACAAATGCTGTGTGCCTGAAGCAGTTTGCAATGGTGGTAGCATATAACCAGCCTTCAAGCATAATTGGGGAGGTACATGGTGTGCAGTAGTGCATCTGCCCTGTATTCGTTCCCCTGGTTGATAGCAACAGCATCCTCAGCTTGAGGTTCTTGCGGAAGCTCGCTTTCTATGTTTGCATCACTACACCCTAATCCATGGGCTGCAGCAGTATTGTGGTGCCCACTGAAGGGCAAGGATTTTTACAGAAGCAACCTGAAGAACAGTG
The DNA here is from genome assembly GCF_055824585.1 of Amblyomma mixtum. Taxonomy (NCBI): domain Eukaryota; kingdom Metazoa; phylum Arthropoda; class Arachnida; order Ixodida; family Ixodidae; genus Amblyomma; species Amblyomma mixtum. The sequence goes on from NC_143015.1 coordinate 96,379,906, forward strand.
CAGTCTGAACTACATTATAAATGTCTGGCTCATACTCCCGCAGAGGCCATCGTTCCCACCAGTCTCAGCACGGCAGTGCATCAGCAGCTTCCCCATAATAGGCACAAAACGCAAGCCCGTTCTGTTGCGTGAACCTTGTCAGCCACCTTTCTCTGTATGAGAGGCCTTCGACTGCCAGGCTGAAGAACAAATTCTTCCATTGTTCGCATGAATGAGTGGCCTGTTGTTGGGGATGTTCTCACTCTGGCCTCTCCGTAGCCGAAGCATCAAGAACTTTTCCAGATATTTATGGTTGGCTACGGTGTTTTTTTTTCTTTGCATTTAACATGTCAATCACACTTGATTTGTAGAAAAATTTTGCCGCAGTGCCACAACCTAGAACTACTCAGCCACATTTTTAGCTCCCAGCCTTTCATTCTGTGTGGTTCAGTATCTGTTTGGTCCCAATGGGCCCAGCTTGAGGAAGGCTCTCAGCTTCCCCATCCTGCATCACTGTGCACGTATCATCTGCTGTGGAGCTTTTCAAATGCTTGCAACAGCAGTACTTATGACAAAAGTTCCATGCTTGTCATGATTAGTTTTGTGACGTACCTAGCACATTAAGAATAAGAACCATTCTAGCCAAAGTAAAATTTCCTCGCAGTCGACCTTTAAGAGTTGCACATCACCGGTCGCATTCAGGCGGTGGCAGTGCAGGCATCCTTCTCACAAAGTTGCTTTTCTTGTGAAGAAAGTGTGTGTGTTCTGGGAAGCCAATGGCCCAGTGGTGCTCTGTTTCACTTCGTTTTAGGGAAGCAAACAGAGAGGACATACCGTATTTACTCGCATAATGATCGCACTTCTTTTTTCAAAAAATTGACTCAAATTTAGGGGTGCGATCATTACGCGGGGTAAACTTTTTACAAAACATTTTTGAGCACCGAAAACGCAAACAAGTCGCAGGCAGACAACCCTTATCACACGGGCGCGCTACCTGCGGTTATCGCGAGCCGATCTCGGCTATCTCTGCTTACGTCGTTAACCGAGAAGGTAGAGAGCGAAAAGCGCAAGAGCTGGCCTGCTTCAAGAACGTACCTCGATCCCGTCCGATAGCGCAGCAACAGCATACAACAGCAACGTCCTGCGGCGCTCAAGCTACGCATTTTACCGCCGTTACACTGAAAAATGTCCGGTCCCTGCTGCATCGTTGATATACTTAGGTGACACGTTTGCAACGCTCGGAGCACTGGATTCCGCGTGCTTACCGCAGTGGTGTTGCCTGTGAGCGCGGCAGACTGCGGCGCTCTATACTCCCCAGTCGTCGCTAGGCCTAACTTGTTTCGTATCGAAGCCACAGTGGGCGGCGCTTTCGAATCGGCCAATGCTATAATGAATGTTCTACTTATGGCGCTGCCTTACTCACAACCTCATTGTTTCATATTAAAATAAATACAGTAATCCCTCATTATAACGAAATCGCTTTACTCGAAATATCGCTTTATTCGAAATTTCTTCCGGTCCCGACCCAAACGCATGCATTTTAAGCCGCATTACTCGAAGCGCACGAAGGGCTTGACCCGCTTAGAGCGAAGTGGCGAGCGGAGGCATCGCCGCCGCCGAGCGCAGGCATCGCCGCCGTGGCAACGACCCTTTGCGCATGCATTCCAGCGCGCATTCCACATTCCAGCGCGACACTCTGTCTTTCGTGACCCGCGCACCCCCCTACAAAAGTGGCGACTGCCTCCCCCCCCCCCCCCCCCCCGCCTTCCCCCCTCAATGTCACACTGCTGGCTAGGCAGGCAGCTGCGCATTTGTGCCCGCTCTCCCAGTACTCTCTCCTCCCCATCCCACTTCCTTTCTGTCGACACGCAGGCAGCGGGCGGCTCAGCCACCAGTGGACGAACACCCCCTACACTGAGTAGGCAAGCCCTTTCACTTCCTCTTTCTTGCCGCAGCCGGCGCCTCAACGCTCTTTCCAAGGTCAATTGCTCTTTCTCTTCCCTCTTCTTTCGCTCTTCGGTCTTCTAGCCTCTCGCACGCCAGTTACTCCGCTCGCTCGTCTCCTCGCTGCCAGCTACGACGTAGCGCGCTCTGGCTTCTGCGTCGCCCGCCGCGTGCGTTTGGATCCCGGCTGTAGGCCGTGTGATTAGTTGAGCGTGCCTCGCATGTGCTTTTGTGGTATTCAATCCTAAATGGCTCCGTCAGTCTCCGGGCGAAAGTGTCTGACTTTGGAGCAGAAAGTTTTGCTGATAAAAGAAGTGGAAAAAGGCGGCCGGCAGAAAACCGACATTGCGAAGGAATTTGGCATACCGCCTTCTACTTTGTCAACTGTGTTGAAAAACAAGGAAGCTGTGCTGGATGGCTTTGAAAAGAGCTTCTCTGCGAAGAGAAAGAGGAATCGCGATTCAAAATATCCGGAAGTGGAAGGTGCACTTCTACAGTGGCTCAAGAACGCCAGGAGTGCAAATCTCCCCGTACATGGACCTGCTCTTACCGCAAAAGCCGAAGCTCTCGCCCTTCAAATGGGCCATACAGATTTCAAGTGCAGCAATGGCTGGCTGGAACGGTTCAAGAAACGACACGGCGTGACCTCGAAGTCGATCGTCGGCGAAAGCGCAGCCGTGAACCGTGACACTATAGACGTATGGCGCCAACATCGGCTCCAAGCTCTACTTGAAAAGTATGCAGACAAAGACGTCTACAATCTAGATGAGGCAGCATTTTTCTACAAGATGCTACCGAATCGCACGTTCACTACCCCGGGCGCATCCTCATCCGGAGGAAAACAGAGTAAGGAGCGTGTCACGGTGCTCTTTGGTGCGAATGCAACCGGCGAAGACAAGCTTCCCTTGTTAATACTGGGGAAGGCTGAGAAACCGCGGTGCTTCCGCAATGCAGCGATTCCTAAGGAGTGCATCTATAGGAACAACAAGCGGGCTTGGATGACAGCAGCTATTTTCGAAGACTACGTGCGCCTTATGGATAGACGGTTCCGCGCAAAGAATCGGCAAGTGCTGTTTATAGTTGACAATTGCCCGAGCCACGGGAAGATAGAAAACCTGACGGCAATCACTATAGAATTTTTGCCTGCCAATACAACCGCGGTACTGCAACCGATGGACCAGGGCATCATCGAGACCACCCGGAAGCTGTACCGCAAGGCTCTTTTGCAGCGCATGCTCACGGCATATGACGCCAGCAAGAGCTACAACATCGATTTGCTTGGTGCAATCCACTTGCTGAACTTATCCTGGAGAGAGCTCGCACCTTCGAAGGTCGCGAACTGTTTTGCACACGCCGGCTTTTGCCGCGCCGTCGTCAGTGGCCCTGACGATGACCAGCCTGAGGATGACCAACCTGACGATGACCGGACTTGTAGCGATCTTTACGAGGCCGTTTATGAACTTTCTGGCCAAGAGGTTGAAGGAGACTTTGTGACATTCGCGTTGGCTGATGCTGCAGCTCCCGTGGTTGCCCCAGCGACGGATGCGGATATAATTGAAACTCTTGGTGGTCCCGACGAGGACGAAGAGTCGGCGGACGAAGAGCCACGTGAAGTGCCGACTATGGTGCAGACGCGCGAGTATCTACGCCTCCTGCGAAATAAGGTTGAGTGCACGGGCGGCGACCGCGGCCTCTTGCAATGCTTGGGCAAGTTGGAGCAGGGGTTGCTCGCGCCCGGTATGAACATGAAACAGGCAAAACTCACTGCCTTCTTTTCACTTGAATAAAGTTTTGCTGCACTGAATACATCGTATTTTGACTTTCTCGCAGTTGTGGCGCAATTAAATCTCGACTATTTTAGTTTTTTTCGAGCGGTCACTTATATCGAATTATCGCTTATAACGAATTTTTTCGCCGTCCCGCTGACTTCGTTATAACGAGGGATTACTGTATATACGATTCAGCGATGCCTTCGCAGAGGAGCTGGCCAAGCAGATCGGATCACTCGCACTGCAACGACGGCAGCTGCTGCGCGGCTGCGAACTTAAAACTTGCTTGCATCGCAGTTATTACTCCTACCAGCAACTCGGTACAGGTCCGCGATCCTCAAGGAGGATTCATTTTGGACGTTCCCGTATCACAGGGCTTATATTTTTGAGAACAATGAAGTTTAGCCGGATCACCGCGTCACTTTGTTCATTGTACCGCAACCCAGAATGGTGGCGAGACTTGCGACTACGGCGAACCGTGATTCGAGATAACCGCAGTCAAGTTTGGTATCCACGATTAAGCATAACCGCATTTAGACTGCCCGTGTGACCGCAGGTCAGTCAACAGGGGGCTGCCGCTGCAATGCTGACAGAGCAAGATGGTAATCTGCGCGTGCCATCTGTCAGACAGATAAGCAAGTACTATCATCGTTGCCGCGGAAAGTTCGGGGTGCGATCATTACGCGGGAAATAAAAAAAAAACTGAATTTTGCCAACAAAATTCGGGGGTGCGATCATTACGCGAGTGCGAACATTATGCGAGTAAATACGGTAACCTTGTTCTTGGTGTCCTTTTAATGGCAGCAACGCTGGTGCTTTGCCCTGAGGAGCAAGTTTAAGAACACACGGAGGAGGTTTCCAGAGCCATCACCCGAGCCAGGCGAACCGGAGAGGAGAGAGAGCCCAGGGGAAGGCGGCCGGAAAGAGGGCCGCAAACGGACGCTCGCCAACGTCAAGCAGGCCCTGGCAACCAAGCGACCCTGGGTGAGTGCAGAGCCTCAGATTTAGTCCTAAATTTACATCCTTTTTAAGATTTTTCAGCAGAGGCTGTGTTGTGGTATGACTGTGTTTAGCTTGTGCATGAGTTAATGACATCCTAGTCGAAATCAAGAGGAAGAAATGGGCTTGGGCAGTGCATGTAATGTGAAGGCAAGATTACCGCTAGTCCTCAAGGGTAACGGAGTGGATTCCAAGAGAAGGCAAGAGTAGCAGGGGGGCGGCAGAAAGTTAGGTGGGCGGATGAGATTAAGAAGTTTGCGGGGATACGGTGGCCGCAGCTGGCAAACGACAGGGTTAATTAGGCTGGCACACTGCTTGCCGGCATCAGTTTTGTGTCATGTGTTCGTTAAGTATAACAATGAGACAATGTACCATGTTTACTTACATAATGAACACGCTCGCATAATGAACTCATCCCGCATACTTTGGCTTTCAAAAGGTACAATTTAATTTTCCCTTGCATAAGAAATTCACCCCATTATTTTGGTGCAGTCTGCTGATGATGATAGTGAATGCTATCAGGTGGCCTTTTTTTGCCAAAGTCAAGACTACTATACCTTACCCCACTGAGTTCCTTGGAACCGTTCGGTTCCTTGGAGTGCTTTTTGGGGTTCCCCAAGCACATGAATCCACATATATGTGAACCCCAACCTTTTCTTTATACCTACTTTATTTTGGGACCAACTTTACTGTTGCTGTTTACAGCAGACCAGTTACGTTCCATGCCGTAACCTAAAATTCCCTCACTTAGTCCCCAAAATCCATATTTGAGGCCCTTTCTCTCTGCAGCAGCTTGAGAACTCTATCAATTTGGAGATCATTTCGGTTCTTAAATGTCCCTTAAACTTCGTAAAAATTTCCTTCTCGCCAAATATCGCCTCTCAAATTCCCTGATTTGAACATCTCTGTACTAGCAGACTGTTTCTGTATACCATGAGTCATTTTTAAATAAATTGTTCATTTTTTTTTTCTGAAAGGCCACACAGTCTGCATGCTCTTTTTTTTTTTTTTGGTATGCATGCTAGATAAAAAGGGATGGAATCTGAGACACGGAGGGTTTCTCAGCATCTTCTGAAACCTGTCGGGGTTTCTCGAGTCTAAAAAGATTCAGCACCCCTGCCTTGGATGACGTAGTGGATTCTAAGAGAAGTTAAAGGCTGCAGGGATGGCAGCGATAGTCGTATAGATGGATGAGATTAGGAAGTGTGTCGGGGCCAGGTGGTCATTATTGATGCAGGGCAGTGCTAATTGGAGGACAACTGGATGGAGGGGGGGGGGGGGGTACTTTGTCTTGTAGTAACTGCAGGTGGGTTGGTGGTACAGTCAAGTCCACTTATAACAATACTGGTTATAACAATATATCGGATATAACAATGGTCGGTCATGGCACCATCAGCTTTGCCATGTGTTCTATGGTAAAATAAACTGCTTATAGCAATGCTGTCAAGGCACATTATTGGTTATAACAATTCAATCTGGTAATTGAGTGTCAACCATTACAGAAAAAGAAAAGAAATGCTACAACCACACCAGCAAAACCATGCTTACAACACAAAAGCGTGCATGTGTGGGGCCGACCAATGGACTAAGCTGGCGCAGCAACGCCATGAAAGCAAAAGAGGCAGGCGTCATCGCGTTAGGAGAGCTGCTGCATTGCTGCATTGGCTACGCATGCCATGCGTACCCCTAATCAGTCAGTGCAGCGCGCGTGCATGCAGCCAGCGCAGTTTTTCTCTTGTCAGCTGTCACCGCACCCTTGGTTCTGCATGCTTCTTGAATTTCCCATAAGAATAGCTTCCAAAAAGCCGGCTTGATTCCTGTGACGTGGAGGTGCTCAAAGCTCCCGGTGGCGCAGTGATGGCGGTGCTTTGGTCATCGGTGAACGGTGAACATTGTTCTGGTTCCCTGAAGTTCGATTTAACGAGCTTTTACAGGCATTAGAATAATCAAACCCCTCTGGGTATTTACTGTCAATAAATGCTCTGAAGTTTGTCATCTTTTATTTTTTTCGGCACAACCCTGTTATAACAATTATTGGTTATAACAATGGTATTTCCATGGCACTTGAATATTGTTATAAGTGGGCTTGACTGTAGTTATGAGGATGACAGTGAAGTCAGACCTTCCTGTTTCCTTCCCGATGCAGCTTGCTGACTTCAATGAGCCACTGAACCGGCATGACGGGCCCGAATGTGTCATCGAGTCGGACGAGCCTAGTGACTCAGAAGCCGCACCATTCCAAACAGAGTGTGAACAGGAGGACAAAGAGGAGGAGTCGTACAGTTGTCCCAACGTCTCCAACGCAATCTTGGCGGTGGAAGACGACAACAACGACATCACCGTTGCCGACCTGCTTAGAATGTGCACTGACGAGTCCGCTGCCGATAAGCTCGCCAAAAAGGCTGCCAGCAAGTCGCTGCCGGGTGCAGAGATGGACGTCAACCAACCGTTGGCGGGACCAAGGTATATAATGCACTTCATCCCGTGGTGGTTAACCCATTGACTTCCAATGTTGACTGTTGTTTACCCATTGACGGTTGAAGAGGAGCGACAACAGGTGTTTATTTTTAATTTCATTTATTGGTTTTGTTTGGCCAGTACAGAGACTGCAAACAAGGGAGAGCAAGCTAAAGGCGCCTAGTAGCGCCTGACAGAGGCCTGCCCTCCCCATGTAAAAAAAACAAAACAAAGTGGCACTTGGCAATGGTACAAAGTTTCCATAAGTAACAGAAACTAGAAAAACAGCGGATATATTGACAAGGAAACAGAGATCAGGCATGCATAGAGCTAAGCACAACAAACTAAGATCAAAACATAACAAAGACAAAAACTGATTAGGTTGGTGGTTGGTTTATGGGGTTTAACGTCCCAAAGCGACTAAGGCTATGAGAGACGCAAAAAAATTATTAGGTAGAAATGATTAGGTAGAAACACACCACAACTAGCTATATCAAAAATATTCATGAACAGTTTTCCTAAATCTGACCTCGGACATATTTTGTAGTGACAATTCTGTTAAATATGGATAGGTGTTTAATGTATGAGGAATTATGTGAGTTAGTTTTTGGAACCCATAGTTTGTACGGGATTTTGATGCATGGTATTGAGGATGCCTAAGACTGTATGCTGTTTGGGCAATTAAATATGTGCTCTCGAAAGTCTGCCAGTTTCCTTTCATAAGGTTTCTGATATAAACAGCAAGCTTCTTGTGGTAAGCCGCCGTGATGGTTAACAGTCTATGGTTGAGGAAGGAAGGACCTGTGCTCTCACTGTAATGTAAATTATCAATCGCTCGTACAGCTCTTTTTTGTAAAGTAAGTACCGTATTTACCCAATTCCAACGCGCCCCGATTCCAACGCGCACCCAATTTACGGCACCAAAAAAAAAAAAAAAATTCAAGCCCCGATTCTAACGCGCGCCCGATATTGGTAATGAAAAAAAAAAAAACTACAAGCCCGCTTCTAACGTGCATGTGGCTTCCACGAATGAAAATAATTTGCAACCGTTTTATATTTTAAGGAGAGATGCGTGTGAAAAAACCGCGATTTTTTTCGATAAAGTCGATTTTGTATTTGCTTACGTTTTGTATTCCCCCAGGCCTCTTCTTTTATGTATAAAAAAATCAAAGCCGATAACCAATGGGAAGTTAGTAAGAAAATGCAATTAAAGCTTTCGCGGTGGCTCGCGAAAGTGCGAATTTGACCGAATTTCGGGAACGCGACATTTCGCTCCACGGCGTCGCCCGCTCTTGAATTTTCGCGGGGAAGTAGGCCTAACCCTCTCCTACCAGAAGCCACTTCGGCAGCGGCGCATTCTTGATAAAAATACGAAAAAAAAAGATTGTTTCCCGCCCGAGTCGAGCGTCGCGACTGGCCCTTCAAATCACGTGGTACGATCGGAGCTCTTCCATTGGCTACGAGCTTTCCACCGCACGGTCGGACGCAGACGCTCTTCCTTCGTTCTGCCGCCACCGAGACGTGAACCAACGCTTCTGCCCGGGTTTTTCTCCTTTCTCCGCTATGGATGCGACTGAGAAACGAGATTTTCTTTCACGCAAGTTCCTGACAAAGCATCAGTATAAAGGAAGACGCCCCAAGCGCAAGCGGAGAGCTCCGGTGACGGGGGGTTCTTCTGCTGCTAGGCGTAACTGCGGCAGTGGCGATGCACCATTTGGATCCTTCAAGCTTCTTGCGGTGCATCCATGACTTCGTCAGTGCATCTGAGCGAAAGATAAAGATGTTCGACGGCCAAAACAAACGTAAAAACGAGCGCGGAAGCGCTCTTATCTGTTAGATCGGCATGATGCACGACCTCGTCAGCGGCGCGGCGTGCCCCGCCTGCGGACGATGTAATCTCTGTCAGAGAATCGGCCGCAGAACAGAAAGGACTCTCATCGTTTTTGGAACTTTACCGCCGAAATGACGCGTTTCCGACAACCGTTGTTTCATCAACATATTCTTCGAGCCGCGTATCTCGATCGTGCAAAGGCAGTGATGAGGCGTCCGCCCGCGGCAGTGCATGGGATACCGTCGCCGTGAACGTGGTCCGTGGTCGCTGAGCACGCGACCAATGACAAGCGCCACCGATTGAAAACGGCTCCTGCGACGCAGAAAACGACGAGCAAACGTGCTCTCATGTTTGCCGGCAGTTAGTGAGCTCCCCCATCGTATAATGGCGATGACGATGGGCAGCTATGGGGCAGTTTCGGTTTGCACTCGAATCCAACGCGCATGCGATTTTGAGACGTATTTTCCCCGAAAAAAGGTGTGCGTTGGAATTGGGTAAATACGGTACTTTCACAAGATTGGTTGAGGTAGTCGTTCCCCAGATCAACAAACAATATTGTACATGCGAAAAGACTAGAGAGAAATAAATTTGTAGTTTGAATTTTCGAGGCAGTATTGTGCGAAATTTATTTAGGATACCAACAGAGCGAGCCATTTTAGTGCAAACGTAGTTTACATGATCTGTCCAGAGTAAATGTTCACCCTGAAAGCTACATTCATGAGCTTTGTGAATGGTGTGTCACTGCAGTGCAGGTGTTTTGAAGCTCAAGGGTTTGTTGGTGCATTTTCCAGGTTCCTGAGGCTCCCCCAACTTCGTTTTACCGACCCTCTTCAGGGACGAACCATGCCGTAATTGTTCATAAGAGGCTGTTTCATTACATGTTCACTTGTTACTAATTAATTTTGAGCATTTCTTGAAGGACTGCGAATTTGCATGCTCTTCTTTTGCATGTATGCTAGGCAAGAAAGGATGGAAGCCAAGGCATGTGGTGTTTCTCTGCACCTCTTGAAAACTACTATAGTTTCTTAAGACTAAAAAAAATTAACAGAGGTTTGTTAGAGCTAGTGATACAAGCGAAAGCTCTGTTGAGCATGGTTATGTATGGTTTGGCTTAGTAAATATTTTATTGCAAATCGATTCACCTGTCTTGCTCTTTGCTCGTATTGTTTGTGAAATCTCGATGGAACCTGTTTTTAGCGGACAAACACGCTGCCAAGTGAATCGTAGAGCTTTTAAATCAAAGAAAAGAGCTTTTGCTTTGAAAGAATGAAATACCCTGCTTTAGTGAGTACTTTCCAAGTTGAGGGAATTCGTATTTGGTGGCTCCATATCGTCACTCACGTTCCTAATGATTTGAATCAGCTGAAAACTTACTTTCGTTGCTGCAGTCGATGTCATCATCTCTGTTTACTAAGATTGTCCGTTATTTTACATTAGAAAGTGATGGTTATCTTATATTCCATAAAATAGCCAAATAAATTATCAAGAGATTTAAACAGTAATATAGCTTAAAAACTTGATCTACTGCTGCCATCTACCAGAAAAGTGTCCAACATTCAGCGAAAAATTTATCATTGCATTTCATCGTGGAACAGCTGTGAGAACCGTCAAAAGCCACTGGCTGTCATTTCGGCATCTTTGGTAATATGGCCCCACTTCTTGTGGTTTGTCAGTCTGACAGCTCTATAAGCCAATCATTTAAACTGGCCATGGAGTGTACAAGGAAGGAACTTAGAAGTCGACAGTTCATAATGCATGCCTACATCCACAAAACAGGCAACTCAACACTGACGGAAGTGGCTAGCACAGTTACTGATTTCAAGACTGAACGGCCATGGCTGAGTATCAGCCCCTGTTGACAAGTGTCTTTTGACTTTCCTTCTCAAGTAGTGGCCACCACAGTAGTTGAGAAAATACTGCCAGTGTAGCTCCTCTTTGGAACAGTAAGGGCTTGTTGGTACCCATTTATGTAGTGCAAAAAGCTACAGAGAAAGAGACCATGTAAGATCAGCACTCATGTTGCATAGACTCCACCTTCATCATCTTTTTGAGCTGTGTTGCTTCAATAATTTTTTTTTGTCTTTAAAAACAAGGCATTGCAGAGGGGGATGGGTGAACTGTGGTTGGTTTGGTTTATGGGGTTTAACGTCCCAAAGCGACTCAGGCTATGAGAGACGTCGTAGTGGAGGGCTCCGGAAATTTTGACCACCTGGGGTTCTTTAACGTGCACTGACATCGCACAGCACACGGGCCTCTAGAATTTCTCCTCCAAAGAAATTCAGCCGCCGTGGCCGGGATCGAACCCGCGTCTTTCGGGCCAGCAGCCGAGCACCATAGCCACTGAGCCACCGCGGTGGCTGAACTGTGGGTATCTGAGCTTATTACACAGTTAAAAATTACAAAAGGTAGCGCTAAGTACCAACAGACTACAGAGATCACTGCAGTAAATCCCAGGTGAAACAAAGTTTGTAGTGCAGCTTAATGCCTCTGCATGGAGCCAGATGTTGCCACAACGTTCAGAGTGAAGTTTCTTCATTTATTGTGAAGTTCTTCACGAAGCTGCTAGATAGCAATGTGCTATCTCTGTACATGTCTGAGAATAAAGTATGGTGCAAAATAGTGACGCGCACACAAGAGTTTACCTGAAGTTTGTCGGGGTTCTTCAGTGCCTTTCGAAAGCCCTTGAGGTTCTTCACGGCTTCATATTAGACTGAAAACGACAGTGCGCGATGAGGTGTAAATCTGAGCAAACTGTAGCTTTGGGCTAGTTGGTAATGCATTTGAAAGAAGCGCTTCGTGCAGAAAAACAGGATCCACAGGTCCTGTTCTCTCTTTCCTTGAGCCTTTCTCAATGAAGGCACAATGAAGTAGTAGGCTGCCATCTTATTTTTGTTTCTTCGCCTTTTCTCAGCAGCAGTGCGGTTGTGCCACTTTTTGGCCTGGAGAAGCCACCCAGGGCTCCAGCGTCAACGGACTACCTGAAGTTCAAGCTGCCACCCTTCACTGTCATCCAAGATGCCCTGGACGCCAAGGAGCCCGTGACTGGGAGGATGTGTCGCCAGATCATCAACAGCCTGTACAGCGTGTGCTGCAAAATAACGCTGTAAGTTGGCCACCCTGGAGTTGTGCGCACATTTATCCTCTGATTTTTTCTGTTACTCAAACATAGATCACTCGAAAAGTCCTGTAAGCATTAGAGGGTCCTGCCCTTACCTCGCACAAGACGGGTAGAAGTGTTTCAGCCTAGTTTGTACTTGCAACGAGCTGGAAAGTCATGTCGGTGTTGGCCGTTGTGTTGTTCTGCCTGTCTCTGTCTTGTTGCCCAAAAAAATGTACTGAATGTCTAGGATGGATGTAAATGGCCCAGCCACTGCTTTGCTTATTAACTTTACATCGCATCATACTGCGCAGATTCGAGTTTTTAAGGATTTTGGGAAAATGAGAGGCTCATCCAGCTGATCGAAACATAAGGAGCCAGTGTTGTTCACTGATGGGAACAAGCTTGAATGGTTCACGTTAACCTTTTTTTGTATAGTGGCTCTGAGAATTAAAATAAAGGTTTCCAAACTGTTCACGTCTAGTCAAGAGTTCAGTGAAATTTCGTGTAGTCAGGCATTGTAATTAAAATGAAATGCAATGGGATCAGTTTTAAAAGGATGGGGTTGGCATTTCAGAGCCCTTATTGGTGCCTTTTTCACAGTGAAATGGACAGGCCGTAGTCGTCAATTTAAACGCAATACTCTGGTGATGTGTATTGATTCACATGCACGAACTCATAGCACCAGAGTTCGCATGCATGAACTCACAGCACCAGAGTTCGTTCTTTTGAGAGTCATTTTCACATACTCTGCCTTTTGACGCCTGTGCATTTACAGGTGACAAGTGCGATTTGTAAGTGGGTGCGCCTGAATAACCTCGGCATAGTAATTAAAAAATGGCTGGCGGAGCAGCGGAGGAAACGATTCGCAATAATGTCATGTTCGAAAACTGAACTGTACTGACTCATGGCGTAGCACCTGTCAACGTCTTCTCAATTTCACTACCAGCCAAATCAGCCAGTTTTGGCAAACCAAGCTCTCTCATACCGAGGTCACTTCTGCTGTCCCATGTGCATTGCTTGTTTTTTATTTATTTATTTATTTAAATACCCTAAGGGCCCGGGTGGGCATGTACATGGGGGGGGACAGCAAATAACACAACTACTCAACTACACAACTACTTTGTTTTATGTTTCCTTTTACTTCTTTTTTTCTTCCATGAGGCGACAGTTTATAGGGAAACATTTAGCAGTCATGCCAGTAGCTCTCACTGTGATGGTGCCAGAGCTCTTTGATCTTACCAATTGCAAAATTTCGCTTAGGGTCCGTATATTGAAAACGGCGGTCTGATTGGGGCCAAAATTCGGAGGTTTATGGCTTGTGGTAAATGCACGTGGTTGCAAACGTGAACTGTGTCCGAGTTGCATACTTTGAGATTGCTGATAAACACTCACCACCTGGCAAAGTGAAACAAATTTGTGTATTTTTATTTATTTATTTATTATACCCTCAGGGCCACTACGGCATTAGAGGGGAGTGGTTACAAAAAAATGAAATCGATTTAACAAACTCGAGTTAATGCAACGGACAAGGTACAAACATGACTCCTACATATACATTGTCAGCTAAGGCGTACAGGCGAGATAAAAAAAAATAACGCAGTATAAAATGTATCCTAGTTAAACAGTGTTAGCTATAACGCTATATGTTAGCTATATATGTATCAAATTCATACAAATAACAGTTTGCAAGAGAAAATAAGAGACAAAAGAAGCAAAAAAACTTTCCACAAGATTATTTATTTATTTATTTATTTAAATACCCTAAAGGCCCAAGTGGGCATTACATAGGGGGGGAGGGCATGAAAACAACACAATACAGATTATTGGCACACAGTAGTTAACAAAATACAAAGAATAACTATATACAAATTGCAAGTACACATCACTGCAGTCGCTGAAAGATGCATAGGTTGAGCGTATAAGACAATGCCTCGACAATACTGAAAATATCACGGTGAATTTTGTAGGCCAAGGTGCGATGAAAGTTTTGTTTGGAAATGTGATAACTCAGTTTCAGAAACTATGTCAGCCGGTAACGAGTTCCACTCTGCCATGGATAATAGCAAGGGTGATGTTTGATATTTCAGTGTTCGCGCGAAGATGGGTTGCACTTTGTGGGAATGATCAGACCGGGATGAAACATGATGGGCAGGGGCGATGCGATCAGCTGTGAACGGGGAGCCATCGTAGTACAAGGAATGAAAAAACGATAAACGAGAGAACTTGCGTCGAGTGATAAGGTCGGGAATACTGATAGTTTGCTTCAATAATGACACACTTTCATACGGTGAGTATGAAGAAAGGATGAACCTGACAGCTTTACTTTGCACAGACTCAAGACGGTTAACTAATGAAACGCTACTTGGACACCATATTAAAGATGCGTATTCTAAAGCTGACCTTATGAGTGCAGTATACGCGCGAAGCTTTGTCTCGGGGTTGGCAAGATATAGACGACGTTTGATGAGTCCCAGTTTCTTAAATGCTCTTTTGTGATGTGATTTATGTGGGTGTTCCAGCTTAAATCAGCACTGAGATAAACACCTAGGTACTTAAAACAATCCGTTCTTTCAACTGTATTCTCATTAATTGTGTAGACATTAGAAGGTATATTAGTGCGCGTGGAAAAGGTCATCAACTTTGTTTTTTTTATATTAATTTCCATCTGCCATAGTTGGCACCATTCATTTAGGCGCACTAAGTCGGTCTGTAGAATAACTGCATCAAGGGGGGTGACTATCCTTCTATAGATCACGCAGTCGTCAGCGAACAGTCGCACGCTAGATGATATGTTAGATGCTATGTCATTAATGTAAATTAAGAATAGTAATGGCCCTAAAATGGATCCCTGTGGGACTCCCGATATGACTCGTGAACTGCTCGATGAATACTCTCTAATTTTGACGCTTTGGGAGCGATTACTTAGGAATTCTCCGATCCAACGGATGATATCGCGATGCAGTTGTAGGTTGTTTATTTTCTTCATTAGTCTTATGTGGGGAACGCGATCGAAAGCTTTTGAAAAATCTATAAATATGGCATCAGTATATATTACTTCGTGTACCGATTCATGAAGATCTGTTAAGAGCTCAAATAGCTGTGTTTGACAGGACTTTTTTTGCCTAAAGCCATGCTGGTTAGCAATAAGCAAGTTATTAGCATTTAGGTGGGTCATTATGTTTGAATAGAGGATATGTTCAAGCAACTTGCAACAAATCGATGTTAGTGATATGGGGCGATAATTTTCCGGTGACGTGCTATCACCGGATTTAAAAACTGGGCTGACGTTTCCGGTTTTCCAGTCATCGGGAATGCATCCTGTATCTAAAGACTGCTGAAATATTAAAGTTAGTAAGGCAGCCGACACGTGCGCGGTAAGTTTAAGAAGTTTGGTATTGATACCGTCTGGACCAGGGCTACAATTAAGTGGAAGTCGCTCAATAGCTCGGGCAACTCCAGCTGCGCTAATGATGATTGGTTCTGATGGATGAAGCACTAACGGTTGTTGAGGTTCACAGTAATTAAAAGGCACTGATTCGGTTGTAAAGGTGTCTGTAAAATGCTTGTTGAATAGGTCAGGCATTGCCTCTGGAGGTGCCACACGTCCGTCCGCATCTTTCAATACTGGTATCTCATGGCTGCCCTTAGGGTTTATCACTTGCCAGAATTTTGCAGGGTTGGTTTTTAACAAGTCGGGTAAAGTGTGGTTAAAAAATTTGTTTTTAGCCTTCTTTATGGCGATTTCGGTCGTAGCAGATACGTCTTTGTACTGTTGCCAGGCGCTGTCAGAGTTAACTTCCTTAGCTCTGCGGTACACTCTTTTCTTTTTGTTTAGACACTTCTTGACATCTTTTGTGAGCCAGGGGGAGTCGGTTCTTGTTTTGACGTGTAATTTTGGGATGCAGGCATGCTCAATTTCCTTCAACGTATCGCGAAATAACAACCAATTTTCGTTTGCCGTGGGAGTTACAAAGGTGGTTTGAAAAATATGCGCAAAGTCTCTTAGCATGCGGTTCATTTTTTCATGATTGCATTTTGGGTAGTTTAGGATGCATTTGGTCGTAATATGCTTGGCAGGAACGTACATGGGTACTAAACTGTGGACGAATCTGTGATCGCTTATCTCTTCGAGTACGTAGGTGCGGGAATGAGTAGGAAGGTTTGTAAATAACAGATCTAGAACGTGATCACCTCGGGTGGGCTCCTGTATCAGCTGAGTTAAATGAAACGCTGTCATTGTATCAAGCAGGCGGGAACATTCATGGCGATTCGATCCGGAAGTGACAGATGACATTTTCCAGTTAATAGCGGAATAATTGAAGTCGCCTCCTAACAGTACAATGCTTTGGGGGTATGTAGCGAAAATGTATTCTAGTGCATCGTGCAGGTGATCGACAAAATCGGGACGACTGTTTGGAGGCCGGTAGCATGCACCTATGACGTATGTGACACCTTTGAGCCGAACCATGACCCACAGCAGCTCAAGACACGTTTCAAAGGCGACGGGACATGGCTGATAATCGCTCCGTATGGCGATCATTACGCCTCCTCCCCTACCCTCTTTCCTGTCTTTTCGAAAAACAGTTAGGTCCACAGGAAGTGATAGTTCGCTGTTGGAAACGTCGGGCGTTAGCCATGTCTCGGTGCCAAGAATGATGTCTGGAGAGCACGTAAAAATTATGCCTTTCACGGTGTCAAGTTTGGGAACAATACTGCGGAAGTTTGCAAGAAGCACAGAAATTTCTCGAGGCTTGCCGGATGACCACTTGCTTTGAGTTTCCGGTCATTTAGGACTGCGCGCTTCTTGTTCGAATACCTTCACAACTTGTTCCAAAGCGGGGTCATATTTGTAGGTTGCACCACGCAACTGCAGCTTATTAAACCGAATAGTGAATCGCTCATTTTCCTCCCGAATACTTTTTGCATAATCCCTCAGTTTTTTTCGTTGTAGTTGGATTTTGGGTGAAAAGTCTTCTTCCAACCACATTTTGGGCACGACATCTTTTAGGTTGAATGCATTCCGTAGTACTTCTTCCTTTACCTTGAAATTTAAGAACTTGATGATGATTGGACGCTTGTAATCATTGCGACGCCGGCCGATGCGGTGGGCTCGTTTAATGTCGTTTGCATCCAGTTTAACTTTTAGGTGGGTGGAAATGAATTCCAGTATTTTGCTTTCAGTATTTTCATACTCTTCGCCTTCTGTTTCAGGCATGCCCTTTACCAACAGGTTGTTTCGCCTCATTCTATTGTTAAGATCGTCAACTACATTTCCAAGGTCATTGCTTGTGCTTGCAACCACAGATTTGACTTCAGTAATCGCCCCATGAACAGAACAGACATTTTCCTTAATGCCGGACACGCCACCCATATTCTGCTCAATGACATCAATCCGTGATTTAATGTCAACAACATCGCGCTTGATTTCTTCCAACGCGGCTGTCGTAGCCTTGAAATTTTGGTCGTTTTCAGCAATGAAGTCTTTCAGCAAGTTAAGAACGTCCTCTACCTTTCCAGGTCCAGGATTGGCCTCAATGTCTCCAGCAGAAAGGAGGAGCAGCGCTAAGCATACAGATGCTAGTACATAAGAAGGTCGTGGTAAAAGAGCTTGAAGTAGCGCGGAAGTGGTATTTGTTTGGACGGTTAATGTACTGCAGCGATGTGAAGATGGTAGAAAGGTGCCAATGCGAGCGCGGTACGTGTTCACATCAATGCCCATTTTTCAAGGTGCGTTTACAAGTTGCAGACATCCAACAGACTAGAACGGGATCAGCGGCCACAATGTACTAACAAATATAGCTACAAAGAAAAAGACAGAACCCTACCTACAACAAAGCAGGAGCAACTTAACACGTGCCACCAGTGGCCGCAGATCCCAAGGGTCCGGGGGCTGTCCGTTCCTTTTATGTATCCAGGTGGCGCGGTCAGCAGTGATGACGTCACGGAGACGACGGCAGCGCCGCTGTCACCACCAAGGGCTTGCTTGCAGGTTGATAAGGCGCAGATTGCTGAACTGATGTGCTGCTGACTGGCAGCGGCAAAAGCGACGACGTACTCGGCAGGAGCTGGATACCTACAACAAAGCAGGAGCAACTTAACACGTGCCACCAGTGGCCGCAGATCCCCGCAGATAATGGCGACAATAGGCGACAGTTCTCATTAGCAACTTCTAGATTGCTCCACATCCATGGGCCTGCTACAGTGGTGTCTGCAACTGGTCATATTTTGAAGCAGAGTTACTTAAATGGCATGATCTAAGAGCTGGGATGGATGCCACAACTCCTTATAGGTGGCACTACATGTTAACAGTTGCAAATGAACTGAGGCGTCTGATTGTGTCTCACTACAATTCAAGTGATGTGACTGGCACTGAAAGGGAGGAGGCATTGCTTCCTTTAACCAAGATGTTCCTGCATGCAAAGTTGTGACTGGTTCTGCGTCCTGACTTTCCTCTCAGGTACCCGTCATCACGCCTCTACAGGATTGCTGTGGACAGTCTGCTGACAAAGTACCCGCACCTTCAAGGTTCCGACGACGACATGGCGCGGGTAAGGCCGTAAACTGGCATTTGACGTGCGTCATAAAGAAGGAGTTCAAATAATATTCTAAAATTAGGCCAGCAGGTGCGTATCACTGATGGAAAGAAGCGAAAATGCGTCTTACAAACGTTCAACATATGGATAGGTTTTGACAACAGTGATTTAATTTTTTAATGCTGCCGTGGCAGCTTAAGGGGGGAAGAGGGTCTTAAAAAGAAATTTTTATTAATGAAGTCACAACTATGAAATCTTCAGGAAACATGCATTTTTAAGTGCCGATTCCAAATATATAATTTAATTTTGCGTACAGCAACTCCTTGTTCACTTATGCAATATGTTAGGTAACTTTTTGCCGAGAGTTTGAAAGAAATTCTACCGCAGGGAACTTGTTAGGTTGCATGTCATTCATTCCTCTTGACATCAAGCTATGCAATAAGAGCAGAATTATCATCCTACGTGTTATAGAAGGTCAGTTATAGGATTTTGAAATCATCAGTTTCTTCCCGTTTGTGAAGTGGCAAATTCAAAACTCTGTAACTCAACTTCTATGATAGGCAGGGTAATAATTTTGCCCTTATTGCATAGTTTGATGCCAAGACAAGCCAATGGCATGCGTCCTAGCAAGTTTCCTGCAGCAAAATTTATTGAAAGCACTCGGCAAAAAGTTACATAACATACTATATAAGTGCACAAGGACTCGTTACATAAAATTAAATTGCGTATTCGGAATCAGCACGCAAAAATACATGTTTCTTGAAGATTCCATTATTGTGACTTCATTATCAAAAAATTTTTTTCTAAGACCAGCTTCCCCCCTTAACCAAAGAGCGCTATGCGTTCGGTCTGCATGTGCTCGGGGTGCTCGGGGCTGTAAATCGTTTTTCTTTCCCAGCGTTTTGCCCCAAAGAAAGCACAGTACCAGGCCGGGAGAAACCTTGTAATAGTGCCCATTGGGAAAGCCGGCAGGTACCGAGCAGCACATAGCCCGTGTACTGTGCGATGTCAGTGCACGTTAAAGAACCCCAGGTGGTCGAAATTTCCGGAGCCCTCCACTGCGGCGTCTCTCATAGCCTCAGTCGCTTTGGGACGTTAAACCCCATAAACCAAACCAAACCAAACCGAGCAGCACATAGGACGAATCGCACACCTCTCACGTACAGGGTGGATGCTCAGACTATTAGGCCACCGCTGGTGCAGTTTTAATATGTTCTCTTGACTCTTAGCAATACGTCTACATTGTTTTGAAGGTAGCTGCATAGCAGTGCAATGCACGCTGGGCAGAACCAGGCACCGGAACAAGTATGCTAGCAGTTGCGTTCTTGTACGTACTGCCTCTCCTAGCTTTGCGTATGGGGGGAAGCAATGGGCTTGGGCAGGGCATGTAATGCGAAGGCAAGGTAACCGCTGGTCCTTAACTCTTTCCGTACCGTGGGAAAAATGACCATTCCCTGAAGGTTTCAGTACATTTTTTTTTCTGTAAAAACTGTTGCATTCAATATTTATTGCAGTACCCAAAAACAGAGCTGAATAAAGGTGCTTTCTATTCATATAAGCTTAAACAACAAATTGCATGTTGCAACAAAAAATTTATTTGCTAAAAACGACATTTTAGGAAAAAATTCAACGAAACTTGCAAAGACACGCTTGTATTTAGAAAGGAAAAAATGTAAAAAATTTTTCTGAAATATGCAAAATGTTTGTTACTCTATTGACCACTATCTTAAAAAAAAAATCATTCTATCTTGAATAGTATCCTTGCTACAAAACAATAACTGGACACCCTATAGTTGTGCACCGGAGCGCGGCCGCCTGTGTTTCAGGCTGGTTTCCATCATCACCGATGTGAAAACTGAATCATCTTCAGTGTCTTGCAACATTTTCAGGCTTGTTGTAGCACAGGTCTTCAATTAAATCACTCACTCAGTTAAATCACTCACTCACTCACTGACACTCACTCACTCACTGACACTCACTCACTCACTGACACTCACTCACTCTCACTCACTCACTCACTGACACTCACTCACTCTCACTCACTCACTCACTCACTGACACTCACTCACTCACTCTCACACTCACTCACTCTCACACTCACTCACTCTCACACTCACTCACTCTCACTCACTCACTCACTTACACTCACTCACTCTCACTCACTCACACTCACTCAATCAATCACTCACACTCACTCAATCACTCTCACTCAATCAATCACTCACTCAATCAATCACTCACTCAATCACTCACTCAATCACTCATTGAAAAGACGAATGGAGTCCTGAGATTTGCTATGTTTTAGAGCGCAGGGCGCGCATGTGGAGGCTGCCAAGCGACTTCGATAGTACCGCCTCTTCGAAGCACGTTCAAAAAATGCAGTTTTGTAGGGGAAAAAAAAAACTATATCGGAAACAAAACTTCAGTTCGCCAGCTATTAGCCAGATGCGCATCGTGCCTGTAAGCAACGCGGAAGGCTCCGAAGTCGAGCGGCGAAGGCATCATCTGCGGGCAACATGGCGGGCAATGAGCGCAGGTCCACGTCTTCATTTCTTTGCAGCGCGTTAGAAAGTGTCCCTTCGTGGATCAAACGAAAACTACATCAGAAACAAAACTTTGCTACATCTGCAGCGTGGTCATTAGCAACGTAGAAGGTTCTGAAATCGGCATGAAATGATCGTTAGCGGGCTAACGATGCTCAATGGGTGCAGTAGGGAAAGAGTTAAGGGTGACGGAGTGGATTCCAAGAGAAGGCAAACGTAGCAGGGGAACGGCAGAAAGTTACTTGGGCGGATGAGATTAAGAAGTTCGCGGGGCTACGGTGGCCGCAACTAGCAAAGGACAGGGTTAGTTGGAGAGACGTGGGAGAGGCCTTTGTTCTGCAGTGAGTGTAGTCAGGCTGATGGTGATGATATGATGATGATGGTTGCTGTTCTGATTAGGAAATTTTCTTCCTTTATTTTTGGAAACGAATTCCTATGCTTTTGGGAGTCCATTAATCTGACAGTCTCTTACGGTCTCTTTCTATTACTTGAACAACTTGTCAGCATGTGGGGTCAAGTTTTATGTCCGTTTTGCGGATTATTGAAGGCACAGAGTTTGTGCAGAGTAGGCGTTTCTGAGCACTCGGACAGAAAAATTTCTTCCAACTGCTGCCCAATTCATTAATCAACCTAGGGGTGGCCCTCTCGCAATACAGTACAGGTTTTTGTACTTCTTACCTGTGAAAGACATGAGATACAGGTTTGAATCAGCTCTGGGCTGATGTCATTGCAGTTAATTCCATAAGCGCAATATATGATGCTCGGTACTTAAACAGGTAAAGTGCGTTTAGTTGCTATATCCTCACCTGGAGATAAAAAATTTCTTTGTAACTTTGATCACCAGCCACTCTTAGCTTGAAGGCCCTTTGAATATGGGGAGTCAGCGGATTCGACAGGCAGAGTATACCCCTGTAAACATACTATTGGATTTGTTACTTTGTGCTGGTGACACAAAGTACAGTGTTCAAACACAGGGGACAAAGTAAGTTTCTCTTTGTTATCTTTAGCAGGCTTTTCTACCAGTCTGATGCACTTGGAAAGAAGCTCTAGGGTCAGATGACATCATTGGTGCCCCATAGTGCATTCTGATGCGATTTAGAGGCGATCATTTTAGGCTTGATCTGTACTCAGATTAAAGTGCTTCAATGCAGTTTATTTTTTCAGAAAGGCTGAACGAAATGCATGTGCTTAAGTTAAATAGCCACACGGCTCTTCTATCCTGTGGTATCGCTTTCATCGGAGACTTGACTTGCCGTCCCAAAAGAAAAAATTTTTTTTTTTTTTCGAGTGTTCTTTAGCCAAAATGATTGTGGTAACATTCAAGATGTGTATAGACCAGAGGTTCTCAAACTGGATTCTGCGAAACCCCGGGGTTCTTTGGAACGCTTTTTGGGGTTTCCTGAGCACCTAAACCCATCCACATTTCTACCTGGAACGGAAGCCAAGGCACGCGGAGTTCCTCAGCATATTTTAAAAACCACTGTGGCTCGAAACCGAGGCTGGAAGGGTTTAAAACCCCTGTGTTAGATTATACTTCTGCCACTCGTTGGATCTTGCAGATATTATCAGTGCGAAATTAGTGTTACCTATAGAAAAATGTCTTCAAAAAGTCCTAATTGTCCAATAATTCCACAGTGTATTAGTTGAAATGAGGAATATTTAGATTATAATATGCACTGTGCTAAGAGCAGGTTTCATCTACAATGAGCTCTCTTTAATTGGAACTTGCTTAATTTGAACATCTCTTTTATTAAAACGGGCGCTCTGGTCCCATTAATGCCAGGGGTATCTAAAACATTTGGTCGTTTTTAATACACTTGCGTGGTTGTGTTTTAGTTGTGAATGTGCAGTTCTTGAATAGAGCTTTGCGATTCTTTCACTACAAAGTTTCTATGAAAGCTGTACAGCTTCATTTTGGGGCTGTATGGCTGCAATTGGGTGGACGGTAACGAATAATTACATAATTACTGCCTTATTTGAAATCTCTCTGTTAGGGGATTCCCCCACCCTCCCTTAGTTCAAATTCTGCATAATTCGAAGAAACGTTTGCCCCTCTTTGATTACCAGTTATTGAGTATCGGCTGTATTCACGCCTGTCCTGCGCTGTTTTGTGCGCTTGCTTCCATTTGTGGTTCAATGTGGATGCATCGAAATGCTTTGACTCCTTCTGCCTGCAGCAATTGTGGATCAGTAGGCTGAGAGCGAAGTTCAAGAACGTCCGGCGCCAACTGCCAGACGACGTGTTGAACATGTACGAGATTGGGGGCAAGTGGTCGTCGTCCATCGCCGCCCGGCGCTTGACGCAGAAAAAAGCTGACGACAAGACAGAGAAGGAGACCGTTCGGCGCGCCTCTCGTGCTGTGGTGAGTGTTGGAACACAACTGGCTTTGGGTATTGTGGGAGTGGAAGAGTGGTCTAGTGCACGGGTTTCCTAACTGATACAGTATGGTATGCAAGCTGCATGTTGGCTATGAAAGATGTCGTAGTCGAGGGCTGTGGAGTAATGAATCTTGACCACCCAGGGTTCTTTAATGTGCGCCTACGTCACAAAGCATACGAGCGTTTTCGGAATTTTGCCTCCATCGAAATGCAGCTGAGGTGGTCGCTTGTCAATCTGGCAACCCTTGGCTTAGCAGCAGCTGCTGAGGCCACTAAGCCATTGTGGTGAGTCACTCCCAAACAATAGTCAAACAAATCCACACTTACTGGTAATTTCTGTGGCTTTAAGACCTTGTCTTGTGCAGTGGCCATTGAAAACTTCAGCGTTACACTAGCTGGCAAAAGTGGTGCCCGTGTGCTGTGTGATGTCAGTGCACGTTTAAGGACCCCCAGGTGGTCAGGTGGTCTAAATTAATCCGCAGCTGTCCACTACGGCGTCCCTCATAGCCCATGTGCTGCTTGGAGATGTTAAACCCCGCAAACCACGAAGTGAGGTTTCTCTTGGCCTGTGTGTGCCAACTGAAAGCAACGGGTGTAGTGTGCTGATGCTGCACAACATGCACCGCGAGCAGTCAGCAGCGGCGTGCGCCCGCAAGTAAATCCTGTCAGCCATTTACAGGTCTGCATAAAAGTATTTGCCATGTTTCTGCATATGGATCTTGTTTGTTTTGGATGTTACAAATTTCAGATGAGGCTAATTTTTTCATGACCCTGTGAGATTTGTTTCAGCGAGATTCTGCAGTATGTCCAAGAGCTCAAGCTGCATTTAAACCACCAGTGCAATTGGTACATGTCTAGGACTATTTATTTAGTGAGTCGTACTAGGCATTTGCAGCTTGCTCTGTGAGTTGTGACAGGCGGCTGCAATTTTTTTAAAAAGTCATTGAATGTTTGTAAAGGCTAAGGATGGCATTTGCTACCAGAAAGACAGAAGTACTGTTTGTCACATCTTGGTGGTACAGTTCCCATTAAAATTATTTGCATTAGCTGAAATTTGAATGTTGAACAACAAGAAGTCTATTCTCAAAAATTTGCTTGTAGCTGCCGAGCTTGCATATGTGAGGTCTACCTGCCTGTGAGCTGTTAGAATGTGCTGACGTGTTTTCTCGAACATCCTTGGCTGTGATGCAGCACCTGAGAATGTTGAAGCCATGCATCATTTGTATTGTCGCGAATCTCAGTTCACCCCTCCTGCAGTAGTTGTCTTCATCAGCATTGCTTACAACTTCAAGTTGTCAGTGGTGTCATGTCATGTGGCAGCACTTGGTGCTGGAGGGTGGGCTCGTGGCTCGTGCATTTGCATCATCCGTAGCGGCGCAGGAGAGGGTTCAGAACACTGGAATTTTGTACGCTGTGCACAGTGCACTCTGGCTGGGGAATGTCGCAAATTCGAATCATTCTGAAATTTATATCAAGTGCCATCACATCATTGAGGTTCAACTGTAGTTAGTAGGTGGAGCACAAAATGTTGGCATAGCCCCAGAGAAATCTGTGCAGGTTTACTCACTATCAGCGATTGGCGTCAGTAGCAGCTGTGTGATTGGTCTCTATTGCAAACTAGCGCCATTTTGGGGATTTCCCGAAAGGTCATTGGACTGCAGTCGCACCCAATTCTTTCTTGCCATTCAATCTGCCTCACTAACTTAGCAGAGCTCCTGTTCAGATCTGAGAGTAGTGTGTGGCTTGTTTTGTAGAACGGAATGAAATTTCTGTTTACTAACACAATCTTCAGTAACTACTTGGCTGCTCTCAGAGGCATACTGCATCTGCTTGGTACCAATCGTGCGTACTGTTTCATCGGCACTTTCAGTACCTTGACCGGAAGCTTCTGTCAACCAAGCTCATGACTTCACAGCACGGCGACCCGGAGACTTCTGCCGCGGCCGTAGACAGCGGCTTTTCTGAGCTCAGCCAGCTGCTTGAGTCGAAGAGGAGGCACGACCGTATCAAGGAGATGCCCATCGAACAGGCCATTGTGGCCTTCCCCGTTTACAGGCAGGAATCCTCCGTAAGTCCCCTGTAGTTGCTGGTGCTGCTCGTGCTGCATGTACAGCTGGCTCCAATATTGAAGGGAACAGTCACTTTGCACTCAACAGTGAATTCTCGAGTTACTCCTAAACTTAAGTTGAAGATGCAAAAAATTGTGAGGTTGATTGGTCTTGAGTAACACCTAGGCTATGAGGGATGCAGTCGTGGAGGGCTCTGGATTGTTTAGTGGAGCTTCCGAACGGATCCGGAGGGCTCAAGAGGGTCAGGTTGTTTAGAACAAAAAAGAAGACAGGAAAAGTATGCTGGAGTTGCCTGTTCAGGTAGCAGCTGCATGAAAGGGGTTACATTGTGAAGTGTTACATGGCCAGATATTGATGGTACACGCACTTCGAGTGTGACAGACAGAAAGACCTGTGGTGTACTTTCTTGCATTATTTGGATGTAACAGCAGCACTGGTGAGAAGCGATACTATAGAAGGGAAAAAAAAACAGTCATTTGATTTCAGAGCCTTTGCTGTACAGCTAGCCAGCTAGATTAGGACTAGACCAGAGCTGTTTTCAAGTACAGTTTAATCCCGCCACAACGAAATCGGCGGGGCGTACGAAAAATTTCGCTGTCGCGGAATTTCGTTGTCGAGAAATTACAGACAGACAATTGTTTTTATGACGTGACACGACTGTTCTTACGTCGCCGCGCACGTGAAAGTGCGTGGCGCGAAACGACTGCACCATGTGTCTGCGCATAGGCGAATTGGTGTAGAGAGAGGAACTCGAGTGAGAGACAGCGGGAAGCATCGTGCCTGCATGCTCTGCCGAAGCGTGATTGGTGGCCCCGAGAGGGACCGTTGAAAAAAAAAAGCTGCCAAAGGAGCTTTGAAAGAAGAGGAGGAGGAGAGGCGGCGTTGGGCGAGCCCGGGATCAGCCGACGAGTCAAGCGAAAAGAAAAAATTATTTCCAGAAGTCCGTAAGCTTTGTCTGCTTGCGTTTTGCTGCCAGCAGCGGTGTCACGCGACTCTCACACTCTGTTATGAGAGCCATCGCAACGTCGTCGTCGTGAGAGCCCAGAAGCTTCCTGATAAGATCGAAGGCATCCAACACCTGCGACGAGGTTGCCAAGGCGGATGAATCCTGGGCGGAGTCGTCTTCAGCTTCGGACGGCGGCTCTTCTGGCTCGCGAACACTTTTAATTATGTCCTCATTACTGAGCTCCTTGTAAACAAGCACATCCACATCAGCGTTGAGGAAATCGTCCAGCTTGATATCGCCGGGGATGTTTCCTGCATCCTGGAGGGATTTCCAGGCCGTACTGATCCCCGGAGTCGACGATGATGGAGCGTCATCCTCCGCGGCTGCAGCTGTGCTGGTCGCCTCCTGGTGAACAAACCCGGCGTGCTTGAAGCAGTTGTTGATCAAGGTGGACCGCGTCACGTTCCACGCAGCAGCTATAATCTGAAGAGCCATGAAGAGGTCCACCTTCGTCTCCCTGCCCGTCTCGATATTCAAAAGAATACGCTGAATCAGCCTCTCCCGATAAGCACACTTCACGCTCCTGATAATGCCTTGATCCAGCGGCTGAATGATCGAAGTGCAGTTAGGCGGGAAGAATCTCACCTCAACGCTTGACAACTTGACGTCGTCGATGTGGTGGGCAGAACAATTGTCCAAGAGCAAACAAACCTTTCGGTTCTGCCTGCTCATGTCGCGGTCAAGTGCCTAAGCCAGTCCGCAAATATGGCACGGGTCATCCACGACCGCCCGTTAGCGACGTACTTGACGGGAAGGCTTCTGTTTCCCTTGAAGCAGCGCGGTTTAGCACTTTTCCCAATAACTAACGGGGGACGCCTGTCCGACCCATCCATATTCGTGCACAGCAGCACAGTCACTCTTTTCTTGCTGTGCTTGCCACCCTGGCAACGCTGCCCTTTAAAATCCAGTGTCCTTGCTGGCAGCATCTCGTAAAAGAGGCCCGTCTCGTCCGCGTTATAAATATCGGACGGCACGTAGCCGCTCATGATGTCAGCCACCACCCATTCTGAGGCGCCGCCAGTGTCCGCGGAACTTGCTTCCCCGCACAAAACTTTCCCGACGACGTTGTGCCTCGCTTTGAAGCGATTGAGCCAACCTGTGCTGGCCTTAAAGTCATCCAGGCCTAGCAAACAGGCATAATTGAGGGCCTTCTGCTGAACAATGCTGCCGCTAAGCGGGATGTTCTTGGCTCGCGTTTCGACAAACCAGGTGTAGACAGCCTTATCGAGCTCTTCATAAGTTGGCTGCGTCACCTTCTTGTGTTGAGCTGAAGTGCCCGACGCAAGTGCCTTGCCGATGCTTTCTTTGCTCTTCAGTATCGTTGATAACGAACTCGGCGCGATGCCAAAATCTGCGGCAATAATTGACTTCTTCCCGCTTTCTGCTTCGGCGATAATACGCGCTTTTTCTTCTAGCGAAAGAAATTTCCGCTTCTTCGCTGGCGGCGACATCCTAGGAATTCAGCAGAGCAGAGACGCGACGAGACCACGCTAAACGGCGCACACACAAAGGAAGAAATGGCGAAGCGGAGTCGGCTTCTTCCTGCACTCTCGCGTTTTCCTTTTTTTTTTTCTCCGACAGGACACGAAGCTCCGCCCACTGATGGCTCCGCCCACCGGTCCACACAGACTGCCTGAAACGCGCTCGGTGTCTAGCAGACGACGCGGCCACGGAGGACGCGGCCGAAGACGCTAGCAGATGGCGTGCGCTGGCGCATTTTACACGCGCTTTCGAGGAGCCCCTCTTCGCTTGGAGGCCGCGAACGCTTACCAGCCAACACCGCTAGCAAGTGATCATGACGCGCTTTCGTGCTTGACAGGAAACCGCGAGCACCATGACAGCGAGCTACATCAATCGAAGAAGCCCAGCAAAGAGCCAATGAGCGGGGCGTGACGTCACTTCAAAAATCACGTGGGCATCTGGAGAAAAAAAAAAAAACACCACGAGGGTGTGCGCGAGGAGGATGTGCGATTGAGTGCGCGTACCCCCCCCCCCCCCCCCCCCCCCCCCCCCCTTCTCCCCAACAGTCTGCGATGCAAAAAAATGAACGGCGGGAACGGGAAAGTCGCTCTTCAGCACTCAACTTCTGAAGAAAGACAAGACGGAGGGGCCACTCACCCGCGAAAATTCGCAAAAAAAATTCGTAGAAGCGAACACGTGCTCGCAAAGTACTTCGTTTTTGAGGGAATTTTAATACATTAAGTCCTATGGGGGTTTCACGGGGAATGCAAATTACTTCGTTGTGGCGAAAATTTCGTTGAAGCGGCGTTCGTTGTACCGGGATTCAACTGTACATGTTATGACAGCAGCCTGTTTGATGCCGTCACTTTTCACTCCGTTCGTAGAGCAGTAAGTGTTCTCTTGTACAGTTATCTTACTGAAAGGCTATTTCATTCATTGTTTTCATGTAAAATTTATTCGGACTCATATATTGCTCACGTATCCTCTCTGGGCCGCACTTCTGGTGAGGAAAACAAATTTTCATGGTCTGTTCAAGTTTGTCTTAAAGGAGGTCTACTGTATGATAGATTAATTGCAAAAGGCAGTGCAAAGCAGATGTGGATTGTCGTTGAGGAGGAAGTAAGCAGACATCACTCATGTGACTCTGGAATGAGAGGCTCATGACCGCTGCAGTCAAAGTGTTTCAGAGTTCGACCAATGTGTGAGTGGTTCAAACTTTGTGAAACCTGTCTTGCAGCTGCTTGCAGAGTTCAAGGCACTCTGGAAGGTGGACATTGCCGAGTGCTTTGAGAAAGGCATCAAGAGGCTTTTCCTTGTGCTGATGAACACTGGTACTCCGCAGGAAATCATGGCCATCTCGGAAACCAACTGTGGTGAGTGTGTGGATGCTTAAAGGTGCACTGAAGAGGAGTCTGAACTTGTCTTTTTGCTGTGGGAACTCAATCTACATGTTTCCAGCATTCTTAGAAACTTCGATTTATTGCCCTGTGCGTCCGATTTCCCTAATTTAAATCGGATTAGCGTCGGGCTCCCACCTTTTTTTTTTATTCCCGCATACAGTGGGAGGAGTCGAACAACGTGTGGAGTGCCTTTCAGGCAGTTGCGTGGCGACTGCTTTCGCTTTTATTTTGTTTCTTTTAGGTTTCTGTGAATAAATAGGTCTGGTGAGAGACTACATAGCTGCAAATTAGGCCCAAGGAATTAAAAATACGCGCGGACTCTATGCTTTCGCTGGTCACTACGTATCACTCCGCCGATGGCAGAGCGGCTAGCCGCCACGGGACTGGGTGAAAGGTTGGTTGACTCCTCCCACCGTTTGCAGGGAATTTAAAAAAAAAAAAGACAGGAGCTTGACGGCAATTCGATTTAAATTAGGGAAATCGACCCCACAGGGCAATAATTTGAAGTTTCCAAGAATGCTCGGAACGTGCAGATTGAGTTCCCGCGGCAAAAAGACGAGTTCAGATTCCTCTTCAGTGCACCTTTAACCTCAATGGCAGTGCTGTTTGAAGGAGCTCTAAAATGCCCGGTTGCCGAGATTTGAAATTTTGTTTAGTTGACTCTATGTGCTAGAATGCTGTAAGTGATCTGTCATAACACAGCTGTCTAGAGCATTAGCTCTTAGCTTGTTCCTCGGTTTCGCTTTGTCGGCGTCCTCAGCACACCTGTCTATGTCGGCAGGTGGCAAAATGGAGAGAGGGAAATCCACTCCAGGAGGGAGATGGTGGGAGGCGACGGGTGGCGTGGGTTACTCCGCGGTCACCAATCAGAGTCAAGGGGTGGGGGGAGTGGAGCGGCAGTACTGCATGTTGCGTGACACTCCGTACCGCCGCTTCACCAGCAGTGCTGGTGGCTCGCTCGGCGAGCTTGACAGTGAGCCAGGATACTGCTGCTGCCATCTAGGGCACTGTTTGTACGATAAAAATGCAGACGAAACTGCGTGGAAGGGGCATGGTGCACAAGGCGATGTGTGTTGCAGTACATGAGCTACAGCATTGGAGGGGAGCCTAGTAGCGTATTTACTCACGTAATGCATTTTATTTTTTTTTCCCCCAGAAAAATTGACATAGTTTGGAGGGAGGGTTCATTATACAGGGGAAAAAAAAAAAGTTTCGACAGATTTTTCTTTTTGCGAGGGTCGAAATTTCACATGCCAGCCTGCTCACCAGTCTGTCCATCCATCATCATAAAGAGAGCTTTTTTGAATGCGAGATGTAGTGCGTTTTTTGCCTTTTCATTCTTTTGGTGAGAAATTTGATCTCGACTCGCAGTTAAAGTTAGAGATCATTGCGGTAATTGCCTCAAGCATCGAATGTAGGCTTTTCTGCAGCGTTTGCCCTCTTAACGAAGTTAGAGCCGGATGCCAATAATATCCCAGAAGATTCAAAAGTTCCTGGCTGCCTGCACATACTAACGAAACTTCTGCGGTACTCACACTCACCACAGCTGACATATTAAAACTATGTTCATGTAACTCAACGCAGAATGGTTGTCCATAAGCATATTCAGTTCAGTGCCCTGGCTGTAGTTGTGAGCATTTCATTTGCTTTTAAACTTTCCGAGGCAAGCAAATCTGTTTGTATCCATGGCCTGGCACTGTTGGCATTGACAAAGAGCTTGTTCATACATTGTTAAAATCTTTCTGCCCGTAAGCAGTAGGGCTCACAAATGACTTTGTTTGTATGTTTTGCCCAATTCCCATTTTCTTTTTTCTCCTCGCAGACATTTTGCTGGTGGTGCTGGACGCCATCGCAAAAAGATGCAGGGAGAAGATGAGTGCTCTTCTCGCAGAGGTGGGTTGGTTGAATAGAATCTCGTATCTCACCCAATGTGTATGAGAAGTTCAAGATAATGTGAATGAGATGTTGAAGATAAGTATAAAATGAAGGTACCATTTCAAGGTAGCAGTTGTGGAGCTCTCAGACCAAGCTTTAATCAAATAGTCTATAGCATCTTTTGAACAGCACCATACACTGTCAGGCGTCATTGTAACAAAGTGAAAGTTAAGTAAGAACTTGTTTACTGTATTCGATATTTTCTTGAAAGTAGGCACATAAATTCGCATTAACAAATCTACTCACTCTGAGTGAAGTGCACTCAGACTAAAGAGAACACTAAGCTATACAAGAAAGCACGATCATAAACACGTGAAACCTTGCCTTGTAATCCGTGATGACTAGGGCCCGGAACTTTATTTAGGCATTTGCCTAAACAAGCCTATAAATGCCTAAACGCGGGATTTTTGCACTTGCCTGCCTTTTTGTCATTTTTTAGGAAATACTTACTATTTAACCGTAGTTTTTGCCTATAAATGCCTAAATCCGGCATTTCGGTCCTCGGTGCAGTTTTCAATTTTGAGACATCTGTCTAAGTATGATGAAAGGAGCGCACCTATGCACTCACAAAAGGCGCGGGTCTCGCCGAACGTTTTTCTCGAAGTGTAGCGTGAACGTAGTGTAACGAAATGTTTTTCTCGAAGTGTACCAAGAGGCGAGTTTGGAAAGAGGCCTGACATACATTAGTGCAAACTACTGCAACACTGACGGAAAGGATAACAAAGTTGGAAAAGGCTGGACACTGAATAGATGAATCATTGAAGGTAGTGTCAGAAGTACCAGCAGCACTTCGGGGACTGGAAGTAAAGGGCGCTACTGCTTCTACGAAAATGCAACAATTGGAAGAAAAAATAGATGCCTAGAAACAATTTCCCAAATCAGAGAATTTCTACGCGGAGACGATACGGCCACATCACCTGAAGGCCTGAGCCCTTATCAACTCATGTTTTAGGTTCGCGCCACTAACTTCATGTGACGTCGAAAGAAGCTTTTCAAAGTACAAAGCTATGCTTAGCGAAAACGGAAGGCGCTTCAAGTTCGAAAACCTGAGAATGCGCTTTATTGCTTCAGTTGAGGACTGCGTACAATCCGTGATTGACTGGCAAATCTTGTACTTATGAATAAAGAGTATTATTTAAGGCGCCTATTTCTGCTTTACAGCGCCTATTTCGGCATTTTTTAGAGCCTAGATGCCTGCCTTTTTCGGGGTTCTTTAGTGCCTAAATTTCCAGGCCCTAGTGATGACAAAAGAAAAGTGTGTGCAGCTTGTGGCATAAAGAATGATAGTGTCCACTTGCAGAATACCGTTTATTTAAAGTATGACGTGAGCTTGGTTTGGTGGCTCCTTCGGACATTGGGAAGTATAAAGTTTGCCACATAATCATTGCAATACAGCTGCGAGCTGCTGCAGTGGCTCAGTGGTTACGGTGCTCGGCTGCTGACCGGAAGACACAAGTTCGATCCCGGTTCCGGCTGCGGCGATCGCATTTCAATGGAGGCAAAATGCTAGAGGCCTCCATACTGTGTGATGTCGGTGCAGGTCAAAGAACTTTGGGTGGTCGAAATTATTCTGAGCCCTTCACTACGGCGTCCCTCACAGCCTGAGTCACTTTGGGATGTTAAACCCCCATAAACCGAACTAAACCAGCTGTACAGCTGCTGCTTGTGGCGCAGACACTCGCTGCGCAGTGCAAGAGTGTGTTTACAAGGTCAGCACAGTGACACATTGAGATTATTTACTGAGCCAGGCCACTGGAGCACTGAACAAAAGCCCATGGTGCATGCAACGCCACCCAGCATTGTCACTATCGTAGTGCTTCCGAGGCGAGCAATGGATGCAAGCAACAGTGGTCTTTACCAAGTTGTATCGTTGCTTCGCTGAACATTACTAGGATCGGCATTGCTCTGCACTCAAAACGAAGTTCCCACTTGAAGTCTGCATGTAGCTGCCCCTTTGTGCTTCACATGCGAAGGCAACAAAGCAAACAAGGGAACCATGTAGGAAAGTTCCTCCATGAGAGTGACGGTTCGATCATGTCCATTCAGCTGTTGGTGGCACTTTTACTGCCCTACAGATGGGGCTACCATACGACAACAATTTATAGGCTGATTTATTACACCGTTAAAAAAGTAGAAATAAAAGAAGCTGACCGTGGTGACAACTGCCACTACCCTGTTTCAAAGGGGACGACGCTCTTATCTTCCATCCATCCATCCGTGAGTGATGAAAACAATTTTATGGAGCGAGTGATTAAGACGATTGGAAGATTGCATTTCTTCGAGATTTTCTCTACTCGTTTACTTACTTTGCACTGTGCAAATACCAAAAAAAAAAAACCTTTGCTGTAACCAATACTGCCTCTTGTAAAACATGTACCAACCGAACCTTAGTTTTAGCTTGTTTTATGTCATGATTTGCTGTATCATTGTTCATTACGATGAGGTTCGGCCGTAGTTCAGCATTTGGCATTTGCTAAACAGCGCTATCGGGGTGTTTACAATAACGCACCAGAGTGAGGTTTGAGTCTGTTACCTTTCAAGTAAAAAGCTGGTTTTGAGGAAGAATTCACGACTGAGACTCCTACTCTGCTTTCTTTCTTTCAAGGTTTCAGCCTTTCTCTTGAAAAGGTGACCTAATTCCAGCTTCAGTTCATGTCACCACCTAACGTGCCCCGAACAAGCAACTCTACACAAATCAGGACAGATATAGTGCTGCTTTGCCATTGGTCTTGTGATGCCTAACAGGTTCACTTAACCTTCCTTCTCGAAGTGAACGAAGGGACATGACTTTCTTCTTTGGAACTTATTGGGCACTTGTCATGTCGCTTAATTGAAGAGCTACAGTGTTTTCCATAGCGAGGTTCCCGTCCTGAGCGATGGTGTTAGCGGAAATCTGAACACTTCGACGCAGACTTGAAAAGGCGCAGCCTAAGAGTGCATT
The DNA here is from genome assembly GCF_055824585.1 of Amblyomma mixtum. Taxonomy (NCBI): domain Eukaryota; kingdom Metazoa; phylum Arthropoda; class Arachnida; order Ixodida; family Ixodidae; genus Amblyomma; species Amblyomma mixtum. The sequence goes on from NC_143015.1 coordinate 96,414,252, forward strand.
TCTCCATCAATATTTGGTTCAGAAAACCTCTGCAGCATTCTCAATGCAGTAAACACGGCGGTATTGGCCACTCTGCAGAGCATGCTTTAAGAACAGCTTCTAGAGCTTGTTGATTCGAACTTCACTGGGCAAGGAAAACTGTTTGAATTCTTGAATGACCCCCAAAAAGCAGCCAGAAATAGCTCGCATTGTAGTAAATCTGCTTTGTGAAAAACTGGGCAATGGTCTTCTGGTTTTGAGATGAGAACTGTGCAACAACGACTATTTTTCTGTGTACCGTCAATGCTTTGTTGCGTGAACGCTTTCATTGTCTGAGCAGAACTGCTCCGTAATAGTAGGGGCCTCCTGGGCACTCTTCACGATGTGGTGTGGTCACAGTGGAACCCACTCACAAGTGGCAACGTTGTGTGGAGAGGCTTTACCAGAAAAACCCTGAACGGCTCGTGACGAGCGCGCAGTTTCGGCGCACTGGAAGGACCACGCAGACGAAAGAGAGGGAAACTAGCATTGACGTCGAAGCATCGATTAAAAATGAAAGGGAACAAAAAGACCAGGGATGCATGCCAATTAGCAGTCAAAACAGTGGGCTTGGTCAGGCTGCCTGAGGTCGAATGTCGGAAAAACCAAACTTAAACTATGCGGTCATGGGACTTTTTTTGGAGACTAGGCTCTTTGATCACCGTCACGCCTCCCCTCATGCTCATGTCAATGGAGTGTGTGCATTGCTGCACCATGCCGTATCTCGACCTTATCTCAACATCTCCATATAGTATATATCTATTTATTATATATCTATTTATTATATATCTCTTTATCATATATCTATCTATCATGTATATATCTCGTATATCATATATATTTGTCCTTATATAGTATCTCTTGTATGTCCGCCGTATCTCAATGCAGCCGCCCTTCGGGAGTCTGTCCGTATTAGCCGACGCGAGACTCGCTGCGTTCCAATTAGCGGGCACCCTAGCCATACACCAACATTGGTGTTGTTCGGGGTCACGCCGACAATACAAATTATTAGGATTCTTGAATTGATAGGGGTTGACAAGAATTTACTGCATTAGAATTCATAAAAATTTGCATTCTGACTTTAGTTGCTTCTGTCGACGTCTTGCAGGAGGCTACACTGCCGGCACCATGTCTGCTGAAGCGCCCCAATGACACCTTTGAGGTGTTCGTTGACGGGTACTTTCTGTTCACTGCGTCATCCCTGCTCGGAGGCATCTGTGCCCTGTTCGCATCCTTCTGGGTGTTCCACATAGAGTACCCCAAGGATGCGCGAAGCATCCTGACCTTCCTCGAGCATGCCTTCCTCAACTTGAACTACACCAAGCCGCACCTGAAGGCCTGGGAGCTTATCAATCTGTACAGAGGATCAAGCCCGTGGCTTCAGGAGAAAAAATAATGAGGAAGAAGAAGCATGCTTGCTTGACTACCTGCTGGAAAGTAGTTCAGTGTGCTACAGCGGGAAAGAGAACCTTTCTTGGACAGAAACAATTTTTGTCACCTTGTGTTAAATGGGCTTTGTTGCATTTTTTTTTTGACAAGTCAAGTGTACACTGCAGAACAAGTCAGTTGCACAGAAAATAAATTTTGATTCTTGTTTCAAGAGGTGGTCGAGATTATTCCAGAGACCTGTACTATTCCTTTCTTCTTTCGCTCCCACCTTCTTCACTTTCCCTTATGGCGCCGTTCAGGTGGCCACCGAGATATGTGAAACAGATACTGCGCCATTTCTTTTCCTGAAAAACCAGTTTACAAATTACTATCATTATTTTGTTTCAACTGGCCTTGCTCTGCGTGTGACTGCACTGCTTGCCACAGAGCTGCATATGTATTCCCAGTGCAGAAAGGCCTATGGTGTTGCATAATGAAAGCCCTTGCAGTGGGAGGACGATCTTTTCACAAAGAAAGCACTGTTGTATATTTGTGTGTGTCATTAATTCATATTTAGTATTCTTGGAATTTGGTGAATTCGACTTCAGCTGGTGACGTATGTTAAAAAGTAAACATCATTGAATGTCCGTAATTCAACCTGGAAAGGTACATAAGTTTGTTTTAATTCTAGATGACCAGAAGGATGGGCAAATGTGCAGTCTGACATTCTGAGGTGGTCAATTAAGCTTAATCTTCATAGGGCCTTTGGAGCATTCCATTTTGCTGACATTGAATAAAATTTATGACCGCAGCTAGCAGCTTGGTTCTTTTATCCTACGCCATCATTTTTATTGTAGAGAAATGAGAATCCTAAGATGGAATGGATGTGCAGAGCTGCAAGAAGTGTCCAGAACAACCACATACGAGGCACAGTCTCAAATCACATAGATGAATGAATAATGCAAGAGGGAAGACTGCGGTGGTTTTGTCATACAATGAGGAAGGATGACTAATATGTTGGAAAGAAAGGGATGGAACGTCAGGTTTGTGGATAGGGGCCCAGGATGAAATGAGAAGACTTGGAGGTTGGCCTAGGGGTGAAGAAGCTCGAGAGGGAATGCGTTCATAACAGGAAGGTATGCTTAGAAAATATGGCCATATTTAAAATTGGTAGTACCATGGTACCAAGGTACCATGAAATGATATTCACTAAGGTTGGGAAAAGCACTCAAGACATCAGTATTCCATCACTCATCATTGCACTGCAAAAATTTTTTAAGCTAGCTTCATTGATACTGAAGATATCAACGATTGAAAAATGATGCTCCTCTTCCCCTCAGCGCATACATGGCAAAGCGCAGTAAGTATAAATTAAGGTCTAATTACGTAGTTTGGCCAACTGCTAATTAGGTACGCTAGCACTTGGGTTTTCAGTTCTGTTGCTCACATCCATTGCTCAAAAGTTCGGATAGCGATAATGGCTTAAAGGGAAACTGCATAGGTTTCAGAAATCAACGAGCTTAAGAGGGTCGAATGTGTGAAACTTGCAGGTAAAGCATGTGAAGTCTTTTTGTGCTAGCGCTTGAAATAGTGAACTTATCGCCGATTAAAATCCGGACACCCTTCAAACTTCGCAGCGCAAAATGCCAAGTGGGGGGCACGTGGTGACGTCATCAAAGGTATCGGTACATTTCCAGCGCACAAACGCCTGCTTTGAAAGAAAAAAAACCAACACTACCGAAGGCAAACCCTGTCGAGAACTGTTTGGCAGTGTCTAACAAGTCGGAGCAGGGCGCGGCTGATGAGAGCAGTAATTTGAAATCATACCTTCCATGACATCACACTGAATTTCCTTACACTCCTCCAGTGCGTTGAGGAGAAGCGCAAAATTCAGTCGTCGATTATGTCACTGTTTTAAATGCTAGTGCATAAACACTTGGCATACTTTACCTACAGCATATACAGATTTGAATCCTTGAATATCGCGAAATTCTCAAAAACTGCTGCAGTTGCCCTTTAATGCTCATGTTTGTGGAATTAGCTACAGTCTTCTTTGCATTCATAGATCCCTGGCCTCTGCCCTGTGAATGAAAGTTCTGCCACTGGTGGGACTTGTGCGACCTGCCATGGCGGGCACTTTGCCCACAACACAGTGGGCAACCTGCCTGTAAGCAGGCTTCAGAAAAACACGTACAATGGGGAGTGGCCACTGGCACTGAAAAAAAGCACTCTATCGTGGTCAGCCTGCACTGCTGAAGCTACGCGCTGGCCAACAAAATGGCGCCTCGTGAATACCCCCTTATAACATTGAGCAATTTTAGAATAGCGTATACGCACGCTTACGTATGCTAAACGCAAGTAGTTTGCGTGGCTGCTGACCCAAAAGACGCGGGTTCGATCCCGGCCGCGGCGGCTGGAATTTCTTTGGAGGAGAAATTCTAGAGGCCCGTGTACTGTGCGATGTCAGTGCACGTTAAAAAACCCCAGGTGGTCGAAATTTCCGGAGCCCTCCACTACGGCGTCTCTCATAGCCTGAGTCGCTTTGGGACGTTAAACCCCATAAACCAAACCAAACCAATTTAACACCCTCACGTTGACGAGAACAAGCATCAGCGTTCTGTCGATTTACCCCACTGAACGCTTAATGCCAGCATTGACAAATTAAACTGCACTTCAAGCATGCACGCCACGTCTGTTAAACCAACTTTGGGAAAATTTCATTTGTTGGTTATTGCTTCGGGTGTGAGACATGCTTCGGGTCATGTTTTTGGTTCAGAATAAAACAAAGTCAGATAGAATGCTGCGTGGGCGTAGAAATTCACATCGCTTGAATTGTACAATGGCGCAGTAACTGTCTCACTTCTCGGTGGATCCTTCAGCCGAGCCGTAAGGGAAGGAAGGAAGGTGAAAGTGGAAGAAGAGATAGAGAGAAAAAGGTGCCATGCGAGAGGGCTCCGGATAATTTCGACCACCTTCGGGATCTTTAACGTGCGCTGACATCGCACAGCACACGGGCGCCTTTGGATGCTCTACACTCTAAACAGGAATACGCCTATATGGGAGTAAAAAGAGATAGAGCTTTCCACTAACGCTGTCCCTTCTATAAAAGGGTGTGAGGACAACTTTACTCCCTTTTACTACTTTCTGTTTAGAGTGTGCAGGTTATGACCTTTCCCCTTTGAGTGCAACAAATATGCAATAATCCCTGTGCCGCGACCGCAATTGCAGATCGCCACGATAATCATCCATCTTATGCCTGCACCTTAGTAAAGAGAATTGAACACCCCAACCGAAGCATGCAAAACGTCGCGGTTAGATCAGCATGGAAAATTGCTTAGCTAAGCGCTGAGCAGCAGCCGATCATACAAGCCAGACGCTGGAACATGCCAGACGCTTGACGAAGCGATTTATGCCTCATACTGGATCATATGTCGCATAAGTTTGGTTTGGTTTATTGGGGTTTAACGTCCCAAAGCGACTCGGGCTATGAGGGACGCCGTAGTGAAGGGCTCCGGAAATTCCGACCACCTGAGGTTCTTTAACGTGCGATGTCAGTGCACGCTAAAGAGCCCCAGGTGATTGAAATTTCCGGAGCCCTTCACTACGGCGTCCCTCATAGCCTGAGTCGCTTTGGGACGTTAAACACCAATAAACCAAACCAAACTTATGCGACATATGATCACGTATGAGGCCTACTTTATCCTTCTATTTAGGCTTATGAATAAAATAGAACTTTTTGTAGTTTTTTCTTCTCAATAGCGACGACACGCCACACAAAGCATTCGCTTCAAGCACATATCATAGATGGAAAAAAGAACGGAAAGAAAGAAAGAAAAGAACAAAGAAAGAGAGAAATAAATGAAACTAATGGTTAACGCAATTCATTTTGCAAAATGTTCAGGGTAATCATTCAGTAGCATTTTCTTTTGCTCTTTCAATGCTTTGGGCTACCTAATCCCCTTATCGTAAATGTTATGCAAATAAGATATTCAATTTATTTCTGAGTGTTCCAGTGCAGCAAAGCATTTATTCTGGAACTGTCCATTAAATGGGCATGTTAACTTCGGTCTGCGCCGATTATTTGCAGCCCCGAATGCGGTATTTGACGGCGGCAGCGTTTCGATGCAGGCGAAACGCAGAAGGCGCCTGTGTGCTGTGCGATGTTAGTGCACGTTAAAGGGACCCTGAAATGATTTCTTCAATCATATTTTATTGCAACAACTCTGTAGAGGTGGTCTCTGCGAGTATTCTAGTCTGATTCAGAAAGCTGCGCGCGGAACCAATAATTTACAAACAATTTTTCAAACTTGCCGCTCACAGCCGATTAGGGCGACACCTCACCGCGCGTTTTTACCCGCCCCTACCACATGACGTAAACTGGGCAGCCTTGGCCATGGACTGGGCGACCCTTCTCATTGGCTCTGCCAATTGACGTCACGCGCAATTTTTGCAATATTTCATTTGAAACTGAGCACTGATGCTCCTTGAAATACTATTTTATTGATTGCTTATTATTTTTTAAAACACACGTATACAGAGGTAAGAATCCAGCGCATTTCTTGAAATTAAAGTGGTACTTCCGGTAAAGAATGAAATCCGTCTGCTCCCAAAAAACATGTGTTCTCGTCGAATCTTGGCGCCCGCCTTTGCGATTTTCCTAGCTGCGCCGACGAGTCGCTGCTATAGTGTACTAGAATTATATATATCGCTGCTGTCGTCGCCCTGTGGGTCTCGGTATGGCGTGTACTGAAAGGCTCGAAGCCCATCTCAGCGGTGGCTGCACGCAGCCGCGCTTCGAGCTCCGGATCCATGCCGTTCGAGCAGCAATAAGGAGACACATGTGCGAAAACTTGGACGGCGTGCCGCACCGATCGTCATCAGAAAGACTGCCAGCTATACTCGAGCAGCGACAAAGCATGCCTGCTTATGTTGGGAGCTTTCGGCAACGGCACCGTTCGCGGGCTCTCCGAGCGACGAGCTCTGCTGCTGCCTGGCTGCCGTGGTCGACGCTAGGCCTATATCTCGTTTCGCGTCGAAGCCGCAGCGGCCGGTGCTTCGGATGTCGCCTGAGCTATAATAAAAGGCTTACTCTACACATCGCTTTACAGTCAACAGCGTCATCTCACAGTAAAGTAATAGTATGGTCACTTTCCGCGACGCCTTCAGCCGCGAAGCGAGCGGGCGCCAGGCGAGCCGGACCCCAACGTCAGGCCAGCGGCAGCGGCAAGGCGTTATGGCCAGAAATTTGCTCGTATCACAGTTGTTACCTTTACCAGCAGCTCAGTATTGGTCAGCGATCCTCAAAAATGACATATTTTTCATATTTCTTGGCCTAGGGTTTATTATTTACGTCAAGAACACTCTTTAGCTCATTTTTTATGACGCCGGCAGACCTGATCCAGGCCGGCCGGCCGGCCGGCACGCTCGACGTACTTGACGTTCGCACAAGGAAATACAAAACAGCCATTCTACCAGAGATGATGCTCCCTAAATTCGAGCAACGACAACAAGTCTGTTCAAAAGTGGATCTTTCGGCAACGACACCGACTGCGGCAACGCCGGGCGACGAACTGCGCGCTGGTCCCAGGCTGCCCTAGTCGTCGCTAGGCCTAATGGTTTCGCATCGAAGTCGTGGCTGACGGCGCTTCGGAAGTCGCTTGCGCTATATCAAAATGCCTACTCTTCACATCGCTTTACTGCGAACTCGTCCCATAATAGAATATATATTCGATTTCCACGACGCCTTCAGCAACGGAGCTAGCAGGCGGCAGGCGAAGCGCCGCAGTAGCACCAAAGCGTCTATGGGATGAAATTTGCTAGTATCGCATTCATCACTTTTACGATCAGCTCGGTATTGGCCAACGACCATCAGAAGTGATGTATTTTTGACATGCATCTATCCCAGGGCTTGCTATAAACGTGAACAAACAATACTAGCGCGTTTTTCACTCGCCGGCGGCCGGCATCAAGGCTGGCAGGCCGGCCCGGCGTGGCTCGGCCCCGAGCGCCCTGAGGAGCGCGCTGTACGTCATCACGACGCTGCCGCTCTCCGCGCGCGCTTTGGCTCCCGCTTCCCGTCGTTGCATCTGCCGCGCGCGACTCGTCGTTGACATCTAGCAAGTTGCACGCAGGCGACGAGCTGCGATCGGACGTTGCGACGCCGTTCGCAACAGCGCACCGCAGTGAATCGCACTCTCTTTTCGCACATGTGTCTACGACCACCAGAAGTAAACAAGCAGAGCGCCATTGCTTGACGTATGCATGGGCGGAGCATCGGCCCGTCTTTTCTTTTTTTTTTCGGAGCGAGCCCCGCGTGTATGAGTTGAGAGTGATATGTGGGGGAGAGGAGGAACATCATTTTTAATCGGCGATATCTTCGGTGTTGATGGAGTTCGCTTAACAATTTTTGCGGTGCGGCGACAAGTGATGGAATACCGATCTCTCGTGGGCTTTTGCTAACCTTGGCAAAGAGCTTTTCAGGGTCCCTTTAAGGATCCCCAGGTGGCCGAAATTATTCCGGATACCTCTACTTCGGCACCTCCTTTCTCTCTTCTTTCACTCCTACCTTCCTCCCTTCCCTTACGGCGCGGTTCAGGTGTCCGCCGAGATATGCGAGACAGAAACTGCGCCATTTCCTTTCCAAAAAATTATTATTATTATTATTATTATTATTATTATTATTATTATTATTATTATTATTATTATTATTATTATTATTATTATTATGACGGCTGCGTAGCGACAGCGATAGCTGAACCGCCCTTTCTGTTATGTCGTCTCGGCTGCAGTTGCTGTTGCATCAATAATTGTTCTGTGGAAGCGAATATTGCAATTAAACCTGAAGCTAGCTGTATACACTAAGTCTTGTATAGGCGAAACAGACGGCTTTGACTGATCTAAAGGCAATGGGGGACCTGGGACGGCGGGTTGGGGCCGTTTACATGTCCACTCACTTCCATGATGCGGCCCCAGGACACTAGTGCCGTAGGTGAGAGGGATATTCTTTATCAGGACGCCTACATCGTTCTTCCGGGAGTCGTAAGAAAGGCATACATCGGCGACCGTTTATTTACTTACGCGAGAACGTTAAAGGCCCCGCTTTCCACAAAATCTGGCGTCGGCGTTGTGAGCGAAAAATCACGGGCATGGCTCTGGCCTTTCCCAGAGAGCAACCTAAGAGGTAGTAGTAGTAGTAGTTGTAGTAGCAGCAGCAGTAGTAGTAGTAGTAGTAGTAGTAGTAGTAGTAGTAGTAGTAGTAGTAGTAGTAGTAGTAGCAGTAGTAGTAGTAGTAGTAGTAGCAGTAGTAGCAGTAGTAGTAGTTGTAGTAGCAGTAGTAGTAGTAGTAGTAGTAGTTGTAGTAGTTGTAGTAGTAGTAGTAGTTGTAGTAGTAGTAGTAGTAGTTGTAGTAGTAGTAGTAGCAGCAGTAGGAGTAGTAGTAGTTGTAGTAGTAGTAGTTGTAACAGTAGTAGTAGTAGTAGTAGCAGCAGTAGTAGTAGTAGTAGTAATAGTAGTTGTAGTAGTAGTAGTAGTAGTTGTAGTAGTAGTATTAGTAGTAGTAGTAGTAGTAGTAGTAGTAGCAGCAGCAGTAGTAGTAGTAGTAGTAGTAGTAGTAGTAGTAGTAGTAGTAGACCTTTATTGGAGGCATGGGGGTCACCTAGGTCACGTGACCTTGTGGTGTCATCACAACCTGCCCACTGGAGAGTGAGCAAACTGCCCACCGTGGCAGGTGTCCATGGTAGAGAGGGTGTGGTAGATGGTCCTTGGCGATCACAAAATGAACAAGGGAGAGGAAAACCTCAGGTTGCTTGAGCCAACGTTTCGACAAGGGGACTTGTCGAAACTTGTCGAAAAAGCACACGCTTTGCCCAGACGAAGACAAGTCCCCTTGTCGAAACATTGGCTCAAGCAACCTGAGGTTTTCCTCTCCCTTGTTCATTTTGTGACCACCGTGGCAGGTGGCAGTTAAAGGAATGAACGGTCTCTCGGGAATAACGACCTGGGCCGCACAAGGCCCGCCGCTGGGAGCACCTGCCATCGCAGGGCAGTGGCGCATCCCTCACCCGCTGCACCACTGCGTCAGGAAGGGTGTGAGGACTCCCAGGGATCTACGAATGTAAAGTAGAGAGTGACCTTGTGCATATATGGGAATTAACCCATAACGCTTTCGCGTCCCCTCTAATTTTTCAGATCGCCACGTGAACCTTCTGAGATTAGAATGCGTTCACGTTGACTGGATATGTTTGAGACGTCTACAGTTAATCTGTGACTAATTGCAGTGATTCTCTAAAGCCGAATAATTTTTGTGAGGGTTCTTAAAATTTGAAAAAAAAAAATACTACCTTGCTGTGTATATATTTTCAAAAAAGTAGTTGCCTGTAGTTAAGTTTCCCGCGTAGCTTATGCTTTCAATTCAAAGCAAAAAAAGAGAGCAAGTATATCATCGTTCAAGTGGGATGACAGCGGCTGCGGCAGTAGCTGTGTTTGAGCATGACTTCGTTAACGCTGGCCTCTTAGTGCACAACTAAAATATCTCTTTCTCTTGAGAGTGGTCCCATACGCGAAAGTGATGAGATACGGGTACTCGGACTCTACATCCACAAACACAGGCGGCCAGACACTACATTGGCCAAACTCCGTAAGGTGGGGGACCAGGTGGGCCGCATGGTCCGCTGGGTTTCCAACAAACGCGGAGGGTTACGAAGTAAGGATGCCTTGCGGATGGCAAACGCCTTCGTAACTAGTCGAATTCTCTATTCGACTCCTTATCTCCACGTACGGAAACAAGAGGAGGACGCCTTGAGGTCATCCTTCGCAAAATTGTTAAACGTGCCCTTGACCTCCCCATCACTACTTCAAACAGCCGGCTTATGGCCCTTGGGGTGGTGAATACTTTCCGGGAGCTCCGGGAGGCGCACCTTACAAACCAGTACACGCGCTTGTCGCTAACGGAGTCGGGTCGCCACCTTCTTGCTCGACTCCATATCCAACACACCCCTCCAATGGAAGACAGGTTTCACATCCCGGAACTGTGGAGACGTGCCCTCCACGTGCGGCCTCTTCCAGCAAACATGTCACATGAAGACCATAATGGTCGGCGCCTGGAACGAGCAGAAGCGCTAGCCCGATATTATGGCAACAAAACAGGTGTATACTACGTGGACGCCTCCGGCCCCCACCACGGGAGATGGTACACGGCCGCGGTAGTTCACAACAGCAACACGGTTAACGGCCTCACTTTCAGAGCCCACAGTGCAACACAAGCAGAAGAGGTCACGATTGCTCTCGCGGCCTCACATTCCAATTCAAAATACATAATCACCGACTCGCGAGGGGCCTGTCGGAACGTCGAACAAGGCTGCACTCCATTCCTAGCCTATCGAATATACCAAAATTGCATACGGGATACGGACCCCGCACACCGTTACCTCATATGGGCCCCTGCTCATCAGGGGTTGGCAGGAAACGAGGCAGCAGACGCAGCCGCCCGCGCGCTCTCTCCCCGGGCTGTTTTCTCCTCCCCACCTGATCAGGAACCCGATTTTAATCCGGTCTATACGTTCAAAAATATCGCAATCTACTATCAAGACAGCCATCGCCTTTATCCTAGCCCACGTAAAGGCCTCAAGAAGGCGGATGAGCGTCTCCTTCTCCGCCTCTTCACCAATACATTGCTGTGCCCGGCAGCCCTAAAACATTTCGACCCCTCCTTTAGCGGCAACTGCCCGCACTGTAGTGCGGTGTCTTCGGACACCTATCACATGGTGTGGGCCTGCCCCTCCAACCCGGCCATTCCCCCATCCCCAACCCAACCCAACCCAACCCGGGAGGACTGGGAGGCGACCCTGCTCGGCTGCCACGACTTGCGCCCGGGCGGCGGCTACCGCCACTGGGGTCCCAAACTAGGGACCTCCACCTAGTGTTTGTAAGGATCGGTCCCTTACGGCAGCGCTGGATTAAGGGGGGGTCTAAGGGGGCTGCAGCCCAGGGCCTCACCTCTATTGCGGCTCTCCTTCCATGGTCGGGTCGAAGAGGGGATGAGGAAGGACGGAGACGAGGTTTAAGGGAAAGACAAGCAGAAGAACTTTATACAAGTGAATTTACATATATACAAAACAGCAACTGAGAGAACGTCTCAGTAAGAGAGTCTCAAAACAAGGAGCAAAGCTACATGGCGATGAGCTCACATGGTCAGGAGCTACTCGGCCGTCCAAGGCGCCGAGTTTTATTTCCTTTCCTTTCCCTGGGCTCCCTAGATGGGGGCCGGGCTTGTCGAGGAAAGAGTGTCCTGAAAGTTCACTGTGGCACTCGTCACACACTCTCTCAATAGGGAACACTTCCCCGTCACGTGTTGGGAGAGAGAGAAGGATGCCATCTGCGTCGCGCAGATTCTGGAAGGTTCTCGAAGAGCGTTCCCGCGCCTTTCATGTGGTAGCACGTGCTCGGTGTAGGGGAAACGGTCGTTGACCACTTCTCCCTGGAAGACGGTTGCTGCTGTCAACTTGATGACTGGACCCGGCTGGCACCCGGGCCCCTTGGAATGTCTAGTACTGCCGAACGTGGCAGCTAACTTCTTTCTGTACTGCAGAGCTGGCTGGTAAGATGCGGGGTGGATGACTGACGCCGCCTCCGTGGCTAATTCAGGCGTTGACCCCGCGTGCCTTTCGTGACTCATCGGCATTCCGCTGCTACCACGCCGATTTTTTCTCACGAAGGAGGCGAAACGTAACACCTCCAACAGCAGGGGAAGGGGCCCCTTTATTCTGACTTGCTTAGTATATGGAACCACGGGCAATTGAACTTCGAGCGACACGTATGAATCGAGAATATCAAAACGAGGAGATGGGCCCCCACCTTAAAGGGTCAGTCTACTCACCGAGATGAGTATATAAATAATGGCATATTTTGGTAGTTGGCACCCTATAACATCAATAACGAGGGATCTGCGCCCGGTTTAGGCGGGAATTTATATTTTATTTCGGCGTTAAAAGTCGCGTAAAAATGCATGGTGGCGACCCCAAACGTTCATTTTGTTCAAGAAAGTGGTAGTCTTTTTTTGTAGAAGCATAAGTGAATATACTACGTACGATTTGTATGCCCCAATGTCAGAGAAATGCACGTTTTGTTCTAGTAAACTGTAGAAGGCGTACCGCTCACTTTTTCTGTAAATCACATGAATATTTATAGTTACACGTACGCAGGCACATTCCCACCTTTAGTTCAGCGTATGCTAGCAAAGACGCAAAAACAAACTCAGCCTATAGTGGCGCCATCTGGTCGTCAGGACGGGAACCATTGCTGTAAACAAACCGACTCTCCACTTAAGCCTAGGAGCGGCAGAATCGTCACTCTAATTATTAAAATAGAGCAAATTTATCTCATATGTTTTCTTATACGCGAGATGAGACGAAGCGAAAGACAGGCGCCACATTTATGGCCAGTGAATGCACTGAAAAAGGAAGCAACAATGAGAATTCAGTCCGAAGCGAGAGGTCCGGCTTCGATGGGCGCCGCCATGTTTGTCGCCGCGCGGCGGAAATCCAGATGGTTGCCAGATGAGACTACCATCTCATACAGATGTGTTCCCACATTAATAAATTCTATTTTAAAATGTTCTACCGCACTCCTTGGAACCACAGCTGGCTAAACGGTAATTTGAGTAAAGAGCTATCGGTTGCCGCAAAGAAAATATGGTCAATAAAATTCAGTAGACTGACCCTTTAAGTAACTTCGTTTAGCCGAATCAGTTGGGGAGAGCTTGTCGAGCTGCAAAAACAGGAATCCCCCGCCACCCCGAGAGGGCACCCTTTCTTACGAAGCGATATACGCGTTTGCTTAGGGATTACGGAAAGGTTTTCGCGATCTCCCCGTCCAGTGGCGTCTGAAGGTGCAGGGTGTCCGAGAATCATGACATCGGCATAACATCCGTTTTTACTGAGCGGTGAAGCAGGACTCCCGCCTCGCCGCCAAGCATTCCGCTTGAACTGCTTTCATAATCTGCTAAAAATCCACTAATTAATTTTTGAAACCACACATATATCCGCTAATATGCAGTGCGGTGCTAGATGTAAAATATACTTGCTTTGCGCCCTCTGCATGGCTAAGGAAATGCAACGCTCTAGTGTCATGAGTATGATTAGAGCAGGGCAGGCAAAAACAAAACCAGAATGTGCGGCGGAATTTGAAGCGGCATCTATTTGTGCGAGCATCATATGCATGCTGTGGAGAAAACAAACGCTCTCAGTGGGATGCTTCTCTTAGCTACACGGGTGGATTGTTCGAGTTCGAATTTCACACAGATATGACATTTGGCCGTCACAATTATTTTATACAACATATGGTTTCTTTACTTCGGATTACCAAATTGAAAAACAAATCCGGCTGTGCTAGCTTCTTGGAAGCCCCACAGTTTCACTTTGTGCTCCGGCGGCCACTAGGAAAGCGAAACACTCGCTTATGGATTTATGTTTAGGTTAATGGGCTATAACGTCCCAGATCAAGTCCGGCTATGTGGGACGCCGTAGTGGAAGGCTCCGGATAATTTCGACCACCTCGAGTGCACAGATATCGCATAGCGCACGGGCCTCTAGCATTTCTCCTCCAGCGAAATGCGACCGCCACGGCCAGGGCAATTTAATTTGTTCGTTTTTTTTTTCTTGAGATTGGTTTTGTAGAGCCAGGTGAAATTTAATTTGTGAGGAAATAAAAGGCCCAGTAACCGGCTCACTTCTAGGTGGACACCTCAACCGTGTCTTGAGGGGAGGGAGGAAGGTGTGAATGGAAGGAGAGAAAGAGGTGCCGTTGGTTTATTGGTTTATGAGGATTTAATGTCCCAAAGCAACTCAGGCTATGAGAGAAACCTTAGTGAAGGGCTGCGGCAATTTCTACCATCTGGGGTTCTTTAACGTGCGCTGACATCGCACAGTACACGGGCCTCTAGAAATTCGCCTCCATCGAAATTCCACCGCCGTGGCAGGAACCCGCATCTTTCGGGTCAGCATCCGAGCGCCATAACCACTGATCGACCGCGGCAGCAAAAAAAAAAAGAGGTGCCGTTGCGGAGGGCTCAGGAATATAGAAGCGAAAGCTCCACTACGGGGCCTCGTGCTTCGATCGCCGGGTGCTTAGTTTTCACCTTCAAATGACCTTGAGCTTGGAAAGCAAAGGAAAGGCGCATAACTGGCCCCCTGGGACAGAGGACACCTTAGTCACGCTTTAAACTACGAAACCAATGGTGCGGGAGCTTGGAAAGCAAAAGAAAGGCGCATAACTACCCTCTTGGAACAGTGGACGCCTCAGTCTTGCTTTAAGCTATGTGACGGTGGGGCCAGACGTGGGCTGCATGCGTTGGCATTGACAACATTGTGCCTAGTTGAACCGCAACTAATTTTCTTTTTCGACCACCTTTTAACGCGATGTGAAATCGCACGGCACACGGGCGCCTTTTTGCATTTCGCCTCCATCAAAACGCGGCGACCGTGCGGCTGGGTTTGAACCCGGGTTTTCGGCTCAGCACCGAGTACGCTTACCACTGATCCAGGACTTAAATTCGTCTATTGAAATGTGTCCCATGAGGGCAGTAGTAAACGCTCATCTTGTAATCAAATTGATTTCAATAACTTTTAATAATACCCTCTCGGGGCACTAATTAACGAGTGTTTCTATTTCCGAGTCGCTGCCGGAGCACCCAGCTCAACTGTAGGAAACTAGCTCAGCCTGCTTTTCTTTAATGCGTTAGCATTAAAACAATGCTTCGAACAAAAGCCCGTCTGTCGGTTTGTGCACGGTGTCATCGAAAGAGGAGAGCAGGCGGCACGCACAGCGCGCTGCAACGCAGCCCCGGATGTTGTCGGTCGGTTCACGTGGCTCTTCCGTGGCGTTCGGCGCTCGGCCACAGACGGACACGTGTCGCGCGTTCCAAGAGTGGCGTCGTGTTTTGTGCGCTGTAAAACTGATGCTACTGCGTTGCTGTTGCATGAATCCCATTGATCGCACTTCGTTCTTTTTAATTAGGTGGTGATTACAATGAAACATGGGTATATTTCAGTAGTGTAGCAGGTGGCAGGGGGTCAGTGGAGGGATAGGAGGCCTAAATGCGCTTTAGCCCAGGGCCCCCATTTTTCTTAATCCGGCCCTGCCTTACGGGCTGATCCAAACACCTCCTGTCCGTTCTGAATAAATGTTTTCACCACCACCACCACCTCTTGCGAGTGGCTGCTGAAGCAACCGCCGTATTTAGCGGACTAAATTTAGCTGGAAGCGACACACCTCTGTGCCAATATATTGATAACACCTTAAGAGGAAGCTTTATGCTGCGGGTTCTAATCTGTATGCATGGAAACAAGTGATTTTCCTTGGTCACCGCTGAATGGGTTCGCATTAAGTTTCTGCATATAAAAAAGCCAATGAACACATGAAAACTGAAGCACACAAAATTTTACTCTGAAGGATATTGCTACGACGAGTTAAGACATAATATAACAATATTATGAAATATCGCTCAATAATTATATCGAAACATCATTCCTAATGAATTTTAGATCCGTAGAATGGAACTAATGCCAGAATTCTGCATTTTGGTCAAATGAAAGGGATAGAAATGACACTTTATGCTTTCCGTTATCTGCTCTTGTGACCACAACAGCTATTTCGGGCACAATGTAATTAAATATGTCAATTTTCTTCGTAAACCTCTCAGGAAATGCAGTTACAGAAAAATACGATGCCTGTTTTGGTCATGGTTTTAAGAAGTTGTAGAAATATGAACCCAGGCATTTTGAAAGCGTGATATTCCGGACAGTTCTTGTCAGAACACAAGGGTATATATAAAATTTCTGCTTTCTCCGTCTTCTGAATGCAAAGATCCATGTAGCAATCAATCAACGCATTGCTCGGTTAGTTTACAGGTTACAGTTTACAGGTAACGTCTAGCCAATCAGCGAATTTAGCTTTTTGCCGTTGAGGCTCTTCTAATACTATGGCATTAAAGATATTCAGACTTTCTGCACTTTTCTGGAGGGAAGAAGTGGCGGCAATATCTGTACTCTCCACCCCCCCCCCCCCCCCCCCACCCCCCACCCCCGGCCCCGCCGTACGAAATGACTGAGTGCTTAGTCCTAGGATCGCCTGGAAGACCATGTGGCTGCAGATGTTAGCACACATGCATACTCAGCCCACATGTCCCCTTTGGCTCTCGTCCACCTAGACAACAATTTTTGGAAAGAAGATCAACGCGAAGTTTTTTGTTACGACATACTGCGCAGTCATATACCCATGAAAATATATATATACACGGGCGTCCGAAGAACTTTTTCCAGGGAGGAGCACCCGATGGCCGGGGATGGGGGAGGCGGTAGGTTAGCACCAAAAAAGAACTACTTGTGGTCTAAACTGCGCACATGAAACAAAAATTAGGAACAGAAAATTAGTGCTAGGCTTGGAGAACATATATCGGATTTTATTAATGAACAAAGAATTAAAGTAAACAAGCAAAATACGAAAAGTATATATATATATATATATATATATATATATATATATATATATATATTTGGGATTGCCATCTGTCAGATGTCAACCCCATAAAAAGCAAGGACCATGTATATTCAGTCTTGAAAAAGGACAGCCCCTGTCCGAAACGTCGATTCGCAATAAACGTTTACCTAAATGAAGCGTTTCTCAATTGCACATATATATATAGATATATATATATATAAGCAAAGAAGGGAAGGGGAATGAGGGGCTCGTTATGAATATGACAGAAGACAACAGCCACAGAAACCAAGGGGCACAGGGGATTTTTTAATTAATTTATTTATTTTGTGGTGTTGATCAATTTAGAATATTACTGAATATGTTATCGCTTAAAGCTAATTGATTAGAAAAGCAGAAGAAAAAACAACTACATGCCGCCGGCGGCATGTGGTTGACGCCATAGGAAGCATAAGAGGGTTCTCACGCAGCTTCCACCCTGTCCGTTCGATGAGGTTCTACGTGACACCTGCGGTAACTCAGGATGTTCTACGTCCGCCGCTTATGAACGTGGGTGGCGCTGATGAGCACTCTCAAGGTTAGGTTACTTGTAAACATAAATACCCCCGAAAGCAGAAGATTTGACAGCCGTCGCCGTAGCTCAGAGGTAGAGCACCGGACGCGTAATTCGGAGGTCGTGGGTTCGGATCCTACCGGCGGCATGTGGTTGTTTTTTCTTCTGCTTTTCTAATCAATTAGCTTTAAGCGATAACATATTCAGTAATATTATAAATTGATCAACACCACAAAATAAATAAATTAATTAAAAAATCCCCTGTGCCCCTTGGTTTCTGTGGCTGTTGTCTTCTGTCATATATATAATATATATAGATATATAAATTATATTTAAAAATATATAATTTCCCAACACACACACACACACACACACACACACACACACACATATATATATATATATATATATATATATATATATAAGGGCAGCCAACAGCCACAGAAAGCAAGGGACAGAAGGGATTTTTAATTAATTTATTTTGTGCTGTTCGGTTTAGAATATTACTTACTGAACATGGTATCGCTTTAAGCTAATTGAATACAAAAGCAGAATATATATATATATATATATATATATATATATATATATATATATATATATATATATATATATATATATATATATATATATATATATATATATATATATATATATATATAGTGGTTTGAGCGCCCGTCTCGGCTGCGGGAGGTGGGTGGTTCGAAACCCACCGCCGGGCACCCACCTAGGGTCCTTCCTCAGGGTATACACCCTGAGGAAGGACGGTCCTCCGTCCGAAACTGTCGGTATTAAATTAAGATAATTGCAAGGTTGTGACCCCTTCTTCTACAAGTCTTCCTGGCCCATTGAACAACAAGACCTCCTGCAACTACTATATATATATATATATATATATATATATATATATATATATATATATATATATATATTGTAATGTGGAAACTCGCACAGTTAGTGTGGTCGGGCACAGTCCTTGTCCCAAAAAGGCGCCATCCTGGCGGCCTAAGGGCACGAGACGAGAGCTGGGTCGTAGTAAGGCTTCAGGCGGTCTAAGTGCACGATTTCACGGCCGCGGCGGCGATGGTCCGATGAAGGCGTGATGGGCTCCACAAGATAATTAACTGGCGATGTCTGCTGAACAACGCGATAGGGGCCCTGGTATTTGCTCAGCAGTTTTGTAGACTGTCCTGGGCTGGAGGAGGGCACCCAAAGCCAAACCAAGGAGTCCGGAAGATAATGCGGCGGCAGACCGGGAGAAGCGGCGCGGGAGCTGTTCTGACGGTGCTGGTCGTGTGAAGTAAAGGAACGCGCGAGTTGACGGCATTCTTCGGCATGCGCAGCGGCCTGAGAGACGGTTGTAAATTCGGACGAATCGGGGCGGTAAGGGAGTATGGTGTCCATGATGGAGGAAGGCTCGCGTCCATACAGAAGAAAATACGGGGAAAAACCAGTAGTGGCTTGCGTTTCAGAGTTGTAGGCGTATGTAACGAAAGGTAGAACGCGGTCCCAGTCTGAGTGATCGGCAGAAATGTACTCGGCCATCATGTCTCCGAGGGTCCGGTTAAAGCGCTCGGTCATGCCGTTGGTCTGCGGATGGTACGAAGACGTCGTGCGGTGAACGATATGACACTCCCGAAGGAGGGCTTCCATGACGCCGGACAAGAAGACGCGACCCCGGTCGCTGAGCAATTCCTGAGGCGCACCGTGACGAAGAATGAGGTTCTGAAGTATGAAACCGGCTACATCAGAGGCCGTCGCAGCTGGCAACGAGGCAGTTTCGGCATAGCGCGTGAGATGATCCATGGCGACAATGATCCAGCGGTGCCCCGCGGCAGTGATGGGAAGAGGGCCATAAAGGTCTATTCCAACACGGTCGAATGGCCGGGCGGGACACGGTAAAGGTTGCAGAGGAGCAGGTGAGTGCGGTGGTGGGTTCTTGCGACGCTGACATTCCAGGCAAGAGCGTACGTACTGGCGGACGAAACGGTACATGCCCCGCCAATAATACCGAAGGCGTAGGCGGGTAAAAGTTTTCAGGAGACCGGCATGAGCGCATTGCGGGTCATCGTGGTAACTGACACAAATGGCGGAGCGGAGAAGCCTTGGAATCACGAGCAGCCATTTGCGACCATCGGGGAGGTAGTTCCGACGGTACAGCAGCTGGTCGCGCACGGCAAAGTGATGGGCTTGACGTCGGAGCGCTCGAGAAGGGAGGCGCGCTGAGCGGTTGGCTAGGAAATCCAGAAGAGAAGTAATCCAAGGATCCTTGCGCTGCTCAGAAGCCATATCAATAGTGTCGAGAGAAGGTGTGAGGCCGGAAATAGATGGTGGGTCAGGCTCAGAGGTCACAGGGGAACGCGAGAGAGCGTCGGCGTCGGAGTGTTTACGACCGGAACGATAAATGACCCGAATGTCGTAATCTTGTAAACGCAGAGCCCAACGAGCGAGGCGGCCAGATGGATCTTTGAGTGACGACAGCCAACAAAGGGCATGGTGATCGGTAAGGACATCGAACGGGCGCCCGTATAAGTAAGGACGAAATTTTGTGATCGCCCAAATAATCGCCAAACATTCTTTTTCTGTGACGGAATAATTTATCTCCGCTTTGGTGAGCGCACGGCTGGCGTAAGCAACGACGTACTCATTGAAACCAGGTTTCCGCTGAGCTAGAACGGCACCGAGACCAATGCCGCTGGCGTCTGTGTGCAGTTCTGTTGGCGCGGAAGGGTCGAAATGGCGCAAGATCGGAGGAGAGCTGAGGAGCTGGCGCAGCGTTCCAAAAGCCTCGTCGCATGCAGGGGACCAAGCCGACAAGTCGTGGCTACCAGCGAGAAGTTGCGTCAGCGGGGCGATAACGGCAGCAAAATTCTTGATGAAACGGCGAAAGTAGGAGCAAAGGCCAAGAAAGCTTCTGAGTTCTTTCGGAGATGTGGGCTTCGGGAAATCAGCAACTGCGCGGAGCTTAGCAGGATCCGGGAGCACACCATCCTTGGACACGACGTGGCCTAGGATAGTCAGCTGTCGAGCGCCGAAGCGACACTTTTTCAAGTTTAGCTGCAGGCCAGCGTCACTGAGACAGCGAAGAACACTCTCGAGGCGAAGAAGATGAGACGCAAAATTCTGGGAGAAGATGACAACGTCGTCCAAGTAGCAGAGGAATGTCTACCATTTAAGGCCACGGAGGATGTTGTCCATCATACGCTCAAAAGTGGCAGGCGCGTTGCAGAGACCGAAGGGCATCACATTAAATGCATACAGTCCATCAGGCGTGATGAAAGCTGTTTTCGGGCGATCGACGTCGGCCATCGGCACCTGCCAGTACCCAGAGCGCAGATCCAACGAAGAAAAGTACTCCGCTCCCTGCAGGCAATCCAGCGCGTCGTCTATACGAGGCAGGGGGTAGACGTCCTTCCGAGTAATTTTGTTTAGCCGGCGGTAGTGGACGCAGAATCTAATGGATCCGTCCTTTTTCTTGACGAGCACTACCGGAGAAGCCCACAGGCTGTGAGAGGGCTGGATCACGCCGCGATGTAGCATGTCGTTCACCTGTTCATCAATGATGCGGCGCTCGGCGGAGGAGACGCGGTAAGGGCGTTGGCGCAAGGGCCCATGGGTGCCAGTGTCGATATGGTGGCGAACCGCTGCGGCACGACCCAACGGTGCTTGGGGAGAGTCGAAGGATGCGCGGAAGCGCTGCAGCAAAGCGATGAGCTGGGCGCGTTGGTGAGGTGGTAGAGTGGCATCGACAGAACGGGAAAACATATCCGGGGAGGACGGGTCGGCGACGTCGGCAGGAGGAGTGAGGGCCTTGATGTCATGGGCGTCAGGGTCATCAAGGACAGGAGAAGCGTCGTCGAGATCGATGACATCAACCGTTCCAAGCGATTCTCCCCGAAGTAAAGTGGTGGGGAAAGGCAACGGGTTCGCGACGTACAGAGCGCCACAACCACCAGCAAGTGTGAGCACGGCATGAGGGAGCAAGACAAACTTGCGGTGCGCACAAAGAGGTGAGGGTGAATAAAGGACAGTAGTAGCGTCAGAGAGGGCAGCACAAGTCAGCGGCACGAGAACAGAAGAGAAAGCTGGCACGTCGACGTCGTCAGCGGCGAGAATAGGCGCGGCGGTAACAGGGGAGGCGTCCACAAGAGCATCACACAGCGGTGACAAATCAATTTCCGCACGTGCACAGTCAATGATGGCGTGAAGCGCGGACAGAAAATCCCACCCGAGGATGATGTCATGAGAGGAGCGGGCGAGAACGAAGAACTCAATGGTGTATGGGAGGCCTTGGATGACGAGGCGAGCAGTGCACGCTGCGATAGGGCGAATGGGGTCAGCGCTGGCGGTACGAAGCGAAAGGTCAGAAAGCGGCGTCATCACTTTTTTTAATTTGCGGCACAAGTTACGACTAATGATGGACACGGCAGCACCAGTGTCAATAAGCGCGTCAACAGTAACACCTTCAACGATAACTTCAATAACGTTCATAGGGCTTGAGACGGTCGTTGACGGCGCAGTTCTTGCCTCCGGAACTGCGGCGCCTAGTTTCCCGCTTGAAGAGGTGGGGACCGGCGGCGCATAGGAGAGAGCGAACGGCGTCGAGGAGACGGTGACCGATGGCTTCGGTTGTAAGAGTCGGAGCGAGGCGGAGAGGGATTCGGAGGCGGCATAGGAGAAGAGACAGGGACGGAGGGAAATGAAGCGTCGTATACGTTGGCGAGCGCCCGTAGTCGTAAGGACCGGATCCGCGCGTGCGGCACCAGCGGGCCACATGACCAGCGAGACCGCA
Source organism: Amblyomma mixtum (assembly GCF_055824585.1). Taxonomy (NCBI): domain Eukaryota; kingdom Metazoa; phylum Arthropoda; class Arachnida; order Ixodida; family Ixodidae; genus Amblyomma; species Amblyomma mixtum. Next base: position 96,436,472 of record NC_143015.1, read on the forward strand.
GGCATAGCATATGGGGCGGTTATCAGGGGTGCGCCACGGATTCACAGGGCGGGGACCGGTGCGAGGCAAAGGATGGTGAGTGCGTGGCAGTGCAGGGGCGAGCTGCTGCTGAGGGTAGACGTTGACAGGCGGCGCATAAGTTGGAAGAACCGGCTGAGGTCGTGGCCGGACGACTGCTTCTGCGTATGTCAACGGTGCAGTGACCAGAGTAGGTGAATTAGTGGGCAGCAGGACCTCAGCTACCTGCTCCTGGATTACACGCTGAATCGAAGGCGATAGTGATGGCGTTGTGGCGGGTTGGGAGGTAACCAGCGATAACTGACGGGCGACCTCCTCTCGCACAAACTGCTTGATGTGCTGAAGAAGGGTCGGCTGATCGTTAGCAGGACCGCCTACCGCCAAGCTTGAAAGGTTGTCGTCCGTGCAAATGACACGCCGGGTGGCATGACGCTGTTTTCGGAGCTCGTCGTAGCTCTGACACAAAGAGACGACGTCTGAGACGGTTTGAGGATCTTTAGACACCAGCATTTGAAATGCGTCGTCCTCAATCCCTTTCAGAATGTGCTTGATTTTGTCACCCTCGCTCATAGATGGATTGAGCCGTTTACACAAGTCAACAATGTCCTCGATGTAGCTGGTGAAATTCTCGCCATTCTGCTGGGCACGACTGCGCAGACGTTGTTCGGCGCGAAGTTTTCGGACAGCGGGGCGGCCGAAGACGTCAGTCAGGCTGGTTTTGAGAGCCGCCCAGGTAGTAAAATCCGCCTCGTGGTTGCGGAACCACAAGTTGGCGACGTCAGTCAAGTAGAAGATGACGTTCGTGAGCTTAACGACGTCATCCCATTTGTTGTAGGCGCTCACGCGTTCGTAAGAGGCCAGCCAATCTTCTACGTCGGTGTCGTCAGTGCCGCTGAAGACTGTCGGGTCGCGCTGACGGACGGCACCGGAACAGATGACAGCCTGGGAAGGTTGGACCGAGGTGTCGGACGTCGTGGTAGAGCCTGGTATCCTGGGCATCGTGGCGTAGTTCCACGGGGAGAACAAGGAGCACCTCCACCAAGTGTAATGTGGAAACTCGCACAGTTAGTGTGGTCGGGCACAGTCCTTGTCCCAGCAGTGCTGCTCAGCAGGCCGGCGTTCGCAAGCGCGCACCCCAGCTTCGTCAGCTTCGTCTTCTGTCTTCTTCTGTCATCTTCCTCCCCTTCGGCAGCGCTAGCCGCTGAGGCAGCAAACCCCAATTCTCTTTATTACAGTATATATATATATATATATATATATATATATATATATATATATATATATATATATATATATATATATATATATATATATAGTGCTTTGAGCGCCCGTCTCGGCTCTGCGGGAGGTGGGTGGTTCGAAACCCACCGCCGGGCACCCACCGGTCAAAAGGGTACAAACGTCCCCCAGCCTGGCGCTCGGCTTCCTTTAGGGGTGTACGTTTGGGAGAAGTGAAAAAAGGGCCACAAATTGGGCTTATGCCGCACGAGGCGGACTTATGGTTGCTTGACGGGGGAACTTATCACTCATCCGTCAAGGCAACTGTTTGGTCTAAGACCCTTTTCCCAAGCACCTCACCCTAGAAGAGCCGAGCACCAGGCCAGAGGAAATCTTGTACCCATTAAAGAAAACCGGTGGGTACCCGGCGGCACTGGGGATCGAACCCAGCACCCAGAACCCAGAACCCAGCATATATATATATATATATATATAGCTGTTGGCTTCTTTCATATTTATAACGAGCCCCTCCCCCCTTCCCTTGTTTGCTTAATTGCTTAGCGAGGGCCTCGGTTCTGGCAGCCTTGACGATATAAGAAGCATAAGAGGGTTCTCACGCAGCTTCCACCCTCTACGTTCGATGACGGTCTACGTCACACCTGCGGTAGCTCAGGACGTTCTACGTCCGCCGCTTATGAACGTGGGTGGCGCTGATGAACACTCTCAAGTTTAGGTTACTTGTAAACATAAATACCCCCGAAAACAGAAGATTTGACAGCCGTCGCCGTAGCTCAGAGGTAGAGCACCGGACGCGTAATTCGGAGGTCGTGGGTTCGGATCCCACCGGCGGCATGTGGTTGTTTTTTCTTCTGCTTTTCTAATCAATTAGCTTTAAGCGATAACATATTCAGTAATATTCTAAATTGATCAACACCACAAAATAAATAAATTAAAAAAAAATCCCCTATGCCCCTTGGTTTCGGTGGCTGTTGGCTTCTTTCATATATATATATATATATATATATATATATATATATATATATATATATATATATATATATATATATATATATATATATATATATATATATATCGGGTGCTGACTGATCGAAAGGCGCGGGTTCGATCCCGGTTGCGGCGGACGAATTTCGATGGAGGCAAAATTCTAGAGGCCCGTGTACTTTGCGATCTCAGTGCACGCTAAAGAACCCCAGGTGGTCGAAATTTCCGGAGCCCTTCACTACGGCGTCCCTCATAGCCTGAGTCGCTTTGGGAAGTTAAACCCCATAAACTAAATTAAAACAGTTTTTAGAATTTCGAAAACGTGGTTACCCTGCGAGTTATATTCCTGCAAATTTTGGCTGCACCGCGCCAAAATGCATGCGCTTTCGAGAAGCTTGCAGGCAAATCAACCTCTCCAGTGCACGTAACTCCTCGAAATTGTCAAAATTTGTTAGGCCATAACGCAGAGGGTAACCATGCTTTCGAAATTCTAAAAACTGATATGAATATTAATTACGGTGGGCTGCATGCCTCTCAATAATTAAGGAGCCAAACAGTAATAGTTAAACGTTAACTATTCAGTATTAGCTAACGACCAGGCTAGTTAGCACGTATTAGCTGTATTCTGATGTACTACTACGCTGACAATGCTATGCCGAAAAAAGCGTTCTTCTAACTCAAAAAGCTTATTTTTAAATATTGTGTGAAGTCTTCGGTGGAACGCCCTGTATATTGAGCCGAAAGCGAGCACTGTAATCTGGGCGCGTCTTTTGCCATCTGCAGTCCGGAAAATTCCTCGCGTACTGTACGCTCGTCTATCACATTCACCCGTGCGATAAATTCGCGAAAACAACGTGTAGCGGTTCAGCCTTCAGGGTAAACTGCTTTGCAGACCACGACGCAACGGGTGCGACACGTGACAGCAGGATAAGGCAACGACCGTTCTTCAATATCTCAGTGGCGCGGGCCTCAAGGCTCTGTACACAAAGGGAAGTGGGAAGAGCGAGGGCGAGGAGGAGGAATACTGGCGACACGACATTTCCGTGCAGCGCTGGGAAGGGCGCAGTTATGGAGCTACGGGAGATGAAAGATAAAATGAGCGTACGACCCCTGTAAAACAAACCACTCTGCTGTCTCACGAGCTTTGTTTGCGTTCTACAGGTGCTCGGGATACTTTTGTGTTCTTAAAAGAAACTTAGTGAAACGGAAACACCGGCTGTCTAACGGAGGTGAGATTACATTTGGGTTTGTGGGGGTTTAACGTCCCAAAGCGACTCTGGCTATGAGGGACGCCGTAGTGAAGGGCTCCGGAAATTTCGACCACCTGGAGTTCTTTAACGTGCACTGACATCGCACAGTACACAGGCCTCTAGAATTTCGCCTCCATCGAAATTCGACCGCCGCGGCCGGGATCGAACCCACGTCTTTCGGGTCAGCAGCCGAGCACTATAACCACTGAGCCACAGCGGCGGCTCGAAGGCGGTACTGCAAGAGTTGCGAAAAACCTATAGGTCAGCGCAGTGCTGGGAATTCAGTGCGAGCACAAGTTATTTCTCATGCGCACATGGCTGCCTCTGAGTAGCACCGCTTTGCATGTAGCACCGCTGCGCATGTTGAGTAGCACCGCTTTCGTGCAGGGCATGAAAACAGTGCTGGGTGGCCATGAGACGAAACACAAAAGACGTGTGCTGTGCGATGTCATGGATGTTAAAGATCCCCAGGTGGTCGAGATCCCAGGTGGATCAGCCAGTAAGGGACCGATCCTTACAAGCACTAGGTGGAGGTCCCTAGTATGGGACCCCAGTGGCGGTGGCCGCCGCCCGAGCGCGCCCGACTAAGGCTTGTTGGGCCTTAGTCGTAGCAGCCGAGCAGGGTCGCCTCCTAGTCCTCCCGGGTTGGGTTGGGGATGGAGGGAATGGCCGGGTTGGAGGGGCAGGCCCACACCATGTGATAGGTGTCTGAAGACACCGCACTACAGTGCGGGCAGCTGCCATTAAAGGAGGGGTCAAAATGCTTTAGTGCTGCCGGGCACAGAAATGTATTGGTGAGAAGGCGGAGAAGGAGCCGCTCATCCGCCTTTTTCAGTCCTTTACATGGGCGAGGGTAAAGGCGATGACTGTCTTGATAATAGGTTGTAATATCTTTGAAGGTATAGATTGGATTAGGATCGGGTTCCTGATCGGGTGGGGAGAAGAAAACAGCCCGGTGAGAGAGCGCGCGGACTGCTGCGTCTGCTTCATCGTTTCCTGCCAACCCCTGATGAACAGGGGCCCATATAAGGTAACGATGTGTGGGGTCCGTATCCCGTATGCAATTTGGATAGATTCGAAAGGCTAGGAAGGGAGTGCAGCCTTGTCCGACGTTCCGACAGGCCCCTCGCGCGTCGGTGTTTATGTATTTCGAATCGGAATGTGAGGCCGCGAGAGCAATTGCGACCTCTTCTGCTTGTGTTGCATTACGGGCTCTGAAGGTGAGACCGTTAACTGTGTTTCTGTTGTGAACTACCGCGACCGTGTACCATCCCCCATGGTGAGGACCGGGGGCGTCCACGTAGTATACACCTGTTTTTTTGCCATAATGTCGGGCTAGTGCTTCCGCTCGTGCTAGGCGCCGACCGTTATGGTCTTCGTGTGACATGTTGGCTTAAAGAGGCCGCACGTGGAGGGCACGTCTCCACAGTTCTGGGATGTGAAACCTGTCTTCCATGGGAGTGGAGTGTTGGATATGGAGTCGAGCAAGAAGGCGGCGACCCGACTCCGTTAGCGACAAGCGCGTGTACTGGTTTGTAAGGTGCGCCTCCCGGAGCTCTCGCAAAGTATTCACCACCCCAAGGGCCGTAAGCCGGCTGTTTGAAGTAGTGACGGGGAGATCAAGGGCACGCTTAATAATTTTGCGAAGGATGACCTCAAGCGCATCCTCCTCTTGTTTCCGTAGGTGGAGATAAGGAGTCGAATAGAGAATTCGACTGGTTACAAAGGCGTCTCCCAGCCGCAAGGCATCCTTACTTCGTAACCCCCTGCGTTTGTTGGAAACCCGGTGGACCATGCGGCCCACCTGGTCCCCCACCTTACGGAGTTTGGCCAATGTAGTGTCTGGCCGTCTGTGTTTGTGGATGTAGAGTCCGAGTACCCGTATCTCATCACTTTCGCGTATGGGACCGCTCTCAAGAGAAAGAGTTATTTTAGTTGCGCACTCTTGTGAGTGGCGGAGGTGCACAAATTCAGATTTTTGAGGGGAACATTGAAGACCGCAGCGGCGGGCGTAGCGGTCCACTATAGTCGCCGCTGTTTGCAGGCTGGTTTCAATGTCCCCTGTGCTGCCCTGCGTGGCCCACAGAGTGATGTCATCAGCGTACAGGGCGTGCTGCACGCCGGCGACACCACTCAGCTGGGCCGGCAGGTGCATCATGGCCAGATTGAAGAGTAGCGGGGAAAGTACCGCACCTTTTGGGGTTCCCCGCCTGCCGAGTAGGTAAGGACCATGCTCTCTATCTTGGATTCGGATGCAGGATTGACGATCGATTAAAGATTGCCATATGTATCGGAATGTGTTGAGGCCACTGTCGGTCTGGCTTAAATTAGTGAGTATGATCTCGTGTGTTACATTGTCAAATGCCCCTTTAAGATCCAAGGCGAGTACTACCCGGTCATTATGGGGGCATTCGAGGGGGTCAAGGACTTCCCGATTGAGTTGCAGGAGGACATCCTGTGCGGATCTGAGTGGGCGGAATCCGGACATGGTGCTCGCAAAGACATGTTTGTGTTCAAGATATGTAGATAACCGATCCCGCACCATCGTCTCCATTAGTTTGCCCACACATGAGGTTAGAGAGATGGGGCGGAGGTTATCTGTGTCAATTGGTTTGCCAGCTTGAGGAATAAAAGTGACCAAAGCCGTTTTCCATTCGATTGGCAGTTGGGTGTCCCCGCGCCAAATCGCATTGACGTATTCCAGGAGGTACTGGTATGCCAAGTCGGGCAGGTTCGTCAAAAGCTTGACGGTGACCTTATCCCTTCCTGGCGCAGTGCCCTGTTTCATTTTGGCGACAGCCGCCCGCAGATCATGGAACTGGAAAGGTTGATGCAGCTCCGTGTTCTCTCTGCCTGCATAAGAGTACGCATATCCACGGGGGTCTTGGGCTGCACACAGACACTGGTCCCGAAGTTTCTGTGGCAGTTGAGTGGTGTTACCAGGGAAAGCGTGCACGGCTCGCTGCAAATGTTTCTGTGTTTCGGTTCGTGTTTGGGTTGGGTCGATTAGGGCTCGAAAGAGACGCCACGTGTTGCGGCTGGACATTTGTCGCGCGGCCGTGTTGCATCTATCCACCCAGTTGGAGTCGGCGAGTTGGGTCGCGTACTCTGCCGCTTTCTGTGTAAGCTCGGCAATTCGAGCTTTAAGCTTTCTGTTGTGTTTTTGGCGTCGGCAACGGCGGACGAGGCTGCGACGAGCTTCCCTAAGGTGTAGAAGGTGGTTATCCACGTCCGTGACCGCCTCTGAGAGCTGGATCTGAGTTTCATGCGAGCAAAGGTGTGTCAGCAGTTGTTGAGACCATGCTCGGAAATGGGTGTATTATCAAGTGAGTGAAAATTTTGCCTGAATTTCGTCCAATCTGGGATACGGGCTTGTGTTCTGGGACGCTCTAGAGGGCGTGTGCGTACTGTAATGTTAAGGATGCAGTGGTCGCTACCGAGGGTCTCCTCGATGTTGAGCCAGTCTGCGTGTCGTATGTTACGCAGTTTCTTTTTAAGCAGTGACGCCGAAAGGCGGACAAATCTGCCGACACGGCTGCCGACGGGTCTATCGACACGGCTGCCGACGCGTCTGCTAACGACAGTATGAGGCATTAAAGGTTTTCGCCTTAATACGCCACGAACAGCTCACGTCGGATGCCGCCGCGCGGTTGCTCGCGTGATTCCGACGCCAATACCTGTTGCGCGTCGGGAGCGGGGACGACGGGGTGGGCGGGAGTACGACCACCAAGCGGGCGCGCTAGGAGTATAAACGATGTGGGATGGCAGCATTGTCAGCAGTGATGGCACATTGCAAGATCATGCTCAGGGTTGACCCATCGGAATGGTGCTTTCCCACTAATATGAAACAGCCCTGAAATTCTTTTTTCAATGAGATTTAGTGCAGCGCACTATTAGGGCCGTCCGTCCGTCCTGCGTTACATCCAGCGACTGGGGTGACTCATCGACGAGCGCAGCTGATAGGAGAAAACAAATGGTAGCATCAGATAGAGGAGACAAAATGTAACCTCGATGCCAAGTTTTATGACTGTAGAGTGAATAGTTAATTAACTACAGCCAATTATAGCGAAAAAATAAAGAAAAGAACGAAATGCGTCAATATAGCACGGACGTCGATATAGCGACGGGAACGACGTGACGTCACATCCACTGTAAGTCGTCGCAGCATAGTGAAAATTATCACAGAATGAGCGGGAAAACGCCGGATTTGTGTCAAATTAGATTGAAAAATGTGTGATTAAGCGGAATTAGTCCTTAAGTCCTTAACTTGGGGGCTGCAGTGCGGTGCTTTCGTGGAAAAGACTTCCTCCCTCCCTCCCCCCTTGAGCACCCTTACATCCGCCATCTGCAGTGTGAAAACAATAGAGTGGGGGAAAAGAATTGAGAGAACAGTAAAAGAGAAAATCTAGAGATAGAGACCACATACAACCGAGGTCTGGCATGTGTCGGTGGGCCAACCTACACGAGCTCGACCAGCCCTTATGAAAATGGTCTATAGCCAGTCTATATACTTCTTGTAGACTCTATTGCCTTCCTATAGATATTCTTTTTGTCTATTCATAGTCTATAGACTGTCTATAGGCAAAAGTGTACTCAAAGTGTATGGCTATAAGTCTATAGATTGTCTATAGACTGTATACATAGCATTTGTATTGCCTATATAGACTATAGACTATGAAGAGTCTATAGACTTTATAGGCAGATTTTATAGACCTGTAAAAGAATTTTGTAAGGGAGGGGCCCCGTTTCAGGCAGGGCAGGTAGGCTGTAGCATTCCTGTGTATCGGGGTGATGATAATTGTCACGTGCTACTCTAAATGCTCTTTTCTTATGGAATCCATGGAGTCACTTTCCTTCTCCCCTAATCTAAACAACTCCCTCGCTCTACTCCCCCAATCCGCTAATCTCCGCCGATAAGGGACCTGCACCCGATGCCGCTGACCTCAGTGACGTCATTGACCTTTATCCTTATCTCATAATTCGTTCTCTCTGGGTAAAACAGTCAATCTCGGACTATTCCAGCGAGACACCCAATGTGAAAGCAGGTGCTGATGGCGCCCCCTGAGATGCTAATGAGAAATTGTCCGCTTACTACAAATGTCATCCCCATTTGGGGATTCCACTTTAAAAAAGTGAAAAAACAGAACACCGCTATGACTTTGAGCTTTCCATCGATTCGTCCTCGCATTACCGTCTGCTAGGCGTGTCACTGTAAAATTAATGCCTGGCTCATCACTCTGGCAATTCGCTGACAAAGCTTTGTTGGTAGAGCGCCTGCCCCTGACAGACGGTGGTGCCCGGCTCATGCTCTGGACCGGGACTAATTTTTCTTTAAATACGAAGTTGCGGTGAAAGCTTAATTGATTCCTCTTACAGCCTTAAGTCTGCGCTTGGGTGGATATTAATAACATTAAGGGAAAAAACTTGAAGATCACTGCTGAGACTGCATTGGAGAAATGCAAAAGCACTGTCGTTTTCAGTAACGTTGGTAGCTCCTAGTCGACGCCTTTCTGCACCAACTTACCCACTCTGTTAAGATCCGACCGCTACTGTTCGATCTCCGATGCTACCACTCGACGATGTGTACTATTTTGTTGCTGTACTCTGATTGGTTGTAGGCTTGACATAATCAGACGTGTGGATGACGTCACACGGTCGCTCTAATTACGTTCTAAGAGGATTTTGGCGTGGCCTAGTTTGTTCATACTTTCTACGAAACCGATTCACACAGCGCAACGGAACGAGGACGAGAAGGACCAGCGCCCGTCCTGTGTTTCGTGTTCCTTCTTATTCCGTTGCGCTGTGTGAATCTGTCTCTCTGATTAGCCCAATTAATGTAACCAATTAAATACACTCGTTAATCATTACCATTAGTTGATGTCAGTAATTAATGTCATTAATTGTGATCGTTGATTAATTGTTAATATTAATGACCGATGACTCATGACCGACTCGATATTGTTTAATCATTGACTTTATATACTTCACCGCACCACTCTTCAGATCATGACTGGTGACGTCATCGGCGTCACATCCGGCGACACATTTTTGCGGACATATTTTGCATGACACGTTTTGCGGACGATTTTTGCAGACACAGCCTAGTAACGCTTTCGTATTAATAAACATAAGCGGCGCGCTGCTGAAACACTGCAAAGCAGTGCCACGATATCGCGACTATCGGAACAGTCTAAATCCAGAGAATCCAGAGTCTAAATCCAGAGAGAGAGAGAGAGAAAGTGGGGGAGGGTGCGGGGGCAGAGAGAATTCTGCCCTGCTCAAATGGTTCTGCACTCCATTACTAAATGCCGCGAAGTTGAACTTCGCCAAGTTTAGCGTCCACACCTCATCAGTACTGCAGTCACTCATGCGGTCCGCGGTACAACGTCTTAACTGCGTGAGCTGGAGGGCCGAGCGGGAAAGCGCTTTGGAGGAATCTAGAAGTGTGACGTCAGCAATAACAAAATAAACTTAGTTAAGATAAGATAATCTGACCCTTTGCTGCGTACAAAATACCTTCTTAATTCTCAGTAAGCTCATGTGATTGAGGGCCGCTTAACCACTGAGCTATCGTGCCGGCTTTTTTGGTTCATACAAGCTTAAAATGATCGTAGACTGTCTTCATCTGGAGCCACACGATGGGGCAAAATATTAAACAGATATGTCACGCAGACTAAATAGGATTAGAAGACGAAGAGCATCTGTTAAGGTGTGCAGTCAACGATGCACAGAGCGCAAGGTCACTTGTACGAGTATGAATTCGATAAGCACGGTGCAGTGTGGTATGGCACGGTGTGCTGTGGAATAGCATGATTTGGTACGATGTGGTGCGGCGTGATTGCTATGGTACGCTTTCGTAGGGTGTATGGTATAGCACTGTACGGTATGGTATGCTACGAAACAGTACAGTACCTTATGACGTATGATATGGTATGATGTACGGTACATTAAGGCTTGGCGCGGTACTGTGTGGCATGGTACGGCGCGGTGTGGAAGAGGATGATTTGGTATGATGTGGTGCGGTGTGGTTGATATGGTACGCTTTCGTAGGGTGTATGGTGTATGGTATGGCACTGTATGGTATGGCATGCTACGAAATGGTACGGTACCTTATGACGTATGTTGTATGATATTGCCACGTATCATTGTAGCGTCCGTTCGTTCGCGCAAGCCGCAGAAAAGTGGTGTTATCATTTTTGTTCCTGACGCGAGAAGCGACCGGACTGATCTCCATTGTTCACAGCCATGAACAGCTTCGCCTACGTGTTTCTAGATCACTCTAGATGATCTCGACCTGTTATCTCGAAGTTTCCTAGCCGGCTTTAAATTGAACGATGCCACGAGCAGCGGGTATTCGTAGTTCGACGATTGACAAGCACGCTTGTTGCTTACGCCGCCACCGAGTGATTTAGTTCTTTTGCGGGCGCAAGACAGCCCAAATAAAGAGCTTCGTTTGCAAGTCTTTCTGGTGTCTTCCTGACCGCTGGACTGCCGTCACTACAACGTGACAATATGGTATGGTGTATGCTACATTAAGGTTTAGCACGATACAGTACGATATTACGTGGTATGGTACGGTATGGTATGTCATGGTACATTACGGTATGTGAAATGGTATGATATGGTATGGTACAGTACGGTATGGTATGTGGAGTTTAAACTCCCGATGCTGTATGTGGGCTTGATGGACGCTGTAGTGGAGGTCTCCCGGAAAATTTCGACTATCAGGGACTCTTTACTTATGCTGAAATATCGTACAGCATAGGGAATCCTTTGCATTCCTCCTGCGACGAAATGCGGCCGCCAAGGCTGGGATTCGAACTCGCAACCTTGGGCTAGACCAGCAGCCGAACGCCAAAGCCGCTTAGCCGACTCATCCACCGCAAAGTTCAACCTGAAAAGTAGCCTAATCATCGTCATCTTCGTTACAGCGAAATGACGCCGTCCTGCCTGACAACCACCGCGCTTAAAGTGTAGGGCTTCATGAAGCTCCTCCGAAGGATGTGAATTGCCACTGCTCCCATAGAAGGGTACCCTTTTCTAGGAGGTGGAAACCATGGAGCGATTCCCAGAAACGAGCATGTATTGAAGACGTTTACATCAGCGCCACGTTCAGTGAAGGAAGCTAACAGACAGATAAAGAGGGATGGTTTAAATAACGTCCCCAGCAACAAATTCTGGATATTTTTCCATGAGGATTTAAAACACCAGCTACTTCAGCACGGTGCTATTGCGATCGAAAGTTAACGGGACGCGAATGTGGAGGAAAAAGAAAATTCGTCCCGAGGCTTTTATAAATTTGGATGCATACCATACAACGCAGCGAACTATGGAAAGAAAATTTATATGTGTAACGTTAAGAGACAGGAAGAGGGTAGAGCGGATTAGGAATAAAACACGGGTTAATGACATCTTAGTCGAAATCAAAAGGAAGAAATAGGTTTGGGCAGGGCATGTAATGCGAAGGCAAGATAACCGAAGTGACCGCTGGTCCTTAAGGGTAACGGAGTGAATTCCAAGGGCGCAGCAGGAGGCTGCAGAAGGTTGATGGAGCGTCGATAGAGCAGCTATGCGCCAGGCCTCCGCCACCGGTGTTCCGGCATTTTTCGCCACGAACGACGCGACGGCGTGGCAACGCCGGCGACGCCGGCTTTTCCGCCTCACGAGCTCCGGAACGCAGGAGTGAACAAAGCATTTCACCTTTCAGTGCAGCGAGTCTCGGAAGGAAGGCTGAAATATAGGACGAGTGTCAACGCCCTCTAAGCACTCTATGGACCTCTTTTTTTGGCATTTAGAGCTTACCTGCGCGCGCAGACAGCCGCAGACCGGGCATACAACAGTGCTGCAGTGGCTTGCACCGTACTGAGCGGAAGTGTCGAAAAGCGAAATCTTACAAGGCAGCGCGATAGCCACCATATTGTCGGTGGCTGCGCGTGAACTGAGATAAGGACCACGCTACAAAAAAAAGTGCAACAAAAAAGAAGAAGCGCGCTGGACAATGTGCGTCACTACACAGAACGAAAGCAGACAAGGCGCACACAAGGAGAACGCTCGACCCCGCGAGGCGTTCGTTATCAGTGTTCCGTGGGCCAAAACGACATTTATGCTGCCTAGCGCCGTTATCGGCTGTCAAAGATACGCAGAGTCGTCGTAGGTGCGTATCCCTCGCCCCGGGCTTTGTGTATCGCCGTCGCCAGGAGTCGTCTTGGCCGCAGTCGGCGGCGGGTGCTACTGCAAGCGAGGGATAATGGTGCTCACGAGGCTCTGATGCCGTTTTCGTACGTGTGAACGGGGATCTCAGGTGAGTGCGTGTGTGAGCTGTTATTCGCTCCTTATCTATCCTTATCGATGTGTAAGACTGCCGTCTCTCGTATACGATGTAATGCTCCGCTTGTTTGAGTCGTTCGGTGGACTGTAAGATGGCCCAGCTTGCTCCTGGTTTCTTTTGCTGTCGATAAACGTATGCGTTTCTGCCATGTTGATGCGTAGTGATAAGCAGATCTATATAACTTTGTTATTAACCACCGTTCTGAATATATCCGCCTGAACGCTCCTATTCGGTTCAATGAAAACGGCATTAAACTGTTGTAAGCGTAAATCTTCCGAGAGCCGAACACGTTGGGCTAATTCTTCCGTTTTATGGTAACGCAAGGCGCAGTAAAGGACTAGAAACAGAAGAAAGGTGGCGTTTAGCCTGTCGATCAGACTTCCTGTCCATGTGTCCGTTACGGGAAATTCGATTCTTTTTTCTTGATGTATGTTTATTCTTTATAAAAACATGCAATTAATCGCGGCCAGCTTCGGAAACGCTGGAAAAAATTCCGCGTCCTAAGTGACGCCTCTCCTTTTGACGGTATCGTGCCCCAAGTTGCATATATAGTGTAAGAACATATTACAGTGTAGTTGCTTCATGAACCCTCGGTTCAAACTCAGAGCACAAATACGCAAGAAGAACGCAATCAAACTCCGTGCCGTTCCTTCCTGAATGTGCGTTTTGCAGTTTTAACCCTCCAGTCTATATCGACGAGTGTTTATATCGTGTCCGTTCGTCGAAGCTCACTAGGTACTTCTCAGGTGTCAGCAAAGAGGCGGGAGCTCGGGTCTGACACATCTCGTTGCTTGTTCTGTAAACAAAACGACAGTACGGAACTGAGATAGTTGATTCAGCTATAACTACGTATCTTCGCTTTCAGGGATGAAAGCAATGTCAGTTGATAGTCAACGCCCTGTTATCGACCCGTCTTTAAGCGGCCCGTGTTTTGTGCAGCCGTTTCTGCGGAACAAGTTTTTTTTTTTAATTCAGGGATAGTGCCAATCTAAACAGAGATCGTTGCAGGGACGGGACATGCATTTTTAAAATGTAAGAATTGGAATTATTTAGGGCAAATATAGGCGGATATGCCTAGTAAAAGTAACAACATATGTATTAGCCGATTTCAGTTTAGAATGAGGTTTGGGTTCGTGGGGTTTAACGTCCCCAAGCGACTCAGGCTGTGAGGGACACCGTAGTGGAGGGCTCCGGATTATTTCGACCACCCGGGGTTCTTTAACGTGCACTGACATCGCACAGTACACGGGCCTCTAGCATTTCGCTTCCATTGAAATGCAACCGCAGCGGCTGGGATCGAACCCGCGTCTTTCAGCCGAGCACCATAACCACTGAGCCACTTCTGTGGACCTTCAGTTTAGAATGAGGTCTATTCGTTATCTTTTTTTAAAGAAAATAAAACGATACGTTTAGAAATAAACGCATTGCTTGGGTTGTTTCACTTTGAGATTTGGCTGACCTGCAGAGCCTGTTGCACTCACGACATACGTGAAACAAACAAACAAAAATGCTGGAAAGAGACGCAGTAAGCAAAACCCTGAAGAAAGAAAAAACGGCTAGAAATAAGCAAACACTGAGAGAAAGTAAAAGTGGTGTGCGGTGAAAACTACTGCATGTCGGATTGGGCTTTTCCTGATTGTTACAGTACAATGGTTTGGGCTAGTTGGTAACAGTTCTTTGAAAAGGTAGCGCAAAAAGGACACGGACGGCAGAGAACTGGACGGGACATGCGCTATGTCCCGTCCAGTTCTGTGTGTCGTCCGTGTCCTTTCTGAGGCATGTTTTCAAAGAAATTTTCTAGTTGTCACAGGAGTAAACAGTACAGAGGTTGCCGTTTCCTTTTGGGGAAGTATCGTTGTCCGGCCCTTTGCACCGACGGCTCCACTTCCTTATCGTGCATCGTTCGACGACGGCGGTAAACAGCCGTCGCCACTCAGACAGCGCGTGGCTTCACTGTAACCGTCGCGACCCTCGGGTTTGTTTGCGTTCGGTTGTTCGAGCGCAGATTTGTCGTCTCTGCAGAAACGTTTTCTTTATAGTCGCTTCCGTTACGACACACGGAAGCAACGGCTATGTTTGAGCATGCGCCATATCTGACACTCGGAATAGCAGTGACGACCTGTGCCAGCCGTATGGAAGACTACGATAAAACTGTTTTTCATAACTGAAGTAAAACATTACAGCACCGTACGTGCAACTCTCTAAAAAGCGAAAAAAAAGGACCCGTCACGGTGGCTCAGTGGTTACAGCGTTCGGCTGCTGACCCGAAAGACGCGGATTCGATCCTGGCCGCCGCAGCTGAATTTCGATGAAGGCGAAATTCCAGAGGCCCGTGTACTGTGCGATGTCAGTGCACGTTAAAGAACCCCAGGTGGTCGAAGTTTCCGGAGCCCTTCACTTACGGCGTCTCTCATAGCCTGAGTCGCTTTGGGACTTTAAACATTAATAAACCAATAAATAAAGAAAGCAATAAAAAGAAGATATTTGTACACGACGCATTTTCTTGAGACCAATTAGGTTTGTTTAGTTTAGGTTTGGTTTGGTTTATGGGAGTTTAACGTCCCAAATTGACTCGGGCTATGAGGGACGCCGTAAGTGAAGGGCTCCGGAAACTTCGACCACCTGGGGTTCTTTAACGTGCACTGACATCGCACAGTACACGGGCCTCTGGAATTTCGCCTTCATCGAAATTCAGCCGCGGCGGCCAGGATCGAATCCGCGTCTTTAGGGTCTCTTTTTTTAAAAGTTAATTCATTTGATGACGGTTCAGTACTTTCGTCTTGCTTTGTTACAATAGTCACTCAGTGTAATGACTTGAGTTTTGGAATAGCAGAAGCTTGAAACTGAAACACGACTGCGCGGCGGGACGAGGTGTTTCACATAGAGCAGTGATGACGTCAGAAATATTACAAGAGTCTCGTATACACGCTTTGATTGGTGTAAGTACCGACTGCAAATTATGACTCATGAAAGCAGGAAATAACTGAATATAAACGCGAAAGCTTTTGTTGAACTAGTCGGGCACCCGCCGCGGTGGCTCAGTGGTTATGGCGTTCGTCTCCTGGCCCGAAAGACGCGGGTTCGATCCCGGCCACGGCGGCTGAATTTCGATGGAGGCGAAATTTTAAAGGCCCGTGTACTGTGCGATGTCAGTGCACGTTAAAGAACCCCAGGTGGCCGAAATTTCCGGAGCCCTTCACTACGGCATCCCTCATAGCCTGAGTCGCTTGGGGACGTTAAACCTTAATAAACCAATGAACTAGTCGGGAGCGGGTGTCGACGTACGGATAATATCTGTGATGTCGGAAACGCTGAGTTCGTGTAATTGCTGCAAAGAGGTGACGAAAATGGCAGACATTAAAATAGATTTGCGTCGAAACTGAACGCAGCACTGCTATGAGACATGACGAAGGTGATCAGGATGGAGAGCAGGACAATTATCCAATAATTTAATCCAGGACAGAAGCATTCTTGGACGTGAAATAATTTATGAACGCCATTTTTCATATATTGTAAGATTTCGCTATAACAATCAATATAAGGAAGTAATTACTCATTGACGTCCACCCAAGCGCAGCCATATGGCTACAAAGGAAAGCTATACAGCTTTCTCTGAAACTTCGCAGTTAAAGAAATAAAAATCCTCCACCTTGGGGATTCCCCTAAACATTTGACTAACAATCAATATATGCGCAGGTTGCCCGTCGACACGTTTGCATTCTTTTTTTTTTTTTTTTGCTAATAACGTTTTTGCTGTGGTCAAAAGCATTCCCCACTGGTTTTCTATGACACTCGTAACTTCTCGATGCGAGCGATAAAAACATTTTAAAAGAAAGATTTTTCTACACATCGGACAAATGGATCAATGCTTTCAATATATCCTTAAACGTACCTTACATTTTTTCAGAATTCAGTCTTTGTCCAAAAATGTTGGACATGGATATGCATTGAGATATGCGAACTTCAAAAAAAAAAATTTATAAATAAAACCCAGTTTCAGCATCCACACGAATGCGTTTTCAGCGAGCTAGAGACGTGTATGACACTATTTCTTGTGAGTACCTTGCGCATAATGGAAAAGCACACCATTATACAAAGCGGTCAACGAAACTGAACAGCTTTTTTCCTTTTTTCGTGTGTGCATTAAAAAGCTAATTTTGTTTACTGCGGCGATTGGCTAGCGGGGTATGCAAGACGCTGCAGACCGTGGCCCAGTGTTCACAACTGCTGTTTATTTTTAAGTTGTATCCTACTCTAGTTGTTTGAACTAACAGTTCGCCAAGTTCCCAACTTTCAATACGGGGCTCGAGACCCTAGCTCGTTAAACAAGGGTGCACCGAAGATAGCACCGAAGTGCTATCTTCGATGGTCTTTTTGTTGCACAATCTATGGAATGCTCGAGACCCTCCGTATCTTCCACGGAAACCCTGCAGAGAGCTTCAATAACCTCACATGCCGGTTTGAGGATGGGCGTGCCGGTAACCTTCGCCTTATCTTACCGTGCGAAGCATCCATGTTTCCTGCAATAGAGTGCCAAGTTTCCAGGGCCTTGAATCTGATCGAGTGCTAGCGAAACTGTCCTTTCGGCCGGGCCATCAAGTACTGTGGGAATCAGTGTGCCGGCTATCAGCTTCACGTTGGCCGAACGATGGCATTGGCTTTTTCTTGGTGCCGCGGTCGCTGCCTTTCCAATCTGAAGGGTGGAGAAAGCAATTGGGGCATAGAAGCTCGCGTGTTTCGTTCATCGCACTGCAGAAATAAAAGCGCGATGGAGCACTTTTGTCCGGTATAGTGCAACCTGACGGGATCACTCTCATATTAGATTCGACCTGCCTGTTAATTCCAAACGCACACATTTACCCAAGATACACAGAACAGCAGTTTTGATTTTGGGGCGTAGCTTGCCTTTTTTTTTTCGCATTGTTCTATACCTCCAGATTTCCAACTTGCGGCATCGCCATCGTAGCAGCAGCAGTAACAATGATTGTAGTAATAATAGTATAGTAGTAGTGGTAGAAGTAGCAGTAGTAACAGCAGTAGTAGCGGTAACAGCAGCAGTATAAGCGATGCTTCAAGTGATGGCAGTTGCAGTAGTCTAGCAGTCGTAGTTGCAAGTGTTAGTATTTGTTGTTTATTGATTTATGAGGGTTTAGCGTCCCAAAGAAACTCGGGCTCTGAGGGACGCCGTAGTGGAGGGCTCCGGAAATTTCGACCATCCATGTGGTTCATTAACGCGCACTGACATCGCACACTACATGTGCATCTAGAATTTCGCTCTCCATCGAAAGTATTTGTGCCCAAAACTTATCATTCAATGAGTGTCAGCATTCCGGGGTCACGCAGTCAGCTTGTGATCAATGAGAACGTTCGCCTCAATGGCCAGCTTTGTACCTCTGGCCACTAACACCGTGCTATCAGTGGTCTTACGCTATCTGCCGGCCTAGGCTTGGTCACTAACTGAGCCATTTTGATGCGAGAAGTAGGGGGAGAGCTGCGGGAGGGGAACGTACTAATTGAGGTATTGATGTCGGTACTCAGTCCCAGCTAAGAAAGAAAAATCCAGGAGCTCTTTTGTCCATTGTTTAAATACCTGTCCTTTTCTCGTGCTTTCTTCCTGCAGACAGTCCCTTATGGATCCAATGGGCGGCTCTCACCCTGTCCCATAGTAGCACCGAGACATGATCAGCGTAGACTCAAGTCCGCAGCCACGATGACCTGGATCGAAGATTTCCGGATCTGGGCGGCGCCACAGAAGGTGCCGAAGCGTCAGTCCAGCCGCCCCCTTCTTTTCTCAATCGGCTGAGGTCGGTGTAGCCCCCAGAAGGGACAGCGACGAACGTCATGAGGGAACACGGCGGTGGGCCTTTGGCGGCCATCTTGGCCGCCCTACTCTGCTCCTGCGCGCCCCTGGCGGTGTCGGCCGACAGCTGGTGCAGCGCCGAGGATGAGGACCCGGACTCCCGATGGTACTGGCGCGTGGACGAGTACCCGCACCCGATAACCCAGCCCCGCTACTGCAATCGCTACCGGGCCTCTTTCGTGTGCGACCCGGATAGGGTGATCAACAAGAAGCAAGGCGAGATATCTTTAAGCATATATACTTCACCGGAGCCCGTTTTTTTTTTGCGAAAGCAACACTACGCCAGCCAGCTCGGCTCGTGGCATGGTCGCACTTCAGCAGTATGCCGTGGCCCACGAACGACCTTGAGCCGCCGTTGCCTAGCAACGGCGCAGCCGCGCTCCAACAGATGGCGCGGCCGTCGACGCCGCTGCCGTCGCCGCTCGCTCCACCAGATGTGCTCCGCTGGGGTAGAAGGAGAGGAGGTGTCGCCTCGCGGGGTATTTATATATATATATATATATATATATATATATGCGCTTCGCCTCAGTGGATTCTAGTCGTTATGCAGAGCGCGAAAGAGAGGCAACAACGAAAGACCGAAGCGAGGAAGAGACAACGCAATCAATTGCTTCCGAAATTCAACTAGGGTTAACCAGAGCTAAACCACAGCCGCTTTTTTAGCGAAACCTGTTATAGCTGAGGGTAGCCATACAGCCATGCATTCTAACGTGGAATCTACAGCGTCAGCCATATAAACCTTAATTACTTGGTGGTTTAACTTAATTTAATTCAATTCAACGGCCACCACCTGCTATGGTGGTAGGTGAAAAAGTGGCGAGATGAATTCTCATCTCCACGTTTAAGAGTGAAGAGCTAGGAAGAATAAAACTGTGAGAGGGAATAAAGAGAGGGTGGGAAGGGTTGAAGGCTGGGATTAACCTAAATGGCCAAACCAAAGATACAACAGCATTTGCTGATTAATGCGCTAAGCTGGCAATCTCAGTTATACAATTTTTTTTTCGTTTCAAACTCAATTGTTGAAGGGAAGTTCGAAGAGGAAAAAGAAACTATCTTTTATAGCCTACAACAACAACAAGAAATCTATAAATAGCTTGCCTAGATTTTTTAATCTTGGACGCGGGTTTATATTGCTTCTCAGATCTTCTCATAGTAAAAATGCAATGAGTGCACATGGTACCCAAGGCATAAAACAAGACCTGCATCTGACCAAACTGCTTTTCAATAGCTCCCTTAAAGTTGTAAATATGATTGCCGCTGCGGTGGCTCAGTGGCTTTGGTGCTCAGCTGTTGACCCGAAGGACGCGGGCTCGATACCGGCTGTGGCTGTCGCATTTCGTTGGAAGCGAAACGATAGAGTCCCGTGTACTGTAAGATGTGAATGCACTTTGAAGAACCCCAGGCGGTCAAAATTTCCAGGGCGCTCCACTACAGCGTCCCTTATAGCCTGGGTCGCTTTAGGACGTTGAGCCTCAGAAACCATAAACCAAAAGATGTGAGATTAAATGCAATTTTAGGCTTAATGGAATACAAAACAGCATTTTGATTTTAAAAGTTCTATCTTTTGCACATTATTTTGGTGACCACGAAATAATGCTGAAAATTCAATGTTAGAAATGCATGACCTGCGCCGTGTGGCAGTATCGCTCCTGTTTTCAAGTTTTTACCCTCAGGTGAAATGAGACGGCTAGTTTCAGTTAAGGTCTTTTAGGAGTGTAGTGGCAGCGGAAACCGGAAACCGGAACTAGGGAATCGTCGTTCACTAGCTGCGACACTTGCACGCGGTGCATTTTCCTGCTCAGCTATACGATCATGACGTATAGTGCTCACAACTCTGCAGCGGACTCCCTGGACTGGATCATCGAGCGCATCAGGAACGAGACTCTCTGCATCTGCCCCACGTGCGGCAAGTCTCAGGCCAGGGGAATCACCCTGGGAGTAGCCATCATGGAGCACATCCACAGGCCGCACAAGTGAGTGGCACTTTCTCGCTCACCACATCCTCTCTTATTCACTCTCCCACCCGCTCGTTCCTTCATTCACACAATCAGTCAGTTGGTCAAAGGTAGTCCATTTCTCTTGAGGGATATTGGTAAACTGCCATTCATGATCTGAGAGAATGGAGTGCATATTATATAGGACAAAACGCGGATCCGCGTATTGTCCTGTGCTTTCCTCTCTTCGCCCCTCGTCGTTTTGCACGGTTGCAATATGCACTCCATTGTCGGCAGCCAACTAGCCCGCCTTCGCCTGTTACATGATCTGAGAGAACCTGCCATATGCGCACGCCCCGTTCTGATCTTCCTAATTATTTCTCTCTCATGGTCGGGATCAGCGGCCACTACCTGTCCTAAGTAGACGTATTCCCTCACCACTGCTAGCACCTTACACTTCCAGTACTTCCGATATCCCCCAAGAAAAAAGTATACAACAGCTGTATGCTACCGGCACTCACCTATGGGGCAGAAACGTGGAGGCTAACAAAGAGGGTTCAGCTTAAGTTAAGGACAACGCAGCGAGCTATGGAAAGGAAAATTATAGGTGTAACATTAATAGGCCGGAAGCGGGCGGAATGGGTGAGGGCACAAACGCGGGTTAATGACGTCCAAGTCGAAATCAAGAGGATGAAGTGGGCTTGGGGAGGGCATGTAATGCGAAGGCAAGTGGATTCCAAGAGAAGGCAAACGTAGCAGGGGGCGGCAGAAAGTTAGGTGGGCGGATGAGATTAAGAAATTTGCGGGAATATGGTGGCCGCTGCTGGCGAAGGACAGGGTTAATTGGAGAGATAGATAGATACAGAGAGATGGAAAGGCAGGCATGTTAATTAGAAAGGATTCCGGTTGGCTACCCTGCACAGGGGAAGGGAATGAGGGGAATTAAAGAGGAAAGAGAGAAGGAACGGGAAATAATCACAGTCTGTCAATCAAGGCAATCTCTCTCAGAGACATGGGAGAGGCCTTTGCCCTGCAGTGGACGTAGTCAGGCTGATGATGATGATGCTGTGACGATTTCCGGCAAATGTGACGTCACACTATTCCCGTGGCTATATTGAATATATATTAAGAAGTTTGCGGGGGTACGGTGGCCGCAACTGGCAAAGGACAGGGTTAACTGGAGAACATGGGAGAGGCCTTTTTTCTTCAGTGGGCGTAGCCAGGTTGATGATGATGATGAGTCCATTACTAGATTGAGTGAATGAACTAATCAGATCGTCAGTGGTACGACTGATTCATGCGTATAGGGCGGCCATTGAAGTGAACGGCATAGATTGATTAGTCACCATTTTGCATTAACCAGTGACCCAATCATTTATACCAACAGCTCATTTGCCAAAACTGATCGCAGTCTGCCGATGTCGGAGGCCGTGCGGCTCTTCGCGGAGAGATTGCGCAAGCAGTGGGGCTTGGGACACTGCGACGACGACATACTACTGCTCATCTCCACCAAGGACAAAGAGGTAAATGGAGAGCAATGTGAGCTACGTCTGTGTATGTACCGCCTGTTCCGTATTTTTCTGTCCGTGTTAGAAAAAATTCTCCTGCGCAAACTACTGGACTATAGGGCTCAAACGCCGACTGCAATGTAGCTAATGATAGTCTTCGTCTTTAGATATTTACTTTAAGATCTAAACTTGCCTGCATTTTCAGGAATCAACGAAAAACTGCATTCGGCTGCGGCAGAACTTTTCGTCCAGGCGAGCAAAGAAGCCACTTTGACAGGCTGCGCCATCTGGCGAGCGGTTAGGCAACCGATGTCACGACTTTGGGCGGGAATGCGCACTTCGCGCGGTTTCTTCGGATGTGCGTGTCGTCTGCTCCTTGAAATTAACACCGCTCGCCAGATGGCGCAGTCTGTCTCACTGGCTTCTTTGCTTGCCTGGACGAAAAGTTCTGCCGCAGCTAAATGCAGTTTTTTGCCGATTCCTGAAAATGCAGGCAATTTTAGATGTTAAATTACTTATCGAAAGACGAAGACCATTATAAGGTACTTTGTAGCCGGCGTTTTGAGCCCATATAGTTCAGTAGATTGCGCAGCGGAATTTTTCGTAACAGGGACAGATAAATACGGAACACGCGGTATACGTGCCCGAAAGAAGAAACATTTACAGTTGCCTTGTTGGAGTGAAGTGCTCTGTCACAAAGTGGGCGTCAGTTGACGTTCAATTTCGTGTCACGCTGTTACGTGCGTTACGTCAGGTATATTTACTTACAGCTCGAGGGAAGCGCGAGCCAAGTGGGAATATTTCATGCTGACGCCGAAAGTAAAGAGAAAAAATTGCGAGGACACTTTGGCAGCTAAAGTGTTGAGAGGCGAAAGCCGAGGACTCTATGCCGTGACGACTTCTGGTGGATGTGACGAAAGCCGAGGACTCTATGCCGTGACGACTTCTGGTGGATGTGACGTCACGCTATTCCCGTGGTTATATCGATACGCAAATTATGCATCTCTTGGGAATCTTAAGCCTTAGTTACGCCTAATTACACATTTTCCCATCTAATTTGACACAAATACGACGTTTTTCCGACCATTCTGTGACAATTTTCACTATGCCGTGACGACTTCCGGTGGGTGTGACGTCACATTGTTCCCGTGGCTATATTGACGTCCGCGCTATTTAGACGCAATAGACGATATGCGAAATTGCTTGGCGGTCTGGCAACACCACGCCCACAACTTCCGGTTTCCATCTTGGCTCGGTCGAGCTAGTCGAGCTGGTGCATCGATTGCTGTGCGTACTTTCTTCTTGCGAGTGGAATTTCAACAGGCAAGCTTCAGCTGCTGCGTTGTTTTCACAGCTGATCTTTGACCAGATGTAGGTGCTTTCAATAATTAAGCGCCAGCTTACTCCTACCCCGTCTTCAGCTTCGCTTGAAGTCTGGCGCTGATGATCGCAATAATCGGCACTCGAAAGTGGGTTGGAAAGTCGAACCGTGACCGTGTGCTGTTGTCGTTTTAATGCTCGCATTAAAGCACCAGTTCAAACATCACGCATTATCATGGCTATTTTATTCCCAGGTAGACGCGAATTCTTCTGGTAGGGTAGCGAGCGGTTATTTTGCGGTGAGTGCGCACGTGTGTTGACAAACTTCTGTGACGGTGCGAACTTTCGTTCGCGCCGACGCCAGGAGCTTCGTGCATTGCAGTATAATCACACAAGACCCTCGACCAGCTGCGTAATTCGATTCCTTTACTGTAATGTGCAATGCGCATTCGCGGTTTTCAACGTCACCGTTTCAGAGCCCGGCGCCGGTTGCACAATTCGTTGAAACCGCGTCCTGCTTAAGACGCAGTCAGTCAGTAGGCATGCACATATAATTCAAAATATTGTAAGCAAAGGCGCAGCTTTTTTTTTTTCAGATAAGCACTGAGCCACCGCGGTGGCTTGATTAGAGAAAGATGCTACAGCTGTAGGTGCATGCACGGACTCGATACGCTGGTCAAGCTGTGTGTGCAGGGGCGAAATTAGCATGTTCGGTTGCTTCCGAAACTTAATTAGCTTACTCCCAAACTTGGACAAATGGCTTTGTTGCGAAGCAAGCTGTTGGAGCTTGCCACAACGATAATAAAATCTGATGGCCTGAAGCGTTTTCAGAACACTGTTGCACGTACTTTCTAGCTTAGAAATGCGTCCCTCCTTCATAATAAAGTAGCTATATTATTCGTTTCTTTTTTTTTAGATTTTCGTCGCCACAGATATCGAAGGTATAGGAATCCTCAAGAAATAAAGCATTCGCACCTCAGTTTTTATATGTAGGGTGTATTGCTTCACAAAGACTCCTTAACGCGCATAACATATGCGTATGGTCCAGAGAGTTTGCTCGCCCTTCTAAAACTAATTGAACACGGGAGAAACTTAACTGAACACGTAGCAAACTAAGCAGTAATCGGCATATGGTTCTTCGAGTGAACTTATTTCACCACAGCACGAGCGATTGGCCCGCTAAAAAAAAAATTACCTTCTCTATTACGTTGTTCAAGTATGCGTCTATATATATTCACGCCCGGCCGGAGAGTTGATAAATGCACGAAATCGGCTTCTAATTTTGATCAGAGACAACAAAGGCTGTGGTCCCTATCTTAATTTAAACGCAAATCACCTCGAGAGATTTGTCAAAAATCAGCGCAGAAAGCGAAAGCTGCGCACTGATCCGCGTGCTGACACATGACGCCTCGCATGGCGTTATGTGTTACTAAAACGTTGGGACGGAGTAAAAAAATAGAAAAGCGAAAAGCTGGAACGCATCTAGTTCTGGCGCGCATCGTAGTGTCTTTTCACAGTGGAGAGGGTAGCGCAACACTCCATCGGCATTTTACTTTTCAAACGAAGCGCAGCCGTTTTAACCCAACGCTGGGCAGCGGTTTCGTTTTCTGTACCGTGCCAACATGGAGGACTTAGTTCTCGGAGCGCCGAGAGATGGCGCTGCGCATTTCGCATATCGTCTATTTCGACATTTTCGCCTGTAATTAATTAACTAATTGTTCTACAGCCATCAAACTTGACTTCTAGGTTCATTTTTTCCTCCTCTATCTGAAGCAACAATTGGTTGCCTTTATCTTTTTTAGTTCCCCAGTTAAAGGCGTGTGACACGCTTTGTTAACGGACGGACGACAGTATGAGCCATTAAAGGCTTTCGCCTTAACACTGAAAGGCATATCATCATCATCATCATCATCAGCCTGACTACACCCACTGCAGGGCAAAGGCCTCTCCCATGTCTCTCCAATTAACCCTGTCCTTTGTCAGTTGCCGCCACTGTATCCCTGCAAACTTCTTAATCTCATCCGCCCACCTAACTTTCTGCCGTCCCCTGCTACGTTTGCTTTCTCTTGGAATCCACTCCGTTACCCTTAAGGACCAGCGGTTATCTTCCCTTCGCATTACATGCCCTGCCCAAGCCCATTTCTTCCTCTTGATTTCAACTAAGATGTCATTAACCCGCGTTTGTTCCCTCACCCACTCCGCCCTCTTCCGATCTCTTAACGTTACACCTATCATTTTCCTTTCCATAGCTCGCTGCGTTGTTCTTAACTTAAGCTGAACCCTCTTTGTTAGCCTCCACGTTTCTGCCCCATAGGTGAGTACCGGTAGGATACAGGTGTTGTATACTTTTCTCTTCAGGGATATTGGTAAGCTACCATTCATGATCTGAGAGAACCTACCATATGCGCTCCACCCCATTCGTATTCTTCTAGTTATTTCCCTCTCATGATCCGGATCTGCGGTCACTACCTGCCCTAAGTAGACATATTCTCTTACTACTTCCAGCACCTCGCTACCAATTGCGAACTGCTGTTCCCTTGCTAGGCTGTTGAACATTACTTTGGTTTTCTGCATGTTAATTCTTAGCCCCACCGTTCTGCTCTGCCTGTCTAACTGATTGATCATGCTTTGCAGTTCTTGTCCTGAGTGGCTTAGCAAGGCAATGTCATCAGCGAATCGCAAATTACTCAGGTATTCTCCATTAACTCTTATCCCCAACTGTTCCCATTCCAGTCCCCGGAATACCTCCTGTAAGCAGGCAGTGAAGAGCATTGGCGAGATCGTGTCTCCCTGCCTGACCCCTTTCCGTATTGGAATTTTATTGCTGACTTTATGGAGAACTATAGTAGCTGTGCAGTCGTTATAAATATCTTCCAATATTTTCACATAACACTCTTCTACACCCTGATTCCTCAATGCCTGCATGACAGCTGAGGTTTCCACCGAGTCAAATGCTTTCTCGTAATCAATGAAGGCTATATATAAGGGTTGGTTATATTCTGCGCATTTCTCTATCACCTGATTGATAGTGTGAATGTGGTCTATATATGAAAGGCATATATGTAAGGTTATACCACACTGCACGTAGCTTCTCTTGGGCGTTGCGAAGGCGCGTGGGAACAAGCGTGAAGTAATGAAAGCAAACCAAAAGCAAACGGGATTGCTCGGCATAATTTCATGCTCAACCAGCAGCCAGGAAGAAATCAAGGCTTTCTCGGCATTACAGTTTAACGCCGCCCACTGAAATGAGACTCTGGAACAATGCTCTAAGGCTTGTAATTCTCGCTAAATACGCCTCAGAGAGGGAGAAAGGCTAGCTGTCTTCCGGTCTGATGCCGTGGGAAGGGGCTAATTTCGCTCCAGATAGCGGCGATGTATACGGCTGCCCTTTTAGTGCGTACAATAACTGAAATTTGGTGGTGATGATGATGATGTAGCCTTCCCTTTGTAACGGGCGGGCGCCTACCAAAGGTTCCCTGGCTGGATAAACACACACATACGTAAAAAACACCACTATCAAACGCGAAGCGGCAGACACACACGCAAATACCAACGAAACAGTACTGTTCTAGTGTCGCACCAGCGTCCACCACTCTGTCAATCGGATTTTCGATCGGATTGTCAATCGGAATTTCAATGTGTAAGGCAACGCCATCTACCGCACGGCTAGGCGACTATTAATGTTGCACGTGAGATGGTCAGCAAACCTTTGAACATTACTGTACCCTCACTCTAAACACGAACTCGCCTATATGGGAGTAAAAAGGGAGTATAAGCTGTCCTATAGTGCACACCCTTTTAAAAAAATTGGCAGTGTTTTATCTCTGGTTAAACCTGGAGGATTGCGAAAGCAACGAGGAGAGAGAGAGAGAGGCGATGGAGAGCGCGCGGCAGAGGCAGCGGCCCCGGCACGCTAGCTATATGCGCCGCTACTGCGCATGCGCAACTGGCGAGCGCGGCGGCGGCACCTCTGAGTCACCCGCGCAGCGACGGCGGCGGCGCGCCGTGTGACGTCAATGCCCCTCGCGCATGCGCAGAATGGCCTTTCGTCAGCTCCGCGAAATGGCTCGCCGACTCGCGTAGTATTGCTTTCGCAACAAAAGAGTGTGCGCTAGAGGACAGCTTGCTCCCCTTTCCCTCCTTTCTTTTTATAGTGCACTACGCTAACGCAGTTTCCTCTTGCCTTGAAGCACGCATGAACCGAACACCCTATACCATTGGTATGAAAAAGCAGCGCTAAGTGACGGCCGGGCGAGGAGATTCAGATACGATGCGCACCACCTAGCTAGCGCTCATCGCCCGCGCACAATTTCTATCACAAAAAAAATTCGCTGTGGCTTAGCTTGGTTAAGCCCGGTAATTGCGAAAGCAAAATTCAGGGGCACTTTGACTGTCTAAAGTGCGTAGAGGCGAAAGCGTTTTCCGAACCACTTTCGCTGCTTTTGTGGCACTGGTGGCGTCACATATAATTGCGCACTAATTATTAAGTGATGACAAAGCACTAATTAATGGCTAATTACTGATTAATGCCTGAATACTAATTAACTGTTAATTAATGACGCTTAAGCTTCGCCTTTAGGAGTGGAACGCGACAGCGTGTTGTAGCGCTGCCAGGGAGTCCACGGAACGCCGCCACCCGTTCGGCGCGATGCCTTCCCCTTTGACCACAACGCTTTTTGAGGAAAGGAAATGGCGCAGTAATTCTCTGTCATCTCGGTGGACACCTGAACCGCACCGTAGAGGAAGGGAGGAAGTGGGAGTGAAAGAAGACAGAGGGCCCGTAATGAAGGAAATGAAAATTGTATTTGAGGAAAGGAAATTACACAGTAACTGTCTCACATATCTCGGTGAACACCCGTCAAAATTCAGGGGTTCACATTTTTACCTAAAGTGCGGTCACTGATGTGTGGTTAAGATGTTAAGCTTCGCCTCTAAGAGTGGAACGCGACAGCATCTTGCAACGCTGCCAGGAGTCCATAGAACGCCATTGCCCATTCCGTTCTACGCCTCGCTCATTGGTAAATTGGTTTTTGAGGAAAGGAAATGTATCTGTCTCTCATATCTCGGTGGACAACTAAACCTCTCCGGAAGGGAAGGGAGGAGGATGACAGTGAGCGAAGACACCGTATTCACTACACGCGCCTTTGTTCACTCCAAACCATCGAGCTGGCATGGCGCAGTGGATAGCATGCTCGTCTCGCACGCCGAAGACCGGTGTTCGATTCCTGAGCTCCACCGGTTTCCTACTCGGTTTTATTTATTTATATGGTCTGACTAGAAAAGTTAATTAGGCTAATTGGGTAATTAAGCAATTAACTAAGCTCAGTCTCACTTACTTGGAGCATCACTATACGATCCCTTCAATTCGTTGCATGGTTACTAGGCAAAGTACAATTGGCCCATTTGAAATTCGCGCACTGTGACGTCACGGCCGTTTCGACCAATTGAAAAGCGTGACATTTTCTGTCGACAACTGCTGCTTACAACGATGAGGCATTAAAGGCTTTCGCCTTAATATCCGTACCTACGCCATGGTTCAGCTGGTAGTGTAGCTGGTGGTGGTGCTTGCGGTTAGACTTGTGGTGATGCATCGGTTATACAATCCAATCCAATCCAATCGAAATCTAATCTAATCTAATCTAATCTAATTAAATCCAATCCACTCCAATCCAATCTAATCTAATGTAATGTAATGTAATCCAATCTAATCTAAGGCCGCCGGTGGTGGCACCGCCACTACTCGCAGACGGCGCGAGATGGTCGCCCAGCTCTTCGGCGTGACGTCACACAGAGGTCATGCGAAAGGTCAATGGTGGCACCGCCGCGGCACGGCAAAGGCTTGAAAGTGCAAGTAGTAAAGCTTTCGCTCTAAAAAAAAACACTTAAGGTTGCTCTACACACGCGTATCTCACACCGAGGCTGTATTGCGACGCCGCAGTCTCACACCCTGGTGGGGCCGGCCGTGTCGGACGTGTTCCCGCAAGAGGTGGCCGAGCAGATCTTCCTGGAGAGCCGCGGCCATTTCGCCAACTGCGACTTCTACGAGGGGCTCGAGTCCATGGTCCAGTCCTACTTCGACATGCTTCGCAGGTATGCACCGCTCTTTGCCTGAACCAACAAGAGGCGCGAGGCTGTAGTATATGGTCAAATTCATGCGGAATATACTAATTAACTGCTAATTAATAACGGTTAAGCTTCGCCTTTAGGAGTGGAACGCCACAGCGTGTTGTAGCGCTGCCAGGGAGTCCGTAGAACGCCACCACCCGTTCGGCGCGAGGCGTTGCCCTTTGAACGCAACGCTTTTTGAGGAAAGGAAATGGCGCAGTAATTCACTCATCTCGGTGGACACCTGAACCGCACCGTACAGGAAGGGAGGAAGTGGGAGTGAAAGAAGATAGATAAAGAGGAGCCGTAATGAAGAAAATGAAAATTGTATTTGAGGAAAGGAAATTACGCAGTAACTGTCTCCATTAGTGCACTGCACGGGCTCGGGCCGGCCCGAAAGCCCGGACCCGGCCCGGCCCGCGGGCCGGGCCGGGACATGATCTGGTTTGCCGGGCCTGGGCCGGGCCCGGGCCTGAAGTTGCGGGCCCGGGCCGGGCTCGGGCTTAAAGCTGCGGACCCGAGTCGGGCTTGGGTCCGTACAGAAACGGCTGGTGTCCGACTATTCATTCACTATTGCAGAGTGAAGTACACAACTGCGGCATTGGAGCAGCGACATGGATGAGGTATGGGTTATAGTACGCGCCGAGAAAAAAACTACGCTTTATTCAATGACTTATTTATTTCCTTATCTCCACGCCGCGGTGGCTTAGCGGCCAAGGCGCTTGATTACTGAGCCGGGGAACCCGGATTTGCTCCTAGCCTCGGCGGCCGCATTTCAATTTATGCGGCAAGCATGACAGCCATGTACTTTGCAGTATCATTGTTTGTTGAAGAAACCCAGGTGGTCGAAATGATACGGAGCCCTCTGATTCGGTGTCTCTCACAGCCTGACTCCCCTTGGGCCCTTAAGCCCCAAAAACATAGCTTTTATTTTATAGCTATATTTTCTCATGTGAGAAAATTCACAAACTAAAGCGCGTTTAGTTTAGTTTAGTTTAGTTTAGTTTAGTTTAGTTTAGTTTAGTTTAGTTTAGTTTAGTTTAGTTTAGTTTAGTTTAGTTTAGTTTAGTTTAGTTTAGTTTAGTTTATGGGGTTTAACGTCCCAAAGCGACTAAGGCTATGAGAGACGCCGTAGTGGAGGACTCCGGAAATTTCGACCATCTGGGGTTCTTTAACGTGCACTGACATCGCACAGTACACGGGCCTCTAGAATTTCTCCTCCAAAGAAATTCTAGCCGCCGCGGCCGGGATTTCGCGTTTGGATTGGTAAAGCGCGTTTGGATTTCTTTTTGATCAGCTGACCGGAACGACTCGTAAATGAAATAGCACAAAAGCCCACGAGAGTTTTGTGAATCTCATCTCATAACCACATCTATCCCTCCTCGCTCTTCAGCCTGGTTGTCATGACAAGTGTTTTGCTCTGTAATTTATCACGTGGTTCGAGCGTTATCTTCTGCGCCACCAGTAAGAGTAAAATTCAACCGGTCTTAATTGGCCATTGATCGTTCGTCATCCCAAAACATACCTATACAATATTAGAAATGCATCCGGGAAGAACATATTAGTTTAGGACGGTTATAGTCTTCAAAACACACACCGTGAAATACTCAAGCCTTTTAGCTTTTCGGTTCGGCTGAAAGCCGACCAGTTCGGCTATGAGTTCAACCTGTGAGATCGCGTTCATTAAAAAAATGTCATCCCACTGCTTGCTAAGCAGCTTTAATATTTATACCTCCGGGTGGCGAAATATAACTGATTAAAATCATGGGGGAATGCAAAGTAGTCTATTACGCGCGTATGCAGCCCTTTTATTTGGCTCTCGGAACTTCCGAGTTTATCTTTGCGTACGTACACGAGATCACTGTCCAAAAGACGGGCCTGGCGAGCACTACTCTTATCACTTCCTTCTGGGTTAAAATGAACCAACATTCTGCAAGCCAAACTGTGGTTTCATAACCTTTGTCGGCCAGTTTCGGTCTAGTAGCAGTCTACTTGCTCAGATTGAGCAGTATATCTCAAGCGTTACTGTGAAACGGGCCGGGCCGGGCCCGGGTTGGGCTTCACTCCGGGATTCACGGGCCGGGCCGGGCCGGGTTCGCTAGAGTGAAAATTAAACGGGCCCGGGCCGGGCCCGGGCTTGAAGTCGCGGGCCTGGGCCGGGCTCGGGCTTCAGGTCTCGGGCCCGGGCCGGGCTTGGGCCTCAGAAAGAGGCCCGTGCAGTGCTCTAGTCTCCATATCTCGGTGGACACCCGTCATCGTCGATGAGTCTCCCTAGGCGCTGGATGTAACGCCATACTCTAGTTCACTGTAGCCATACGGACGGACCGGAGAATGAGGCATTAAACGCTTTCGCGTTAATAACGAAATGGTTAGGAAGAATAGAAGGAAGCAGTGATTGTCTCACTTCACAGTGGACACGTCTTAACTATTCCGTGAGGGAAGGGATGAAGGAGGGGGGGGGGGTGAGAAAGAATAGAGAAAGAGCTGCCGTAGTGGAAGTCTCCGCAATAATTTCGACCACCTGTGGATCTTTAACGTGCACTTGCATCTCACAGCACACGGGTGCCTTTTGCGTTTCGCATCGAGGCGCGGCCGCCGCGGCTGGGTTCGCGCCCAGGAACTCCGGCTCAGTAGCCGAGTGCCCTAACCACTGAGCCGCAACGGCGGGTTCTTCGCCTTTCAAAAAATTGGCTTTTGAGGAAAGGAAATTACGCAAAAACGTTCCAGATCACCGCGGTAACCCGCATTGGAGTAATGCGCAAGCAATGACGCCTCCTCGCCATTGGTCGCCCCTCTCTGCCTTTTATTCGCTTCTGACGTCACAGTGACCCCGAGACACTATGGCGGGCGCTCTCCTCTGCCGCCCCGGTGACGTCATATCGATACTTACTATGTCAACATGACGTGGCGTCATTAGCTGCCATAGTAACCACCGATAATCCATCACCGTCACACATTAATTCACCTTTATTTCACCATCAATTCACGTCAATTTACCCTAATTCACCATTAATTCACTTTAAGGACTTTGAATCACAGTAAGGTATTACAACCTATTATTGCAGGTACTGATGTCTATCGCTACTCACTTTTTCCCGGCGCAGTAGAAATTTGGAATCAACTACCAAGTGCCTTTGGGGACCAAACAGATGTAGACAAATTTGAGATAGGTGTGAACACATTCCTGGAGGATTGGTGTACAAATCTGTGATTCTCTGTATTTGAGTGTTTTTTTAGCGAAGAGAATTGCACTTGTATCTGTATATGTTTCCCTCCCTGTAATGACCCTCATACAGAGGGTTAACAGTATGAATAAATAAAAATAAAATAAAATAGTTTACCCTTAATTCGCCTTAATTCATTTTAATTCACCTTACTTCACTCTTAATTCACCTTCACCCGTAATCCGTTACTTGTTTCATTTCCGTTCTTAATTTCTGTAAATCATTAAATCCATCCTTTTCTCTCTGTACCCATTTCGGGCTTTCAGATTTGCGCTAGGCTTTGGCTCCGCCCACACATCCAGTCGCGTGTTTTCACACTTCCGGCGTTTTCAAATTTGGCGCCACCCGCTCAAATTTGGCGCCCTCACATTACAGATGATATTCAAGTGTGAATCACTTTGTCATGACAGGCTAATACCATCGATACTAATGTATTGCACATGAATAACATGCAGAATTAAGCTTAAGCTTTGCTGCCCGTACTCTAAAACATTTGGATGGATGGATGGAAACAACTTTATTTGAAAAAAAAATCTTCCAGGGTGGTCCTCTACTGGTCCAGGAGTCCATGGTCTTGGGCTTCACGCAAAGCCCGATCTACCAGCCATTTCTGGCCATTGGGCTGACCGGTCCGTAAAGCAGCCTCCCAAGAAGAATGAGTGGGATTAAGGATGGGGGGTACTGCCTTTGGGGCAGGATAATCCCAAAGGTAGTGGAAAAGTGTGGATCTGGGCACGCCACAGGTGTTACAATCAGGAGGAAAGGTGGGGTTGAAGCATGAGAGACGGTGAGGTGAAATAAAACAGCCTGTCTGTAATTGTCGCCATGTGGCGCTGGATAAGGGCGACAAGGTACTGTGGGGTGGTGGCAGTGTCATGCGGCTGAATTTGTAAAATGTGGCGATTTGGTGATATGTATGCCAAGTTATAGGTAGCTGAGGTGAGGGCGAGGTGTCCACATCTCGGTAAACACCTGAACCAGATGCAAGGCGTATAACTGCCCTCTTGAAACAGTGGACACCTCAATCGTGCTTTAAGCTACGTGGCGGTAGTGACAGGTGTGCGCTGCATGCGTCGGCATTGACAACATTGTGCCAGAAACGCAGCGCTGAAGCCATAGGCCGTCGGTGTTCATTGCGTTCATTGGCGTTAGCGTTGTCAGCGTTTTACACTTCGATCATTTTAAGGAAAGGAAGGCGAGCGCGTGCTGCGAGGCACGCCAGCTGTGCGTAGTGACGTCACTTGCGCCTCGCGCATGCGCAGTATGGTCATGCAAGAGAGCAGGTGAAACAGCAAGACTGTGGCCAATGTAGCTCACGCTACAATATCTTGATTAATGGGATATGTATGAGCGTTGGACCCTACCCCGACTGCTACGCAGGCTCCAGCTGAAGGGCCTGGTGGGCGCCCGCGTTCAGCCCACTGCCGGCACCAGCGCTGGCGTCATCGTGGGCATCGTGTTCGGCGCGCTGGCCGTGATGCTGCTCGCCGTGGGTGCCGTGCTGTTGCTGGTGCGCCGGTGCGACGCCCAGTACTTCTCCACCAAGAGTGAGTGCTGGCATGCGACCTTGTCACTCGTCAGACCAGTGCGCAGCATCACCTTGCATCTGTATGAGAACTCTGCAAGGGAATCTACACATGGCCATCTAGCCCGAACAGCTACCCTAGCGAATATTCATTGTCGTCGATGTCGTCATCATCGTCATCATCATCATCATCAACCAGGCTACGACCAATGCAGTAGTGTTGAAATGCGGGCCAGTTGGTACATTGTAAATTGAAAAAAAAAAACACGGACACAAAAGACGAGGGACCAGAGAAGGAGTGCACACGCCACAACGACTGGAAAACACAACGACATGCCACAACGACTGGTTGTGGCGTGTACACTCCGTCTCTGGGTCCTCGTAATTTGTGACTGTTTTTTTTTCAATTTCCAATGCAGTACAATGGCATCTCCCGATGAGAGCCAGCGATCGGCGCGTTTACTTCGTC
Source organism: Amblyomma mixtum (assembly GCF_055824585.1). NCBI lineage: Eukaryota > Metazoa > Arthropoda > Arachnida > Ixodida > Ixodidae > Amblyomma > Amblyomma mixtum. The sequence continues at coordinate 96,471,233 of NC_143015.1, forward strand.
ATGAAAAGTGGAAAGGAAACGTGAAGGGTTCTTATTAAGTTACGGATAGCGCAGGGAGCTATGGAAATAAAAATGATAGGTTTAACGTTAACAGACAGGGAGAGGACAGAGTGGGTTAGGGAACAAACGCGGATTAATGACATCCTAGTCGAAATCGAAAGAAGAAATGAGCTTGGGCACGGCATGCAATGCGAAGGCAAAGTAACCGCCGGTCCTTGAGGGTAACGGAGTGGATTCCAAGGAATGGGAAACGTAGCAGGGGGCGGCAGAAAGTTAGGTGGGTGGTTGAGATTAAGAAATTTGCGGGAATACGGTGGCCGCAACTGGCAAATGACAGGGTTAATTGGGGAGACTTGGGAGAGGCCTTTGTCCTGCAGTGGGCATAGTCGGGCTGATGATGATGAGGTCTACGCTCTCCAGCTCTTGCTGGTTTAGCCAGTGATCACGAATGAATGCACGCTGTCAGCCCGCGCACTTCATTTCGAAGGGACTCAGACTATCTTGAGATCATTATATAATTGGAGTGACCGTTTAAACGTTTAAGAAACCTTAATGAGCAGGCGGTAGCAGATACGAGGCCGTTCCAGTCGGTTGCTGTGCAAATGAACCTGTGGTTGAGTCAACCTGAGGCTGAGTGAGAGTCGTAACCATGGCGACTTATGCATGGCTTTTTCTCCCGACTGTGGCCCAACTGGTCAGTGGACCATTGGTTATGTTTTCATTGTAAACACGAATTATCCTCAAAGGGAGGAAACAGTCCTCTAGCGCACTCTCTAATAGGGGCACAGTATGCAGTGTCACTATTAGGGAGTACACTAGTGGACCGTTTACTCCCTTTAGCTCCCCTACAGGATAATTCGTATTTAAAGTGTTCTCTGGCTTACATGTCCCTTCCAAGTCCGGTTCCGGTTCTGGTCTTCAGTTATGATGTCATTAAATTTCTTTTGACCTGAAATCCAGATTTGCTCTGTGCCTTTTAGTGTTGCCGTTATCTTCTAGTTTTTCATAGGCCGCTGAGCTGACCTCAACCTAAGCCCACATTTTTTTTAATCGTTAGTAGCGTCCAAGTCCCGACAAATAGCACGTGCAGTATCGATCGACCCTGCGCCACCTGTGAAAAATTTTAATTTCCACACGGCCTAGAGATGTTTCCGGGATGTGAGGGGTCTAGAGTGAAGTAGCGGCACGCAAAAGTGTGGACTGGAGAGTTTAGTTTCCAAGTTCCCGCTTTTGGCTGGCGAGTATAAGTTCATGCTTGACAATGTTGGCGACTGCAGAGACTTTTGTGGCCAACTGTAATGTCGCGACCAGAATAATACGGGCTACTATTCTGCGATCAAACTCCTCTATGCATTACGTAGCAAACATTATGCCCTGTCTGGCATTCACACAAGTAAGTGCAGCTTGTGCGCTTGGCCATAGAAAGAAGAAGGCTTCCTATCACGTTTACACATGACGAGGAAGGACTGTCTGCGAGTGTATGTGAATACTGTTCTATTTCGCACTTTAGATTCGCTGCTGTGAATCTAACCCGGCATGCATCTTACGGGCGTTACTCAATACCATGCAACAAAAAAATATGGAAGCTTCATAAAGGAATCTCAAGAAGGGTACCATTGTGGTGATGTGTGTTTCCCCATCTCGTTGCAGGCATTCCCGAAGCATTGCGGAGGATGCGGGAACTGCGGTCCGCGAGACATCGCCATCATTTCGGCCGCCACAATAGCAAGGCTGCGACATCGCCTTCTTACGTGAGGGCTCCGACAGCGACCGCAGTGGTCTCGGCGACAACGCCAGAGGCGCCGAAACTGACGACACCCTTACCGACGCCGCCTCCTAAACCGCCGCGGTCTTCCCTCACTCCGACGCTAAGCAACGGATGCTACGAGTCTCTCAGCGGGGGCGAGGCGCCACGCCTCAACGTCAGCGACGCTAGCGACAGTTCCGACGACGAGAGATCGACCAGCGATAGCGACGGGGAGTGCACTAGCTGCGACAGCGAGGCCGCGATCGCGAGCACGCCGGGAGCCAGTTCCTCAAGCACCAGAACTCACGCCACGGTTTGAGAGCTGTGGGGGATGGGAGCTTTTTGGCATCGAGGATTGCCTCGCAGTTTCCACTGAAGTGCTGCTGAAAGGGAAGTTCTCCCCCCACCCCCTCCCAGCCTCGGCGTGTTCAGTTATAGTGTGAACTGCAACTTTCTGGCGCTAGGTTTCGTGCAAAAGGCGCTCTCTTCGTCAACAGTTCCTCAGTTTCTCTGAGACCAGTTCCACGTTATTGTTGTGCACGCATACCTCAGGTATGAAAGGTATACCTCAGGAAGCCCTCATCGAAGCGGGTGGAGCACGGCAACGGTTTGAGGACAACGTTTGAACTAGGCCAGTTTTACCTGAACACATCCAGGGTATGTCCAGAGAGTCAAGAGTGGTGGCCATTATGTCACTGAATGACTTTGCACAGTTTAGGTCAAGACTGTGCTCCTCTAGCCTCGGTGTGCTAAGCGGAGCTTCTTTGTACTTCAGTTCACCTAAAAACCCAAAGCCTGCGTCACTAATCCTGGGATATGGGACCAGTACTTATTTGCTAACGTGTTACGAGGTGTTCAGAGTCACCCCGGAATACGCCCACCGAAGCCAGCCCTCATTGAGTTGGTCAAGTTTCTTTTTTTAGACAGCCAGGGGATGTCCAGTGATCAAGAACGACCACCATGATTTCAGTGAATGATTTTTCGTTGCCTGGGCGAAGGCTATGAGGATTCTTTCCCTCTGGTTCTTGCAACTGCCCCTGAGGACGTCAGACGTATGACAGCAAAGTGATGTACTAATAAGCACGGTCCTTTCTAACGCCAGCATACGTGGAACTGTTTGAATGGAGAATTCGCACCGGATTGGTTAGGACTCCTCTTGGAGCAGCCTTGGCCTCTGCAGAGCTGGAACTGCCCAAGCGTGTTCTTCACATCAATGGTTGTATGTGCGGAGCGGTGCTAGCTGTCATATGTGTGGCGCTTTGACGAAGAAAGCACCCTCGTAGGCAGCAACGTGACTTTCCAGCGACTCCAGCAACATGTGTTCTCTCTCGCCACCTAGCGTCGGCACTGCGAAACGAGAACAGAAGCGAACTTCTCTGAAAACCGTGTCGCGTACGTACTTTAAAATGGAATGGTGCAGTGGCAGCAGGTGTGTAGTAATTGAAATGCTTAGCAGACGATGTTCTGTGACTGCTGTTTTGTGTTAGTGGTCCGTACTGGACTAGAGTTCAATACATAGTTGTATTCTTTGCGAAACAACGCGTGATACTGCGGCGAACATTTGGCGTTGTTCGCGTCATTAGCGTCTGCGTTTTCGTCTGTTTGCTTCTGCATTTCCCGTGCCAAGTTCTTGGCCCACGTCTGTCAAGATTGCTTGCGGCTCCCGATGGATGGCGTCACGCGCTCGTCGGCTTCAACTCTTGCCGTTTCGGGCTCAAAAACAAGACATGACACACAGTTCTTTAGGTTGTATTTGTGACGGGACAGTGGTGAAGTGTAGCATATATTTTGTATCTACGACTTTTTGCTTAGAGAATACGATATTTTTGTCTGCAAGAGTAAGTTTTGATTTCTGTCTTTCATCCGCAGTCATGTAGTACCGCTAGACTCTATCATTACTACAGCGTTCGGTGTGTGACCATGGTTGCTCGCGTCGCTATTTCCAATGAAAAACACTAAGCTAGAGACATTAAAAAGTTCTAATTCGATAACATCATAAGCCCCATCGAGAAAGAATTCTACAGTCGGTATTAGAATTCGCCCGTCGGCTGGAGGAAAGTGACGTAAGCAGATCGGATAATTCCTATTGGTTGTACGGAAGGGACGTCACCAGATCGGATAATTCCCATTGGTCGAAGGGAAGTGACGTCATTTCCAGTAGAGGTATCAACAGCTTCTAAGGCTATCGCGTTGCCAGCATGTAAGGTAATTAGGTGTCTCGGTTAATGCTTGCAAAGTAGTACTCTGAAAGCTGCAGTAAGCCAACCACCCACCCACCCGCCAAGCCTATCCGCGCATGCGCATTTCCAACTGGTGCGGCCCTGATACACTAATGGTTATGCTAGCGCTATATTCACAGCGGTCTCAGGGCGCGTATTTCCGGCGTTCGGCTGTTGATCCTAAGGTCGAGGGATCGAACCCCGGGTGCTGGGGCCGCTTTTCGATGAAGGCTAAGTACCAGAACGCTCGTGAACCATAGGGGGGGTCGATAACTGTTTCCGGATCCCTCCACTAGGCATGCCTCATAGCGTACGTGCAGCCACTGGACATTTCACAACTCCACACACCCCATCTAACACATTCGAAACCCTGCACTCTAAACAATAATACGCGTGTATTGGAGCAAAAAGGGGGTGCTCTAGAGGACAACTCTACTCCCATTTTACTCCTTTAAGTTTAGAGTGTACGGACCTGTGTTCTCCCTGCGAGCAGATGAAGACCAGGGTAGCGTCAGAGCGCCGCGCGGGCGTCACATCAGATAGAAAGTTTTGCGTGCAACTAATTGTAGCACGTGCAGCGCCGAGTAACTCAACTTCATGTAACTGAAGCAAACCTGGTTGTTCAATCAAAATTTTTCCTGGTCCGATGCATGGACTCGGCTCGATCAACTATGCGACGAAGTGAGCTGACAAGAGCCCGTACGCAGGGTGTTTAACCTAATACTTTCCACAAATTTTAGACATAAGCTTTTGAGTTGGAAGAGCGCTTCTTTCGGAACAGCATTGTCAGCGGGGTAGTACATCGGCATACAACCAACACGCGCTAACTTAGTAGGCTGGTTAACTCGCTTCAATAGTCAGCTTTTCAACTATTGCTGTTAGGCTCCTTAGTTTGGTTTGGTTTATAGGCGTCTAACGTCCCAAAGCGACTCAGGCTATGAGGGACGCCGTAGTGAGGGGCTCCGGGACTTTCGACCACCAAGGGTTCTTGACGTGCACTGACATCGCACAGTACACGGGCCTCTAGAATTTCGCCTGCATCGAAATTCGGCCGCCGCGGCACGGATCGAAACCGCGTCTTTCGGGTCAGCAGCCGAGCGCCGTAACAACTGAGCCACCGCAGCGGGGCTGTTAGGCTCATTAATTACTGAAAGGCGCGTAAACTACCCTAAGTTTGGTTTGGTTTATGAGGTTTAAGTAATACCCATACGAGTTTTTACAATTTCGAAAACACGGTTCCTCTCGGCGCTGTGGCAGAGAAAATTTTGACTCTTTCTGTGAGGTACGGGCACTGGAAGGGTTGCTTTGCCTGCAAGCTTCTTGAGAGCGCATGTATTTTGGCACGATGTAGCTAGAATTGGTTGGGCCCCAGCGCCGAGGCTAACCGTGTTCTCGAAATTCTAAAAATTGATACACATATTACATACGCTGGGCTACGCTCCTCTTAATGATGAAGGAGCCTAACAACAATAGTGAAAGAGTTAACTATTCAATATTAGTTAACCAGCCAGCTAGTTAGCACGGGTTAGCTGTATTCTGATGTACTACACCGCGGCGGTCGAATTTCAGTGGAGGCGAAATTCTAGAGGCCCGTGTACTATGCTATGTCAGTGCGCGTTAAAGAACCCCAGGTGGTCTAAATTTCCGGAGCCCTTCACTACGGCATCCCTCATAGCTTGATTCGGTTTAGGACGTGAAACCCCCATAAACCAAACCAAACAGCGCAGGCAATGATATGCAGAGAAAAGCGCTCTTCTAACTTTAAAAATCTAGTTTTAAAAATTGTGGACAGTGTCACGTAAAACACTCTGGTTATTCTGCAACTGTTCGCCTAAGCAGGCGCTTCCAAATGGGCGTGTCATAAAGAAAGCGCGCTCTCTTGCTCAAGAAAAAAAAAAGGTGAACAGCGCCGTCGCCGTCTCGGACTGTGTTTGTTGCAGAGCCCTCATCGCCTTTACATCGAATACAGCCACTTATTTCTATTTTCGAATTCTTTAATATAAATCCGAATTATTTATAGCACGAGTTGATAAAGGTGAAGCTGAGAGACTGTTTAAGATGGAAAAGTTATGAACTCTTAGCGAGGCCGTGTTGTAACCTCGTGTGCAATACTGTTCCAAGTTCTTTTACTGATGGTTGTATAGGCGAGAGTGCATGTATCTATGTATGTAGGAAGTACAGAGCGTACTTCGCGGGTTCGATCCCGGCCGCGGCGGTTGAATTTCTTTGAAGGGGAAATTTTAGAGGCCCGTGTACTGTGCGATGTCAGTGCACTTTAAAGAACCCCAGGCGGTCGAAGTTTCCGGAGCCCTCCACTACGGCGTCTCTCATAGCCTTAGTCGCTTTGGGACGTTAAACCCCATAAACCAAACCAAACCAAACCGTACTTGATGGATTGCCAGCGTGCACAACTGAAAGTTAACACATGAACCACATGTTGCTTTTAAGTTTGTATTCAGTCTACAATCAACAGAAAATCAACACAAAAATCCGCAACGGAATTTCAACTTAAACACAGAGGCCAATTTTCAACACATCCTCAATGTTCATCAACAAAAATGCCATAGAATTTCCACAGCTTTTAAACAGTGCTTATTGAGACAACAAAAATTCCACAGAATTTCAACACCAGTTTTTGTAAGGGCCGCATTTGGGGACATGTCGACTTCTGAACACTTCTGAATACGTGCACAGAAGGCAGCCACTCAGTTCACGAGATCGACTTACGTTGACGACTCGAAGGTCTGGAGAATCATAAAAGATATCCTGGATGTTGGTTGGGTGGTTTATGGGGTATAACGTCCCAAAGCGACTAAGGCTATGAGAGACGCCGTAGTGGAGGGCTCCGGAAATGTTATTCTCCAGTGGCATAAAACGATTGCACTAGACAAGGGGTGGACTCGGGTTCGAGCCCCATAGCGGGAGAAATGTTGTTTTCAAGGCCTCTAAGGTTGATTTTGAGGACGTAGGGGTCAAATTTTGCTGCGATTTTTTCTTCCGATTCATTCTTTTCTGATCCTTGTCACTGGAAGCCGCTTCCTCTTATGTCAGAGCTCATAGCTAGCAGTTTCAGACACTGGTTACGGCACCAAAGTTGCGACTAGCCATTGACGTAGAGGCAAAAACCTTAAAAAGTTACATAATTATTACGTAATCCGCCTCATTAAATGACTGATTTTCCAAGTCGCGATGCCTGAAAGCGAATTTCCCCTTTTTTTTTTTAAAGTCCATCCAAGCTGCATATTAACTCACGACTGGTTTTCTTACTACACTGCTGTAGTGACAGTCGCATGTGTAAGTGATCCGCCTAGCACCAAAAAAATTGTCCACCTTTAATTGTAACGTCAGCTGTAGTCCATTTAAAGTGTATTTAAAGTTGGCATTGTTTAAGGAGGTGGAGCTAAAAGAAATTCTTTGCGGTTCGAGAATATTAGAAAAAACTGTCGCTAAGGGTGCCACAAGACAATGGCCGCTTTGGCGAATCAGAAGAACATTGAAAAAAAAAGAAAAACAAGTGTGCATATAAAGTTCAAAAAAATTATTAAGGGCAGTGAATTCGGGGAAAAATATTTTCCTTTTCAAATACAAATCCATATAAAAATAGCTGGAAATATACCTTTTCTGAGCACTAAATATGGTGCGACAGCAGGTTTTTGCAGGTGGGTACAAACGCCACGCACCTGAAAGCGCGATTGCAGTGTCCACTGACCCAGGGAGCCAGTTGTGCGGGCTTCCTTTCCTTTCGTGACTTTTGCCCACAGATGGAAGTTGATGAAGACGACCATGGGCATTGCATAGCATAGTGCTTTCGTGCAGTGGCCAGCGAAGGTGATCCGTTCGCGCCGCTGCGGGTTCGATACCCAGTCGCGCATATATTTATTTTATTCCTGCACGTATCTGAGAGCCTTCAGGCAGACATCGGCTTTTTCAGGATTGCTAGGATGGCTCACCCGGTCATCTCGCCCGACAACTTCACGCACAGTCTTCTCCGGGAAGCGCTTCCTTACGCTACAGTAAACGTTGACAATCACCTGCTTGCAGTCTTTCGAAATTTTCGGAGGCTTCAGCTTGGAGAATATGCGAGCAGGAGATGTTTTTAAAGCCGCAGTGGGCGAAGAAAACAAGCGAGTAGGAGATAGCGGTGCCATTTTCGCATACTCGGAAACTTAAAGACGAAAGCAGACGACATCGCCAGCCGGCCTAGCTGCGAAAACCTGATACAGGAGGAGCCGAAAAAAGCCAGAAATCTAAGGCACTCTGTTTTGAAGAACATTAAAGAAAAAGCAATCTTTTTGCAAAATAAAACACCATTATCATTATATTGCAATATTAACCAACAATAACTTTAATTTTGAGTTCATTACTCTTTTCACTTTCGACGCACTACATTACGATGCGGACGAGGAGCGCGAACAGGCGCCGTAGCCTTGACTGCGTTGACAGCTATGTATGAAACGGAGTATAGTGAAGTAGTGTTTTAGTACAAAAAAATTAATAGCCCATGGTGCAATAGCATTAACAGCAAAGCTCTAGCTATGCAGTGGCCCGGAAATTTCAGATTCGACGTATTTAATGCAGAAGGGGGTGAAGGGTGGAGGAGAGGCGAGTTGAACGCAGACGAATTCGCACTAAGGAAGCGTTCTCCGTAATAACGTCAATCGCCTGCCGTTGTCAACTGTACTCATGTAGTGAAGAAGACGAGGGCATGTCGGTCAAGTTTTTACGTAGATAGCCACACACTTTCCGCCCAATTAAGTCTTCTACAGTCCCCCAAACACTTTTGCAGAGCGCGCGAAGAGAACGTGAGGTAGTGCGGTGACGTCATTTACAAGCAGCCCAGAGCTCCATGCAATACCGTCGCCTGGGTTTTATTACTACTCTTTTTTTTTGCGGGTCATGGCATACTTCGTAAAACACTGTTCACTCGAGGACTCAGTGGCATAGGTCGTCAAGACGTCCCAGAGCGCACCTTTCGAGCGCTGTAGACAAATATACAGGTGACTGTACGCAAACTCCGTAATGTGATAGATTTGTGCCGTTCTGCACTTGCGTACTACTCAAACCGCGACCAACCGCTTTCCTCTGAGAACCGCCATTGGCTTAGACGTTGCTTTACGCAGACGGCGTAAAGTCGTTGTGCTGACTACGGAACCGGCTGACAATGCATACAAGCGAGCGGCGATTTCCTCACAATGTATGACCAGTCGTTGGCCTACAAGACAGAACCTGGAGAAAAAAAAAAAAAAATTAGATTGCAGAAAGGGAATTAAGATTTTTTTTCTCCTCATTACATGAGTTTACCGACTCTCCCCGCGTAGCCAGGTTGGTAGATTTGCTAGTTTTTCAGAGCTGCACAGTCTGAACGCTCTCCCTCCATCAAGGTCATCGATACCTTTTTGATCACGTACAAGTTGCTGCGCTATTTCACCCACCTATAGGCTAACTTTGGCTGAGGTATTTTTGGCGGGTATGTCCGTTTATATGGAGGCTACGATGATTCATTCATTCATCGTGTATAGTTTCATCGACGCCCAGACTCATCGACAAAAATAGTCACGCCTTCTCCAAACTTACCGACTCACTCTCAAGCTGCGGACGAAACACTGAGTGCCCTTGAGGCGTACCATAGTATATATAGTGCTCCACATAAAAACAAACTGAAAGCAAAAGCAGTTCCGCCACTAGGGGTGACTTCGAGGAGTTTTTCCTCAGAACCTATGTGCGTAGACGGCGTGTACACACCCAGGCGCCATACAACATGCCGGGCGAGTTTGAAGAGAAATGAGGTCATCGCGCAGAACGGGCGCAGGTTGGGCTCGCGCCAATAACGCCATCATCGAGTGGAGAGATGGGATCGCTCAGTCATGTACCTCAAACAGAGACTGGCCGGCGCGACTCCTCGGCGCCGCCTGACGGTCGGGATTACGCATGCGAGTTCAAAAGCCTCCGGTGCGCGCTTGGCATTCCGGAGAGTGTATTTAAACTAGTGTGGACGGTAAAGGAAGTGGTCAGTAATTTTCTAGGTTGCGCACATGAGAGCTAACCATAGGAGTAGTATAGTAAGCGTCTAAATGGCAGAGGAAAGAATTCAATGACGATCATACGAGGTGGTGCGCCAAATCTGCATTAGTCGTGCTGGTTGTACATTTTGGTGGTATACAATGATGGCCTTATTTGTGGCGGCTTTGAATTGTATTTCACCGCGGGTTTTACGTTCTAGTGCTGCGTGGACTTGTCGTGAGTGGAGGCCTCTTGAGGGTGGAAGTGAGTGGGTGGATGGTGGGTAGGGCCTTTTGGAGGGCGGAGATGGGTGGTTGGCGGTGGGAAAAGCTTCCGTAGGGTGAGAACGGGGCATTTGGTGATGGCTTCTGGACGGTGAAGGTAGGAGGATAGTTGGTGGAAATCTTCTGGAGGGTGAAGGTGGGAGGACGGTTGGTAGTGGCTTCTGTAGGGTGAAGGTGGGAGGATGGTTAGTGGTGGCTTCTAGACGGTGAAGGTGGGAGGATGGCTGGTGGTGGCTTCTAGAGGGTGAAGGTGGGAGGATGGTTAGTGGTGACTTCTAGAGGGTGAAGGTGGGAGGATGGTTAGTGGTGGCTTCTAGAGGGTGAAGGTGGGAGGATGGTTGGTGGTGGCTTCTGGACGGTAAGGGTGGGAGGACGGTTGGTGGTGGCTGCTGGACAGTGAAGGTTTGAGGATAGTTGGTGGAGGCCTTCTAAAGGGCGTAGGTTGGTTGTTTGGTGGAGGGTGTAGGATTATGGAAGGTGGAGATGGGTGGAGATAGGTGGAGGGCAAAGGTGGGTGGGCAGTGGGAAGAGGCCTCCTGGAGGGTGGCGGCATCACACGACTGCAGACGGACAGATATTGAGCAAGTGATATTAGTAAATTAAAACATTAACTGTCTCTTCTTACAGATCCAGAAAATGGGTAAAAGTATAATTAGTGTTTCCCTATAACCTCATGGACGAACCGCAGGAAGTAAAAGAAAAGAAAGAAAGAAGAACATTGACTTTTCGCGGATGTTGGAATTACTTTCCCCTTGGAAATAAGCAAAGTTACTAAAGTTTCAGAGATGTTGCAAAACTGTTCGCCCCCTACTGTGGTAAAAAAAGGAAGCGGCCTGCTTACTTTCGCAAGCACTGCATTCAGCTGGGTATGTACCAACTTGCTCAACTCTCTGTTTTACTGCATTCAGTGTGAGTGGAACCAAAAGGGAACGAAATACGCTATTGGGATACTGCGGCCCAGGCCGTTACACAGTGTGCGTGTTTACGGACGCTAATGCCTGGAGGCAATACTTTCAAACTATTATTTTCTCGAATATTGGAAGCCTCGGAGGAAAAAATTTGGTCATAGGTCATAAATTTAGACCATTGGCTGGCGGAAAGCGGTGTCACCAAACCGGAAGGGAGGTCACGGTTGTTAAAGGCATCAACAGCCTATAATGCTATTGCATTGCCAACACATGATCCCGAAGCTCAGGCTTTCCTCCAGTCCTGTCTCGATTTCTCTTTGCAACAACTTATTTCTGAACCTACGCGTCGTTCCGCCACTACAGCCAATATTCTCGATCTTATCTTGACAAGTGATCCTTACCTTTGCTCCAACATTGCGCTCTTAGAAGGCCTTTCCGACCATTCCATAATCACGGGTAACCTGAATTTTGTACCCCATAAAAAGGTAACTCGTACTAAACAAATAAGGTGCTACAACCGAGCAAACTTCGGCGAAATAAACGCTCAGTTGTCAGCCTTTGCTGATCATTTTCTTCACGATTTTTCGTCACGCTCCGTGGAAACGAACTGGAACCTGTTCAGCGTGAAACTTGCTACTCTCATTGACAGATTCATACCCGTCATCAGTATCCCTTGCACTAACACAGCGCCTTGGTTTAATAGGCATCTACGTCGCCTTAATAACAAGAAAAAGCGCCTTTACAGACAAGCCGACAAGAACAGACACTCCGAATCTTGGCAACGGTACAAACTATGTGATAAGGAATATCAGTCTGAGTTGATATCTGCACGTAGGCACTTCTTCACACACGATCTACCGGCAATGCTAACAAACAATCCACGGAAGTTCTGGCAGATAATAAACCCCGCTAATCATCCTGACATTACTCTTACTAACGCGGAAGGCAGCAGTGTTCCAGTGGCCGAATGCGCCGAACTTTTCAATAACGCATTCACATCCGTTTTTACCCGTGAAGATCTCCCTCTACCTCCTATTTCTGTCAGCACTTCTAATACATCAATGTCCGAAATATTTATCAGTGAGACCGGTATCTTATCCTTACTAGGGAAGCTTAAAACAACATCAGCATCAGATCACCTTGGCTTTAATAACAAAATACTCAAAAATTCATCTGATGGTATTCATCGCATCTTGTCCGCTATTTTTTCACAATCTCTATCATCAGGCGTGATTCCGCTGGACTGGCGCCTAGCTAAAGTTGTGCCAATTTTCAAGTCTGGCGATCGTTCCTCACCACTAAATTACCGACCCATTTCATTAACTAGCACTGTTTGCAAACTTCTTGAACACGTAATTCACTCTCAGGTAATTAACTATCTTGAAGAACATAACATTATCTTTAAATATCAACATGGGTTCCGTAAAGGCTACTCTTGCGAAACGCAACTTGCCGGATTCATTCAAGACATACATTCATCGATTGATGCTGGCATTCAAGTAGACTCCATATTTCTTGATTTTTCTAAAGCTTTCGACAGAGTACCACACAACCGGTTATTAATGAAACTAGCACTGCTTAATATTAACCCTCTTGTCATTGCATGGGTTAAAGATTTTCTCTTTTCCAGGTCTCAATTTACAACTGTCAATAACCACAATTCGTCTTTCAGCCAAGTACACTCTGGCGTCCCACAAGGAAGTGTGCTTGGCCCCTTACTTTTCCTAATATTTATCAACGATTTACCGGATTCCATTTCTTCCCATATCAGACTTTTTGCTGATGATTGTGTAATTTATCGCAAAATTTATTCTAACACCGATTGCCAATCCCTTCAATCTGACCTTGATTCAGTAACAGCATGGTGCTCAACCTGGCTTATGCAACTTAATCATTCAAAAACTAAATTGATGTCTTTTACTAACCGAATGTCTCGAATTCAAACAGCATACTCCTTAAATAATACCTCACTCGAGCTAGTCACCACGTATAAGTACTTAGGACTTCACCTTCATTCAGACTTAGCATGGAACCACCATATTAACCTTATGCTTGCATCTGCTAATCGGTCATTAGGTCTCTTAAAACATAACCTAAAGCATGCTCCTCCTCACCTCCGTGCTCATGCCTATACCACTCTAATTCGACCTAAAATTGAATATGCCTCGGCTATTTGGGACCCTTACCAATCTTACCTAATAAATAACATTGAATCATTGCAGAACCGCGCCGTTCGTTTTATTTACTCCGATTATTCACGTAACACCAGCGTCACAGCCTTAAAGAAACGCGCAGGTCTCCAGGATCTATGTCTCCGCCGTAAAATTGCACGACTGTCACTTTTTCATAAGCTTTATCATCATCCATCCCTTCATAACGACTTTTTTTCTTCGCCTACTTCGATTTTTGACCGCCGCGATCATCCCTTTAAAGTTAGACGTTTCACGTGCCGAACATTTATCTATGCGCATTCATTCTTACCACGCACAATATCTGACTGGAACACTCTGCCTTCACATATCGCAACCACCACTGATCCTGATAAATATTTTAAACTTATATCTTCAATAACTACTGCTTAACTCTTCGCATACATTGTTATTTTATTTGTTCATGGCTTCCTTTCTTTCAGGGTTTGTTACTAAAAAGATTCATTGTATTAGTGTTCTGTTTGTATAATTTCAATAATGCAGTAATCTTCGTTCTTTGCCGCGCTGCCATTCTTTTGATTCTTTTGCTTACTTATATGTCATGCAAAGTGTCTTATTTGTGCTTTTGATTGATTCTTTTGCTTACTTATTTCATCCAGTGTGTCTTATTTGTGCTTTTGTTGTTTGTTTTATATTTGTGGTTTTTCTTTTATTCTGTTCAATTGCCTGTGCCCCCCCCCCCCTATGTAATACCCTCTCGAGGGCCTTTAGGGGTATTCTGTATAAATAAATAAATAAAATAAATTAGTTGTCCCCGTGAAGTTTTCCTTTCTTATCATTGGCGATTCCCGGCTATGGCACCAGACCCGGCCAATGACACTGCTCCTTAACGAGCAACCCTGTCGTCACAAACGGCAGCCGCCAATGACGAAGAGGCGAAAGAATGAAGGGAAGAAGTTATTCTCAGAAAACACAATGCCCGGTCTTATTTACTTGATGCACCGCTTACACTGCGATTGAAATTTGCATTGCGCAAGCAATTTGGTGCCACTGTCCTCCTAAGCCCAACGGGAGCAGGCATCCGTGCTGCCTGATGCCTGGGGGCCATTGTGACCAGCCCGAGAGAAGCCTACAGCCGGGTGTGGACTGCGTGTTGAATACGTGCTGACCACGCGGTGGTCATGTGTTCAACTCGTGCCTACATGCGTCCGCACGTGTTAAGCACGCAGTCACCAAGTCGTGCACACATCGCTCGCAGTTCCTCTCCGGCTGGTCACCAGGACCTGAGATATCCGGAAGCACTTATTATGTCCGATAATAACGAGCTCAAAGCGATCATGAGGATTGGTTTATGGTTCATGGCGGTTTAACGTCCCAAAGCGACTCAGGCTATGAGAGATGCCGTAGTGGAGGGCTCCGGAAATTTCGATCACTCTGGGGTTCTTTAACGTGCACTGACATCGCTCACTACACGGGCCTCTAGAGTTTGGCCTCCATCGAAATTCGACCACCGCGGCCGGGATCGAACCCGCGTCTTTCGGGTCAGCAGTCGAGTGCCATAACGACTGACCCACCGCGGCGGCCGCGATCATGAAGAAGGGCACGGCGCCATCGTGAACCTTCACCGCTGTAAGAGAACGAGTTGTCGCGTTCAGTATCAGAATTGTGCTGTGTCTCGTACCGTTAGCGTTAGTCGAATGTTTAGGGTAATCACCAAGGTGGAGGTGTCTCATCCCGTTAGCGTTGGTCAAATGCTTACGGCAATCCCCTAAGGTGGGGTAGATTCGTAATAAGGGAGTAATTACTCATTGGCATCCACTCAAGCGCAGCCATGCGCCTACAAAGGAAAGCTGTACAGCTGTCTCAAAAACTTCGTAGTTAAAGAAAAAATGGTCCGGGGTTTTGAGAAAGCTCTGTAGCTTTCCTTTGCAACCGGATATCTGCGCTTGGGTGGATGTCAATATGTAATTACTCCCTTGCCCCGTTAGCGAGAAATTTAAAAGAACGCACTTGTCAAACCTATATAGTTCGATGTCTATATAGTTCATTCAGCTCTGGCTTGCCAAGTTACTTAAACAACGCCTCAACGGAATTGGAGCGGCTAAGAGAAGAAAGAGAATCGACTACTAAGCTCTAATACTCGAAGGGTCAAAACACACAAGGTATCTGCATGCTGACTGCGTCTGAGAACACGCATGTAAACAGCATGAAGAACCTCTATAGAAGCCAACAACAAGCTAGGCACAAAGTACAAAAATTATGCAGAGTCGATATCGACCGGTTTCGCCTCAGAAATAATGCAGTTAAACTTTTTCTAAGTGCATGAGCCGGTCTATCTTTCTTTCTTTCTTTCTTTCTTTCTTTCTTTCTTTCTTTCTTTCTTTCTTTCTTTCTTTCTTTCTTTCTTTCTTTCTTTCTTTCTTTCTTTCTTCCTTTCTTTCTTTCTTTCTTTCTTTCTTCCTTTCTTTCCTTCTTTCTTTCTTCCTTTCTTTCTTTCTTTCTTTCTTTCTTTCTTTCTTTCTTTCTTCCTTTCTTTCCTTATTTCTTTCTTCCTTTCTTTCTTTCTTTCTTTCTTTCTTCCTTTCTTTCCTTCTTTCTTTCTTCCTTTCTTTCTTTCTTTTTTTCTTTCTTTCTTCCTTTCTTTCCTTCTTTCTTTCTTCCTTTCTCTCTTTCTTTCTTTCTTTCTTTCTTTCTTTCTTCCTTTCTTTCTTTCTTTCTTTCTTTCCTTCTTTCTTTCTTTCTTTCTCTCTTTCTTTCTTTCTTCCTTTCTTTCTTTTTCTTTCTTCCTTTCTTTCTTTCTTTCTCTCTCTCTTTCCTTATTTCCTTCTTTCTTTCTTTCTGCGCACAGCCATGCCTTCACTCTTCCTATTGGTTTTTGACTTCTTCGACAGCTTGACTTTCGCCGGCAGCATAAAAAGAGTAGCCGTATATACTCGTGACAGGCACTTGAACCAGCGACCTCCTGGGGAAAGTAAGCACGACCTGCAGATACTAAGCCACTAGACCCGACTCACGAATAGCTACACACTTTTCCCGGCTCTATAGCGTTTGCAGTTTCGCTTCTTATTAAGGTAGTTCCCCCAAGCGGCACGGCCCGACCCGACGAACACGTGCATCTTATGGGCCGGGCCCTGTCTGCATTGCGACACAACTTCGGCATTAATCGATGAGCCAGCACAAATATGGCCTGGCCTCCGCCGTCGTCGTCTCAGATCGTGTCGTCGGGTCCGGCAGACGCCTAATGGCCCCTGGGAAAGTGTACAGTTCTACTAATGTCGCCACCTCTCCCCCTACATTCAAGCCCTTCCCCGTCCATTCGAGTCATTAATCGTTCCCCTCCAAACAGGCAACAGCAACAAAGAAGCCGTAAGAGAGAGGCGACAGAGGAGAAAGACGTTAAAATGCAACCACCACCACGCGTAGTACTACTCGTGTACGCGATGCCGTAAGCGTAAAGCCGGTGACGCTGGAAGCCAGACACCCTGAGGACCCACCCTCCCTTTCGAGACCCGGACGACTTCGGCGTGTGTGGTGCGTGTCGCAACCGCGTCCCAACTACCGCCGCCTTCGGCTTCTCTCTTCCTTCTGCATGGGCCGCCCATCCACGGGCGTAATTATCGAACAGGTGCTTGGGTGCACGGCGCTGCCGAGTTCGCCCACGGTAGAGTAATTAATCGTCGATTTGGGCCGCGATTAGGAGGAGCGCGCTGCGTGGCCGGACCGGGGCGTCTAGCAGGAAGCGGCCACGCTCGCTTGCGCCCCGGTCTGTCACCAGATGGCGCGGGCTTGGATTGTCATGGGTAGGAATTACCGAGCGAAGGTTATCTGATTGGTGGCTAAAATCAAGACAATAGTGAAATTTCATGAGTCATGGCTAGGTGGCGTGAGCACCACCTGATTTAAAGGGTTCAGCCTTATCCATCCATCCATCCATCCATCCATCCATCCATCCATCCATCCATCCATCCATCCATCCATCCATCCATCCATCCATCCATCCATCCATCCATCCATCCATCCATACATACATACATACATACATACATACATACATACATACATACATACATACATACATACATACATACATACATACATACATACATACATACATACATACATACATACATAGTACATACCCACGGCGGTCGAATTTCGATGGAGGCGAAATTCTAGAGGCCCGTGTGCTGTGCGATGTCAGTGCACCCCAGGTGGTCGAAATTTCCGGAGCCCTTCACTACAGCGTCCCTCATAGCCTGAGTCGCTTTGGGACGTTAAACCCCAATAAACCAAACCAAACTTATACATACATACATACATACATACATACATACATACATACATACATACATACATACATACATACATACATACATACATACATACATACATACATACATACATACATACATACATACATACATACATACATACATACATACATACATACATACATACATACATACATGGATGCATGCATGCATGCATGCATACATACATACATACATACATACATACATGGATGCATGCATGCATGCATGCATACATACATACATACATACATACATACATACATACATACATACATACATACATACATACATACATACATACATACATACATACATACATACATACATACATACAGGAAACCAATGGGGAATGTTTTTGACGATCGCAGAAACGTTCATAGCAAAAACATGAAAGTCTGCCGAGAGAGAAGATACGCGCATGCATTGATTGTTATAATTAAACCTTACACATGAAAATATTGCATTAACAAACAATTTTGTGTTGAAAAATGCGCTTGTCCTGAATTTTGTGGGTATGGGTTATAGCTGCATCAGTCCCGTGGAAAAGAAGCAGACGATGGAAATAGAAGGGGGGAAAGGGGAACAGGTTTGGTTTATGGTATTGGGTGTTTCACGTCCCGAAGCGACTCAGGCTATGAGGGACGCTGTAGTGAACGGCTCCGGAAATTTCGACCACCTGGGGTTCGTTAGAGTGCACTGACATCGCACAGTACACGGGCCTCTAGAAAAGAGAATAGTATTGAAATTGAAATTTAAATTGAAAATTTATTTCACAAACACATTATAGTGGAAAAAGGGGACACTGGGCAAAAAGCTGCATAATGCAGCTTGAAGTAGCACCCAGTGCCCCATGAATACAACGACAGCAGTGTGTTTCGCGAACATCAGGCTGAAGTTGAGTTGAATATCCGCATCAAAACAAAGAGCGAAAAAGGACAACAATAGTGTAACCCTGATCGCGTACACAACAACAGAGATACACATAAATAATAGGAACAATAGACAATATAATACACCAAACCTATTTACATTGATGCCACAATAGATTCGGAAATGCACATGACAGATAATAACTGTTTCTTTGAGATGTCTTCTATACCAACATTATTTGCTGCCAATGTGTTGAGGTAATTTCCTAGGTTATAGGATAAGGACTGTTTACGGTATAAAGTACGGCAAAACGGTAGAAGCCAAGGCAAAAAACATCGGGTATTGTACACTGGTGTGTATTGAAGTGTTTTAGAAGTGTTTTGCGATATTTTCTAAATGTAGGAAAAAATTGCTTGAAACGAAATCAGGATGCCTTACAATGCGTAGCTGTAAAAAAATACGCCCTCAATGATTCATGCGCAGAGTATGGCAAATATGAAGAAACAATGGGACATATTTTGCTAGGATGCTGCAGTATCTATCCTGATGTCGATGCAGGTATAATCAATACCCCCGAGGCCGTAGGGTCCGGCGATAACAGAGATAATGTGAACGTATCTCCGGTAGACGTCCGCGAGAATCACTGGTGGCGTAAAATCGTGGCAGTGACGTCACGACGCAATTAATTTAAGAATTTAGAGTAGATACGGCCGAAAATTTATTATAATTGATATTTTAAATGGGTAAATGTCAGGATAGTGCGCATAATGGTTGAAAAGGCAAAAACAAAAGAAACAGATGAAAAGAAATACTGCTAGCACTCACCCCCAACCCGTTTCAAAGGGGGCGCTCTTAGCAGCAATCCATAGATTAAATCAATGCGACCTTTGTTATAATCTCGCATTATCTATCTATATATCGATGGTGTGATCTGCATCTCCCAGGAGTTAGAGTTTATGAATAATTAAGTAGCGGAAATCGTTAGAGAAAAATGGTTGGAGGATAGGGGAGTTAAAACCAGGAGACTGACCAATTAAGGTGTTATCATCATCACCATCATCAGCCTGACTACACCCACTCCAGGGCAAAGGCCTCTCCCACGTCCCTGTCCTTTGCCAGTTGCGGCCACCGCAAACTTCTTAATCTCGTCCGCCCACCTAGCTTTCTGCCGCCCCCTGCTACGCTTGCCTTCTCTTGGAATCCACTCCGTTACCCTTAAGGAACAGCGGTTATCTTGCCTTCGCATTACATGCCCTGCCCAAGCTCATATCTTCATCTTGATTTCGACTAGGATATCATAAACACGCGTTTGTTCCCTCACCCACTCTGCCCGCTTCCGATCTCTTAACGTTACACCTATCATTTTTTTTTCCATAGGTCGCTGCGTTGTCCTTAACTTAAGCTGAACCGTCTTCGTTAGCCTCCACGTTTCTGCCATATACGTGAGATCAGTAAGATACAGCTGTTGTATGCTTATCTCTAGAGGAATATTGGTAAACTGCCAATCATGGTCTGAGAGAACCTGCCAAATGCACTCTACCCCATTCTTATTCTTCTAATTATTTCCCTCTCATGATCCGGATCAGCGGTCACTACCTGCCCTAAGTATACATATTCTCTTACTACTTCCAGCACCTCGCCACCAACTGCGAACTCCTCCTGTTCCCTAGCTAGACTGTTGAGCATTACTTTGGTTTTCTGCATGTTAATATTTTGCCTCATCGTTCTGCTCTGCCTGTCTAACTCATTGATCATGCTTTGCAAGGTATTATATTAGGAGTCAATTTTAGCATAGCGTAAATATTAGTGACTTTTGTAATACAGAAAAGAGTGAATTCGAAGTGGTTTTTGTTCCAGGCATAACCTCCAATAACCGCGTTAGCTGACGTCAGTTTCCAACTGCACGCATAAAGAAACAGAAGACGTACGCCGCATCATGAAGATGACTATGGGTGCGTTCCAATACTCCCGAGTAGACGTCGACTTAGACCGTAGAGTTTCTTACTATTACCTAGAGGGAAAGCTGGCGACCCCCTCTATGGGAGTTTGCATGGAGACCCCTCGAGACCACTTCAGCCACCATGGGCGCTCAAAGCATCATGGGGCGGTGAACTACCGACTGTAGAACTACAACTTTTGGCCAAAAAATAATAGAAAAATAAAGCTGTTAGATAACTACGAATGTCCTAACATTCAATATCTTGTCTAATGATTGCAACAAACGAGCAGAAAAGCATTTAAGTGCAAAGTTTGCCCAAAATAAGAGATGACTAGCTTTCCTATTGGCCAAGTGATGAACTCTAAAAAAACTAATATTGCGTAATTAACAGGCGCACTTTTAAAAGTAAATATGTTTTTAAAAAAATGTTGTTGCTTAGATACTTTAAGAGGTTTTTTAATGGCATTTCGGAAGAGTAAAATCTTTTATTGGCGTCGTGTGTCGTCGCGTTTTCACTACTATGGCTTTTGCATACTGCGTTCGCGCGAAAGTCGTCTGCGCACACACGGACAGCGTTTTTGGAATGAAACATCTTAGTAATGACACTCCGTGTTCCCGAAAAACTACGACTGTGCCGCAACAAGTAGCTCACCGCCCCATGATGCTTTGAGCGTCCATGGTGGCTGAAGTGCAGCGCCGCCAGCTTTCCCTCTAGGTAATAGTAAGAAACTCTATGACTTAGACGTCTTGCCGGACAGCCGCCATTTTGAGACGCGTTCCATTTCTCACGAAGCCGTCCAAGAAGACTGCTTCGCCGAAGTCCACACCGATGCAGGCTAACTTCCCATCTAAAGATGGCGGAGCTGTTGGTGCAGTCAGAGCTGAGCGAGCCGTGCTCTTCGCGGGCACTGGGGCCCGGAGGTGCACCATCTTTAAAGTGCGAGACATTCCGTTAAGTTGATTTTTTATGAGAACTGGCGGCCAATAAAGCAGTCTTTGTGGACCTACGATTATATATGTGAATCGCGCGAGTGGAAATCGTGCGGGTGAGATCGTGTGTGAAGCGGTAGCGATGAACGCACCATTATTGCAGAAAAAAAAAGCAAGCAAACTACTAACAGCGCGTTTTTAACTTGTTTTAGTAACAATTTTTAAGAACATAGGAGTGAAACTATTCGTAAATTTTAGTTTAATTTGTATGCCGCAAGACGGCGCGTGAAGTAGACATGTTCCAATATGTAGACATGTAGACGGCTTCCTAGACGTCACACCAGACGTCTTGTCGGACGTATAGAGAATTGGAACGCACCCCATAGCTTGCGAAAAAAAATGGCTCTTGAAGGGAACCGGTTCTCGTTCGTAACATTTATAAAGGTTCAGACGTTTTAAGGCGAAAGCCTTTAATGGCTCATACTGTCGTCCGTTAAGAAAGCGTGTCACACGCATTTAACTCGGGAACTAAAAAAGAAGAAAACCAATGGTTGCTTCAGATAGAAAATGAAAAATGAACCTGAAAGCCAAGTTTTATGACTGTAGATTAATTAATTAATTACTTATAGGCAAAAATGCCGAAATTGCATCGAAATAACGCAGACGTCGATATAGCCACGGGAACAGTGTGACGTCACACCCGCCGGAAGTCGTCATGGCATAGTGAAAATTGTCACAGAATGGTCGGTAAAACTTCAGATTTGTGACAAATTAGATGGAAAAATGTGTAATTAAGCGTAATTAACACTTAAAATCCTCGAAATTTATATAATTTGGGTATCGATATAGCCACGGGAACGGTGTGACGTCAGATCCACCGGAAGTCGTCACGGCATCTCTCAACACTTTACTTGCCAAAGTGTCCTCGCAATCTTTTAAAATTCACTGGACCTTGTGTTCATGCATATGAAATCATTTTGGCACCGAGAGGTTTTGCAAGCAAGTTAAAATGCTTAGCGTGGCAGAGGAGACAGCATTGAACGCGATGCATTAGAAGCGCTTCCGTATCTTTCCGAGAAATTGCGGATTGTGTCACTTCTCTTATCCAGCGGCAAAGCGTGCGTCATTCGAACAGGAGTGACGCGTTACGACCGATTATAACACTTCATTATAGCATCCAGAAGGCAGTGGCCGGTCGCCTGGATCTGCGCGGCCTATATAACAGCTTCGTTCCTTCTCCGTGACACAAAAGGTTGGAATGAATAGACGCACGGAACAGCTCACGCAGAAGGTTATCATCGGGTTTAAGAGACGGCTGAATGTGTTATCCGACCCTTTGTGGCCATCTCGGAGGAAGAATTTGGTTCTCCTGAGGAATGTTGTAATTAGTTTTTCTTTTGTTTTAGCGTCGGCCACGTGTGCCACGCCGTGAGTACTTTTGTTAGGCTCTTGTCTTCTTACCGATGTTTGCAGTCCACGCGTGCCTAAATGCTTTGTATTTTTTATGCGGTGTGCGTATGTGCGTGCGTGCGTGTGTGTGTGTGTGTGCGTGCGTGCGTGCGCGTGCGCGTGTGCGTGTGTGTGTGCGTGTGTGTGTGCGTGTGTGTGTGTGTGTGTGTGTGCGTGTGTGTGTGTGCGTGCGTGCGTGCGCGTGCGCGTGTGCGTGTGCGTGTGCGTGCGCGTGTGCGTGTGCGTGTGCGTGTGCGTGTGCGTGTGTGTGTGTGTGTGTGTGTGTGTGTGTGTGTGTGTGTGTGTGTGTGTGTGTGTGTGCGTGCGTGCGTGTGTGCGCGCGCGCGCGCGCGATTCCTGGGGACTCTGATCTCCCCCGCCCCCCATGCTGTAAACATTTCAAATAGAAACCAAATTGTAACTTCTTAGACAAAAAACGCTGGGGACTCTGATCTCCCCCGCCCCCCATGCTGTAAACATTTCAAATAGAAACCAAATTGTAACTTCTTAGACAAAAAACGCTCAAGAAATATATCGTGCACATAAGACCGCGCACTTCATCACCTCCTTTATAGAGGTTTCCATAAGTACGCCTCTGCAAAGCCAGCAGGCAAAACACGTTTATTAAATCCCGTGTCTGAGGGGCGAAGATAGCTCGTCCAGAACTTTCTAAATCGGCGCGGATTTCTTAGTACTCGCTGGCTGCGGCGTCATCAGTGGTCGCTGGTCACAGCTGTCTGTTTGGTCGTCGCTTCCGTTTCTGGCGGAAGTGTTTAAGGTCACTTTGATTCACCAACTTGATGAACTGCGTGAGGTGCTCGGGCAAGTCTTGACCTCTGTTCACCTCGGCTACATTGCCGGCATCGAGGTTGAGGTTGAGGTTGTTTCAAGCTTTACGGCCGGATTCTGCCGGCGTCGGCTCACTGCTATATGTAGGACTCCGCCGCCTTGTTAGAAAATGTGCCCCCTCGGGGAAAAGTATTAAGGCCACTCGAATTTACTTTTAGCCGCGTAGTTGGAACTTTACATAAACCACACCAGAAGTTGGTGCAAACTTCCGAAATAAGGCAGACTGTTTTCCTCACCCCTGTCGACTATTCGAGCTTCAGGGGGTGGTGTACGCACTCGACTGCACTCCTGAAATGCAAATCCTATTATCTTAATGCTTGATACCAAGCTTTTACATGTTTGTGCTAGTCTTATGCCTGCACATTGGAGAGGAAGGCAATTGTTTAAATCTAAGTGCAAAGTATACTCCGTGGTCAGCTAGTCAGCCATACTATTTGAACAAAGAAGGTAGCGTTCGGACAGCACATACAAAAGGGGGACAGGACGGGCTTTACGTATCGTATGCTGTCCTCACCTTTTCTGTGTGCTCTCTCAACACTACGCACTTGGTTCAAATATCATGTAAGTACACCTTAGACTACGTTCTCGTCTAGTTATGATTCGGCTTCGGGAAGGACAATGCGTAAAGCACCGCCTTCAGGTTCGTTCGGTGCATGACTTCTTGATACAAGCACTTTCGGTACACGTACCTTTCGGTGCACGACCTTCGGTACGTAAGCGTTTGGGTACGCAGACCTTTCGGCA
Organism: Amblyomma mixtum; assembly: GCF_055824585.1. NCBI lineage: Eukaryota > Metazoa > Arthropoda > Arachnida > Ixodida > Ixodidae > Amblyomma > Amblyomma mixtum. The sequence continues at coordinate 96,495,635 of NC_143015.1, forward strand.
CATAGAATTTACAGTAAAGAAACCTTACTGTCCACGGCCGTTCTGGTAGAAGCACTTTCAAAGCAAAGACCGCTCAGTGCGCAGATCTTTCTGTATATATATGGACCTCACATCCCAGGACTTTTTTGTGGCACAGAGTTGCGGAACTGCTCATCGCGGTACATGGATCTTCAGAAAGCAGACATTGCGCTGAGCGGACTTTTCAGGCCATGGAAGTTTAGGTAGAAGGGCTTTCGGAGCACAAACCCTTAGATACGTGAACATTTAGGTGCGCAGACCTTTTGATAATTGATGGATAGGCTTTCCGGGATTTTATATTTTAAGAGCGCAGTTTCCTCTTCGCGATAAATCAGATTTTTTTGAAGGTCTGCATTTTTTTCTCTAGTCAGGCTTTTTTATTGCAGTAATTCCGATCCTTCCTGCAACCGTCATTTTTATTTTTGAAATTGCTTTTTATTTCTAGTTTCATAATATACCTGAAACTTCTCTGTTTTTTTTTACCTTGTCTTCGTCACTGAATAGAATCACGATTTTTTCTTTCTGATGAGAATATGAGGACAAAATTAGGAACAATCTTGCTTATTCCGTTTTGCAGGTTCGATCCCTTTGCACTACATGATTATCCGAGTTCGCAGTGTCGAGGTACAAACCTCTGCACCACGCGGGGTACATGTCAATTTATTTTCCCTGCTCACATTTTTGAGCCTTCGTTTCTCTCAACCGTTATCATTATTCAACATAAACCAACAGTCCGTCATTGTCTAAGCGTGTCTTGTGTACGTCGTTTCCCTGAAAGCTCTATCTCCTGCAGGCACGCAGAATGTACTGACTCGGATGTTAATCGTCAGAGCCACTCTAACGTAAGGTTAACCCTTAGCTTGGCCTCAAGGAAGGAAGGAAGGAAGGAAGGAAGGAAGGAAGGAAGGAAGGAAGGAAGGAAGGAAGGAAGGAAGGAAGGAAGGAAGGAAGGAAGGAAGGAAGGAAGGAAGGAAGGACGGACGGACGGACGGACGGACGGACGGACGGACGGACAGACAGACAGACAGACAGACAGACAGACAGACAGACAGACAGACAGACAGACAGACAGACAGACAGACAGACAGACAGACAGACAGACAGACAGACAGACAGACAGACAGACAGACAGACAGACAGACAGACAGACAGACAGACAGACAGACAGACGGACGGACGGACGGACGGACGGACGGACGGACGGACGGACGGACGGACGGACGGACGGACGGACGGACGGACGGACGGACGCACGAACACACGCACACATGGCCTCCGAGAACGATATTTTGCGAGGTGGCCCTTGAGTATATTCGTTTTGATAAGTCACGGCGTTGTGAGCGAAACATCACGAGCATGGCTCTGCAGGTGCTCCTTAGAGAGCAGCCTATGAGACAGGTGGGCCACCTAGTTAACGTCATCACAACCTATCCACCGGATAGTGAGAAAACTGCCCACCTCGGGAGGTGGCAGTTAAATTAATGATTGGTCGCTTGTGAAGAGCAACCCGGGCCGCACAAGGCCCACCTCTGGGAGCACCTGCCATCGCAGGGCTGTGGCGCATCGCTTAACCGCTGCACCACTGCGCCAGAAGGTGTATGACTCCCAGTGATCTTCTTATGTAGTCTTATACAGCCCACTTTCCTTTAGTTACCGACGCTTTGTGAGGCACTGCCATAAAAATGCCTGCACAACGATCTGAGGGGGTCTTGCCGGATTCATTCACGTTTCCGCTGTCCTCTACGCTCAGGTCGCTTTCGGAAGCACATCAAACGGTCCCTGCTGGTCTCTCGCTTCACAGAAAGGCAACCACCGTGCAAACCGTGAAACACTTAGCACCTCCTTTTGACGCTGCCGGGGATGCCGCCTCGTCAAGACCCCCCACTTCGCCCGTTGTTTGCCCCCTTCTGCGTAACCCTCGAAGCACGCATAGCGACGGGAAACACTCCGTGCCGGAATCGGCCACCGCGTCGCGCTGTTTTCACCCCTGTGTGGCTCCGGTATGCGTTCGCAGAAGACAGTCATTAGCCAAGTAACCCATACCGTGTGCTTCACGAATGAATGAATGAATGAATGAATGAATGAATGAATGAATGAATGAATGAATGAATGAATGAATGAATGAATGCCAGGTTTTTTGAACGAACACATGTTTTGAAGTTACGGTGGATAATGGGAGGAAAGATCTATGCTACTTTCAGCGTAAAAAAAAAAAAATCCGTAGAGACACTTATTATAAGGCTGCTTACATATGCAAATGCGAAAACATTACTGTTCCTGGGTTCATTGTTTACGCGTATTGTAAGTGGCGTAAATTGTGTGCAGCAGAAAGTGCGCTTCACTGTCTGCGCCGTTTCCAATGGCGCGATATATTACACCACCCACACACACTCGCGCGAGCGTATGACACCAACCTGTAACGCTACACGACGAACGGTTGAATCACAGTTTCGATACGAAAGTCTTGGGAGGCATACAATTGAAGGAGCATATGTCGTCGGTTCGAATGCCGATCGTAAGCTATAGCCTCCAGCTTGACTAGCATATATAAGCTATACGCAACGATAAATGGTATCACACCACTCGGAACGCTGTTCGACAAAGGGTTGCGTCACAATTTCGGTACGACTGTAGTTGGAAAAACTGGCGCCACATTGAGATGGGCCAGTGGTGAGTATAGACAGACGAACAACATGTGCAGGATTGCCTCAGGTGGCGGTGCTCGGCCTGCTGTGTTGCTTGTGATTGTATGTGAGCGCATCGGGCGACATCTGTCACCGTAATGTGTTTTTCTGTATTATAGAGGCAGAATAATGCGATATCCCCCACCGCACAAATCTCTCAGCAGAGAGGAAGCTGTCACTTGGAGACAATTACAAACAGGCTCTTTCCCAAACCTACATATACTAAACAAAATGCACCCTACGATATACGCGGACAAATGTCCCTGGTGCGACGAAAAACCTACTCTATATCACATCACATGGGCCTGCCAAAACATAGACGTGGTCCCCAAAATACAAAACCCGAGTGCGGAGGAATAGGAGACTCTGCTGTCCAGCGACCACTGTGAAGACCAACAAGGTCTGGTACAGCGAGCTCAACGGGCGGCAGTGGCCAAAGGAGCCCTGGACTGAGGGCAACCGGCCACTGATTAGAGGCGGACGACTTCGACAGAGAAGGCTCCTGGAGGTAGAACCAAGACGTCTCTGAAGATGCCCCCAAACCGCAGGAAAAGCATTAGTAGAAATAAAGTTTTCCCTTCCCTTCCTTGTAGAGGGACGGCTGTCCCTTTTATGCTCCTGGGTTCAAATAAACTTCTCTTGAGTGTGTCGTTGATGACGTCACCCAATTTTTCCTGCCATCACTGAGATTTTCTGTACCGTCTGCGTGGTGTGCGTAGCTGAGAAAATGCACAAGAAAATCCTACGAGTAATGTAAGAGCAGTTTATTTCATTTTGACACTCCTTCCGTTGGCTTCCGGCGGGAAAAAAATAAATATCAACAAAAACTACAGTCAGCTAGTGGTGAGGGTCAAAGTATCTACTTAAAGAAGCACCTGCACTAGCCACTTCTGACCGTGCTGGCTCCTCCGGGGTAGAAATCCGTCTGCCCAAAGACCAGCGCTGGTGTTTACGCCAGCGACTGGTATCTTCTACCGATGTCCACATCGCCTCAAAGGTGAAACTATGCCACGAAGCAGACGTTTATTTCAGGCCCCTAACGCGATTCTGTCTTCACGAGATCAGCGCAAACGTCAACAAGTGTGGAAGGACTTATAGGGGGCGCCAAGAAGCAACTTCTACCACTTTCCTTTTCAGCGACGAGCTCACTATCAACAAGACTTAGGGTCATAAAAAGCTTCCGTCCTGGAAGTCGTAAAAAAACATGTCCAAGTAGACATTTGTGGCTGAAAAAAAGAAAAACACTTCAAGGTATATGTTTTTTCCATTCCTTTATTTCTAAACCCCATTACACCTTGTCTGCAAGTCCGATTAGTTGAAAGCGTGCCAACTAGTATTCTTGCCGTGTGAAAGAGGTGGAGTGGAAAACGGCCCTGTTTCTGAAAGCTCTCGCTAGGGGGTTTCCAAGCGAAAGATTTAACGATTAGTCGCGTTGGTAACTCGAACACCTCGCAGAAAGCTTAAACAAGCAATGTATACAACACAGGTGAACTTCATTAGTTCGTTGCAAAGCAGAAGTGGACGTATATATGTAACGGCGTTTCACATATCTAGAATACTCCTCGCCTAACTGTGTGACACACCGATATGCATAACCGTCCACTGCCGGTCGTATCAAGTGCAATATGGACTACAAAAATCTAACTTGCTTTTCATTTTTGATCATATTTTTGTACAAGCGGTCGTTTCCGACGTATTTGTCGACGCAAGGTAAAAGTGCAGCATTATGCTGGACGGCAGCTGGAATATAACTTGCAGGAAAATATCTGATTATAATTATTGCTGATGCCAGAGCATTATACGGCTCTGTCGCGTCAGCGAAAAGTGTCCGCAATTTTGTCCGCACGATTACGTCATTCTCAGAAGATGAATGTGTGAAAGTGTGATTGTGACAGATAGTGCGTGATAAAATAGGGTCGTGGGAAACGTTTGGTTGATGAGGTATAATCAGTTTATTAATTAAACGCGAGAAACGCAAAAAATACACTTAGACGTCAAAATAGCCATGGACGTCGATATAGTACATGGACGTCAGAGCAGCCACGGACGTCGATACAGTATGTGGACTGTTTGCTTTCGCATTGCTCCAATGCGGGTCGCCGCTGTGATGTCAAAGTTTTTATTATTAGTAAAAAGGAGCCTAAAATTTACACGGTCGTAAAGCTACATTAGCAAGTGACGGAACAGCTTTGATTTATGTTGTTCCTTTGCATTACACGCCCCGGTATTTGTGCAATTTTATAATTCTTGCACTGCGAAATCTCAATTTGTTCATTTTTTTGTGTGCTGTAAACGTACTTTCCTAATTGTCTACTAGTTTATTTCAGTTTTGCAATGCGGGCACCGCTACATTGCACAATGTAGCGGTGCCAGATAAAGTTGAAGACCTTTATCTGGCATTCTTTGCTCTTGGACAATGCAGAGTTGACCATGTGGACAAAACCGACTTTACGAATTCCACGGCTACAGGGACTGCTAGAACGAAGACATGTAGGTAGCAGCAGAAGCTACCAGGCTAAACAAAAGGCTAATAGATGCTTTTAGCTGTCTTTTACGTCCGTAACCGCGAGTAAATAACGTTAAGACGCCGGCAGACTGATTCAATTTGATAGCGGGCATACAATTAGTTCTTACAGTCCTTGAAAGACACTGGGAAACAAAAGTCATTGACCCCCCCCAATGACATGCGCTATCACTTTCCTGTTTCCTCCTCGTCTATGACGCAGGCACATAGTGTGATATCACCTTGCATTTACGTCGATTCCATTGGGCTGCCCAAAATGTTTGCGCTTGTTGTCATGGCAGAACCAACTCTCTTCGAGATGGAAACAATGTGGGCGTCTTACTCCGAAACAATGTCTAGCCAGTTTACAGTTATCTTTATTGAATAAGGATTGCTGCCAAAGTACAACCATAGTCAATAATTTACAACACGCTATATCAGCGCATCGATAAATATCTAGCAACGCACCGTGCGTCCCAAGAAATTAAATTCCTTGACCGAACTCGCGTCCCCTAAAAACATACCACATCGGTTGTACGACGTAGTGTGAACGGACCTCTAGAGAGGAAAATACTACGAATTCGAAGTTTTTTTCGTTATTGACTACACAGCGTGAATGAGACATCATACGTATATACATATGCATTTACATTGACAAAACCCGCGCACGTACGGGCGCGTATTCGCCGTCTCTCGGCCGTTTTTTTTTTTTTGTTTGTCAAGGGCGTTCGCGACACAAACTCACCCACCGCATGCGACAGAACCTCGTCGCCGTCGTCAATGCCCCGAGGCGGAGGACTCAATGGCCCCGCCCACCCACAAGTGACGTCACGGGTTGCGAAACCCGTCTCAAGCAAGCAGCCAGGATGGCCTGGCTGTCTCACCCCCCTTCGCCCATTCAGTCGTCGGACGCGTACGCACACACGCCGCGCCTCACAACTCCCACGTCCTTATTTTTCGCTCGTTTTTTTCGGAGCGCGGGACCTCTCTAAAAGAGTGCAGGTGAAATCAACCGCGAAAATAAACCAAAAGAGGGCGAGGGAGAGACGGTAAGACGCTACGCCGCACAGAGCGGGCGGGCGAGCGTTCTTCCAGTCACGTGACCATCGCCCCTTCTCTCCGCTGTTCCTGTTTTCTGTTTAATTTCTTTCTTTTAGACCTATAGCGCGCCGCCGCACGCCGGTAAAGGCAAGCTTCCGAAGCAATGGGTCGGCTCTGGGAGCCGCCCCTTTTTCTCAGCACCTCCTGGCGAGGTTGAAGAAGAGTGCGCGCGCGTCGTCTGCTGCGGACGCTCCTCGCAGGCGACTGGACCCGAGTGACGTCATCTCTCCGAGCATGAAGTGTCCGTGTGTGCGCCGTCTGCAACGACGTGTCTAACCGAACACGGTGGGGTTCGAGTGGCATCATAATTTCAAGCTCGAAGAATCTCTCGGCTCGTCTGCTACGACGCTTCGAACAGACGACTGTACTTCAGTGACGTCACCCTTTCGAGCTTGAAGGGTCTGTGCGCCGTCTGCAATACGTGTCTAACCCATGACAGCGGAATTCAAGTGACATCATATTTTCAAGGTTGAGGAGTCTGTAGGGCGTTAGAACGTCAGTATCCGAGTGATGTCATCTCTTCGATCCTGATGAGTGCAGCCGCCGCCTGCTCCAACGTTTACACAAACTGCAATAACGTCGTGACGTCATCACTTCGAGCTTCAACAGTCGGTGTGTCGTCTGCTGCGACGTTTAGAACCAACTGCACTATTCGTATCGTTACACTTCAGGCGTAGGAGAGTTCCTGTGTCGTCTGCTACGTTTTGAACAAACTACCTGATTTAAGTGGCATATTTATGAGTTTGAATAGTTTTTCGTGGTTCATGGACCTACATTCTTTGCATACTGCGGTGCCCACACATAGTCATCATTAAGCCTGACTCAAAAGGAACGTTCGAAATCCAGCACGGTTAGCAAACCTTTGCGTCGTCTTGGGAACAACCCGAATTAATCACGTCAGAAACCTTACAGCCCTCTCTGAAGAAGGAATTAATTCTCGACCCGGAGTTCCGAGTAAACTGTGTGTGGTCTTTGCAGAAGCCGGTAGGTGCAATTACCGACGACGCACAGAGTCTAGGGACGACTCAGGCCGTCACAGGACTCCAACAGTTCCGCATGCTTCGGGGAAGTACGCAGAAGACGAACCAGACGGTACGCCGACGACGCTTCAGCTAATGACGACTACTGGACATGACGTCATCGCGCACGAGATATGGAAATCTTCCTTTGTGGACGTTCCACGTGAACTGTTTGTGACGTAAGGCTTTGTGTCGGGATTGTGGGCTTCGGATGTCGATTAATCAACTGAAATAAGCTAAGACAAACGGAGTGTCTTCACGGAGGTGGTTCTTTCCATTGCCGCTCTTCTTGAAGGTGCGTTTTGGTGACGTGGTGCAGGACACGTTGACGCTGTCGGCGAGTGAACTGGAAAAGTACTGGACAAGAAGTTCGTCAGGGTGTAAAGAGGGCGCTGCGGAACGACACTGAGAGTTCCTTTGTCTGCAAGACATCACTGGACTGCTGTCTATGCAAGATAGTGGTGTCCTTGTGTCGTTGTCCGTGACCTCTTTAAGGACTATGTAACCAGAACAGGAAGCAAGCGAATAGGATACTTGTGAAAGGATCTGGACTCTACGCACTGGTTTTTAAGTGACGAGAAGAGTGTACGTTTTACCTAACCAAGAAAGCACAAGGATACGGTGAGTCTGCTATCAGCTGCTACAACTAAGGGGTCTTCTGGATTCCCAGGACTACAATAATTGGTGAGCTGACTGAGCTCTAGAAAACAATCCAGGGTGGTCGGCGTAGACTTTCGAACCAAGTGCTGATTCTTCAGGGAACGCAGCAATATTAGAACACGGGAAGCTATAGGCAGAGACTGAAAAAATTTGAAAGAGGTTGCACATGTCCATCTCTTCAGCGAGCAGTCTTTGGGAAGTCAGAACTATTGACACCCAACCTGCCTCACCTCATGGTTATCGCTTGGAAGAAGTAATTTCGTTGTTTCTGCAGACGGGAAAAACTGAAGATTGATGGAAGCCGCTCCAACTCTGGAATCAGGGCAGGCTTGAATTAGGTGACCAAGACACCCGGACATAAGAGACAGGAACTTAATTAGAGGGAAAGTAAGTCGGACAGACAGTGGCGAAAGCCGAACTTAGCCACGTTATTGAGAGATTATAAAGAGCTCGAACAACTGGATCTTCGCAGGAACCCTGCGCTAAGAGCCTGAAACAGACAGGTGATCGGAAATCATGAGAGCGTCTTCAGTAACTGGTTAACGGAAAGATTCCTTTTTTTTTTCCTTTCATCGGCAGAAAACATTTTCGAGAATCAAGGCAATCAAGGAAGCGAAAGCACTCCTGCATGAAGACTTCTCTGAGGACCTAGTGGTAGTGATCAAGCAGGCGATCAGAAGACTTCATCGCTCACCGATAGTGAGAAGTTGCAACGTCTTAGCGTGGTGCGTCCGCAACCGACGACACCGATCGGCGTTCTGCAGCCATGCACTGCTCAGAACTGGAGCGTCGGCCGACGTGATCGCCGCCGCTTCGTTCCTCTTTTTTTCTTTCGTCGCGTTCGTTTTGTTTTTAGCCGGACGACGGGAAGCGAGCCGACACCAGCGCCAGCGGAGTGGCTGCGGTGCCCGTGGAAAGCTGGCAGTCATGAAGACCGCTCTGCGGACGGCGGGCAGTTCGGCGCGAGTACCCTGACGCTAAGGTGGGTGACGCTTTAATAGCACGCTGTCTGTCCAGTGCGTTTCTTTACTCTTTTTATTTCTTTTCTGGCCGCTAATCACCGGTTTAACAAATGCATTTGTGCCACTGGGTGGAACGAAAAAAAATTATTGGGTGAGATGAGAGTAGCGTGGCTTTTTGGGCTTGTTGGTACATAGTTCCAATACACTGTAGCGCAGCAAAACAAGTACACAAGAAACGAGAGACGAACACCACGAGCGCTAACTTCCAACAAATTTTATTCTCCTGAAGCATCACCTTTATACGCCAGAAAACAGTAATCACATGTGCGAACAGTATCAATTCCTTAGAAAAACTTAATTAGAAGTTAATTAAACTTAATTGGAAGTTAGCGCTCGTGGTGTTCGTCTCTCGTCTCTTGTGTACTTGTCTTTTGCTGCGCTACAGTGTATTGAGATGAGAGCTCGTTAAGCGATGAACTGGGGTAGGCAGCTGTCATCTCAACCCTGAAGAATAAAGAATTAAAAAAAAAAACTTCGCCAGGAATCGAAGTGTTCATGTGGGCTGGAAAATGGCAATTTGTTGTTTAGTGGCCTCCGCGGTGGCCCATTGGTTATGGCGCTTGGCTCCTGACCCGAAAGACGCGGGTTCGATACCGGCCGCGGCGGTCGAATTTCGATGGAGGCGGATTTGGAGGCCTGTGTACTGTGCGATGTCAGTGCAAAGAACTCCAGATGGTAAAAATTTCTGAAGCGCTTCACTGCGGCGTCCCTCATAGCCTGAGTTGCTCTGGGACGTTGAACCCCCATAAACCAAACCGATTATTTGTGTTATTATCTTCTGTTGGGTTTTACGGCACAAAATCTGCTAAGGCTATCATAAGCCAAATACAAGTTTAGAAATGTGTTTCTGTGGTGCTAAATCAAAAGTTTTTCGAAAAGTTAAAACTTAATCTGAACGAAAAAACGTAGTGTTGAAACAGGACACAGAAAGATGAGGACAGGACGGGGCTACAAGTTAAAACTTATCCGAAAAATTTCGTTTTTTCTAGAACCTAAGGACGCATGTACAATCTACAATTACATGTTTTTTTCTTAAAGCAAGCATGGGTGAACGGAAAAGTATGAGGTTTTAAATAAGCGAAGTGGCCTTTTTATTAGTTTTTCAAGCCTTAAGCCGGAAGGAAAGTTGTAGAAAAGTGAAAAAAAAAATAGAAATAAGGTAGGAGTTTGTTCGTCGCTTTTGATGTAACTTGTGCCGGTTTGAGCGTTGTTAAATTACCGCTGCATGCTTACAATTCAAACACTGCAATTTCACTAGTGCCCGTCAAAATTTTCTTTTCGCTTTCTTTGATTCCAAACACGATTTCCGCTTTCGATTGGGACGATTGGTGATTCACCATAAATTCAAAAGACTGATGTTCAAATTTTTCAATAAAAGGCAAAAACTGGATGCGCAAAGTACTTAAAAAAGGGCGCATTAACTAAATACTCAGAGTGCTTTATTCTCGGCCTGCTCGGTGGATACGGCGCTCGGCTGCGGACCCGAAAGACGCGGGTTCGACCCCTGCCGCGGCGGTCGAATTTCTATGGAGGCGAAATTCTAGTGGCCCGTGCACTGTGCGATGTCAGTGGACGTTAGAGAACGCCAGGTGGTCGAAATTTCCGGAGCCCTTCACTACGGCGTCTCTCATAGCCTGAGTGGTTTTGGGACGTTGAACCCCATAAACCAGTACTTTAATCTTGATAACAATTTTTTTTTTGCAATTTGATTCCATGCCGAAATTTCGAAATAATTCGAGGCCACTTCAGTTTGTGAAGTTGCGGGAAAGAATTTCTCGGAAAGGCCGTAGGTACTCGATTGCTGACCGCGTACACCATAGTACAAGTTCTTGTACTAGCCAAGTGCACGCGATTTTTGCAGCAAATAGTCTCAACATTAACAGCATGTTTACCAGAGCTTCGATGAAGCGTTTTATTCACTGATATACGGTTGCGCCTGCGTGAGGTGGCTTCAAGCAGCGACATGGCGCGTGCAGGGTCTTGGTATGTTTTTTATCAATGCAATGAAGCCTGCGGACACGGCATGAATTTTCAGATTTTTTTTTTTTCCGCAGAACAGCGATGAAAACCGAGTATGCTTTGGAAGGGCATCCCTCAAAAGATTGGTTTAATGGTTTATTGGGGTTTAACGTCCCCAAGCAACTCAGGCTATGAGGGACGCCATAGTCAAGGGCTCCGGAAATTTCGACCACCTGGGGTTTTAACGTGCACTGCCATCGAACAGCCTACGGGCCTCTAGAATTTCTCCTCCATCGAAATTCAGCCGCCGCGGCCGGGATTCTTTTGTTATTTAGTTCGACCATGCCGAATTCAGCGGGGATGACAGAGATTACTGCCATAATCGAAAAGCCCTTATACTACGCCTTTAATCTGAGATAATTTAAACTGACGGATTGAGGAATAACGGTGCTTGGATATCCAAACTGCGCTTATGTGACTGTGGCATCGCTAATTGTTGGCGCGACAAATGTTTAGCGAAATGTAAATGCTGTTCAGAGAAATTAAGACGTTTACAGTACCTGCAACGTATCCGGACTAAGGAAGTGCACATAGATATCGCGCGTATGTAATAATCGCCAGGGCCGACAGGTGTCGATGGGGTCGCTGGGCAGCTGTTTACGTGTCAATGCACACGCTTTTGTAAGTGCGTTAGCTCTAGCTACTTACGTTTGTCAAGGACGCGTCTGTCTGCAATGAATGTTTTATTGGTCAAAACAGAGAGCACGTGACTACACGAGATCATATAACAGTGGGTGATATATCACCCACATTCATTGCAGATAGACGCGTCCTTGACAAGCGTAAGTAGCTAGAGCTAACGCACTTACAAAAGCGTGTGTGTATATATATATATATATATAGCCGCCGCGGTGGCTCAATGGTTATGGTGCTCGGCTGCTGACCCGAAAGACGCGGGTTCGATCCCGGCCGCGGCGGTTGAATTTCTTTGGAGGAGAAATTCTAGTGGCCCGTGTACTGTGCGATGTCAGTGCACGTTAAAGAACCCCAGGTGGTCGCAATTTCCGGAGCCCTCCACTACGGCGTCTCTCATAGCCTTAGTCGCTTTGGGACGTTAAACCCTATAAACCAACCAACCAACCAACCAACCATATATATATATATATATATATATAAGATAAAGTCACCAGAAATTGAAAAACATAACAAGATTTAATTCACGACGTTTCGTCCTCCAGCCGAAACGTCCTGAATTAAATCTTATTATGTTTTCAATTTCTGGTGAATTTATCTTATATTAATCAATCAGCTGCCAAGAAATAATTTATATATATATATATATATATATATATATATATATATATATATATATATATATATATAATTTAAGTAAAAGGAGGAACATCGAAACATTTATTAGATCGATGTTTCGGCCATACGCTGGCCTTCACCAGGACTGCGTATGAAGGTATTGCACTTGGTTTGCATTCATACTCAGTCCTGATGAAGGCCTGCATCTGGCCGAAACGTCGACCTAATAAATGTTTCGATATGAAGCGATGTTCCTCCTTTTATCTAACTTATAAACAGCAGTCGAGAAAGTTTTTCTTGGCAATATATACATCTATATACACGTTATTTATGTGCCCATAGAGCGGGCATTGAATTTGGACCCCCCCCCCCCCCCCCCCCTTTTATTCGGGACCACCGTTAGCATAAAATTTGGGGGGCCACCTGTTTGACGCAGAATGTTCCAAGTGGTGTCAAATGACTTAGCATGTTCCTGAGGATAAAATTAGTAATTGATATGAAGCCCCGAGAATGTGCGGGATTCGCAACGGCGACCTTTCCGCCCCCAAACCGTGCATTCCGAGGACCTTCAAACGGCCATTACGGCCGAACCGTTTGTCGCAGGGGATGTTTGGATTTGGTCTTCTCCACGTTTGCTGAGCACGTCGATGTAAACGCTTGAAGCTCCCGTAGCCAACGCTCTTAAGACGAACAGTGAGGAAGCGTTGGCGGATAATTTATTTTTTTTTTTCCTGTGTGGACGGTGCGCTTACCGAACCGCGTTGCAAGTGAATTGCGCAATCGCAAGAATCTCCAGGACGTTCCCCATGCAGTCTCACAGTGGAGGAGGTTAAATACGGCGCCCGGTTGGTACTGGCGGTAAATGTGTCTTGCTGCGTGAAGAGAGCGTGCTAACTTTCCTGTCGCTTACGTTGACTTCCCCCTGTTCTGCAGCAGCCATTGCTGCAACGGGTGTTTTTTTTTTTCATTAGTTTGTTTCCTACTTCTTTCTTTCTTAATTTGCCCGTCGATTCCTTCGGCCTTTGACCGTTTCGTAGCTGGCGTCGTTGCAATGGGAAGTTTTACTTTTACTTAAGCATTTCTCTTCTTTCTTTGCTTCCTTCCTTATTTCCTCCTTTTCTTTCGTTCGTTCTACATTTGCTTTTCTCAATTTGACGGCTGGTTTCTTCCACCATCCAACCTTCTGCAGCAACATTGTATCAATGGGTTTTCTTCCCTTTCTTTCTTTCTTTCTTTCTTTCTTTCTTTCTTTCTTTCTTTCTTTCTCTGTTTCTTTCTTTCTCTCTTTCTTTCTTTCTTCCTTTCTTTCTTTCTTTCTTTATTTCTTTCTTTCCTTCTTTCTTTCTTTTTTTCTTTCCTTCTTTCTTTCTCTCTTTCTTTCTTCCTTCCTTTCTTTCTTCCTCCCTTCCTTTCTTTCTTTCTTTCTTTCTTTCCTTCTTTGTTCCTTTCTTTCTTTCCTTCTTTATTTCTTTCTTTCTTCCTCCCTTCCTTTCTCTCTCTATTTATTTCTTTCTGTCTTTCTTTCCTCCTCCTTCCTTCCGTCCTTTCTTTGTTTCTTCTTCTCTCTATTTCTTTCCTTCCTTCTTACTTTCTTCCGTCCTTCCTTCCTTCAGTCCTTTCTTTCTTTCATCCTTTCTTTCTTCATGTCTTTCTTTCTCTTTCTCTCTATTTCTTTCCTTCTTTCTTTCTTCCTTTCCTCCTTCTTTCATTCCATCCTTTCTCTTTCTATTTCTTTCCTTCCTTCTTTCTTCCTTCCTTCCTTCAGTCCTTTCTTTCTTTCATCCTTGCTTTCTTTCTTCCTTCCTTTCTTTCTTTCTCGCTATTTCTTCCTTTCCTTCTTTCTTTCTTCCTTTCCTCCTTCCTTCCTTCCTTCCTTCCTTCCTTCCTTTCTTTCTCTTTCTTTCTCTTTCTCTCTTTCTTTTTTTCCTTCTTCTCTTCTTTCTTTCTTTCTTACTTTCCTCCTTCCTTCCTTTCTTCCTGAGTTCCTTCCTTCCTTCCTTCCTTTCTTCCTTCCTCTTTCTCTCTATTTCTTTCTTTCCTTCTTTCTTTCTTCCTTCCCTCCCTCCTTCCTTCCTTCTTTCTTTCTTTCTTCGGTTCATTCTTCGGCCCATTCCTTGTACTGTGCGATGTCAGTGCACGTTAAAGAACTCCAGGTGGTCGAAATTTCCGGAGCCCTCCACTACGGCGTCTCTCATGCATAGCCTTAGTCGCTTTGGGAAGTTAAAGCCCATAAACCACAAACCAACCCTTCTTTATTTCTTCCTCTTTCTCATTGCTTCCTCTTTCTTCATTTCCGTTCTCTGCTTTCGTTCTCTTGCTGCTTCTCGGAGGCAGCCCCCAGGAGCCTGCCAATCGCAAGCCCATCTAAACAAAAGCACTCGCCACCAGCTTCTCAATAAGAGGCCCCTTTCCCTCATACTCAAAATTCCTTCGTTGGCCTCGTGAAAGATATTTGCTCAGTGGGAAACAATCCATTACTCGCGATAGGGCAACTAGCAGCCGAGTGTACTACCCCCGTGCCGCGGCGCTGATGCGTCAGAGGAGCGGCACGTTACGAAACTGGGAAGCGATGTAGCGCCGCTTCTTGTGCTAACTTCCCTCTATCACACGCTCAGTTTTTCTTCCATGGCTCGAGTACCTTCTGGGGCTTTCTCAGTAGGTGATACCTCTTCTATTCATGCAAATATATTCCTCCCTTATCGTTGCCAAACGCTAATCACTCTCGCTGAATAAGTAATCGGCCCACTCATTGATACTACTACTATGAAAAAAAAAGAAGTTGCGCGTGTCAAGTTCTTTTCTTGACTTTTTTTGTTCCTTAATTCATCCCCCCCTTTTTCCTTCTATCTCTCTCGGTAGTCTTCTTTCAAATAATGATAGCGCTGGGCCGTCGCGCGGCTTGTACCCTAAGCTTTATGAATATTCTCGCATCGTTAGCTGTCATCGCGTACTCCTTGCAACATGTCTGGGAAAGCACTCTCTTTACGTTTAAAGATAAAGTTTAAGAGTGGGCACTTAACTTCTAGACTCTCACGCACTCTCGTTCTTATTTTTATTGCCAGCGACTGAAATCTGAGAAACCGCCTCGGTAGGCGTCTGAAAGCTCGGCGCTATTATTTGATTCGCGCGCATGGCTCGTTCGTTTAACGGAAAGCTTACTGCGCAAAGGGCGTCGTGCGAACCAGAATAGTCTAGAGTAAGTGCGTCTGATAGGAGCACAGGATGTTCGAAAATATAGCGCACCCTTATACGATTGTTGAGAATAAAATGATATAAAACTAAATTATGCAGTAAGTGCACTTTGCATACACTAATACTACTTGAAATTTATTATTATGACGTCACTCTCAATTGGTGGGAAACTTTGCCCCTGTAAAATCCAGCCATCTGTGAAATAGACTGAAAGGGCTTGGATGTGCGTGCCGACTCTGTGAGCTCACGCTATGTCTGTTTTTTTTTTGTCTGTTAAACCTCCAACGTTACACCCAAAAGAGAGCGCGCACTGACGCTGAGTCTTGCGTTGTAGAAATTATTAACGATGTTAGCACCAGTAGTGCATTTTCTGGTGGTGGTGGGGGTGTGACACTTTTATTAACAGCCTTTCTGCTAGGCGTTCAGTACGTCCTGGGCCAAGGCGACGAGGGCACGTTGCAGCCTCAGGTCCAGGGAGCCGAGGCAGATGGGCCACGGTGGGGGTGGGGGAAAGGATAGGCGGGGGACTGGAAGGCTGCGTGGCACTGTGTAAGGCAGTGTTCTATGTGTGCATATGTGTGTGGACAGTTTGGGCACTGAGGTGTGGAAGTGTGCCGGTACAGATAAAGTTTGGCTGGTGTACGTAGGAGATTAAACTGTATTAGGCGAAGAATGCGAGCTTCACGGATCGATAAGGATGGGTGTGGTGGTCGTAAATCAGCTAAGTCTAATTTTTGCTGCGTGTAGTATTCGTCGACAGTGTGTCTGTAAGCCCTGACCGCCTGCTCCGTCGGTGGGCTCGTCCATGGTATCCCCGGTGTACAGTTTCGCAGGCAAGCTGGTGAGCCAGCTCATTGCCGGGGATGCCCATGCGACCAGGGATCCACCGAAGGGTCACCGGTCGTGGGCTTAATGCTAAGAGGGCGGCATCTACTCAGTTCGTGTGTTACTACAGGAACGCATTTACGGCACTTTTTCGATGTCGAGCACAACTCCCATTGATGTCATCGGGTGTGTTTAAAGCCCTCCCTGTACCAAGATAATGCTTTAAAGTAATAAAAATAAGCACTTTGCCTTTGTCGTCACGTCAGATTTGTTTAGGCAGGGTCTACTGCGTATTCTGCTTGAGCCTCTGCACTTTATGCGTTGATGGCTTTCTTCGCTCTGATAATTTCTTGTGGTTGCTCTAGACGACGGGAGAGCTGTTGGTATGAAAATGCTGCTGTGGCTTCGGATGCACACGTCACCCGACACACGTTACTGCATTGTAACCAGCGAACACGTCAACGTGTGTATAATCTGTAACGTGTACACGTATTGTCATAGTGATCAACTGACTGCGCATGCGCTGTAGGTGTGCGCGCGGGACCATGCGACGGCGGCCGGCCGGTCCGGTAGCGCTCGCCCTGCCCGTGCTCTTACTGCTAGCGATGACGTCACCGACCGCCATGGCCCGCACCGGAGCGCCCCCCAGGCCCGCAAGGTACGTCCTTCGTTAAGCCTTGCATAGTTTCCTATTACCCTTTTATTTCGTTTCCTTACTACGGCCTAACGACGTTCGCATTGGCGCACGTGTGCAGACTCTGGTCTTTTGAAACAAGAATTTTAGATGAGAAAACAAGAACTACGAAGCTTCGCACAAAATGGGCGCATAGCCCTAACTAAATTTTTTTAGACGGTTCGTAGACTTTCCATAGACTTCTGTCTATAAAACCTATAGACTCTCTATAGACAAATTCTAAAGAACAGTCTATAGGCAATGCAAATGCTATACACAGTGTATAGACAATCTATAGATTTATGGCCATACACTTTAGTAGGCTTTTGTCTATGGGCAGTCTATAGACTATGAATAAACAAAAAGAAAGATCAAAAGGAAGGGAATAGCGTGCATAAGAAGTTTATAGACTGCCTATAGACCATTTTTATAAGGAAGGCATCTGTTTCGAAAGCTTTTGAGAGAATTTCGACAGTTAACGAAGATAACGAAAAGGTTGGGCAGGCTGGAAAAGCCTGCAGGGATGATTACGGGGCATTCGGTTCCAGGAGCCCAGACTGTAGGGGTTGCCAAAAATACACCAACACCTAGGTTGAACTCATCACGCTTTCTGAAGTGCCAGCTTCTCGTGGCGCACTTCACCATAGCACAGTCAGTTTCACTTATTCAAACGTCAGGGTTCCAGGAACACCCAGGACTGACTTCGATGCAGCGAGAAAGAGCTGAGCGCTTCAGTGAAGTTTCATTAGGGGATTTTCCCGCTTTTCAGGGATTTTGAGAGGAAACATTTGGGGAAAAGGGAATTTTTACGGAGTTTCAGGGAATTTTAAGAAAGGGAACTGTCTCTCTGCTTCCAACTGACGGAGTTTTTCAGATGCTGCATATAAAAGGGGCCTGGAATAGATAACTTTGGCCCTCTATTTAGGGAATTAGAGAAGAGGGAGTTTTCCGTCTAACAGAGGGCATTTTCAGTTACTGCGCGATACATTACTTGTACCCTTGTGACTCCCCTTCACCGACAGTCTGTAAGGTTACAACAGACCATTTTTGGCCACACCATGCTTCAAGTAGCTCGATTTCAGTGTGAGTAATGCATTTCATCGCTGTCTTGCCCAACATGACGAGATGTGGAAGCGCAAAAGCACAAGCCTCAAGCCTCCAAGTCGCTACTCTTCTTGAATACCCAACAATTGTGGAAAAAAGCATTTCTAAATAGGAAACCTTTTATGAATGCAGTTTTTTTCATATAACGTAAGATTTTTCTATAGCAATCATTATATCCGCAGATAACCCGACGGCAGTCGTGCATTTTTTTTTATATCAACGTTTTTGTACCGCCGCGGTGGCTCAGTGGTTATGGCGCCCGACTGCTGACCCGAAAGACGCTTGTTCGATCCCGGCCACGGTGGTCGAATTTCGATGGAGATGAGATTCTAGAGGCCCGTGTACTGTGCGATGGCAGTGCACGTTAGATGCTGTTAGATGCTCTCCATTGGTTTTCTTTGGCAGTCTTAATTGTTCGATGCGATGGATGGAAACGCTTTAAAATAAAAATTTTGTTGCATATCAGAAGGATGGACCATCACCTTCAATATTTCCATGGCAGTGTCGTATAATTTTCCAGTTTTCAAATTTTTTGTCTTAGAATGTTGGACATGAACAGTGCGTCTGTCATGGATAAGCCACGCTGCTTACAGCGCAACTTCCGGTGTTACTGCAATAGTGGACAGCGCAAATCGTTAATTATGTTAGACGACTCCTTTTCCTTCTTGCAGGCCTAACAGAGGTCGCCAGGGCCACCAAATGGCTCAGCTTCAGCACCAGCCGCAGGGTCAGGACGTCAAGCCTCCGCTTCTGCTGCGACCACTGCCCTCAGACGACCTCCCGGTCATCGACCTGGTCGAGCCCGTGGGCCACCTGTACGACCCGGCTCCCGAAGACCTCGACCCGGCCAACCTGCAGAGGATCCTTGCGGGGCACTTCGACCCAAAATTCATGGCCGTTCAGAGGCCGAAGGAGAGCTACCTCCACCCCAACGGTGAGACACGTCTTCGCCTTCTATGCGCATATACTCGGGTGTCTCGAGAGGGGCTGAACAAGGGCAAAGCCCAGTCCTTACGATGAAAAAGTATATCGTAGAGAGAGGGTGTGGTAGACGGTCCTTGGCGATCACAAAATGAACAAGGGAGGGGAAAACATCAGGTTGCTTGAGCCAACGTTTCGACAAGGGCACTTGTCTTCGTCCCCTTGTCAAAACAAGTCCCCTTGTCGAAACGTTGGCTCAAGCAACCTGAGGTTTTCCCCTCCCTTGTTCATTTTGTGATCGATGAAGAAGTATGTTCGTCTTCACCAGAACAGGAGGGTGGTCGCTCAGGAGAAAAGGTGCAGAGCCTAATTGACTTAGAGCACGGAAGACGAGTGTCGTTGTCATTCTCAAACCCAAATCAGTAGCACAACCAACCTACGTGGCCAGGCGGTCGAAATTTCCGGATCCCTTCACTACAGCGTCCCTCATAGCCTGAGTTGCTTTGGGACGGTAAACCTCATAAATCAACAGACTTAACCAATTTATGTGGGTATGTGGTACAACTGTATGACATCTATATGGCACATATATATGTGACGCAACTACGTAGCACATATTGCTGCATGTGTCCATGCCTTCCCTTGCAAGATATCCCCTCACATCTTGACCCTCACATCCATAAAAAATGCGTACCGGGTTCCTTGGAAGAGGTAGCATAGTTTCTGAAGAGGAGGCAGAATAACAATTTTGTGGTTATTTAAAAGCAAAATAAAACATGTGGGTATCGCTAAACAAGAGAAACTTTTAATTCTAAACAGGAGACATATAGTCGGTCGGTAGCACGATCGATGTCACGCTACATCTATTAAAGTGTTTAAGGGCAGGAACATTCATGATTTCCTCACATTACCACTTTAAAGGACGATATCTAAGCTACTGGTATTGCCGAACTACAACGCTGGAAAATTTTACGTGCAGTAAACTTCGTAGCTTGCTGTTTAAAACCGTCAAGTTGTTCGCTCTGAACGTTACGAAATTAATTTTAGATATTTAGTGACTGTTTTTGTAGCGCAGTTATGTTTCTTCCACCTTACGGCTTTCAGGCTTTGAAAACTTGCTTGCTTTGGCGTTTTTAATTTTTAATTTTAATAGGCTGAATATAAGTAATATAAGTATTCTTAGTATGGGCATTGCACCTTCCCATCTTGATTCCTAAGCAAACAGCGTCTGTAAAAATATACCGATTGCTCTCTTATTTACCTATATTTAGACAAAGTAGACAAATGACAAAAGCGGAGTTGACGAGCAGATGAAGCTTCCTGTCATACAATGCTCGCGTTAGTGTCCGTTGAAACTAAATGCCACCTGGGACTTTAGCACGATGAAGAGAAGTGCAAGGAAAGTCGTAGACAGAGTTGCAGCAAGATTGTGGCATAAGTAAGCCACATGCAAGATAGCTTGCTTTAATGCACAAATGGTTGGTTTGGTTTATTGGGGTTTAACGTCCCAAAGCGACTCAGGCTATGAGGGACGCCGTAGTGGAGGACTCCGGAAATTCCGACCACCTGGGGTTCTTTAACGTGCACTGACATCGCACAGCACACGGGCCTCTAGAATTTCGCCTTCAAGAAATTCAGCCGTCTCCCCAAGCTTAGTGCCTACAACTGGCAAAATTTTCTGCGATCGAAATTGCCGAAGCTTTAGCTGTCACATATACACACTGAGGCATCGACTGTCAAGATTTTTGAGGTGCTTCTTGCTTTCATGGTACTATACGGTATATCAAGGCCGTGCCACGTCAGCCGCTCTAACTGGCGGCTGCGTTCGTCGACCCTCTCAAAGTAAGGCTGCGGTTTCAAAAATACCTTCGAAAGTAAAAGCCGAGACAGTTGCTAGCGCAGCTCATTTGATAGTTCACTATACACTACACGCGGAGGTCATGGGTTCGACCCTTATTAGCAGCTTTGTCTCTTGTCTATTACCGGTTTGTCTCTTCAACGTACTAAATTATCTCTTATCTAGAACCGTGAATTAATGTCATTCGATAGTAAACACAGCCATAATGAAAGAAACAGACAGGGTTTTTTTCCTTGCCTTGGTTTCAAGCGCTGTTGGCTTCTTTTTTTTCATAATACATCATAATAAGCTCCAAATCTCTCCTGTTATTGCTTGCTTATTGCTGTGTGTAACATTGTATTCTGTGACGCGTTCAAGTCACCGACCGCATTACTGAAAATAAATGAATTTCTGATTTGCTTTGTGCGTGTGTGTCTTGCAGGGACCCTCAGGCCGGGTTTCCGGCTCAGGAAAGGTCGCCTGGTGCCCGCCAGGCCGATGCCCCACGAGCTGCAGCGAATCCGTCTCAAGAACCTCGAGCTCCCGGGGGGTCTCCGGGTGCGTCTGGACATGGGCCGTCGGCTGCGGCGCAAGATGCGCCAACTCCTCTGGACGTACACCTACTGCCCCCTGGTGTATCGCTGGAAGGACCTGGGCCTCCGCTTTTGGCCCCGCTGGATCCGCGAGGGCCGCTGTTACAAGAGCCGCCGGTCGTGCTCCTTCCCGCCAGGCATGACCTGCCGGGAGAAGAGCTCCACGGAGAAGACAGTGCTGCGTTGGCACTGCAAGGACTGGACGCAGCGACGCCAGTGCCGGTGGATACTGGCGACCATGTCTATCCTGGTCGAGTGCTCCTGTTCCTGCTGAGTCGGGGACACAACAACACCTCCTCCGCAAGGCCCCTGCTGGACAAGTGTGGGGATGCGAAGATACCCTCTGGATACCTCTGCGTCCTGTGGGAACCCTAGAAGACAAAGCGACTCCACTGGGATCTAAGCTGTCTTTGCTGAAGCTAGCTTGCCAGCTTAAGTGCTCTGGATAGGTACAGAGGTACCGCATCGTGGCTACGGCGCATCATCGGCGTTCTTCGACGCTCTTAGAGACAGTGATAGAACATACCTTAGTCTCCGTTCTTCAGCCATGTTGAGCCAAGCACCTTGCGCTTGCTTTCGCGTCCTGCAGAAGTGGGAACGTACTGGCCGGAAGTAGAATTCAACAGACAAGCGTCTGCGTGACTGCGCCTCAGGATGATCGAGAGCAACGGCGTCAGGGTTGCTTGCACGCTGGTCACGGTGTTCGTTAAGGTCGAGTTTTCTTTTTTTCTGCTGAGTGACACTCTGTGTTCACCTGTGTCATGCGTCTACTCACATCACACTTGCAGTGGCGAGACTATACGCTTTGTAATAGCGCGGCGCTGCAAAGAACAACGCAACGGCTGAAGACCTGTTGATCAGTGATGACCTGTTGACTGCATCGCAATGTCTATCGTATACATTTGAGTTACCTCAGTTCCATGATCCAGGACATAGCGACATGTGACCTGTGACACTGGCTGGAATAACTGTTCCCTCACGACGACTGTGGGCTTTGTGTTGAAAGCGGGATACTAGCCTATGTGACATGACTCGTATGAACCTAAAGAGGCCATGCTATATGTGTACAAGAGTTTCAGAAGTGTTTGTTTGCCTGTTGTACTGCTGAGAAATCGCGACATCTATTTCATCACTCGGTTGCAATCTCTTCTTTCCGATTAGTTTAGCATTTACCAGCATGTCGTGTATAAGAGAGGCAAGTGCGGTTCCCAAAGGCTGGCCTTGGAGCAGCTCGCATGTAACGGACTGGTCCGCCCCCCACACAGCGACTATGTGTGCCGTTATCCTGATCTCTCAACGTGTTCGTCAGTTATGGAACTCCCGCGAGTGTTATTGCTTACGTGTGAGAGGGAAAAGCTTGGGTATGGTAGGATGTTTACTGCATGAATTGTCACCAGATAGCAGCAGTTACGCGCTGCTGATGGTTGGAAGTGAACGCATAAGAACGTTTGTGGGGAAGTGATGACGACGCCTAAGGTTGTGCGTCCTGAGGACATTGTCCTCAAGCCAGGACCTCTAGGAATAAGGTGTGCACTCGAATTGACGGACACTGGGAGCCTTCGAACCTCATAGCAAACCAAATGCATATATGCCCAGCTGGTTCGATGTGTGCAACCTCTCACGCTGTTGTTCTGTACATGGTCGAGTGCGACAGGGAATCGTAAAACGCCCTGGCAGCAATGACATGCTTATTTATGGAATACTTAATTTCCCGCCTTAGAAAAACTTTAAGTAGCTCAATGGGCCGTTCAAGAAGTCATTATGATTTCCAAAGTCGTCTTTTATTTGCTCGGCGTTGTAAAAATGAAAGTCTAGACGCCCTCTTTGAAATTGGTGTAGTTAATTGGATGTTCCCATGCGGACATGAGTAGTCTGCCAGTTGACTTTACAATAGCTGAGGTATCGACCCTCCATCGTGCTAAAACAGGCCACGGAATGAATCTTTAGGCAAATGCCAGGGCACAGTTCTATTATTTCACTGTCATTTGCCATCTTGTTACATATGACTGAACGTGCATCCGTCTACACGCGCCATGCAAGTTTATGCGCCAACTAGAATCATGGAAGTACCCCATCGAATACGGTGCTTGAACTGCAGCCGTCATTACTCCCGTTAATTAACAGGGACGCACCATTGCATGCAGTCTCTCTGAATTTCCGGCTTTGCGAAACGAGCGCAAATCAGATGAACTAGAGCGCACTGTCCGTTAACATCTTACCAGGACTCTGTGCCCTTTACCTCCTCAGGTTTTCTTTCAAAGAATAATATATATGTCCTGTTAGTGCCCAGTAGCCCTTTGAACATTAAAAGGAATATGTGCCAATTTCTCAGGAGGATGACTACTGGAAAAGAATATCCTGCGCCATATATAAAGTATCAGAAAGGAGTAGCTAGGTGAGACTGCATGATCAGGTTTTTTTTTTGTTTGTGTGTGTGTTGCAAGCGTCGGTGGTTTTAGTGGACGTGTTATGGTAAGCTCGGGCAGGCGAGTACCCGCTGTGTCCTTTGGATTGTCTCTTCATTGTTTTCATGTTTGATTTCTGTCCGAGGCATGCGAAGGAGTTGTAGTAGCTCTCGAGTTGGTGTGTCCCCCTACACTCTATACAGAAATGATTAAAAAGGGTGTAAAGTTGTCCTCTAGCGCACATCCTTTTAAAAGGGTTGAAAGAAGAGAATTTACTCCCTGTTTACTCCCATATAGGTGTATTCGTGTTTAGAGTGTACTTATCTGTCCACATCATCCCTAACCGACACCATGCACGAACTTGAGAAGCGGGGTACCTTCCCAATACCAACATTTGTACTTTTCCCTTCATGTTATTTATGAGCATAAATGGGGAGTTGTAGAAGGCCAAGGTTCCGGTTCCGGAACAGCGTCCGTTATGGGAAGTCGGGGCAAGTCCGCGTGTTCCAGTTATGGCAGGAGGGACATCAGGGTCGTGAAGTCGCAGCTGTTAAATATAGCTAGTTACGTAATAAAGTCATGGATTAGCGCAAGACAGCAATTCCTCTGCTGAAAAATGCTTCGCAATATGTATGGCTTAAAGAAATTTCAATCTTCTTCATACTTACAAAAATTATTTCGCACAGCAGTGGCGGAAAGAGTTTCTAGCACCTTGCAGAGTCGCTTTGCGGCGCAGCGCATTTCTACTGCGCCATCTACCCCTGTTCATACCAGAAATCATTTCGTTACTAGTTCAAACTCTCCATTTGCCTGCAGAAACTTTTCAGTAAAAAATACATATTTGAACTTCCAAAGACGCCAACCAACTTGAACACACCCAACCATTCTGGACAAAAGCATTTTTGAGCAGGCAAACGTTTATGAACGCAATTTTTGTCATATAATGGAAGATTTCACTATAACAATCACTATATTCGCAGATGAACGGACTACAGTCTTGTATTTTTTTATATGAACGTTTTTGCTATCGTCAAAAGCATTCCCCATTGGTTTCCTATAACAGTCTTAACTATTCGATGCGATCGGTGGAAACACTTTAAAAGAAAGATTTCTCTACATAACAGAACAATGGACCATTACTTTCAATTTACCCGTAAAAGTATCTTACAAGTTTGCAATTTTCCAAATTTTTGTCCAATAATTTTGGACATTAACCGGAAGGAAGCAATCAGCTCGGAGCAGGTCTTTCTTGGGCACGTTACAACAAACTTCTAGTGATCTTAGTGAAATTATCCGCAATACGATAATTTAACTTTTCGGGAGTCCTTATATGATATCGGAATACGCCCCAGAAAAGGGTATGGTCATGCGTCTCCGGCATGGTACTGGATCTGGAACCATGGTCTGCCATAACTCCCTAACTATAGTTCATGACATAGTGCTGCGATATTTGTGCGCAGATGAACCTTTGTCGTGACTCACTACACTTGCACGCTGTCGTTCAAGTGTACGAACTCATGCGCTGATGCTGCGAACGCAAAAATATTGGCTCGCTCCAACTAGCCGCTTCTGCACGCGTGTCGAGTGTTGTACCATTTGCATACTTTCACTTGTCTTGTCTGTGTGTGTGCATGCGAATGAAATGCGTTCAAGCGTGGTAGGCTTGTGCGAGCCTGAATAAATCCTTTCAAGAGTAAAAATAAGCTCCAATCGTTGCGGAAATGAACTTCACAATCAAGAGGTGCCAAATAACAACAAGACCAAGGAGAGATTGAGAAGAACACGCTCTAACTCATAGTTAAGTTTTAGTTAGACTACCCTACGTTACAAGTCTATTCGTCTATGCCCTTTCTTCAATATGTATACATGCCATTTAAAAATTTAAAATTGTGTTTTTGGTTATATACGTGGGAGCTTTGTTGGAGGTATGCCGCAGGCTTCTGTTGAATCAGCATGTGATCAGAACACTAGGGCTCAGAAGGCGTTGAAAGGTCGATGATAATAATAATAATAGTTTGTTTATTTTCAAAGAACATAGTACAGATTCAGGCCTGCCTAAGCCAAAGAAAGCTTGAGGGGCAGTGCATGGCAGTTGGCGACGACAAAATATGCGTATAAACATAATATTTAGAGAAAAAAAAAACAAAAGAGGGAGAAACAAACAGATCATGGACTACTGCTGAAGGATGAATGGATTTTTAATAGCGCCAGGATAGCTTGGCCAAAGAGCGACATGGCACTAGATGTTTCATTATAGTGAAGATAGGTTCAGAAATACACTTTCCAAGCATTTTTCCCCAAAAGGAACCGGGCACAAGGCTAGGGGAAAGCTTGCACCCATTGGAAAACTGTTTAGTACACAGCGAGCGCAGGACATCGACCAACGTAATTCAAGCTTACGAAGCGGATGCTCAAGCCACTAGGCCAACTCTGCGGTCAACAGTATTCTGTTCTGGAGCTGGAAGCATCTAGTTCTAACCGCTCCATGGTAATATAAAGGACTTTGAAAGCCTAAGCTGCAGATGCATAGCCCGCGTAAGCTGGGGCCCACAGAGATGGAAGAAATGCTACAGCGTAAGGAAGGCTTCATTTAAACGCAAAAACATTTATTATCCCTTTCAGCCGTAGGAGCGGCGCCCCGTCGACGTCGTGCAGCCGAACTCACATCACTCTTGGATGTGTGGAATGAAAGTGGTTAAAAACACATGACACATAATGCGAATTAAAAATTGGCTGCGATTTAGCTCTGCTTAAACCTGAAGTGACAGGAATTGAGCTGGAGTAGTTCCCTCTCCGCCTCCACACCCCCCCTCCCCACTAGACAAGGCGCATGCGCACAGCTGTTGCAGCTCGGGTTCGCCGGCACGCCGCGCCGCCGGCAGCAGCAGCTGATCCGCACCACGTGACCATTCCACGTGGCCAACGGCGCCGCCACGGAGCTCAAGGAGTGCCACGCCGAAGGCTCGAAGAGCTGGCGTAGTATAGCTCTCGCTACTAAAGTTCGCCGCATGTCCCTTGTCATGTAACTTTATTAGGTAAATGATTTCCGTTTTAATACATATGTTTTTTAGCTATGGCTGCGTCGAGTACGTGAGTGTTATTAGACGGGTGGCGCTAGTGCTGGTGTGGACATCTTTTAGGCGCCTGGGTAAAGGAACTCCGTCTTGCACATCGTCGAAACCCGGAAGGGGACAAATCCCACGGTCAAATCCGATTCAGGTATGCGAGAAGAGTGGCATTTCCCGGGTCCAGTTAAAATATATGGCTACTTAAAACGTCCGGCGCCTGCACCCGTTTAAACTTGGCTTATGTGAGTCTTATGACTCAAAGCTTCGGAACTGAGGCATCCTTGCGGCGAGATTTTTTTGCGTAATGAACTGTCACGCACGTAATTTTCTTAATAGAATTAGCTGGGACCTCGTTATACGAGGTATCCACTGAACAAATCACTTGATAACTATACTAGTGGTACTACACAGAAAGTCACGGAATGTTCTAATACATGTAAAGTGCACCGCGGACGAATAGTAAATGCCTGTGTGCAGTCTTGTTTCCTGTTCCAGTGCTCGTACCCCGCTCCGGTGGCGCAGTGGTTACGGCGCTCGGCTGCTGACCCGAAAGACGCGGGATCGATCCCGGCCACGGCGGCCGAATTTCGATGGAGGCGAAATTCTAGCGGCCTGTGTACTGTGCGATTTCAGTGCACGTTAAAGAACCCCAGGTGGTGGAAATTTTCGGAGCCCTTCACTGCGGCGTCCCTCATAGCCTGAATCGCTCTGGGACGTTAAACCAAAATAAACCAAACCAACTGTTCCAGTGCTCGCCACTCAGAAAATTTCACATCTGTTCTCAGTCACACTCTATGAGGCTTTCATTCGCTTTAAGGAGAGTATACAGATTTCACTGATAAGGACTCAATAGGTTGCAGCAGAAAAAGTGCAATCAAGTGGGAAGAGAGCTTAAGACAATCTACCCGTTGATGCCGATAGGAAGGGACTGCACCATTCATCGATAAATGATATCTGTTCAAACTTGCGCGATTGTTTGAGAACTGTCAATATCCCGATCTAAAGAGCAGAGTAGAAATTATCGATCCATCGTATGTTCTGATACGTGGTCATCGACCTCCTTGACAAAGATCAATCCAGCCGTCGGAAACGTAGACGAATCGACCAAAAACATACTAACGATAACGGTATATCTTCTATTCCTTTAGGCTGCCTATCTTATAACGGCTATCTTAAGCGATTCCAGGACAAGATTCACAATGGGTCCGCGCCAGCTTTTAACACAGGATCGTTAAGGCTCCCGAAGAAGTACAACTTAGAAGGGTCAGGGTTCGGGCTAGTGGGTAGTCAACATGAGGATTCATAGCGCACAAAATTGAAGGGACACAACACAAGCGCTAAACTTCCACTCAACGATCTTTATTTGGCGCGGACAACCTTATAAACATCACGTAAGGTACAGGTACAGACGACTAACAAATAAAGATCGTTCAGTGGAAGTTTAGCGCTTGTGTTGTGTCCCTTCAATTTTGTGCGCTATGGATCCTCACGAAGTACGTGGCCCACCTTCCATTTAGGACACGTGACCCCGTGACCTCATCCCAACCTTTTGTGACGGAACAGCATAAAATACCGGGACAAGAGACAAGCGCTGACTTACAGCTGATTTTTATTTGGAAGAAACACTGCTTCTTATACCTTCTTCACGCCCTCAAAACACATGCGTCACAACCATGTCGTTCAAGCGTCCTAAGATGACAACCTAAGACAAATATGCAGATATTTATAATCACATTTTTAACATGTCGAATTCTTTCTTTGTTAAAGCAACAGACGGCGTGCTGACACAATCGTCGCGCAGCCTCGCTATCGAAGCTGCCTCGATTATTTCACGGACTAACTGCTCTTTGTGACTAGCCAATACGATTGCGTCAGCACGCCGTCGGTTGCTTTAACAAAGAAAGAATTCGACATGTTAAAATGTGATTATAAATCTCTCTGATTTGTCTTTGGTTGTCATTTTAGGGAGCTTGAACGATATGGTTGTGACGCATGTGTTTTGAGGGCGTGAAGAAGGTATAAGAAGCAGTGTTTCTTCGAAATAAAAATCAGTTGTAAGTCAACGCTTGTCTCTTGTCCCGGTGTTTTGCGCTGTTCCGTCAGAAATGAGTAACCAACTTGCCCAAGCTGCTGTCCTGACATCACAACCTATCAATTGGATTGTAAGCAAACTGCCCACCGCGGTAGGTGGAAGTTAAATTAATCATTGGCCGCTAGAGGTCACTCGGGCAGAGAAACCTCGGTCTCACAGACCCCACCGCTGGCTGTGTGTTTGAAAGCGCCACCTGTCGGTGCAGTGGCGCATCGCTTAACCGCTGAACCACAGCGCCAGGAGTGGTAAGAGGGCGTTCCGTGAGCTGTGAATGTAAAGTATAAAACAATCGTGTCTGCAAAACGACACCAGGCCGCAGCTTGGTGGACCTATTTATGCTATCACGTCATGGCTTTAAGGAGGAGCGTAAGTGCGCCCTCAAGTTTTTGTTGCACGCAATTTGACGCACTCTTCGTGAAAGGTGAAAGATATGTTTAGTTCATAATAATCTTAGTTTCCTATGCGGCTAAAACCCAACAAAACACACTCTTCCTGAAAGGGATGGAAGTTAAGCTCGCGGCCTTAGCAAGCTGCAGTCGTTGCAAACCACACCACCACCTTTTTATATCCGCGGTTTATACACCCTTCAGACCTCAGAAAAACTTCTGCTCGGCGGCGTTAATCAAAAGTATATTTGTCAAGTCCGAGCGTTTCCATAAACGTACACAAAACCTTTTGGCAGCCGTAGTTCAGAGAGTTATTTCTCCATGACCTTCCCTGCTCTGCGCTTCGGATCTCATGCAACAACACCTTACGACGCTATTGTACTTAAATACATACCTGGACGGATACATACTCTTATCAAACTCATGAAGCCGCCGCGGTGGCTCAGCGGTTATGGTGCTCTGCTGCTGACCCGAAAGGCTCGGGTACGATCCCGGCCGCGGCGGTCCAATTTCGATGGAGGCGAAATTCTAGAGGCCCGTGTGCTGTGCGATGTCAGTGCACGTTGAAAAACCCCAGGCGGTAGAAATTTCCGGAGCCCTTCACTGCGCATCCCTCATAGCCTGAATCACTTTGGGACGTTAAACCCCATGAACCATAACCTCCCCTCATATTTGGGAGCGAGATATTTCGGAGCTATTTGGCCACCAGGATCAGGAAGCTAACTTAGATAAAGCAACAAACATAAAAGGTAGCTCATAGCGCTGCCGTTGCCGCACAGTTCTTGAAAAAGGCACTACGTGGGTGCAGCACTCTACAACATCCAACACAACTAAGGCTGAAGAGGAGACGGTTTCAGGCAAAACATCGGAAAAAGACAGGTATGTTTTGTAATGTGCGCGGGACCTAATGAAGGTATACCTGCGGAGTATGTATAAAGAAGTTGAGTTTATAAGCTTCACCGCGCCGTTGCCCTCGTGAAAGCCGCGCTCGCGATCGGAAGAGGGGCTCGCCACTTTGGCCCCGCGATTCACGGATCTCTCGAGTAGAAAAAAAAAATGAAATCAGAAAAAAAAAGCGCGAGAATAAAAAAATAATACGAGAAGATACGCAACACGCCGCGACGCCCACGGTCCCATTCGACCGGGGAATAAACAAGAGAGTCCGGCCCCAACCGCTGACAGCGGGCGGTGAAGAGGGGAGAGGGATACGGCGAGAGAGATATAGAGAGGAAGGAAGGAAGGAAGGAAGGAAGGAGTGAGGGAGGGTGCAACATCCACGCGCGTTTAAAGGATGCGGTGCTGTAGCCCCACGGCAGCCGGCGTGGTCGCCTTCGCATGGACGATACCAGGTGGTCGAAATTTCCGGAGCCCTTCACTACGGCGTCCCTCATAGCCTGAGTTGCTTTGGGACGTTAAACCCCAATAAACCAGTAATACGGCACAATACCACATAGCGCGCCCGCATAGTCGAGATTGAAGAACCTAACTTGCCCTTCCTTCTGAGGCAGATAGAAAAAAATGTTACAGCTGGTTTAACTGAACATGTCAAAAGTGAAATAAAATAACGAAGTTGAAGAAAAAGGCTTTTTGAACCATAAACACCCCATTTTTTTTACCTTGAGGTGTTCCAAGTAAAAATACAAACGATGGCAGGTTTAGTAGAACAGTTTATAGCCTTCCGCTTCTGAAGTTTTAATCGAGACGGTTTTGTTTAAAGCGAGAAAAAAATTTCACGTTGAGCTCGTGCGTCGTAAGTTGTGACGTCTCTTTATGCCTCTTCAATGCACTGCACAGCACCGTTGTCACGTTGGCCAGGCGAAATGCACAGTTCTCTTTCTTAAGTGAAGTTTCCACTGCAGGCAGGCATCAGAACATTGTGTGTCGAACATATTCACAGGAAAATTGTTCATGTTTTATGGGGGTATAACGTGATAATTGATAACGTGATAATAGATAAATAATTGGGATTAACGTGATAAGTGTGTAGGAGGGGGAAGACAGAGGGCCGAAGTGTATCTCAGCCGAGCGGTCAGTAAGGAATGCTTGAATGTTGGCGTACGTGCGCACACCCACATTCAATGGGGATAGGGCAATCATGATCGCCTGATGTTCAGTGGAATCAAAAGCTTTAGAAAGATCCAAAGCTAAGACTGCCTTGGTGTGGCCTGGAAGAAGCGGGTCGAAAACGTCGTGTGTGAGTAGCAGCATGGCGTCCTGTGCGGAAAGATGGGGGCGAAATCCCACCATGCTACGCGGGTAAAGATTGTTGTCCGCCATGTGACTTGTGAGTCTCGCTAACACAACATGCTCGAGGAGCTTCCCCAGGCATGAGGTTAGCGAAATCGGCCGAAGGTTTTGGATTGTAAGTGGTTTGTTGGGTTTGGGTATGAATATTACCTTCGCGTGGCGCCACGACTGTGGGACGCTACCCTCCCCCCAGCACTGGTTGAAATATTTCGTAATCTGGGTGATCGATTGGTCGTCCAGATTACGGAGCATGGAATTTGTGATTTGGTCTGCACCAGGTTCGGAGTTGGCGCGGAGAATCAGGAGTGCCGCTCTGACTTCCGTCTCCGTGATGACGGTGTCGAGTGTGGGATTTGCTTGTCCCGTGTAGTGGGGTAGAGGTGTGGGGGCGCCTGGAGAGGTGTACAGTACATGGTTTGCAGTGTGTCTAGGAGGGTGTCGGGATCGTCAATGTGTTCGTGTGTGAGGCGTGTTACGTAGTGTTGCTTTGCTGATTTGGTGTGTGTGGGGTCAATGAGGTGTCGGAGGAGTTGCCATGCGCGTTTGCTGGACAGGTTTCCTGCGATGCCGTCACAGATCTGTCCCCAGTTGGACCGGCAGAGCTCCTCAGAGTGCTGTTGGATTTGTGTCTGCAGCGCGGCCAGCCGCTTTTTAAGTGTCCTGCTACGTCTGTTGCCTTTCCAGCGTTCCAGGAGGCTGTGATAAGCCTGCAGTCTTCAACGTGCACTGCCCAGCAAACGGGTTGCGCTCTTTGTTAGTGTCTATTTATTGATAAGAAAAAAATTTCCCACGATTACGTTACTTCATAATCAGAAATCTGAGGGCAGCTCATCAGCTGTTTCAGCTTTTCGATAGAATGAGGCAAATAATTCGAGTAAGACATGTACGTACCATTACAAACAATTGTTATTTTTCACACGTATTCCTTCTTCATGCAACACTCCACTAACAGTTCTTGATTGTGATGAAGGAAGCTTTGTGGGCGGAGAAATAGATGGATATATGCTCGACTTGTGCACCTAGTGCCTGGTTCTCACAGAAGAGGTCTATGCAAGTATTTCGCGAGGTTGTCACAGCCGTGGGAGGCGTTACGAGCGAGAGGAACGGGTTGTTCTCCCGCATAAGTAGTAAGGTTTGTCTTTATATGTGCATTAAAGTCCCCACTCACCCTGACACCCTGGCAGGTGGCCGCGAGAGTTCGCTCACCGTTGTCAGCGCTCACGCATGCAGCCCACATCTCTCTCTCATCATCCCCGGTACCTATAATCGCGATTGAGGCGTCCACTGACCTAGGGAGCCAGTTATGCGCACTTCCTTTCCTTAAAATGATCGGAGTGTAAACCGTGGTCAACGCCAACGCGAATGAACACAATGAACGCCGACGGCCTATGGCTTCAGCGCCGCGTTTCTGGCACAACGTTGTCAATGCCAATGCTTGTAGCGCACATGTGTCACTACCGCCCCGTAGCTTAAAGCACGATTGAGGTGCCCACTGTTCCAAGAGGGCAGTTATCCCTTTCTTCTTTCACTCCTACCTTCCTCCCTTCCCATACGGTGTGGTTCAGGTGTCCACCGAGATATGCTAGACAGATGCGCCACTTCCTTTCCTCAAAACCAATTTACCAATTTCTAGCCTTCCCTCTGCTTTCCAAGCTCCCACTTCGTAGGTTTCTCAGGAGTTCCCCAGGGAAGCATATTGGGTCCGCTTTTATTTTTAATTTATCTAAATGATATTGTGCATTGTGAACCTGATAGTACATTTGTATCTTACGCCGATGATACTTCAGTGTTCATTTCTGGGAAATTAGAAGATGATATTGAAGAAAAAGCAGGTAGAACAATTAATGCATTAAATACATGGGCACAAGCAAATTTTTTGAAGATTAATCCAAAAAAGACTAAAATAGTGTTGTACTTGCCGAAAGGGAAGGTATTGTTTAGGCCACTGAATGTATGTTTAAACCATGATCCTGTGGAGATAGTGGATTCTGTCAAAATCCTTGGTGTCGTGTTTTCAAAACACTTGACTTGGAATGATCATGTGGATTATATCAGATCCAAAATATCTTCAACTGTCGGAGTTTTGTCGCGCCTGCGCACCATTCTTCCTGTCAAAATTAGGCTGTTGCTGTATAACTCCTTAATTCTATCTCTCTTACAATACTGCATTATCGTTTGGGGTACCACTGGTATCACGAACATGACCAAGTTACATCTCCAAAAAAGAGCTGTGAGATGCATTGCTGGTGTTCCGTATTGTTTCCCTACGAGTGACCTCTTTTTAAAATATGAAATCCTGCCAGTCTTAGCTTTACACGAACACAGACTTTTAATGAGTTTCAAAAGTGCTTCGCGGAGCAATGAAAATTATGTTGGTAATTTGGCAGAACTTGCAAAAAACACCCATATTATACAAACCAGAAATAAAGAAATGTGGCTAGTTCCTACACCTAGAGCATATTACTCACAACAATCTATCTCGTATACGCTGCCAGTGCTATTAAATAACTTAAACAAAGAAATGTTTGACCCTTTCCAGCATTCAAATATCGTTATTAAGAAATTTTTTTCTGAACAAGTCTGTGTCATGACGCTGCATGTATTTTTATGTTGGTACTTTTTGCTTTTTTTTTCAAGGTATGTTATTTTCTTTTGTGCTATAATGTATAGCGCATAATTTATTGCCGCTTGTCTGTTGCAATGCCAGCGTGAAAAAAGGGGGCAGGACCTCTGTCAAGCTTTCGAGCTTTTAGTCCTGTCTCGTTCTCTAATATAGAGAAAATAAAAGAGTGATTTATTAAAGCGCAATTAAGGTGTCCACTGCTGGTTACAACGGACAACGGCGACGCCGCGAAACGCAGAAACGGGCGCCGAAGAGCTGCGCTCTGAAACGGCGATGGGTGCGATTGGCCAGAGGTGCTCGTCTACCGAGCCGAGCCGGAGTACCCGAGTTCGAACCCGACCGTGGCGGCCGCGTTTCGATGGAGGCGAAACGAAAGAGGCGCCCGTGTGCTGTGCGATGTCAGTGCACGTTAACGATCCCCAGGTGGTCGAAATTATTCCGGAGACCTCCACAAAGGCACCTCTTTCTCTCTTTCTCCTTTCACTCCCACCTTCCTCCTTTCCCTTACGGCGCGGTTCAGGTGTCCGCCGCGTTATATGAGACAGATACTGCGCCATTTCTTTTCGTCAAAAACCAATTTACCAATTTTGCCCACATGAATACGTTCTGGCCAAGAGTGAAGGGGGAGAAGGGAAATGTGCAGCTACTGCATCAAACTGGACAGACACCTGAACCGAGCTGTGAGGGGAGAGATAAACCAGGAAAAACTCGTCGAAACGAGGATATACAAGGTCTGTTCTGAAAGTAGTAGGACTGGTTTTTTCCTGGGTGAACGGGCGGACGAGAGGTGGTCTGCGCGTGCAGGATCGTTGAAGGGGGATATTGGGAATGCTGGGCAAAATCGGCAGTCGGCTCTCGGCCGTTGAAGAGAGGAGGTCGCTTGTACTGTGAACCCCTGTCGAAACGTCTCGTCACACAGAATCGTCGAGCGTTTACTGGATCAGCGATACGCGATCAAATTTTGAGTAAGTCTTGGTAAAACGGGCAAATATACTCACAAAATGATTAAGGAGGCCTACGGTGACGCTTCCATGGGTAGATCAGATGTTTTTTGGGTGGCACAAGCTGTTCCGAGAAGGTAAGGAAAGAGTGGAGGAAGACGACCGCTCCAGACGCCCTTCGACCAGCAAGACCAACGAAAATGTGTAGCGAGTGAAACATTTACTTAACAGTGATCGTAGAATGAGTATCAGAATGATTGCTGATGACTTGAGCATTCCTCAAACCCAAGTTTTTGAGATCGTGACAGAAAACTTATCCATGAGGAAAGCGTGCGCGAAGTTGGTGCCGGGAGTGTTGTCGGAGGAGGAAAAGGCCAACCGATGGAATTTCTTCATCATGTGAATGAGGACACCGATTTTTTGGCGAGCACAAGGCGGCAACGCTGCCTCAGCCCCCCTACAGTCTCGACTTGGCCCCAGCGGACTTTTTTCTATTCCCAAGAATAAAATCGACGCTCAAGGGGAAACATTACGGATCGGTAGAGGTGATTCAACAGGCCGTGACGAGGGAGTTAAACAGCACTCCGGTCCAGGCGTTCCTGGAGGCGTACGAAAACTGTGAAACTCATTGGCAGCAGCGTGTAGGTGCGGAAGGGTGCTACCTTGAAAAATTGTAATCGTCTGTACTATTCTCTTCAATAAATTTTGTTTAAAAAAATGAGTCCTACTACTTTCAGAACAGACCATGTATATGACAGTTTGCCACAATACCGGTGACAGATCGGAATGCAAACGTAAACTAGTATGCTACTCCAGCAAAGTTAGGCACCAATTAAATTAAAAGAAATGAGCAGCAAGTGGAGCGTAGCCTAAAATTTCTTGAATCAATTTTAGAATATCCGCACAATACTCGAATCTCACGCAAGCTCTGCGCTAAAGTTGCGCACTTTCGTAAGTTTCACATAAGTGCCAAAAAGCCTTGTGCCGTTTGCACTGCGTATTATATTACGCAAAACAGTACTCTTCCTAATTCTCTCTCTTTGAGAAAATTGGCTGGGGCTTAGCTTAAGTGAAGCCTGGTAGGTTGCGAAAGCAGTATTTTATGCTGCATATCCAGCGCCTCTAGTGGGAAGAGCGCGGCGCGTCGTGCCAAGCGGCCGCCGTTACCCGATGAGCTGAGTTGGTAGCCCGTCTCTCGCTCCTGGTAAGACGTCACGCCATAACGTCACTAGCGCATCTAGAGGTAGGAGCGCGTATCGTATGGGACGTATCGCTTAACCGCTGCACCATTGCAGCCAGGAGTGGTATGAGGACTCCCACGTATCTATGTATGCTGTGTAGAGAATGACCAATTCCGCATATATGGGCATAAATTCATTAATGTTAAGGCACCTTAACCTTAAGGCCGAGGTTAAGTTCTCCCTTTAATTTTTGGGAAAAGGCATCCCCAGGGATTTTCATGGGGAGGCGGCGAGAGCACGCGTTTGCTGCGCTAGCTTCCCTGCCCGGGACCAGGAGTACGGTGGCAGGGCGCGACGGACCTTCCGTGCGCCTGCCGCGGGAGGCGACGAGAGCGTGCTGTCACAAACACTAGCGACGCTGGCCGGAGCATGGAAAGATGATGATGATTATTTCATTGGGGGAGCGGATCATTGTCTGCCTCCCTCTCATCGGGGGGCACAGCTTGGAGACTTTGGGGGAGGAGAAGGCCCGGGGGGACTTCTGCAGTGTTAGAGGTGAAGCCATCAGCAAGCGTGCCCGTCTTGGAGGTCAGGAGGGCATGGTTAACGATGGAGAGGGCCGGGTGCGCAAGGATTCGTCCTCGAAACTGTGGCTGTGCAACGGCTCATAGCCTGAATTCCAGGCCTATTGCCCGCAAGAACTCCAGCAGGTGCTGGAGGGCTGCCAGCTGATGTCGGGCTAGGAAGAGAGGGTCGGAGGCCGAGCCCGATGAAGTAGGCGATAGACGTCGGCCAAGGTCCGCCGGGCCTGATCCGGGGCTGGGTAGGAAGACAAAAGATGATCGACAGTCTCGTCACCTCGTCAGTACAAGAGTCGGACAGCGGCCATAGCGGTGATGACGAGAGGCGGTCCAGCAGCACCTGCTGCGAAGTCGCAGCAGGAGGCGCCGCTCGTGTCGGTGTAACCTCTGCGGGAGGCGGTAAGACCGTGCGCCTGCGGCGTCCCTAAGGTCAGGGTGCATGGAGGTTACTGCCTTCCGGAAGACGTGCCTCGAAAAGTCAAAGCCTGTGACAACTTCGAACTCCGGGGCGGTGGCGTTGCTGTGGATGGCCTTGGCGATCTTGTCCGCATCATGACTGTGCAATGTCTAGCTGACCTGGTAGCCAGTGTAGTGTCAGGGCCCCTCTCAGGTCTTGCAAAGCACGGAGGCGGGGCCGCAGCAGGGCGACGGACATCTATCGGTCCCTGGGACGCCTCAGCAGCTGGAGTCCTGCCCGAGAGTAGTACAGCTTGGCGACTGGCAGGAGGGGAGGGACCTCAGCCAGGAGGTCATCAGCCAGGTCGACGCCGGCCAGCTCGGCTGCTGTCGAGCTGGCTGAGAAAGCCAGGCTGCAGGGCTCTGTGGCAGGGCTCTGCAGGGCTCTGTGGCAGCCTGCTCCGTAGACAGTAGGACTGAGCCGTCGGTGTAGGCCTGGACACAGCCCTCCAGGTCCTCCCTGAGGATGGACGCTACAGCCTGCTACGGGCTTTACGGAATTCCGCGTAGCTGTATAGATAGCGCTCCCCATCGCCCAGCCGGAGCTATCCCGACGCATAATGGTGATGAAAGCCAGCCCTGTCAAAGCGGAGGGAGACAAAGGTTTTTCACATGCTTCGCTGCATCGCGAAACCTCGGTCGACCTGTGTCCGTCGTAACGCATCGCCATGTAAAGAAATAAATCAGTTTTGATGTTTGCGGCCACCATTTGCAGTCACTGAAGTTCCGTCGTGAGACCAGCGTATAGCGTTGTTAACTAGCTAAATAACATAAGCTAGTAAGACCACTGATTCGGACAAGGGAGTTACTGCCGGCTACAACATTACAGCTGTAGAGCGTGTGATACTATCTGGAGCTACAACAGAGCTATCTTTGACGCCAGAGCTATTACTCTTGGAAAATAACGTAGACGATCATTGCCACCGATGCGGTAGAGTATGCGTCCTAGTTGCTCTCTGGGGAACACCTGCTACAGCCATGCCCATGATTTTTTCTCACAACACCAACGCAAAATTTTTTTAGTCACTACTGATTTGAAGTTGATGCTTTATAAACATAGCACTCGTCATCAATATGTGTACGACACATCAATATACGCTCATTTTCAACGTCGAAGCCTTCCAAAATCGCTATGAATGTTTAATATTAATCATCAAAATATCAGCGTGCTGCGAGTGTCTACCTAACGAAGTCTACCCTTGACTTCACCTATTTCTTCTCCAAAAAATATCATATCTGTGCTTATTGTACAACATTTACCACTTTAATTCGACTCTTAGTACCTGCCCGTTCAGGTCGCCATCGCACATTTAATTTCGCAGCAACCATAAGTTTAAGGCTGCCATGCCGACTTGCCGGACTGGTCTACATTTTAACTCCTACATTCAAAACACTAGTTGAGAGTGCAACCCTCTCATGGCCCCTGTCGTTTTTATTACTGATGGCAATCTCTTCATAACGACCACCGTTAGCATTGTGTAATGTTTTGCACGTTCTCGTTTTTCTCGTTTTTTTATTTATTTCTTAACCCACTGCTCTAACGCCGACACCCTGACAGTAAATAAATAAAGAAAATAAATCACAATCACATCTTCACCAGATCTTGCTAACGGCCTGATCACACACCGACCATATCCTGATCACATCCAGACAACGTCCTGATCACATCCTATTAAGGTCCGGATCACATCCTAATATGGTCCTGATCCCATCCCGGTTCGTCCCGATCCTATCCGCACCACCTCTCTAGGTTCCCCTTCTCAAGATCGCCCATTCCTCCATGCAGCTGATGCAGCTTACATTACCAGTGTCTAAGAATCAAGCCGTCACCCCACAGAGAAAGCACTCCCCACAGATTTAGTAGGAGAGCGGATACCACGTTCGTAACGCTTCCAAGACACAGCAAAACGGTGCAGACACGGCCGCTGCTTTGAGCATGCTGCACGCAAGTTAATGGAACAGGGCGTCGAGCCGCGGCAGGTTGAGGTCGACAGGCGTGCGTAGTAGTAAAACGGGCGGCGACGGACGGTTCATTCACAAAAACGCCTCAGAGCCGGTTCCTGCTCCAATCTCTTCCCCCCTCCAAACCTCCCTCCCCCGAGGCGGACAGCTGTTGCAAGTGGACCGACCGGTGTGTGTGTATGCGCGCAGGCTATAGCTGGCGCATTGGTGTGCTGCTCTGGCAACAACCTCACTGCCCTCTCCTCTCTGCCATCTTTCTTTTTCACTTACTCTATTTTTTAGAGCCTCGCAAAAGCCGTCTCGGCTGGCGTAAGTACTCTCTGCTCGAAGCCGTCCGTGAATGGGCGTGCGTAATGCTTGCGCGTGAGCGACGATGGGCGCCATGTTTATTTTTCTTTCTTGTGTTGCTCGTCGGCGAGAGCGGGGCGGTGTAATTGCGGACGGCCCGGTGGCTTTTATATAAACGACGCGCCGACTGCCTTTGGCTGCTTCCTCGAGGTTGTTGCTGCTGCCGTAGGGCGTCTCTCTTTTGTGCACGGAGCATTTTAAACGCCGCAAACAAGTGTCTTTTTTGTTCACAGTGTAACACACTTTAACGCGCTCTTTTTTCTACGCGTAGGCATCGAACACGGAGCCTCTCGCCTCCGGCACAACAATCACGTGCGGCAAGACGGAAAACACTCAGCGGGAAACCCTTGACTAAAACTACTCCGCGTGTGCGTGACTACAGAAAACAAGCCGGAACAGCAGTGAATCCTTTTGTTGCAGAGAGCGTAGTAGCGCTCCTTGATTCGGCTTTGTTCGCTTGGGAATGCATGCCCCGTTGTATGTGCATCGATCATCTCGGGGGACACGGGTATTTCTTTTTATACACAGGCATACAAGGTGATACCGCCTACGAAGCCCACGCTGAAGAAGAGGCAGACGCAGCCGATTAGGGTTAAGGCGAGTGCAGCAGACGACGCGCGCGGGCTTGAGTCGTCTGCTACGCATGGTTTCAATAATGGCGGATCAGGGTCAAGCTAGCAGACGAACGGGGCAATCCGTTCCGGTTGTCGATGCCGCGCGCGTGCACGACTATGATGAGGACTTCAGAGGCGCATCTTCCGCTCGTCTAA
This sequence comes from Amblyomma mixtum, assembly GCF_055824585.1. Classification (NCBI taxonomy): domain Eukaryota; kingdom Metazoa; phylum Arthropoda; class Arachnida; order Ixodida; family Ixodidae; genus Amblyomma; species Amblyomma mixtum. Next base: position 96,536,117 of record NC_143015.1, read on the forward strand.
GCGTTCGCTTCGAGTCCGTAACGTCAAACCAATTCGACGCGCCTTTCAGTTGTACTGGCGCTCTTCGTCAAGGGAGGGGGGGGGGGGGGAGCGAACCTTCTGCTGAGTGCAGACGCCATTACTCTGCGGAGGCGTCGTCTGCAACGAGCGGACGACGTAGAACGCGGGCGTATTCCCTCCTTTCCCTCTTCGTTTTACAGAGAGAGGGAGGAGAGACGACGAGAATAAAACAGATAGCAAAATTCGTCTATTCGATGGTCCCGCGGCACCTACCCACGCGCAGATCCTCCTCACAAGCCAAGTGCGTCGGTTTTGAGGGGCCGTACGCAGGAACGTGTGTGTGCCACGCTTTGTGTACTATGCGCATTCGGCGGTAAAATACGCTCCCTCACGCGGCCATAAAGAGAGAAATGCATAAAGAGAGAATGCAAGATAGAAAGAGAGAACGCGAACGTGTCCTACGCACTCGGGATTTTGAGTGGGAATCCTCTGTATTGAAAACAACGCGTTGTTTTGAGACAAACAGGACGTTTCCACGCTTCCCCTACCCTTATTTTTGTTATGTTTTTTTCTACATCCTACGGCGGGGGCACATGACAGCAGTCGCTGGAACGAAAGGAATGCACTAAAATATTCCTCCGGTGAGAAGTGAAAGTAAGGAAACCTCCCAACTGAGCACAGCGTCGTGGCCGGAACCACGCGAAGATGTCGCTCCTTCTTTGGGTTCGCCCGTGCTGGAACAAGAAGCAGCTGCGGATCACAACTACGGCCCTTCCCAAATGGCGACTACTTTCTGCGGACACGTAGAAGTTTCGAGAGAGAGAGAGAAAACTTTATTTCAACAGGAATTCGGGGCACGCCCCAGGGTCCCCGCACGACCTCACTGCACTCAAGTGTTTATGTTCCTGAGGTCCATAACACTGGCAGCCCGGCCGGTGGCGATGGTCTGCACGGCCGGGTCCTCCGAGCGCAGCAGGGTCTCCCAGTCCTCCCAGGTCTTGAGGTTCTCTAGGTCCCGCGGGGGAGGGTCCGCCGGGCAGAGGGAAAGGATGTGGAGGGAAGAAGCGAAGGGTTCAGGGCATAGAGCGCAAGCAGGAGTGGGGAAGGAGGGATGATAGTGGGTTAGGGTAAGGGGCGAGGGGAGAGTGTGTGTCTGTAATCTGCGCCAGAGTGTTGCTTGTCTGTTATCTAGTTAGGGGTGGGGCGGAGGGTAGAGCTGGCGTGAGGCTCTGTAGGCCTGGGTCAGCTCACTGAATGTGTGCATGCGCTCCTTCGTGAATCCCCTATCCGAGGCCACCTGAGCCCGGTTTAAAGAACCTCGGGCTAAAAGGTTGGCGGCCTCGTTTCCGGGATTCCCGGAGTGCGCAGGCACCCATATCAGCTCCACATGGCGGGGCGGGGGTACATCGGGCGAGTCCAGTATGCCAAAAGCAGGGACATGAACTCGGCCTCGAGCAAAATTTACTATTGCAGCTTTAGAATCACTTAAAATGTACCGGACTTCCGTGCGGGTGATAGCAAGTGCAATGGCGGCTTCCTCTGCAGCCTCTGGGGACGTGTCTGGAGGGAGGGGTAGTGTGAGGTGGGTGGATGAAGAGTCCATCACAGCTGCTATCGCTTCATCACCCGTGCAGGCAGCGTCCACCCATACGGCTTCCGGTTCGGGGCCGTACGCTCGATGGAGTGCCTTCGCACGGGCTCTGCGGCGCTGCCGGTGCGAAGTTTTTGCTTACTGTAAACGATAGAAGATGGAAGGAACAGGCAGAGATGGATTTTAGGAATACGTAAGAAGCGGGTTCGATCCTGGCCGCGGCGGCCGAATTTCGATGAAGGCGAAATTTCAGAGGCCCGTGTGCTGTGCGATGTCAGCGCACGTTAAAGAACCCCAGGTGGTCGAAATTTCCGGAGCCCTTCACTACGGCGTCTCTCATAGCCTTAGTCCCTTTTGGGACGTTAAACTCCAATAAACCAATAAACCATTAGGGAGAAGTCAATGGAGACAGCTGAGGTTGAGAACGGAGGACGATCATTCGAAACATCGACAACTCCTTTCCCCAACAGATGTGTGGGATAAGCTCAAGCAAGACGTGATGGAAGATGCCTTGGGTTCAATCACCTCGTAGAATAATTCAATTTTAAGTACACATTTAGTCCAAAGTTAATTTTTTTTTCTAATTTTGAAGTAGTCAGCCTTATAGTTTTCATGGTCCCATGCACCGTTGATTTCAGCTGTTATTTATTCATGCTGCAGTCATTTTTTTTTTTACATTTTTGCAATTTGCAATCCAAGCCAGCAACGGCGAAATGCTCAAAGTTCATTACCCTTTTCAGGTTTAAATTTCTTGGACGTTGTAAAGTCGCCGCAGCGGCATGGATTTCAGTATAAGCTGAGAGTAAACTGCGTTCGCCTTCAGGAGTAAAAGCATCAGCTCAGGCGGGCCTTGTATTTGCCTGTAGAGTTCCTGGTATTGATTCATGCCTGCATTGTGATCGCCCGCAGGGGACGCGGCATCAGCTCAGGCGTGTACTGCGTCCGCCTGCAGGGTTGCGGTAACAATTCATGTCTGCATTGTGTTCAATCACGTGGGTTCGATCACGTTTGTTCGTCCGCAATATACCCGGGTTCGAACCCGGCCGCGGCGGCCGCGTTCCGATGGAGGCGAAACGCAAAAGGCACCCGTGCCCTGTGCGATGTCAGTGCACATTAAAGATCCCCACATGGTCGAAGACGCGTTTCGATGCAGGCGAAACGCAAGAGGCGCCCGTGTGCTGTGCGATGTCAATGCCCGTTAAAGATCCCCAGGTGGTCGAAATCATTCCGGAGACCTCCACTAGGCACCTCTTTCTCTCTTTCTTCTTTCACTCCCACCTTCCTCCCTTCCCTTACGGCGCGGTTCGTGTGTCCACCGAGATATGTTAGACAGATGCTGCTCCATTTCCTTTCCTGAAAAACTAATTCTCTCCCTCAGTTTAGGCTGCACTTTATCCGACAGCAAGGATACGGACATCAAATGAGACGTGTACTCTGTTCGCCTGCGGGGTTCTCATATCAGCTAATTAATTAGTGCTTGTGTTTGGTCGCCGTTCGGGCATAAGCTAAGACGTGTGTTGTCAGCTGACGGCGTCAGATGAGGTTTGCACTGTTTTCAAGGGTTCCGAATCAGCTGATGAGTGCACGCTTTCCTATTAGCTAATGCGTTCATTGTAATGGCTTTTAATACATTCTGGCACACCTCGAACCAAAAACTTTAATCTTAGAACCTTTCCACCTCCTGCTTCGATCAATGCGTACCTAAAGCCTCCAACTACTGCCACTGGTCACCCCCGAAGAAGGAGCCGAGCTGGCTTCGAAACGTTCGGTTTCAAATTAAAGTGTTCGGTTGGAGATGTGTTAGTGTTTATTATAAGTCTTCAAACGTGACCAGACAAGCAAATGTGTCAATATGTTTAGTTTTCATTGTAATGGCTCGCAGAGCTACTGGCATCAGCTAAGGAGTGCATGGTATTCAACCTTAGGTGTCCCAGTCTCAGCTCAGGCGTGCACTGCATTCGTCCGCAGATGTGCTGGGCTTGGCTCACGCACTGATCTTCGCCCGCAATGGTTCTGGCATCAGCTGAGGAGTGACTGTGCTTGCCCACAGGAGTTCAGTACTCGCCTTGTGGTCGAGTACTGAACTCGTGCGGGCGAGCACAATTGCTCCTCAGCTAAGGCGAGTACTGCATTTTTCGGGAAGTGCCCCTGATGAGGCATGCTGTGCGTATGCTTGCAGGGGTCCAGGTGTCAGTTAGTGTGTGTATTGCTTTCACCCCACACGTTTTCCGGTATCAGGCAGTGATGCATAAATTGTGTTCCTCCGTGGGGGTACTGGCTGATGCCTGCACTATGTTCGGCCGAGGGGTCCTGGCATCAACTAAGGCCTGTCGTTAGCGTTCTTTAGACGGGGTTCAAGCATCAGGTGAGGCTTGCACCGTGATCTCCTGCATGCATGAGTTCAGATATCAGCCAATGTGCGCATTGTGTTCGCTTGTAGTTGTTCTGGCGTCAGCTGATGCGTGCATTGTGTCCACCCGCAAGGGTTCTCCCTGGTATGAGCAAAGAACATGAAATGTGTTCCCCACAGGAACGCCACCATCAACTTAGGACGGTAGAATGTTCGTCCGTGGAGTTTTGGGGATCATCTATGGCGTTCATTATCTTCGCTGTCACAGAGGGACCACTCCTAGGAAAGCAGCAAATCTGTGGTACTTCGTGAACCTTCCATATGGATGGGTTTAACGAAGGCCAAAGCAAAACCTAAGTGTTCACCACCCTTTCTAACCGACTTCGCTCGCGGAAATGTTGCGAAATCAATATTAATAGCGAGAACGACGTCTGAAATGATTTCGAGCATTTGGAATGGTGTGTGTAGGAGGGAGGCGAAGGCTCATCGTTCAAGTGTTCACCGTGTCCCGCCGACGGAGCGTTGTTGCACCTCCAAGGTTAACGATCTCGAAAATTGACGCACCGTTCTAGCCTACGCGGAGCTGTGGGACGCCACAGACGGGCGGTGGACGACGTGCTTTCTGCTCCCGTGGGTAAAAAAAAATGCACAGAAAAAGCAAAAGCTGAGAAAGTATGGTATCTTCAATGACATTGACACATGCACATTCCTTCTCCCTCTATTTATTTTTATATATTTTTTAAATTTTTTGTCGAGCACGGAAACAATTAACAGCGAAATCCAGCTCATTACGAGCAGGCCGGTTCATCAGGGTATGGCTCTTAGGAAAAAAAATGGCAGTGGCTTAGCTCAGCTAGACCAGGATATACTTAGCGAAAGCAGTTTCGTCTAATGACATTTCGGTAGCGACGTCGCATTTCGCCTGGCGAAGCGAGCGGAGGCGAGCACAACGACGAGGCAAGCGGTGTGACGTCATACCAAACGGCGGCGGTGTTCCGCGGTGAGGCGCGCGGTGTGACGTCATGCCAGATGGCGTGGCGAGCGCGTGGCGCCCCTCCAGCTGCGGCGGTTGCTAGGCAACGGCTCAAGGTTGGTCTCTGTGCCTCCTCGGAGCACCGCCACAGCGAAATCGCAAGCTCGTGGCCAATGTAGATTTCGCTGCAAAATCTACCTTGCGCGCACATTTAAAATAGGGTGTACCTCTTGCACCTTTACGAGTCCCCGAGGGGTGCTCTCTTTTGTGAAGGCAGCGAATGGCTCTGCAAATGGAGCTTTGAGTCGTGAAGGTAATTAGCACGAATAAACGAGGACGCGGGTAGCAAATACCTACATTCACAGGACAAGCGCGGTGACATCGTGCACTGACATCGCACAGCACACGGGCGCCTTTTGCGTTTCGCCTCCATCGAAACGCGGCCGCTGTGGTCGGGTTCGAACCCGGGTACTCCGGCTCAGTAGCGGAGAGCCCGAACCGCTGAGCCACCTGTTGAGTTAGCTGCAAAGTGCTGTAATATTACTAATAACAGTAATAACAGCCATACAATGATGGAGTTGTAGAAGCCAGGGTAACTCTGGCTCACTGCGCAGAGCACGGATGCGGATTTAGTTGAGCTTCTGTAGATTCTTAGGATGCCACAAAATCTCCGCATTCAGCATTTTCGGATTCTGCCTCTCCCCTCCCCGCACCTCCTATTCCTATTCATCAGCTGATGATGGTCACTAAGAATAACCAGAAAGTGGTAGTAGCTGCAGGCTGGTAGAGTAACTGAACTTCGCGCTGGTCAGTTACTGCCGCCTGCGAGAGAAGCGCTAAGTCATTGGCCAGTTACGGCGGATAGAGGCTAATTGAAGATCAGTAGCAGAGGTCTTTGACCTGCTGTACATGATTGTTACGATGATACTTAGAAGGGTACGTTAAATCGAGTTGCTGACCATTTTATCGAACAAAGAAATAACTTTTATAGGTTTATGGTTTATGGGGCTCAACGTCCCAAAGCAACTCGGGCTATGAGGGACGCCGTAGTGAAGGGCTCCGGAAATTTCGACCACCTGGGGTTCTTTGACGTGCACTGACATCGCACAGTACACGGGCCTCTAGAATTTCGCCTCCATAGAAATTCGACCACCGCGGCCGGGATAAAACCTGCCTCTTTTGGGTCAGTAGCCGAACGCCCACTGAGCCACCGCGGCGGCCCAAGATTTATTATTTCTTAGCATCAACTTGAGTGCCGGCAAAAGCTATAAAAGGCAAGCTACGTAGCTTTCTCAGAATCCTCGAAGTTGATGAAAAATTCGTCCTGATCCGCAGATTAAAACCACGACAAATTTTTCTTCGATTGCAGTGATTTTGATAAAGCTGCACAGCTTTCCGTTGTGCTGTTTGCTTCGCTCAGGTGGGTGCATCTTCATCATCATCAGCCTTAGTACGCCCATTGCAGGGCAAAGACCTCATGGCTCTCCAATTAACCCTGTCCTTTGCCAGCTGCGGCCACCGTATCCCCGCAAACTTCTTTATATCATCCGCCCAACTAACTTTCTGCCGCCCCCTGCTACGCTTGACGACAGCAAGAATGTTAATTAACAAAGGAAAAATACTAGACCGCCGTCGGGTGATCGGGGGGGGGGGGGGGGGGGGGGGGGGCGGGGGGGGGTATATTGATTGTTATAAGGAAACCTTACATTGTATGAAAAAAAGAACAGTGCTCATGAACCGTTTCCCACTCAAATACGCTTTTGTCCAGGATTGTTCGGTGTGAGAGCCTTTTGTTTATCCGTCCTCTTATATATGCCATTAACCACGGGGAGTTCCTCGCCAAAGAACAGAGCTTCGTGCCGACTCTGCGAGCAAGATCAGCGAGCGTGTACACTAGGGGTCGACCCGAGGGTGTGTGCGCTTCGATCTCCCCCCCGTTCGGCGACCAAGGAGGGGAAGAAGGGCGGGTCAGCGGCCACAAGGCAGCGGCGGCGTTTGATAAGAAGAAGCCGGCGACGACCACGGGGTCTTCTTTCTTCGGGGACGTCTGCCGCCGAGAGAAGAGAGGCACTACTCCCGGCGTCGTCAGCCGCCGAAGCCGGCAGCGTGTGGGCAGCCTTGGCGCCGCCGAGACGCCACCGCGCTCGACGCCCACGCAGACCTCCTCGTCGGCTGAGGCTCTCCTCCATCGACGAGCGCCATCCGGCGGCAGCTCCACGCACGCACAGACACCACGGCGGCGGCCCGACCGACACCGGCTGTCTCTTTGTGGCTGCAACGGAAACTGGCTTCGCGTCTCCTGCTTGATCGTCGTCTCTGTTCTCTGGTGTGCGGGGAGAGGACACGCCCGGAACCGGCGACCGTGACAGTTGTCGGAGAGGATGAAGTTGGAAGCGCGACGGGGTACCCCCGCTGGATGCGACCCCAACACCACTATGGGCGTGGGAGAAGGGATTGGAAGAGAAGGGGGGAGTGGGGTAACCGGCGCATGACCCTTGCACATCTTACTGCGAGGGGGTGCTAGACATCGTCTTAGCGACAATGACATAGGCTCGCGCTGCCCTTTTAAGAAGAGGGAGAGGAGGTTGAGAGTCCGTGCGTGGACCTGTGTGACACCGCGAGGTGGTGTGTGTTCGTGCGAGTCCCTGCACTGAGACGTGAAAGGTGAAGGAGAAGTTAGCTTGGTTATGTACCAGGCAAGAGCTATACTCTAGATGAGCATGATATAAATGTGGGCAAATAAAAGGGAGGTTCATTTATTCAAGTACGCCGCTTTGTGCAAAAGGTCGTTGTAGAAAGTGCGGGGTTTAGAGAGAAAGGAGGTACTGACTGCCTGAAATACTCCTTTTTTCCACTTACAATAAGAGAATGGAAAACCCTTGACCACTCCATTACCAGAAGCACATCACTAGATATCTTCACTCAGTTGGTAATAAATTATCTTCACTCGTAAACAGACTTCAATTCCGAGCCTTTGTTGGAAGCTTCCATTTTATTGCCTGGCCATTTTCTTACCAGGGCTTGTGTGTTTCTAATCTCACATATATCCCACGTATTGAATATGTTATCTTGTCCTCAACTATCAGTACAATCCGACGATCCTATTGCTGTATCCCATGACTTTTATGTAGTGAACCTTAAGTGCGACACTGTAGTCGCTTTATATTGTCCTTCAATCCTTTTTCTTGTTCACTCTTTGTGTCAGTAATTCATTTACTTTGTTGTAGTTTCTACTTTGATGTGCCTTATTCCGAATGCCCTTCCTCTTAAAATCCCCAGTGGATTGATAGTATCTGTAAATAACTAGATAAATAAATATGTGTTAAACGTTGACGAAGTTCGTCTCTTCGTGTGGAGTCATGCCTGCCTTAACAAGCGAATTGCCTGTAGGCTGGTGATGGCCAAGGGAGTATTTATGGGTTACTTTTGGAGGGGGCGGTCTCATTTGAACCATGCATTTATTGAGCTTTTTTTAATTTTTTCATTAAAAATGACGTGTAGCCTGGTTTTCCTATGTAAAATTCCTCCCTTGGCAGCGGGAGAATAAACTATACACCATCCCCCCCCCCCCCCTTTTCCGTTAAATCTGCCCGCGGTGCTGACAGAACAGCTGACTCTCAAGAAGCGCTTCCTAAAGTACGCTAGGTCATCGAAAAGAAAAATGAATCGGGTGCGTCCCGCACTGATTACAGTTCGAGCCGTCAGCGTGTGACGTCTGACTCCTCGTCGGAGGAGCGGCTCCATCGTCGTTGTTAATCTGTGCAATGTACGTAATCAAAGGTGAGGCGGTGAGATGCGATGAGAATATTTTATGGGACAGGGTGGTCGCGCCTTGTGCTGGATGGGAGAGGAGGATCAACAGGGGGCAACTGTGCGGATATGCGTATAGCTGGGAGAGTGGGTGTTTGCTTCGCTGTAAAATGATATAAGGCCTTCGTCCTGCAGGCCACTTAAAGTTCGTCTGATTAGAACGGGGACGAAGCTTTGCAGTATTTAGACACTAATATCTCTGGGTTTTTCCTCGCTGGGAGTGCTTTTCTTGACGACATATTCGGTTCGTGCGGTACTGTTATTGCGACATTCTGAATTGCGGTATGCAGAAGCCAAGGTGCCCTAACTAGTGATCTTGTAACGTTCTCGAGAAGTTCACTTAAAATCATAGCGCTGCAGAATCGCCCTGCGTCAAAACACATTTCTCCGGTACGGGCAGGAACGCAGTTCGGTACGCATTTAATGTAGGATCATTATATCCTTGTGCTACTGGAGTAAAGTGATTATTGAATAGAAAAGCTCCCTCCTGATCTTGGTACGTTAACGTTACTTTTTTGAATCGCAAGAGAAGAAATTATCGTCGAGCATGCGTCTGTCAGCTGAGAGCCATTCCCACGTATCGTCATTAAAACACTTGCGCCGATCCACTCCTCCTTTCAAAACCATGGACTGTATTAAGCATGAAATGCTTTTAGCTCCCGTTGTCGGCAGTGTGGTGACGTCACGCCGAGACCGAGAGCCATCATCCGGGCACTGAAATCCACTCATCCGGGCACTGAATTCCAGTCATCCGGGCACTGAAATCCACTCATCCGGGCACTGAATTCCAGTCATCCGGGCAATGAAATCCACTCATCCGGGCATTGAATTCCAGTCATCCGGGATCTGAAACGAGAACATCCGGGCACCGTACGAGACTTAACGAGATTTGACGAGACTCTCTAAGCCCTCCTACGCGACCGGCATGCAAGCGCCGGTTGGTCTCCAAATGAGACAAAAAATAACTGCTGCCAGTGCCTTCTCAATGTTTATCAAGATATCAGTGGAGCTGTGGGTTTGATAATGCACGGAATTATAATTTCCGATTTCTAATAACTCGTGCAAAAAGCACATAAATGCCACGTTACACTTCGTTGCCATACGTGATCCGGGGGAGAAGCGCTGCGTTCAAAGGGCAAGGCATCGCGCCGAACGGGTGGTGGCGTTCCTCCCTTCCTTTACGGTGCGGTTCGGGTGTCCACCGAGATGGCAGAGAATTACTGCGCCATTTTCTTTCCTCAAAAAACCTTGCGTTCAAATGGCAAGGCATTGCGCTGAACGGGTGGTGGCGTTCCTCCCTTCCTGTACGGTGCGGTTCGGGTGTCCACCGAGATGACATTAGGCCGGTAAACATTTCATGCTTACTCTACTCTCGTTTACGGGAGAGGCAGAGATTTTTTTGTAGTTATTCTTTTTCCAATTCACTATTCTATACCTTTACGACAGCAAGCAACCGGCTTTAGCGTCACAAATAGCAGGAAGTAAGCAATGCTAGTCACTAGCTGATTTATGATGTCGTCATCGTCATAGGCATCATCAGACTAATTACACACACTGCAGACACAAGCCACTCCTACTGACTTCCAGTTAACCCTGTCCTGTGCTAGCTGCGGCCACCTTATCTCCTCAAACTTCCTAACTCATTCACCCATCTGACTTTCTAAGACCCCTTGCTGTGTTTGCGGTCTCTTTAAATCAAGTCCGTTACCCTAATGGAACCTCTGATAAACTTGCACCGGAGTGGCCCCAAGACCAATTCGGTGCACAGGGTCCCGTGCTAGTGTAATTTATCGAGTATAAACTTGCGAACCGGTGCGCACCAGCGCCCACTAGACTGCACCGGTGTGGTTTAACGAAGATGCTGTACAAGATCAATGGTCATCAGCCTCTAACATTACATGCCCTGCCAATGTTCCTTTCGTCGCCAACAAAGAACGAATACAGGGAAGTAAATCACTACAAAACACGGTCTCATAACCGCATGACAAAAGGGGCGACACTGGGCCGTCGCTAAAACTGTCATCTTGATTACCGGGAGTCTAGAGTTCATACAGTGTTCATGATTACGCCCTCAGCACGAAGAACAAAGCGAATATGATCTCACTGAGTCGTGGCCTTTGAATGGGTGGGTCGTTTCTGGAGGGCCGTAACGAGTATCCAGCTGTCGCGCGCTAGCCAATCCCTTATTCGAAATCTGAGCATGCGCATGTGGCGCCCAAGGGAAGTTGAAATGGTTTTTTTGATAATTCTAAGTTCTTCAAGAATTCGGATATATGAAGCTTCTAGGTAAAACATGCAAAGTATTTTTGCACTATCATTTAAAATTGCGACGTAATCGTCGATTAAAAGCGCGACGATGTTCAGTCTTCTCTTCACTGCGCTGGAGAAGTGTGGCGAAACTCGTAGTGACGTCATTGCTGCCGAAATTTCAGATCTGCGCTGCCTTCGCTATCATGCAGCTGTGCGTCGTCCGATGCCACCGAACAGTGCATCATGAGCTTCACCTTCGATGGCGTTGGTTTTCTTCTACGAAACAACCGTTTCTTCGCTTACAACATAGCGCCGCCGTAGTGACGTCATTATCAGGACCTCTGCCCGTCGCTTGTGCACTGCAGAGAAGCCTGAACGCCGACGCCGCTTTATTCGGCGAATTACGCCGCCATTTCTAGTGCTAGCGCAAAACGATTTCGCGCGCTTTACCTGCATGTTTCACACAATAGGCCCTTTTAAACTCATAAAATTCTAAACCCTCTTCTCAGTTGTCCTTCAAGCACACCCCTAAGACGCGTTGCTGGAATGATAATCCTCTTGCTCTGATAAGCCACACAAAGCAAGCCACACCCTTCAAAGCATGCGTTAGCATGTGTTACCGTTAGCATGCGTTAGCAAATGCTTGGCTACGGAAAGTTTAGTCAGGCTGTTTTCTGTACGCCTATGTACTGGAAAGTGGCCACCGTGACCAACTTGGCTTTTTGTGTAAGCGCTTGAAATGACTACACCCTTCTTACATGACAACTTTTCTTTTACATACTTCCCTTTACTTTTTGTATTTTCTCGCGGTGTCAAATCTCAGCCGCGGTAGCAGCCGCATTTCGATGAGCCTGAAATGCAAATCGCATCCGTGTGCCGCGCGATGCCAGTGCACATTAGAGTCCCAGGCTGTAGTGACCATGAGTAACCATGAGCCAGTCACAACGGCGTCTCTCCTACAGCGCTCGTGCATACTATTAACACTTTCTACCGCCTTATGATTACCTCGGTTTTACACAAACTGGTGCTTTCTTCCACTGAAGAACTTACTCGCTATCCTTATCTGCCGACTTTTCAAGGGCGGACTCAAGGACGGGGAGCGCAGGCCCCCACCCACCCCTCCATTCCTAAGCTAGAAAGTTTAAGGCGAAAGCCTTTAATAACTCATACTGCCGTCCGTCCGTCAACGAAGCGTGTCACACACGTTTAACTCGGCAACTAAAAAATATGGAAGAAAACCAGTGGTTGCTTCAGATAGAGGAGGAAAAAATAAACCTAGAATCCAAGTTTGATGACTGTAGAGAGATTAGTTGATTTATTATAGTAAAAAAACGACCAAAAGTGGCCGTGGTAGGAGTGGGAGGGGCGCAAAATTTGAATCACAGGAAGTGCAGTACCATGCGACCGGAAGTGTAGGCGCAGTCGACGTGTGGCGCACAATTTTAATTTTTAGAAGAGAGAGTAGATGGAGCGATGTGGTTCGAGTGGAGCAATTGTGAATTAAGTGTAATTAATCGCAATAATTCGCAAAAGTAACATGCCAAAAAGGCTTTCGCATCTCAACACTTCAGTTGCCAAAGTGTCCTCAAAATTTTTGCATAGGAAATCCACTATGTAACCCATTTTTTTTTTTCGATGAAGAATACACGGTTCATGGTTCAGGAAATACGCGGTTCAAACTGGAACCCCCTCGACCCTCTCTCTAAGACTGACCCATAAATTCTCCCCTGCGCCATTTCTAACGACTGATACGTGTTCATTGCAGAAATATTTCCACTCAGATAGCAAGTACACTGATGCGGTTTACGGGGTTCATGGCTGAGACCATTGAAGAGATAGATATACTTGACCAGTTTCTGCAAAATTTGCGAAGAGAGTGTTCAGTGCTGAGGCTCGGATCAACGCTCGGATCACCGAAGACTTTTCCCGTACTCTCCGTGATAAGAGAAAGAAATTATGGGATTATGCCAAACAAAATGGCGAAAAAGGCGTGAAAGCAGTTCTGAAATATGATACGCTTCTTTTGGGTAGTAGGCGTTTCCAATGGGACAGTGAAGCCGGCACCGTACGGGAACAATGACAAACCACTGTTCATTCTGCGATGTGCCCAGTCAGCATTTTGTCAATCAATTGACGCAGTATAAAAAATAAAGTTGATGACTTTCACTTTCTTCTTCGTACCGTCCAACCGACCTTTGTTTTGGGAACAGAATGGTGACTCGATCCGACTATCTCAAGCGCTGAAATATTTCCTGACAAGTACGAGTGTTTTCGTCGCGACCGTTGTGCACGTGGCGGAGGAGTGTTTATTTTGGTCCATAAAAGTGTCCCGTGCGCTCAAATGGAATTCTCTGATAGTGAAACTGAATTGGTTGTTTGCAAAGTAGGACTCCCGAACGGGAAAGCAATGGTTCTTGGGTCATTTTATAGGCCTCCTGGTCCTTCTGTAAAGCCGCTAGTTGGCTTATCTCATTTTCTTGAAACCATTAACACTGAATGCCTTGTTTTAGGGGGGGACTTTAACCTTCCGGACATTGACTGGTCAGCTGACGAACCAAGAGATATAGCTCGAGGGAATCTATACTCAACTTTTTTTTGACATTTTAGAATCCAACACCTTTTGTCAGTATGTGCATGAGCCATCACGAACGGACGGAACTGGTCACGTACTCGACCTCTTGCTGTGTAACGTGCCTGATGTTGTATGCAATGTACAAGTGTTGCCTGGTTTGAGCGACCACAATATTATTCTAGCAGATTTATTAGTTCGCTATGTGAAGGTTGCAAAACCACCTAGGCGAAAGATTTATGTCTACAGCAGGGCCAACTACGAGGCGATTAGCGCTGCTTTCTATTCGTTCTTTCCAACTTTTGATGAACTCGCGGATAACTTAAATATCGAACAGCTATGGAATACATTCAAACAGAAACTGTTCGAATTACGTGAAGCTTTTATTCCATCAAGCGTTATATCAAGTAAGAGAGCTCGAGATAAACCCTGGTTTAACACCGAGTTACGTGCCCTTGTTCGCAGACAGCGACGAATGTATCGAAGATACAAGTTGTCTAAATCGCCAGAGTGTTTGGCCTTGCTGAAAACAATAAAAAATGAATTCAGACAGAAGTCTCACATCGCTAAAGACTTGTATTTTTTGAATTTAGGAGAAAAACTTGTCAGAGATACCAAAGAATTTTGGAGATATGTGAAGCGTAATGGTAAGGATGACAGCTCAGTACCTGCTCTGAACAATGATGAGATAATCATCCATGATGGTGAGTCTAAAGTTGAAATGTTTAGCCGTTATTTTTCATCTGTGTTTTTGCCACCTATTTCACGTTCTGTCTGCTTTGCATTACCTCTTGAAATAGATTGCATGCCGGAAGTTACTTTTATTGAAGGATTTGAATCAGGCTAAGGCGTGTGGCCCTGGTGACATTCCTGCCGCAATTTTAAGGAATTGTGCGGATGCATTATGTCTGTATTTCACCCGGCTGTTCCAGAAGTCTCTTAATGAAACCGACTTGCCTGCTGATTGGAAGGTAGCGCGTGTCGTGCCCATACATAACAGTGGTATGCGAAACTCCGTTCAGAACTACAGACCCGTTTCCTTAACCAGCATAACCTGTAAAATTATGGAGCATGTAATATATAGTTGCGTTATGGCCCATCTCAGCAAACAGAATCTCCTATGCACTAGTCAACATGGTTTCAGGCGTGGATTTTCCTGCAGTACGCAGCTGGTAGAGTTCGTTCATGATTTGGCATCGGCAATCGATAAGCAACAAGTTGTGGATTGCGTTTTCTTGGATTTCCGCAAAGCATTTGATGTTGTCGCGCACAGTCTTCTTCTCTCCAAATTGAAAGCGTATAACCTGGATTGTAAAGTAATCGCGTGGATTGCAGAATATCTGTCGTTACGAAAACAGGCTGTTGTTCTGAACCGTATTTCTTCACAGTATGCACCAGTTACGTCGGGAGTTCCCCAAGGCTCAGTATTGGGACCACTTTTGTTTTTGCTATATATTAATGATATTTCAGTTGGCATACAGTTTTCATTTAAGATGTTTGCCGATGATTGTGTTGTTTACAGAGTAGTAAATTCCACTTCTGATTCGCAAATCCTGCAAACTGATTTAGATACTGTAGCAGACTGTTGTGTGCGTTGGGACATGTCCTTAAATATAAACAAAACTGTTCACGTCACCTTCACAAGAAAACGTGCTAATCATCCGTATAGGTATAGAATTCATGATTTTACTCTAAACATAAGCAAGTCATTTAAATATCTAGGCGTCTTTTTTACATCGGACTTACGATGGAATAAGCACATTAATTATATTGCGAATAAGGCAGCATCATGTTTGGGTTTTCTACGGCGGAATTTTAGCCATTTACCAAGTAACTTATAAACACAGCTGTATTTCAGTCATGTACGCTCCATACTTGAATATGAATGTGTTTGCTGGGACCCACACACATCTGAGTGTGCAGGAAAATTAGAGAAAATTCAGAATAGGGCAGTTAGATTTGTTCTTGGTAATTATAATCGGCAAGTTAGTATGACGGAAAGCAAACGAAAACTTAACTGGAAAGAGTTGAAGGACCGTAGAAGGTACATCAGATTGAAATTTTTCCATGAGATTTATTATTCAAAAACTGGCATAAACCGCGAACAATATATCCAGGCACCTCATTATATATCAAAGCGACTGGACCACTGCTTGAAGGTCAGGGAATTTGCTTGCAAGGGTGACGTCTTGCGTTATTCTTTTTTCGTTAGAACTGTTCGGGACTGGAACAGTTTGTCATCGAGCATTATATGTATTACATCTAATGAAGCATTTTTCCATGCACTGCAATAATTGTTTTATACCTATAATGAAGTCCGTACCCCCCTGCTGTAATGCCCTGCGGGGCGATGCAGGTAACTAATAAATAAATAAACGCTGACAGGCGGGACCTTTGCTCGGATCTGAGGAGGATATAACCGCGAGGACATTGTGCGGATTCGTGGCCCACACTTAAAGGCGGCAGTTGTGGGAGAGGATACTGAACCTTCTGCGTAGAAAAAGATAAGGGGCAATGGGATTTTCCTCTGGAATATTTCTCACCCATGGGAGTGCAATCGAGTGGGTTTGTTGATCTGTCCACCTTTTTTTTTCTGGTCTGAAACACCAAAACATACATTTGGAAGATGCGGGCTGAACGTATTTCACTACGAAATAACAAAACATGTACACGTACTCATGCATCCCTGTTGCTAACTCAGGCAACCTCAGTTTACTGCCGGCATTAGCAGGCACATAGAAAGTGAAAGTATGACTTCGTGATTTTCGGGGCAAAATCTTTGTCTGCGCGAAACGTGTAGTGCCGTGATATTTGAATTGATTTCGCTTCGGGCTTTATTCATAAAACACATTTGTCAGGAGTCCAGAGGCAAAATTGAAAGGATAATAATAAATAAAAATGGTAAAATAAATAAAAAGGATAAAACACCCTCTAAATGATTCCCCGTGGCAAGCGCCCTCCGGTTAGTTACACATTCCTATACGCTCTCGCAGTAACCTTCTCCTCCTCCTTCCAGGGCAACCAACCTCTAAGTGGTTGCCATGGCAACGCACCCACCGGTTACGCCGACATAACAGATGTCGCTGTAAGAGCGAAACTAAGAAGAAGCTCCGTCTTGTTCTTGGTGTACCTGCTCTTTGAAACTAAATACCAATTGAACACTGAATTGTTAGCCTTCCGTCCTTACTCCTGCTATCACCCTCCTCCTCTCCAAATAAAATAAAAAATAAAAGAAAAGAAAAACAACGCGTATTATTCGCTAAGCGTGCAGACGCTGCCGACATATGGGCTCCCGACTGCTGCAATACGAACAATTGAAGTTATCACCAACGCAATGACGGCTGACCTCATTCGAACTAAGGCGCTTTGCTACCGTGACAGCCACTCGAAATTACAAGCAACTCTCGGCGGGGGGGGGGTCATCGACCTCGATAGAGCTGCTATAGATTGGGGTGTCGACTGTATTCGAGAATGATGTCGAATGGGGGTGCATTTTATCCAAAAGATATCAACAATAATTTCTTGACTGACCGACACAAGTACGCCAATGAAAAGATTGGGGCGACCGTGGCCGACAAAACGAAGGATTTATATATGCTTTATTCGAATACCTCCATGATTACAACAGATTTTACAGATTTTACAACTTTCACCAGCGTGCCACTTAGTCTTGTTTTTCCTAACGTTCCTAACGTTCGCTTTGTTATACTGCATTCACCAGCGCTTCCCTGTTGTCGTCGTCTGTTTGTTTTACTCAGCTATTATCTATATATCTACCTTGCATCGTTACCGAGAATGTTTTTACTAGTACATTGTGCATTGTTTCTCCACAGTTATTAATAACAGAATTGCTCATTTAGTTTTCAATCGTGACTCTTTATGTTATGAATTACAAATTTGCAACTCACGATGCCAACTATCATTTATACATGTCCGTACGTACACGAATTGTTAAGGGGCAAAGACTCCGTCAAGCTGTCTTCTTCAGCTTTTTGTCTGTGCTCCAGACCTCTGTAAAAATGTCGAATAATGAATGAATGAATGAATGAATGAATGAATGAATGAATGAATGAATGAATGAATGAATTTTCAAGCGGGGCCGCCTCGGGCTGTAAAAGCACCGGAAGGCTTCAGATCACTTTCAGAAACTTCGGGCTCTTCAACCTGCACTGAAATCTCAACTCATGTATATCATGAACATGGGCAAGAAATGCAGAGAAAAATGAATGGGACCTCGGAGTAAACGGTGGATTTCACAAGGGCGCAAACATTAGGGGGAAGGAGAGGCAGAGAGGCAAGTGGATAGGTACAGGAAGTCTGCAGGGGATAGGGTGTTCACAGCTGGCACATGACAGGGTTAATTGGAAAAGATCAGTGGAAGAGGTTGCGTAGACGTAGTTTTGCGGATGATGACGATTATGAAACCTCGGTATACGGATTTGTTTGCATTTCGACGGAAGAGAAATGCAGCCGTCGCAGCCGGGATCAAATTCGCGTACTTGTAAGCTCGGGGTCTAAACTCGAACACCATGGCCAGTACTGAACCACCAGGGCGAGTAACGCTGACATATCGCGCACAAGAATGCCTGCAAAGGTATTGGACCTGACATCAATAGCGCCTTGAGACGTTCCATTTGCGGGGCCATTTTGTCCGCACTATTCGTACCCCGTCATCACTGCAAATTGAAGCGATAAACCAAAGCGATGAGGGGTGAAAAAGGAATCGCGAGGACTCCCGAAGCCGAGAGGAGATTGAGACAGTGGTTATTGGGCTGTCGGAGACGCCGACTCAAGGAAACAAGTATACAAAAAAGGTTGATATAAGCCTGAATGGATGTTCCCCTATATCGCGAACACTAAAAGGGCGGTGCGAAATGGCTTCCCTCTGGGTCGCCTTTGCAGAAGGATCAACGAAGCAAAGAATCGCTCCCCATGATCAAACGCCGACCGGCCCGCGCGACAGACCACTCGAAAAGCCACGCCCACAGCACGCACCACTGACAAATGGCCGACGTTACGTCGAAGACGCTGTCGTCTTAGTGTTCGGATAACTCACCAAATCAAGAGGGAGAGATCAAAAAGACAAAGAAAGCGCAATCGTGAGCGGTAGAAGTATTGGAAGACTCATTTGTCGAGCTGGTCGGGCCCTGCCTCAAACAACAGGGCCATCTAGCGACTGCAGACGAAAGATTGATGCCGCCGGCGCAGTTCGAACTGCTTCGAGGGGCGGCGCTGGAGTCGTAGTGTAAGTTATGTAAGGAACGCGACAAAACACTGCCGCGACTGCGGATTGAGCAGCCGTGTTGTGTGCACCGCTCGCTGAACTGAGAAGCTAGGTTGACAGCATGAACACATGGCGGGCAAAAAGACAGCAGGCGGAATAAATCAACTGGTTCGGAATTAAATATAATGTTTGTTTTTTATTAAGAGCAGCGGAGAGAGTGGGCCTTAAAGAGAAAGAGGAGTTCTCATTTGTAATTAAGGAAAAAAGCACACAGATAAGCTCTAGCTAGCTAGGAAACCTCTAAAACATAAATGATGAATTTGCACCGAACTGAAAATATATGCAAAAAGGTAACCTGCTGACGCGAATGCAGACGAAGAGATGCCGTAACGGGCTCTCTAGCAGTGGAGAAAAATACGACTCAAAAGAGAAATAAAATGGTCACGCCCAAGGGAGGATTAATGCATCTTTGTCGCAACCGCATTTAAATTTTGGCTCTCTTTCAAATGGCTCCGTCTCTGAAATCGTCGTCGAAGAGTAAGTAAACGAGTCGGTTAGCACCGTGTGTCGCAAAGAGCTGTAATAAAATCGATACAGCGGGAACGCATTAGCCCGTTTTATATTGCAACGTGGCAGCTTTCTAAAGCGAGCATGCGTTCCAGTGTTTCGTCGTTATTAGTGCGAAAGCATTCATGCGCTCACTAACACCGGCCATGAATATTGTCTCGATCTTTCTTGTGCCGTTGCCTATAGCCACACGACACCGTGGTAAATTAAAAAGCACTGGGCCGTCGCCGCAGTTTCTTTTTTGTTGTTTTCTCGTGCACACATACTATTCCGCAATACAAACACACATTCTCACGCCTTCGTACTCTGCACTCCACCTGCACATGAAAATTGCGGGAGATACAAACATGCGTCAAGAACCGGCAACCACTCAGGCGGCCGGTCCTGCGCAGCATAACCCCCCGCCCCCCCCCCCCCCCCCCCCCCCCCCCCCGCACCAAGGCGCACTCTTCACTGAACAGAGACTTAAATGAATGAGGTGGTTCTGCTATAGCAGCAGCGGATCACGTCTCGTGTTAAATTGCGACACACTCTCACGCTGTGCATGCAACGTCATTGTCTTCAACATAATTCCATCTGCGGCGCGGACAGATCAGATCAGCTTAACCTGGATTAGAGCTTAACCTGAGTCTAATATCGTCGCCAGACGTGTCGACGAACCATCAAAGCAAAACCATGAGTCAACCAAGTTAAACACGTGCTTTCGCCAGTCTGCTTCGTTCAGCTCTCTAGTCTCTAGTGATTCGAGGACAGGTGGAGAGCGAAATTAAAAGAGGGAGAGATAGGAAGTGGAAGGCAGTCTGTTCTACACATCTTTTCATACGAAGGGGAGAAATCATTTTTAAATGCCGTTGTTTGCTCACTTCACGGCAAGGACCTGAAACAAGCAATCCCCACGCTCTGCGAGTGTGCTATTTTTGATATGTGTTTTATTGTGTAGCCTCTGAGTAAAGTGGCCAGCCCTGGACTGACTCGTGGTGTGAGGGTATGGGTTTCCTCTATTCTTCCAGCCTGTGTGTAATGCTACATACTTTTATTTTTCTCCGCCTCGGGTTTTAGAAAATATGTTAATAATTGTTACTAAAAATAACAGTGAAATTTTTGAAACGATAGCGAAGAAATATGCCGACAACCAATGACTAGAAATGCAGAAAATGGCTGCCTGTTTTGGATCTATGCATTCCCTACACTCTAGCACGGGGAGTCTCAGATCTTTTGTCAATACTAGTAGGTGGGGAGTCTGAGTCTATATTATCTCCAATAATATAGGAGATAAAGAAATCAAAATATTGACACCTATGTTAAAAGATACTCAAATTACATATCTTAATCTTAGACAGAATTACAGAAGGAAAAAACTGGTTATATAATAAGCTAGAAAGCGAAGTTACGTTTTCTTCTGAAGACAAAGAAACTATCTTAAATGATTTAGTAGAAGTAGAAGGGTTTGAGCAGTATTTACATACAAAATTTCCTGGAGCTAAGCGTTTTTCCGTTGGTGATAGCATTTATTATATGCAAGGTTTTTCACATAAGAAATGAACGAACAGAACTACGTAAGCGGTCGAGAGCCTTTTAAAGGGCTATCTAACACATTAGTTAATTTAAAGTTAGTATTTTGAATCACGCTCTGTATTTGGTTTCAATCTAAATGAGCAGCTCTTACATTTTCTATTACATCTTGGACATTTGTAATTGTCATCCCTTTATGCAATCTATCTGCTAAGACCCCCTTGACTTCAAGCGCAGCGTATGTCCGTACCCAGACAGGCGAATGACCCGCGCGGATGCGTCAGATAGTAGAAGAAGCTAGTAAATGAGCTTCCTTCGGGAAGCATTCATGCATTAATGTCGCGTCTACTGGACACATTACACAGCAAGGTGCGAAAGCACACACTCAAACAAATATCCAAGCATTTGCCTTAAATGCCTAAGTGGTGCCTTCACAATCTGCCAAAGCTATGAGCTCTTGCTCATAATAGATGAATGAAAATATATCTGGTTAGCAAGGTCAAGGTCGTGCTGACATAACTGCCCGTATTAACGCTGCATGAACACAAGGGTCCCAATGTGCTGTGTGCCTTTTCACCCTGTCTATTGTTCGAACAAAGAGTTTCGATATTACTAGGACTTAAATGCACAAGTGTTTTTTCCTCAGAAATATTGTCCCAGCGCCCGTTACCCGTCCCTCCCCGTTGTCCCGTTACCCATTGTCCCGTTACCCAGCACCTCCATCAAATGTAAGATGGGTACTGGGATGGGTGATAGAGGTACTGGGCGACGGCGGTCCGTAGACACAGAGGTCGAGCACCGAGAGCACACACACAAAGCGATGGCAATGCCGCTCAATACAACGGTCAGAAGTTCGTCGTCGTCTTCACTTGAATAGGAACTTCTTCGTCGTCACATTATTTGTAATTGTTAATATTAGTGGCCTGTAGGAATCCGGTGCGGACGTAATAAACCCAGAAAACGCAAACCCGTATTGATATTTAGCTGTCGGCTTGTCAGAGTCGGCGCGTCTGCAAGCCAGATTATTGAGCCCTTAGATGATAACAGACAGATCGAAGCTCGGCTAGTGCACCCTTCAGCCTATTCTTGACGACGTTTTGGCAAGGCATACCCATATCATATCATGCAGAACACATTCCCGCATTCATTTCTGCATTGACTCTTCGAGGACCCTTTGACTCAATATAGCTTTATCTGCATTTTGCTCTCTGCATATCGTGACAGTGCAAGAACACATTTATTGCCAGATAGTGCTCAAGAATTAAATGTCAAATGTGCCTTAAAAAGAAGCCTTCGAGCCAGTGGCGTAGACCTAGTGTAGAAACGTCACAGCCTCACTGTAAACCTCTTTGAACCTGCTAGGATGGACCTGCTAGCAACCATGACAAATGTTGTCAACGACGTCATGACAATAAGTCGACGTTTGTTCTTTGGAATGGACCTGCTACTGCGCAAAGAAATGCTCGTACTCTTCGGTAATCCCGACGTGACATAACTCCGTTTCATACACAGCGTGCAATGCTGTCAGAGCTGTAGGGCGTTCCTCTTTCTCTCTTTCCTCTTTCACCCCCACCTTACTCTATTGTCCTTAGGCGCGTTAGAGACGTGCGCCCAGAAGTGTGGCAGTTAGGGGACTTTTCTTAAAACCAAATTTGTTGCTTGCGCTGCCTACATCGTCGATCAAAAAGTACTGAGAATTCCTTGTGCTATATGACACATTTGTATATTGTACATTTGTATGTTGTATATTTGTGCATTTATTTGTATGACATATGTAGTATATGACACATTTGAAATGCGCTTGAATAAATGCGGTCTCATTGCTAATGATTCCCTATGACTTTCGCATGCCTTAGACCTCTAGATAACAGAACAAGCGCAGAGCAACAAGCCTCCCTTCATGCGGACTACTTCGGTACTTTTCACAGCGTTGCACGCTCAGTATGAAACGGAGTTCGAAAGCTTCGCCTATATGCCGTCACAATAAATGAAATACTCCAACAAAAAAAGGGGGGGCTCTCTGCACAAGTCTCAAACGCTCACTCTAGTATACTTTTCTTTAAGCCTGGTTAATTATGCGCACCTCTACTCCAGGCTTACCGGATAATAAGCAACCCTCTCCCTCATTTGACTTTAAGTAAATGTCTCTTCAGTCTTTTCAGCCTGAACAAAAATATTAGTAATGTATACTTTCCTGACGATGATAATAATAACATTGCTGCTAATTTGTGCAAAAATAAATGTCGCACGTACGTGTTACAATAAAGAGCTGAGGGCTGTAACGGGACTTCCTGTCAGTGATTACATTACACAATTTCAAAATGACGGTGCCAGATCAAAGACACCTAAGCGGAAGCATACGCAAGCTACCAAAAGGAACAATTTAAAAAGTTGCGTTCAGCCTTGTGACAATGATAAAAACGAACAGTGCAATGAGTGCATAGATCACTCTATATACAAAGCTATCGAATTGGGGATGCATGCACATATAATCGCGAAAGAAGAGAGAATACACAACAAGTCATAACAACTTGAAAATAAATAACAAGAAGTAACGTATTTGAGCATATTTAGTGTCCTTAGTTTATTCACATTGTTCTACCTTATTGTTATTCTTCTTGTTACAAGAAGAAATCAACAAAAAGGAATACCGTATGTGAGCATTGCTCATTCATGTGCCCTGTTCTGCCTTTTTACTCATCTTCCTTTCTACAAGAGGATTAAACAAGGCAGACCAAGGGGAGGGAACAGCAAAAAAAAAACATATACACATACACTAGATTTGTTGTTGTTTATTCCATTCCTTTAGTCTACATTGTTGTCTATCCACCCTGTTCTGTTTTCCCGTTTATTTTCCTTATTACACGGGAAATAAATAGCATGTAATAACCATACGTACGTGTACCTAGCTATACGGCATTTCACGCATCCAGGTATACCATATGCAGCTACAATAAAGACTGAAGCATATAATGCTCCTCAAAGGAGGCTCTCCAGTCAGTGGCGTCGACCAATTGTTATGACTTCGTGGTTAATTCATATCTAATCCCAAGTCGCGTTAGGTTAATCCCCTGTCACGCTATCGTGATATAGGGTTAAACACGGAGTAACGGCGCCATCATGAAAATAAGCCCACGCCATTGGCTGGAAATTAGGCCACCTTTGAGAGGCATCGTCCGTTTCGTTCTTGAGTTATATACAGAACCCGCTGACAGCACTCACGACCGCGTCCGCCACAGATAAGGTCTACAACGTCACGTACTACGCGGTATGTATACGCTTGAGGCCCCTCTGTTGTATCCTCTTCTTGGTTTAGTTTTAACCACCGTGAAACGCTCAAAACACGCGCGGTGGCCTTGTAGGAAGACGGCCCTCTAGACCTGCAATATAGGCGTGCAACCGTAGTCGCAACGATCACCACTGCAATCACGCTGAGCACTGGGGCGTGACGAGTGTAGTTCCGTCTCTTGTGGGCGCCAGCCGCTGTTTCGTATTCGTGCAAGAGTACTTCACTGCCGCAATAGCAAACAATTGGGGACGTTGTCGTCATTGTCCCTGGGGCAAGGTCGTTTTGCGCGTGAAATCATTGAGCACGAATGCTGCTGCAACTGACGCGTCCAGAATGTACTCGTTCAAGAACACTTGACTCACAAATGACGGCCGGTATAGTAGCGCGTGCAATCGATGGCTGTAGTGAATCGGCTCTGAAAAAGCCTGTGCAGTTTCGGTTCAATGTGGTTCACAGTCACGTTGCCACTATGAACACAAATCCAGCGATCAACAACCAGCAAAACTTAAAGAAACCTTTGTACAGGTACGCAACGTTCTAATCGGACGACACGAGGCGAAAAATCACGAGCATGGCTCTGGCAGGTGGTCCCCAGAGAGCAACCTAGGAGGCAGGTGGGACACCTAGGTCGCGTGACCTTGAGACGTCATGACAGCCTACCCTCTGGATAGTTAGTAGGTTAGGTTAGGTTAGGTTATTTATTTATTTATTTACAATACCCCTAAGGGCCCTCGTGCGAGGGTATTACATAGGGGGGGGGCGATACAATCATAAAAATATGGCACAGGAATTTGAACAAAATACACGTAATAATGAATTAAAACTAGTAATGTACACAAATAATAACAACAAACAACGCAGGATAAAATACTCAGTAAATGCACATAATACAACAAAAATACCAAATCTGTTAGTCCGTGGTTTGCTTTAGCGAATGCTGAAACGATTGTGGGTTAACCTCAATAGCTATGTGTGATGGCAAGTTATTCCAATCTATTATAGTGCGAGGAATGAATGATTTCACGTAGAGCAATGAACGGCATGTGATGCGTTTTAGGTTAGGTTAGGTTAGGTTAGGTTAGGTTAGGTTAGGTTAGGCTCACCGCTGGGAGCACCTGCCATCGCAGGACAGTGGCGCATCACTTAACTGCTACACCGCTGCGTAAACAAAGGTCTCAGGACTCCCACGGATCTGTGAATCTAGAACAGAGAATGACCGTCTGCATATGTGGCAGTTAACCCATTACACAATCACATCACACCCTTAAGGTGGAGCTTTAGTGTATCCTTCAATTTTTATTTTGCTGAATATCTGGGCGCAGCTATCAAAGTTGATCGGGGACACTTGAATTTCATTTACGACCTTTTTTGGCGCCTTATAAAATCATCTCGCAGATGCTTTAAATGAAAATAAATGCTCAAGTAAGAAATCACGACCAGAGAGTCACGGCGTTGAAAAGTTTTACAAAAAGTATTTTCCTTCGATGTCGATGCAGTCGCGATTGACAATAACACGCATTTTCGCAACAAATTGTTGAAGCTATATCAGCTCTCTTATTTCAAATATTTAGGCTCCTATTATTTCGTTCAATTGGAAACGAGCTAGATCAATATTCTATCAGAACGCTTGCCGGATGACCGCGAACCACGGTGATGGCCAAAACTCTTAGTCGGAAAAGAAGCACTGAAAAGTTGAAAAGCTGGAAGCATGTATGTAGCAGTCATTTACTATATAGCTGTAGCCTTTTTGGGTGAAATGGGTTGAAATTAGGCGTTGCTACCACACTTTATTAGAGCGTTTCTTTTTTGTTTTCATATAAGCGCGTGCTTATAAGTGGTATTTGACTCAATCATGATACGGAGACAGCTACCGAAGGACTCGACAAAATTTCTTTACAGCCTACAGAGAAAAGAAGCGTATAGACAGTTTGTTTGTATTCGCAGTAAGAAGTCACAAAACGCGCAGTTATGCTTGCTTGCGATAAAGAGATAAAAATAACAATAAATGGATGCCGATCCTACTCTGATGCAATCGATACCGCAGTATTATTCATGACTAATGACGCGAACGCGTAATACATCCAGGGTTGAGAGTCAGTGGCCGATAAGTTTAGTTTTTTTGTTTGTTTTTAATTGGGGAGTGTACAGGGACTCTCACGCATGCTATCTCAGTTTTTCCTACTTTCTCGATGAGCACGCGTATGCATTAGAAGTGTAGAAGGTTTACTAAAACGAAAAACAATCAAACAGAAATGCATAAACAAGCTAATACAGTAGGAAGTCCCGAAGCAAAACTGTCTGGGGGACCTCCCGTCATAAATACATGAGTGTAAGTACACAAGTTCGGCAGAGGAGCTGGAAAAAATATAGATAAAATTGAAACCCACCAGTAAAATATGCTACAATGAATAACTTATACAATAGTTCGCTGTGGCACAATTTTTCAAACACGAAACAGAATTATATAAAACAGCAAAAACATAAATGCATCAGAGAAGAAAAAAAAGACATCAAATACAGATGGGCTATGCAAAGATGCAGCGATTACAAAAACGGTAGAGGCGACAAATAAAAATTTTCGAGATGAGGAAAAAAATTGACTGTTTACTGTTGCATTGGGAACGCGAAAATTAAAGTAAGGCAACCTTAGGTATAGCTTCAGGTTGAATGAGTTGATAAGAGGTGGTTTTTTTTTAGTAATGTGTGCAATGCGTGCTGCGAACAGGCTGATTTGATTGCTAGAGATAATGAATTCTTGACTTTTGTGGCGAAAAAAAAAAGCGGTTTTTGGTGGTAGAACGCTGTGAGCATATTGGTTTTCGTGAGCCCTTTCGAATAAAAGCAATTTACTCTTACTTTCAGCAAAATTATATAGAGATGTATTTCTCTGAATTTCAACACGAAAGTCTACAAAAATCCATAATACAGAAAGAAGGACGTCAGTAGCGCGGGCCCTTCAGTGGAGCTAAAAATGACACCAGTGCTGACAGAGCGGCGCCTATTTTCCGCAGACTAATCTTGCTCGCTTGTCGAGAGGTGGTGTGCATGGTTAATAGCTTAGCAACCGCTGTCAATGTGGCTTCGAATATACTAAACGGCAGATGTTAATGAACAGATGCTGCTTAATTAAAAATAATGAGCGCTGACACAGAGACACGCGTCACACACATGCGCAAATAAAATAACAATGTAATAATAATACTTGATTCTTTTCTTCCTTCCTTACAAAAAAGGAAGAAGCCGTGAAAAAGCTGAGAAAAGCGAAAAAGCACGGTACGTCAAGCTGTACGAGCTTGGGGTACCGAGTGTTTCAGGGAAGACTAAGTAATTCTGTGAATGGTTAAGTAATTCGGTGAAGTCCTCATACCACTTATCAATTTATTTATTTATTTCAATTTTTTATTTTTCCATGTACACATGGTGAGCGTCGAGGGAAAAAAAGCCAGAAATTGTGGCTTGACATGCCTCACGGCCCCTACATTGCAGGCCAGCAGGCAACATGCAAATTACGTACACAAGTAATATCGCAAACTGCAAACAATGGTTGTCAGAAACGGATGGCACATCATTAGAAAAAACAATAAGGAAAACAATGAGGAAACACTTCATAGAAAAAAAGGAATTTGGTTATTCAAATCAGGTCAACCCTTTATGGAACGAAAGAGATAAAGAAGCAGTGAAAGCATGGTGAAATCTCAAAAGTAGCGCATACATCCTGTATATCTTTGCGGCATGCTCGTGATCGATAAACTTTTGCAGCATGAAACTTATTTAAAAGACGGGGCAACGTGTTTGCTAGACTATATGTGCAATATATTGTGCGGTATGTTGGAATATCCCACAGTTCGCTGTGTGTGCTAGGGTAAACTTGTACATTTAGGGAAATGTGTGCTGTGTCACGCAAGTAATTCACATTTTGTTTTATGTCCTTATATCTTTAAGCTAGCCTAACATTACACATCTCAGACACTTTTATGGCATTGAACAGTGGGAATAAATCGCATGTGTTTATATCAGAACCGACGTTTAGTATTGCACGTAGACCCTTCTTCTGTAAAACGTAAATGTTATTTGTATTGGTACCTGTAGTTGTTCCCCAAACTAAGTGCGCTTAGTTTACTTGTGACATAAAGAGCGAATTATAAAGGAGAAGTTTAACTTTGCATGAAAGTAAGTGACGATGCCGGTTAACGATACCTGTGACACGGGAAAGCTTACTGATGACAGCGTTAACATGATTGTTTTTAGGTTTGAATAAAATAGGCTTAGTTTTAGTTACATTAATTTTCAACTTATTATTAAGAGACCATTAATGGAGTGTACTTAGTGTCCTCTTTGCCTCGTTTATCACATCTTCACATGCGCTTGATGTGAAGAACAGTGAGACGTCATCTGCATACATAACACACTTCGCAAGCAGGCATTGATTAACGATATCATTTATATGCAAGTTAAAAAGAAGCGCTCCAAGGATACTTCCCTGAGGTACGCCAGCAGTTACTTTCTTTTTACTGAGGATCGACAGCTATTGATACTAACAAACTGAAAGCGGTGTGCAAGATATGACGCAAGAAGCGTATGAACACGGCCTCTGATGCCGCAGTCCTTTTGCCAAAAGTATATTAAGACTGATGTCGTCGAAAGCCTGCAAAAAATCTACAAAAACACCACGGACAAGTTTCTTTTCCTCGAAACGCTGTAAGATATACTCTTTTTGGCTTAGTAATGCTGTCTCGGTAGATTTATGCTTTATAAAACCAAACTGTGAATCTGATATTATTTGGTGCTTGTCACAAAAGCATTATATTCGCGTGTGGATAATTTTTTCCAGTCCTTTGGAAAAGCTTGGCAGCACGGAAACTGGCCTATAATTTGAAACGCAAAGCTTATCACCTTTCTTATACAAGTTTAAGCTGTCACTTTAGCAATTTGCATGCGTCGTGGGAACACTCCGTATTCAAAGCTTAAATTATTTATATGTGCTAAAATTGGGGCTAGAATATCTAACACATGCTTCACAGGCCGTATCTGCAAATCATCCGCATCGTGGCGTCTGCTGTTCTTCATGTTCATGAATGCAGTGAATACTTCAGAAGATGTAGTTCGACTTATATACATAGAATCGCTACTTTGCCTGATGCGAGCATCATATGACATGTTTGTCGAACTTTGTTATTATCGGGGGATGAAATATTGGTTAAACGCCTCTGCTAGCTCTTCCCATTTACACTTCATCCTCATAATCAGGAAAAATGCCTCCTTCAAATCTCTCTAATTAACCTTGTCCTGTGCAAGCTGCGGCTGCTTTATCCCGCAAACTTCCTAACCTCATCCGCCTTTACGTACAGGACAACCAATCAAGCTGTACGAGGTGTTTCAAGAAAAACTATGTAATTTGCAAAAATAGGTTTTTTTGAGGTATAAGTACAGTATTCAGCATAGTATTACTAGTGTTGGCGGACGCCAAAAAACCGGTCAATCGTTTGAAGTGGTAAGCTGATATACTAATTTTAACAATTAACGTTTTAACTTTTAGAATTAGGCGCCTTTTTACTGCCATTTTTACTACTCAGTGTGGCATATACTTTGCTTCGCACCCCATTATTCTTAATTAATCTAAAGAAGCACCGAGTGCGGGGCGACGCTCTTGTTTATGATAACGGTGCTTGTGCAGGTTGTCACGTTTGCGCCACCTAAAAAAGGACCCCGATGTCCGTTGATGGCGGAGTCCCGACTTTTGGGGTCAACTGTTCCGATAGTAAATAAATGCATTGGCTGCACTTTGTTGTGGCGAATGAATTAATTGACATGACTAATAGATTGTTTGATTTATCCATGTAATGATCGAAAGATCTCTTTCAAGGCTTTTCTGACTCCCACATACCCAACTTTTTATCTGAGCTGACAACGCAGATGCATCGGATGCCCGAGATAACATATCACCTGCCTCCGTCCATAACACGTAGAGACACCCGAATAACAATAGATCCACAGGTTCGAGCGCATTGTGTCCCGGTACGGCTATGCGCTGAGGTGTTTTGATTGGGCTCCGCTGTATCTGTATACAATGCTATCACCAGATTAGATGCGCGATAACGCTCGCCTCTAGAATGCGAGGCATCAGAGCAGCCGGCCACACGCGACTTTCAAACGTTCGTGGCCCGCCACGATCGTCCTTCAAATGGTCAACTCACGGAAACCGACACGGTTGGCCGCGTCGCTGGCATCCAGGCCTTCGCAAGGTATGAAAGCACTGCCTTCTCGAAAGAAAAGCATAGCAGCGAAGAAGCGACGATCAAGGAACGGAGAAGCTACCCTCCGGAACGCCATTTAGGACCAGCGGAGTGTATGCGGAACCATCAAACCTTTCTCACAGAAACGTTCGCCCACGGAGGTAAAAGAGGCTGCGAAAAGGTATGAAAGAAGACCGCCTTTCGAATAACCTCCTTCATTGTACAGTGTGCGTGCAGTGTTGTAGACTTAGCCGTTGCGAAACCACGCAACTTCTTCAAACAAAGAAGCAAGGCAAGGCCAGTGTGTACGTTGCTGTTCGAGAAGCCAAACTTTGGCAACAAAAAAGAACTCCGATAAGGAACAAAGCGGCGGCATTGCTCCCCCTAGTCACGACCCAAAGAAAGAACACAGCAGCGTCATCATTTGGCACCCGATACCCTTTCAGGGGGGTGGGCAGTTCCTTGGGAGCGTTCAGCTAACGTTTCGTTGCTTTCTGGAGTTCTGTACTTTTTCTCTTCTTTTCTCCGTTTCTTGGTGCGAGCGTGAAAAACGCCGCTTGATGGTTTAAAGAAAATAAGAGCAAGACAAAAAGACACCGGCGAACAGAGGCGCACGCCGACCGAGGGGAAAGGCCCGGCCGTCCGCGATCCGAAGGGGAAAAGGAAGTCGGCGGCCTGCCCTCTCCGGTTGACTCCCGTCCGGAGAGACCGGAGGAGTGGAGGAGTATGTGAGGACGACCACCGCTGCCAGCCAACCAGGCGACGAGACGAAGAGAGGTCGTCGCAGAAGACCTTGGCGAGTTGGGCGAGACGTTCCTCAGGCGTGTGATTTGAAGTGACGGCGTGAGCGCCCAGACCTCCACCGGCTGACAGGAGACTGAATCAGACCTGCAACGCGCAGTCGATGGGCTTCCTGCAACCTTGGACACTAGAAGACGTCATTGCCGGTTTGGACACTGTTGGAACTCTCCTGCTGGAACATTCCTTGAACCGAACCCGTCGCTGACAACCCCTGAAAGAGACCTGCAACTGCACGCCAGTTCCCTTCCGGCCTCCTGCAACGCTCGGAGAGGTTCGTGCACCTCGGAGAAGTCTGGGACAAAGCTGGTGTTGAGTAACCCGTCCCTGGAGTTTCCGACTGAAGAAGTCTGCAGTCTTCTTCCGATGAGACGATCAGGGGAAGACGGAAGAAGAAGCCAGTGATTTTTGGAATCAGGTGTCTCAACTCCACGAAGAAACACCTAGAGTGTCATAGTCAGCCATCTACCTCGCGGCGTCTTTAAAAAGGGACGAACAAGCTCCGAACGACTTCGCGAGTTTGCAACATCTGCAAGACTGGAGAAGAGCGTCAGAAGATCGAAGCTTTGGTTTTTGCATGAAGAACCTGCGGTTCTAGTCAAGCTGTTAAACGTTTCCCTGCAGAAGGTGGCGTTCAGCGAGCAACTGCGCATTGTTCCTGTCGAAGAACCGCGGCTCGACACTAGACGTAAGCTTGTATTCGCTGCAGACATATCTTGAACGCTGCTAGACTTCCTTTGCCTAATCTGCGACGTAGATGCAGCCTCGTTATTTGGCACAACACGTCGAAGGCGCCGCCCGGATGCCAAGCTGCCGAGCCTCCGGAAACAACGAGGGACTATTCCATCCCATGTCGTCTAGTTAGCCAGCCACGTCGCTTGAAACGAAAATTCTGTTTTCGCGGGTGCACTAGGTGAAGTACGCGAACCAAGCAATAACGTGCTACACCCTAAGCAGGACATTTCGACGCCAAATGCTTGCCTTGTGAACTCTTCCATCAGCGCCTGCAAGTACAAATTTCATGACTACCAACACCGTAACGGAACTTTCGAGTAACGGTGTAGCCATGGTTGCAGAGGAGAGCAGCACAAAGTCCTCGCCTACCAAAAACGGCACCAAGAAGAGCAAGAATGGACGCAGCAAGGACGTGGTGAAGAAAGCTGTCTTCATTACGGGTAAGCCCACTCACGTATCTGTTGCGCAGAAGGAGCGCAGACACCCGGTCTGCTCTGTTACGCAAAGTAATTACCTTAATATAACTGATTAACATACAGATGAGATACAGTTGATCTCGTAAGCGGTTCTTTTTTTCCCAGCGCAAACTTGAGGCGTGGCAGTGAGTTGTTTAGCAGAGGCCGAGACCCTGATGTAATTTGAAATGGCAGCGGATAAATCAAGCTGGACGTAAGATCGCTCCTCCGACTGTATTAAGGCGTGTTTTGCGCAACCTTGAGTATGCGTAGAACGCTAATGGCTGCCAAGTTTACGGTTCCCCTACCACGCATCTCACTAAGAAGTACGTGACTCGATCGCTTGGTGTACGTGGGGAAAATGCCATCTTGTGGAGCGAAATGACTGATTTTGTTTTTCAGCGTAGTCTCCTGTCAGGGCTACACGCCATCTGTCTGATTCCATTTTTGTACCTATTCTTTCTTTCACAACATTGAGGGGAAAAATGATTTTTATCAGGGCTAATTACACGCTTTCACGGCGGCGATGATAGATTTGTTGTTTGGCAAAAGATTCTCTATAACTCCGGTTGTTTTGCTCAGGTTTGAGACTAAGGAGAATAAATAGCGCAGTCATTGCATATGGTTTACAGGATATA
Organism: Amblyomma mixtum; assembly: GCF_055824585.1. Taxonomy (NCBI): domain Eukaryota; kingdom Metazoa; phylum Arthropoda; class Arachnida; order Ixodida; family Ixodidae; genus Amblyomma; species Amblyomma mixtum. The sequence goes on from NC_143015.1 coordinate 96,569,111, forward strand.
TATATATATATATATATATATATATATATATATATATATATATATATACCATATATATATATATATATATATATATATATATATATATATATATATATATATATATATATACGGATCCCACCGGCGGCAGTGGTTGTTTTTTCTTCTGCTTTTTAAGCGATAACATATGAAGTAATATTCTAAATTGATCAACACCACAAAATAAATAAATTAATTAAAAAATCCGCTGTGCCCTTTGGTTTGGTTTCTGTGGCCGTTGGCTTCTTTCATACATATATATATATATATATATATATATATATATATATATATATATATATATATATATATATATATATATCTGTTTATGGGTGTTTGATGACCCAAAGCAACTCAGGCTATGAGGGACGCTACATGAATCATTTTCTACATATTACCAGCCGTAAGAAACTACAAAACCATGTCAAAATTACGACATATTTTGTTATGTCGTAACGACGGAGTTTTCTGTTGTTTTAGAGTATCTTTCTATTGTACTTTTGTAGTAATTGCACAAAAATATGTTGTTACTAAAAGTTCTTGGTCAAAAACTAGACAGAAAGTCTTTTGTGACGACAGAAACTTTTTCGTCGTGTTTTTCACTGGCATGCAATGTTATTTTTGCTGGCCATTCCCTGCACTGTGTCCTGTTCTTTCTGAGCTGCTGCATCGTTCTTTTATACCGTGTCACACATAAAAAAACGAAAGGGTTCTGGATATACAAAGTACTGCCCTACAAAAAGACATATTGTTACCGCATTTTATTAACTTTAGAGAGGTCGGAGAAGTATTTACCCTGCAGTGGGCATAGTCTGGCTGATGATGATGACGCTACCACGTGCAGTGGCGCGAATGGTTTTCCGTAGGAAGACAATAAACTTGACGGCAGAAGTTTAAACTGATAATGAAAAAGAACTTTAGCAGACATGTGCCGTGCTCGCACCAAAGCAGACTTAAAGGAACGCTGAGAAAAGAACATCAAGTCACTGTTCTCGTTAAAAATTGATTATCTGACTTTTTTTTGGCTATGTTGACGTTTGTCTAGCAGCAAAACACGCAATTACCAGAGAAAAGATCGGAATTGAAATTTTCCCGCCAGGCGATTCAAACTCGTGACGTGCTTACCGAAAAGGGCCCGGGTTGCCTCTGTTTTGAAGTGAATGGCAGCGTAGCGTAGCCTCCGGGATCCGAGACTAAAATCGGTGTCGACGCATGCATTTTACTTGCGAAATTGACCGCCGATGGCGCCACCTGCAATTTGCTTTTTGGTCTTTCTAACTTATAAAGGCACCGTTTGTGGTTTGCGATCAGAACGCAGTATCCTACCGATACACGTCAACTCCTGTTCGAATTCATTGCAACTAACTCTAAGGCGATAAGCATAAAGCTTGAAACGAGCGACATCTCTATTGCCAAGAACAGATCATATGGTGCGCCCGTATCATTCCAAACTTCTAATATTATCCCACAAGAATTAGTCAAGGAACTACAGCTCCAGCTGACAGTAAAAAAAAAAGAAAACGAAAACTGGCGGTGTTTTTCGTGCCGTCCAAATAAATTTTATTTGGTTAGAATTTGTAGTGTCTCCGAGATATTCGCCCACGATAGTATGCTGGGTTCGTCGTCCCAAAGCGGCACAATGCATGTGCTATGACACACGCCGTAATGGAAAGCTCAAGATGAATTTCGACCACCTGGAAATTCTTTAACTTTCCCTGAAGTCGCAGAGCCCACAGGAGGTCTTTAATTTCAACGCTATCGAGGATGTCGCGGTTGAAATTACACCCCGTATCATCCTTTACGACCCTCGCGTTCTTCTAATAGATCGAGCGAACACAGAAAAACGCCTTCTCTGTGCACCGGTGGGATTCCTTACTCGGATGGCTGTGAGCAATTAAACACGGCTTCTTGAGTCAGCCTTGAAGCAAAGTATTCAAAAGTTGTTCATACGTGGGCTTGTAGGTGTAGCAGGAGTTATTTTCAAGTGCGAGTGCATGCATTGGGGATCGAACCACGTACCCTCCCACATATGATCTTGCGAATTCACATAACATGTCCCGAACACGGCTGAAGGGCACCAAATAAGGTTTAAACTTTTGAAGGAACTAGTTTTTGGTCGAGGCCAACATGTGCAATGGCGGGTTCGACGCTGGACTGCCGGTAAAAGAAAGTGTCCAGTGTAGAAAGAGAAGTTCCCGAGCAAAATTTCGTCTGGACTAGCTGGTTCATTAAGAAGAAACTGAGCAGCGCTCAAAGGTCGGGATGAAAGAACAAAGATACGAACAGAGCGAATGAACCAGCTGGACGAAATTAACTTTTATCTCCGGGACATATTGTCTGAAATGGGCACATTTCATGACCGGCACTTCGGTGTTGACCGGCGATTGTACTTATTAACCTATCCGCCGTATCAAGGCGCCAATTTCGCTTCATTTCGCATCGCACCAAGCAAAATATAGTGTCTTCAGAAGCTCAAGCCTTATTCGATGCCCTGAAGTCGTCTTAGGGACAGACTACGCAAATTCGCAACACATTAAAGGGACACTGCGTAGAACTGCATCCAATTCTTCTCCTCAGTTAAAAAAATGATTGATGTGGTTCTTTCTGCGTATATCGATACTCGTCTGGCAGCAAAAGATGCATTTGTGGTTCAGAAAATTGAATTTAAAAATTTTCCCGCCGCATAATTCAAACTCTTCACGTCAACACCAGGGCGAACTGGTTGCCATAATTTTGAATTGAATGTTGGTGTCGGATATCGGCGTCGACGCCCGCAATTTAGTTACAAAATCGTCCGACAATAGCGCCACCATCTGCACTTCATTTTCTGGCCTTTTCGAGCTTATAAAAGCTCCGTTTCTGGTGAGAGTGGTCTATTTGTGATTAGAACGCGGTGCCAGATCGATACAGGCAAGCTTCAAATACTCCTCAATCAGCGCCTGTCCCATACCTGTGCGTTTTTAAGGCGAAAGCCTTTAATGCCTCATCGTTGTCGATAGAAGGTTGTCAGCAGAGCTGTCACGCTTTTCGGTTGGTCGAAATGGCTATGACGTCAGCGTGCGCCGATTCGAAGTAATGAGGTCACTCGCGGATGCCTGAGGCCCCCTTTTGGAGCACACGACAACTAATAAAATAGTTATCGTCCGCTCCGACAGGAGGCGTAAGGCGTCCGTGGGTGACCACATAACATACCTCATTACTGCGAACAGAGCCATGGGTACAATCGAACTCATCGAAGCAGAGAGAGAGTCGTGCTAAAGAAGCAGTCAAAGTCGGCAGTCAAAGTGTGTAGTTGTAATGTGTAGTCAAAGTGTGTAATCAAATAAAGCACTAGTACAGCACAAATAGTCTCGCAGTCAATACAAGTGCGCCAGGAAAGGCTTTCGCCTTGCAGCACTTTAGAGAGCCAAAGTGCCCAATGAATTTTATTTTCTCGCCGCATGATTTTTTGCGCATAACAAGCTTCTTCATTATAAACCCTGCACCTATAGTAAACGAAAGTTCTGCCTTTGCAGAAGACAAAGCCCAGCTTCGCTGCGATAGGCTTAGCGCGTTAACGCCAAAGGAAACGGATGACGCTTTTCTTGGCAACGTTGCAAGCTTTATAGTTGGCTGTTTGGCGTCTCGGCTATATCTCCCCAAGGCTCTTCCGCAGCCGGTGACATAAGCCCGCAGCAGCTAACAGCTCGCCGCGTATACATCCCTGCGCTAGAAGAAAGGCGGAAACTATATCTCGAGCGGTTATTCGGTACGCAGCAGTCTTCGCGAGAGGCAAAGCCGAAAGGAAAGGATTGTCAGAACTCAAACAGGACGAACAAGCAGGTAGGAGGGGTGTTCCTTCGCATTATTTTACCTTAAAGCGAAAAAAAAAACTAGAAACAAAGTGGAAGGTTAACGGATGCTCCTCGGCAGAAGCGTGCCGTGTTTCCTGCCCTGTAGTATATCTCGCGGATAGCGACGGATGCTCGCAGAATCCGCGCCGGAAGTGATGGGCAAACAGGACGTTCCAAGGTGTCCTGCCCGCGCAAGCTGCGACGCGAGACGTGCAACTCTTGTCTCATGTTGTGAAATTGGAAAAAGACGGGCGCTTTCTTCCTGAATTTGAGAAAAAAAAATTCAACACTCTTCCTTCTTTAAAAATGCCCTTGATGAATGTGAGTCATTCGTCCTGTAATGCCCAGGACTCTCAAACATGTAAAACTTTTCGACTTGCAAAGTGTAGCCGTTACTGGCATTTACACATCTCAGCCAGGTGTAGTATCCCTTATAAAAATTGCCTATAGACAGTCTATAGACTTAGACTGTATTGCCTTCCTAGAGATATTTCTTTTTGTCTACTCACAGTCTACAGACTGTCTACAGACAGAAGTCTACTAAAATTGTATGGCCATAATTCTATATATTGTCTATAGACTGTCTATAACATTTGTATTGCCTATAAACTGTTCTCTAGGATTTGCCTATAGGGAGTCTATAGAGAGTTATAGAGTATAGAGAGTATATATATATAGAGTCTATAGAGAGTTGATGTATTGGAGTCATTGGTCCTGTAATGCCCAGGACTGTCAAACATGTAAAACTTTGCAACTTCCAAAGTTTAGCCGCTACTGGTACCTACATATTTCAGCAAGTTGTATCCCTTATAAAAATCGCCTACAGACAGTCTGTAGAATTAGACTCTATTGGCTTCCTAGAGATATTTATTTTTGTCTACTCACAGTCTATAGACTGTCTACAGACAAAAGTGTACTGAAATTGTATGCCATAATTCTATAGATTGTCTATAGACTGTCTATAGCATTTTTATTGCCTTCAGACAGTTCCCTAGGATTTGTCTATAGAAAAATCCAAAGTCTATGGACAATTTGTATAGACTGTCTAAAAAAGAATTTTGTAAGAGATAGCTGTCTTATCTTGTAGGGTAGAATGTTAGAGGATAACGAAGAGGCATGATGTTTGTAAGGAGCAGACAACGCAGCGGGGTATTTAAAGGAAATTTATAAGCAAGACGTTTAGAGATAGGAAGAAGGCAGAGTGAGTTAGACAATAGACGCGAGTTATATATATCTTATTCGAAATCAAGAACAAATGGTCTTGGGCAGGGCAAGTTAATTGATGGTGCCTTTGGATAACGGACTGGATTCCGATAGCAGGTAAGCGTAGCAGGGGACGGCAGAAAGTCAAGAAATTATGTTTCATTTCGGGAATTGGTTGGTTGGTTGGTTTATGGGGTTTAACGTCCCAAAGCGACTAAGGCTATGAGAGACGCCGTAGTGGAGGGCTCCGGAAATTTCGACCACCTGGGGTTCTTTAACGTGCATCATTTCGGGAATTGTTCCTCTCTTATGGAATTTGAGAAGGGTGTATTATGTCAAAAAGGAAATTTTTACGGAGTTTCGTGCAACTTTAGAAGCAGAAATTGTCTCATTTTTATTTGCAAATTGGCGCAGTTTTCAAGTTTCCAGAGAAAAGGGGCGTCGAACAGAGATTCTGTGGCCTAAATGGTGAAATTTTTGGTTACAGCATGGAAACCACTGAAGTTCGGTGACTTGACGAGGTTAGGAGGGTTAGTTGGCCGCAGCTGTCAGAGGACAGGGTTAACAGGAGGGATATATAGAAAAGGCATCTGCCCTGCAGTGGACGTAGTAAGAATGATGATGATGATGATAATGGTGACAGGTAGCAGAAACTTAAAAATGTGCCGTATTATAAGAAATATTATTACATCACAACTAAAATTACACACTTGGAAAGTCTAAAGAGGGCAAAACTGCCCACACACACGTAAGTACAGAAAGTAAATCAATGGTAAGATTTAGAATCCTCCTAACGCCCCCTGCCGTAGCAGTGAACCCGTTGAAATTCTAGGTTATTTTAGTCGGCAGAAGGGCTACCTTTTACAGTGAGTCACGTTACAGCAGGACTTCTGCATCTCGAAGAGTTTGCGTCTGGTTAGAGATAAAGGTTGAGAAGGCGATTTGTGTAGTACTGTAAGCATTCGATATATTTTTCCGAGGACGACCGTGTTAACAGTACCTATTGACGTTTCTGCAGTCTGTATCGTCCACAATGCACCATTCCGGAGGGGGGGGGGGGGGGGTAAATGTGGAGAATGTAAAGGCTTCACTCGGGCTGGAAGCCTCAACAGGGGAGAGGGAGATCACAATATACACCATGCACGTGCATGCCACGCAGGGCATTGCGGAGTTTAAATGTATTTTATTTCTCTTTTCGTCTACAGACCATGTTTGAACAAAGCAACTGATTCGACACTATATCAGCATCCGGTTTCTAACAAACCCAGCCCAACATGCTCTATCTTGCTTCTGTCAACGTTATAACCTGCCACCTTTAGTTTTATATGCCATGGATGCAACCATCCTTTCAGAATGACTGAATCCTAGCCCTACAGAAAAGTGTAATGGTATGGTGTGCAGGCTGTTTCAGCTAAGTTGCGCCGAATTTTAGTAAACAATAGCGTGCTTTCATTCGACTTGACCAAGTCAGCATATTGCATAAATGTGCATGTTTTTTTTAGTAAACAAGGGAGAATTATCTAACGTTTTGTCATCAACCTTGGTGCAATATTTTCAAAGGAAAAGTTACACACCGCATTGGGAAATGCTCCTTTTAATTGTTTTCTTGTTTTCTAAAACTTACAGATTCTGTGCTAAATTTAACGACCTAATGTTGCTAACCTTTGTTAATCAGCAAAGAGGCTTTACTCAAAGGATACGCTCAAGTCATTCAAGCCTACACATTCCTGCAGTAGTGAAACGCACAGAACATCACTTTGCTTACACATCACTCCATGTTGGAGGTGCCGGAAAAAATTTATACGCGTTTTACAGCATTGAGGTATAGACTGCCAGTCTTAGTTTGCGCGTGTGTGTGTGTCTGTGAGTCTTTGTTCCTTCTGTGCCTACCTTTTTTCTTCATTTACGTTTAAGGAATTGATTAAAGAATTAATTTAACCAAGTCTATAGACAGCTCTCGCCATAAACAACATGGGACACTTCCTATATTAAATGGTTATTGAAAAAAAAAACAGTTTTTGCGATTATTTTACATTCTTAGGAAATTGGAGCTGAACGGCAAAACTAAGGAATCTTTTACGTATTGCTTGCTCTGTAAATGGGACAGTCAAAGTCAGATAGTGTGCTTGGATCTAGTTTTTAAAGATCCACATGTACATTGTAAAAACAAAGAGCAGAAAGTGTTGACGACAGTTTGGCGCTATGCGCATCCATAGACAGAAGAAAACACTGCTCTTTCGTCCTTCATGTATGGCCGCTAATCGCGGTCGTAAAGCTGTATAACTGCCGTAGAAATAACAAAGACCTTGACATCGACGTACGAAGGGTCCCACAATGACGTAGCCTTGCGACGTGCGCTCGTATATATCTGCGTCATTATCTTATACTACGTGTTGCTAAATCAGGAAAAAGAGCTCGGCGGAGCTTAAGATGTCTGCTACACTGCATTTCCATGGATTCCAGGGTTGCGTACGGTCTACAATATTCGTGCTTATGGGTGCTTAACTTGACTGCCGGGGTTCCCTTGTGAAGAAAGAGAAAAGGAAAAAAATCCCTGCGTCTAGCCGACATCCGGGAATCCCCGCTGTTGTGTTTCGTAGGAGAAAGTTGGCCAGAAGCAGGTGTGAGAAAGGTGTGTCGTAGGTTTAAGCGAAGTGTTGGTAAACTATAACGGTGTACCCAGAAGGCCGGAAATCAATAGGCGGAGCGGAAAATCTTCGCTCGTGGAAAACACCTCTTCACTGCGAAGGGCCCGCAGAAAGGAAGAAAGAAAGAAAGAAAGAACGAAAGAAAGAAGGAAAGAAAGAAAGAAGGAACGAAAGAAAGGAAGAAAGGAAAAAGAAAGGAAGAAAGAAGGAAAGGAAGAAAGAAAGAAAGGAAGAAAGAAAGGAAAAAGAAAAGAAGAAAGAAGGAACGAAAGATAGGAAGAAAGAAAGAAAGAAAGAAAGAAAGAAAGAAGAAACGAAAGAAAGGAAGAAAGAAAGGAAAAACAAAGGAAGAAAGAAGGAAAGAACGAGAAAAAGAGAGAAATAAAGAAAGAGAGAATGAAAGAAAGAAACAGAGAATGAAAGAAAGAAAGAAGGAAAGAAAGCAAGAAAGAAAAAAGAAAGAAAGAAATAAGGAAAGAAAGAAAGAAATAACGAAAGAAAGAAAGAAAGGAAGAAAGAAAGAAACAAAGAAACAAAGAAACAAAGAAAGGAACAAAGAAAGAAAGAAAGAAAGAAAGAAAGAAAGAAAGAAAGAAAGAAAGAAAGAAAGAAAGAAAGAAAGAAAGAAAGAAAGAAAGAAAGAAAGAAAGAAAGAAAGAAAGAAAGAAAGAAAGAAAGAAAGAAAGCTATCTGTTGTGGGTAATGAAGACAGCCAAAAGTGACTGAAACCGAGGACAGCATACAGGGATGTTTGTTTTTTAATTCGTGAAGTTTCTCAAATGAGGAATACTGGCGTGTTAAATTTAACAAGACCGGTTAAAAATTTTAGAAAGCTTTTTTTTACCAATGGAGGCCATGGAGATATAATTTTTGTTCAACAAATATCAATGCACTGCAATAGACAAATTTAAATCCTCGGATGTTCTAGTTTGCTCAGGCTTTTTACTCATGGAAGCGTGCTGGGACCCCTACAGCTTCTTGTTTACGTTTTTAACGCCTTCCTAGTTATCCTCAACAGTCTTTTTGTAGACGATTGCGTGTTATATAACATGTGAACATGCGTTAGCATATTAAATATTAAAGGAGGCCTCGATAAGTTACTTTGTGGCGTTGTGAATGGGTTATGGAACTGTGAACGGCTGATGGATATTAATTCTTCTCAGAGCATGTTCAATGACTTTTCGACGTTTAAAGTGCCTGTTGCATAAAGCCATACGCTAGCCGGTCAGTGCCCGTAGACAGTGTCTCAATATAAGCTGTTCTACTTTATCCTAGGATGTCCATACCGACAACGTATTGTCGTCGGCTAGTTGTACATTAGGTCTTCTCCATTGGCCTTTGTGTTCTTCTAGTACCAACATTAAAATCACTACCTACAAAACAGTCGTTAGGTCTAAACTAGTACATACCTCTAATCTGGTGCCCCCTTTCTCAAGCTCTGGCTAACCGCCTGGATTTCCTGCAGATTAAAGCTGCCCGTTACAGTCTAGCATGATTGCAATCGAACGTCTAGTGTGTTTGGCATCAGCCGAACCTTAGACCTTTCTTAGCTTGCGCCGGACGTCAGTTGTGGTCGTACCAACTACGGAACGAAATCAATACACTATCAAATCATGTTGTTGTGTAATGCTCATCCATATGCAATAGATGCTGCTAAAAATAGTTTCACGCCTACACTCTTAAAAACAAGTTAGTAAGAAGGTATTAAGTGCCGCAGTTACTAAGTGTGACTTCGTTTTACTACTTTTTATCATCTCTTTACTACCCTCTTCAAGGTATAGTTAGTAAAAGTAGCCCTTGCTACCTTTTTGCTAACAATAGTCGCTAGTTATTACCTAGTTAGTAACCGCTCCTTTAACCATAAAATAAAGTGAAATAATATAACTGACACAGACTGTCATGCCAATAAAATGGTATTTGTAATTAAACATTTCTGCAGGGGCATATGGTTAGGTAGACTAAGCTGTTTCTACACTCTCAACTTCATAATAACGCTGGTATCATAGCTCAACCGGTAAGAGCCACTAGCCCGTAAACGAGAGTCTCATTTACGGGGTATATAAGACTGAGAAAGATATAAGACTGAAAAACTATAGTTTCAAACGCATCTGTTTGTCTTTTCTGTGTGTGTAACGCTATTTCCTGTTCTGTTTAATATGCTGATATGTTTATGGTTAGAAGAATAAGTCTCTGCTGTGTTGCACTCTATTGCATTCTGTACACAACTTTCTGTACAATTCAGTGTACAGCATTTCTGTTAATTGTATTTATTTACCACAGCCGATCAATGACCTGTCACTGTTGTGCAAAATATGCTGAAATTTTGCGTATGCCTTACATAGACGTCATTACCACTCCTGCTGCTGTACCCACGCGAGGTCAAGACCCAGTCAGGAGGTAGAGCGCCTCATTTTGTGTTGCCTAGTGGGCAATACCTGTATGTTGCCCGAGTGAGCAAAAAATCCGCTTACGCTGCATAACGGACAGAAACGAATGAGTTCCAATAAGAATGCCACACCCTGTATATACTACATGTAAGCAGCATAAAATACCTCCTAATTATCAAATGCAAGATAACGACAAAGAGAACCACAAATGAAGATACACGTCTATAGGCAAACTTCTGGTGTGCCACCGGGATCGCAAATGCGCGAACAGCCTGTGTTAGTTAACCAGTAGATGCAAGCAGCAAACTAGCCGGTACGAAATGCCTCGTTAAGTAACGCTCTCCATTGTCACAAATAAAATGCGGGAACGCGATCTCATTTCATATTTTGAGCTGCCCTCTCAATACGAACAAAACAATTATTCATCTTAGACTAGCCACCCCTCATGAAGACCAGGACCATCGACCCAAGGCCTTTAAGGAGGAAGTGTCTCCCCAAACCATACATTTTACATAGAAAAAGCATGCTTAGCCTCATTTCACCAAAAGTTCAAGACATGTAAGGTTCAAATGAGACCCCCTCCTCAAACGCCCTCTCGAATAGTGGCCCCTAAATATGCCGCCTTCCTGGAATCAATCAACGTGATGTTCAAATTGCCTATAGCGCTACGTCATCTTGCTCGTAATGTCCTAAGAGTGGTGTTGGCCACGTAATTAGGTTTTTTTTTTTCGCTCGAACTTCAACGCTCATGGATATAAAGCGCGCCGTATTGTTAAGAGTGCTGCAGGTTAACTTGGACAATCCACAGAGTTTTTAAACGCCGCAGAAATTTTCAACAGCACGATGAACATTTGGTTGCAGTGACGCAACAGGCCAAAGAGCGCCGTGGAAAACGTATCTTTCGTCTGCTTTATGCTTTGTTAAGTATACATTTCCTTCCAAGCATTCTGCCCCAGTGAAGCCGAACTCAAGGCAAGCAGGAAGTCTGCACGTATTAGAAGCCCGGCGGGCCCTGTGTATTTAAACCTGTACCTTCCACATACTCAAGCTCAGAACATTAGGCCAACGGCCGGATGCTGCTGATGAACGAAGTGGTAGATACACCTCAAAAGATACTCTCCAGCCAACGGTGTCCATCGATTTTCATGACCGCGCATTTAATCCCATTAAGCCGTCATGGTTAATCCTGTTAATCCAGTTTCAGTTGCCACCCCTGTGATTTCACGCTAGCAGGTATAAAGAGATTTCACACTTGCAGGTATACAGGTATTGCGCTAGCAGGTATAAATGAATTTTCACACTAGCAGGTATAAAGCGATTTTACACTAGCTGGCACAAAGTGATTTAACACTAGCTGGTATAAAGGTATTTTACCCTAGCAGGTAGAAAGAGATTGCACACTAGCAGGTATAAAGGGATTTTCACACCAGCAGGTATAAGGTAATTTACACTAGCAGGTATATGGTATTTTGCACTAGGAAGTACAAAGGGATTTAACACTAGCAAGTATAAAGGTTTGGTTTATTAGGGTTTAACGTCCCAAAGCAACTCAGGCTATGAGGGACGCCGTAGTGAAGGGCTCCGGAAATTTCGACCACCTGGGGTTCTTTAACGTGCACTGACATCGCACAGCACACGGGCTTCGCCTTCATCGAAACTCAGCCGCCGCGGCAGGGATCGAACCTGCGTCTTTCGGGCCAGCAGCTGAGCGCTGTAACCACTCAGCCACCGCGGCGGGGCAGGTATAAAGGGATTTAACTCTATATTCGGATACAACTTAAGAACACAGGGGTTTTTCCCCGTCAAAAGACCCCCCTCCCCAGCCAATGGCGTCGGCTGATTCTCATGACCCTCCTAGTGTGACAAAGCAGGGAGTGGTAGATAAAAGGTGGTAGTCCCCTCCCTCCATAGTCTGGGATAGACCCCTCTCTCCATTGTGGCGCCGCTCCCTGCGTTGTCAGGCTAGCAGGCCCACAAGAATCAGCCGACGCCACTGGCTGGAAGGGAGTCCTTTGACGGGAAAAAGTCTTTACGTTCTTGAGTAACATTCGACTATAGGCAACGGGCGAACCTAACTCCTGCGCCGACGGAGGCGCCTCTCGCGGCGAGCAGCGCACCGGAGACAGGATACGCTCGCCGTCGCACACATTGGCAGTCAGCTCCGCATGCAATCTGATCGCTGCGGCTGGTCTGCGTACTCTTTTTGCGAAGAATGCCCGGGTCAAATACGAATGATTCTCCTGCTGTTGTCAATCTGAAATAACAATGAGAGATGCGAGCCAGAAAAATACAAGCGATGAACAGACGTAGCTTACCTCGATCTCCACGCTCTTCGGCGGCGCGTTGATTATACCTGTGCTACACGGGTACTTTCGAATGACATCTGAGTCGAATGGCAGTCGAGACTTGGAATGGCATTCGAACTCGAGGGACTCCCGCGGTGCTACACGGCACTTTCCAAACGCATTCGAAATTCTCAGCTCGTTTTCAGTGTACAACGACGACTACGGTCACGCTAGTCCGACAACGGCACTATCACGGTGAACAGCAGCATATGATTATAGTGAACTATCTAGTTCATTATAATATTATTGTAGTGGCACAAGTTTTTTGGCTAAACGACACCGACGAGTCCGATCAGCGGACGGTCAGCTTTCATGCCCTCGGGAGTTCGGCGGCTGAGCGAAAACGCGCTGATGAGGTGACGGTGCGAATACGTGCGCGCTTATACATTATGCGGATTGGAAATAAGCGAAACGAGCGCCTATATTTCACATGTGCACACATGGACACTCACTAGCGATAACCACTTGCCAAATTAATTTCAGTCGACGACGACTCCGTTCCCTTCAGCGACGACTGGGCCTAGCGAGCCCGCAGGGTTGGATCGGTGATTGCGAAGAACGAATTCACAAGTTTTAGCGAATGCAAATGGTCAACGAGTGTAGTTTTGACAAGAGTGACATGAAATCAACTATTGCTTACATCGCAGGACGCGCATACGATGAACGGGAAGCGGTGGTGTGACTCGGGCTGCCGAGCAGTGCTTTACGGCCAGCAGCAGTCGTCGCTGTCGCTAGCTTGTGGGTATCAAGTTAAGCCATTTCAGTTAATGCGAACGGTCACCAAACATACTTCTGGATAAAGTAGTTTAAAATAAAGTGCGGGGCATGTTGGAGGAAGCCGGGAAAATTAGCGAGAAGCGCCGGTCCTACGCGATGTCAACAACCCGGCTGTCAAGTGTTTCTCAGGCGAGCGATCGTGTCGGCGCTTCCCACAGATTGTCGCACTGCGTAAACAGGCACGGGTACAACCGGTACAGAAGAGAAGAGATTATTTAATAGAACTAAAGCGCATATTTCGTTTTATGTCTTGCAAACCAGTACAAGCTGTTCATACGCAGCGATGTAAACATGTAGCAGCATGAGTACAGTCGTCCTCATCGGCGCACTCCTGGGGAAATTTCATGCACACGCGGTAAATGTTCGTTGGTGTACTATTATCTGCAAGCACTCACTTAGACGGAACATGAACTATTTGCTAAACAAACAGCAGAAAAAAGCGAGTAGCGGGTATCGAAATGAACAGCAACAGAGCCGAAAGCAGTCGCGCGGCTGTGGGCGGGGCGTAGCGACGGCGTCAGCGACGGCTACTCGCCGCTTCGGGCTGTGTTCGCGTTTCGAAGGCATTCCGAGATCTGGAATGTCTCCGCGGAGCTTGCCCTTTTTCAAGTTCGCTCCTCGGAAGAAGGAATTCAAATCGTCCAAATCGCGAAATGCCGCTGATAAAACTATCGGCACGCTTTCCACCGCCATTCTACCAGCCTCGCGCAAGGCTGCCATGCCGTCTGCTACGGCGGAGCAATCCTGCGATATGTTCCCCGCCTGCCCGCTAGATGGCGCTGGTTGTTCAGCGATCGTGGCGGCTCCTGACGACTGCCCGTTGCCTTACTGGAATATTTGTCGTCGTTTGGCACCCGCACTCAAAAGTAGATATAAACCGTATTGAAAAAAATGCAAAAGAAAGCACTACGATTTATTTACAACGCATAAGGAAGAACGTTTTCATCCCTAATCTACTGAGACAGCAGATATCAAAGCATTAAGACAGTAGATATCAAACAATGCGCCAGAATGTGTGAATGCGTCCCAATAGAGTGCAGTGGGGTCGCGAGGTGACACGGGCGTGCCTCGAATTCCTTTTTAATGAGCAAGTTTTCTTCTCTCTTCTCTTCTTTTTCTTCGCTCATTCCACCCCTGCGTTTCCTAGCGTAATATCTGTAACAACTGACTTTAGTAGAGGCGATTCCCCCAAACTTGAATTACACGTTTCTGTGTATGGCTTCTCTGAGTTCATCAGCTGGCTTCTGGGCGGAAGTATCTTTAGCTTGGTGTCAGAAATGGTACAACAGGTGTGTCTCTCACTGGCGCAATATGGTGGTATGCCCAGCATGGCGTGCGTTTACCTGCGCTTTCGTCCGCATACTTACTTGGTGTCGGGTCTCCGGCGATCATGAAGGTCGGGGCCCCGTGTTGCGGCCTTCCATTGCACTGCGGTTGGCAATTTTTGGTAGTGGGGCTTGGCGCCAGCCCCTGCCATGCTGAAATCTAAAAAGAGATTTAATTGCGGTTGATGTGCTCTAGTGAGCAGATACACACATAGCATGCGTGCTCACTACAGGGTGATGATTGTGGTGATAAAAATATTTTAATGAAATAGTTTACGAGGTTGTAACTACAGGCTGACTGTCATGAATTTTTCGTTGCTTTGTTTGTTTATGGGGTTCAACGTCCCAAAGCGACTAAGGCTAAGAGAGACGCCGTAGTGGAGGGCTCCGGAAATTTCGACCACCTGGGGTTCTTTAACGTGCACTGACATCGCACAGTACACGGGCCTCGAATTTCTCCTCCAAAGAAATTCAGCCGCCGCGGCCGGGATCGAACCCGCGTATTTCGGGCCAGCAGCCGAGCACCATAGCCACTGAGCCACCGCGGCGGCATTTCATACAGCTCACATTGCTGTACACATGACCCAGCTAGTGTGACAAAGCACAGAGAGCTAGATGAAAGGGCATAATCCCTTCCCTCTGTGGTTGGGCATGGACTCTCCATTGTGGCGCCGCTCAAGCCAGCAGGTTCATGAGAATTTGTAGGCGCCTCGTGCTTTCTTGAACAGCGTTCACACTGGAGGGCCTCCTATAAGAGACGTCTGCAGCTTTGTTCACGAGTTGTATCCGACTACATTGCCGAAATTCTTCTATAGGTTTTTTTTTTTTTTTTCACATTTAGCTTCCATCACTGCGGGATCGAATCCGCGACCAAGTGCTTCAGCAGCCGAACGCTGCAGCCACTGAGCAACCACGGCGGGTAATAAACTAATAACAGAGCGAAAGAAAACGACTTGAGCGACGACTCTAGATGCCTAAATCAATACTCTGTGCTCGAAACGCGCGGGTGAACAGCGATCAGAACTGTTGTGACTCTTTGATGGCTCCCGCTATAAAGCGTCCTCGTAGATGCGCATTTCGATTCTGCGAAGCCACTACGCAAAGCAGCTTCTGAGCGCAGAATAATAACCTGCCATCACGAGGAGGGAAGATATTTAAATTATCTTTCGATCGTCGGCGCCGATTGAGTGTCTCGATCGCTTCTCTTTCTGCGGAGCAGGTTTTCATTTTAACGACGCACTTCCGTCTGCTTTGTGTGTTCCCCTGACCGCCGCCGCGGTGGCCGGTTACAGCCACCCACGGCTCGAATTATTATTCCGGGAAAAATGAAAAATAAAAGTAAAGGAGAAATCCCACACTCGCCGCCGCCATTGTTATCTTCCATAGGCGACGGCCAAGGTTACTCCGCGACCACCGTCTCGACGTCCCCCTCCTTTCCTTCTCAACCCGGTATTTTTTGTTTGTTTGATATTTCCTGACCTCGTTTATTGGCTCGTTTTTGCATGCGCTCGCTACGTCAGTTATGCTTGTTTTTTTTTGTTTGTTTGTTTTTAAAGCGACAGAGTTAAAGGCGCAGGTGTCCAGGAAATCCGATGTCGGCGTTGTGAGCGAAAAATTACGAGTATGTGCCCAGAGAGCAACCCAGGAGATAGGTGGGCCACGTAGGTCACGTGACCTTGTGGCGTCATCACAACCTGCCCACCGGATAGTGAGCAAACTGCCCACCGTGGCAGGTGGCAGTTAAATCAATAGTCGGTCGCTCGGGAAGAGCAGCCTGTGCCGCGCACAAGGCCCACCGCTGGGAGCACCTGCCATCGCAGTGCAGTGGCGCATTGCTTATAGCCGCTGCACCACTGCGCCACGGAGGAGTATGAGGACTCCCAGGGATCTAGGAATGTAAAGTAGAGAATTACCTTCTGCATATGTGAGAATTACGCTATCGCGTCATACCCTTAAGGCGGAACTTAAATATCCCCTCAAAATTTTTTTGCCTTCGTTCGACATGTAAGGAAACCACCTAATGTAACAAGGTTTCTTGTGCTTGTTGCAAGTTGCAAGTTTGCGCTCGTGTGTGTGTACGTGTTTCTCCCTCCGTCTTGCGTCATTCTGCGCAAAGGTTTCTTGAATATGACGCTACACCAACTGGCCCAACTTTCTGCTCTACCAAGGTTTCTGTGTCATTCATGATTGGCTTCTTGATTTTAGCTTTTACGATGCCGTCTATATAGTTGTATACTCTTATGTTCACGGTTCCCTTATATAGCTCCTTTCTTTTTTCTATTTCTTTCTCTTCCTTCATATTACAACCTGCGAGGAAACCACATGGACAGTCAAGACGCCTGCGTCATCGCATACTTGATAGACAGCAGGTTCTTTTTGTTGTTGTTCTATTCGCTTCCGTCCAGCGCTGTATCCTTGTGGTCGTCAAATGACGCACAACAATTGGCAAGTCTTCCCCGCCGTCGGCGCCCTCAAGTGAGGTAGCACGCGTGACCCACTCAAGGACAAAAAAGGCTGGGTGCCTCTCATGAAGCGTTGTTTAGTCACGCGAATAAAGGATTTACCACGGCTGACTTTCACTTCCCGTGAAACAGCTTCGCGCCGCAATAAAATAAAAAAAAGAAACAAAACCTGGCCTACTGACCTAAAGGCATGGTTTAGTTTCCTTCTATGTCTTAGTGCTTCCGTAAAAGCTGTCACTCACAGACGTGCGTTCATTGCTCATAGTCTCCGGGTTTTTCTTTTTTTATTGCAACACTTGCCTCTCGACCATATGTTATCTTTGATGACTAACGGCGACAGTGTTTATCTTTTTTTTAAACACGTGACAGTGTCAACCCGTTTTACACTCACTGTTGATTAAATGCTTATTGCATCCACACCACTTCCCCTAACTTTGGTCGCATGTTTAGGGGAACCCCCAAAGGTGGAGTAGGTTTGTAATAAGGGAGTAATTACTCATTGACATCCACCCGAACGCAGCCATACGGTTACAAAGGAAAATTATACAGCTTTCTCAGAAACTTCGTAGTAAAATAAAAATTGAATAAGACTTCAGCTTTATCGTACAGGAGACACCGAAGAACCCGAAGTCCGGGCCTCTGTCTTCCGATTTTTTTTTTTTTTCATGAGCAAGCAACAATAGGGAGATGAGCGACTGGTTTGATTATACAGGGTGTTATTTTTTTAATCGCTTACATATTTTTAAAAAATGTGCTGAGAGTATAGCAAATGCAGCCTTCACGGAATGTATATTCGGCTCTTTGGACACAAGATAAGGACATAGCGGTCAAATTTATTTAATTAATTAGCCAAATTTCGGTAATTATCTTCTTAACTGTTCCCTTTACGCTGCATATTACAATCGCGAATATTGAAGACTTTATGTAGTGAGCCAAAGCTCATACAATTTGCAGCATGTGCCTAAGTGCAACAGATATTGAGATATTCGCGATTGAATTGTCAGCCTGTTCGGATCCGATTCGGGAACCGAACGCTGAGACTGCGCCGGATATTCCGCCCATGATACTGCGTAAAGACTGACGAAATGATGACGACAACCGACGGCACCAAGGCTAGCTGCGACTGCGGCAGGCAGGCGCTCGAGAAGAGCGCATGGTCACTGCCTCCGTGAGCAGCACGCGCTCTTTTATCGTCATTGGCATTGAACTTAGAGGCACGTTTCCTGCCGTCGGCGGCTTCGAAAAAGCAGCACGGTGATAACGCGCAAGATTTCCCTTTCCGCTCTGGCTCGGACAAGAAAGGACCGGTGGCTTAACGGCTTGTGATTTATTATTTTTCACCGGAATCTCCACTGGTCCGCTGCCGGCTTTAGATATAAGGCTGCTGCAATACTATACTTCGTCTCACAAGATGTTTGCAGCACTACGGAAGGTAGAGCTCTCTCGTCCAATCAGGGCTGCAGAAACGCAGAAAATAGTCCCTTGAATATTTGAGGAGTATATGACTATTAATCAAAACAATAAGCATTGCAACTAAAAACATGATTTGGACAGGTATATTTAAATGGTAGGGAGTGTTTCAATCACTGGTGAAATTAACAGACAAAGCCCGTACGGACACAGCTCTGCGGAGGCCTGCTGCGAGGTAGTGATGCGTCGTCACGTTCCAACATGGCGTCGGTCGAGTCTGTTGTGTCTCCTGTGTGCTCTACACCGACAGTGCGCTGTTTCCCCAAGCAGGCGAAGCAGGTGGCTTTAAATGTTCTTGAAGCGCTTCGCGTCGACTGCGGGGGCAGTTGGAGTACAAATGCGCTTATCAAGAGGACGGCAAAACTCACGCAGGTGAGCGAGCGAACGCTTTACAAGTGGACAACGGAGACGTTGAACGCGGGCCGAGTGTTGTTGAACGCGGGCCGTTTAACGTGCGTTGCCTCTCGCGCAGCACATGGGCTTGTTTTGCATTTCGCCACCATCGACACTCGGCTGGCTCGGCACGCTGGAGTAAATAAATTTATATGCACATGACACGATTACTGAAATTTACTGCGACGCGACAACAGAGGAACTGATGAGAACAGGTTGCGACAAAAAAAAAAAAAGTGGGGCTAGTCCCTTTGGAACGGGCGTCCGCCTGTACAAAAACAAACCAAAAAAAGAATAAAAAGACATCAAGCGCCACCTGCTATAGGTAGAAAGAAGCCACCTGGACATCAGGTGGATCGAACCACAGGCGCGTAGGAACACATTAATGTAGTGCGCGCCATCCTGATTGGACGAGAGAGCTGTACCTTTCGTAGTGCTGCAAACAGCTTGTGAGACGGAATATATACATATGAACTCTGAATGCGCGTTGGAATGGCAGGGCAGCTGCAACCGCGATACTCGTTGACCGAGAAGATGCAGATGGTTGTCGCCTGTGTAAAAACGAATAACAACGCTCGCCTCGCCTCAAGACTCTACGCCTCCGAGAATCCTGTGTCCTATATCGTTCGATTAAAGCCTCATGTGACACAAATAATCTGCAGCAAAATATGTACCGCATATAGCGCGGGTGCGAGAAGTGGAACATGGCTATGAATGCTGCAATATGTTACTATATTTCTTTTACGCGCAAGCGAACGCGAACAAATGATATAATTTGTTTCGAGGGCGTAAGGAGATGCCTTCTAGAAAGTTTCAGTCGCAGAAGCTGAGTGGAACGTAATTTAATAGGATTTTCTATGTTGTCCGTGAGCCGCTCAGAATTTTCACCTGCATCGAGTGACGTCAAGATGCACTTGCCCCATATATTGTGACGTCATCGAACCCAGTAGTTGTTCACAGGAACGACCAGCACTTACCAGCGATGCCGAGGTCATCAGGAATGTGACAGTCCAGGTTGGCCAATATTCCGACATTAGCCAACATTGCCCGGTCAACCGTGACGTCATGGTACATTTGGGCGCTGTTGCTGACCAGAAACGAAACTGCCTGTACATGATCGTTTGTAACCCATTATCAACGCTGCGCACTGGTGTTTTGAGCTCATTTGCATGATTGCTAGGCCCGCAGGTCTCTTTCAATGAAAAAAAAAAAGGGCATCCGAAAACTTTGTACCTGTGCCACTTTTATGTTGTTTCTTCAACACTGAACCACTACAGATGCAATTTTAAGCCATGCAAGAGGAATCTCGTATTTTGTCGTAAATACTCGCCATTATGGCTGCAAAACTCTTGCGTTCTCTTTCACGTTATGCTGACTAGTAGGATAGAGGAGGAACGAGAAGTTTGTTCTCGTCTAGATAGCAGATAAACAAGAGGGGATAAATAACAGGAAGAGATAAGACAGCAAACCTGGTGCACTGGAGTGAAGTTCGCGCACGTGTGCTGCAGATTAGATAAACCCCGATTATGGGCTTCCGTTTCCCTTCCAGGCAAACTGAATTATCTTGGTCAAAGCACAGAAAGCAAATGATATGTTGCGGCGACCAAGCATTACATCTCTGAAGCGACTGACAGTGCAGCCTTAGTCGATGACAACTTGACATCACTAAACAAAAAAAACGCCGACTCTGCGACTCGAATCAATTAGTGAACGAAAACAGGCACGAAATGTTTCCCGTTTTGCAAATTCAATTACTGGCTATGAGGCCTTCCTTTCCTCCGCAAAGTAGCCGACGCAGATATTGGAACTCCAATTGTGAACCTCCTACATAAAGGTTAATATTCAGTCACCCGAACAGCTGAATGGTTATCACCAGGACGTGCTTTTGTAAGCTTTAAATTGATGAATAAATAGTTGTTGAAACAGAGTTTGTAGTCACCATCGCAGTTGGATACAAATAAAAAAGCAGCAATTGGCAACAGCAGCTTATGCCACCCAGTGTGGTGTTACTTCGCTAACTAAACAGGGGAAGAAACGAAATCAAAGTCATAACTTAGCGCTTTATTACAAAAGACAGGCGGTCGTAGTGGCGATCGATCGTTATAGGCTAGCACAAAGTCTGTAGATTTAGAACCTACTGTAGCTCCGTCTTAGCCTTTGGAAAAAAATACATGCCAGCACTGCGACAGCTTTGGCTGAGCTTAGGGCGTTACTCAGCACAGCGCGAAACTTTTGCAGTTTGTCATATTACGGGATTTCCCGCAAAGACCCACCGGGCAATCTTCGTGTAGCATTTCCTGCTATCATCTTCATATCCTTTAAAGATAACATGGACGACATATTCTCCTAATTTAACGACAAACTTTTGTAGTTTGTCTTATTAAGGGATTTCCCACAAAGACTCACCAGGCAATCTTCTTCGTCTAGCATTTCCTGCTTTCTTCTTCATATTCTTTAAAGATAGCACGGACGACATATTCCCCCAATTAAGTGGCCATGAGTGCGGTATCCGCTGTAAATGTCCACGTATGCAGTGTGACCCCGGAAACCAGCGCCCACAACAAGACGGAGGAGGTATGAGGGGCAGCCATGTGATTCGCTCTGGTTTCTAGCATCATGCAAGTTCACCAATCCTTCAAAACTCTTTATAAACCGAAAGGAGTAACAAGAGAGTAGGCTGCCTCCTAACAACCCCTTTTATAAAAGGGAGTGCGTTAAAGGGGAGCTTACTGCCTTTTGTTCCTTTACTCCTTTACGTTTAGAGTATGCCTTTTATAAAACGGAGTGCACTAGAGGACAGCTTACTCTGTGTTGATTCCTTTCTTAGACAACTTACTCCTTTTTACTCCAATAAAAGGCGTATTACTGTTTAGAATGCAGCTCTCTAAATCATCTACATGCATGTATAAAGAGTGTGCGTACAGTCTTTGTCAAAAGTAACCAGGCTGCATGGTTTGCTTCTAGCTTGTATAGACCAGAATTTTGAGCCTCTCCCGGGCGCGGCCATTTTGCACCGACTGGCGCGCCGCGGTGCGGGCGTTTCTTTGGGGACTGCGGGGCTGCGGCAGTTCCGCGGCCGCGCCTGCATATAGCCGCGCTTCGGGCGCTAAAAAAAACATTGTCGAGCATACTTCCGCTGCGTGACTGTGTTGCAGGAAGTATTTACGTTATCAGAGCGATAACATTGACAAGTTTTAATGACATTTAGTTTGACATTCAGGCTAATTGTGCCGGCGCTTAGAACGCGCTCGTGCTTATATCGAATTCCGTCTTGGTGCTCCACCGCAAAGAAACTATTCGTTCAATATCAAGCATTAGGTGTGCGGCTAGCATGCAGTTCCAATTCCCATGCACTCTTATTCCTTCCTGCCGGCCGGCCATAAAGCACCCCCCTTCCACAAACAGGGCTTTCTTGTCGCCGCGCCAGTTTATCAACAAATTACCGCTGTGAGCTCAACTGAGTCGCAGCGCAAACAGAAAACAAATCTTGTCATGGTTTATGCACCTGGTGCATAAAAACGTACTTTCGTTTAATTTATCAAAAGCTTCAATAGATATGAGCAGCTAATCCAGCTTTCACTAATTTTGAGGCCCGAAGTCGCGTTATTTTATTCAGGAGCTCTCGCCGCGTGTGAGAGCGGGCGTAGCCGTTTGGCTAAGTGTGCAAAATGTAAGGAAATTGCGCATATTTTCCTAAGAATAAGGTAGATACCGCACCGCTGCGTTGGTTCAGTGGTTACGGCTCTCGGCTCTGGCCCAAAAGACGCGGGTTCGATCCCGGCCGCGGCGGCCGAATTTCGATGGAAGCGAAATTCTAGAGGCCTGTGTACTGTGCGACGTCAGTGCACGTTAAAAAACCCCAGGTGGTCGAAATTTCCGGAGCCCTTCAATACGGCGTACTTCATAGCCTGAGTCGCTTCGGGACGTAAAACCTTAATAAACCAAACCAAACTAAGGTAGATACCAACAGCAGAAAGATACTATAGATAAACCTTTACCCCCCAGATACCTCTCACATGCGTGCGGAAAAAGCAGCTGAAATCGGTAGCGGTCGTGCTTAAAATCCTGTGCATGAAATGTGTTTAATGGGAGCAAGAGCAAGCTCAGCGCAAGGGTGCCGAACACGTACTGGTGATCGAAAACACGCGCTCCGTCGGGACAACCTTCAGTCTGCAGCTCGCCTATCCAGTTACTACTCCACTGAGTCAAATCAATAGATCTACAGTCTGATGCATAAAATTATCATAGATGATATCGCACGTAAAAGGCGACAACAAACGACACGACAGCGCAGAAATCTGTTTAGAAGTGCCGGTTTCCAGTCCGTACACTACCTGGTCGACTACCCTCGGATGTCAGGTTTACGAGTAACTGCGCGCAAGATAACCGCTGTACTGTCTGGAAGAAGGAAAATGTGAGTAGTGACGCACAGCCCACACCCTGATACTTTAGCTGATGGAGCACAACAACGGCAGAAGCGAACACGTAAACATGCGTTCTACGCGCGGCGCCGGCGCGACCCGCAGTCCCTCGGGCCGCGCGCGCCGACAGATGGCGACTGGTGTCGAGAGTAGGAGCGCGCCCGCAGCCTGCGTGCGAGGGTAAAAAAATCTGGTCTATAGTGGAGTCATTGCGGCTTTCCTAAAGA
Organism: Amblyomma mixtum; assembly: GCF_055824585.1. Classification (NCBI taxonomy): domain Eukaryota; kingdom Metazoa; phylum Arthropoda; class Arachnida; order Ixodida; family Ixodidae; genus Amblyomma; species Amblyomma mixtum. The sequence continues at coordinate 96,592,620 of NC_143015.1, forward strand.
TCAAAAGATGTTGGAAGGTAAGAAGACCCCCAGTGCTTACCTTTGACGACCATTTCAGCTTCAGGGAAGCTGTAAGGGCTCTACTGCACGAGCTAGAAGCAAGCCATGCACCCTGGTTACTTTTGACAAAGACTGTACATAGGCGTGCGTGTTATTTATGGCAGGTGAGGTCCGTGCAGTGAAGATGAGGAAGGAATTGGGTCCTGACAAATCAAGTGAACGATCTTTACAATGCAATTGTGTAATAAAAATAAAATTCAAAATTTATTTTCTCGCTGCGATCGTTACTTCTCCCTAGAAGAAAGAAAAAAAAATCAGTTTCTTTTTTCTTTCCCCGACGTATACCCGGAGCGGTAATTGCTTCCGACAGCTCATCGAGGTCGGCCTATGCCGCAGCACCTCAGGCTGCAGGTTGGGGGCTTCGGGAGAGCACCGGGGCTTCCGCGTTCCTGCCGACGTGCTTCCCATCACAGCGCGGGGCTGTTTTTGAGCTTGGGTCGCCCGCAAAACCGCACTGACGGCAGGAAAATACGCTGGGGGCGTCGCGGCATTCCATCGCCGGGAAATCACGGTGGCTCGTCGTCCTTTCCGCCCTCCCTGTAAGCAAGCCAGCAGTGTTTTCTAATGGTTTGTCTTTTCAGGACTCATTGCCTTTTCCATCACCACTGCTCTCCAACATGATCATGAACTTAAATCATCGTTGCGTAACGTGCCAGCTTTCCATGGCGGCGCTTCAAATATACAATACACATTACGCTTTAAAAATTGTGCGAATATAAGACGTATAAAGGCGCAACTATAGAATCTGACATTCTTTCATCATGATCGCACCCCAGGTGGGTCAACTCCAAAGTGCTGTCATGCATTCACCTAGACGGGGTGTTCCATTTGTATTTCGTGCACGTTAAGACCTGGTACTGCGTGCTCTCCGCGCGACTAATGACATGTAACATTCAATTTGTATTTCAATTATTTGAATTAAATGACGTTAAGTAGATAATCTGCACACTTCGGTCATTGCGCATTACAGTGTCTCATATGCCGCCTCAGCATAAAGGTATCACTGCTGGCACGCGCAATGAGTACGCCTAGCTAAAAAAAAAATCTGAGGGAACTTTACCTCTAAAGTGCTGCCTTTCCTGGCGCTTTGTTTGGCATTGACTGCGAGACTGTTTGTTGTTGTACAAGTGCTTTATTTGACTACACACTTTGACTACGCATTACAACTACACACTTTGACTGCCAACTTTGCTTCTTTAGCACGAATCTCTCTCTGCTTCGATGAGTTCGGTTGTATCCATGGCTCTGTTCGCAGTAATGAGGTATGTAATGTGGTCACTCACGGACACCTTACGCCCCCTGTCGGAGCAGACGACAACTATTTTAATAGTTGTCGTCTGCTCCAAAATGGAGCATCAGGCATCCGTGGGTGACCTCATTACTTCGAATCCGCGCACTCTGACGTCATAACCATTTCGACCAACCGAAAAGCGTGACACCTCTGCTGACGACCTTCTGTCGGCAACGAAGAGGCATCATTAAAGGCTTTCGCCTTAAAACTTCGCCATTCTTCCCCGACGCAGGCTGCGACTCTGGCTTCGGTCACGAGCTGGCCAAGCGGCTGGACGAGGACGGCTACCAGGTGTTGGCCGGTTGCCTGAACCCGACATCAGAGGGCGCCACGATGCTCAGGGACTTCTGCTCGCCCTCGCTGCGAGTCCTGCACCTGGACGTGACCCGGGAGGAGCACTTCCGGCGCGCCTCCAAGACGCTCGCCGCGGAACTGGGCCCCAGAGGTCAGTGCTGTCGCTGCTGCACGCTCGACGACGACGCGTTGCATATCTTCTTGGTTATGTAGTGCCAAGCGAAAGCGTTCATCATTTAACTCAGATTCAGGTTGGATCCCGGTCCCGGAACAGGTACCGAAAAAAAAAAACGACTCGATGCTTTATTAGGCGTAGTGGTAAAGACGGTAGTTGACGGTTTATGCTGCCATCAGGTGCAGGTCAGTGAAAGAACACCATCCTCTAGCCCCGAATAGAAGAATGAACTACGGTGATCAGGGGTGATCTGTGCTGTAAAAGGCGATATGAGTACGCATTCAAACACTGAGGCATTCAGAGTGTGGTGATAGGAATTGGAGAACTCAGGGTATATTCCAGTCTAAAGTAACGAAGAGGAAGCAGTCAGCAAGGCTGCTGGGTAAAGGTCGGTGTAAGGATTCAGGCTGACATCGTGTCGACTATCACCACCGAGATAACACAGGGAAGCTCTTAAGAGCACGTCTCTGAGGTACAACAGGCAAAATACTGGTCAAAACGGACCATGCTATGTCGACATGGTTAATGGTATTTGACTACAATCGTAGCGTGTGTACATTTTGCTTATTTTCTTATCTTTCAGTTCTTCGCTGGTTTCTACCCGCCTTCCTTTCCTTCTCACACTGGTCTTTTTTTTTATTTGCGAACTCCAGACGAACAACAAACTCTAGGAGCATTCCTGCACTGGAAAAAGAATGACAGTGGCCTTGTTAGTGGCAGAAAATATATTAGGGCAGTGTGTTCATCCTCTTCTCTTATCTTTACTTTCTTTTTGTACAAAGGCCAAATGGTTTAGAAAGGTTTAGATGACCTCACAGAATTATAAGTATGACACACGAAGTACTGTAGGGCGATACACAAAGTATTCCGTGAAATGTGGATAGCTTCTGGCTGTTAAAATGCCGCGCGACAGAAAAAAAGAATTAAAAAAGCTGTTGTATTGTAGTCTGTACTCGAGAATGAATGTTTTGAGCGCAAAAAAAGACGTACGCTTTGCCCCTTGAGCCAGAGTTGTCTGCGCTTCACTCAATCGCAGTCTTTGTCGCCAGTTGCCCAAAATAACCATTCGTTATCCTCCTGCTAGGGTTTGCCTTTGCTCTGCAAGTACGTTCTACTGTGAAGCAGCATTGTTGGTAACCGTTAAGTTGGCTTTACCACACGTACGACGTTTAGACGGCAAAGCTCGCTTTCAAAAACTACTCTAGATTGATGTCACTGGGTCGAAAAATGTAGAGTACTTGCATACTGCTAAAAGAATTTCTCAGTCTATGCCTCATGGAGTGAAAAGGAGCTAGAGAATTACTCGATCTACAATACACAATTATGTTGATAATCACGGTACTTGCCGGTTACAGAGGTAAAGCAAGCATAGACTAAGGCATGACGTTTCGCCGTCCTGCCACGGGCGTAATTTAGCACCCCTGGCAGTAGAGTTTTCGCCGAGCGTTACCGCATGCCACTATCAGAAGCCGCAAACAGCGCCTGTATAGGTCTGCGCATGCGCTTTGGGCAGCAGCTGATAACGGTGTCCAGTACAACTATGCAACACTCTCTAATCACCCTGTACAGAGCTGTCCAAGAGTTCCCAGGCCACGGGCTCTGCTTTCGATCCGTGTAGTCGGTCATTAAGGACATTCAGGAAGCTCAACACATCTGTAGAATGAGGAGGAGTCTCATCCTCTCCCCAAAGACCTTGGTAGCTTCACAGGCACCCCCCTGCGGCGACCAGACTCTCCGGTGAAGCGGATCCTGTGCCCTAGGAACTTTTGAACAAGCCTGTACATTCAATGACCAGATGAAGTGGTGTTGAAATGCTGCAGCACTTGACTACGGGGTCGTGTGGAAAGGAAGCACGGAGGGGGGAGTGAAGTCTGCAACACCGTTCTCAAACGCTCGTGCAGGGCTGTGGGCGGTGGTGGCCAACGCGGGCATGATGAGTGCCGGCGAGCTGGAGTGGGGGAGCTCCGAGGCGGCGCGCTACCTGTTCGAGGTGAACGTGTTCGGCGTGGTGAACACGGTGCGCACGGCGCTGCCTTTCCTGCGCCGGCAGCCCGGATCTAGGGCCGTCATCGTGGCCAGCATCGCAGGTGAGTGCGATCTTACGCAGCGCTGGCAAGCCTGCAGTCTAGACATAAATTACCACATAAGGGAGTATACAGGGAGTAAAGTCCTCTAACGCACTTTCTTTTTGGGGCAGAGTATTCGGTCACTAAATATACGGAATACTTACTGTTGGCAATGTAGGCATATTATTGTAACTGGATGCACCTAGCGACCATAAAGCCTGTTTACATGAACTCGATATAGTCGAGTCGAGTTTGCTTGTCAGGTAAAAAACCAGTTGTCGGGTTTATGTAAACGCTTTCGGGTCGAGCAAAATAAGCGGCGGAGCGAGTCGAGTAAACTCGGCTTCAGGGGGTAGGTTAACTCGCTTGACCCGCCTTTCTAAAACCACGGAGTCGAAGAGCCGGGTTAGCGGGAGGGGAGAGGATAAATGCGAACCTGTCTTTCGCATGCGTTGTCGCGCCTCCGAGACAGCGGTACGTGTCGCCATCTTGGAGGCTGCCACTTCCCTCTCCCGCTTGCGCGGTTTGACGCTTGGTGTCGCTGGACTTGAAGCGGTCTCGACTCGCTAAAATCGAGTTCATGTAAACACGCAGTCGTCGAGTTGGGCTGACCTTGCTCAACTCGATACCCTGACTCAACCCGCCGCTGTTGGGTTCATATAAACGGCTCTATAGAAGGCTTTTAAACGCGACGCTGGCGGTCTATAGAGGTTATCCATTCGAGGAGACTGGAACATCGGGTAAAATCGTACTAACCACAAGAATGTTGCATGTTTTAAATAGATAATGCGCTGCCCGTTGCCAACCGTAAGTATTTTGTAATTTAGCGATCGAAATATATCCCAGGGATAAGGCAGCATATCCTGCCCCTACTAGGGAGTGCGCTAGAGGAGAGTTTATTGCCTCTTTATTCCCTTATAAGGTAATTTGTATTTACAGTTCGAGGTAGAAGTCAATCCTGTGCAAAGTGTTTCAAAGGGTCAAAACGCCATGTGAAAAAAAATTATAATCGTCACGTTTAGAAAGAACAACATATCATGTCGCGTAGTTGCAATTACTTTTCCTATTAATGTGTCGCTTTCTGTTATTATTTACATGTGTGTATGCATAATGCATATTCGGCAGCAAAACTTGTGTGTACCCCGCGAGTGTCGATTGGACTGCTTGCCATTCCATTTTTTGTCAAGAGGTCCAATGTTCCTGTAGATAAGCACAAAAAAAAGAGCCTCTTTTTTTTCTCTATCTTGCATCACTTTCTGGCAGTGCCTGGTGTTTAAACAGGTGAAGAGGTGACCGGTTTTATTTGGAGGCAGGTCAGTTCTCTCGTTTCCATCCGTGGCTTTCCTACTAGGCGAAAACACCGATAGGCGCCGCAGTACCCTATTTAAATTTTCCATATGATCCACTCGTATGGAATTGTGACAATATGAAGTCAATATGATATGGAAAAACATCTAGAGATCATATGTTACTTTATGTTTTGCACATAGTTTCTATGAACTTATTATATATTTTCTTTAAGGTCCCCGCACAGATTTACGTCATATGTGGTCCGTAAGTTTCCATATGCTCTATTCATACAGTTTGTAGCATTGCATCTGCTCTATATGGACTCTATATGACCCATGCGAAGAAGATATGGAATTACGGGACTCGTCATACGGAAAGTTTCAGTAGGGTGGCTGTGAACCACGCAGCCAACGTAGAACGCAGCATTTTGATTCCAACAGCACGCTTTCACGAAGTGCTGAAACAACCGAACTTATTACAAAAACTGAATACACGAGAACAGTGGCATGTGCCGCGATTGATTTGAACATCCTTCTTAGGGATGTACTTAATGCAGAACATTCATCACAAAAGTGTTTTTCTCTCTAAATAAGCCTCTCTCTTTATCAACTGTTTACTTCGGCGCAAAAAATGCCACGCGTTTAAAATGGTGAACTGCCACTTGTTTTGATTAAATGTTTAGGGGAATCCCCCCACCCCCCATGTGGAGTAGATTTGTAACAAGGGAATAATTACTCATTAACATCCACCCAAGTGCAGCCAAACGGCTCCGAAGGAAACCTATACAGCTTTAAAATTTGTCCTGGTCCGGGGTTCGAACCCGGGACCACCACTTCACCGGAGCAGTAGCTCTACCAACTGAGCTGTATGGCTGTACTTGGGTGGATGTCAATGAGTAATTACTCCCTTATTACAAATCTAATCCAACTTGGGGGATTCCCCTAAACATTTGCCCAACACTGTTCCCACTTCGAGTTATTGATCAATTCGCTCTCGCCCTGCCATCAGCTTGCCGTCCCGGTTAGCTCAGTTGGTAGAGCGACTGCTACGGTGAAGCGGTGGTCCCGGTTCGAACCCCGGACCAGGACGAATTTTCTTTAAGTGCAAAGTTTCAGAGGAAGCTGTATAGCTTTCCATTGGAGCCGTATGGCTGCACTTGAGTGGATGTCAATGAGTAATTACTCCCTTATTGCCACTTTTTTCGTGCTCCCCACCAGGCCGAGTGACGTACCCGGGCCTGGCCTTCTACTGCATGTCCAAGCACGCCGTGGTCTCCTTCGCCGACGGCCTTCGGCGCGAAATGCGCAAGTGGGACATCCTCGTCTCCACCATCGAGCCGGTGCTATACAGGTACGCGTCCCTCTCTCCACATTACACGCATTGCCTCTGTGCAGCCATTGGTAGGATCAAGCGAGGATAAATTCTTTCCACTGCCACCGCTGGACATTTCGATCAAAGACGACTGCGAGCTAATCCTAAAAAGGTGGCATTTATCCAGAGTGGGAACAACGACCTGGCAAGAGTGCGATCGGGGTAGCTCGCGTAAGAGATTCGTCGTTAGATGCTGCATTTCAAGGCTCAAATCACCTGTGCAGAATTCACATTCGCTAATCTCACAGCGGCTGCAACCTGCCAGTCTTGTTCCGCACGTGTCAGCGTCCTACGGGTCTATTCTTTAGTTCGCGTTCTATTGGAGCGAAAGCTCTACTCCTTGAGGCAAACTCCCAAGGTCAAGTGTGGCGCGCGTTTGACCTTCAGCCGGCCGAGCGGTGTCTCCTGTGACGTCACGCCACGTGACCGGCTGCGGAGAGGCGTCGCAGCTGCGCTCGCTCGGAGCCTCGCCGCTGCGGTACCACGTGACTAGCGGGGATTTAACAGCTGTTCCGCCGGTGCTGGTCGCTCAGTCTTGCCATGGACGAAGCGCGCCGGCCCGAGCGCGTCAACTTTTCGCCTCAGGCGCCAGGTTAACCATGCTTAACAGATCTTCCGCTCGTATAACTATGTTCAAGCCATGCTTAAACCAGCCTATTTTTAAACGCGAATGTCTTTAATGGCTCATACTGCCGTCCGTTAACAAAGAGTGTGACACGCGTTAAACTCGGGAACTAAGAATGATAGAAGAAAACCAATGGTTGCTTCAGATAGAGGAGGAAAAAAATGAACCTAGAAGCCAAGTATGATGATTGTAGAGTAATTAGTTAATTAGTTATACGCAGAAATGTCGAAATCGCGTCGAAATAGCGTGGACGTCGATATAGCCAAGGGAACGGTGTGACGTCACATCCACCGGAACTCGTCACGGCAGAGTGTCCTCGGCTTTCGCCTCTCAACGCTTTAGTTGCCAAAGTATTCACGCAATTTTTTTCGTGAACTTTGAACTCACTCCGTCTGCTCCGTCCTCCAGGACCAAGATGGCGCTGCCGGAGCACATCCAGTGCACAGTGGACCAGTCGTGGCAAGACACTCCCGAGACGGTGCGCGAGGCATACGGCAAAAGCTACTTCGAGAACTTCCGTTCGCGCTGCCTCGACTTCTTGGCCCGGCGCTGCCGAGAGGACCTCTACGAGGTCGTCGACAACATGGTGCACGCCGTGAGCTCACGCCGCCCGCGCCGATCCTACTTCTGTGGAGGTGCCAGCGACAAGTTCCGCGTGGCGCTGATGCGCTTCATGTCCAAGGGGACTGTGGACCGCTTGCTCTGCACGATCAACCAGAGCCACGTGGGCCGCTCCATCTCCGAAGGTTGATAGTGGTGACGACAGCCTGTCCCTTGCCTTCCACAAGTTCCTTTTCCTCCACCAGAGCTTCTTTTACCATTGACCTTTTGTATACGGGTGCTACAGTCAGAGTTGTAGAAAAAGCCTTTTTTCATGAACAATTTCCAACAGCCTGAGCGGTACGACAATCTCCTGTTCCAAGAGAGCACATATCCAGAGTGAAGTGGGATGATCCACCTCCGATGGCTGATGGTGGCGGCCGTTTGTGCCGAACCTTTCACGAGTACCTGCTCAGGTCTTCTTTTTCTGGTGACCTTTATCTACACGGGTGCCGTTGAGCCTGAGTTGTACAATGAACTTTTTTCATGAGCACCCTTTCAGAGTCCTGTGGGCAATTCCATCTCCCAGAGCTTATGGCGATGATGGCCTGTTACTCGCCATCACGAGTTTTGCCTGAGATCTTCTTGTGTCTGTGACCTTTCGACAAGGTCGTTGTAAAGAGTCTGAGTTGTACAGTAAAGTTTCTTCTAAGAGCACCTTTTCAGAGTCGCGAGGGATGCTCCAGCTGTGAAGGCTGATGATAGGACATGACGGTCTGTCCCAACTCCACGAAGAGTTCCTCCACTGGGCGTCCTTGCCAACTACATTTTGTATACGGGTGCTATGAGAGACTGAACCATGCAATAAACATTTTCACGTAGAACGCTTCATTGTCGATGTCTGGTGGCAACGGCCTGCCCTGCGCCTTTCATAGATGCATTCTGGTTACAGATCATTTGTCAACGACCTTTTGTATAAAAGTTATATCCCCTCAGCTGTGCTCAGAATACCAGCCGCGCAATAAAACAAGCTTTTTTCCAACGGCAGCTTACCGTGAGCACTGTTTAGCTCCACTTGCACTCACATCGAACAGACATGCATAAAATTGCCATTGAAGTACATACGGTAGAGTAATAACCCGAGGGATAAATATGTTCTCCGCCGACCCCACCCCGTGATCGGAAGCGCTGCCGAGCGCACCACGGCGGGCCTTGCTCTGAGGGAGAACAAAGGAACGACGCTCTGGCTGACACAAGCAGGGCATTTATTGCTGCAACAACAATAACGCCGGCTAGCAACAAAACACGCGAAGGTATTGGGTCATCCGACTAACCAGCAAGGTTACGAGCGAAAGTTTGTGCAAGTCAGGGCAGGGGAGAAGCTCCGAGGCCGTACGGGACCTGCTAGTGGGAAAATGTTCCCAACAGCATCGCCTCGCTGGCAGTGAGCGAAGTGCCGCGCCGAAACGTCCGGACGCAAGGAGTTCCCGAGCCCAAGAGAAAGCTGTCTCCAGCGCGTGCGCAGCAGTGACACCGTTCACGGCGCTGCGACGCCGGCGCCCTCTCTTGCTGGTTAAGGTAACTAGAAAGGACACCGCAGAGAAACAAATCCTGAAGGGGACGAGGTGGGCAGAGTCCGCACAGTACGCCACATCAAAGAAGTACGTAACGTCAGGATTAAGCAGGGGCACAGTGAGACTGTGCTTAATCGAAATTTCCGCAAATTTGCTACGCCATAAGGCGCAGGAGCACAGAAAACTCGACAGTCGCGTTAAATAACTAAAGGTTTGGTTTGGTTTGACTCAGGCTATGAGAGACGCCGTAGTGAAGGGCTCCGGAAATTTCGACCACCTAGGGTTCTTACCGTGCACTGAAATCGCACAGTACACGAGCCTCTAGAATTTCGCCTCCATCGAAATTCAACCACCACGGCCGGGATCGAACCCGCGTCTTTCGGGTCAGCAGCCGAGCACCATAACCACTAAGCCACCGCGGCGGATGTCTAAAGGTTTGACCGACTGTGTATGCATGACGAAACGATATGATAGAGATCGCTTTACCAGCACGTAGTGAACGATTACTCCCAATTTCTGACTGAGTAGCATTTTCTGCAAATTGTCTTAATGTGAACGCATGGTCCCTTAAGCCTTCCCAAGTACTATGTGAACGTCAAATAAATTTGCTTCTTAAGTGCGAACTTTATTTGAGATTGTTCATACCTGCAACTTTCTCGTAACATTAAATACGAATAAAGGTATCCGAGAACAAAACACCAGAAGGGTAAGATTTTTGCTGAAGATGGTTAAATGTTGGAGCGTTTTAGTCAGAGTTCTAAAGCGCGATGATCGGTTTTCGAAACTAATAACGAACACGTTTCTGTTTCTTCTCTTTCAAGCAATAGGTTTGTCTTTTTGTGATCATGTTTGAGTTTTCTATTTCGCGTTTCATTTCGCGCACGTAATAGAAAAAAAATTGGCAGTGGTTTAGCTCTGGATAAAGAGGGTAAATTGCGTTAGCAATGGTGCGCGCGTTCTTCTGGCGGTTCTTCGGCGCGTTGCCTTCGCCTGGTAGCATTGCGGCGTTCCTGAGCAGTCAGGTGTTGAGATTCAGCGGTGACCGATGACGTGCAACCACTCTGCGAGGTAGAACGTTGTCGCCGAGCTGCATCCTTAGCACGACGCTTTGGTAGACGTTCTTCACGCTGTTGTGGCGTCTCTCGTGCACGTTGTCGCTTCCTCGCTTCTTCCTGTCGCTACGCACGGTGTGGCGCCGCTGGCGTGGCGCGTCAGAGGCGCGGCGCGAGCGGCGCGCCGACGGCGCTGCCATCTGGCGGAGCGCGGCTGAAGCAACGGCGCGCCACCTGCTCGGCGCAGCGGCTGTTCAAGGTCATCCGACCCTACCGACCGGGGCTACGCGACGAGGCGAAACCTGCAGTAGTAATGCTAACGCGATAAAAAAAAAATGCAGAAGTTTGATGTACGTGTTCGATTGCAGGTGCATAATTCGCAGTGCTAATGCGACGCAGCGGAAAGGGTGGCTTACAAGCCAAAATACGTACTCGATTTAAGCAGGCACTAGCCAGCAACAAGAATGCAGATGGCTAGCGAAACTTTGCTTCAACGCCACCCACAGAGACAAAAACCACCGCCTATTTAATGTAACCGCCTCACTAAGGGGAATGAGTAATCATAAAACCTCTTTTTATTGAAGGCTTCCGCTAGAACAAGCCCTCGTTGAGAGTTTGCTTTTTTGTATAACCACGGAGAGCAATAAAGTTTTAAAGTCTAACTTGCAGCTATAGGATATATTTGGGTTACCCTTGATCCACAAATCTCATCAATGTTCAAGATAGAAACAACAAAGTGCTTTCGTGAAAATACTTGGCTGTTTGTTCCCGTGAAGTTCGAAATTTCGTTTCTTTTCTTTGGCACAAAATTATGTCAATACAAATTATTACTAATAATTAACTGAAGAGTTGGCTTGTTTAAAGTTTGTCTGTAGCTAGTTAATTGGTTGGTTGGTTGGTTAGTTAGTTATAGTTACTTAGAAGAGTGTCTACTTAAGAGAGCTGGAAATGGGTTGGCAAGGTTTAAATGTCGCTGAAACGTGCAAAGTTTTTCGCAACTTCCAAATTGTCCCAGAAACATGCGCGACAGCAAGCTGCATCATATTTTTTATGCTCAGATATAAGCAAAATGTTTGGGAGACTTTCTGTGCAGTCATAAATACACGAATTACACCAGTATTTTCTCCTTTTAAAAATGTCTATTTCGTCGCGAGGTATTCACACAGGACTGTGGTGAAGATCGATCGGTAGATTGGACAAGGGTCTCATAATTGGTAACCAACCAATGCGCACCTTTTGCCAAAGAATGAGTTACCTGCATTGCTTATTCTATTGCAAACATGCCAAGGTCTTGTAAAAGATCGCAATATCAATAAATCAATAAACAAGACGAAGTCGTGTTGTAAACCGACCTGCGAAAACCTGTAGACAAGAAGACAAGACTGCAGCTTTTCAGAATGAATTTGCTGAGACGAGTGTTCACAGTCATGCCCTTTTAGTATAGAAGCTGCACCGCTCACTGAGTGGCCCCGCTATGCACGCCACCACCAGACAGCGGTGCTTAACCCAAGGTCACCTCTCTCTACATTGACATTAGCATTGTTTTCCCAACAGTGTAATGTCTATACTACGGCTCTGCACTCCGGTAATAGTCACGGTTCCACGACGTATTCAGCACGAGTACAGCAGTTTCTCATCGAACGAGTGCGACATTCGAAGCGGGACTGATGGTTCACACTCGAGCGATTTCGAGTTTCAAAAGGCCAGGTCAGAAATATATCAGCCAGCATGCTGCAAGACAAATTATAGGTCACGTGAACAGACGGAAGGGAGTATCATATCGATTAACATGCTATAAAAAAAGGCTTAATGCGCATTTCAGGTCAGTTGTGAAAGAAGCCCGTTGGGAGCCCGTTGAAAAACTCGGGAGAGCTACACCTGTTTGTCTGGTACATGAAAATGCAGTATTCTGCGCTTTGAAAGGGTACAGCATATGTAGCCTGGTGTGGTCCGAAGAGCTCGTAACAGCTTGGTTGTCGAAAGCGCACGACAAATGTAGGATGTTTTGCATGCTTCGTCTGGTGTGGCCTTTTCTGACACGTCCATCACTCGTTCTTACGGTTTAGTTGGCAAGATATTCCACGAAGTTGATTCTGGTATCTAAGGCGCGGTTAAAATGTGCCTATAAGGTGTATACTGTCCTCTCTACTCGTAAATGTAAATAAGAAAAAAAAAGAAGGAGTTAGGAAGAGCGTATATTTTTTTTTGTTCTTGCACCTAAAAGCGAGAAGAGTGTCACCTGCCGGTTGAGGTTTTCCGCCGTAAGGGTGTCTTGACGATGTGTCAGAGGCGTTTTACGGGCCCTTGAAAAAGCGGTAGTCCTGGTCCATTTCCACTTTCCGCCGTCCAGAAAGGAAAGCATTTGCACCTCAAAGTTTCTAGAGCTGCGTGATTGAACATTGTTCCTACAGACTTTGGGATAGAAGACGTACCTCTAGTTGGGGATATCCCAAAGTCCATACTCGACATGCAGCGATTTTCCAGGCCTCCGAGGAAGATCTTCGTCATCGGCCCAGACTCAAACTTCGGCCCGAAACAACCGCCCGGTCAACTCGGCCACAGCGATAAAACCGACGTCTTGCACCAGCTGCGACCCATACTATTCTCCCTTAGAATCCTGGGCCTCTACAGTGGGAAGAGAGAAGACCACGGCAAGAAACCATCACCGTGGTTCGACCACGTCTCCCTGTGGACCTGCGTTGTGCTCGGCCTCCTGTGCGCCTACGCCACGGCGTCCCTGGCGTCCTGTCTGAACGGCCAGTTCTGGGCCGCGGCGTTCTCGTTCCTCAAGACGGGCTGTGCACTCGTCTCCAGTGGGGCAGTCATTCGCAAGGAGGCCGACGTCTGCCACCTGGCCTGGCAACTGAAAGAATTCCCGTCGGCTTCTACGATGACGCTGAGGACCACGGCGACTGTCATGGCGACCAGCGTGTGGGGTTTTGTGGCGCTGAGGATCATCGCCCAGTGCATGGCGCTGCTCGCGTTCACGCCGCAAGGTGAGCTTGCCCACTCTTCATGGGGTTATCACACACCTTGGAATGCCCGTTTCCTTTCTTAAGAGCGAAAGCTCTACTTCGCGACCAAAGCTGCAAAAGCCGTTTCACCGGTGAAGCCTGACCTTGAATTGACCTTGTGAGCCTAAATAAAGTAAATAAATAAAAGTATTGCAGCGACTTGGTTTCGAACCCGCGACGGAGCGAACAAATCAGCTTCACTGGCCTGTGTGCATGAGAGCGTTACGCAATCGCCACAGTTTTTTTTCTTTATTGCATGGAAGTTCACCCACCCTTACAGGTTTCAAGCCCGACTAACCCAGGTCGTATCCCGCAACCCGTCGTACACGATAACACCAGCATCCCAATCTCACTTTGCCCGCACATCAAAATTCCGAGACACACACTTGCATCGACTAAAGGTAGCCAGGTAGGAGGTTGATCCTGCGCAGAATACACACTCCGCACCACAACACACTGCTCTCTGAACAGAGACTTCGATGAACTTCGTGGCGATCTGTCATGCGGTTCTACCACAGGTTAAACAGTCCCACGAGCACTAAAAGATCACATGGAACCTTAGAACCTTCATTGTAGGCAAAAATCTTATAGTATTGGGCGTGATCTCAACGTCCTTTGTGAGAGTTCGTTGAAGAATGCCCCCCAGAAAAACATGGAATCTCGACTAAATACAAAGCAATGATCAATAGCTTCTGGCTGCTGACACAAGCGACAGTTCACAGACAATGGCACAAAAGTCCCTCTTTCGCGAAGCCATGTCTTGAAGGTGAGGTCGCTGCAGCCGATCACACTCTCACGCTGTGCATTGCACGTCGTCGTCTTAATCAACTAATACTACTAGAACTAATATCGTCGCCAGACATGAATAACAGGACTACAGGATCAACTACGGTAAAACACTACCACTTAAAAAAGACATGGCTACTAGGGTGTAACGGTGTAATGATCTAGTTGGTAGTACGAGGGGGTACCCAAAAGAAACCGGACTAAATTTTTTGCTCGGCAAAACTTCTGTGGTACCGCGTTTTGCCACTAGGAGCGCATAGAACGAACATTCCAGAGTCAGTAAGCCGAGTGCCGTCGTTGAAGGAGGTCAGACTAGTTTAGGCAGAGTTCTAGAGTGACGACTGTTTTGTGTGAATGTCGTTTTTGCAATGGCTGATTTTCGCGTACAGCGTGCGGCGGTGAAATTCTGATTTTTGCTCGGAAAAAGTTGAATAGAAACTCTTGAAATATTAAGAAAGACGTACAAGGACGATGCTATGGGGACAACTCAAGTGTTCCTGAATCGAATCCTGAATCAAAACAACAATCATGCCAATGGAAAACTTCAAATTCACCTCGCCTCAAGAAAGCTCGTCAGGTGAAACCAAACCCCAAAACAATGCTGATTTGTTTTTTCGACGTGAGAGGAGTCGTCCGTTGAGAATTTGTTCCGCAGGGTCAGACAGTTAGCCAGGCTTTCTACTTGGATGTTTTGAAAAGATTGGGCAACAGTGTGCGGTGGAACCGGCCAGATTTGTGGCGGTCGGGTGACTGATTTTTCCATCATGGCAATGCCCATGCTCACACAGCCCTGTCTCTACGACAATTTTGGACCAAAAATGGCATGACCCCTATTCCTCAACCCTCATACTCTCCCGACCTTGCCCCGTGCTACTTTCTTTGTTTCCTAGAATGAAAAAATAGGTGAATGGAAAGCGTTTCGCTAATGTTGCTGAGGTGAAGAAAAAAACGACGTAGGCACTGTCAAGCATCACAAAAGATGAATTTAAACAATGTTTTGAAAAATGGAATGAAAGATTCGACAAGCGTATCATTGCAAGTGGGGAATACTTTGAAAGAAATTGAATGTCTGTGCTTAAAATGTGAACAAATAAGTTCAAACAAAAATAAGTCCGGTTTCTTTTGGGTACCCCCTCGTACATGCAGGGTCAGAGCACAGAGAAAAAGCTGTCGTGTTAAAGACGGCACAAATTGCGCTGATGGCTCTCTCCGTACAAAAAAAGTTTTAGACAGTCTATAGACTGCCTATAGACTTCTGTCTATAAAGTCTATAGACTGTCTATAGACAAATCCTAGAGAACAGTCTACAGACAATACAAATGCCATAGACAGTCTATAGACACTCTATAGATGTATGGACATACACTTTTAGTACACTTTTATATGAATAGACAAAAAGCAATATCTATAGAAAATCCATAGAGTCAATATGAAGTCTATAGACTGTTTATAGACCATTTTTATAAGGGGATCCACCTGGGTCCACCGAGAAGATAGCAACGCAAAACCTTTGTCAGAGGGGAGTAAAGATAGACCATTGCAGAGAAGAAAGGTGACGACTTCGTGCATACCGGCAAATTTCTAGAAGACGGCTTGCTCTTCTTCACGACATCAAGACATTCGGTGAAACATACCTTTCCTAGTCAGAGTCCGTATCTCGTTGGACCACCTCTCTCATTAAGGCCACAAAAACTTTGCTTCTGTCTTTCCGTGCTCAACCGCAAATTTTATCCCTTGACCGAAAACAATCGTACGACTTCCGATACGCGATACGAGCTTCTTTTATAAGTATTAATTCTTGCATCATATAAAAAATATCAACAAAAGGTAAATTTGAAAATTTGGTGTCGGCCTTTTGCCTTTAAACGTAAGTGATAATAGCCGCCTTTATTCACATTCACATTCACATTCATTTATTCCACATTTATCCTGGTAAAGAAAAAATGTGAGGGCAAGGACTAAAAGCTGCTAGTTAAGCAGCTTGACTAAGGCCCTTGCCCCCTTTGATGGCAGCGTACAGGGGTTTAAAATCACACAAAAAATTACACACAATGATTAGATTAGTTTCTGCAGAAATTCTTGCACTACAGCACAAAATACGATCAAATAATATTTTACGCGCGTACACCAGAAAGCATTATACCGAGTCAACACACACACATTATACATATATGTACATATACATATATATATATATACATATATATATATATATATATATATATATATATATATATATATATATATATAAACTCTATACACAAAAATTTATACAACATGTACATACTTCAAAAATGAAATCTGAAACACAGACAAATGTATTTATGCAGAAATGTTTCTCTAATTACAACATGGAAATGCCAGTCCTTAATCTATTGTTTCATACAGTTAAATTCCTAAAATATTTAACGAGTGCGGGTCTTGACGATGTTCGTATGTCCATGTCTGTGTCTTGAAGTGTGTTTAATAATACTGGCAAGCGATGTTCCAATCTATTAAAACCGTTATTTGTGCGCGAAAAGGGGACTAGCCAAATGTTTCTGTGTCTTATGTTGTAAGGAACATCCAAAGATTGTCTAAGATTGCACAGCGAGAGAAAGCATGTATTGGATTTTGCCAACGAGATTTTATACTTCATACTTAAGTTTAAATTGTACAGATGTACAGCAGGGACTATATTATATGTTGAGAAAAGCTCTGTTGTATGGCCATCATACGGTAAGCCTGCAATGTGACGGATTGCTTTCTTCTGCATTAAAAATAGCCGGTGTATGTTCGCCTTTGATGTCGTTGCCCAAACAAGGCTACAGTAATTGATGTGTGGGGTAAATAAGGCATTATATAACATTAGCTTTATCTTAGGTGGGACAATGTAACGAAGTCTGCACAGAACACCACAGGCCTTGGCCAAGTTGCGAAGCACATTTGTTACATGTGCATCCCAATTTAGATGTTCATTAAATACTACACCTAAGGTTTTCACCTCATGTACAGTATCTATTTTTTTCTTGGCCTATCTTTAAACAAATACTGTAATCAAGAATTTTTTGCACAGGTCGAAATAGGACAGCCTTGGTTTTTTTCGTATTTATTTCTAATGAATTTACTTTACCCCATTCTAACAGTTTACTAAATGTAATATTACCTAAAGACGATAATTCACTAATGTCCTCTGACTGAATAAAGAAACTTGTGTCATCGGCATAGACTACAAAGAATGCCTGGTTGCTTATTGTTACTATGTCATTTATATAGATAGTAAAAAGAATGGGTCCTAATATACTACCTTGGGGCACTCCACAAGATATATTGCGTAGAGCTGACGACTCCTCTTTTAGTGAAACGCTTTGTTGTCTCGCGGACAGATATGATTGTAAAAGGGCAAGAGGTATTCCACGGAATCCGTAATGTTCAAGCTTAGAATATAGGGTTGTGTGGTTAATTCTGTCAAATGCCTTGGAGAAATCTACAAAGCCGCCTAGTGTTAATTTTCGTTGTTCGAAACCTTTAATAATAAATTCCTTTTGTGTGAGAAGGGCCAGTTCTGTTGACATACCCTGCCGGAAACCAAACTGCTGGATGGATATTATAGAATGCTTATCACAGAACGATACAACTCTTTTGCAGATGACTTTTTCCAATCCTTTTGATATGACAGGCAGCACAGAAATAGGCCTATAATTCGAAAACTCATTTTTGTCTCCCGACTTAAACAGAACAGTGACTCTGGCTAGCTGCATTTTTTGTGGGAAAACACCAGTAGTCAAACAGGTATTGAAAATATGTGTGAGAGCAGGTATCAGGAGCTCGAGCACAAACTTTACGGGGCGGATAAGAAGGCCATCAATATCACGCGCTTTGCTATTCTTCAAAGACATAAAAATGGAATACACTTCATCTGGAGTAACTGGATCAAAAAAAGCAGTGTGGGCATTCGGTAGACCCAAGTAGGACGATGCTTTATCATCATGGTTACTGTTCGCTAAAGTCGTAAAGTATTCATTAAACTTATTTGCTAGTTCTCTTCCTTTAAAACTTTGATTATTGACACTAATTTCGAGGTCTCCACTTTCGTGCGTATTGCGATTTAAAAGTTTATGTAATTCACGCCAAAGAGCGTCTCCCCGAGTTGCAACGCGACCAAAAAGATTTTCAAAATAAGCGTGTTTAGAGTTGCGTAACACTTTTGTTACACTGTTTCTGTATTTCTTAAATGATATGAAGTCATTGGGGTCTTTTGTTTTCAAGAACTGAAAATACATCGCATTTTTTTCACTAATCATTCTAATACATTCGTCAGTGAGCCATGGTTTCCGACATTTTTTGCGCTTTTTGACAGATTTGTACTTAAAACAATCTGTGTAAGCACGTTTAAGCAAACCCAAGAAAATGTCGTAGGCATCATCAGCAGTAGTACACTCAAGCGCAGATGTAAAGTCAATTTCCTCAACTGCAGTTCGGAAACGTTCAAGCGTTTTTTCATTAATTTCTTGAACTAAAAATGATTCACAAGGCTTTTCGAAGTTTTTACATAGCTCACCGGGCTTGCAAAACATAAAAATAGGCAAATGATCACCCAGAGCTGCCGTTATAACGCCGGCTTTGATACAGCCTTCCGGGTTATTTGTGATGAATATGTCAAGAAGACTTTCAGAGTGACAAGTGATGCGTGTAGGCTCTGTTATTACGGCTGAACAATGAAAAGTGTCCAGAAGCAGACACATACGTTGCGAGTTTAGAGTAGGCTGAAGCATGTTAATGTTGCAGTCACCACCGATGGTAATGTGCAGTTTATTCAAACACGCGAAATTCAGCAGCCTTTCTAAGTAGGCAAGAAATTGATCAGTATTCCCATCTGGTGGCCGATAAGTAACGACAAATATAGATTGCTTGCATTGGAGCGTCAGAGTCTCGTAATCGGGAGTAATAGCTGTGAAGTCGGGGAGCACTACGCATGGCAACTGTTCTGATATCAACTGCATTACTCCTCCACCACGCCTGCAGGGTCTGTTTAGGTAGAAACTCCTGTAGCCTGGTAGACAAAGCACTTCTTCTTGCGTTTTATACCATGTTTCGGTTATCATTATGATATGAAACTTGAATCTAAATTCATCAAAAAATGTTGTTACTTCATCGTATTTGTTCCTTGCAGACTGCGCATTAAAATGTAGAAAGGCAAGGTTAGGCTACTTATTAGGCTACTCACCCAAATGACCTCAGCAATTGATTTTATTATGACATCATCACTCTCCATTCGCACCCTAAATTTCCTTTTACTTTCCCTTTCCCCCTCCCCAGTCTGGAGTAGCAGGCCAGGGAGACCTTACCGGCGGCCGCCGCCTCCACCTTCCCCTTCACTAAATTGTTTTCTCTCTCTCTCTCTCTCTCTCTCTCTACAACACGTAGGCGTTGACCGTTCTGTAGCTCGAAATAGAAAGGAAAGCGTAGAAGTTAACCAGAACCTGGTGCCCGCTCTATACCCCGCATTAGGGGAATGAAAGAGGAGCTGCAATGGAAAGATAGAGGTATAACGTGATCATAGAGGACGTCAGTGTGGCTGCGACAAGTCCAAAGAGCAATGCAAACATGACTCCTCAAGAAGTGGAACACTGCCTAGAAAGGCTTCAGTACTGAGAGAGGCTTGCACACTGAAAGAAACAAAGGTTCCTCGAATGACTTCTATGCGAAATGTGCTCAGCGATCACATCTGATCCGTTGCAGGTTATATTGAACGCGACTGTACATGCTAGGCCGCGCAAAATGAAAGAGCACAAATGAGCTCATCACCTCCACGCATGGCGAAGCGCTGCCACCAATAATAGGCGGCACCGGGCGCATGCGCGGAAAGACCATCCGGCCGTTCTTACTGCGCATGCGCATCTTCCGCTGATTCTGGCCGGCTCTTGGCAGCAGCGCTCCCTCCGCGAAGTGCATGCGGCGGCCACGCGCTCCCGTGTTCCCTTTCATACTGAACGACCCTGTACTTCTTAACCATGCGCGGAAAGACTAGTTGGCCGTTCTTACTGCGCATGCGCGTCTGCCTCCGATTCTGGCCGGGTCTCGGCAGCATCGCTCCGCGGAGTGCATGCGGTGGCCACGCGCTCCCGTGTTCCCTTTCATACTGAACGACCCTGTACTTCTTAACCATGCGCGGAAAGACTAGTTGACCGTTCTTACTGCGCATGCGCGTCTGCCTCCGATTCTGGCCGGGTCTCGGCAGCATCGCTCCGCGGAGTGCATGCGGTGGCCACGCGCTCCCGTGTTCCCTTTCATACTGAACGACCCTGTACTTCTTAACCATGCGCGGAAAGACTAGTTGGCCGTTCTTACTGCGCATGCGCGTCTGCCTCCGATTCTGGCCGGGTCTCGGCAGCATCGCTCCGCGGAGTGCATGCGGTGGCCACGCGCTCCCGTGTTCCCTTTCATACTGAACGACCCTGTACTTCTTAACCATGCGCGGAAAGACTAGTTGACCGTTCTTACTGCGCATGCGCGTCTGCCTCCGATTCTGGCCGGGTCTCGGCAGCATCGCTCCGCGGAGTGCATGCGGTGGCCACGCGCTCCCGTGTTCCCTTTCATACTGAACGACCCTGTACTTCTTAACCATGCGCGGAAAGACTAGTTGGCCGTTCTTACTGCGCATGCGCGTCTGCCTCCGATTCTGGCCGGGTCTCAGCAGCATCGCTCCGCGGAGTGCATGCGGTGGCCACGCGCTCCCGTGTTCCCTTTCATACTGAACGACCCTGTACTTCTTAACCATGCGCGGAAAGACTAGTTGGCCGTTCTTACTGCGCATGCGCGTCTGCCTCCGATTCTGGCCGGGTCTCGGCAGCATCGCTCCGCGGAGTGCATGCGGCGGCCACGCGCTCCCGTGTTCCCTTTCATACTGAACGACCCTGTACTTCTTGACACGCAGAGCTGTCCGAGCAAGCGGCGTCCGCCTGGTTCGGCATCGACGGCCAGTTACCCAAGGAACTGCTCCTTCCTCTCAGCATGCTGGACAGGGCGTTGGACAGCATGCTGGTCGATGCCAGCCTCTTCTCGTCCATGGCCCTCTACCTGTCTCTCGCCGTGGCGCTCAGGCACAGGTGGGCAGTTCAAAAGCGTGTCTCCAACTTTGTAGAGGTTTCGTACACAACTGTGTTGATTCCCGTTTCGCGACTCACTGACCTCTGACCCGACGCATCTTGATTTCTTCCTGAAACTCCAGTTACCATCAAGCTAGTTACCATCCAGCGAAGCAGCGACAGGGAGCGGAGTTTATAACCACTTAATCCTAACTTGGTTGGCTGACTGTGTTCTCTTACACCAGTAGGTGCGAGGATGGAGAAAACGCATGTGCTACGCATTCTTTTTTGGCGGCGAAGTAGCTGCAAATCGTTTTGCGTCTAAATACAGCCACGAATCGAGACCTAAGGTCGTCTGGCTACCACCGGATTGTTGTCGGCTGCAGTAACCACCATAGGAAGCGAAAAGATTACCTGCAGAGCCATGTGAACTGTATCGGCCGTCCCGGCAAGCGTATGGGTGCAAGTTGTTTTAGTCGCACCGCTTTCCACAAAACGAAGACGAACTGGGTCCTTGGACTGCAAGCATAAATCGACCGAAAGGGTTTTGCCCTATTGGAAGTGTCTCATGCGCGAGCTGATGTTCTGAAAACTTTGTTGCTGGAGAACGCATGGACGTAAACTGGCTTTGGCTGAGCTATGAGCGGAAGGTATACTATCGGCAGCAAAAGTTTATGGTATATGCGGGTAGACGAAAAAAAACTTCACCCAGCACATTCCATTAACCAGTTACTTTGCGTATGGCGCTCTTTGGCCTCGATGCCCTTGCGTGATAAAAATCCACCATCACCATCATAAATCACGTGGAGCCCAAACGAGTGTTTTATACCCGTATTCACAAACGCTCCGATATGCACCGAATTTTTTCTTTCGTCTTTTGTTCTTTCAAACGATGTGTTAGACATTGGTTAATGGGAGAGACATGGTCTCTCCATGTCTAGCGCAACCAGTCATTAATTTAACCCCCGCCTGCCAGGTTGCATGAGGACGCCTATTTTGTGGGTACCATCTAGTATTTTCACACACACACACGGGTTTTCGCTCAATGGGGCAAGTAAGACTTACGCCTTAAAACACGCAACTGACATTAGGTGTCTTTAAAGTTCTTTAAACGCTCCTTCGTGTGCACACTAACCGCGTATGTGTAAACCACTGTCGCAGATACGTGGCTTTCAACGCAGTCATCGGGCGCCACGCGTTGCGCCGGGCGCCCCTGGAGTCGGGCGAGCTGAAGAAGCTCATGCTGGCGTACACCGAGCTGGGCTCGGCGGTGCGCCACCTGGACGGCAGCTTTGCGCCCACCGTCTTCTGCTGGGTGGCGCTCTTCGTCATGGGCGTGTGCGTCGAGGTGAGCCGCTTCCTGGGACACCGGCGCCTCGGGGACCGCTTCGAAGTGGTCATCTTGGGTGAGTGCATATACTGCCTATACATACCATGACAGAAGACTAAAGCCGAACCATACCTCGGCACCAATAGAGGTGGCTCAATCACATTCACACTCACGGCCACTCGATCGCACTCACATACACGCATCCACACTCATGTCCACTCACACTCACAAACACTCACTCACACTCCCACTCATGACCACTCGCACGCAAACCTTTCGGCGCGCTTGAGCAACACAGTCTTCAACGCTTTGTTGGTTCGTTGATGTGATGAAGTCATCAGCAAGTCACAAATAAGGGAGATGAGCTCGGTCGCTAGAATCGCACATTACTGTACCGTGGCAGCTCTAAGGTTATTCGTTGGGCCCCAAAGGGTGCCCCAAACTGTAGGAACCATGGCTTTGGGCGTACCGGTCAGAAAGCGGCAACTTGGGATAGGCTGCAGATAGAGAAGCGTAGGCAAGCCTGCAGAGAGGTCTGTTCGCTGTTCATGCTCTTTACAGAATAACTTGACGGATTCGACCGCTCACCACCGTAGGAGCAGAGTTCTTCAGTAGTATGGGAGGACTCTGGTAGGGGCTACCCAGATGAGCAGCCAAAGCCTTTAACTGACTTAGTGCAGGAGACACGTACACTCTGATAATCCGTGTGGACGGAGTTTATTGCAGCTGCAGAAGACGATGAAAATGTAAACCGCAGATACAGACGAGGACACAAGGAAGACACACAGAACACACGAGCGTTGTAAGCTGTCTTCATTATGTCCTCGTCTGTATTTACGCTGTACATTTCCATCATGAATCACCAACATGCCCAGACTGCCACCTTATTGTAGAAGGCCTTCCACGGGGCAAACTCAGTCGTAGCATGGTGTAACTCAAAACTCCCAAGTTCACCTGCTTCCAACGATAGTACTGCTCAGGTAGGCTTGAGCTCTAAGGAACATATGGGGATAGGCAGAGTGTGACCTATCTTTGGAACTGTGGTTAACAAGCCCACGTTCGTCGCCAGGTTGCCCTTGAATCCCAAAAGACTTAACATGAACACAGTCCTGGTTTAGTCCGCGGGTTCATGATGCACAAATCACAGCAAGCCACACTCCCCTTTACCATTCCCTGGTGAAAATGTTTAACAGTACGACGGTCTTATGGAACAATTCCCAGTTGGTTCCTACTGGAAACACCCGGTACAAACTGAAACCGACTGGGAATTGTTCCTTATATAATTTACTCGTCAAGATTTTTACCAGGGTTTTTAGCATTGCTTGCACATTATCCCCTTGTGGGAAAGACCAAGTAATGTGGTCGTGACGACCTTTGATCTAGCAGCCCTTGCACAACTGAAATCAAATCGTCGCCATCATCATCACTGCGAAAAGGAGTGATCTAGCACGGTCATCAAGTGCCCCAAACTTCGCCCCGCGCCCTCAAGAGCAGCACCTGTGCAAGCTCTCTTGAAAACACTCGGTCTCTGGACGGTGACACGCCCCGCTTCACCCGAAGTCTACGGCGAAGGCGGCAAAGCACTGCATTGAGGACACTTGGCGTAGTAAGCACTGGTGGCCTTATGAGCGATCCCGTCATTTCCGTGACTAGTAGATCAATGCGCAGCATTTGGTAGAGAGTATTAAGGCGGAAGCCTTTAATGCCTCATCGTTGTAAGCAGGAGCTGTCGACAGAAATGTCACGCTTTTCAGTTGGTCGAAACGGTCGTAACGTCACATTGCGCGAATTTCAAACGGGGCCAATTGTACTTTGGCTACTAACCATGCAACCATTAAAGGGATCGTATAGTGATGCTGCAAGTAAGTTTGAGTTTAGTTAATTGCTTACTTAACCAATTAGTCCAATGAACCTTTCTAGTCAGACCAGATAAATAATTAAAACCGAGTAAGAAAGCGGCCGAGCTTGGGAATCGAACCCCGGTCTCCGGAGTGCGAGTCGAGCACGCTACCACTTCGCCATGCCAGCTCGATGGTTTGGAATGAACAAAGGTGAGTCTAGTGAATACGGTGTCTTCGTTCACTCCCATCTTCCTCCCTTCCCGTTACGGCGAGGTTCAGGTGTGCACCGAGATATGCGATACAGATACATTTCCTTTCCTCAAAAACCAATTTACTGACGAGCAAGGCGTATTTGTCCGCGTTTCAGATTGGTCCAAATTGTCGTGATGTCACCACGCGCGAATTTTGACGGGTGTCCACCGAAATATGTGAGACAGTTACTGCTCAACTTTCTTTCGTGAAATACAATTTTCGACTAGTGTCTACTGAGATATGCGAGACAGTTAATGCGTAATTTCCTTTCCTCAAATACAATTTTCATTTTCTTCATTACGGCCCCTCTTTCTTCTTTCACTCCACTTCCTCCCGTCCTGTACAGTGCGGCTCAGGTGTCCACCGAGACGACAGAGAATTACTGCGCCATTTCCTTTCCTTAAAAAGCGTTGCGTTCAAAGGGCAAGGCATCGCGCCGAACGGGTGGTGGCGTTCAATGGACTCCGTGGCAGCGCTACAACACGCTGTCGCGTTCCACTCCTAAAGGCGAAGCTTAAGCGTCATTGATTGGCAGTTAATTAATGCACCAACAAAATGTGAAGTGAACAATCGCGTAGCAGAATGCAGCACTCAGGCTTTCGCCTTTCAGCACTTTAGCCGCTAAAGTTCCTCGTAATTTTTTTTCTACCTTTTTTAATTATAATCATGGTCTGCTCCTGAACTCTGTGATCCCCCACTACAAAAGAGTGTAGGCTTATATCTCGCGCGCGAAGGAAAGAAAACGCTCCTACCTATCAAGATTAGAACCGAAATGCCGTGCCGTGGCGTCACGTGCCACTACCCGGCGCCGTCTTTATTCTACACATCTACCAGCGGCCACTATAGGGCCCCCGTCCTGGAAGTCGAAAGAGAAAGATGCGCCGGCGGCGCAGACGAAGCAGCGGGGAGTAGGAGACGGCGGACGGTGTGCTGCCCAAGTCAGGTGCACTGCGAGGGATTCAATCGGGGCTTCCAAGTACGCCGGCTTGACGCGGTCCAAGCAAACTACATCTTCACGGCTACTCTGCAGCAGGGTGACAGTTTTTTTATGATGCGGCGAATGACACGGAATGATTCGTCGTAGGCCGGTGTTATAGTGACGTCCGCTAGGCCTAGCGGCGAAGGTAAACGTGCGTATATAGAGGTGGCGAGATCAGGGCTCACAAAGATGGCGGCGCGGCGGGAAGGGCGAGGTGGGACAGGCCGGAGGTCTTTAGCGTAGTCCACAATACGCAGCAGGTACTGTCGCGGCTGTGCTAGTACTTCCTCCGACGAGAACAAGTCTCCGGGGAGACGCAGGGTAGTACCGTAAACAAGCTCTGCCGCAGGGCACCGGAGGTCTGCTCAGAAGACTGCCTTTAATTCAAGGAGCCAAAGGGGCAAGGAATCAGCCCAACTGGCGGAATAGAGCCGAGTAGCTAGGACGGCCTTCAGCTGGTGGTGAAACGTTCCTCCATTCATTTGGCGCATGGGTGATACGCAGCGGTGAAGCAATGCTTGGCGCCGAGAACGCGGTTGAGGCAAGCAAACAGGGTAGACTCAGAATGACGCATGCGGTCTGTTGTCACGGTGCCGGGACAACCAAAGCGGGACACCCACGTAAGGTGCGGGAAACAGTCAGCGGTGATGTCGCTACTGGGAACAGCCTCCGGCCAGCGTGTGAAACGGTCGACCATGGTGAGAATGTAGCGAGAACCTTGAGACATGTGGGGTCCCAGGATGTCCAGGTGGACATGGTCGAAACGACGTCTGGTGCAAGGAAGACCCGGTAAGACGCCTTGGTTATGCGGGGCACCTTTGTTGCCTGGTATAGGAGACACATGCGGCACATCACCGTTAATACCGGGCCAGACATAACGTGGGGGAGGATGTGGTCAAATGAAGATATCAATGCGCGCGGTTGCCGATGGGGACAAGGTCGGACAAGGCTTCACAGAATGATAGACTAGTCAATGTCAGGCGATGACGCCGCACGATGATTTACAGGTCAAAGCACGAGAGGAAATCAGAGTCGATGATCGGTTATACAACTGTAGCGATGACGAATATCCATTCAAAAGCGAGACGGAGTTCCGGTGAGGGAGCGAAGCCCGTACGTCATTAGAGACGAGGCGTTGGCAGCACGTAGCGACTGTGCCGTCGACTTGGAATGATCAGCCTACAGCTGAAGGAACCACGTTGACTTCCGCTCTCGTGTCGATGAGGAACCGAGCGCCAGAGAAAGAAAGTGAGATCACACGCCGCTGTCAGTGATATCGGCGGGTGTTTCCCGACCGTGGCGCGATGCCGGAAGCGACGGCGGTACGGGCAGAGTGGCGGAAGGCTGAGGCTCCGTGCCTGACGCGCACGCGAGGGACAGCGATGTCTGCAACGAGGCGAACGGGACCCCTGGTACGCTGTTGCCAGCCGCCGCGAGGGCAAGTAGAATAGGTTGAGGAAGACGCTGTAAGAACAGCTCTCGAAGCAGCGCGGTGTGGATGGTGACGTCGCGCTCACCGAGAAGTTGCCGCATCTGGTGCAGCATGTTGGGAGAGGCGCAGGTCGCCAAGGTCCTCTGCTGGAGGCTGTAGGGTTGGAATATAGGGTATGTTTTCTCTGCTTAACCGCGGCTAGCACAGTTCAAAGTTGCCGCACCCAACCCTGTGTTCGCGGGCGCTATCGAGCGCACGCCGACCACAGTGGGCCTTGCTCGGAGGGAAACAAAGAAACAACAGTGGCTAACACGAATGGACGTTGCCACATCAACATTAACGCCGGCTAGCAACAAACTATGCTAAAGAATCGACGTCATCCGACTAGCCAGCAGGGTTAAGAGGAATGTTCGTCCACCCTAAGAGGCCGGACGGGTCGAGCCTGCGGGAAAGTTTCCACGAGGCCTCGCCTCGCTGGCGGAGAGCAGAGCGCCGCGCCGAAACATCCACACACGACGAGTTCCCAAGGCGAAGATGAGAGCTGTCTCCCCCGCGCGTGCAGCAATCACGCCGTCCGTGGCGCTCGTGGCGCTGCGACGCAGGCGCCCTTCCCTATTAACACGTCCTCTGGGTATGCTTTCTGAGTGAGAAGCATGACGTGAGTTTAAAACATCTGACCCACAATGTCCGAAAAGATCTGCTTCTCACAACCGACCTTCTGACAACCGAGGCTCAGGTAGTATTTACAGGGATCGTCAGAACGAGTAGAATATTCAAACATTCAAACAGAAACCGCGTATGAGTTGGCTATCATACATTTCGGTCAGGTTCCAACGCATCATGCATTTGAAATGTGCGCGAAATACGTGGTAATCATGAGACGAAATTAAAATCTCAAGAATTTTAATGCCCCTGGCTTGTTCGATGCAGTCAAGTATTAAAAAACTGATCTTGTTCACTGGTTTCATTAGTCCATACAGGATGCCGCTGACAGTAGCCCACTGAACCGCTGTTACCAGATGATGTCTTTCCGACGAAACCAATTCTAGTCGCACTCCCCGGGTTTCAGCGATGCATCTGTGTGAACCCTCTGAGTAGCAAGTGTAACTGGCTCACTGGGTCAGTGATCACCTCAGTAGCGCTTTCAGGTACGTGGAGGTGGCGTCCACCTGCAAAAAAAAAACGTGCTTTCGCACAATATTTCTTGCTTAGCACTGCTAACCGCCAACCATTTTTTTTTTAGTTGTACCCTACTATACTGTACGGAACGGACACACAGCTCTTGTCTGTGTCTCCGTCCGTTCCTTCTTTGATGCACTGTTGACGCACAATGGGCACATACAGGGTGTGCCGTATTTATCTGTCCGGGTTGTAAAAATTTCTCCTGCGCAAACTACTGGACTAGTTGGTCTCAGTCACAGACCACAGTGTAATTTATGATAGTGTGCGTTTTCCGATAAATAATTTAACATCAGAACTTGCCTGAATTGCCTAGAATCGGCGAAAAACTGGGGTGGTCTGAGCGCAAAATTTTCGGCGAGGCGAGCGGACTAGCCACGTCGAGAGGCTGCGCCATCTGGCGAACTGCGAGGCAACCAATTCGCCTGCTTGGAGCTAGGGCAGGTCTCGCAGCACCCCAGATGGCGTGTCAAATCTGCTGCTCTGTCGCTTCGACGAAAGTTCTGCGCGCAGACACTGCTGTCATTCGCCGATTTCGGACAATCCAGGCAAGTCGCAATGTTAAATTGCTTATAAAAAGAACACAGACCATCTCTTGTGGTCTGTAGTTCAGCACTAATAGGCAAGTAGTTGTGCAAGGGAACTTTTTACAACACGGACAGATAAATACGGAACGCCCTGTATGCTAGGTGGTTTAGGCTTAGCGTAAGGTCTGCAAATACCCAGCCCTGAACCTGGGCAGCGTGACCCTGGCGTTCCTGCTGCTCTCGGTGCTGGCCTCTCGGCTGACCGAGGCCGCCCACGTGTCGTCTGTCCCGCTGCACCGCTGCCTCGGACACCACCCAGCGAAGAATCGCCAGGCGTTGGCATTGGGGCTCGGAGGCTGCAGCACTCCGGAGCGGTCTTCCGAAGGGAGTGCCGCCGCTGAACGTGCCCCCGGACTGCCGGCCCTGCTGGAAGGGCGCCTGCTGGTGTCCCAGCTCCGTGCCCCGGAAGTGGTACTCACCGGCTGGAGCTTCTTCGCCTTCTCGCGCGGATTCGTTCTTACGCTGGCCGGCGCGCTCATCTCCTACGTGGTCATCATACTGCAGCTCAACCCGGCCACCAGTCCAGGTGGCACTGGCGAGAGCGTGCCGGACCACTAAGCAGTACCCATGGCTGAGAGCACGGAGGAAAGAACTCAGGAGAGGAGGTTACGTCACATTTTTTGAAGCCGGCTCCCCTCTACTTGGCTACTGTCTCAGCGCGCTTGCACATGTGTGGCAGGCATTGCAGCAGACGACGCCGCTGCGCCCAGTGTTGCTATTGGCTGCGCCGTCAGCCAAAGACCTCCCAGCAGCCCTTGCGAAAGCGCGTGACTTCCGGCACATATTTTTTGGCGTGCAGCCGAGATAGCAGCGCCTCTCCCGAGTTTACCTTCCTCAATGGCTTAGAGGGACTCTGAGGTCACAATGAAGTTGGCCTGTAGCGACAGATTACCATGTTCTAATCACAAAGAGGCAAATTCCAATGATTATGGAGCTTTAATACTCTAGAAAAGGAAAAAAAAAAAGTTGATTTGCATAGTTAGGCCAAATACGTCTTACTCAGTTTAAACTACGTTAAAGCCATATACAGTGGAACCTCGATTATACGTCGTTCAGGGGACCGCGCGAAACCGTCGTATAATCCGGGTGTCGTATAATCGAAAATCAAGCGTGATATTTTTTAACGTCTGAACTTCATCGTCGTCTTTTTTTTTTTTCCGGTACACAAATGCAGCACATTTCGCCGGCAGAGGGCTAGTCTTCAACAAACAAGATAAAATGGCCGTTGAGGCTGCCGTGAGCAGCGGGGCAGCGGCTCGCGCGTTTTCTTGATAGGTGGAAAGATTAAGGCGCACCGGTTATCGACTGGCTGAAGTGTGCCTACCGTATTTACTCGATTCTAAGCACCCCCTTTTTTCACGATCGCGATGCCCAAAGTGAGAGGGGGTGCTTAGATTCGAAAAATCTAAAATGACCCCCCCCCCCCCCCCCTCTTTCCGCGGCGAAATCTCGATGAAACGGGCGCGAGAAAAGACATTTTATTTAGGAAACATTAAAAAGAAAAATAGCTGCAGACAGTTCTGTGCCGCCATCTGTCTTGTAGTGTCGGAACGCAGCAACACAAAAAAGCGCCGTGGACGCCGCTGTCCTCGCTTCAGCCAGCGCGGCCTCGCCCGCTTATCTGTTTCTTCAGCAGTGTCAGCTCCGGCAGCCGGCAGACGCATTTGCTGCGATGGGCGTCTTATCTTTTCTCTTTATCTTTCCTCTGATCTTTTAACTCTCCTCTATCTGCACTTGGCAGCGGTGGTGGCTTGGCTCGAGCCAGTAGGCAGGCCCGTGCAATTTCCTTTTCATCCTTCTCTCAGTCACAACAACAACAACGGGCAGGCCGCGCCTCCTCGGGACTCCGACTGCACAGGCTCGACGAAAAAGAGAGCAAGTGCACTTGGCGGCCTCGGCAACGCTCTCTTCCGCGCAAAAAAGGGGGTGCTTAGATTCGCATGCAGTCTTTTTTTTTTTTTCAGAAATTTTTTCCGAAAATAGGGGGGGGGGGGGGGGGTTAGAATCGCGAAAATACGGTACATCCCGGCCTGCGTTTGCTGACGACCTTTTTTGACGGACGATACGAGCCAGACGTCGTATGAAGCGGGGTCCTTCTAAAATTTGCGTCGTATAACCGAGGTTTTTAATGCATTGTCTCTATGGGGGTTTTGCCGGGACCGCACAAATTCGTCGTAAAATGCGGGTCGTCGCATGACCGGGGGACGTATAATCGAGGTTCCACTGTAATTTTTTTCGATGTATTTATGCGCGACATTAGTAAAGTTCTCTGTGTGAAATTTGATTACACACATTTTTCTCCTGTACACTTCTGGTATAAGCAGCCAACAGCAGGTTGATGTCGCAAGTAGGTTTGAGATCATACGAGGCATACAAACACTATATTATCACTGCTCTGCCGCTTTCACTACATCCACCATTCACACCAGCCTGGCACGGTCCAAATGACATCGAGTGATCAGCTGTTACGTTGCATTTTTTGTATGCTTCGAGTGATCTTAAACCGAATGGTGACAGCACTACCGCCGTTCACTGCTGAAACCAAAACTGCATGGGAGAAACAATTAGGTTAAGAATAGTTTGCAAAGCATCATTCCCTGCCCCACCTCCTAAAAATGCTAACGAAAAGTGAGGTCTCTACCTCTTTTGAGGTACATTGTTAATGAAGTGGCAAGAGTTTAGTCTAATTGAAGAACACAGCCTTGTTTCTGCTCGAGCATCTCGTGCACAGAGTTGATCACAGATTTGTTTGCATTTGTCTGTTTTACAATAACTTTTTCTTTCTTTTTTCCTACACATGCTACTTCACTACAACAGCTATCGACTGTACAATTCTCCAGCACTGCTTCCAGAAACAGGCATCCAGTCGGTAGCAGCACAACTGGCTGGATGGCACACATATGGTCAACACATATCTTTCATAGAAAATAGTTTATTGATAGCTTACGCATGCATTCACCCACACACACACACTAATACACACGCACACCTTGTAAATAGCCATGCATTCATAGATTTCAACAGCAATAGCAAACACGATATGCCACTCTGCCAGAGAGTACAAAAAAGGTTAAGCAAGTACAGCTGGTGTCACGGTTAACACAAACGCCCAAATGTTTTTCTATCATAGCAAAGGACTAAGCACTTCATGGGGCTCAAAGGATGACACTTTCACATGAAGACCATCTTTTTTCCCCATGATCTCACCACACGACAGGAACTCATGTCTACATGACGCACCTTAGCGCACTGTGTTTGCGTTAAACGCGACAGCAACCGCAGACAATGCTCTCAAAATCTGCACGAGTCACCGACAACCAGCATGCACTAATCAAGCTTGCGGGGAAAATAAAACCGTGGCTCCCACGGAGACACGTCTCCTTCCGACAGCGAAAAAAGTCACTCACGCAAAGCACTTCCACCTGCATCCCTGCGCCACTCAGCAAAAGCCCAGCAACTTAAAAAAAAGTAACGCTGACACTCTCTGAAACACACACACACATACATACACACGATTCATTAATTTACACCACACCTCGATGTGCGCACAGCTCCACCTTGTGCAAAGTCCTACGCACCCTACACAAGCATGATGAGGAATGTCAATTCTCCGCACTGTCACAACACCAAGCTGATTGGCTCACGATTCTAGGCCCACCAGGCAAAAAAGGCTCCAGCTAGCGCTCTGGATTGGTCTACGAGCAACATCCAAACACCTGCCATATTGAATGGTCAGCGCAGTAGCACAACTCTCACAGCATTTTAAATAAACTTTTGTGCTATGCACGTTGTCATTCCTTCTGTCTAGCGTGTTCTGCACCTACTCCTGCCTAAGATGCAGCCATGTAAGTACCAACAAGTTGAATGGCGTTCTAACACGAAGGCTGAATTGGTTTTTCCGTTCTGCAGGCACGGCAATGCACTTGACGGCTGTAAGCACAATCTGGAAGGTCTAGTCAGTGGAAGCATGACGAGAGCTTAGATCATGGCTCAGGGAAAAGAAGTTCTGCATCCTTTGATAAAAGACCACACAGATAGCTCAGGCAGAATGTTCAGGGCTATGAACAGGGATCGTCAGAGCAACTTTAACAGTCAGACAAAAGCCTCATGTTTGCTGACATACATTTCAGTGATGTTTTACAATGACAAAACTGCAACAACACAGTCCTAAATATGCTAAAGTTAACACTGCCACTGAAAGTTTATGCACCTACAAAAATTGTGTGCACACAGCACAGAAAATGTTAAAGTAAAAAAAAAAATTGTCATCCTTGCAAAGCTCCTCCACAAGTTGGTTCAGTAGCACCTGATTCTAGAAAATCATGGTACGAGTGTGCGCTGTTCTCGTAAAAACACTTAACAGCTTCCCTTTCACTTGCATTTCATGAACACATTTGTGAAGCAAAAATCAATCCACATCTTACTTAAAGCTTTGTTTCTTGCAAACCTCATTCTTTCTACCATGATCCCTATTGCAAACACAGTGCAAGCCTGCTGATGCCAAGATACTGTGTTAAACCATGTTCACGTCTTACAAATCATCATACACATTAGACATCCGCTTCATTCAATATTCACCTACATAGGAGAAACAGTTTCATTACTAAACATAAGACTAGACCCTATGCACATGGCTGGAAAGTGGCCTGACAGTAAAATAATAAGAAAAAAAAAACAAAGCTTAACAACCGTGTAAACGGCTGTAAACCAATGAAGCAAGTGTAAAAGGCAAGAAATAAGGAACTGGCAGCCAAAGAAATAAGTTGCAGAAGCTTCTATAAAAGAACAAAGAGAATGTATACACAGCAACAAGCGCACAGTGTTGAGCTGCATAAAGGAGACAACAAAACTAAGCGCTATTTACCGCAGTGTAAAGCTTGACAAGGAGATCAACGTACTCAAAGCTTCTGACAAAGTTCCTTCAGAAATGGACATCTAACAAGTTCCAGTAGAATGCAACACAAATCCTCTCTTCAGCCATGGCTCGCTGGTCCCCAGCTGGTGAACAAAATCCTATCCCAAAAGTAACAAAGTTGTGAATAAAGCAAACAGTGGACAAAATCTGAAAACAGAGCACTTGATCGCTACTCCTGTCTAAAGTATAGAGCCCAAGCAGTGTCTTTCAGGCTCATGCTGTGTGCATTGCTATTCAACATCAGCATTCTTAAAAGGATTAAAATCATTAACAATTAAGTGAAAGCACCACCCTTGGACAGCCTGCAGGTATCTGTTCGCTTCCATGTTGGGTCTTCAGCTTTTTGCAAACCTAAAGACCTTTTCCTTGAAGGCCTCTTTTTGGTAGGCATCTCATGATGCCTTCTCGAGGAGTAAAAACCAGGCGCAGTTTTTACTCAAATACGAAGGGCCCTATATTTAAACAACTGATATCGCACATGCTATGCAACCTAAGAGATATTTCGAACTGCAGCAGGCAAGAAAAAAAGGGAATTGCACTTGGCTGCCGTAACAATGACGCCCACAAAGTGGTCCTTCACAAGTGTTTGGGGAATTTGCTGATTTTTCGGATGACTCGGCTCGCTTCATGCTACAGGTCGTCACTACTAACAAAGCCCCGTGGAATGAACCTGTGCTTGACAGGCACTAGATACTAATGTCCAATCGAAAAAAAGATAAGAAGCCGTAGATAAGAACTACCGGAGAGAACAAAAA
Source organism: Amblyomma mixtum (assembly GCF_055824585.1). NCBI lineage: Eukaryota > Metazoa > Arthropoda > Arachnida > Ixodida > Ixodidae > Amblyomma > Amblyomma mixtum. The sequence goes on from NC_143015.1 coordinate 96,627,095, forward strand.
AGTATCATATTTGCCGCAATTTCACAGCAGTTTCAATTAAGTTAAAGCGCACAACAACAACAACAAATAAAACCTTCGCAGGTTGAAGCTCTATCCAAAGAGATGTTTTCCAAGTAGTGTGCAACATAACCGGTAAAGCCCAATCGCCAAACCCTTGGAGAGCGCAGACGCGATGACTAGTTCTCCGTGCTCTCAAGGCACATGCTTGTCCAACGACTTCGCGTCCGGCCAGTATGCAGCGCAAGCCAACGCTAGATGCGGAGGATGGTCTGGAGACTTTGCACCCATCCCAACCTTCTTATAACAAGTGAGGATGAAGAAAACCTGCCACATTACATTACATTACACACAATCACGCGACCACTGAAAGCATCGCTTCGTTTCACAGTCTGTCTATCGATACTGACGAGCTCCCTTCTCACAGTTGCCGGTGCGTCGCTGAAAACTGAAAGCTTACGCTCATTTCGTAATACCAGCCCCATCTGCAAGCCCCACGTGGCATTGCTGTGTAGCCATGGCACGAATGCAGCGTGCAACCGGTATCATGGGTCAAGGTTTGCCCCTCGAACGGAATCGAGCAATCTGCGTGCGCCTCACTGGGATTAAGCCACTCTGTCGATGTGGCCTGTAGTCCGTGCACAGTGACAGCGTCAGCTGCCGGGGCAGCCGTTTCCTCGACCTCCGTGGAGCTTGCTGCGGCCGACTGGTTCGACATTTGAGATGAGTCACAACCCTGCAAGATGCACAACACCGTTAGACCATCTGCCCCGGCACCATGCCTCTGAGAAGCTAATTTTGCAAAGTTCTGAGATGCTGCAACTCACTTCTAGAGTTGGATGTGTGCTTACAAGCCTCAGTGCCATGACACTATTAATTTATCAAAACAGAGTGGAGAGGTAAATCGAAATAGAAATAACAATTCCATTTCAATTCCATCCCATTTTTCGTCGGTAGCTCTGGCGATGGCACTAACCCCTACTCTGCTCAAATGTTTAAGGGAATCCCCCAAGGTAGAGTAAATTTGTAATAAGGGAGTAATTACTCATTGGCATCTACCCAAGCGCAGCCATACGGCTACAAAGGAAAGCTATACAGCTTTCTCAGAAACTTCGTAGTTAAAGAAAAATTCGTCCTGGTCCGGGGTTCGAACCCGGGTCCACCGCTTCACTGGAGCAGTCACTCTACCAACTGAGCAAACCGGGACGGCAAGCTTATGGTAGGGTGAGAGCGAATTGATCAATAACTCGAAGTGGGAACAGTGTTGGTCAAATGTTTACTGCGCTTGGCTGCGTTTGGCTGCGTTTGGGTGGATGCCAAATCATTCCCTTATTACAAATTTACTCCACCTTGGGGGATTCCCCTAAACATTTGACCAACACTGTTCTCACTTCGAGTTATTGATCAGTTTGCTCTCGCCCTACCATAAGCTTGCCGTTGGTAGAGCTCAGTTGGTAGAGCGACTGCTCCGGTGAAGCGGTGTTCCCAGGTTCGAACCCCGGACCAGGACGAATTTTTCTTTAACTATCAAGTTTCTGAGAAAGCTGTATAGCTTTCCTTTGTAGCCGTTTGGCTGCGCTTGGGTGGATGCCAATGAGTAATTACTCCTTTATAACCCCTACTCTCAATTACTGGGCTTGAGCCAATGACGGATAGTCAAAAATAAAAATATAATCAAATCAAAACGGAGTTGCATATAACACTGGCCTTGGCAGACATGGAAAGAATAACGCCTGCAATATATCAATGCCATAGGCTTTGAGCAAACAAAGCTTTCACTTGTTATCCGTGTACCACTCAGGCAATATGTTTGGGTAAGACTGAAATCATTTCTTACACTAAATGTTTTTTTTTCAGTTTCCCAGCGTTTTTTTTCCAATCAGTGTTGTGAATAGGCTTCTTACTTGCTGTCTGCCATGACTGGGCACCAGCCAATCTTGCACAGCTCTCTTCATAAGTTTTAGAATTCTGGCCCATCACGGCCGCTCAGTGGCTTTGGTTCCGCTCAGCCCAACACCGTGGGACCAAACTTTGGCTGTGCCAACCACGTTTCGATGGAGGCAAAGCATAAACAATGCCTGCGTGCTATGCAATGTCACTGTGCAATGTCATTTGGGAGTCTAGCTACCCCACAAAGCTGTGCTGTCGCTCTGAGGGATGCCATAGCGGAGGGCTACAGTTTAATTTAGACCGCCCTCGGATTATTGGGCTAAATGAACGCCCAGCTATGACCCACAGATTTCAACGATGAAAAACTATGCTATGGACCGAACAAAATAAAGTTAAACTGCAGAGCTTCAGAGGAGAATTGTAACACTGGATTTCCCAAAATAAAACAAAGCTAGTGCTTTGATCATGTTTTTTTGTCATTCTTAGCAGTTATTAGACGTTTTTAAAAGAGCTGAAGATACTAAAAAGTGTGAACACATGTTATTAACAATTCCTGCAGCACCCAGCCGGGTAAGTGTGTGCTATGTAACAACCTCAAGGATGCTTGTTAAACAGCGGACCAACAAGTCAACAGAAACTGTTGATAACAGTAAGGCAAACATAATCACATGCAGAAACATAACGTATGCAAGAGGATGGGCTCTGAAGCTTTCAAAATTACTGTATTTTCCAGCATATAAGACGCAACTTTTTTTTTCAAAAATTTTGCTAGTGCGTCTCATACAATGATGTGTCTTTTTTTCGTTATTTTTTTGCAAGTTTGAAATAATTCGGGTTGATGTCGAGACTTGTTAAACCATTTCAAATGAACGGCCGCAAGTATTGCACTATAGCCTTGATCAAATGAGCCATACGAAAAAGAAAAAAAAAAAAGTGTCACTATCAATCACGCAGTTGTCACACAGTTTATTTGTTTTAAACGCAGCTTTAAAGCTGCTCTACGGCGCATTTGGGAGGCTTGGATGATTAAAGATGACCACAGATAAACATCAATCACGCAGTTGTAACATGGTTCATTTGTTTTAAACGCAGCTTTAAAGCTGCTTTGCAACGTATTTGGTAGGCATGGATGATTAAAGGTGATCACAGATACACCACTACTGAACGCAATGAGACGCACTTCATTTCGCGATGTTGCGAAGTGGGTCCGTGAGGCCTGGAGCACAGTTGCAGTGGCAACGATAACTGCAAGCTTTCGCAAGGCTGGCTTGATCGGTACGCGAGCCCGACGATGATCACAGCAGCGATTCTGAGTGTGAAGAGGATGTCTCAGCAGTGCTGCCTCCAGAAACTGGTGAACTTTATGATAGCGCGTCCGAAAATAGCCATTGGAGGCTTTGAGGGAAAAAATAAAGCATTGCTGCTGTGCCTGTGCGAGGTTTTCTGGGGCATGCGTGCTGCCTCTTTTTTTTTATCATTTCGCGCCATGTAAGGAGTGTCCTCACAGGCACAGAGCATTTCGCGATGGTCGCGCAAGAACATATAGTTGAGTTTCATTGTTCCAACAGGGTAAATTTTGGTGCGTCTTATACATCGGAAAGTACGGTAAGTTCCTGAGCTCCGGTGATAGATAGCATTCACAGGAGTCATGCAAAGCACATAGCAACCATGGCAGACAAAGCAATGACACGCAAAAGAGCAAAATGTTGCACTGTGCAATGGCTCATGCCTCTTCTGCTACAGTACCGTAATTTCTGGCATTCAGTGTCCACCCAGTGTACAGTCCATATAGTGCTCAGCATTGGTTACAATTTTTTTTTTACTAGATTGTCCGCCCCCAGTAGACAATCCGCACCCTTTGTATAAACCACACCTGGTGCACAGAATCCCATTGGGCACTTCACACTATAATGAGTGATATTAAAAAAAAAAATGCTGTACACTCCACACCAATAGATAGCGACAGAAGCCAACAGCCACAGAAACCAAGGGGCACAGGGGACTTTTTTTTTAATTAATGAATTTATTTTGTGGTGTTGATCAATTTAGAATATTACTGAATATGTTATCGCTTAAAGCTAATTGATTAGAAAAGCAGATAGATAGTGTTATGCATAAAATGCTCAACACACTTCTATTGACCAGGTACAGGAAAAAGTACCGGGTAAGGCCCATCTACTGGGCACGGAGCATGTACTGGGTGTGGTACAGGCACTGGGTGTGGAACATGTCATAAAAATCAGCGCCCATTTAAGGAGCCAGTGTGGTGCGAATGAAAACTCGTCAGGGCACACTGTAGACAGTACGAGAACATCGAGGAAAAATCAACCAATGACCGATGGAGGGCGCAAAGCTTTGCATGTGTTAAGTGATGCCCTCTCCACTTCGCTCGGATGTGGCAGCATCCGGCTCATGAAGAAACAACTCGCCCATTCTAGAAGACTCTTCTGTGCCTGACCCATGGCAACGCATGCCCTAGTAGGAGGGATGGGAGCATTTGGACTGTGGAAGTTGGTGTAGGTGCCATGGCGCAAAGTACCGTAAAAACTCACATATAATACAAGATTGATTTCCAGATTTCCACCTTGTATTATATGCGGGTTCAAACAATTATCGGCCAAAATCCACAGTTCTGGTTCCATAATTATCTAGTGCCATTACCATCATGCCTAAGGCAAGAGGAGGCACTATCAAGAGGTGGCGTAGGTTGGCAGCTTCGATATCGACACCATTTCACTACGGTGACCTGACCTCATGACGACCAGGACGATCGAATCTCCCATAGTATAGGGACTTCATAAGCAATACTCAGCTGCTTTTAAAAAGACAGCACATCAAGCGCTGCTACATGGCCTGGATGAGATAAGGAGAGCCTGCAGTTACTGCAGATGAATACAGGCCACTCCAGCCATGCTGTGCAGTTGGACTGTGGACGCTTGGGCCAGCATTCCCGAGGAGCTCGTCTGCTGTGATTTCAAGAAACGCGGGATATCGAATGCGCTCGATGCTACCAGAAGCGTGTTTTTATGGAAAGATACCTCTGACAAGAGCCTTTTAGAAGACAGTACACCCGATAACGATGATCACTAAAGCTCCGACTACGGACACTTCCAAACCGTCCACGCGCGTGCTGGAACCAGTCTGTGCATGCTCGTGATCTCCAGCTTCCATGACTTCAGGAATGCCGTTGAGCTAACTGCCTTTCCTTACTCCCATGATATGCAGATGAAAACTTTTATGTCTTTGCTATCACCAAAAAACATCTTGTATTATATGCGGGCCCATATTGTACGCAGGTTTTTAAGGCAACTAGCAGACGCAGCACTTCTAAAAGAGAACGTTTAGCGCCGGTGGCTAGCCCATGCTGTAGTTTGGTTGCTTCGGAAAACGCGCTACCGCACGACTCCCGGGGTAATGGCACTGTTGACCAGCCACTCCCCAGATGGAGAGCACGTGACAGTCTTCTTCATTTGCATCTCACGTGATTAGTGCACTATTTTTGTAAGAGCGCCCTGTGTACTGCAGCTTCTAACAATTATTGTTCTGCCTGTGTTGCACTATTCTCAAGCAGACTTTGTGTGTGCTCTTATGAGTCACTTGTAGTAATTCCTCCGTATCAACTTTCTGCTGCATATAGTTTGTTGTTCCATGAACCTTTGACTCTGGCCCATTTCTTGGCTTGTGACCGCTGAAAGCTGGGCACCGGACGAATGCACCCCTTGTCACTTGGTAGTTGGATTCTCGCTGAGCTAGCCACGCTAAGTCGCGGCCACCTCCTACGAGATTGCAACTACACCGACACGCTCGAAGGGTGTCTGGGTACGGACACACCCCGTTTGTGTGTACGTGACATGTACTGGGTGTGGACCTTGCACCGGGTGCAGACAATCTATGGTCGGATACAACTCAAAAACGTAGCAGCTTTTCCCTGTCAAAGGACCGCCATGCAGCCAATGGCGTCGGCCGGTTCTAACGAGCTTGCTAGCGCAACAACGCGGGGAATGGCCGATGAAAGGGGATAGTCCGCTCCTTCCATGCTCCAGGATAGTCCCTCCCTGCATTGTCATGCCAACAGGTTTATGGGGACTGGCCGACACCATTGGCTGTAATGGGGTCCTTTGACGGGGAAGAGCCGCTTTGTTCTTGAATTTTATTCAACTATCGTAATTTTTTTTACAGACTATACACTAGGTGCAGAGTGTACATCGGACATTGAAGTACTTCAGCACAGTCAGGCAAATCAGTTCATTGTAAAAGTAAGAAGCATGAGGGGGGGTGGGGACATACACAGTTCAACTGCTGGAATGAATACAAACAAACTGGGTTGTAAAGCAATGCAGAAATGAACCTTTTTTTCTGATAACCAGCAACTTTTGTCTGGTACAACCGACTGAAACCAGCCACTTACTAGGGTACAACGAGTGACTGGCACCTGCTGGCTCACAAAATGACACACAAAAAGCTGCAGTAGCCTATGAATGACAGGGGAACTTATACCCTGCATCATGACCAGGTTAGGGCCTCTGGTTTGCATTCAGCTGCTCAAGTTGGGCTTTGCCTGAGGGAGTGAAGGCCAAGGTCTTAAAGTGGCTGACTAGGAGGCATTCTTTTGCTCTGCTGGGAGGCGTGCAGACAGGACTAGGCTAAAGCAGCCAGTGCTGTAAAGGGGAATGCTATTCCCCACACCACCTTTTCCACATTCCAATACAGTAGAATCCCTCTGTAGTAAAGTAACTTGTGGAAGTACCGCATTTGCACGAATAGGACGTGGCTACAAATATAACGAGATTGATTCCATGAGAAGATCAAAGCTTCACTTGAATATAGCGTCATCTTATGCAGCCTCAATGTCATATAAGAGGCAATAGTTAAGAAATGCGCGCAACACAGTCAAGTGTGTGAAAACCAGCCACGCATTACCGACGTACTGCCGCTCCCCCTGCTTCGCGCTGGTGTGCTGCGAACATTCGCCCTTTTCTTCCATTCCCTACTCCTCACTGCCCTTTTACTGCCTTTCCTTTCTCAGCTACCCGCGCAGCTTTCTTTCGATGTTCATAGCCAACATTACCCTTTTCTTTTCCCACGCGGACCATGTGCTTTGCCTCATGGCCTTCGAAAAGTTGGCTTCTCATCCCAGCTCTCCAGCTTGGTGGTGAAGACATCTTGAAGAACACCGTATTAGCCTGTTCGGTATCCATTTGCCCACGAATGCTGGCCTCGCCATCCTAGACTTCGTGCGCACCGCGATGTCATTATTCCGCAGGAAGTATGTCGCCATGACCAGACGGTCTTCACTATAGCAGTTTATGTAAAAAAAATTTACTAAAACAAACAAAAAAGTTGCCGTATTCAGAAGACTAATCGTACTGCAGCTTCGCTTTACTATATCCGAGTTTTTACGACATCCGAGCTTACTCTAGCGGGGTTGTATGTTAATAAGGAATTCAGGGAGTTCAGTGGCTCACAATAAATAATAAGGCTCGGAGTTTTGTACTGGTTTGTTCATGTTATCTCTGCCATTAATGCAGCACGACTATGCTTATATAATGACCCAAATTAAGCAACCAGTTTTCCAATGCATGGGTGGCCATTGCAGGCAACCCACAGTGCAGTGCTTACCTTCAGCAACATGCCGTCACTCTGCCTTCACATCACTGTCGCCCTTGTTCACCTGGTGGAGCACATTCTGGTTCGTCTGATCGTTCTCATACTCCACAAAGTCATCAAACAGGCTGGGCCACGCCTCCGAGTCATCGTACGTGCTGAGGTCGCGGCCCGCCGTCTCCGCAAAGTGCAAGAACATGTTCCACGTGTCGCTCGTGATGCCGCGCACCTCCGGGTGGCTCTCGAGGAACGCCAGCCAGCGCTCCAGCACTGGCGGGGGCTCTAGGGAGAACACGAGTCGCCACAGCTGGGCTGCCATGTCCGTCGGCAGCGTGCGCTGGCCCGTCTCAAGCCCAAAGCGGAATGTGAAGCGATACAGGTCGCGGAACCGGGTGGGCTCCCGGGCCTCCGAGACGAGCTCAGGGAACCGCGCCTGGATCGCCGAGACAGAGTCAGCGCGCAGGGCGCGGCAGCCGCCGAGGAACTCGTCCCTCGTGAAGCGGCACATCTGCTGCGCGCCAAACTTCCACGCGAGGAGGAGCACACGGAATTCCTCGGGTCTGACGCCCAGGTCGTCGCAGAGGCGCACGATGCCCTCGGCGAGGACCGCATCTTCCTCGGGGTCCCTGTACTTCTCGAAGAGGGCCTGGGCCCGCGTCTCCGAGTGCCGGGATTCGAACGCACCGCGGCGCCCCGTGTCCCGACGCGGGTAGAACATGAAGCGTTCACCGATACTGGTCCGTGGCGCCGCGGGTGCGGTCGCAGTGGATACGTTTGACTCGGAAGTGGCCGCGGCCGACGAGTTGGTCAGGAGTCCGGCGACGCCGGTGGGCGTGGTCGCCGGGGTGCTGGTGACCGTGGCTAGGCCGCCGCCGCCGCCCGTCGGGGTCGCGGCGCCACCCGGCCCTGACTGGGCCGAGCCCACGGCGGCCTGGCTGTTAGTGACACCCGTGGTTCCGGGCTTGGTGCACGCCGGGTCGAGGAACTTCAGAGGGTGTTCGCCGGTCGCCGGGTCCTGGCCGAGGCAGCAGCACAGCGCGTTCCCCATGAGCTTGGCTCACATACCATGGTGCTGCGTAAGGGCGAAGGCGAAGAGGCGCTTTCAGCAATGGCAGAGTAAACAGGGACAAACTAAACAGTGGGGATTGACTCCCACAATTTCCCAACAAGGATGGTATTTCAGTTACAAGAGTCACCAACGTGGCAAATGGGGACAGGTGTTCCGTTACGATATACACAGCAGCCTCTCATTAATCCGGACTCGGTTAATTCTCATCGCCAGTTGATTCGAACTGACACTTTGATCCTGTCAACATCAGTGGTATCAAAAGGGCTCCCATTAACTAGAATAAACTTTTGGTCCCCTTCGAGTCATGGTTAACGAGAGTTGACTGTATTCTCAGACATATACTTGTGTATATGCACTCTTCAACCATTTGCTTTCTTTGGGCTAAATAGTTCGGGTATATACCAGTTGTCTCAGGGGAGCCCACCACTAATTTTTAAATATAGGGTTATTGAGGTAAACAGAAGCCTTTTGCGGTACAGTAATACCAGTGTTGGCAGACGTCTGAAATCGTGAATCCTGTTAACTAGAAAAATGATTACCTTTAGTTTTTTAACTATTACCGAGAGGCGAACAATTGCAATAAGAGATTTGCAGCCAACCATTAGTATTAGCCACATTTTAAAATTTCGAATGCGATTACTCTTGCCACTGTGGCTCAACTAATTTGGGCAATTTCTCACGCCATCAGAAAACTATGCACCTGCGGAGAATGCAGAGTGATGTCCGTCAATTCACGCCACTTTACAGGTGCGCGGTTTTCGAATAGCAAGAGAAATGGTCCAAATTAGATAAGCCACAGCGGCAAGAGAAATTGCTTCTTTGAAGTTTTAAAGAGTGATATTTCTAATACTAACGACCCGCTACAAATCGAATTGCAATCAAGAGTCTATCAGTAATAGTTAAGAAATTAACTATCAGAATTTAGTTAACCACTGTACTAGTTAACATGATTAACCTGTTTCCTGACGTCAGCCTGAGCTGGTATTACTGTGCCACAAAAAGCTCCTCTTTACTTGAAACAGCCCGTTTTTTAAAGTAATGGTGGGCTTCCCTGCAACACCTGGTATACACTAAAGCTGCATTCTGACTTCACAACAATAACTACTTGCAGCTAGTACAACACATTCGCTGCGTCGTGGGTCACTCACAAATACTGAGTCACGCGAAGAAGCATTGTGACAGCTCAGATTTTATAAAGAGCTCGCACAAAGCGCTCATGCCGGGTAACTGCTGCCATCTGTCGGTGGTTCAAGAAAGCTGGGTTTCCTAGTGGGTCACTCACTGGTGGGTCACACCTCACCTGAGAAAATTTAAGGGTGCAAACAGTACAGTACACAGCATGGGCCACGTTATGTTTGCATAATGTGAACAGGAACAGCACTCGGGCATGTACCTTAAACAGCCCTGCAATGGGAATCAAGCATACAATTGATGTTCTTCATTCATTTTACAAGTTTAACTTGTTCAGCACTCTCAGCACCTAATGAGAGCACTGAAATCGCAATGCTTAATATTTTATGCTACTCCGAAATGGTCCATTTGTCTGATGGTGCAAAAATACAACAGTTATTTCTGGCAGTGCATATAAAGGGGGGCACACAGTTATGGAACACGTTCAAGGAACACTGTAAATATTGTATCAATAACTTCATACCCGATAAGAAGAAGCGCTTAAAGAAAGCAAATCCCTGGATAAATCGGCACATCATTCACCTAAAACGAAGGCTCAAACGGCTGAAAAAAACTAAGAACGCCAGTTCTAGTCAGTTAGCTATTTTAGCAGAAGAGCTTTCTTCTAGCATTAAATCAGCAAAAAAAACATTATTTTACAGAAAGTCTTCCACAATTTATACGAAATGATCCTCATAAATTTTGGGATCACCTTCGAACTTCTCACAAGCAAATAAACCAAATCACTGTGCATAACAACATGATTACGTGTCCTCAATCGATTGCGACGCACTTCAATGACTACTTTCATTCTGTGTTTTCTAAAGAAAGTGCCAATGAACATGTATTTGACCTTTCGCCTGAAGAATCAATCACTGTATCCTACGAAGGCGTTGTTGAATCCCTACTCCGGTTAGATACGAAACGTTCACATGGTCCAGACGACATACCAAACGCCTTCTTACGCCGTTATGCTGAATCATTAGCCCATTTCTTAACAAAAATTTTTTGTTTATCCTTATAGTCTTTTTCATTGCCCCCCTGACTGGCTAACAGCCAGAGTTGTGCCTGTGCATAAAAAGGGGGACCGCGCGTGTTTAGGCAATTAACGTCCGATTTCTTTGACGAGTACCTGTTGCAAACTAATCGAACACATTATCGCTAACCACACACTTGAAATACTAAACTCTAAAGGATGCTTGTCTCCATTTCAACACGGCTTCAGGAAAGGTTTTTCAACTGTCACGCAGTTGGTTACTTTAGTTCCGTATTAGATAAATCTGGACAACTGGACATAATTTTTTTAGACTTCAGCAAAGCATTTGATAAAGTTCCCCACAATAAACTTGTTGAAAAACTGAAATTAATAGGCGTGCCCTTGACCTTAGTAAACTGGATTGCTTCCTACCTACAAAATCGAACACAGTTTGTGGATATTGGTGGCATCTCTTCCATGTTACTTCCAGTGACATCTGGCGTGCCCCAAGGAAGTGTACTAGGTCCACTGTTATTTTTAGTCTATGTAAACGACATTGTGTGTTCCGTTGATAGAAATGTTAAAATTGGTTTATTTGCCGATGGCTGCATGCTGTACACCCCAATAAGTTCTGTGGCTGACCAGATATTATTGAATGATGCTTTCCGCGAAATTGTGGCCTGGTGTGACAGATCAGGAATGGTCTTCAATTCTGATAAGACTGTGGTTTGGCGCATGACAAGAAAGAAATAACCTATTGACTTTAGTTACTCTGCTTGCGGCACTACTATCTCGGAAGTAGAAAAATACAAATATTTAGGCGTTTTAATAAATTCACAGCTTAACTGGAGCGACCATATTGATTACATCTGTTCATCTGCGTTAAAAAAACTTGGATTTTTGAAACACAAGCTCAAAGGAGCACCCAGTCACGTTAAGCTATTAGCATATAACTCTCTTATTCGGCCCAAACTTGAGTATGCGGCTTTAGTGTGGGATCCGTACACCAAAAAAGATATAGCAAAAATAGAAAACGTACAAAGGCGGGCTGTGCGCTTCATTTACAATAAATTCAAGACAACTGATTCCCCATCTGCTTTAATGGCCTCCAACGAAATTAAACCTCTTCATATCAGACGGAAAATTGCTCGATTAATGTTTCTTCATTCACTCATCCAGGGAAAGTTCGGAATTTCTTCTTCACCTTATGTTACACCTTCGACTACACGAAAAACCCGTCCCCAACATTCCCATGCCCTAACACCATATTTTGCAAAAACAAACTCGTTTAAATACTCTTACTTTCCGCGCACAATAAACGATTGGAATACACTGCACGAACAGATTGTACCAAGTGATAATTTTGAAAATAATCTTAGAAATGAATTATTGTGTGCAGATTGATGTGTAATGTATTTCCTTTGAATTGTGTATTTCCTCATTTGTGTCATGTGTAAACCTTTTGCCTATGTAATAACTTATGGCGTTTGTAATTACGCCTTATCTGCCCTTACTGCTTGGACCACATGAGGTCTGCAGTATTATGTAAATAAAAAAAATAAAAAAAAATAAATGTCACTGACTGCCACTGCGGTGACTGGCTTCTTTACATAGCTTCGCGCTTGGCGAATTAATCCAAAAACAAAGTGCTCAAGTCTCATAATTGTTTGCACAGGAAAAAAAAACACCCTACACTAGAAGACTATACTAACACAGGGAACACACATAATGCTAGGGCATTACATTTCCCGTTTTGCTTCAAACACTCTGCAGCTCTGCAAAACCGTACCAGCTGTAGATACCGTGAAGAGAGCAAACAAAACCAGTCGACTGATATCATGAAAAAAAAAAAGATGAAAGAAAAAAAGAGGTGATGAGGGAGACAGTGCTCCCCCAAGATTATAGTGGCACTATGTTGGAATCTTCCTTGCCTATGGCCCCTCTGTCCCATGGCACTAAACCAACAAAGCACAACAAAGGTTGTGGGATGCCTTGCAAGAAAATCATGGTATGCCAGCCTTTGCCATGTTACTGATTGTTAAAGGCTGACTTCGTCAATGGACATATGAGATGCGGCTCTTGGCAACCTTTTTATCTGCGTTTACTATGTTGAACTTTATAGTAAAAAACAAGATTAATTAGTATGTACCAATGTCTCTAACCTCGTTTCTTTGACGCTATCTGAAACACATGAGGGCTCCTAATGAGGGCAACAAGCAGCACTAAAAAAAAATTGAAGAGACATTGCAAGGCCACTTTGTGAACAATGCCACTATGCATGTGAGGCCTCGAAGCACCTATGCAAATTTCTTCTAATGACAACACCTAAGTAAGAAATGGTCCAGCGCCGTAAATTGTTAAGGCAACTAAAAAAACCTAGACGTGTCCACAGTAACACTATCAATGACGTAAACAACCAATACTTAATTATATATGTCTGATAAGTTTTGCAACCACACCTTGCAAAGGCGATAAAGCACTGCTTCAGCAAAAACATAACACGTATGCACGCACACGAGTACACACACAGCAAGTGGTTATTCAGAGAAGCTCGCCCACTAGCTATGAGCACTGCTTACGTCAACTGAAAAAGGAAAACGAGAACACAGACAAAAAGTGGGGGGCCAAGATGTAAACGACAGTTTCCTTTGTCAAACTTAATACCCAACCAGGCGACATGTCGGCGAACCTTAGTAGTCGCTAAGCACTGCTACAGCTAAAACTTCTTGCTTTTCTTGTTTGCTTTAAAAATAAGAGGGGGCTGTCTTTGATGTAACCAACCCGTGAGGCTTGCTCCTCCCCCCCTTTGTGTTTGCAGCAGGTCAAAGACAACCAATGAAGAGAAAGAAAACAGAGAAACCGTCAAAGAAATTCAGAAATGAGAAACATGATGAAAACTTGAATAAAAAGGTAGCGCAAAAAAAGACGAACACAGGAGGAAGACACGACAAACAAGAACGCTACTAACTGATTTTACTGTCCAGAACAGTGAACTGTTACATTGTGTAACAGAAAAACAAAGTTTTTCATGTTACACAATAAAACATCACGGAAAAGTTCAAGCACTGGCCTTGAAACACGCATGGCTTTGCTTGAAAAATTATCAGAAGACATTTCACGCGGCTACCGTGGTAAAAATAGCTAAGTCTCGTGCATTTTTTTTTGTGGTTAGCTTTATATAAAGCCTGTACCTTTAAAGAAATAAAAGCACTAAAAATATAGCAGAGATTTGCTTTAAGAGAGACATATATAACTCCTAATACTGACAGTGTTTTCGGAAGTCATATAAGGCCTGTTACCTTTAAAGAAATAAAAAGACTAAAAAACGTCAGGTCTTTCTTCACGAAAGACATAACTCCTAACACTGTCAGTATATGCGGAAGTTGTCAGAGTCAGCACCTGTCTCGATGGGTGTTAGAAATGATGAATAGCTGCCAAGGAATGCCGTTCAGAAGCTCCCAAGAACACATTGCTGGGGGAACCCATATCAGCAAGCTGAGCCAAAGCTTTGATGCAGCACAAAAAGGCCTCAAATAGAACAATTCAAAACATTGATGCTTTTGCATACTGTAAATTTGGGTAGTAAGTCATGTGTTGCTTTTCTATAATTTTAATTGCTTCAAGTCCATTTCACTTAGCAAGCCTCAGGAAAAAAAAAAATTTAAACACTCCACAGTTATAACACTCGTTGGATATTGTCATGCCTTTAGAAATATATTCCCAGGTTCTGCCATTTTTTGCAGCGCTTTGTTTTCTTCTGAGCCCACATTCTTACATTTTTGTGCACTGAACTGTCGTAAACTTGTGCAATAAAGACCAATTCAAACCAGCCACTGCATTTTGTCTTGACATGCTCTTAGATTCTGTTCAAATGTTTTATGTAAAGATGCCACCAGGTATTCACAACATGCATGATAACAGTGCTATTGCATTAACCCAATGGACATTAAAACTCCTATGGACGTCTTGCGGACGTCCGCAGAACGTCCAAGGGAGTTCCCCATTGGGAAAAAAGCTTTACTGCATGGCGTTTTGTGACATGAACCAAATCACTTAAAACAACAGAACCAAGCCGAGCAAGCTGTTACTTTTCGGAACGTGCAGTTTTAACTTTCCTAAGATATACAACATCACAAGGTGCAAAACAAGTATAAGACTAGAGTAGCAGGCATGCTAACAAGCCTCCCGCAGAGGTAACTATCAGCAGGCGAGTCAACATTCTAATCTCAGCACGCAAAAAGCAAGGCAATACGTAGTTTCATTACACACGAGATGAAAACAATAGTACAGCTTATCTGCGTCAAACACAATGTCGAGAGGCAAATGCACAATGTGCACAATGTCGAGAGGCAATCGGCGGATACGCAGAGACCGCTACTGGCGCGTATCAAGTTTGCACAAATCGAAAACCGCGATGTTCTACATTATCAGACAAAAAAAAAAATATCAATAACCACGAGCGACCATCAAAAATATTCTAGTGAACCAAACACCGAAAGTACTTACAATGAGCACGTATATCACGAGAACCTTGGATCAAACGCAACACAGTAAAGAGAAAACCGCATGACGGTAACCAATACTGAAACCCATGTACTGCCAGTACTTCCGACCTTCACCGAGACGCAGCTTAATTAGCAGCAACCTCTACAGGCGCGTACTGGTACGCCGTCGAGATTCACTGAGCGACCCAACTTTTCGCCGAACGAGAGCTGACGGATATCTAGCTCGAAACAGCCGGACACAAAAGCTCGCACGCGTCATGAGTCATCCGAAACAGCGTGACCATTTTGTGAAATAGGAAACAGAAACGGGAAGAATAAAAACGAACCGAACGGCAGAAAAAGACAGCCCAGCTCTTGCCCCGCGTTACGATGGAAGATGACGACTTGTCTTCGGTTGCGTTGTTTTCGGAAGCAACGTGCTTTTTGCGGCGGCGGAATGGCTTCGCGACTCGCTCACAGCGCACCGCTCGCTAGCGAAGGGACTTTTCGGGGTCGGCCGGCGACTCGGGGGCCCCCCAATGCGCACTGTAGCGTCCAGCTGGGTCAAAGAACCGCGCAACTGCAGCGCAACTCAAGCAAATCGACCATTCTTTTGTGTCCCAGACCGTCGGTCAACACGGCGGCCAACCCTCACGCATACAGTAGACGGGACCGTACGGACTGCTAACGCAGCGCTGTGTATAATGAACGATGAAGCACGTGGATCGAAAAGCGGAGAAAAGAACAAAGCTTACATTTCACATAACGAGGCCTGCCGGACGTCTCTTTTTTTTGAGGGGAAGTTTTTTTGTCTTTCACCTTGCGAGAACTGGCACCAGCATCAGCGCAGACAAGCACACAGAAAACGAGCGACGATCAACTCGCTTGGCCGAGCAGACAGCTGACAGTTGGTTGTGCTTTACGCTGTAGGGTAACTAGCGCCCCGGTCTGAGTGTTTTGTTTGTGATCTTGGTGCTATTATAAGTTAAATTATATAGCATCAAACAATAAACTTATAAAGCAGTCCTAATATTCAGACGTTATGTACAGTAAAAATAAATATTATTGACTGATATTCTAAATCACGTCGACTAAACAGTTACACTTGATTCAGGGCAAAGCACTTCTATGCAGTATATCTATGCGTACTGTAAAACTCTACTTTATTTTTAGTTAAGAAAGTCTGAGTAAAAAATAGCACGTCAGTTTTTTAAAATAGTGGCGATCATTCAAAATTTGTTTAATTTGTTTGTTCTTTACAGTTTACGTTACATGTTGCCATGCTCACGGAAACTTCAGCTGTGACGTCACGAAAGGGGCGGCCTCCAACATGGCTGGTGGTTTAATGCGAGCGACGCAGTGATCTCTGCCTGGTGTGTAGAGCGCACAAGGCCTTGGTTTAGTGAGCGTGTTAAACTCCGGGCTCAAACCTGGAGCCGCCACACCCCGAAAAAGTGAGCGTCCAAACTTCCTTCCCAACTTGCGTGCGCAGTATCTAGGTGTGAGCGTGCTCTGTTGCTACCATCGCGCTGTTTTTTTTTTTTCCGGGTATACCGTATCTGTGGCGATCAATCCTCATGTAGCTGTAGTTGTAGCGCGGTCACCGACGCCTGCTGCTGACTGCGTAGCGATTGCAACTGCCCCGTGACCCCTTTTAAAGGCCGCGCATTCGTCATAGCGTGTTCAGTGACAGGCGCGAGAGTTGCAAGTATCTACAACCGTGAGTGAACACTTCTTTCAGCTAAGATGTTTGCCGTCGTCGGTGGGGGTGCGTTTATTTTATCCGAATGCTGCAGAACCCGCGTCGCAACAGCGGTAAAATTCGCAGTGGCAGTTGCATTGTTCTCGCTGATCAATATACCTGACAGGTTACGCGGCATGTCACGCCAGGCCGAGCTGCTGAGCGGAACTGTCATGCCGCCTCCATTGACGTGCCATTTCCATAATTAAAACGAAACCCATTACATACTTTGCTCGGTACCGTTTCTATCTGCGTTAAATTCCAATTCTTTAGGTTGTGCGCGTCTGGTTTATCCTGTACTGCGGAATGTCTGCGACGGTAGAACTGCCAACCCTACAGCGGTGGCTCATCTAGTCTGAGATTCTGAGAATAAAAGTCTGAGAATAAAAGCCTTCTTGAAACGGCGCGCGTGGAAGACATTCCACAACGGAACTTCCCGGACTGAATTCTTTTCCTGTGTAGTGCTGCGTTGGGTAGGTTGTGAGGGAAGTCATGCCGGGCGGTTCCAGGCGCGGCTTGCGGTTGGTTGGTTAGAGCGCGTCGGAATGTCAGTACATGACTTAAATATTTTTCTCTTAACTTCGCCTCGTAGCAATGCTGACGCTTAAACGAGGAACCGGATCTGTGGCTTCGAAATTAATTCAAAAATCACCCGATCAAATGCGACGAAGGCTTCGGTACTTCCTGGCACAAATTAACGGGACGAGTAATAATGAAGCATATGCCCATTCCGCTACTCATCTGACAGGGCCGGAAAGCATTCGCTAGTGCTGTTTTAGTTATTAGTTTAGTTACACTACATTTAGTTGTCATTCGCATTCGTTCCTGTACCGAGCGAGAAGCCCTTTCTGTGCTCTCGGGCTGTCACTCTCAGCTTGCTCGCTGGAGCATTTTTGGAGTTTTTTCGCCGTTCACTCCGAAGCGTGCCGTAAAGTGGTGTAGTTAGTGGCATTTTTGGAGTGTTAACGCGCCGGTTACTCCGAAGCGTGCCGTAAAGTAGTGTAGTTAGTGGCCATTTATAGAAACGTCTTGCACTCGCAGACAGCAACCGAAGGCTTAACTGTCGTCCAACTGTTTTATCTGTCTGGGACAAGTTTGCTCCACAGCGTCGTCTTTGCCCCAGAGACGATAACACTCGGAGCAGATAGGGTAGTTGCACCGCTGATTCTATGCAAAAAGGACCTTATTGACGGCTGTTCCAAGTGGGTGTAGAGCTTTCCGCCGCTGTCTGAAGTCTTGTTTCTAATCACAGTGATGCTTCTCTTTGCGCCTTCCTTGCAGATGTCTGCACCCCAAGTCCCCTATCCTCACCAGGCCCCCTACCCTCCCCCACAGCCATCATTTCCCCAGATGCCCTATGATCCCCCACCACCTTACAACCCACACGCCGGCAACGACGGCTACCCACAGCCGGGTTGGATATCAACGCCACAGGCACCGCAGCAGCCTCCACCACCGCAGACACATCAACCAGAGGCTACAGTGTTCAACCCTGCTGCTCAAGTAATGCATTCTTGATCTTCCTTGGGCTTGACAGCTTGGGGACATTGTAGTACCTATGCACTGTGCCATCATGCAGCAGGGTGTTGTTGCACTTTTGGTGCTCTAAAGGTTTTTTTATTGTAAAGAGACAGGGTGAATGTTGTTGGAGTCCAAAAGAGCACCAAGTATAGTGCTTGGGAGGCAACTGGTTCAGCAGGTGTTACTCTCCAGAATGGTCTAGATGTGTGTACTATGACTGCTCCTTGAGGTGGAGACGCTCTCAAAGGCAATGGCGATGAACCGATGAGTGAAAGATGCAGAGGATAATGTGGAAATGTAGCAGCGAAGAAAAGATTTTCATAGTCATCGGGGAGGGGGTTAGGGGAGGGGTTGCATAGGGTCATAAGAGGTCATAAGAGGTCAGTAGGGAAATGAATGCCTGTGTTTGTGTGCAGCACATTATGTTGTTTTCACAGGAGGGGGCAAGGTGCGGTCTCCGCAGTGTTGGATGAATGCAGTCACGTATTTTTCGGCTTATGAGACTTTTTTACAGTGTCTCCAGAGTGTCGAGAACATAATTAGCCCACAGCATGGCTCAGTGACAGCCTAGGTTGTGTGCAGAGTGGCTGAGGAAAGAACTTTTTGAAAGCACTGCACTGTTATGCTGGTGCTCTTACGAGAATACTCATTGTGCTTGTGCATTCTGCACTTCCTCGTGTGCAGGGTTATGTCAAGCAAGGGTCTACTTATGTGCCCACGGGTCAGCCCGGGCTTGTACCACCGGCTGGCTACTACTCATCGGGAGGTCAGCCAGCGCCAGGCGGATACTACAATGCCACCACACAACCCATGCCCGGTGGGTACTACCCCGGACAACCCGCCCCACCTCCAGGGAGTGCTCAGGGATACTATGGTGCAACGGGCTACCCTGGAGGCAACACTGTGTGAGTCAGTTTGCAAGTCATTGGGCCTGGGCCTCGCAGGAAGGTTTTTAACCTTGTTATAGATAGCCAACCAAAAACATAGGTTGCTTTTGTAAAGATTACAAGGTCGCAATTTTAAGAAAGTAGCAATAAGCTTTTTAACATGCAGAAGGCATATAGCATGCAGTTCCTGTTCTGGCAAGGTTGCTTCCATCACTAGGAAGCAAATGGAAGTGTATGTTATTTTGATTTCAAAGGTTGCTGTGGTGGTGTTCCCAGATGGAGAGTAGTGTGCTATGGTGAGTTTGTCTTTGCCGCATTGGGAGTGATGATGCTTGTAGCCCTCCCTTTTGTAACGGGCGATCGACAAAAGTTCGGATCAGGCCGAAGCGACAGCCCAGTGTGGTGGCTTTGTTGGCCCTCTGTTGCATGTCACACATGCATGATTGCCGCGTCGCTCAGTGAATTGTGGAGGACACAATGGCACATATTTTCATTGCTGTATTTCTATAGAGTTAACGCATGAAACAGCTGAAAAAAGTTAGTTTGATAATTGTGCGTTGGGACTGAGTAAATGTCTTGGTTTGTGAATGAAAACTAACTTTTGTGTTATGTAAGAAATATACCAAGTGGAGATGCTGGTAGTCACCAGTGGTGATAACCATAGCAAGTTGTGGTAACAGCAGTAACTGCAGCCAGCTTTACTTTTTGCTATTAATGTTTGCAGCCATGTCATCCTATAGCTGTTGAAAAAGCCTGAAAACTATGGGGAAAAAAAATTTTTGAAGCAGCAAGAAAACTGCTCATCTGTAGGTGTCTTTATGCTTGGTGTCTCATTACTGTAAAGCTTCGATATGAGCAGATGATGGTTAAAAAATTGCTGGGAATTTAGCATTACTAACTGCAAAGTATTCCGCGAAAGTACAGTTTTTTGCAGGCGGACAGCACTGCCGCTTGCCTGAAAGCGTGATTGAGGTGTCCACTGACCCAGGGTGCCAGTTATGGGATGTTTAGCTAGTACTGTACTCTTGCATCTTGCCTGTACCACTAGTTTGCATAGGCACTTGCTTCCTTTTTTTTTCAAATAGCTTAGATTCATTATCGACCCTGTAAATAAAATTTAGCAGTGGCAGTGAGCAGTGGCAAACTTAGCCTGTGGCAATGAAAAGCAGCTTCAAAATTCAATAATGAAAATTTTTTCCAAAGCTGTCATGCAGTCGTATTCCCCTTCCTTCTAGTTACCTAAGGTAGCTAGTTTGTGTTTTGCCCGAGGGACAGTTTCAGCAAAACAGCGCTCTCTCGTGCTCTTTGCAGCGTTGTCCGCGAACAGACCCAGGATACGAGTCGCATGGATGATTTGGCCAAGTGCTGCCTGGGCACCTGCTGTCTCACATGGTTTTGCTGTTGGCTGACAGACTAGCCGACAGACTTTCCAACAGACTATCCAACAGACTGTCCGACAGGCAGTTCAACAGACTGTCCGACAGGCTAGCTGACAGCAGAGGAGGAGGAGCTGCTCGACTGCGACACCCAGCTTCAGCGGCAGAGTCTCTGCGGCATTGTGCCATCCACGCATGCTATCACCACACCACCACCACCACTACCATGATCTTTGGCCGTCTTCTAAGAGTGCATGCACCTGCATCCACCGCCTCTTTCAGTTTTGGGGAGGGGCGGGTCAGTTAGCGGTTTCTATAAATTTCATACCCAGCCTGGCAAGTATTAGCCGGAAAATTGTGCTCAGAAGAGCTTGCTTGGTTGTATTATACTGACATCTAGTTTTTCTCGAATTATGTACTCTAGGCACCAACAAATAATGTATGTATACAACAGAGCTTGTTTATATATTTTGTTACGGCATATACAATACGCTTTTAGACTTTTCCTGGGAGAATCTTTTTAGAGAATTTCAGTCCCACGTTTTGCCTGGTTAGAGTGTTGCTTGTTCAGGTGTCCCGTTGTCAATTCCAGTATTACTTTACCCCAGAATTAAATCTTCCTAAACCATTATATTGACTGCCTTTTAAAGCAGTTATCGGTGTATTCTCACATGGTTTCTTAGTTTTTTCACATGTTGAATGAAGGCCTGTGTTGAGGCACACAGTGCGACCAGTTTGTTCCTGCATGCTGGTTAATTTCTTGTAGATATTTTCCTATATAACATTGTTACTGTAAAGTTACCCTTGGCAAAACGTGGGATCTTAATGCTGTTTTCAGTTTTGTTGATGTTTGTAAGATTTTATGGTGCATGTATTGAACCTCCACGTGAATCCCACCCCATTCCATGCATGCAGTGTAGTCTATTAATAGATCATGCCCCGTCTCTTGCCCCACAATATGCTGCTCATATGTGCATTAAGCACTTGATTAGAGACATCATAAATGTTGGCTTAGACTGTACCCAAGGTAGAAGATTGCTGGCCTGTCATGGGTGCTTGGGACACATCACGGTCTGTCCTCCGGTTGATGATGAATCTCAAACGAGATGGAGTGATGAAAAGCGAACCCAGTTGGAACGGATTGTTGTCTTTAGAGCACGTTGGATTTGATGTTCAAATGATTTGTTGAAGGTTACTTAAGGGCCGTTTTCAATGTTGTTCCCGCAAAAAGCAAGTGAACATGTCTAACCCTTGGTTTTCGAAAGGAAAAATTTGTGTTGTCTTTTGAGAATTGGAGTTTTTGTGCATTCTGTGAACTTTGGTACTAAACAGTTTTTCTGTTGGCTCATAAGTGGAGGTGCTAACTAGCACATCTGCTAACTAATGAGTATGTTAACACTGGCGAGTTGTCTAAATGCCCATGCATACAAACTGAAAGCATGAGACACAGGATACAATGTGCGGATAGATGATTAATGCTGCTAAAAACTTTAAAGAGTTGGCAATGTGCTTTTAAAAACTGGCAAACTCATTGTGCTAGCTTGCCTGCATGAAAACCTGGAAAACATCACTGTAGTATTAAGCACCAAGGATTGTAAACTTTGCAGGTGGCTGGATTTTGAGGGCTTACAAAGACCATCCACTGCATGGAAATCTGTACATAAGTTTACAATCTGCTGTTCTCCTGTCAAGAGCAAGCTGAAGCAAATTGTTGACTGCAAGCGGCATTTAAGCAACACTATGCATAAGTGCGAGGTCATTGTTTGAAAAATGCGAAGTGATTCTGTGTTCAACGTATGCCACAGGGAACAATAAACATGTTTCTTGCATGCACTAATGTCTTGTGTTTTACATGACACAGTTTTCAAAAAGCCAGCAGCACTAGAATTCTTTTAAAACTGCAGCATAATAAGCTGTGCCTGTATGGCATGTATTGCCCTCGTTCTTGAAAACTCCACTGCCATGTTGCAGTGATAAAAAAAGTTTCAGCGCCGTTAAACGGACCATGATATGCGAAAGCACTTGGTTTCAGAGCGAATGCTCTACTCCTTGCATAGAAAGCTGAAGGTCATGTCGCGCTGGCATTTGACCTCTGAACGGGGGTGTGCCATAGTTGTGGCAACCACTTGATTCGCCTCCGCCTCTCGCTCCAACTTCACAGCCTGTGCCTAACTACGTGATTCACCTGCGCGGTCTATCAGCTGTGCACTTACCATGCGACTTCCTTCGTCCAAAATAAGCGCACATTACTTGACGCAACATCCCAGACTCAAGGCGATGCTAAGCATGCGTAACGGAGCTTACGCCCTGTACAACCAGGTTCAGCAGAGCTGAAGCTCAGCCATTTTTGAACTAGCTTGACTATTGCGTAAACACCGCCTCAACTTGTTCCTTGAATTCGCTTGACTCTTGCCTAGACATTGCCTTGCATTGTTTTAAACTCTCGTACTGCGTGACCTTCCCCTAGTCGTACAGTATCCAAGTAATTTAATCTCGAAGGTCGAAGCTTCAGAGACCCATCGGCTTTTTCAGGATTGCTAGTAAAGTAGTGCTTTCGGACCAACTTTGTCACCTGGAGTGATGGGCTGGGAAGAGGTTTGCAAAACCTGCTCACCTCGAATCTCATCCCATTGGCCAGCTCATTTTTCATACACAGAATGCTGTCTACATTGGCTCGCCGAGCAGCGCTCTTTGCAAAAGATGTTTTGCAAGTTCGGCATCTGAACCTCTTGGATTCCATAATAGCTGCCGCTTATATCTTTCAGTTGCCTTGCGTTGTTGGAGAAATGTAGCGGGGATCAAACTTGTGCAGATCACCCAAGCAGTTCACAGTCTGGCAAGCAATGGAACACCTTGCCAGAGCTTCCAGGTTCCAGACTCAACATCTGCACAAATATAGCGCCAGACATAGATAAGTAGGCACAAGTGTGCTATCTGAAAAATCAGTGCCTTCCAATTTGGATTTCACTACCAAGCCATCAGATGTCTGTGCACTGCTCAAGTGGTCTACACAATTTTAACAGTGACTGCACATAAGCCAGCAACAACTTTTTCTGCCATTGGAGGCGAAACATTCCCTCTCTTCCTATGCAGTGGAATACAGTGCCAATTTGCAGTTTAGTTCTCTCTAAATGCATACTGTCAATGTTTGTTACTTGATGGACACTTCTAACAAAATTGCCAACTGTTTATGTTTAAAGTCGAGGAAAAAAAGTTTTCTTTATCGCAACAAATTTGCTAGGCACGTGTAGTTGCAAGAAGTTCCAAAAGGTGGCGCCAGCTGCTTCAGTAACAAGAATAGTCCCAACTTTGTTTAGTTCTCTCTCGAAATAAATATTGTCAATATTTGTTACTGGATGCACATTTCTAACAAAATTGACAACTTTGTATGTTTAAAGTCAAAGAAAAAAAGTTTCCATCTCAACAAATTTGCTTGGCACAAGTAGTTACAAGGAACTACACAAGGTGGCGCTAGCTGCTCCAGTAGCAGAATGGCCATGGGGAAAGCCATGCGGCCAGAATGACAGTTATAGATGCTGTGCCCCTGGTGCCTCCCCTTCAGTGCCAAGAAAAGCTGTTGCAGAGTGCAGTGGGCAGTTTAATTTACAACCATGTGAACACCGCTTGCTCCCAGAATTCTGGGCAAGGACCACAGGCAGACATTTTTTCACGAACAGAAAAAAGTTCTTTTTTTTTTATTTTTCGACCTCTTTCATTCACATGGGGGGTGGGGGACTTTTAAAGTCCAGACTCCAAAGCGGGGAAGGGGAAACGCTTGGTCTCCCCCTGCCCCCCTATTGAAATATATTTACACAGTGCCCCAAGGCGCGAGATCTGAAAAAACCTTGTGTTCCCTTGACCCCAGTGAACCACGGCCCCTTGGGTTTGACTCCTAGGCACCACCCCCTCTACACCGTCCTCACGGCACATACACCATTTTTTTTTTGGCTCTGTTGGTGCAACTTCCCCTCAAAGAAAGACAACCTATCCACACAGTCTTTTTTTTTTTTTCTTCACTTTTGCGTTGACCCTCAATACGCTCCAACTGAAAGTGGCATTCGAAACACCCTAACCCTTGCTCATTCAGAACACCAAAGCATGATCAACAAATTTTTTTTTTTATGGGTCACAAGATGTGACGAGAAGTTAAAGGCCTTAAAAAAAACTCCAGCAATGGACACAACTCTTCAATGTAGGTACTCCATGAACATTCTCTTTCTGACAATCAGTTTCTGACGATCAGTTTCTGACTCTGCTAGCTCACTTTACAAAATGAAACAACCAAATCACACGTTTATAAAAACACAACATTGTAGGAGCTACTGAATTTTGTTTTCACAAACACGTTCGTGCATCACATAAGAGAACAGCAAGAATTGTACAGCATGAAAAGACTTTTCTACAACCATTTCAGACACCCCTCCATATCAATGTATTTGGTGCAGGCTTGTACTGCCAATAGTGTTACACATCGTGCAAATAAAAGTTCCGTGGCATAGAAGGAGTCTCACACTTTGCTCGATGAAATACTGAAGTTTGTACTTGGTTTCAGGAAAGTACATCACCAATAGCAAGTCGGAACGTTCTGAACAAGACAAGGTAACAAGAGCGATCACAACGCCACCTCCACACATTTTTGCTTCACAAGTTTTCTAAATCCCACCCATTTTGTGCAATGTGGTCGTAATGTTGCGGAGCAGTGACAAGAGTCTACAGAGTGCGACACTGGCAACCGGCCGCGTACTAAAAAACAAGCACTCCATTTTTATTCGCTACTTTGTCATTCAGTGCAATTATTTTCACAACACAGTTTAATTCTGCCAAAGGCCTCCGACGAAAGTCGGGGAGGGCCGAAAAGCAATGACGATTGCAGGATGTCGCAACATGAGGCACACATTCTGCAGCTCTGACTTATTCCAAACTTCAGCCTACACTCGGAAAATTAAAAAGGGCTCGAACCCTTGAAATGCCACAAAGCTACGAAGGATATTAACAAAAAAAAAGGACACGTGGCAAGGCAGAAAACCGAAGTCTAGTGCTCGAGCAAACGGCCCTGCGACTTCGCTGGCAGAAAGTAAACTAGAAACTGTCAAACCACCAACCCAAGACACACCATGTTTGCATTAGCACTCAAAACCAAAAAATACACCACACCAGTCGAATTTCTTTTCCCCTTTCAGCCTTTTTTCTTCCCCACCGCGTGAAGGAGGATCGCCGTGAGACTGCTTCCCAAGACCAGTTTAAAAAATTTTCCCTTTCTGGTCGAACGTACAAAGACCACAAAATTGCCGAAGGCACTACAATTATGGCAACTAGAACGGCGTCCCAGTAAAGAACAGAGCCGGTGATGACTCGTCACCGACACGGTCGCTTCAAAAACTACAAACATAAATGCAGCGACCAACCTCCCTCGGCCCTTGCCAGCGCAGCCACAGAAGTGCCGCATGTCAAATTCGTTTCTTAGTATTTATATTTATTTATATATATATATATAACGCACGTGCATAATAGATATATATGTACATGGCCACGCACATATGTACACGTCTCTCTTTTCAGCCGGCGCTAGACTTCGCTTTTCAACATACCAGGTGCATAAACGCGCCAAACAAAAAAGAAAAGCCTTGACAACTGCTGCTGACACTCTTACACAAGTTAAAAGCCTCTGCAATCGGAGGACGTGCCACGTGGAGTACCTCTCCATACGAATGGACGCCATCGTTATCTGCAGCGAGAAAACGCACTGCATTGGGGGGGGGGAACGGACTAAGGCAACAAACGTGGGCTCTCTGCAATGCGAGACTAGTCATTCGAGAACTTTGGGGTGCAAAGATGCACTGCCGTCGTGCCAACTGCCGCTAAAGAGACGCCGGTGCACGTGGCAAGAACGCCGGCTCATTCTGCCGCCCGTCTAATTGCTTTCCACAGCTCATGGACGACTAAGGGGGACGAACCACCGAGGATTAAACGGCGGAACGGAAGCAGCCACTTGCAGATTACGCAAAACTCGCTGAAAGGGAAAAAGAGAGGGTGGAAGGATAGAGAGAGAGAGAGACAGAAAGAAAGGGGAGGACGAGTTGCGAAAAACTTGCACAGGCCAGCCCGGCAAGAGGAGAACTCCTCGCTTCTGTAACACGTGCGAAAAAAAAAAGAGAAACAGTGGAAGAATGACCTCTTTTATGTACATGTGCCATCGTCGATGAGCACCGTGAACCATAAACAAGATGGCAAGCAGGCAAGGAGAGAAGGGAAGGAGGCACTGATGCGAAAACGATCATGTCAATTGTCCACCGTGATCTAAACAAAAGTAACGAGACGCTTTATGGTACAAGATGACAACTAGAGGGACGGAGAAGGTAATAAAACAGCTAGAGGCAGCAAACAAGATGTGATAGAAAGAAGGCACCAGAAAAACAGAAGCCAAAGACCTCATAAACACCGCGCAAGCATGTGGAGCTGTATCTTTCCACGCCCTCCCGCCAAATAACTCCTACTTAAATCGCTAGTGTCTTACTACTCTGTGGGAACTCAACATCAACTCGTATATATTACAAAAGTGGACACAGAGGTGCGGAAACAACTGCACCCGTGCTCCAAGAGAATGCTCGCCAGATTGGTCACCACCGGCCGCTTCAATTAAGCACGAGGGTGTGTACACTCTAAAAACGAAAAAAAGAAAAAGTACGTGGCTGGTTGCCAGTCAATCGCAGCACACACAGCAACTCGTTTTTTTTTTGTTTTCTTCCCAGTTTTCGCCACCACATATCGTACATC
Source organism: Amblyomma mixtum (assembly GCF_055824585.1). NCBI lineage: Eukaryota > Metazoa > Arthropoda > Arachnida > Ixodida > Ixodidae > Amblyomma > Amblyomma mixtum. Next base: position 96,654,584 of record NC_143015.1, read on the forward strand.
CACGGTGTACTACAAATACCCCCTTGTCAAGCGACCACCACTTGGCACGCTACAAAAAAAAAGCTCACGTTTTTTCGCACACTCCAAGGCCCGTGTGTGCACCGGAGGAAAAAACAGATTGCCAAACTGTGCGTTCCTCGTTAGTACGCCCATCCGACTCAATTCCCGCACAAGACACAAGAGGGGGTTTGCGAAGTAAACACGCTCCTTTCTTCCAAATGTGATGAGCAAAGAAGAAGAAGAAGACCAGAGGTAGCGACACAAAAATAAATACAAAACTAAAAAAAAATAGAGCAAAGACACGGAGACTGAACACACTACACGACAAACGCTGGCAGGCTTGTGTGTTTGTTTGTCCCCCGCTTGCAACGAACAACAGGGGGGTGTGGGTGTGGTGGTGGTGGATGGTGGCGGCAGTTCGCCAAGTCCCGAGCAGTGGCATGGTCCTCTTCTTCAGGTGAACTTTGCAGGCATTTTTCTTTTTTTTTTCCTCTTCTTGCACGTGTAGCCCTCCTCCCCTCTATTACGCGGCAGCACAGGTGTAGATGATGATGATGACAACCACACAGTGCCAAAAGTGGCAACCCACAGGCAAGGAGGGAAAAAAAAAGGCAAGAAATGAAGAAAACAAGGGGGAAAAACAAAAACCAGAGCTGAGGGGGGGGAGGGGGCGTCATCACGGCGCTCTCGGCAGGCTGCACTGAGTGAGGACGACCGAGGAGAGCGGCAGACTGGAGTGTGGCACGTGGTGGCGGTGGTAGAAGGGGAGCGCGCACGGAGACACACAGGCCGGAAAGCGAGTCCCAGGGGGGGCCGAGGCATGGGCGCCGAAGAAGCCCCACACTCAGTTCAGATCTCTGTCTTCTAAGTACCTATACTCGAACGTGAAACCTTCCTTGCGCCTCTGACTCCACTTCTCGTAATCGAAGTAGATGTACGTCCCCTGCAAGACGACACAAGGAAAAAAACACTGTGAGAATGTCTCACTAGCTAAAGAAACAGTGCAAATATATAGAAATATTCAAATATGAATATGAGGGAGAAAAATTCAAACCTCTCAAACGTTCAAAAGTTACGAATTTCTTGTTCACCTAAACTCGAGGCGAAATACTGCTCATTTCCACACAGCCCTATCTTATACCTGTCACACGGGTTAACTTGCCGCTTCCTCCCAGAATTATCTGCCCATACATAGCAAAAGCCCATGACCAGGAGTGCAAGGTATTGCATCGAGAGCCATCGTTGTATAGCCGTTGCATGCTTGCAGGCTGGAGAACTAAGCAGCACCACGTGGCATGTCATCGCATCATGCCACGATGGAGTCGACAACGGGCTGTGAACATGACTGGCAGTGATCTTCATTTCAGATCACTACGATAAGAGAAGCGGCGAGCGCGGAAGCAACCCGCATTAGCTGCTGCGGTTGTTTAGTGAAAGCTTCAGCCGCAATCTAGAAACTCCGTATCTTAGGCTCTTAGCCCACGGCGGCCAGGGAAAAAAGCCTCTCACAGAAACATTGGGCACAAGTGTATAGCACAGGCCACACGCAAGGGAATACCTAACGGTGTGGTTTCGTTTCCGCAACTTTCGCGGTTTGCAACAGCGTTTCAGTGATTCGGATCCATGACGGGGCTTGCAGTCAAGACAAATCAACACATGACGACTAAACAGGCTGCATGTCGACGTGTGAATGCTGTGTTTGGAGCGGCACTGCACAACTGGCGCTTGCGTCGCGGGGAAACGTGGTAGGGAAGCTGCAGCTCAGGCTGCTACTCTTGCGCGCGTTCCGCAAGCCGTCTCTTGGTGCGCTTTGCCAGAAGTGCCTCGCCTGCTCCACTGCACCAACAGCGAATAGCCTGCGACGAGTGCGCAGTTTTGGCATACTGAAAGAACAGCGTGGTCATAAGCAAGAGGAAAAAAAAAAGAGTAGCGATGTAATCCATGCTAAGCTCAGACAACCCACTGCAGGACTACATGCGTGTTGACCCATGTTACTGGTTCACAGCAGCACAGTTTGCGAGTGAAATCCGAGGAGAGTCAAAAATGGCCTTTCCATCTCGAGCACCAGGTGAAATCTGGGGCAGCTGCGACCAGCGGGAGTGTAGTTAACAAGTGTGCATTTGCAAAGAGCATATCGCATGCCGACAGCTTGCTGGACAGGTCCAAAGCCCATGCCAAGGACAGTGGCACGGAAAGCGCACAAGTGGGGGCTGGTCATGGAACAGTGCCATGAAGCAAGAGATGAAGTAGGCAGTGAAGAAACGAAGACGTTGGTTCCGAGGAGGCAAGCACGCAGTCAGCTCGCCAGCATGTGGCGCCATCTAGTGCCCTAACGGCAGACTCGAGGAATATGGCTGCCATTGCCTAATCTCTCCAGTACAACCATTACCTTTGTGATGCCGTGCGTATCTGCCTTCACAATGTCACCACTGTAGGAGATAATATTGTTAAGAGGAGGTCTCTACAAGGAACTGTGTAGCACTGAGAGGAACTCAACAACATGAGGCTTGAAGAAAACTTGCGCACACCCACTCCTAAAATCACTGTCCTCAAGAGCACAACAGTCAATGCATTTTCTTGTAACTAGCCCCCCGGGCAAAGTCACTACCGCGGTGCAAGAGGTACGGTGATAGATAGCCCGCACCTGCACCAAATGAGCCTCTACAAAGAACTGTGCAGCACTCAGAGGAACTCAATGACCTGAGAAAAAAATTTCAAAATTTCGAATATAGTAAAACCTCAAAATTCGAACTCTGATAATCCTAAATCCCTGAAAATTCTAACATATTTCTGTGGTCCCATAATTTCTAATACAAATTTGACGAGATAATTTGAAGTGGCGGCGCACATCAGCCTGATTAATATTATCAAAGATCTGAGGTTCTGTGCAACGATGTCCAACCCCAATTTCGCCACAAGCCTAAGAAGTAGGGGTGTGCGAGTAGTGGTTTTTTGATTCGAAGCGAATAGCAATTTTCTTCGAAAAATTTCGAAGCGAATAGTTCGAATAGTACTTCTGGCACTAAAAAAAGGCTGAATGACAGTAGGCATTTCCAAAACCATTTATTTTCCCAACACACGATGCCATTACATACTGCACTGAGGCTTTATTTAAAACCATACTTCAATATTTTAAGAGAGCACCTAAAGTGGGTGAAGAACAATTTTTACCGGCTTGGTAATAAAAAGTTATAACAAATAAAAATACCGCCTGCTTTCTAATAAGAAATTAGAGATCAAATACAAGAAATGAGAGCATAACAGAATGGTGCCAGTAGTACAACCAATAACTGAAACCACAGGAGTATTTGCACTACACTGCAGCAAGAGCACTAAGTACAATAATGGAAAAAAAAGGACATTCTGCACTTCCGGTGACCAGTGGTTGAAAGGGTCGAATGTCCAACACTGAGCTAGACAATCACGTTCGGTGCACCGACTTGCCACTTGCATTGCTTGCGTTTCTATAGTTTAGGATCCTCACTTCCTGGCTCGGATTGCGTCTTCTTTTCGGTTACGCCAATGGGACTGCTGCAGGCTGACCGGACCTCCTGGCAGCATCGCACCATCGCATATCCAAAGCTCCCACAGCACCGTTAGGTTAGCCACGCTATTGGGAGACAGAAGTGTTCAGGACGCGCCGCTCGTGGCTCAAATGCATCGCCATCACCTTGCGGCCGGAGACTTGCGCGTCGATTTCGCTATCCGAGGGGTGCTCGTATGGAAACGTCTCTGCGTCTCTTGGGCTTAGTGCCGCAAAATGGCGCTCTTCCCGGCCTATGCCGTCACTCTGACAAGGCGTGTCGCACGATGCATTTTTTTTTTTTGCATTTCGCTAGCAGCTCGCGGCTGCTGTTTGCCGGAGCGTTGCTTCGCATATCAAGCTTAAGGATCGGAACATCGTTCCGGCTACATTCCCAGAATAGCATTCCCTCAAGCAAGAATGGAAACGGCTGTACAAAAACTCTAGCGCCTCAAGCGAAATGTCATTCGCACCGCTCGCGCGTCCTGAAAAAATTATCCTTGGTAGTACCTCCGAGCAGCACTTTAGTATCGCGCTTCTACAAATGAACGTACCGGAGTGCCCGAGTTGAGGTGATCGAGTGCGGCACACCACCGAAGACTGCAAAATGCCCTGATTACGACGGCGTTCCGTTCCCATCAAAGCGCAAGCAGTCAGAATAGCAAGAAAAGATGCCAGTCGTAGAAGGATGCGATCATTTCGTTCTACTAAAGTTCGGCAGTCACGTTTTACGTCCGCAGCCTCCACGATGCCGAGCGTTAACGGCAGTAATCCTCCACGGGCGCACAATAATCTTGGCGTTATCACACGCTAAAGGCGCCCTTCCCATTGAAGAAAGTATGCATTTCGGTGACATCGAGTCCCCGCTTGCTTCAATGCTGCCGAGAACGATTGCCCATGTTCGTCACCCGACTGGGTGAAGCGATAGCACCGTATGGCTGCGTGTTTATCTTCGCATCTGTCCTATCAGATAATCTTTTCTGCAACTCTATTGGAAAAAAAAAAAGAGAGGGGGGGGGGGGGGGGGGTGCTCGCCCAACCCCCTCTGCTGTTAATATGCTGTGCAGTTTCATCGGACTCAACTAGCGCGATACGATGAACGAATACTTGCGGCGTCCGAGCTCATCGATAACGTCACCGCCAGCCAGAGTATATAAAGGGTTCGCTGACAATAAACTGAGGTTTCTTGTTTTGAAGCTTAGATGACTGTCGGCTGTGTTCTTCGTTCATTGCGTCTGCCCCGACATGGTGGCAGAGAGTGCGGAGGTTCGGCCAGAACGCAGGATCTTCTGCAAGAGCGCGTCGCCCTCACCTTTCTTTAGTTTGTCGCTGGGTTCGCACCCCGACCTCGTTGTGATTTGCGTATTGACTGACCCCTGAGCGTTGAAAGTGCGATAAAAAAAAAGCCATCTATGCGGCAATACTCGGAACCAAAACAACATAATGCAAGCGTCCCAGAAACACTATTCGCGCGAGACGAATACTTTGAAATTTCGAATAACGAGAATTCGGTTCGAAGCGAATACCGAATACCGTGCTATTCGATCGAATATTCGCACACCCCTACTAGGAAGTGATGGCCCCTTGGAGCTGCGAGATGGTGATCAGTAATGCCGATGCTCTATATGCAAAGTGCTCAAGCCCCAGTACTCTCGGCACAAAAAGCAGTCTGTGCGGCTCACGGGCTGCCAGAGAACGCGCCCGCAGAGAAGACATGCTTCACTGCAACGCAGGCGTGGACACAAGATTCAAAGCGAAGTGCCCTCAGCACTTCGTCTAGGCGCGGCAGGACTGCAGGCAGAGGTGTGCATTCCTCTCCATCCTGGCCATGGTCAAGGTAGCGTCTAGTGGAGGCGCTGGCATCGAAGCACCTCCCACCACTTGTAGCATCAGTGCATGTCCTCCAACACGACCATTCTTGTTAAGGTTGACCGGCCGGGTTGACCGGAACGCTACGGTTGACCGGCACAGGTCGACCAGCCTGCACCGTTTCTTTGAGTACCTGAGTGCTGTGCCGTGGTTAGAGGGCTAGATCACCCTTTCTTCAAAAAACCGCCCGTCCTGAAGTTCGGGGATTGGCTTCGAAATGCTGTCCTTGTGATTGCATCGTTAACGTGTTCGTTGCTTTCAGCTGCGCGTGCATCGCAAAGCCATCCTGCCGTAAACTACTGCTACAAAAAAAGTGTCGGCGGGACAAAGCAGGCATGGCGGGAAGATAGAGGAAGTGGGGAGGGGGGGATGTGTAGACTTATATTTGGAGTCAACTTTCTTTTTGGCCACCACAAGCTATGTGCTAGAGGTACTTTTACACGGAATTATACGGTAGTCGCAAAGTTCATCCAGCAAAGGTAGCATGCTCCCGCAGCGAACTTTGCCAAACTGACCACAAAGCCCCCTGCCCTCAACGCGTGCATCCCACTAGAAGAGATGTCGCCTTGCCTGCTCATACTCGTCCGTGATGGTCTTGGGCTCCTCGTGCCTCTGGAACCACATCATGTACTTGGTGTGGAACCTCCAGGACTGCTTCTTTAAGGCCTTGGCTGCCAGGTACTGTGCCTTGGATCCCTGTGTGCAGACACAGTCCACGGACACCGTCAAGCGCACGCCACATTCGCGTGGGCGAAGCGCATGCACGAATCTCGCTAGCTCCTCACCTCCATGTAGTAGAATACAAAAAAGAGTGTCTCGGTGGACAGCTTCTGGAAGAACTCCACCGTGTCGCAGTGGGGCAAGCTCTGCGGGTAGAAGTTGGGCACCAGAGTAGGATTCCGCGGAAGGTAAGGCCTGTGCGCGCGGGGAGGAAAGGCGAAAGGGAATGCGGATTACTGGAAGGCCGCTGCACTAGGTCGCACAAAAAACGCGAAATCTGGCGCCAAACAATTTGATCTTGTTGCATCGTGAATGACATCCGTCTGTGTGGCATGCAACACACAAGCAATAGAGGGGGTGGAGGGGTAGAAATCCCCACTTAGAGACCTTGTGCAACAAGTGCTGCCACATGGTGGCCATAACATGCAAATATTGCAGGAGCACAAAAAGTGTGGCACAATGTAAGAGTACGTAGATTTATCCTCCACCAAATGATAAGGAGGGTATTACCAGCACTTAATGTTGCATACAGTCGAACCCGGATATATCGAATTCGAAGGGGATCGGAAAATAGTTCGATATAGCGAAAATTCGATATACAGATATAGGCTAAAACTGCACTCCCGATCATAACAAATTGTGGCTTACCGTTTGGAACAGCCGCGAATCACATAGTATGGGCGCGCAATGTGAAAGCGCTTTATTTCGCGGAAAAAAAAAAATCACTAATTTTGGGCTGTTTTTTCCCCTGGGAAACGAAGTTCAAAACACTGGCCTCGATCTTCTCGAGACTGTCCAGGTGCGAGAGCACAGTGCCTTCCATTTCGCCGCAATGATCTTATCTCTGATCTCGCTTCGGCGAGCGCGGCTTCGGCCGCTTATCTGATTTTTTCAGCAGGGTCCGCTCCGGCGGACGCAGTTGTTGCTGCGACGCGCGTCTTTTCTTGCCTTTTTCTCTTTCCTCTGATCTTTTACCTCCCCTCTATCTGCACGTTGGCAGCGGTGGTGGCTTGGCTAGAGCCAGTAGCAGGCCCGTGCTATTTCCTTTTCATCCTTCTCTCAGTCACAACAACAACAACAACAGCGCCGAATCAGGCTAACGCTGACGCCAGTTCAGTGGCTGCGCACGGACGCGTTTCTTCGACAACACAGTTGCCCTCGTCGTCGCTGGAGTCGGCGTCTTGAACGCCAGCTACCGCTTGAACTTCGCTGTCAGCGTTAAAGTCCTCAACAGTCACTTCGGACGGAACGGCGCCGAGAAAATTGGACAAGTCGCGAAACGCGTCGTCCAAGCACTCATCGTCATCTAAATCTTCCGGACATTCATCTCCGGCCACTTCAAGGCCTGCCTTGCCAAAACAGTTGGCTACTGGGGCCTGCTACACGTCGCGCGTTGAAACACAGGCACACACACAAAAAAAAACACGCGAGGCGCAGATGGAGCGATAAGAGCGAAGCCTATGCGAGCGGCAGTCAACGCGGCTGCGAAGGAACGACAGAGGGAAAAGAAAGAGCAGGGAGAAAGATCGGCGCTCTGGGCTTCGTTTTTTTTTTTTTTCTGAGCTCTTTTTTTTCCCCAGACCCACGATGTGCCCACGAGCGACCGTTTTCTCTCTCTCTCTTTCCCCAAGAAGCGTGGTCGCCGCGCGTCTCCATGCGGCGCTCTCTCTTCGCTGATCTCCAATGACCTTGACGGAGCACACGCCGGCGGTACAGGAGGAGAGGAGGAGCGGGAAAGCTCGCGCCCTCTCCTCCTGTACCGCCGCGCGGCGCGGCGTTCGATATATCCAATGTCCGGCGAAAATGGAATTCGATATACAACGCAACTGTCCTATACTTTTGCATAGTATTTTCAAGGGGGTAATCTGTGTGTTCGATATAGCCAATAATTCGAAATATGCGGGTTCGATATATCCGGGTTCGACTGTACCATGTTTGTGAAGCAAGCAGGGATATTCAATAATGCCCAGCTCAGGGAATCAGCAGACCTTCCACTTTCAAACTCACACAAAAGCCAATCGACAAACAAGATTTTTGCTGGTCAATGTAGCCGGTTAACATTTTGAGCGAGTTTCATCTCTCATGTGGCGCTACTGAGAATGGCGATAACCTTTCCAGGACAAAGGTACTTGGTACAAAAGTACCATTAACCCTTTGGGGTGTTTTTGTTTTTTTATTCAAAGCAAACGTTTCTCCACCTAAATACTATATCCAAACCACCAGAAAGCTAATTCGCTAGGTTTCTAATTTAAAAAAAAACAAAAAACAATCTATAACAGGCAGTTACAGAATTTTGTGCGAAGTATCACAGAGCCGAAAACTGAAAAATTGAAATGCCAGGATTTGTCACTAACACTCCAGGGACCATGGAGTCACTTTGTTTTGATGATGCACATGACGCTAGAAACTGAGAAGAAAATTTATTTTATTACTGGTCGAAAAATGCGCGTGTAGGAAATGACGTGAAGACGAGCTACCAAGCTTGCTGTTCTGTCAAATATCATTTACTGCTTGCACTAGACGATATAAAAATCCACCCCATTTGAGTCACAATGGGTGCCAAGTTCACCTGGAGCAGAGTAATCGCTGCTAAGTACAGCCAACTCTCAGAAAAGGCTGATAGCTTGGTTTGTACCCAACTGTGTATAATAAAGCGCCTAAAGGGTTGAGGAAAATCAGGCTGGAGCATGCAGAGCAAATGGTTTACATTTCGCTGCCAAAGGCCGGCCACAAAACTCGCTGCAAATTATTTGGCTGTAGCTCCACATGGCCTGGCGATCACCAGCCTGTATTCACTAAAGCACGGTAACAAAAACTTTGCAAAGCATTTAAACTGCCAACACAGCCAGGTGCATTTTGACGTAGGATTCACACCGGTTGTTACAGAAGGGCACTGTCCTGATAGTCCAATGAATAATGAATTTTTCACCTTCCAATAACTTTGCCATGAGTGGAAACCTTCAACACTATGCCCATTACAGATGGCCCTATGGCTTCAGCATATGACATCACTTTTGCACAAGGTCCATAGCTTATAACTGCACTACAAGACAAGAAGAAGTGGAATATTCCACAATGCTTACTTGAAAAGCCTGAGGATGAAAAAATAAAGCACGTGGCACCATTAAGCTCGTAGTGAAACGCAAAACAAAGAGTTGTCACCAGGCCAAACAACTACTAAACAAATAGCAAAAGACAAAGCAGAAGTTTCTGCACTGCTTACTTGTATGCCCTGAGGGTGAAATAAATAAAAAAAAGGGACATCATTAACAAAAGATGAGCAAACATAAAAAGCATGTGGCACTGTCAGACTCACAGTGCCACCACGTAAGTGAATGCCCGCACGCGGAGGACCGGCCACTGACCTGAGGCGTTCCGAGTCCGAGGGGTGGGGCATGTGCATGGAGGCTGCCTCAAGCAACCGCAGCTGATAGTAGCACTCCTTGGACAAGGGGGCGGGGCCTAAGGGGGCCACGCCCCTTAGGGGTGGGATGTGTGCCTCTGTCGTGGCGGCGGGCTGTTGTTGCTGCTGCTGCTGCTGCTGAGGCCGCGGCACCTCTTTGCTGCCCACCACCGAGTCGAACAGCCCTGTAGACCGTGCAAGGGAAACACACACTGTCACATGGCGTCACGAGCTCAGAAAAACTCGAGCTTAAGGGGGGGATGAGGGTCCTGAAAACTTTTTTTTATTTGTTAACATATCTTTCTGAAATTTGGCACACGGATGTATCATTGAATGCTGATTTCGAATATGCATTTAGATTTAAAATATCTCAGCTGGAAGGAAATAGATGGCATAATGAAATATCCTAATTAGGTCATTTCTTACGGGCCTTTTTAGTAATTTATCAGTTAAATAAACATTGTTAAAGAATAAGCAGACATTTGCAAAGGCCCAAAGCACATCCTAAAGCTAACAGAATGTCTACAAACTAATTTTGTTGATCATCAATAAACAACAAAGTTGGAAAGAAAAAATGACATGGCGGTAATTAACCCACACTTCGCCTAATTGCCCATATATCATGTTTAAAGGAAAAAAAGAAAGCTTTAGCATGTGCTTTGGGCATTTGCAAATGTCTACTTATTCTTAAAAAATCATTCTTTAACTGACAAATTACTATAAGGGCCCATAAGAAATTGCCGAATTTGAATGTTATTTTGCGATAAATTTTCTTCCAGGTGAGATATTCGAAATCTAAATGCATATTTGAAATCAGCATTCTATGATACACCTGCGGGTTAAGTTTCAACAAGTTATGTCGAAAAATAAAAAACAAGTTTTCAAGACCCTCATCCACCCTTAAGTCAGTCAAGCCTTTTAGGACACAGCCAGAAACTCACACTGTTTGTTCCTCTATTACTGCAGTTACTCGTTTTCATTGAATTCAGGCTTGGGGGTGCGCAAATTACACGAAAATTTGGTCAAACGTCCCAAAACCTATACAAAGGTCATAATGTATACCATATATTGCTGCCTATACATGAAAGAGTGGAATAAATTGCCTACAAATTAATTACTTTTTACAACACTTGGAGCCCCATGCGTTCTGCACGGAACGAGGCACGTACAGGTGCCGTCAAGAGTACACGGAAGGCAATATTCACGAAAAAATTTAATCGTTGGCCCCCCAATTCATGCATCCTTGAATGCATATGTGCAGCCTAGTTGTGAGTTTGCGAATTTCACTGTGCACTAACAAGCATGGACGATTATGCTGTAGATTTAAAGAAATTAAATTTTTTTGACAAAGTCGCCTTCCATTTACTTTTGACTGCGAGTGTACTACTTGCCACTCATCCAAAACTACCTCAGGCCTCACAAATAGAGATATGATTGTAATCTAACCCTCCAACCTCAGCACACCTGAAATAAATGGCGCAGGCCGCCGTTGCGCGCAGTCGGGGGCATGGAGCGAGAATGGTCGCGTCGCGCTAAAAGCACAGCACATTTCGGAGGTCCGCAAGCCGTACTATAAACTGGTCTTTATGCTGGGAGTACTGCGAATGGGACGCTTCGCATACCAAGCATCAGCACAGCTCAGCGGTGCTACCTCGTGGCTCCCGGGGGCCGTCACCTCGCCGGTTTGCGGCAAAATCGGAATCGGGCATTCCCGCTTAGCACCCCAGATCTTTGAATTAACCGGGCTGGTGGCCGAGTTATCACGGTTCAAATTATCGAGGTTTTACTGTAGTTCCCCGCGAGATCGCATGACGCCACATGCGCAGCTCAAAGCAATAAACGCGCAACAATACAATCGATAAGCCAGCAGTCAGAGATAAATGGAGATAACAGGCGGTCGATCAGCGCCCTCACGTGCGGCCCGCCTAACTAGCGGCAAACGGTACAGCAAACGGTTCAGCAGTTTCAGATTTCAGTGCATGCGCAACTGTTCGTTGGGAAAAGCGACTGCCGCCGCGAGCGAGCTGGGCAAAGGTGCGCAATTTCATTCCCCTCGCCACTCACACCTTTCACAGCTGCACAGGTCGACGCGCCGATCTTGCCGAGCCTGCCTAGTGTGCACCTGCGTACATGCTGGTAGTCTGGCGCAGCATGGAGAGCAAGATAAACCCGGGGAATTAATTAGCGGTACGCATATTATGTGGGGGCACAAACTGCGCCAGTAGATACGGTAGTTAGCACGTCACCAGTTGCTACTCCAAATATTATAAAAGTGATAAAAAGAGTGACTGAGAAAGATAATTGTTACAAAATGTGGTCCTTGGTAGGCAACCTTTGACTCTGACAACAGGCATTCTGTTTCCAGAATAACATTCCGTTTCCGTTTTTCAGTTTGCGGAAAAAGATTCCATTTTATTCCAACTTTAATCCATTTTTCTGTAATTCGTGACTGGCAGAAGTGCCATTGTCAAACAGTGCCAGCCACTAGACAAGGAGAATTAAAACAAAAAAGAAAACTCCCGTGCCATGACTAGTTTAACAAGTGCTAAGTTCATGCATACGTGGTGGCCTTTTTTTTTTATCAAGTTCAAAGTTTCAAAATTTATTTCAAACAAAACTTGGTTGCCGAGGAGGCAACAAAAAGGCAAAGTTTCCCGAAGAAGCGACACCCCCTTTGCACTCTTACACTCAGAGCAGTGGGCAATTTTTACAGATATCATGAACACATTCGTCCTTAAGAAAAATGCACTGAAAGCATACAGACATCCATAAGGCCATATTCATACCACACAGATATGTACAAAAAAAAAAGAAAACTAACATTAAGAATCGATTTGGCGAAAAGGTATTGTACATAAATACTAAGACAAATAGCAAGAAAAAGAAATACAAAAAGAACGGGATGCCCAACCGAGGAAGAAAAAAGTATATTAGGATAGATTTTGTTTGTAGGAAACACGATTTTTTTAGGGCAAGGAAAAGAAGACAGTAATCCTTTTGCAAAAAGCCCGCATAGACGCACTGTCCTCCAAATATTATAAAAGTGATAAAAAGAGTGACTGAGAAAGATAATTGTTACAAAATGTGGTCCTTGGTAGGCAACCTTTGACTCTGACAACATCAGGGTATTCGTTTAGAAGATCAGCTGGTTGATGGTTCAGTGTTTGCATGCTGTAGTTTGTGCGAACCTCTTTGAATAAACACAAGGTGTACAAGGAAACTGCTGCTTAATGATTGCAATATTAGCAAGTGTGCATTAGATTCATACATAACACCTCCAGTTTCCCATCATTCAATACTTCGGCTTACAGTAATTCTGATGTTTTTTCCTGTTCCCCAAAGTTCAGATTAATGGGCTTTTATTGTACACAAGCTGACAATGAATACAAGTCAACCCCTCAAACTTGCAGCCCTCGCTGGCAAATAAAGAAAAGTGACTCCAGATATGATGTGATGCTAGTCTGGGCTAACAAGGGTTTACTATTTGTACCACGTCAACACTACGATTACGAGCACGGGCAGTGACAGAGTAGTGAAGCATGCTTCAGTCCCATCCCAACCACACACTACAGCAAAAACTAGTTAAAACTTCACAGGAACAGAAGAATTGTTTGAAGTATTCGAAGTTCAAATCATCAGATGACCCCTAAAAAACTTACAAGAACCATTTCCATAACAGTAAAATCTGTTTAGTGGAAGACTAGGCAGTTGAATTCAGCCTGTGCACTATGTGAACGTACCAGTAAACTCGTATCTGTGTTGCACTTACCTCGCTCACATGATGACGACTGCACCTGCTGCTGTTGCTGCTGCTGTTGTTGCTGCTGCTGCTGCTGCTGCTGCTGTTGTAGCGTCTGCTGAAGCACCTGCTGCAACGGTGCTTGCTGAAGCTGCTGCGGCTGCTGCTGCTGCTGCGAGGATGGTGACTGTAGGTGACTCTCGAGACCAGCGTTTAGCACCGCTTGCTCCGCTATCGACTTCAGCGACGACATCGAGTCCCCGCTCTGCGCGGTGGAGAACAGATGGGCACAACAGTGTTACCCCATCGTCTCCAGTGCAGCTATGCGCACTCACTGGTGAACGACAGCTTGAGGCCAGCACTACTTACAAGTGCGCACTGTCGGGTTGTTTGATGGAAAATTCTGTCAACCTACCTGTAGGCACCGCAAAAGCTGTAGCCAAAGGTGAGGGACACGCAATGAGGCTAGGTGTGTCGTATTACATCAGAGCTGCTGCCCCATCAGTCACTGAACCATCCAGTCTGGTTCAGTGGGAACTCGGCAACAAGCATGCACCTCGAACGAGCATCAACGTTACACTCGAGGGCAGTTCGTGCAACATGTGGCAACAATGTGCCAGTTACTTCTTGCGTGCTGCACTTCCCCAGAGTACCGCTTTGTGATGGACCGCACAATCAGTGAACATTTCATTCCAACCCTTACTCGTGAAACCAAGAGTGTTCTAAAGCCCAAGCTGTGAACTTGTGTCTCTGCAGCTGTTAGCGACAGCTGAATCCCACAGGGCTGACGGCAACTGCATGCATCAACCCACACCACGATCACACGAACCGCTATGTACCGTATTTTCCGGTGCATAAGATGCGTTTTTTTTTTCAAAAATCTTGCTGGTGCGTCCTATACAAGGGTGCGTCTAATATGCGAATTTTCCGTAGTTTCTTTTGCGAGTTCAGAAATTACTCAGGTTCATGTTCAAGCTTTTTTCACCGAAAAAATATTACTACCAATAACGCGGTTGTAACATGGTTAATATTTCAATACGGAGACCGCCGTGCGCAACTTTTCAGGTGAACTTTATCATGAAACTACCGAGGCTAGAAGGTTTCCCTTCTAGCCTCTGTAATGAAACGGCAGGGTTGACCACTTTCGGGATCTTAAACACACGGCCGTTTCGGAGGCCCCAAGCAGAGGTAATGTGAAATGCCAAAAGATGGCGACAGTCGCGCTTCTCGCCATTGTCAAGACAAGCCAAGAGAAGCCGATGTTTTTTTTTAGTCACCCTTTCCAAGTATGTAGTGCGAAGAGAATGCTTCAGACGTGTTGCCTTTTCGATAGCGCGTCCGAAGATGAAGACTTTGAAGGTTTTATGTAAAAATAAATTGTTATGGACATAAAGAGAGTTCTTTCGCTTTTTTTTCTTTTGTGCTAAAACGTGGGCTTGTATGGCGTGAGTGTTGCCTTTTTCGATCACTTAGCGTTGCTTAAGAACTTCTCACACATACGGAGCATTTTGCGATGGTCGCATAAGCATGTTTAATTAAGCCTCACTAGCCTAACTGGGTAAATTGGGGTGCGTCTTATACACGGGTGCGTCTTATATACCAATTTTTTCAATGACAGCCTGCATATATGGCGGGTGCGTCTTATACAAGGGTGCGTCTTGTACACCGGAAAATACGGTACTGTGCCTTTTCATTTTCGCCTTTCCTTTGCTATCAACCTACTTTCATCCCCCGCCTTGCGCTTCACTTTGCTATAATTCTGTCGCTTACGCCACTCTGAAACACCGCAGGAGGTGATCACGGACTTATTAAACAATAAAATACTGTAATCCCACTTCTCAAAGGTTTCCCAACTGGATTGCATTGTGATTTCTGTCCGCTTTCATTAGTTCAACTTGCGGTTAGTTCGAACTGTGCTGACATCCCCGAGCGGTTCGAATGAACAAGCTTTCACTGGACTTGCGCACCTTACACAGCGTTGCGCACTAAGTCTGAAAGGGGGCTTAGTTAACCGCTCGGATCAAAAAGGGTCACTTCAGGAAGGGGGACTTCCACAAGTCAGCAAAGCCACGCACCTTGTCCACCAAGGGACCGTTGAAGTGCAATATCGACGGTGCCGTTGGCGAGTTGGGCCGGCCTTGAGAGCTTGCCAACGAGGCATACAGGGAAGCTGCTGCTGACGACACCGCTGAGCTGCCGTGGTCCGCCATCGCTGTCGTCCCACTGTGTGCCAGCTGCTGTGACCCACTGGGGCAAGGGAGAGAGACGAGAGACATGCATCACCAACAGGCAAAAGCTCGGGGGCTTTAGGTATACATGCACAGTAAAACTGGCTCACAAAAGCTAGCAAATGTCATCCTTGCAAGTGGCACAAGGCTTATACAGTCGAACCCGGATATATTGAATTCGAAGGGGATCGGAAAATAGTTCGATATAGCGAAAATTCGATATACAGATATAGGCTAAAACTGCACTCCCGATCATAACAAATTGTGGCTTACCGTTTGGAACAGGTTTGGTTTATTGGGGTTTAACGTCCCAAAGCAACTCAAGACTATGAGGGACGCCGTAGTGAAGGGCTCCGGAAATTTCGACCACCTGGGGTTCTTTAACTTGCACTGACATCGCACAGCACACGGGCCTCTAGAATTTCGCCTTCATCGAAATTCAGCCGCCGCGGCCGGGACCGAACACGCGTCTTTCGGGCCAGCAGCCGAGCGCCGTAACCACTGAGCCACCGCGGCGGGGCACCGTTTGGAACAGCCGCGAATCACATAGTATGGGCACGCAATGTGAAAGCGCTTTATTTCGCGGGAAAAAAATCACTAATTTTGGGCTGCTTTTTCCTCTGGGAAACGAAGTTCAAAACACTGGTCTCGATCTTCTCGAGACTGTCCAGGTGCGAGAGCCTTCCATTTTGCCGCAACAGCGCCGAATCAGGCTGAACGCTGACGCCAGTTCAGTGGCTGTGTACGGACGCGTTTCTTCGACAACACAGTTGCCCTCGTCGTCGCTGGAATCGGCGTCTTGAACGCCAGCTATTCCAGCCACAATGTCCTCATCAGCGAGGTCGGCTACCGCCTGAATAAAGTCCTCAACAGTCACTTCGGACGGAACGGCGCCGGGAAAATTGGACAAGTCGCGAAACGCATTGTCCAAGCACTCATCGTCATCTAAATCTTCCGGACATTCATCTCCGGCCACTTGAAGGCCTGCCTCGCCAAAACAGTTGGCTACTGTGGCCTGCCTCACGCGGCGCTTTGAAACAGAGGCACACACAAGAAAAACACACGAGGCGCAGTAGGAGTGGTCCGAGCGAAGCCTATGCAAGCGGCAGCCAGCGTGGCTTCGAAGGAACGACAGAGGAAAAAGAAAGAGCAGGGAGAAAGATCAACGCTCTGGGCTTCGCGTTTTTTTTTTTTTTCTCAGCTCTCCCTTCTCCCCAGACCCACGAGCGACCGTTTTCTCTCTCTTCCTTTCCCCAGGAAGCGTGGCTTGGAAATATCGCCACGCGTCTCCATGCCGCACACTCTCTTCGCCGAGCTCCAATGACCTTGGCTAAGCACACGCCGGCGGTACAGGAGGAGCAGGAAAGCTCGCGCCGGTGGGGCGCAAAAACGGGGAAGAAAAAAAAATAATAAAGAAAGGCCCTGTGCCTGCTGACTGACTGCGGAAATGTTCTCCGCTGAGACGGCTGAGGACCGGACAGGAATGTCCTTGGGGAAAGCACACCTTCCAGGGGCGTGGCACGGCGTTCGATATATCAAATGTCCGGCGAAAATGGAATTAGATATACAATGCACTGTCCTATACTTTTACATAGTATTTTCATAGTATTTTCAATCTGTGTGTTCGATATAGCCAATAATTCGAAATATGCGGGTTCGATATATCCGGGTTCAACTGTAGCGCATTCCAATCGGCGATCTCGATCACATTCTCTTGCTTCACGCACCGAAAAGCATGCTTCAAGGCACAACGTGGATTGATCGTGGGGAGAGAGGGGGTACCGCACCTGTTGTTGTTTGTGGTGGCGTTGTTGGTGCTGTTGTGCTGCGTGGGCGAGGGTGCCCGGTGGAAGTGGCTCTGGTGGTCCACATTGGCAGCGCCGTCGATGGAGGGTGCCGTCGACGGCGGAGGGGAGGGTGTGCCTGCACGTGGTGCCACAGCTTGGTTACTACTCGTACCGGTTGGCAAAGAACGGTGCAGTCCACTTTATCGCAGCTTATGAAGGCTCCAGGCGGACTGAGCCAGCGAGACGGTGACCACAGGCCAAGCTCTACCAAAGTTCATCCGACTAGGTAAGAAGACAGCTGCTGAACGTAAATTTACCCATAAGGGTTACCTTCAGAACAAAAACCATCACAGAGGGGAATGGTTACATGCAAGCAACAAGACGTGTTCCTGGTTGTGTACTGTTTCAGCCAACCTAATGGAGGTTATCCAAAAACGCTTCTGCCCACAGTGACAGTCAAGAAATTTGTTTTTGCACTGAACCTTTGTTCTGTTAAGCATTTAACACACACCCCTCCTCCGCAATTACCCCGGCAAGTGCCCTAAGGGTTAATAAATGATGACAACGACACTTTTTCGCATGTTGCTGTCGCGATGATGGTAACATTTTTTTCCAAAAAACTGATCTGCACGAACCACTCTAAAATGCAGATTGCTAAATTTCAAAATACCGGAGTGTCTTGCCTGCCACTGCAGGCCTCCCCTGCATTATGCCAACACACTACCTTTACTACCTTTAGTTTTTATACCACATTGCACGAAAACATACCTGAGCAAATCAACCCACACGAGTGTACCCTAATGAAAACTGGACATGCTCAGGACATGCTCATGCATCAGGACATGCTCATGCATCAGGACATGCTCTCAAAAAAAAGAAAAAGAGGGGAGCCCACCTTTGGCGTTGGCTGCTGCCGCGACAGCGTAGGGCGTAAGGGGCGGTGATGCCACGGCGTGATTTTGATGGGAGTTGACTGATGGCGAACTGTTACTGCTGCTCTGTGATGATGTGCTGCAACACAAGGGGCAGCACACAGGGGCAGTCTGTGAGTCTCCCACCAGAAAAACGCAGCAAAGAGTAGTGAACTGATTTTTCAGACTCCAATTACTCGGACAGTACTGCAGAACCATCACACACTTCCTAGAAAAGTATGCACTCATGACCGATACTTCGGACTCTGTAGAGTCCAAAAGTTAAAACTTTTCGGACTAAAACAGATGCCAGTGTAATACCGTAAAGACCATTTTTTCGATCCAACACAGACACAAGTGGGCACCACTGCTGCCAACAACAAGTCCGTGGCCAGCATGACAGGCACAACCTGGGATTTAACCCTTTGAAGGTTTTTGCCGTATATGTACGGCGGCGGTTTTCTGTCCCGCAAGGTCTTTGCCGCACGGGTACGGTTTCAATCTTGCGTTTGAAATTTTGCACCAAAAGAACAATGCGTGCTCACTGGGGGGTGCTGCCACCTCTTAGGACTTACAGGAAGTGTTTGAATTTTGTGCTGCCTTCTTACGGAGATAAGCAGTACTTATGTCTAGCTTTAGCGCGGCAGCACAGACTGCAGCAACACCCCTTTTGTAGTTTTGGTTTCGCCGCGTGATCACAACGCAGTCGCGCGAAATTTGAGTTTTCTTTTTGTCAGCACTATCTTGCAGGGGCTGCCGAAGTTGATTTCTATCTCTATTGGCGCTGCTCTTAGCTTGCTTATCACCGTTGCTCGCGAGGTATTCTCGCCCTCTGTGGCAACGCGCCTACGCGGTTTCGATTCCGCCGCGGGATCGCAACGGAGTCGCACGAAACGTGTTTTCTCTTTGTGGGCACTGTTTTGCAGAGACGCCTGAAGTTGATTTCTATATTTATTGATGCTGCTCTTAGCTTGCTTATCACCGTTGCTATTCTATTCTATTGAACATTTTCCAGTTGTGAGTGATGCTGTCACCAAAGTACTGTTCCTAATTTTTTGTTACTATTTATTCTCGATTATATACATTTTGTAGATTCACGATCTGCAATAAAGTAATTTGATCACCTGGGAAAGTTTTCTTCAAAATAATTCGACCCTCAAAGAGTTAATCGGAGCTCCCACTCACGTGTCATGACCACGTCACAAGCAGCAGCCTCACATTAGATGCTCAGCTCGGTCAAGCGCGGCGTTCGTGACACTGACCTTCCCAGTGTTACACGAGGCCCATTCCAGAGAAAGCAGCTCCCCCACTGACTGCTCGCCACCTTCACGTCAGCACGGTTTCCCAGCTTCAATGCGCCTGATCACTGTTGTTGTGGGTGGTTACTCAGCATTTCCTCTTTACATGCCAATGCTTTCAACATGAGCATCAAACACTGGTAGTACACAACCAGAAAAGGCGGTTGGTTGGTTTGGTTTATGGGGTTTAACGTCCCAAAGCGACTCAGGCTATGAGAGACGCCGTAGTGGAGGGCTCCGGAAATTTCGACCACCTGGGGTTCTTTAACGTGCACTGACATCGCACAGCACACGGGCCTCTAGAATTTCGCCTCCAAAGAAATTCCAGCCGCCGCGGCCGGGATCGAACCCGCGTCTTTCGGGTCAGCAGCCGAGCACCATAACCACTGAGCCACTGCGGCGGCGAGAGAAAAGGCGGGATATGCAACTGGACAGCTACAGCAGACTCTCATTAATTCAAACTTCAACAGATCAGATTTTTGTTTGAATAATTAAGTTTGAATGTGATTTGCTTTATAGACATCTATGCATACAAATAGTACCTTTAGAACTATTTCATTATGCAACGTAGCTGCATGCTCTGGCGCAACATAAAATATGTGTGAGAGGCACTGATGCCTTCACTAGACCAGCAACCTATTTGAATTTGAATACCGTATTTACTCGCATAATAGGCGTCTGCTAGCAATCATGTGAATACAGTATTGATCACAGTGCGATTTCGGTGTGCGCCTATTATGCGCGGAAATAAAAAAAAACTGGTTTTTTCACGACCAAACTGGGGGTGTGCGTATTATGTGAGTGCGCTTATTATGTGAGTGTGCCTATTATGCGAGTGCGCTTATTATGCGAGTAAATACAGTAATTTTTATATGCCTATGCATTCGCATGCTTTTTTTTTTTTTGTATCCATCTCGGGTGGGAAAGAGACTGGAGCTAAGACACACGGGGTTCCCCTCAGCCTCTTTTGAAAGCTGTTGGAGTTCCCCCGAGGCTAAGAAGACTGGGAACCCCGGCATGCTGCAATCCCCTCCGATACCCCACTGCGTCCAGGTCTGGCCCACCTGTTGTTCCGAGAGGTGATGGGCGCTGGGGCCTTGCTGTTGACTGTTGCTGCGTTGACGGCGGAGTTGGCCACCACACTCCGCGCCGTTTTGCCCGCTTGACTGCTCGGCTGCAGCAGCACAACACACAACACGAGCTCTCAGCGCCATCTTTTCACAAGTCCTAGCAGAGCCCTCGCCCCACACTCACACACTCAGAAGGCAAAGAGAAGAAAAAAGAGCAAAGGAAAACAGATTTCTACATTTCAACATCGTGCAAACGTCAATTATCGAAGCAAAATTTTACACCTAGCACAGCATCTCGACTTTGATACCTGATATGACCCTTATATGGTTTTGCACAAGAAACTGAAATGTTCATTGGCCGTCCCACCTCAATGGCTCCAGTATTGGCTCCCGATTCATTGCAGTGGAGACAAAAGTGACCAACAAGGCCTGCGCATGGTTGTATCCAATTTCTTTGAGGTGCATAAGAGAAGACAGCCAACACAAAAACTGCAAGTCAGGTGTGAAATACAGGTGACAAGAAAGTCGCATTAAGCACAGCACCAACGTATAAACTCAATGACCCGAGTGATCCAAACTAAAGGTGTTCAGCGGGCATGATTAACTTATCTGGTTTCCCTGACACCACTACCACAAAAGATTGCGCAAAATACATTAGGCCCAGTTAGCATGCATTATGAAAGAGGGCATCATCTCGTCCATGCCTGTTTCAGTTTTAGGCAACGCAAAACACAGTGTCCTGTCTTATCTAATAAAGTCCTCTAGGAAAATGAAAAGGCATTGCGCATATTTTTTTTTTACCTCTTTCAGCATAGCCACCTCTCCCCACATGTAATGTGTCTGACAGCAAGTTACATTTAAAACCTACAAAGGTGGCATGAACATTCATCTAAGCATGCTCCTAGGGGCTGATGTACAGTGTAATCCACTAATAAAATATTTAACAATATTGAGAAAACCCCAAAAATTCCATGTTTATATCGGGACTGGCAAAAAAAAAAAAGAACACACCCACGTGTTCCCCCATGCATGTAGCCACCACAACATTAGTGCTCCTGTCAAGGGCACACAGCATCTTGGTGCTCTGCTAGTTCACTGCAGCTCTGCCAACTTCACCCAGCGAGCCACCCTTGCCAAAGTTCCCATCAAAAGATAAAACACAGCAAGCCACCCTCGCCAAAGCTCCCATAAAAAGATAAAACACACACTGATGTCATCAGCACACAGCATCTAGGGAAGCTACCAAGGTCTGCACTGTGGATAGCACGAAACTAAGGAACGTGCTAAGAACAGGCAATGAGTTTTTTTTGTAAATTTTCAACCATAAAAGCAGGGGGTGTTCAGGTATAACACGTTGCGCTTAGTCACCATTTTTACCCAGCTCACGAACACCCAAATGCATGAACGGGCGGAAACAGCGCAAATCACGTTTGTGCGAGAAAGCGTTTCACGGCAGCGGCCAAACAAGCTCTTCCCACCTGTCTCAAGCAATTAAAACGATGATAATGCTCGGTTCTCAAGGTCGCACACAACAGCTCCTCAGGGGTTTCCGCCCCACAGGTCCGTTTGTGTAGTTTGCGCGGCATTCACTTCAAAGTAGTTTATTTTTTCACCAAACCTTAAGGCAAATTCTGGTGGTAAACACCTTCTGGGCAGTGAGAATTCTATTGTTGTACCCATATTTTGCCGACAATTTTATCGTTTACGTTTTATTTTTACATAAGGACAATGGGAGAAGTGATACAGCTTTAAGCATTTGATCAATATCAGCAATATATGATCTGGTATCATTACAAGTGGATTACACTGTAGCTGAAGGAGCATCCCCTAGTACCAACGCTACACGGAACCATGCACAGCGAAGGGAAAAGAGCCACCTCTCCTACAAAATATGCGAAGGAACAGAAACCATGCATTAGATATGAGAGTTTGTGCACAACCAAACAACACAGAGGCCAGAAACCCCGCGAGCTCGCCCACACCAGAGACACCTGGTGAGGCACAACGCAAGCTTTCCAGAGAAAGAAGTCGTACCTCACTGGACCTGGAATGATTGGTGAGCCCGGGGCTGGGCACCGGTGAGCTCGAGTTGGTGGAGGCCGGCGTGTTGTCGGTGCCGGGCGCCTCGTCGTTGGCGTTGGACGCGGCGTCCATGATGCAGTTGTCCGTCGGGTGCTCCAGGCCCGTGGTGGACTTGGTGAGGAAGTCCGCCATGTCCCGCAGGTCCAGGTCGTCGTACAGGAACTCGTTCTCCTCAAAGTCCGGGTCCTGGCACGACTCGATGTAGTACTCCACGTCCTCCTTGATCTTCTTGATCTTGCACACCTCGACCGTGCCGTTGTCGAGCATCCGCATCAGCGTCTCCAGCTGCAGGATGTGGTACCGGTGCCGCGCCAGCAACGCCTTGAGCTCGTCTACCCGGTCCTGCGAGCGACCACGGTACGCATCTTACGGTGACTGCAATTTGTGATACTGAGCACCGAATTTCTTGTGACAACGCAGCTTAAACAAACAGTTTCCACATTTCCGCTGCACTCAACAAGCCTCTTTTTTTATTTTTTTTTTTTCAAGCAATTTTCACAAGCATGAACTGAATTGAACAACAGTAAAAAGCTATCAACGCTCACATGAATCGTGAGCGTTGAACAAAACGTTGAGCACATCGTGAGCAAATGTAAAAAAACGCCACCGACGTGCATTGCAAACCATGTCGCAAGACACAAGTGAAGATTTCTTACTTTCACTCACCACAGTATATTATTAAGCCATTAAATACAACTGCAAATCGACGTGTAAAAGTCACAAAGAGTTCGACATTTTGTCCAATTCTAAGTTTTGTTCAGGTCTGTTTACCTTGAATCAGCAGTCCAAATAACTATGCAGACTCCGCAGCCACAAACCAGTGGAAATATGAGCCCCTCTTCGATGAGCACTTAACAAAATCCCATCAAGAATGCCAGCAATAACAACACGTGCCAGATTTCCAGCTGCCACTTGTGTACAGTTCATCCCGGATAAAAAAACAAAACTAAAAAAATATGAAATTTTTTTGTTAGGTCTTTGTTTTCACAGCATGCATTTTCATATGAAGACTGGTAAGAATCATGCAGAAACAAAACCAAAACTCGACAGGCATCAATTCAGGTGAACTCTCCGCTCAAAACATTTCACGGAGGAAACAGTGATTTTCCCACTGCTGTTGCACGGTCGAAGACACTATGCGGCGCTCCAGAGGAACTAGGGCATCCTGGGCCACTTGATCATCCTGTGAGCCGACGAAATGGCGCACAACATTCACCGCGTCTATCACTTCCCGCATGGTAGACATGGCACACAGTGGTTCAGCCTCCAACGAACTATCACCGACAACACGATCTTGGACATTTTCCACTAGTGTTGCATTCAACATCTCTTCTGTAGATGCATATGAAAAGTTGCTCGGTTTTATGCTGTCGTTGCGCTCCACCTTTCACACAGAGCACATTCCACGCTTCAATCACATCAGGTAGGTTTGAATGCTCCTCTTCGCTGACCGCAGCTTGGACAACCTCGTTTATCTGGGTCTTGACAAAGTGATTAGAGACTACCTCTACTCCGACTTCTTGCGCCAACGCAGCAGGCGTGTCTTGATAGATGTCTATCTTTGATTGCCGTTCAAGACGGATGTCTATGGGATGTCCAGGGAAAGCTGTTAATGACCTCTTTGCCGAAAGGCTGTATCAGAAATGCGGTGTGCTGAAAAATACTGCAGCTCGATGTTTGAGACCCGAAGGCCTTCAACATGGAGCGCAGAGCAACTGGTGAGAAGCAAGCGCATTTAACAGCCTTGTCGCTTCCTTCGTTGAACTCCTTCAACCGGTCAGAAAAAAAATTGCCCGTGACATCCAAACTTTGGAATTGGCCACATATTTTACTGGCATACGCTCTGTTCCCTCACAGCATCACTTCTCCATACAACTAACATGACACGCTGGTCACTGCCCTTGAATGCTTGCCGCAGTAGCAGTCTTCTTTTAGCTCCAGCATGTGGCCTGGCAACAGTTGATAAGGCACAGCTGCCTTCATCGGTGGTGTAGATGACAGCTGCCTCGTAGTGGCTCAAAATACTGCCCACGACGCAGTAGCATCACTGTCTGCGGATGCAGGCTCACCACTACACACTTCCCCCACGACGTCACGCCGGCTCTTATATCCTTGCTGGCAGCTGGTACTTCCTTGGAAGTCATCGCAACCCAGGATGCATGCAAAATCCTTGGCTCTTTGTTTCAAGACCGCACCAATTACGAGCACCTTTCATGCTCACACGCCCAGACACCAAGTAAACAAGGCTTTGTCCCCATCACAGCACGCGTAGACATGGTCTGCCTTCTTTTCTTGGAGCTTGAGCCCAATTCCACAGCACCGCGGATGCTTTGCTCTGCACTTGCAACTGTTGACGCGTAGCTGGCAGGGATGCTGAAGTGGCCGGAGACACCCTTTTTCTCGTCAGCAGAAACCGCATTCAAAATGGTGAGTTTGTCTTCAAGAGGTGAAACTTTGTGCTTTCTGACAGCAGAGCTCATATTCATAGCGAATCGACACCACTGACATTCATGGGCACATGGCCAACATGTTGACAGACAGGCCTAGAATGGCAAATGCGTCGCAAGGCTCTAAACGGTGGAGAACATTCCAGAGAACATGATGATGTCATGGCTAGGATCCCGCCGTGAACGTTGCTGTAAACTGTTTTGAAGCGGATTAGCATTAAAAAAATTTCAAAAGGCTAACAATGGGAAAAGTCAGAATGTATGTGCTCAAATGCAGGCACAAAAACACAAACACTAATTAACATAGTACCACTTCATGCCACAAGGCTGCTGCGTTTTCCACAGAAAGGCAGTAGCAGCCCTCATCATCAACACGGCCCTTTAACTCGCTGCAATCACAAGCGCTGTTATTTACAAAGCTTACACAACACTACTTATTAAAGCTGGGCATTGTTCAGCTCAATTTTCAGTATAACACCACAAGACGCAACCCAAGGAAATAAACGATCAGCATCACGAATTTGTTACATCAAGGTCAATCAACGCAACGTCTTAGCAACATGGATCTCACCAAAAAATAGGCTTCAATGACGGTGGCACAGGGGAATCAAAGAATTTTGGAAAATCCGGGAACTCTTTACACAGAGGTTTGTTACATACAGGTTTCACTGTATTACTACATCGTTATGTTGGATTTTATGGCACACTAACAACTAAGGCTATCACGCGCCAACAGGGTTAGAAATACCTCTCCATAGCGCTAAAGGACCACGCACTTTTCAAAAAGTTGCAGCTTGTTTAAAAACATCTCGGTGTTAATGCCCAACCAATGCGTGGGCACACAAAATTAAGAGCAAAGCTCCACCACACAGCATAAATGGCACTCGTGGCAAACATCAGATGGCTCCGTTGCCTGTCAATGCCAGACTACATGGACCGAATGCTAGGCTGCCACCTTGTTTACAATGTCGCAGTGATACACACAAGGCCAGTATCACCACAACGATGACCTCCCTATCACACTGGGGGTGCTTGCAGCATTGAGCTGGGCGTGTGCTTATCACTAGCTCCTTATCACGAGGTTAGGACAAACAGCACTGATCTGTCACGTTTTTACAAAACCTGCAGCGGAGCCGTTCAGAATACAAGCACTCACAGCCACTGCGATGGCACTGTGGCTATGCGATTCTGCAGCTGGGCGCGACATCACACATCTGGTCACGAGCATTCACATTTCAACTGAGACGAAAACAAAACAATTAAAGAGGTGCGCCAATAATGAAATCCATTTTTCTTCTCCTTACTGCCCTGTCATATGCATCTGATGCAAAGTGACTTCGCAAGCACCACATCGGCAACAAATTACTGCACTAGCGAAATCCAGGAAAAAAATAAATAAATAAATATCGTGCATGCATCTGAAAGAGCTAACGGTTAGAAAAGCCTAAAAAGAAAACTCATTACAACACATCATCATCATCATCATCATCAGCTCTAATAATGTCAACTGCGAGACAATGGCCTCTCCCATATCTCTCCAATTATAACTCCCCACCCAGTGCCAGCTGCAGCCGCCTTATCCGCACACAAACTGCCTAATCTCATCTGTCCACCTAACTTTCTACCACCCCCTGGTACGCTTGCCTTTCCCTATGAATCCAGTCTGTTACTCTTAAAGATAATCTGTTATCATGCCTTCACAATGCATGCCCTATCGAAATCCATTTCTCCTTGATTTTGACTAAGATGACATTAAGGGGGCAAACTGGTCTTAGAAAAAAAATTTTTGTTAATGAAGTCACAATAATAAAATCTTCAAGCAACCTGTATTTTTGCGTGCGGATTCCAAATATGTAATTTAATTTTGTGTAAAACAACTCCTTGTGCACTTATATAATATGTTATTAACTTTTTTCAGAGAGCTTTCAATAAATTTTGCTGCAGGAAACTTGCTAGGATGCACGCCATTGGCTTGTCTTGACATCAAACTATGCAATAAGGGCAAAATTATTATCCTGCCCATCACAGAAGTTGAGTTACAGGGTTTTGAATTTGCCACTTTACAAACGGGAAGAAACTGATGATTTCAGAATCCTATAACTCACCTTCTATAACAGGCAGGATGACAATTTTACCCTTATTGCATAGCTTGATGTCAAGAGAAACCAATGGCATGCAATCTAACAAGTTCCCTGCCGAAGAATTTCTTTCAAACTCTCGGCAAAGGTTACCTAACATACTGCATAAGTGCACAAGGAATATGTAATCAGCATGAAAAATGTATGTTCCCTGAAGATTTCACAGTTGTGACTTCATTAATAAAAATTTATTTCTAAGACCCTCTTCCCCCCTTTAAAGAGTGTGTTCCCTCACCCACTCTGCCCTATTCCGGACTCGCAATTTCACCACCACCACCACCCAGCCCCCCTCACAATTACGCACCTGGTTGTCGTTCTTCTTCTTCTTGACCCCGATGGTGAGCGACTCGAGCTCGCTCTCGAACTGGTCGACGTGGATGTTGAGTGCCGCGATGGAGTTGGCCAGCCACACGGTGATGTCCTCCTTCTCCTTCTGGGCGGGGTCCACCTTCTGGGCGCCCCCCAGGCCCTCCTTGGAGTACGCCTTGGTCTTGGTCTCCCGCTCCACCACCTTGAACCGCTCCATTTGCTGCACGGTCCACCACATCACCACAACTCAACCGAGGAAGGGGCAGGGACAACAGTTTTCAGTTCACCGAAATGGCGTCAGATTCGCCTGCACCCACTTAATCATTTACTGCCGAACTTCTTCTCCCATGAAGTAGCAATTTCGACAGCTGAACAGTGGCTACAACGACACAAGTACAGGCGAGGTCACACAAGGCGCACAATAACTGCTATATGGCGGAACCTTTGTCCTTTTAATTCGCTCCAGCTCTTGCAACAAACAGCCCACCACTCAGAAGCCTGAATGGCAGCAGTGATCAAACAGCTACTGTACTGCAGATTCTTTTTTGGTTTGTTTGTGTTATGGTTCATGCTACCATAAACCTCCTTACGACGTACCTGACGCTGTTCACCTGCCTAAACCGAAATGAGCGCACAACAGAAAAGAAAACGCGACACCGAAAGCGAGTTGTACGTGGGAACAGAAACATAACGCTTCACCCTCAAGACAGCTGTGGTCAAAAGAGTGGTTTTTGCTTTACATTAACACACAATTATTTTCAACAATGCAATAAAGGTCTACTCTGTTCTGCAAGCACATAGATATATACATACACAGCCACAATAATGATGCATACGAAGCTCTTATACTAAGCTACTGCTCTTGCAGCTAGTGCCACTAATTGCAGATCACAATGCAGTTGTAAGCTGAACCGCACGTGAACTCCTCTTATACTTTACACTTAAAAAATAAATAAATAAATAATTCTGCAGCCTGCAGAAGTTTGTGGAAGCTAGAGAAGAAAAGCGGCTACATATTCTGGTCCGCAAACCTGCCAACTAGTTTATTTACTGCGACAAAGAAAGCATAACCACACATGGTTTGCCTGCCCACATTTAATTATCCCTGAAACATTATCAATTAATATTAGGCACCCCAGACACAATGGAAGATCTAGTGTCACTTGAAGTGGTGTCAAGCAATTGTCCAACAAATTTAAGCAAAACAACATGGCAGCAGGACAGATGGACTTGAACAAAATTTGTGCAGTAAAGGAAAAGAGAACAAGATACAGGTAACTGATATG
Organism: Amblyomma mixtum; assembly: GCF_055824585.1. Lineage (NCBI taxonomy): Eukaryota > Metazoa > Arthropoda > Arachnida > Ixodida > Ixodidae > Amblyomma > Amblyomma mixtum. Next base: position 96,683,394 of record NC_143015.1, read on the forward strand.
GTGGCCCTCATGTGCAAATGAGATTGAGTCAGACCTCTTTCCCTACAGCTTGCATCATCAACAGCCTATCGCATACCTGCCAACGGGAAGCACAGGAATTGGGAAGATTGCCAAAATTTTTGCAAATACCTTTCGTTGGTCATATGATAGAGTCATAACATCAAGCATGCAAGAATTCTAACTTTACACTGTGCACAAGCAGCAGCAGCTGCAAGCATGAAATGCAACCAGCCATGGCTACTTTTTGGCCTGGCTTGATTCGGCTTATATCGGCTGCTTGGACGTTGATGGTGATGCTGGCAATTGCAATGCGGCTGCCGATTCCAGGGCGGCAGTTTCCAAAAACCATTCTTGTGTGAGCAGAGACAACTTTTCGGGAGATACAGGGACAGGTCGTACAATCGGAAAGTTCAGTAAAAAAAGAACCGAATCAGAAGGGTTGGCAGGTATGCTATCACAGAAATTGAGTAATAGTGTTTTGAAGTTCTCACTTTAAAAACGCGAATGCAAATTTTTTTTCTTCCCGTTTCTGAAGTAGCAACCTCGAAACTCTACAGCCCAAGTCCTATGGTAGGCAGAATGATAATTTTACCCTTACTGCTTTCCTTGATGTTAAAGAACTCTGCAGCAAAATTTCTTAAAAACTCTAGGCAAAAATCAAAATTTCTTAAAAACTCTAGGCAAAAATTCGTCTAAAATATTACCCAAGAGCAAAAGAGCTTGCTTCACATTAAAATTAATATCTGGAATCAGCACACAAAAAATGCACGTTCCCCGAAGATTTCATAACTGTGATTTCATTATAAAACTTTTTTCGCAACACCCTGTTCCCCCCCTGAAGTGTTAAAAAAAATATGACAAAATGACTTTTTCAAAAGCATACAAATTACACAAGTGCGACATTTTTACTGCTGACCCAAGGCGGAGGCCATGCAGTTGGTTCAAAATGAAATGCAAATGAAACTGCCGAAAACATTCAAGGCAAAATTCATTCAAGCATATTTACATGAAATATTCCCATGTAGCAGTCAATGACGCCCCATGCTAGCGACCGACATTACATGCTAATTTCATGCGATTCAAACTGCACTCAATCTTCCCACGTGACAGGGGTACGAGACTGCATTCATGTACGTTGCTGGAAGAGTTGGTGACTTGACACTCTGCATGAAAAACAGCGCAAAAAAAAACAAGAAAGGGGGAAAGAACACACACAAGCAGGCACGAGACGTCACTCAAAGCGGCACGAGACATTGCGAGACTGCATGTCCCCGAACGCGAGAGAGACTTGTAAACAAAAGGTTCCCCGACGCTCACCGTCTCTATTAACTTCCGGTTGTCCATAAGGATTCTCTTGTCCTTGATCTCGCTGGATGCCATCCATGTTTTAATCTGGTCTCGTAACCTCTGCATGGGTCAGGCAAGATGAGGACAACACACAAGGTCAATGCCCTCGCCACCACTCTACACACAGATGGCAGTGTCACGCTGGGACCCAACTCGCAGAGACCACTAAATATGAGCACACACATACGGCCTCTACATTTCAGTGTTCAGAATACCAACTGCAATCTGTCCGCTATTTGACAGTCTGGACAGGTAGCATAACCTCGCAAGAACCACTGCCGTAACGAAAACAGTATGAACAGTATAGCAATCAAGCACTTCTCCTCTGCAGATGCTTACGACGTACTGCAGCCCAGGTTCACAAAGTACAGCACGACGGGTGTGGACCGTGCAATACGAGAATCAAAAAGTAATGCAGCAACAAGGGGAAAGTCACAGAATGCCCTCACAATGTACACTTCGTGCAAACAAACAAGGGTGGGCACAACAGTGATTTACAACAAAACAATTAAGAATGTGCTTAAAGAAAAATAAAGACGCCACATGCTGAACGGCCCCTCTCCCACGTTACATCACGCCCTCAAATTTCATTTAACATGAGGTGATCTTGTTTTGATGGCCTCGCCAAATATAATAAGTTTCTCAAAAGTGAAGGCGCATCTGGATTGCATTCATCGCCAGCTGGCAACCCTAGGCATCAGCAGCTAAACATGAACTGAACATAACTGAAGTCAGATTTTTGTTACTTGTCGAACTAGCTAGAATTTCAAGCTCACTGGCTGCTGAAACAGGCAAATGTTGGGAAGAACAAAAATGCTGACCCCCTCCCCCACCATGTGAAAGGCAGGTACAGAACACATATGCGGCAAATGACAGGTGACAATCCAGGCTCAACTATACAGAGGTGTCCTGGTGCTTCATAGCTCAACCAGTTGAGTAATCTACAGGCCTCGCTCACCAATGTCAGCCCCTGGAGGATTCTGAATATAGAATAAACAACTCAGTATAACCACCGAGTACCACTTGAAGGTCATTATGCGCAGAATAAACAATTCATTGTAAAATGTAAACAACAAACCCCCCAAACTACAGCCAGAACATTGAATTGAACCCATAATTGGAAAATGCCCAAGGTTTTAGCACCTCTCCAGTAATCACAGATCAAATCTGCATTTTTACTTTTCATTCCAATAACTAAGCTATTCTGAGGCCTTGACACAAAAAGAGCACTAATAAAACCTAGTCACCTAAATGCCAGTTACAAATTCGAGAATTTTATCAGTGGTCAGGCCATTTTCAAGAATGAAGATCATCATCTATTAACCAAAATAATCAAAACTGAACACCACCATCAGCAAGCTTATACTAAAAAAAGTGGCAACCGCAGATTTCAGCCCCCCGCACGTGCAATCTAACGCACAAGGTGTAACGAACTGCAATGCAGCAAACGAAGGAGGTGTCAGTTACGGTACGTTAAGACTCTCTTCATAAGCTGAGCAGCAAAAGGCTACATTAATAAACACTTCACTGTTTTTTGTTGTTTTTTTGTCTCCAAACACTGAAGCACCAACAAATGCGGCTAGATACAGTGAACTCGACCGCTACTAGTAGGACAACCACCTCCAAACAATTTTCTTTACACACTGACGTACAACTCTGCCTTTGTGACTCAGCGGATATAAAAGAATGCATGTCATCTGCATTCAAACGACGACTATTCAGTTGAGTTCAAGAGCTGCTTGTGAATGTCTGCTGAACATAACAGTTGCCTGGCAAAAAATAATAATAAATAAAACGAAACTTTGGCACTTCCTGAAGTTCAAGCAACCATAAAGACAGCTTTGACTATTGGTTTCCTTATCGCATTAAATCACTTTCAACATTCACTGACAGCTCTTCCTGGCAAACAGCATTTCTGGGCCCATAAAAACCAGCAAAAAGCATGACGCCAATCTCAACAAGAATGTTGTCCATACCTGGAGCTTTTTAATCTCTTTCTTAAGATCCGCCTCGTACTTTTCCTTTTGGTTCGTGTTGGTTGCATTGTAGACCTATGAGCACCAGAAAAGAAAAATGCAACCCCAAGTCAGCAAAACGTGACGGACCCCCCATAAATACACAGGATAGGTTAGTGCACATTTAAAATAACCCGCGGCAATACAACAGGAGTTAGAGAATACTTTCCTCACTTTTCTCTGCAAAATCACTTTTCATTACATGACAACTTTTGTCACTAATTACAAGTTTGGTCAAATGTTTAGAGGAATCCCCCAAGGTGGAGTGGATTTGTAATAAGGGAGTAATTACTCATTGAGATCCACCCGAGCGCAGCCATACAGCTACAGAGGAAAGCTATGTAGCTTTCTCAGAAGCTTTGTAGTTAAAGAAAAATTGCTTCCTTTGTAGCCGTATGGCTGCACTCGGGTGGATGTCAATGTGTAATTACTCCCATATTACTAATTACAAGTTTAGTGCCATGAGACAATCAGCCCGAAGGAAATGTGAGACTCAAAAAGGACAGCCGTTGAAACTCCTAGAAAGAGCAAGTATGACAGGCTCTTATCCTTCCATTTACATGGAATACCGTTCCCTGCATGCAAGCCTTAAGGCACGACCATCTCCAACCATTACGCCAAAAATGCTGTTGTCATTTTCTTGTCAATGGTCAATGCCCAGAGGAACCAGGTGAGAACACACATTAACCTAGAGAACAACACACATAAAAGCGATCACCAAAACAACATACAACTTGACAGGAAACCTAAGGGAATAAGAAAACTAGACAAGAAAAAAAAAGGAAACCAATGTAAGCGCGCAAGGCTGTGATGATAGAAAAAAAAAAAAGAGAGAGCTGCCCGTTTACCTTTTGCCAAATGTCCTCGAACTGCTCCACGCCTTCGGTTACTTTCTTTAAACACCGTTCTATTTCTCCTGTTCAGGGGGAGGGGGGACAAAGGGGAAGATGACGATGACACATCGCTCAAACGCCGCTGCTCTTGTGACAGCAGCACTAACCGACGCAGAACAAGGATGCCAGCGCAAATTTAAAAAGAGCAAAATAAACAGTGGCATCATGTTTCAAGTCGTTAAAACCATGGCACATTGACCGCCCGCAGCTGGCAAATGCAGCACAGCTGCTCGTGGCGCTTCCCGACAAGAGCTGCAGCACCAAAGTCTCCCGAGCTTTGTCACCGTTTAGCCAGAGAACGCTGCGTAACGAAGTTATAGCCAAGATCCTGAAGCCGCACTACACGAATAGCAGGAAGAGATTAAAAAAGCTGGCCCACTTTCTGACACTCCCAATCTAGCTTTTGTAATCGTTTAGCCGAAAACTGGAGCAATACGGCCAAACATAGTTACTGCACAGATAATGAGATCCCGCTACATGGACTACAGGAAAGGCCGCTAGCGAGCCTATTGGAAACTCCGAAAAGGTGGCGATCAATAAGACGAAAGTGGACGTTCAGATCAGATCCTGTAAGGAATTGCCTGCGTAAAATGCAGTTTAGTGGTTTGGTTTATGGGGTTTAACGTCCCAAAGGGACTCAGGCTATGAGAGATGCCGTAGCAAAGGGCTCCGGAAATTTCGACCACTCGGGGTTCTCTTATCGTGCACTGACATCGCACAGTATGCGGGCCGGGATCGAACCCGCGTCTTTGCTGTGTAATGGAATTATGGAGATGATGAAGCAATGAATGCAACAAAACCGTGGACATAAAGAAACAGCGGGTTCCTAAGGCAAGCTAACCTAGTGGAAGGTGCCCAAATTTCTTTGCCTTTTCTGACAACAGAGCTTCATTGTGCCACAAAACAACCTGGAACACGTGGACAGTTTTTCTTTGTTACGAGATTTTTTCTGCGTTCGAGCTCGGTGTAAGCTGCGATCTGGTCAAATGCTTCCGTATTTCTCTCAAGCACCGTTTACTTTTTTATTGAAACTGCCTACATTTCCAAAAGTGTCAGATGTGCTACAACGGACAGCACTTTGCAGCAAAAGTTGTGCTACTGGCTTGCAAAGTCCATGCTATTATCTTCTAAGCAAAAATCAGAGCAACTCCACCAAATTTTCAGCCAATAACGGATCTCGAGGCTACACAATGCGAATTTAAAGATGACAGTACCCAATTTTAGCTATAATGGATCTTGAGGCTACAAAATATCAATTTAAATGTAATACCCTCCATTAGCTGCTGAACAACCCAACATGCAACCAGACACTACCGCCACTGCGAAGCAAACCTTCACCGTAGTCACATGCAATACTACAGCGACAAATCGACGGACACATACACACAAAAAAATAGTATTAAAATCCTCGTTGTAAGGAATACAAAAAAAAAAAAAGAGTTCAAGGAGTAAAGATACCTCATTTTGGCGGCGCATTTTCTTCTCTGCAATGATGCAGAAGACTCTACTAGTAACGCATGAATCACCACGTGGTATTCACCTAAACGTTGAATAATTTATAATCGTATTTTTTTGGTCATGCTGTTTCGGTTTCAACAGCCGAACGATGGCTGTGACGTCAGAATGGTTTTATGTCGCGTGAGGCATGGAAAACGCTGATATAATAACAGCTGCTTCGTCCTTTTAGTTCACTACAATGCTGAAATCAGCCTTGCAGCAGGAATGACAACGAATGCAGAAGCAGCCATTATAGTGCAGTTGCTTCGTGCCTCACGTGACCTATAACCACACTTTTGACGCCACAGTCCTCATTCGGCTGTTGAAACTGAAATCGAAACAGCAAGAGAAAGAAATTCGATTATAACTTAATTAGTGGTCATAATTAGGCAGTAATCCATGTATAATAATGCCTTGCCCATCAATACAAACAAGGAAACGCACATGCAAAAGTTAGGTGTCTATACTCCTTCCACAAAGCGCTCCCACTGCCATTCTGTTTCGTGCGTGCCTTCTCTTTTCGAACAAAGCTACTCAGTTTTTAAATACAAAATGGCTCCCGGTAGAAAGGATGGAATACAAATGCCTTTTCCATATAAGGTTACTTAAAGCGCCGATTAAACACTAGGTTAATTTGACAGAACACTAACATCAGTTTCAACTGCGCACAATCATGTTACACAGTTGGATGACAGCAAATTTTGAGGCTACACTCGCCAGACATAGCAAGAGGTGAAATTCTCACATATGAATCTTCACATATTTCACGCTTACAAAAGGACAGCCTTTTTGCCTCCACGCAATATGAAGGGTGTCGCCTAACGAATCATCCTCGCTAGTAACGAGGGTATCAGAAATGATATGGATTCAGCACTTCAGTTTATTAAGGACCCACACATTTGTTACGCTGTATCAAATGCGGTCAGAGTAAAAGTCTACAGGGAAAAAAGTACTTTGTAGCACTGCAGTAAAACCATTCTCCAAACTGTCATCAGGTGAATTCGGTTGGAAGTTATGCTAAGGGTCATAAAGTCTCATTACTACCGTAGACAAAACAGGTTTCAAGTGAATACACAACGCAAAAATGAATCTTTACAATGTTATCATCAAATCACACACTGATCAAAATGTGCATTCAACACCGATAATCGTTACCACAGCGTCAGAGCATTTATGCAACCGATTCGGCGGAGCTAAGAAGCATGGTTTCATAACAGTTACTCTCTTTCATAACACAATGATTGACCTCACAGCCTCAACTGTTCGTAAACAAGCTCAGTATAGCAAGGGTAATATAAATAACTTCACTGTATGTTAATGCTTTATTGAGAACTGCAAAGAATTAATGATAATTTCAACTATCATCCTCATTAATAACCAGAAAAGAAACAAGCCAAGGGTAAACTTTGATAATGCATGTTAACCTCAGGGAAATTATGCAAAAGTAGGCTTGCCCATATGAACCACAAGAAAAGAAACTGCCTGCTAGGCGTGATCACACCCAAAAGATCACACAAAAAGTTTAGGCAAACAATGCTAGCTTGCATTCAACACCACAATGAACAAAGGGCACAACAAAAAGGGCATGAGTGTTTGTTACAAACATCCCTGCATCTCAAACTGAGACAGGTTTGCAGAAAAATCCCCGAGCCCCACAGAATGGCAATGAGCCTACTCCGCTGTCTCCAAGTCAGCTGGAAAACTTGCGAAACCACAAGTTTGCGAGCAGGTGTGCTTCGCAGTTAAAACCGACGCGAGGTCGAGACAGCTCTACGACCGCGTGCGTACAAGATTGCTACCTTCGAAGCGAGCGGAAAAAAACCCGAAAACAAGGCTCGCCCTGAAAGGACGTTTCGACAATGCCACACCGCATTGTGCCACGAACCGACTAGTGCAAGCTACGCTCAACGCCAGCACCGACTCAAAATCTCGGCAACCACGACCGCGAACAGGGACGTAGCAAGGGGGGAGCGTTAAGTTTACGAGCGTAGCACGCTTCGTGAGCACGGACTACTGCTTGGACCAAAAGCACGCGACTCGGCAGTCGAGGCTACGGACCCGAAAGCGGGACAGCAGCTCCCGAGAGTTAGGCTTATGGTACTGCCAAAAACAGGCTTTACAGACCCTAAACTGCCCCTGCACGACACACAAGACCCTTCGTTGCTCGGTTCAAAGCTCGAAACAACGCTAGTTTGCACCGCAAGTCCGTTAACAAACAGAGAAAACGACTTTTCACATCACTCCCCCCCTTCCACCATCACCTGGGCGCTCACACACAGACAGCATCACCGACAGCAGTAGATACGACCGCAAAAACAACTGCAAAAGGGGATTCATCTCTCACGGGTCTGCATGTTAACGCTGGAAAATGCCTCGGCGAGCGTGTCCTCTCCCTTTAGCTCGGCGACTCTTCCCGGACGAGCGAAGATGCCGCGGTCAGGGTTCAAAAACTAGAGCGCACCCCCGCTCTGACGAGCCACACACCGTCCCGTTTCAGGCGAGCGCTAAGCGTGCTTCGTCGGGCGAACCCCCGGCCAGCACGAAGCCCTACTACACGCACAGACTCGATCCCGAGCACTTCACAAGGGATGGGTGCAGCCGCAAACGAAACTTCAAGCGTCGTTCAGTCGGCACGACGCCTAGCGCACGCCCGAGCTCGCGTATCGGCGCCGCTAAAAAACTGTCAAATTGCACCGTAAACGTCGTCCAGGGGATCGCTGATGGGGGGGGCACCCGTGCGGTCCGACGAGCGGGCTTAACGGAGGGCACTCCCGACGCGTCTCGGCACTGCGCAGCTGTCTGGGACGGCTGGGAACGGCCTGCCCCTTCCCTGCCGCGGCGGATCGGCGGACCCCGGGCGTGGATTTTCGCCGCAAATCCGCCGATTTTCGTCCGAGGGCATCTTAGGCTTAACGCGCGGTCCCCCCGCTGCAAGCGGTGTACGATACCCGTTCAAGCAGCAGACAGGTCTAGCAGGCAACAAGCATCGAGATTTTGACAGACGTTTTTTCTTACCTTGGAGTTTTCTTCTATCAGCCATGGCTACGAATACACATAAGAAAGTTGCTGGAGCATAGTAACGCGTGATGAGAATTAACTGCAGAGTGAGCACTTAAAGAGAATTTAATCCCAAAAAAGATTGCCAATATCTTTGTCCACAACCAAAATGGCTACCGTCTGCTTATTACTTGCAGTTCGGCCGGACTATGTATTCATCCGCGTAGCAGCCCGCCAAAACGTGCCTTAAGCGCGCGCTAAATGAGACACAGGTGGCAAAAACTTTTTATTAACAACTTTTCAGGCGCGAAATGGCAGATGCCAGACAAATTCTGCCTGTATGTGCTGCGAGCGCAGTTTTATAAACAAAACGTAGTTCCCCGCGGAAGCGAGTAGCGGTGCTGCGGCACGTCGGCTTGAGGTTGTTTTCAAAGCAGCTCTCCGTGGAAAGAGTACTGAACGGACGGTTTTATATCTACAGCCTAGGCGACTAAGCCCTTCGAGTTTTTAACTCGAAAGCTTCTCTGAAATGCCGACCTTTGAGACCGGCCAATGAATACCAATTTCCATGGCTACGCCGTACCTTCGAGCACGTTGAGGGTCGGCCCCACTATGCGTGACGCTAGAGGTAGCACTCGCCACCAGCGCTACTTTTTTTTTTTTTATCGCATCGCGCGCGCCGCGGTTCAAAACAAACAAGTGCACATGCAAGCCTTACCTGTGCAGTAAGGCATCGTCGGCGCTCCACGGCACGTTGGTGCAAGGCGTTACGCAGCCGCCTCTTACGCACTTGACTTTAGTGCCCGTTTTATCTAGTCTGCGTCAGCTGATTGATGCTCTCCGTCAGCATGTGGTTTAAATAGCGCGATGACCTGTACTACGCAAGGAATGCCGGCGCTACGACTGACGGAGCGAACTCCGTTGTCGTGGATTACACCGCACAAACCGCAAGCTCGAAAAAATAAATGAATAAAAAGCATGCAAAGCCGCGTCGGCGGGCACATGTTACTGCAAAACGAAACGGCACAACTACGAAAGTTGCCCATCATTTCATTTTGGCAGTCGGCACCTTTAAGTGCCACGCTAATTTAAGCAAGTAACAACGAATTCGAAGTGAAACTGGCCAAGTTCGTTTTTTTTCACAGCACCGAAGTGTGATTTATTTTACTGTTCACCTTTTTTTTAGTTTCTAGGTTTCGGCTTCACACATGCCACTGAGAAACAGTTGCAAGCATTGCTGTGACCTGGGATGCGCGGATTCTGCGGGCTAAAATTTTAACGCGCACTTATAAACAACAGTGTACAGAAGAAATTTCGAAGAGAGAAAATATTGAAAAAAAAAATGGATCAGTGTAAATGGGTCCTACAAACTTTATGTATCCACTTCGGAAGCACACACACACAAAAAAAAAGCTTTCGCGCAGTCCCCACCACGGATCAACCTTCTTCAAAGAGTTCCAATCCGTTCTCCCTTAAACCGCACTCCTTGCAAGAAAAAAAAATATTCACCCAAGAACAACACCACTGCACTCGCTCGTGGGACAGTCCAGCAACAACACTGCAGCTGCTGTTCACACAGTACTATACTGACAGAGGAACAGGAACAGGTCTCTGTTGCATGAACAGGCAGAAATCAACATAAGAAAAAGGACCCCTTCCAGCAATAAATGCATGCACACGCTAAGTGCCACCAGCATTCACAACTAAAGAATGTCCATGCATGCATTTCAGTAATAACAACAAAAAAATGCGAACGAAATCAGAATGGGACAATGCTGCCATTGAGGCGCAGCAACTCGTTTTTTTTTTTCAAGTGCTGTATTCGTGGTACGGAGTCTAGATGAAACAGTTTTGCAGCTGAGATGCGCCCTTCACTGGCACTTCAGCACCCCACGGCAACTCTTCCTACGTCAACGCTGGCTGGACCAACGACGACGTCGTAGGCGGGCAAGAGTCGGAAACCTGGACCATCCGAGGTGCAAGCAGACCATGACCTGAACACCTTTCACACCAGACGCCACGCTCCAGAACAGCGAAAGCGGGCAGTGCATCATTTCGCTTCTTCCCTTTTCAGCCGAGCACACACAGTCACGACGCTCTGCATGCGGCAAAACACACTGCCGCAAAAGCGGCGACGGACCAATCATCGCCACAAGCATACGAGGACCCATTGTCTTTTACGCCGACGATGATGAGACACTGCTGTCGAGGAGTGTTCAGGGGGTGATGGTCACTTTTTCGCCCGATGGCCAACGACAACGCGCCAGTTCACTGAAGAGATGGCACGACCAGTCTGCCACATTGTGCAGTTCTCGCATCTCCCGGACCCAGCAGAGAGACATATTCCATCACCTCCGCACACCCAAAGAGTGGAGGCATCAGTCAGGGGGGTGCGGTGTTGGCAACGACTCCACTCAACGCTGATCGGCGACGCCTGCTTGGTTGATGCAGTTCCTTCTCTGGTACGTCTCACTCACACTTGTTGTAACATGTGCAACCATTCCTCCCACACCTTGGTCACTATCGGGTGCGGCTGTAATGGTGCTTCCGACGGGGCGGCCCGTAGCCGGAGTGCTGCCGGTTGTGGTGTCGTGCGTAGAACGGTGGTGGGCCCTTTTGGAACCTCTGGTGGAACTGCGCAGAGGGGAAACGACAGGGAGAGGAGAAGAGAGCCTGGAGTCAGCATTAATGCAGTCACTGCTTATGCTAGACATACAACAGTCACACAAGAAAAGAAGACAAAGACATCCAGTATGCAACATAAATAAATCCCAGAGGCTTCCCTAGAAGGCCTCCGAGAGCAGCGGCGAAATGTTCAACGCACATACCGCTACCGCTTACCACGTACCGCGCCCCGCCACTGTGCATGTGCAGATCGCCGCTACCGCTTACCACGTACCGCGCCCCACCACTGTGCATGTGCAGATCGCCATGAGGGCGCCAGATGGCGCCACGTTCCCGTGAACAGCGCGCCCGCCGCCGCGACGAGAGCCGCCACTGCGCATGCGTAGATCGCCATGACGGCGCCACGTTCCCGTGAACAGCGCACCCGCCGCCGCCGCGCATGCGCAGATCGCCCAGACGACGCTAGATGGCGCCACATTCCAGTCAACGCCGTGCAAGCCTGCTGCGTCGGGACCAATCAGCGCGTGCGAAGTGCAGGGCGCGGTAGGCAACAGCGGTACGCGCTATGCTAAAAGTACCCACTATTAAGAGACTTTTAGCATAGCACGTATCGCGCGCGGCCACTGCGCATGCGCGGATGGTCCCGATGCGGCAGGCACCTGGCGCCATCTGGTGCCCTTAAGGCAAGCTGCGTACGCGCACTGAAGACGATAGCGCTGTGGGCTATGTTAAAAGTCTACTCAGAGCGACATCCCCCGCTACGTTGCAGAGAAGCACGTCTTCTCTGCAGGCGCGCTCTTCGGCGGCCCGCGAGTCGGGCCGGTTTTTGCGCTGGCAACATTGGAGGCTGGGCAGCTTGGCGTATCAAGCATGACGTTGCTCTGCGGCGTCATCTCGTGGCTCTGATAGACCGTCGCTTCACCGGGTCCGCAGCGAAATCGGGATCGGGCATACCCGCTTGGCACCCCAGATCTTCGAAATAAACCGGGCTACCCGCCGCGGTGGCGCAGTGGTTAGGGCGCTCGGCTACCGAGCCGGAGTACCCGGGTGCGAACCCGACCGCGGCGGCCGTGTTTCGATGGCGCAAAAGGCGCCCGTGTACTGTGCGAAGTCAGTGCACGTGAAAGATCCCCAGGCGGTCGAAATATTCCGGAGACCTCCACTGCGGCACCTTTCTTTCTTCTTCCACACCCTCCTTTATCCCTTCCATTAGGGCGCGGTTCAGGTGTCCACCAAGATGTGACACTGCCCGTACTACGCATTTCCTTTCCTCAAAAACCACTGTATTTACAACCGGGCCGGGGCAGGCCACCGGTTCGTTACATTAGAAACTACGGCATCTCAAAAATACTAAAAATAATCCGAGATTTTGAATATAGTGAGCTAGAATACTATCCTAGTGGCGCGAACGGAAGGGCGCGGGCGTGCTCTTTGGCGTAGAAGCCATGAGGTGGCGCCACTGCAACTTTTTCCAGCGGCGTCGTCGCGGCTCCGTTTGGAGCTTGTGTATGTTTCTCCACGTCGATGCGTCGGTGTGGTGCTCTAATACGCCTGTAGTTAATAAACATGAATGCAATTTGCTTCAACTAGCTTCAAAGTAACCTGATAGACACTTTTTTTTTCCCGCCGTGCCACTTTGAGCAGTTCGGCGATGATGAAAAACTCCGTCGTTGCATGCCGTATGCTACCGAGAACGGGCAATGAGAGAGGCTCACGGTTTTGCCGGTGGGTGTTAGTTGTCTAGATGCATCTCTTACCAGACTCATTTTGTTTACCTGTGATTATAGTTTGGTACTATGGGGTTTAATGTCCCAAAGCAACTCAGGCTATTAGGGACGCCGTAGTCGAGGGCTCCGGATAATTTCGACCACCTGGGGTTCTTTAAAGTGCACTGACATCGCACAGCACACGGGCCTCTAGCATATCGCCTCCGACGAAATTCGATCGGCGCGGCCGGGATCGAACCGGCGTCTTTAGGGTCGGCAGCCGAGCACCATAACCACTGAGCCACCACGGCGGCTTACAGTCATAGAAAACTACATTCCTCATTCATCTGTCCGCGCGCCTACGTGTCATCTAGTTTACGGAAATCAGTTTTTTTCTGAGGCGGTTAAGCGGCCTCAGAAACATATTTTCTTCACTGAATGTTACTCACGACTGAAAATATTTCCACCCCAATTTTCGGCAAGTCTTGCAATATATGCATGACATATGCCAAGTTGAGAAGACACGGCAAGTGCAGACATGTGAAAGAAAAATTGAAGCGAATATTGGTTTGATGGGAGGCACGTTATTGGCGTAATCAGCCGAAATTAGGTTACATAGCAATGTCATCCGCGGATTCAAGGCTGGGCTTGTAGCTTTCCTAACAAGGTGCTTCGGAGATCTAAGTGCAACGACTCGTTTTCAGGTACTTAGAAGCTTGGCGCTTCGGGTTGTTGCTACTATTGAAGCTTTTCATAAAAAAGTTGGTTGGTTTGGTTGGTTTATGGGGTTTAACGTCCCAGAGCGACTAGGCTATGAGAGATGCCGTAGTGGAGAGCTCCGGAAATTGAAGGCGGGTTGTGATATAAAAAGCAGTGAGCTCTGCTGCCACATTCTCACAGTGGTCAGGACAGCCAAGCCGAAGCTCTGTTTTCGCCTTAACCACCTGTACAATATCAACGATACTGTCTGCATGTAGTTCTAGGAGGCTAAAACATGTCGTGAAGGCATTTTTTAGGTCAGCTACAAATTTGTAGAGGGGAGCAGCGGGATACAGAAGACCATCGTTGTCTTTCATGCGAGTGAACGGGGCTAGGTTTTAGTTCCCAGCCGCCTCATTGGTCAGCAAAAGCAAATTCAGGCAGCTTTCACAGCCCGTCTTCAGTACACATTTTCTGGCGACATAACCAGCTATATAAAATATTAGCCGGCTGTCACTTGATGCCACAGTGCAGGTGACACCCTCTGAACCTCAAAACCGTTTGGGTTGGTGTGGCTAGATGTGATCCCGTACAGGGCTTGTAATGCAACATTTTTGCCATGTAGAGCAATGGCTTACAGACACTTTCCAGTTACACCTGAAATGTAGAAAATATATTACACAGATGTTCTCTTCCCGGTAAAAATACTGTGCGGCGAACAAAGACGCCTTAGGAGCTCCCGGATAACCGCTCCGACAGCCCGGAGCAAAACAATGGGAGTCCGTCTTCCTTTTCGGCATCGTGCCTCTCTGTAGTATACAGCACCAACTTCGCACACGCAATACGATTTTCTCCGGATCACTCACATCTCGAGGAGTCACACCGAAACGTAGAACGCCCACAAAACACTTCGGTTCAGCGCCCGGAGAGCCGTTCTGAACGTGAGAAGCAGCACGGCAGCGGCAGCGCAGGCTGGCGCAAGGCTAGTAAAAGGCGCAGTGGCGCCCCTTGCGGCGAGGAGCGGCGTTTCGCTTCAGCCGCTGCGCTGCCGCGCGCCTCCGTTCGCGCCACTAGATGAGTATTCTAGTTCACTATAATTTTGAACTAACCGAGTTCTAATCATCGACGCTTTATACTCATTGGATAAAACGAGCTAAAAGATATGTTCGGTTAGTCCGTGCTTTATATCAACGAGAGTTCACTTTCTACAACGAAACGCAAAAAGCTTGATTTGACGCGGTATCAGTGATAGAAAAACGAAAATTGGTTTGAAAGGAAATGACGCAGTAACTGTCGCATATCTCGGTGGACGCCCGAACCGCGCCGTAAGGGAAGGGATAAAGGAGGGATTGAAGTTCGACAAAAGCATTTGTTGGGCGAGTTGGTGTTTTCGATGATCCATAACTACAGCGCAAACGACAGGACAGAGATGAAGAAGGGACACCACACAGCGCTGTGTGGTGTCCCTTCTTCATCTCTGTCCTGTCGTTTGCGCGGTAGTTATGGAGGGATTGAAAGAAGGAAGCAAGAGGTGCCGTAGTGAAGGTCTCCGGAATAATTCCGTCCACCTGGGAATCTATAACCTGCACTGACATCGCACAGCACACGGGCGCTTTTTGCGGTCCCCCTCAATCGAAACGCGGTCGGGTTCGAACCCGGGTACAGTTCTTTTGCATCCGCGTGGTTCAAAATAAGTAAACAAGGCAAGAGAACCTAAAACAAAAACGATCGTTTGAATCGCCCGCACTTGCGGTACGCTGGCGCCATCTACTGGCAGCAAAAGAAACTGGCGCCGCCAGCACGCGATCGCGCCGTCGCAGGGCGTGTGTGTACGACAGAAACATTGGGCTTGAACTCGACCCGCGCGAAGGCATATCTCGTAGCGGCGCGGCTTCGTTTTAACGCCTTTGGTTCGCAACTGCGTTTGAGTCCATCACGGGACTTAACTGCAGTGCAGCGAAACCGATACGCAAGGGCTAAGCGGGCTACATGTCAATACGTGGACGCTGCGCTGGGGAGGGCATTCCACAAACGGCGCTCTGTCTTGAGGCGCCGCGATGGAGCGTGGAAGGGGATTATCGCACTTGTGCTGCAGCTCAGGTTGCTGCTCCTCTCCGTCCGTCTCGCTGCATTTTGCCAGCAGCACCTTGGAACTGCTGACATCACTCCCCCAGTAAGCAGGGATCGGCCACCTTACAATGCTTCATGACAGCATTCAGTAAGCTCCTCTGCCTTGCGATCATGCAGTTAAACCAAGACTTCTATCACTGAATGCAGTTGCTGTCCAAAGAAATGTAACAAGAGTATTGTCCACAAAATAAGATCTATTGCTATTACTTTTACATGACTTCTACTCCATTATTTACTACCTCGCAGCCATACAGGTCTAGCAAAATATACTGCTGAGGAGCGAAAACAAAATATGCTTGCAATATCCGTTCCCTGTCATCACTGTGTTTTGTGGAAAAAAAAAAAAAAGAGTTTGGCTTTAGTTCGAACTAGCTAAGCAGATATTTAGTATTATTAGAAACGTATTTGACTCCATTTGAACCAATTTTTATTATACACACTCGCCTCGCAGCCAAAAGTAGAGTTCTGCGAAAATCAAAGTCAGCACTTTTGTCCAGCTTTGTCCTCTCACCATTGGAGTACCCATCACTTTGAGCACACACACATTTTTGTTTACGCAAATTTAAGTGCCTACTTTTAAGATTAATATCTGTAAAAACAAATACATTCTCGCCTAACATTGTACTTAATTTTAAAACAAAGCCCAACAGTGCACCAAGCAAAGAGTGCACATGCTGTCCAGTCGAGCTTGAAGCACTATAATTTTAGAAGGTACAACAGAATCGCGAAAAAATTTGTATCGTGCGAAATTTCACATCATTCAAAACAAACAAAAGCAAGCAGCATGGAAATGCATACACGCAGAGCTTTTATGGCTGACGGAATTTATTTACGGCTGTGCGGCCACAATTTACTTCTCATAGTGTGTACAGCGCAACAGCCGATCACAATGTCATCGATGTAAAGGCAACCCTTAGTGCTCAAGGCTGCAGTCGAGCCTCGCGCATTCTGCAGCGGCGCGGGAGTGTTCTGAACACCAGAAATTCTGCATACTGCACACAACGCACACAGGATGGGGAATGCATGGATTCACATTATCGCAAAATTAGTATCAGCTGTGCTTGTGTCACCGAGATTCTGCTGTACTTGAAAAATTAAAGGCTTCTGCATTTCTACAAATTGAAATGTGCATACCCTGCTGTCTGCTTACACTGGGCAATGCAGCAGGCATTTTTAAAATTTTCTTCAGACAAGGTGGTCAAAATACGAAGAATGTTTTTCAGTGACAAGCTGTCAGTCATGGCAGACATTCTTGTTTAGGTTTGCTGCACACACAAAACAGCCTCATTTCACTGTGCTGCACTGCTTTGGCGAAAAACTTTTTCTTCGTTTCGAAGGCTGATATGGCATTGTCTGGCCTATGGATACAAACTCGCCAGTGGTCCTCACAAGCAGACTGTGCCAGTTTTACCATTCATTAGTTATTTAGTCACCTATTCTGATAATTAGCATGGTTTTCACAACTCCTGAAATCTGCCATAGCTCACATTACGTTTGTGAAAATATTTTCTCTTTTTTGAACACATTACTTTCAGAAACTTCTGAAACTGTCCATGAGACAGCCAACATAACAAAACAAGCTTTGAATATAGTCGCACCTGCTTATAACAATACTGAAGCCCCACAGGAATACCACTGTTATAACCGACAATTGTTGTGATCAAGTTATGCAAAAAAAAAAAACTTTTGAGCATTTAATGGCAGAATCCCAGAGGGGCTCAATCGTTCAAATTCCTGTAAAAGCTCGTTAATTTAAACCTGAAGGAACTGAAAAAAATATTCGAATTATCCAAGAGTGAATTATCGAATGACCCCAAAATATCTGCAACCACCTGCACTGCGGTAAATTTATTTTGTGAAAGAGTGGAGAACGGTTGCTTACTTTTGAGATGAGAACAGCACGATGTTGATAATCTTTCACATTTCCATAAATGCTTTATTGCTTGCATACTGTCGGGAGCGTTGAAGCAGAACCGCTCCAAAGTGGTAAAGGCCTCTCCCAGCAACCTTCACAGTGAGGTGCAGTGCGCAGCTTCATAGCTCCTGCTTCACACCCATCTCAAGTGGCAGCATCAAGTGTGAGGAGGCTCTGCCACACTAACAGTGGACAGCACATGACGAGCGTGCAGTTTCGGCACAATACAGTAACCAAAGATGTTCAGAGACATCAGGGGGGGGGGGGGGGGGGAATAAAAAGACCAGCGACACGCCAATCAACACCCAAAACAGCACACAGCTGGGCTCAGTCAGCTGGCTTGGTGGTGCGAAGCTCGGGAAAAGAGAAACCGAAACTACACGGCCCGACTGTTCTGGAGATTGGACCATGCATTCATCATCACGCTTGAAGTCGCATGCACGTCAGAGGTGCTCGAACACCTATGCAGCATAGAATTCAGGTCTCAATCGGGCTACTTGGACGATCACTCCTCCTCTGTGTCGCCGCGACATGCAAGCATTCCAGGCACGCCCAGTGCCTCCGATTCATGGTCGCATGCTCTTTTCGCTTTTGCTGCACCCACTTGGTCTGCCACTCAGCTCCACACGTGCGTGCTTTCGCGTCGTGAGTGTGGTTTGGCTTGTGCAGTTGCAGCGTTTCCACGTTTTTCTTTTAAGGTTGAATTGCAGTGACCAGCTTTAACTGTTAAAACTGATAATGTGGTAAGATCATATAAGTGGTTTATTTTTACTATAGAAAGCACAGTAAAGATGAAGGTGCTGCGGTTGTCCATTGTTTTATCAGTTATATCGTTGTAACTGGTATTGTAATCAGTGGGCTTGAGTTTATTTGCAAATTAATCCATTCGTACCAGATTGAGCTGCAAAACTACTGTACCATTACACAGATCTGAGCCCCTCCTATCAACCTGGGACAGGGGACGGCGATGAAACCAACCTGGTGGTGATGGAACCGGTGGCCACCGCCGCCACCCCGCTGCTGGTTCCTGAAGTTCTGTGCCTCCTGGAACGGGTTGGGGCCGTTGCGGTAGTGCGCGCCAGTGTGCGGACCAAAGCCGTTACTCTTCCGCTTTTGCTGCAAAAGGCAGAATTGAAAGAAGAAAAAAAGAATATTCCGGCAACATGAGCAGAAGCTAGGTCACGAGTGCTTGCACTATGCACAACTGCATGATGGGCATGTATACCAGGCTGATTCTTGAACAGTATCGCACGACCATCGACCAGCTGGCTTGTCAGAGCCTTACCAGGGCGCGTAGTGGTGAAACAAGTGCTTGTTCTAACCTTGCTTCGCCACCCTGCACAGTAGTAAGGCGCCGATAAACCGGCTGCTCGATGGTCGCACGATACTGCTAAAGAATTGCGCCTAGCATATGCACAAATTCTGTGGACGCAAACTCCCCCATAAGGGAGTGACGCGATAGTATTCATGGGTCCCTTCAGTAGCCTGAGGTCCCTTTGGTCACTTGGCGAACATGGACACTGCTCTTTATTTAATTTATTTCATTGCATTTTAACTTTCTAGACATTTCTTAATTCTTTTTGACAAGATACACAAGGCCTCCCTTAAACAGAGTCAAATGACAACTGCAGTCTGGATGGAACCTGACCGAGTCAATCTTACACACACACAAAAAAAGTGAGGGGTGAGGGGGGGAGCTTCCCCTGCTCACAATGACGCTACACACCTTGCCCTTGTCATACTCGTCATCGTAGTTGTCATAGTCGTCATAGTACTTCCGCTTGTCCCTGTAGAAGCCGTCCCCTCCGCCTCCACGGCCATTGCCGTAGCCATTGTGGTAGCCGCCGCCGCCTCCTCCGCTCGCAGAGGCCTCACGCCCCCAGCCATTCACGGCGCAGCCGTACTGCCGCGAGCTGTTATTGTGGAAGTAGCTCATGATGTCAGTCTGCTTCTTGTTGTTGTTGTTGTTCCCATTCCAGTGGGACGTTGGCGCATCCTTGGGGGAGCCGTTGACACTAGGCCTCGCGTCCCACTGATGAACCGTGGCTGCACAAGAGGTGGGGGAACGACGGCGTGTCACTACTGCTTTGCCGCCTCACACATGAACCGAAAACAGCTCAGAAAAGGGATGGGGGGGAGGCACGGTCAGGTCTCAAGAGTGCGTTAGTGCATCCCCAAAAAAGGAATCTTTCTCCCTCCCCCATTCCCCAATTTCATGTTCCGTCCTTTCCCAGTTTCCCCACCAACAAGGCCACTTCAGACGATCACAGTGTGTAAGGTCTCTCTCCAGCATCGCATCCTGTTAACTCCATTTATCCGCTGTCCTCCAGGTTCGGCGCTCATGTCTACATCTCCCAACGGGAGTTAAAACTTGTCATCTTAGTACTTCACGCAGCATCCAGGTGGCAGCAAAGACTGTGGCAACCAATGAGGGCGAATTCTGCAGTGCCTTCCTGTCGACGCAAGAATCTGCACATCACATACGTCATGCAAGATTAGGCACAGAAAGATGGCACACACACAGCAGCAAAGTCCAAGAAGCCCCATGCCATGCAAATACAGACGGGGCTACAGGTACAGTAAAATACAGAGGCCTACTATCCCGCCATACCAGTGAACTAACTGCCTACGCAGCCGCAAAAAAGGGAACGGCCTTTGTAAAGACCCGGAATACCGGAGAACCGACACGCCGAGACTGCCACACAATGCAACGGGCCCAGCCGAGCATAAACATGACGCACTAGGATGACAGCTTGAGTAGTGTTTAGAAACACTCACTGGCATCCACAATGCTCCCTAAGAGGGAGCACTGAACTTAGAGAGATGCTCCCTACGAGAATGATCACCCCACGCGTCCCTATGACAGGGCACGTCATTAGAAGCAAATTAAAATTCTGCTCCTGGTTTAAGACGGTTGAAAACACAAGATGCTCCTCCCTCTCAATGCCATATTTTTGTTTAGAGCCTTGTTAACATCGCACCACAACTTCCCTTCAAAATAAAACAGCCTCCCCCCCCCCCTCCCCCCGAGGCAAAGAAGAATGAGAACCCCCGCCTATAACCATGCAAACAGCTGCCCACTGCACAGGTTCTGTGTTCACCTACAAGCGACACTGACTGCAAAGCATTCCCCTGCCTACAGCAGCTCCCAGCGAAGGCAGGCCAGCACCTTTTCCCATTACCTTTGCTGCTTGCCGAGTGTCGCCGCTCGGCAGCCAGCGTTTCCTTGGTCCGTTCAACCCACTCATGCGAATCACTGCTGTCGTCCGTGTCAGCCGTCACACATCCGTTGCTGGCGGGAGCCGGCGTCGGCGCCGAGTTCGGCGGAGGCACAACAGGCCGCACCGGGGGCTCGACGTTGACGCTGCCGGCCGCGCAGGCAGGTTCACCCTCTGCAGGCAACGTGTCACTGCATCGCGCACCGTCACCAGGAGGCCCAGTCTCCGCGGTATCGACGTCGATGACGCCAGAGCGTTCGTCACCAAGAAAGGGCCGCAGCAGCTGCTGTTCTTTCTCATCCGCAGAGGTGGTGGCAACGTCATCGTCCCCGTTGATGGGCTCGGCTTCCTTGTGGGCAGTCTCCTCAACCCCTGCCGAACCTTCGACGCTTTTCGAAGAAGCAGCAGCAGCAGCATCCTTCGAACTCCCAGGTCTCGCTCCGTCGGTCGTAGCAGGTTCGGTCGATGCCACCGTCGCTGCCGGCTCGACGACAGTCCAGCCCGGAAACTCTTCGGCCACAGGCTTGCGCGCCTCGCTGGCTCGCTCCTTGTCCGTTACATTCCAGTCTGTCGTGGAGTTGACGCTCGTCGTGCTGGACTCAACGGACACTGCGGGCGAGAGAAGGTTGACATCGGACACCAGCCACGTTGACGAACACTTTGGTTTTGGGACGTCGGGCGTGTGATGAGTTTGCGCTATTGCACCGCCTTTCCGGCGGTCAATCGTGCCATCAGTCCTATCACAGTCCGAGGCATCCGACGAGTCCCCAGCGTAAGGGACCAGGCTCATGTCACCGAGCACAAGTGGTGTGAGTGGCTTTTCTACGGGCTTCTCCGCTGGCTTGTCCGTCGACTTTGTTATCGTCACTGCTGATGCAGAGGGCTTCAACGGCGGCACAGCGTGCGACGACGAGGCTGATGTCGATGGGGAAGAAGAGCTCGCTGCTGCCGCTGTAGATGGCCCACCGATGCCAAAGGCAATCTTCGGCCGGTTAGCGGGAAGCGGAGTGCCTGCGGCCGTCCGGAGGGGAGAGGGCTGGCTTGCCGCTGCGGCAGTGGCTACGGCTACGGCTGCGGGCGACGAGGGAGACCTGGGCGGGGGCTGCTGCCTTGGCCGCTGCGGGGTGCTCCTCTCCGCGGCCACGGCTGCAAACGAGCCAACGACCTCGGCGTCAAGAACCACTCGCCCGCACGCAGCACACGCAACCCCCGCCACCTCCTCACGCCTTCGACAATGCCGTACCTCACACTTTTCCACCATCTCACGCACACACATTTGCAAAAAGGACCAGGAGCTCTCTCTCTCTCCACTAGCCCCCCCCCATCAAATCAACCGACACCACTCAAGACTTGTATAACCTTGGCAATGCACTCCTATAACTAGGATAAGAAACATATGCACTCAGAAATAAAATATCATGTTTATTGTTGCTGGCAGCACTACAAAGGAAGAAAGCTTCACAATGTCCCATCAATCAACAGTTCAGCTGCAAAGTGCATCACACTAAGTGTGCCCTGTGAACAGTCTACCACAGGAAACGCTGCATAATGAAGTCCGGTAAAGCTTCACACGATAAAAAGTGCTCAATAATGCTCATCCCCCATTCAAACGGCATAAGCATGCCTCTGGGAAAAAATGAGCTATCATCACTCTTGGGGGAACTCAAAACTTGCCGCGGTAACAGCTTTGTTCTGCCCCGAGGGAACAACCTTGGCAGAAACCCGAAAGGACTCAAACACAAAAAATAAATAAATAAGAGCAGTTGCGTGACGCCGATAAACCATTACGCCGGTAAAGAAAAGCGCGACACTTAGAGATGCGACATCACTAACTCATAATGCCTCACTGCAACAGTTCTCTCACAAACTTCCACCTATGTCCCAGCGAACTCACGCAGATGGCGTGAGGCTCGCAGAAGCAAGCATCCAATCAGGGAGGCAAGATGATGCACTTACAGAGTTGCCCGTTCCGGAGCGGCTCCGAGGTTGAATTCCGGCTGGACAGGGTGGCAGTGGAGTTTGACTTCTGTTCAGACAGCAGGGAAGGGGAGAAAGAAAGAATACACTAGTGTCAGGCAACACACAACGCCAAAGCCTCATTGTGTCAGGCCAATTCGGCAGCCACAGGCACTGACAGGTGTAACATCCAGCCTATCAGTGGTCACACCAGTGAGCACAAAGGCGCTCCTGCGGTGTCCGCATCAAAACAAATTTGCAAAGGCCCTGCTACTGATAGCAGAGACACCAAAACTAGCCGACTGTCTGCTCACTTATATTTTTTGTCTTCGCCCGTCTCTCAATCTTTTGGCTACACAGTCGGACTCTGACATAACCAACGCGAAGAAGATTGCTAAATAGTTCCAATATATTGACAATTCAATAAAAAATGGCAATAGATAAGCCTATCAGTGAGCTAGAAGTAAGAATACACAGTGCCCACGCTAGTGACGTACTTCTTCCTGCAACGTGCCACGTGCCGACATACTGGGAGCGCATCCGCTCACTAGGCCTAGCAAGGCCTAGCTACAGCAGACGGTGCTTTGGAGCCGGCCACTGTTAACACATCTAATCCTGTTGCCAGTACAGTATAACTAGAATAATCTTTCATTTAAATTAGGCTACAGTTGGTGACCACAACACCTTCGGCAGCAAAGCCCACCAGGCGAAGGCAGCTTCTAGGTTCCGGTCAGTTAGGTTGGCTTCACCGCATGGCAACCTCTGCACCACCGAATGCCGCTTTTTCTGCGTGACACCGGTGTCACGGCCAGCCTCAAACACAACCCCTACTCACTTCGTCAAGCTGTTTTATACTGCTACAGCGCTACAGCTGTCAGCATGTGCCCAAAGTGATGCCTTTCCGCGCAAAAAGTTACTGCGGGAAAGCTAGAATCGTCACTTGCAGAGGCATGCCGCGCTGTTCAATACACAGAAGAACCTTGATGACACGAATCTCGTGGGGTCAAGAAAAATATTCGCTTCATCCGAAATCTGTATCATACGAAAACAAAATTGCAATGCAGAAGCAACAGGAAAGGCATTCACACAGATCTATTTATAGCCGAGAAAGTTCGGAACACCTACAATTTTGTACATTGCACAATTTGAGAACTGACATCAACCTGAAATCCATATCAATCGTTACCATATCATTCAGATTTTTACCATATCGAATGTTACGGTGAATGGGAATTCAATAAATGCCAGTAGCACTGGTGCCTTCTTTACTTTTGCCCAGGATTATCTAGGGGACGCTTTGCCTGTTTGATATAAACAATAATTCGATATATCCGGATGTGTGATACAGCCGGGATCAACTGTACACTCTGAAGCCAAGAATAAATGTTCTATTGCCTGGTAACGCTGTCTAATATGCCTAGTGCGAGCAGTGTGTCCGCCAACCACAAACTCTTAACAGGCTTCCCAAAGGGAAGCCCTTAACCAACAGCACTGACCGACAGTCACAAAATCGCAGTAAACTACTTTGCATCTGCTACCGTAGCATCACATGTGGCAGGCTTGATGTCATCGGAGCTTGCTCGTGAAATACTAGTAGTGATAATGCCCGAATTTCAGTCTCTAGACGTTTTCTAGCTCACGAGAGTGCCATTCTCAGTGACAATATCCCCTTTATTGTTAGGACATGGTAATGAACCAACACGGGCCAATTTCAACTCATCCTCAGTGAAGTAAGAAGCCCGCACCCACCTTGACGGTGTGGTTCTCCTGGGACTCGGGTGGGGTGCGAACATAGAAGAGCACGTACGCCTGTTGGTTTAGGACTTGGCCCAGGCTCACCTGATGCACCTACAGATTGAGGACCGAGGAGAAACAAAAAAAAGTAAACATGGCATCAGAAGCTTGGATGGACACCTCTCCTGAACAAAGCGCGAAGCAGAGATGTGCGGAGTTTTTAACACCCCAAAGTGACACATGGGCTATGAGGGATGCCATAAACAAGGGCACACAGCACACGGGAGTCATTTTATTTCGCCGCCATAAAAATACGGCTGGGCGTCGCAACTGGAATGGATCCCACGACCGCGATGGCCATATTTCAATAACTTGTAGCAAGCTACGTGCTAAATTTGCTGCAATTTTACCACTGCATGGCACAAAGGAGTGCAAGGAAATAAGAAAAGCAAATGGAGTAAGACACCCCGTAGTAACAGAGCTGCTGGAACAGTGCCAATATACACTCTAGTTTACCGCACGGTGGCATGGCAAAAACTTTTTTTTCATATCAAGGGTTTTATGGGGTGCTTTTAGGGGTTCCCTGAGCACCTAAACCCATGCATGCCCCAACCTCAACCCCTCCTCTTACCCACTCGATTCTGGGGCTAAAAAAATCGCGCTGTAACCACTTACAAAGGACTTCCCACAATCCAGCCAGCCATCATTAACTGAATTTCGTGCACTTCCTAAAGGACTATGAGCCCGCATGCTCTGGAAAACATGGAAGCCAAGAGACGTGCGGTCACTTGGCATCTTTTGAAAGCAGTCTTGGGTTCCCTAGGATTTCAAGAACGAAGGAACTGAGGACCCCCACGGCAAATCTTTCGGTGCCTGATGCACTGGACGCGGTGTCCCAGAGGCAGAGATAGGGGCCAGCTTGTTCGACGGCCCTCTCCAAACGCCGGTAAGTGATGAGGAGGAAGAAGGAAGGAGGGAAAGGGAGACAGCTCACCCTCGAGTCGTCCATGCAGTACCAGCTGCCGTTGGAGTTGCGCACAAAGCAGAAGTAGTGGCCCGAGTTGCAGCTGGCTCCCAGGTGGACCAGCACCGCATTCAGCCGGTACGTCACCGGGTCACCCTGCAAGGCAAGGGGCGGCGGCCATTACGCTTCCCACACTTTCACACAACACTTCACTCGAGCAACGAGAGGAAGACGCAAAATCCAGATGCAAAGAAAGCACTAACTGAAATTACAGCGAAATTTCAACAACTCAAACATGAAGGGGGAACCAGAAATTTGTTCAAGTCGCGCAGCGCAAAGTTTGAGTTAAGGGGAGTGTAAGGCCGCCGCTCATTTCCAGCTGCAACTACTGTGTAGGGCGCTGCCCTCGCGGAAGGGGCTGTCCATTATGAACGAAAGCCCCTTCAAGCTCAGTGCAGTAGGGAGTTGGTCTTTTGACGCACTGCTATCTTCACGGTGTCTCTATCAATGTGTGGGGGAAAACGGGAACCCTTTCGTAGCTGGTTTGCCGAGCCGGCAAAGAGAGCCCAGGAAAGGACGAGTAGAGCGTTTTTTTGGCGACGTGGGGAACGACATCCATTCCTCACTTTTATCCGCCCGCTCATCGATCACTCTTGTCCGAGCGCCCCACCGTCTGTGCCGTACCGGCTTCTCGCTCATCTATTCTTTGCATATGACACGCACTGAGGACAGGGGGTACGCATCTGTGCCAAGAACTGGACTTGCAGTGCGAGTGGAGAGGGGGGCGGCGGTGTGCTTGGGACAGGTCGGAAGGAGAGCCCCGACGGGAGAGGATGTGCATGCCCTTACTGACCAGAGAGTGGTGTAGTATTTGTTTGTTTTTGATTTTGTTCTCTTAGAGAGACCCTGGGTTTGGGGCTGAGCTCAACCCACGGGGTAGGTCAATGATTGGAGAATTGATGTTTGGGGCGGGCCACTGAAAATGACCACCCCATTTCTTTGTTTGTTACGGTTATAAAAACCGAAGTGAAGGAATGGAGACCAGCCTGCTTCTTAGGCTCTAACCTACTAGGTAGAAGAGTAAAGTAGCGCAACGTTTGTTTTTCTTGTAAATTCATTTCTGCTGTTTCCAGTTTTGCTCCTTGTACATGTTTGCTGTAAATATATGCTCTTCTATCTGTTAAATCTACAAGAACGCCTCCTGGTCTTCCTTCACGCCGAATTTACCAGAGGAAGGGTTTGCAAACCTTCCTGTGAAGAATCTTTACTGGGAGCCTTTCTATTTTTAGTGCACGCTCACGGGACTGAACAGTCAGTTGAAATACCGCATTTACCCAATTCCAACGTGCACCTTTTTTCGGAGAAAATACGTCTCAAAATCGCATGCGCTTTGGATTCGAGTACAAACCGAAACTGCCCCATAGCTGCCCATCGTCACCGCCCTTATACGATGTGGGAGCTCACTAGCTGCTGGCAAACATGGGAACACGTTTGCTCGTCGTTTTCTGAGTCGCAGGAGCCGCTTTCAACCGGTGTGGTGCTTGTCATTCCTGTCGGTGAGCATGGCACAAAAAAAATTCACGGGACGAACCGCCTCGCCTCGGTTTTGCTGCCTTTACGACGTGAGTAGCAAGCTATAGCGTCGTCGTAGCGCGAGTGTGGTGTTCTCCGGCGGGCTCTCCGTGCGATATCGTTTTTGAGAATGGATGCAGCGGCCATGAAGAGACGTCATGTCCACCACGAGAATAGCTTGAAGCGCAAAGTTATTCCGCACGCAGAACAGAGCGGCAATAGGCATGCTGCCCGTCATTTTGGTGTGCCAGAGACTTGTGTTCGCGACTGGCGAAGACTGAAAAAGTCAATCTTCGAGTGCAAAATGTCAAGCAAAGGCCGCCACGGTCCGCAAGCGGGGAGGTTTCCCGACCTTGAAGATGAGCTGGCTGACTTGACGCAGCAGCTTCGTGTGGACCACATGCCCGTCACCACCGAGGTGCTCTCAAGAAATGCGGAATTCCTAATGCCATAGACGGCACTCAAGACGAGCGATGTTGTGGTCGGAGAGTGAGAAGGAGCTGTCCGAGAGCGACAGTGAATGAAGTTCGGGTGAATAAGCCTGTTCTCACCTCAAAGTATAAAAACGGTTGCAAATTATTTTCATTCCTGGAAATCGCATGCACGTGAGAAGCGGGGCTTGTAGTTTTTTTTTTTTCGTTACCGATATTGGGCGCGCGTTGGATGCGCGTTGGAATTGGGTAAATACGGTAAATCAAACGTATGCATCAAGTAACTGCGAAATAACAAGTGTACTAGTAAATTTCACAGGTTCTTTATCTTCCTCGCACCAGGGGTGCCCCGTCAGAGACGCTCTCGTGATGAGTTGAGATGCAGGGGTAAGGCGAACACTTGAAGTTTTATATACAGATATTTACAGCGTATAGAAGTTTAGACACTCGAGACAAATTAAACGGCAAAAGGACAAAACAACAAAAAAGGTGGATCTGGCTAATACTAGGGGAGGCCCCTACTCGGCATAGCCGAAGATGCGTAGCATCTCACCTTAGCCCAGAACCCTTTTTCTGGCGCCGGAGCCCGGTTTTAAAGACCTCAAAGGCCCGGCCCACATTTGGTGACACCCAATCATGTTGCACTCTCAACATGATTGGCTCTTCAAGGGCATGTCCAGCCCTCCGGCTTCTACAAGGTAGACCACCCTCTCTACCACAAAATAGAAACAAACACAAATACACATTCGTGCCAGCACATGCGCGAATCGGTACCGCGGGGCGAGGGGACACCCGTAGTTCCCGGCGCGTTCGCGAGCGGCCGCGTTCCAAGAAAGGAGACGCTTCGCTTTGAGCGCCCCCAGCCGCGTTCCGATGACCCCGCGTACACTACCGATCCCTTGCAGTACTGTTGTGCTAATGAGCCATATATGAGCAACCCCCGTTGTGCAGTATGCCACTTACGTGCTTGTCCGACATGTAGGGCCGCAGCTCAAGGTGCTCGGGGTAGCTCACGTGCTTGGTGATCTTGGCACCAAACATCCGGTTGGTGTCAAACCTGCAAAGGCAACGCGTTACTGCCGTCAGTGACTCGGCCAAGCAGTAAACAAAAAAAAAAGCGACCCACACGAAAACTGTTACTAGAACTCTGTTTAAATCTTCCAAACACCGCATACACAGTAATTTAATATGAACTGAAATGCTAAATTTTGCAAACGCACTCTGATTACTCTACAGAATTTTCCACACTGCTTTTAGTTTTCGAAGCTGTCAATCCATGAGCAATCAATGCCAGTGCGATGCCGCAAAAACGCTATACTGTGCATAGGATATTGTTACGGACGCAAAATCTTTACTCAAGGTAGGCTGCGTACCAGGCGTACCAAGTCAGTTCCCGATAGCGTCCAACTGACCCAACTTCCACTTCGACTGCCTTGTCTTCGTCAGTCTGTGACATTTGCCCCTCACGCAGCTGAAACCCGCTGGGCGAGTTATGCTGCATCCCGAGAGCAGCATGGCTTCAGACAAGCGACATGTGAGAGTTCAGTTTTCGCAGAACGGCGACCAGTTGCAGTGAGGCGCGCAATCTGATACGAGATGCCAGTAATTCAGGCCACAACCACATAAGGGCCATCACAGTGGACCAGTAGCTTTTGGTGCAAGCCGCGGCACCTGACTAAGCGCCAAAGCCAGACAATATAGCCCGAAGCGCAGACAACATGCCAGCGGTGGCTATCGTAGCAGTCCCTGAAGCGCTCTTGAGAAGCAGTGGACCGCAGGTGGGCAATCCGACGAGCTTCTTCAGCTAAAGACAGGATCTCGGCGATACAAAGGTTGTCACCGGGAGAAAATGGTAGGATGGTGTCCAGGGTGTCGTGAGGTGGGCGAGCGTACAACAGGTAGAATTAACCGTGTCTGGTCGTTTCATGAGCGGCGGTACTGATGGCGTATGTGATGAAGGGCAGTATGGTGTCCCAGTTCTTATGGTCGGAGTCCATATACATTGCAAGCGTGTTGGTAAGTGTTCTGTTTAAGCGTTCCGTCAAACCATTTGCTTGCAGGTGATATGGTGTTGAGTGCCTGTTGGTAAGCGTGCACAAATGTAGCAGCTCATCAACGATATCAGCCGTGAATTGGCGGCCTTGGTCACTGATTACCACTTGCGGTGGTCCATGCCGTAAGAGGACAGAGTTCAGAAGAAATAGCAACACCTGATGCTCGGTAGCCGATGGTAGAGCATCGTTTCACAATAATGTGTCAGGTAGTCCGCACAGACCACGATCCAGCAATTGCCATTTGGAGATTAGGGAAAAAGTCCGAGCAGATCAATTCCAACCTGCTCGAACGGACTGCTGGGAGGTGTCACAGGGTGAAGTAGGCCAGGTAGAGTGGAGGTAGGGCGTATGTGGCACTGACACTGCGTGCAACTGGCCACATATTGTTCCGTCGTGGAACGCATTTTCAGCCAGTAAAACCGCACCTGAGCTTGATGGAGCGTGCAAGCTGATCCCAGATGTCCGGAGGCAAGGTCATCGTGCATGACACACAAAATGGAGAAGCACAGAGCCATTGGAACAACGAGCTGGTATCGCGGACCCACAGAGGAGTAGTTCTTTTTCCATAACAGACCGTCGCAGATACAAAAACAGCCTGTAACTCCCTGACGCTATCCAAAGCTGCACTTCTTTGAAGAATCATGTGAGCAGCCCAAGGCCACGACTCCTTCATGATCTCCTTCTCAAGCATCTCTTGGACTTGCTCGTGAATTACTTTGCGCCCTGACGGAGTCACACGATAAGGCTTTTGACGGATTGGGCGAGACGAACAGGTGTCGATAGTGTGACTGGTGCAAGACATGGGAGTAGAGGATGGTCCACTGGGCTGGGAGAAGTCGAAGACAGCCATGTACTGCAGTAGAATGTCTAATAGCAAGCTACGTTGATCGGCACTAAGCATTTCGTTGATCATGCTAAGAATTTTGCGTTCAGCGCTGGACTCTGGAATAGGTTCAGCCGGGGCAGCTGTGACTGACTCCACAGCTGGAGGAGCATCGGGTGCACACAAAGCGAGTTTTAAGCCGCTCGGCAAAACGACGGGTTGAGAAGATGGATTAATTATCCACAACCATGCACTGTCATTAACAAAGGAAATCGGACAGTGCGAAACTATAACATTGCGCTTTAAGCAGGTCAAATGTATGGGTTCCACTAGAGCATCGAACATTTCATGGTTGGCACGTGCAGAGAACACCAGTCGCAAATACAGTACAACCTCGTTAATTCGAAGTCATCGGGACCGCGAGAAATCTTCGAATTAAGCGGGTTTTCGAATTAACCGAACACACCAAGAAATAATACTTGGGCAAAAAAATTTGTTGCAGGAACGTGTTACCTTTATTCGGCATATTTTGAATTACTACTGAAAGTAATCAGAGATGCTGGTTTGCCGCGTCCGGTAGTTTGCGGCTCCTAAGGTCATGCTCTCAAGTTGGTCAAATAGACGAAACATCTCTGAACTTCCACCGCGGCACTCAACAAAACTGCGGATAACGTTCAGCGATCCGATAACTTCACCAAGAGCAGGTGCTTGGGGAGGCTCGTCGGTGTCGTCGTCGCTATCGTCGCTGTCATCGCGCATGTTCGTACCAGCAGTGATCTCACTCTCCAAGTCAGAGTAGCCAGTCTGCTCTTCGCTCTCAAAGTTGATATACTCGGCGAAGCCGACTGCGTTGGACTCATCCTCTGCGCAGAGCGCATTGATGCGGTCGCAATACTCTGCTCCTTCTTCGTCAAGAGTAGTAGTACATGTGTGGTCTGCATCGGCATCAACAGTGCTTTCACTGGAAAAACCAGCGTGTTCAAAACAACGCCTGATCACTGTGGGCTCCACTTGTTTCCAAGCGTACACCATGAGGCATATGGCTCCGAGGAGGTCGATGGAGTACTCCTTGCCTCTAGTATTTTTGACTCGTTGCTCAATATTGTGGACAACGTCGAGAGGGGCACGCCATGCCTTTTGGCCAACTCGGTCTTCGAACAAGCGCTCTTGCCTGCTTCCTGGATCAAGCAGAACTTCTGCTGCAGCGCTAAAGTCTTGTACTTTGGCATTTCTTCACTGCTACGGTCGCAAAGCTAGCACTTCTGCACAGTCCCGCCCAAAAAAACGGCACAGTAGCCGACCCCTAACCACAGCGCACAACACAAAGAAATGGCGCAGGCGAGACCTGCGCGGCAGTGGTGGCGGCGTACTTGCAGCGTCGGAGGCACGGGGGAAGAGTGGGCAAAGCACACCAAGGGATGGAATGGGGGCGAGGTCACGTGATAAAAACCGGTATGCCCGCCGTGTTGCAGTGAAGCACGTCTTCTCCTCTGCAGGCGCGTGTTTCGGCGCACTGTGGACCGATTTTTGTGCAGAGAGTGCTCCGGCTGGGGCGCTTCGCCTATAAATCATCACCATTACTATGTGTATTTGCCTCGCGGCTCCGTAGGGCCGTCATTTCGCTAGGTTTGCAGCGAAACATGGATCAGACATTGCCGCATAGCAGTCCAAATTTTCGAATTAACCGGGCTGGCGCAGGCCGCCTGTTCGAATTATCTGGCCAAATTTACATTGGAATATACGGGACCGCAGAAAACCTTCGAATTATCCGGGATTTCGAATTAACCGAGTTCGAATTATCGAGGTTGTACTGTACACCACTCTAAGTAGTGTTGGTCCTGGTGCTACCTCGGAACATTGCGCGGTCAAGAATACTGAGGCGCTCGGTGTGCAGCAAGCTCCACTGCGTTGATTGAAAATGGCTGTGATGGCTGCTGCAGAGAAGTGAATGTGTAGACACAGAAGGGCGTCTCCCAGCGGGACAATTCCTCTCGAACTATCTGGCGGATAGTGGAGGCGAGATAACTAGCGGAAGCAGTGTCAATTGCAGCGACTGTTGTGACTGTGTCCAACTGACCGACCTCAGTGTTACTCGCCCCCACTTCAAGTACTCAAATGTTCAGCAGTGCTGTGTGACATTGGCAACGGAGTTCAGGCTGTCCTTGCTTAGAAGAAATGTACAGATGTTTTCAGTGAAGCCCTTAAGCAAATGGCCCATTTTGTCCACGTCAGGCATATGAGGTGAGGCTAATCAATATACTGTGTGCAAGTCTCACTGGGAAGCTCAGCCCGATGAGCCAGTGTCTGCTCGGCCCTCCTCTTGTTCGCGGAGGAGTCACCAAAGCACTTTGTAAGTTCTTCCACAAAACGTGACCAGGATGTCGAAGTGTCTTCATGATTTTCGTACCACGTAAGGGCAGTGTCTGTGAGCGAGAAAATGACGTTCGTTGGCTGATCGTTTGTATCCCAGTTGTTATAACGGCTCACTCGTTGGTAATGCACAAGCCACTCGTCCACATCATTACCAACTATACCCGCGAAGGTGCGGGGTTCACGGTAATGCGGCCACGAGCTGCTGAAAGCAGGCCTGGGGGTGGCTTCTCCATCTAGGGACATCTCGGGCGTGGTAGGCGGTAGGCCAGCAAGACGTCGACTCCAGCGAGGTTCAGGCGGATGCTCCATTGTTGGTTAGGGCGTACCCAGCAAGCCTCCATCAAGTAACCTTTACTCAATGTCGGCTCACGACAGGCGTACCGAGTCAGTTCCTGATAGTGTACAACCGACCTAATTTTCACCTCTTTCTCACTTCGACTGCCTCATCTTCGTTCGTCCGTGGCAATGTCTATCAACGCAACCAAGAAGTTGAAATCCACCGACTATGGTTCAACATGTTGCAAGACATCTCTGCTCATTAATTTAGTCATAGTTATGAAATTTTCAGGGCACATGTATTTTTGTGCGCTGATTCTAGATATGTCATTTAATTTCGTGTAAAACAATTCCTTGAGCACACATGCACTTTTTATGCAAGTATTTTGCGGAGAGTTTTGAAGAAAATTTGCTGCAGGAAACTAGCTGATATGCATCCCATTGGGTTCTCTTGACACCAAGGAATACAATAAGGGTAAAATTATCATCCTGGCTATCATAGAACTGGAGTAATAGGGTACTGAAGCTGCCACTTCAGAAACAGCAATACACACTTTCCTTCTCATTTCTGAAGCGACAACTTCAAAGTATTATAACTCAAGTTCTATGATAGGCAGGAAGACAATTTCACCCTTACTGTATTCCTTGGTGTCAAGAGAACCGAATGGCATACATTTCAGCGAGTTTCCTGCAGCAAATTTTCCTCAAAACTCTCCGCAAAATACTAGCATAAAAAGTGCATAAGTGCTCAAGGAATTGTTTTGCATGAAATTAAATGACACATTTAGAATCAGCACACAATAATACAGATGGCCCCCACTCACCTCTTGAACTGGAAGGTGGCCACATTGGGCGCCCGGTGCACGGTGAACCGCTTCTGGGCCATCACCTTGATGTTGCATCGGGGGCACTTGTACGCATTCTCGTTCTGCAGGAGCTCGGGCTCCACAAACTTCTCCAGGGCCTTCTCCAGGCTGGAGGCGCTCTGGGAGAGAGACAGAAACGGGCACCACTCTTGAGCACAGGGCCCCCTACCTCACCACAGAACCCAAGAACATTTCCAATCACAAAATCGCAAAAGATGCGCCGACTAACCACAGCGCCGTGCACGCTTGACTCATGCTGCAACGAACAAACACATTGCCGTTTTCTGAAGTTTCTAA
Source organism: Amblyomma mixtum (assembly GCF_055824585.1). Taxonomy (NCBI): domain Eukaryota; kingdom Metazoa; phylum Arthropoda; class Arachnida; order Ixodida; family Ixodidae; genus Amblyomma; species Amblyomma mixtum. The sequence goes on from NC_143015.1 coordinate 96,717,782, forward strand.
CTGTATGCAGACTATGAAATCTTCAATCTCAATACTTTGTTATCACAGGCTCAATGATTATCGTAAGCTTGTGATTAAAGGTGACCGAGCTCATTTCTTTATCCCCCCCGCCCAGTCTTCAATGCAGTCACATTGCAGTCAACATTCCTCACTTATCGATATGCTGACTGATGTACTGTCTCCCTCACGCCCACCTGATTGCATGTTCACTTATATCATTGATGTACAGTCTTTGTCAAAAGTAACCAGGCTGCATGGTTTGCTTCTAGCTCGTACACTGGAGCCCTTACAGCTTCCCTGAAGCTGAAATGGTCGTTAAAGGTAAGGACTGGGGGTCTTCTTACCTTCCAACACCTTTCGATCTTTAGGAAAGCCAGAAGGGCTCCACTATACAAGCTAGAAGCAAACCATGCCGCCTGGTTACTTTTGACAAAGACTGTACTTTCCATTCCTGCTTGGATACATCCGGTGTTTGTGGCATTTTATGAATAAATAAACAAACTAGTCACTTTAAAAACTTTTTTTTTTTGAAGTGACACACACAGCAAAAACACCTCGTATGACGTAATTTCACAGAACTATAACTTCGTATAACCAAAGACCTCATCTCCCACATAAGCTCTTTCAAAAGATGTGTCGCATGAAGTACCAACAAATGCGAAACACTTTCCGCCACGTCAACTGAACCAAAGCAACCAAGCTAGAGAGCAGAATTAACAGTTCCCTGACCTCCCACTAGCATGAACACTAAGGAAAGGAATGTACGAAAAAGTTATAAGCAAAACACTAAGCAAACAAATGAGTAACTGTTGAAATGCATCGTCTAAACAACTTCAACCCCCTCCACCGCTGCCCAACATCAAAGAACTCCCAGCACCTCACCTTGATGTCGAGGATGAGATCCATGAAATGGTCATATGTGTTACTCTTCTCCTTGCATTTCATGCAGATCACTGCGGGGAGGACAGAAGAAGAAGAAAGCCACACTTTAGCCACGAGGCAAGTCAATCCGCTCTAATTAATCCCGCCAAAAATAACGAGGCCACTAAACATTGTGGGAAGCGCATCTAAACGCTACCAAAGACAGCAGCACCATACCTTGACTACGGTGGTATCCACCAAATATCTCATTCACAACTGTCGTCTCTTTGCTTGCGGGGTCCAGCCTGCGAGGGGAAAGAGGAGAACTTTCAAAAGCAGCCCACACACTCACAAGCGCCCATATTAAAAGCATGCCCGAAACAACTACACGCAAGCTTCACACCGCTACGCACCATTCAAACAGCCTCAATTTTTCAAGAACGTCGGCAGCTACGCTGCATAAGCGATTCATTGAAAACAGTGGAGCTCCAAAATGGTGACAACTGCCAACAAGAATGCAAGCTAGCGAGTCCGGTCAGAAATTCACGTGCTCAAGCTACTGTAGACACAATCTGACATGAAACCCCCTCCCCCGCCTCCCCCCAAGTCCAGGAAAGTGCTAACAAATGTAAACCTCCGGAAATGAGTGCAAAACAGTCCCCTAAATGCCAAGCAAGTCTGCCTGAGCTTACGTATGCTCGAGTCAATGAGCCCATGCTCCGGGAACTTCGGAACGTAAAAAAAGAAAATCCCCATTGAAGACAGTCTGAGAAGGAAGTAAACAGGAACAAAAGCATTACACTGCGGTACAGCCAGTCATGGTAGGTACTGGAACGAACAAATCACCGAACATGTCGCACAAGACCTGCATGTCACGCAGAACAAGCAGATGCTGCTGCAAAAGTGCATTTAGAGGTCTAAAGCAAAAGTAACAATAGTCAACACAAAGGAGCACATCGGTGCAACTCAGCACACAAGGCACAGCTGACAACGAGAGAGTCTGCAAGACAACGTGCTGTAATTCCTCAATGAAGCCCATCATCTAACACCAAGCACCCAGAAAAGTGCAGACAACTCTCAAAGCAGAGTAACCAACGGGAGCCTTTTTAATGCACCAAACAATGACGGGGTGAAAGCGAGAGTTAAAATTAAGCACGCTTGAGCTTGCTTATTTCACAAGAGTCCACTGTGAAGGAGCAGTAAGAGTGCTCCAGTGACAATGCATTGGCAAGAGCCCACTAACATGAAAGAAATAAGAAAAAAATCACAGGGACACTCCATTCAATTATGTGTGGGGGAACCCAACAGCACTAGCAGCTGTTGATGCCCTTACCGGAAACGATGCCACTCGCGGTCCAGTGACGTTACTTCCCTACAGCCACTGGGTGGATATTGCATTTTGAACCCATCGGGGCTTCTAATTAGCACTACCACTTCGAAAAAAAACTGGGAGAACAGTGAAGGTGGGGCACTCACTTCACACCGCCCTCGTAATTGGAGAGCGCAGCCTTCCACAGGTTGTCCACGACATAGCGGAGGAACTCGTGGGCGTCTTCCTGCTGCCCAAACTGAAAGTGCTTGGCTATAGCTGCAGGGGGGGGGGGGCAGAACAGAAATCGAGAAGCACTCAGAGTGAGAATCGATAAGTGTCCCCGAGACCAACAACAAATGCAACCAAAACACAAAAACAAACACAATGAAGTGGGGCTTTAGGTTTCCAATGATAACAGCTGGTAGGAAGCACGAAAAGGTACTGAAGAAAGATACAAAGCTCCTGCAACGTTTAAGTCAGAAAACTTTTTGCGACTTTGGAACTGGCAACAGAAAAAAAAACGAATTAAACAACACTAACTGTTCATTTTCACTGTCTTTTGGTTGTTTCCGCAGATATGAGCTACTCAAAGTTATATTTTTCTGGTTGTGTGTTTACTGTTGGCCCAGCTACAAACAGTTTGCCTCTTATACAATTTTACACTTTATTAATGCACAGCCTTTTCATCAATTCACCTGCATCTGTATTTTTTTTTCCTCAGTCTCGTTTTTTCTTTCTTTCTCACTCTCTCTCTCACTCACACACTCACTCACTCACACACACACTCACTCACACACACACATTTCGTGCCATTAAGTCGTTAATGAAAGTGTTCTGTTTAGCTCTCTCTAAGCTGCATACCAACTCCACATAATGCCTTCCCCAAATAAATGCATCCCCTCCATTAATCAACAGAGTTTCAGTTTCAAGTAATTTCAATTCGCATGAGTGTAAGCTTCATGCCCCGTAATAAACACACCTCCCAGGTCCACATGTAAATGTAGCATGTCGAGTAACTAACTGTTTCAAAAGGGTTGAGACAACGTAAAGCAATGATCCTCTGCCAGTGTATGCTCTTCCAGAAGACTACAACACGAGAGAGCAGGGATGTCCTCATATGCCAAACACGGCGTTAATCGGCGAGTGTGACAAAACCTAGCGGCCTCCTCACCTTTGAGCCGCTGGTATATGTACAGGGGCTTGATGGCGTCGCCGGGCTTCTCCAGGGCCCGCTTCATGTGCCTCTGCAGCTCGCACATCATGCAGAAGTTGATCGTCTTGCCTGCACACACACATACACACACCTCCCGTTACACATCTACTCCACATGCAGGATCACGCAAGGTGCAAAAACTTGAAACTGAGCCAAGGGTCGTCAGCACCGGTGAACCGCACAATTCAGCAGCATTTACAAGGACCGAGCTCAGACACTGCTTTCACAGATGACACATTCACATAGGTGCTTTTGACATAAGTGCTTTTGACATAAGTGCTTCTGACATAAGTGCTTCTGACATAGGTGCTTTTGACACAAGTGCTTTGACACAGGTGCTTTTGACATAGGTTCTTTTGACTTAGGTGCTTTTGACGTAGGTGCTTTTGACGTAGGTGCTTTTGACATATGTCCTTTCATACAGGTGCTTCACGTGGGTTGCTTTCACATAGGCGCATTCATATAGGTGCTTTCAGAGATGCTTTCGCATTGCTCATGTCACTGTGACGACCGTCAATGGCTACCTGTGGTCCATCTACTGCAGGAACAAAGCTATCCATAAGAGAAGGGAGGGGGGGGGGGGGGGTGACACAAGTGTTCAACACTTCTCTGCAAAGTGATGGGTTTTTCACACAGCACCATCAGACAAAGTGAGCTATGGGAAGGAAAATGAAATAGGTGCAATCTTACAAGATGGGAAGGACGCAGAGTGGGCTATTGAACAGAAACAAGTTAATGATACTGTAGCCGAAACTAAGAAGTGGGCATGGGCAGAACATGTAACACGAAGCCAAGACTATCGACGGCCATCGAGGTTAACAGACTGGGTTCCAAGAGAGGGCAGGAGTAGCAAGAGGCAACAGAGAGTAAGTAAGGTAGGCACATGAGGTTAGGAAGTATGAGGGGATCAGGTGACCACAGATGGCACAGTAATACGAAGCCCAGACAACCGATGATCATCAAGGTTAACAGACTGGGTTCCAAGAGAGGGCAGGAGTAGCAAGAGGCAACAGAGAGTAAGTAAGGTAGGCACATGAGGTTAGGAAGTATGAGGGGATCAGGTGACCACAGATGGCACAGTAATACGAAGCCCAGACAACCGATGATCATCAAGGTTAACAGACTGGGTTCCAAGGAGGGCAGGAGTAGCAAGAGGCAACAGAGAGTAAGTAAAGTAGGCAGATAAAGTTAAGAAGTTTGTGGGTATCAGGAGATCGCAGCTGGCACAGGACGGGGTTAATTTAGAGAGATGTGAGAGAGGTCACTAGTCCTGCAGTGAACGCAGTTAGGCTGATGACGATGACGATTACGGCAACGATTCACAGAACCTAACCACCTCCAACTTTTCACCCTCTCTCTTTACACAACAACACTGGTGGCCAGTGTTGTGAACGCTGGTGACCAACTCGCCAAGCTTCCATTCTGGCAAGAACAAGTGGTGCAAACGGCCAGCCGCGCCACGCAGCCAGGCCCCCACTCACACTTGGTGCAGTGGTCGTCCTGGTGGAGCAGGTAGTTGGCGAGTGGCGGGCAGTAGGTGAGGCACTGGATCACCGTGTTCATGAAGCACGTGTTCCCCAGGTTGACGAGGCCCGCGCCAATGCGCCGCCGCTCCCGCCAATCCAGCCACACGGCGTCCGACGAGTGCAACCGCACGCGGGGCTCCGGGATGCCATCCTCCCCGTCCTCCTCCCGGCCCCCATTCACGGCATCCCCATTCGTCGTGGCGCCATTCGTTGTCGGCTTGCCTGCAGGGCCATTCACCACAATCAAATCGGGAAGCCCGTTGCAAGTAACAAGTGCACAAAGTTGGGCTAGTTGGAGTGTACTCATTTTGTAAGAATGTAAGCGAAGACACTGTAGACTGAGAGCATAGGCGACGCATTCCTCTGAGGCAATACCACTGAAAAAAATAACTAATTTATTTTTACGGCCCCACATCACAGTGGACTATCATTAACACAAGCTACAACCAGTCTAGGTGAACTTTTTTACGGCCCCACATCACAGTGGACTATCATTAACACAAGCTACAACCAGTCTAGGTGAACTGACATTGAAGTTCCATCAAAATCACATGTATGAAAATGATTCTTCTCAATAAGAACTCCGTTATGACAGTAATAACAGACTCCTTCACGTTAAAATTAACAACCAACAGTCAACTGTAAGAAGGATGGTTAGCTGGGGGAATTTGTAATAATTCATCGCGGGGGGGGGGGGGTACAGCGCAGACAAGACGAAGGACGAAGCAAGAAGACTCGTTCATCTGTGTAGTCTTCTTGCTTCGTCCTTTGTCTTGTCCACGCTATACCCCCCCACGATGAGTCAACTGTAACTTTGAATGAATGGATAAATGTTTATTTAAAAGGTCATCAATAAGTCAATGTTCACTAATTAACAGGTGACAACTACTTTCTTTGTCAGCCCAAATATTTCAGGCCAGCACAAAGCAAAACCTACATACAAAAAACAAATTCCGATGGCAGTGGCCAGAAATGATCCAGGAACAATAGCAACAAAGCAGCAGCATCAAGTGCTAAACTTGCTGCCATCTAAACAACAAATAAATAAGCAGTAACCGGCTTTACAGCAGCATACCAAGCTTATGCAGGGAGTTGTTCTTGTTGACCAGGCCGTTGTGCACGGGTGAGGGCGACAGGGGGGCGTACTTGGCACGGAGCGCCTCGGTTGATAGCTTGCCACCTCCGTCGCACGGCTCAAAGTCGATGCGGGACAGAAGCACGGACGACCGCGAACCACCAGCAACCTGCAACAACGCGGCACCGCTGAGAGCAATGCCACCTGGGATAGCAGGCTGGAAACGTTTCTCGCCACTGAACACTGCCATTAAAGTGCCTTAAGACTGGCTATACTACACCAGAAGCTTTTTCAAGATTCTTAACAGCTTAACAAGATTCTCAGCCACTGGCCGCGGCGATCGGCGGCGGTGAAGGCCTCAAAGGCACTGCTCCTTTTCTTGCAGACTTCTGGCCTGCATGATAGGCTGTGACTTTAACGAACACCGACTTTACATAGCGACTTCAGTTTTCTGTTACTCCCCTTTCTCTTTCATTTCTTTATCCCCTCGCCCCTTTCCTTCCTTCCTTCCTCCCCCCCCCCCCCCCCCCCCCCCCTGTGTAGGGTAGCAAACCAATTATTCTACCGGTTAACCTCCCTGCCTTTCCTCTTATTTTTCCTCATCCTCCTTAACAAACTTCCACCAGAACACCACAGCCCTACGGGCTAAGGCAAAGCAATTATCCAGATCTGCAACGAGCTGAACGCTTTTTGATACTGACAGAAATCCTTCCATTACCCAGCCACACATCTACACTTGAGCACCAATGTCAGGCGCTCGGCTGCTGACCTGAAAGACGCCGGTTCGATCCCGGCCGCCGCGGTCGAATTGCAATGCAGGCGAAAGTCTAGAGGCCCGTGTACTGTGCGATGTCACTGCACGTTAAAGAACCCCAGGTGGTCGAAATTTCCGGAGGAGCCCTTCACTAAAGCGTCCCTCATAGCCTCAGTCGCTTTGGGACGTTGAACCCCCTAAACCATAAACCAATATCTATGCAAAGTGCGAAAACGCTTTTTACATACAACAAACCAATGTTGTTAGGCTGCAATTTAACTTCGTGAAAAAAATTTAATTTCGGGCAATTTCGAGCAAAGGTGATCAAATCCAAAGCGATTAATTACTCCTTTAGAAACGCGAGCACATCATTACTTACAGGTTGAATGGATAGCTATTACTCTGCATTCATTATCTGTTAATTACAGATTATGCTCCCACGCAGCAAACAAGTGTATCAGCACATTTCACTCCAAACTACACGTACTACAACCCTCTCAATCATGCTGTTAGCATCGAAGTTTTTCCTGAGCAAGGCTGTCATTCTGACATTTCAAAAAAAAAAATGCTCATCAATTTAGTGCAGAGCCAGACCTGTTGGTTGAGACCAAGTGGGCTTCGGCCGAGGCCCAGGCTTATGGAGCTGCTGATCATCTTGAGGCTTTCTTGAGGCATGTTCTCGCCGCTTGTGGGTGGGGCCACCGTCAATGCTTACAATCTACACAGGGCGATGATGACTAGACTCGTTCCTATTGTCTGGGTAACTGCAAAGAGAGAGCAAAACCAACCATCAGCGTGGACAGCCTACAGACAATCTCATCAACAGAAGCTGCAGGTTTATTATAAAATTACTGATGTTGTCAAATGAGTCGCGAAAACCGTTTCCGCAACACCAATAACTGCATCCTACCCCAGAATAGGATGGGGAGGTCCCTGTAGGGGAGGTTGGGGAGGGGTGGAGGTCCCAGTACAGTCACTAACTACGGGACCTCCTTCGGTATAAATTTGTCCACCTTACATTTTTTGTTACGATAAACTGATTCTGATTCTGGATATTCCAAGGTGCTACCACAAGCTGAGAAACACACAGCCCTCGTCAACTGTCTAGAAGGGTTCTGAGGTGATCGGTTAAACCTCAACTATTAAAAAAAAATCAAGAAAACAGGCATTGGTTTCCATTCCAGCCATTGTTTTGCTATGGTGAGACTTATTTAAAAAATTGGCGGGAACACTTGAGCCCCGCCTTAAGGGTATGACGCAATAGCTTAAAGGGTAATTCCCATATATGCAGAAGGTCATCCTCTACTTTACATTCATAGATCCCTGGGAGTCCTCACACCCTTTATGGTGCAGTGGTTAAGCGTCACGCCACTGCCCTACGATGGCAGGTACTCCCAGCAGTGGGCCTTGTGTGGCCAAAGTTGCTCTCCCCGAGCGACCAATCATTAATTTACCAATCATTAATTTAACTGTCACCTGCCTCCTAGGTTGCTCTCTGGCGAAAAACCTGCCAAAGCCATGCTCGTGGTTTTTAGCTCACAAAGCCGACTACGGCAATGCCGGATTTCTTGGGGAACGGGCTCTTTAAAAGCTATGGCGTTAAAATAATAAAAAATAAAGCATTCCGGCCGTGCCACTTGTGTAGAAATATGCATAAGATCTGTACTTTGGAATCAAGAAAGCACAAAAGCCTTTAGCAGTTTCAAAGAGCAATGGATAGCTGTCAGACCGGTACCTTGTCACCTTACCATTGACAAATGTCAGTCATGATGACATGACATTCAACCTTTCGTTAGTGACAAAGAGTGTGCAGACTCGGTGAACAGTTAAGGCAGGAATAGCTGTCATGAGATTATCTCAAGATAGTTTGCTGGCTTTTTGCTATGGCGCTCTGGTAATCCATTTCAAGATTGTCAATTCTTTTCCTGCATCATCACTGCAGCTCCCGAACAGTGTCCTTCTTTATGTGTAAATACAAGTTCAAGAGGATGACAGTTTCTAATGCTAAGGTCTAATAATGCACTTCCAAGACTCGGTAAACCATAACCACCACTGACAGCAAATTGTTTTCACTACATATGCCAGTGCACATGACAAAACTGCCTTATTACACATAGAATAAGAGCCAGCAACGGTAAAATTTAGCAACATAAAACTACTGCATGCACTGATCCAAGCACCTATGAAAAACTGTGACAAAGGTATGAAATAAAGGAACCAAACATGTTTCATGTGTTTATTTCCCGTTACTGCCCTTCCCAAATCATTTCATCGACAAACTGGTACCAACAACAGAAAACTGCAGATACAAGAAACCAAAACATGCAAGTTAGGTTCCAGCAACCTTATGAGCAACATGTAAGGGAAACGCAGCAGTCTTAGGACGCACAATAAACTCAACTGTCACGCGAAACACTGAAAAAACGTTTACGCAGCATCTCAACAGGTGACCACGCATAACACTCAGGAGCTGCATACTTGAAAACCGCTTACTTCGACACAAAGCGATACGAAGACGCAGTTTTCTAACCCGCTGGATTCGTTGGTCACACACAGTCTGAGCCGCAAGATCTGCCTACGCCACAATCAGCCAACTTCGCGCACGCATACACTGAAGTGACACAAACGCCCCAGTACCGCAATACCTTCGTGTTTCGAAGAACGCTGATGGGAGTTGCGACAACACTGTTCGCGGAGCGTATGTACTACAAGCCGCCCGTGGAGGCGCGCGTTTTAGCGACCCCCAGCCCGCTAATCTGGACCCGAGCCAAGGGCGACCGCGTCCTCTGCTCATCGCTGGATGAGAAGCGGCACCAACAACAACCAGAAGCAGTATGCATGAGGCCTATCCTACACTGCGGGCAAGAAAAAACTTTACCCACGGCCAAACTTCGCTCGGAAGCAGTCTACGTTTCTGAAACACCGCCGTCTGCAAAAAAAAGTCGTCTGCTCACGCGTTCCAAACGCGAAGATACGAAGGCGTAAGATTCAACAAATCAGGCAAGTACACAAACCATCCCACACTACCACTACTAGCAAGTACTACCAGCACGCATCATCCGCGGACGACCCAATTTGAGCTTCGAGTAATGCCTAGAAGAAACCACTGAACATTTAAAATGCGTAGCACTGCAAAGCCCCTGCGTACTGCGGGCAAATCGGGAGTTTTTTTGTTTTTTTAACAGTGGAAGGAACCAGTTTCGAAAGCGAGCGGAACATGCGGACGCGGCTACGAACAACGAAATAAAACAAACGCATTCGAGTCACGTGGATTTAAAATAGGCGGGCTGAACCTTTCGACAAGGTTACCGATCGAATTCTTTTCGCGGCATGCTACGGAGAGGGGCAAGTGACGCTTTTATCGGCGGCCGGTCGCCTACATCGTCGGCATATTGTAACTGCGCTCCGACATTTCTCAAAACGTCCGAAAGCTACGTAGTTTAGCAACCGGCTACGCTACAACATTACGTTCTGTGCGACGCCGGTTTATCGAGCTCTCGGCATGCCGTGGGTGATAAGATAGTAAGGGGAGTATACACATATAAAGCGTGCGGTTACAGCGGAGGAAGAGAAAGCTTTAGGATCCGCTGCAAATTACCGTTTCGCGGACTCTATACGAAAAAAAAAAACACGCTATGCTTCGAACAAACCTGAGAATAACTGCGCTCCTCGATTCAAGAGGCGTGCGTCAATGGCGACAGACGGCAATCAATTCGGACAGATTCCGCACTGTTTCCCTCGTTGGAACTAACCGTACTGAGCGAGCAACAAAAGGAAAGAAATAAACTCGGCGAGATCTGATTCGAACGAAACACTCGAGTTCTGGAGCCAGCAGAAGTTAACATACGACGCGGGAGACGGTACCGACTGCTCATACTGCACGCTACACACAGCATCCATCCGACGTGTTTATTTTCACAACTTATACATTACTTCACGCAGGCCCAAAAATAACTGAGCGAGTGACGGAACACTCAGTCGGTTGCGATTTTTATGGACGTTTAATACCACTACTTCGTAGACGCGCTATGTGACACCACAGACAACTGTGCGCCGTTTCAGCGGCTAGCAGCTCGCCGGCTTTCTGCGAGCCCCACAGCACTCGCTCCCGTTAACAAAGTTGCATGAAACATGGACTCTCCACAGTCCGTTCGGATTACGCCGTCTGTTTACAGCTTCTAGCGGTGACCGGTGATCGCCACGTACGGAGCCAGTGTTGAGCGGAACACGGGTTTGGTAACGTAGGGACACGTCAAAATAGGCTTAACTAGCCGGCCCGCGGCGGGCACATGGGACGGTCGGCGGCGCACTTAAAGCCAGTCTGCGCGCGAAGCCTGCGGTCAGCAGGTCCACTCGGCAACCGGACCCCTCGAAAGTCTTCCCAAGTCGCGCTAACGCACGCTGGGCACCTGAGAAACAAATTTGTGACGCCGGCGGTTCTTGCCTAGCTGTTTCTCAGGTACTCGCGTCCAGAAGGGCCGAGAAAAACGCAAAACGTGCCGCCGATTCAGTGCCGCGGGAGGCAATCGTTTAGGCCTAGGTTTCGCCCGTCGCGTCAGCTGCGGGCACACAGTCACCGGCCGCGGGAAACGCGATCGGGCCGTTCGTCGGACGATGGCAGAATCGAAGCTTACCTGTGACAGCCGCCCCGTGTGTCATGGTCAACAAGTATCCGTCACCGGCGTCGCCAGTCACTGTGACTACGATACTTTTTTTCTTTTTTTCAAACGCGGTCACTCGTTCGCAAGCGGGCCGGCCGAAACACACAAAGGACTGCCGCGCCACCTGGTAAACACGCTTACTTCAGTTTCAGTTCTTTTTTCACTACAAAGATGGCGCCACATAAACCTTTTGAAAAATAAGCGCGCAAATTTGGTTTTGACAGAACAGAAACTTGCAGCTCCAAAGACCAGCGACGACTGGTGCGCTTAGAGATCACCATTTTTATCTACCCATTCTACCGTCGCCCACACATCCGAAAAATGAACATTGACCAATGTGAAAACGTCACCGCGCGAAGCAAAGGCGAATTGAGAATAGTAAGCACCAAAAGCTTAAAACGCCAGGAAAAGAAATTTGCACATTTTAATCGTTTCTTACTTTTTATTAAGCCACATCACGAGGGTTTCCATTACGACGTTATCACGGTCACAGGTTTGCTGAAGCCAATTTCCATCCCTACTTTTTTTTCTTGATTTATGTGAAGTTCCAAGCTGAAGAAAGCTAGTAATAAACTGCACCTCCGAATGCATAGCCGCTCTCTTCAGTCGACTTTACTCTGTTTTTACTTTTTTTTCCAAGATTATTAACTAAAACAAGCCGACAAGCTTTTCGCGCTTTATTTAGTTACAGCTCGCTGTAACACCAGAATAGTTTCGTTTAGGTTAGGTTTATGGGTTTTAACGTCCCAAAGCAAGCAAAAAAAACAGCAAGACCATTTTTCTGGGAGTCAAAACGTCATCATTGTAACTAATTCGGTCAATGACACTTTTTCTACTTTCAGACACGATTCTGTCATACGCTCGAATTCATCAGTTTTCGTCTGGCTAGGTGCACGGTTTAGGGATTTTGACGTCCCACAGCGACTCAGGCTACGAGGGACGCCGTAGTAAAGGCCTCCGGAAATTTCGACCATCTGGGGTTCTTTTAACGTGCCCTGAGGCGCTGGCACTGACATCGCACAGTGCACGGGCCTCTATAACTTCGCCTCCATCGAAATTCAACCGCAGCGACTGGGATCGAACCCGTGTCTTTCGGGTCAGCAGCCGAGCGCCGTAACCACTGAGCCACCGCGGCGGCCAAATAATGAATCTTCGGCAGAATGCCTCGTGCTGAATAAATCACTGATGCAACACGAGATGATCAACGAAAGCATGTATATTAGCTGAAAAACGAGTCATGAACAAAAGCTCGGCAACAAAAAAACAATGCGTCCTGCTAAAGTTCGCACTGCAACACATGAATAACTTGTAAGCCACAAAGGCAGATTTCCACATTTTTAGCACTCGCGTTCCGCTTTCCAGGGTGAGTTTAGCTCATCCGATTGATCTCAGCTTCGACTTCCGCCTTGTGGAACTCGGCACTGTTCACGAGTGACGCTACTTCCATAAATCTGTCCATTTTGTAGCGGAACAAACCGTCAGCCTCTGCGATCTCGTTCATCTTCTGCTCGTATGCGCTTTGCGTCTGCTCAACATCCAACATGGCGGACAGCACTTTCGAGGTCAGCCAGCGAAGGTGGCGCTCCCTTTCCGAGTCACTCATTTCGGCTGCCTCGTCTCGGACCCTAATGGTGCGGTCGTCCAGAACTTGACCCAACAACGCTTCGTTCCTGCTGTAGCGAACGCCGGCCGCCTGCTTCATCTGTTCGCGGGCTTCCTCGCCACCGATCAGGGGTGCTTTCGCGAGCTTCATCTTGCCGCCGCTTGGAAGGACGGCGCACTTGCCGTTCAGAACTTTACCGCCGACGTCGAGTCGTAACGCGTTTGCCCAGGACGCTGGGCACGTTTGAAATCTAGGGGTTGTCGTCTTGACGGTGGCGCTGGCGGCTGCCGATGGTCTGTCGCTCGGAGCAGACGACGGAGCAGACGACGAAGCCGCCGTCATCGCTGTCGTCTGCTGCGACGTCCCGGCGACGCCATGACGCCCGGTCGCAGACGTGTCGCCGGACGTGACCGCAGCGGTAGGCCTATTCGCAGCCTTCACGAACGGAACGAAAGGCGTGGTAGGCGGCAACAACTGCAGGACTTTCTGACCCGCCTGGTCGCGTAGTTCCACCTTGAAAGCCGTCGTCGGAATGAGTAGGATCGCCTCCTGCCCCTTGGAAGCCTGGAATGCGTATGCAATGCAAGTTGTCGTCTGACCCGGCTGTCCCAAGGCCGAAGGAGGACCCAGCGTCGTAGCCATCGGCACGGCGGGTCCTGTCTTTCTGTTGACCGGCGCGTACGGGAGAGTTCGACTGCGAACGGCCGCTGTTTTTTGAGAGGCGACGGACGAAGGCTGCTTTCCTTGAGACATCATCTTCATATCGCCGAGTCTGGGTGGCTGACAAACGACTACGTATACACTGACTGCACAACGGCGCAGAATAAGAGAATAATGAAGATCGGCGAAAACGTGAGCTCACGGACGAAGTGGTGGCGCTTGCGAGCGTCCGAGAGCTTCATGCGGTCCTTTTTGGGGCTGACTCAGCGGTATGAAGAGAAGCACGGAAGCTATCTTAGACGTTCTATCTGAGCTCGTCGCTGAGATAACATGCAACTAAAATAACATGTGACGATGGAAGCAGACACATATGCGTCTGGTAGTTCCATTCATAGAAGTGCACACACCCCCTCGACATTTCGTTATCTCGAAACGCCAAGAACTCTGTGACAGCTTCGTGGCTTGTTGCGAATTTTCAACAGCTGTCTTTGACTTGCCATTCGTGGGCTGCAGTGAAACGGGGGAAAAAAATCTAAAAAGAAAAAATATATATGCGAGCAGTACGGGCTCATGAACCGTCTGAAACACAAAGCGGTAATGACGCATATGTCGGACATATTGCGTCGCTCACAGCTGACCTTTACGCGATAGCGTACAAGGCTCGTTCGGTCGCGCCGTCGGCGTAGTAGTAGTCGGCAGTGGCACCACGTGTCGTAAATAATCGAGGGCTGTGTAAAAATTGCTGCAGTTTTACTACGGCTGAACCTGGTCAGAGAGCGAAAGCTATGGCGTATCGGGCGAACTATACGCGGCTTGGCGTCTGTAACGATGTCCATGCCAACGAATGCAGCGCAGTTCTGTCACTACCACCACGTAGTCATTTCAACACATCCTTTCATGGCGCGTGCCAGTTCTGTGGGGAGGTCATAGAGAAATATACATACGTAAGTATGTTTCTCTGTGGGGAGGTGGCTGACACCTTCCATATGGTTTGGGCGTGCCAATTAAACCCATCTATCCCCACCAGAGAAGACTGGGAGGGGGGGGGGGGTGAAAACTTTTAATTACTGAAATAGAGTTTGGGAGCCACAGAGTGGCCCCGCTACATGGTCGGCGTCCCTAGTCCGGGACACCGCATGACAATGCCCCGTCTCTAGCCCGTTTCACCAGAGCCCTTTGGGACTCAAGCGAGGAGCAGTTGAGAAGGGCAGTCTCCCATGCCTCTCTGGAAGGGGAAGGGGGGAGTTGGGGATTTTGAGTACATGCCCACACCATGTGGAAGATATCACAGGTCTCCCCACAGTGTGGGCATCGCCCATCCGTGTTAGGATCGTAATGCTTTAAGATTGCAGGACAGAGTAGAGTACCTGTCTGCAGGCGCCTTAAAGTTCGCTCCTCCGTCTTACTCAGCCCCTTTGCAGGGGCCGGGAAAAGGCGGTGGATGTCGCTATAATGCGTTATAATTTCCTTGAATCGCAGCAGCGGCTGATTAGTCTCCGAGCCAGAAGAGCTGGGATGAGGAGCCCGGTGAGTAAGCGCTCGGGCAGCCGCGTCAGCGGCCTCATTACCTCGTAAGCCCTGGTGGCCAGGAGCCCAAATGATTCTTTTGGGTGTTGGATCAGTGGCAGTCCGTCTTAGAATACAAGCAGCTAAGGGGGAGATCTCCCCTGCCAAGGCGGCCCTGCTCGGCTGTCAAGACCTCAAGGCCCAAAAGGCTTGGTTCAACGGACGCGGGCGGCGTTGCTTGCCAATGGGGCCCCTGAATAGGGGCTCCACCTAGTATTCTGAGATGAAAGGACCAGTATGGCCCTACCCCAATCACCTCTCTGTAAATATTTAAAGGATATTTTTTTTCTGACCCTCAGTGGTAAGGGTAAGGCTCAGTGGTAAGGCGCTCGTCTACCGAGCCGGAGTACCCGGGTTCGAACCCGACCGCGGCGGCCGCGTTTCGATGGAGGCGAAACGCAAGAGGCGCCCGTGTGCTGTGCGACGTCAGTGCAGGTTAAATATCCCCAGCTGGTCGAAATTATTCCGGAGACCTCCACTAAGTCTAGGGGGTGTTGCTACGGCACCTCTTTCTTCTTTCACTCCTACCTTCCTCCCTTCCCTTACGGCGCGGTTCAGGTGTCCGCCGAGATATGTGAGATAGATACTGCGCCATTTCCTTTCCTCAAAAACCAATTTACCAATTTAGGATGATGTTTTTCATCACCACCACCAGGTAGCTTAAAGCATGACTGAGCATGGCCGGGCTAGAGGGGTGAGAGCGCGCGTCACCCCTCTAGCCCGGCCATGGACTGAGATGTCCACTGTCCCACGGGGGTGGGGGGCGTTAAGAGCGTTAGATCTTATTCATCACGTTTCTCGATTTCTTGGGGTCTGCTACCACCTCCCTTTGGCGTGAAATTTTCTAAGTACGAGGAATTCAAGATGGTGACCGCCATAGTAAATCGATATAGCAACCCAACTGGTGATTGATTGGTGACGTCATTAGTATATCGAACTGGTGATTGGTGAGGTCAATTTCGTGACGCCATAAATAACAAGTCGAATGTCTATGTTTCATCGCTTTTAACTCAGTAATTAATGAGGCATCATAAAACGAATTAGATATTTGGAATCATCTATATGAGTAGAACAGGTTAGACACCAAAATTAACTAATGAAGTTAATATTTAGTTATGGTTATGTTTATATTCAATTGCTTATAATTAACTAACCAATAATGTCATGATCTAATTAATGGATATTCGTAATGGGCTCGATGAGTAGGACATGCTAGACACTAATATTGTCTAATTAGGTTAATATTTACTTATGGTTAAGCTTAACATAGCGACCATGTTGTCAGCACTCGGTACCTCATGACGACCGGGCACCTACCGCCTTGAGGTAAGGAAAAATGGCCCTTCAAAGAGTCGAACAACTTTTTCGGCCTAAATTGGTCAAAAATATCCGACCTCAAGGCGGTATGGCACCCGCTCGCAGTAAGGTATGGAAAAGTAGCCTAATCACATGCCAATACATCACATGGACGATAGATGGTGCTACCGAACAGCTAGCGCTCGTTCACCGTCTTCCAGACGGTGGCGGCATTTTTTTCACCACCACCACCCGCTCTTCAGCGGTTTCGTATGCCTTGAAGCGCGACTAAGGTGTTCACTGTTCCAAGGGGCCACTTATGCTCCTTACCTTTTTGCTTTCGAAGCTCTCGTTCTTCACCGGTTTCGCAAAGCGCGACTAAGGTGTCTACTGTCCCAGGGGGCCAGTTATATGCGTCTTTACTTTCCTTCGCTTTACCTGCTGGCAACGTGGCACGGGATTTCGTTATGAAGGTCATTTGAAGGTCAAACTTGTGGCCACGGTGAAACTTTTTACCTAGCGTAGTGAAGCTTTCGCTTCGATAACGTTCCTCAATTTACCAATTTAGCACCCGTCAAAAGGTTGACGGGGATCCAGACGCAGCTCGGTCCCAGCCGAGTCCTCCCCCTCAGCCGTCGACAGGGATCTCCTCAAAAAGTATATTTTTGAAAATTACTCAAAGACCTCCCTGAAACAACTGGTACAGCTTGACTGGTCGTCCTGGTGGTGGTGGTGGAAAACGTTTATTTGCTCTATTTTACAATATTTTTTGCGGCTTCCGATGGAGTCTTCCATCTTCTCTTCAGGGTCGGTTCCCCTAGTCCAGGGCTCCGCTGAGGGTAGCTGCTCTGCGTGCACGCCTTACTAGTCCTTCTTGGACTTTCAGGATGTCGCTGGATAGCATCCTCTCCCACTGTTCCGCACTCGGGTTTTCTATAATGACTAGCTCGTCTATTTTCTGGCAAGCCCATGTGGTATGGTATAAGGTTGGTTTGTCTCCACACCACGGGCACTCGCTCTTGTACTGTACGTAAAGGCGGATGAGATTAGGAAGTTTGCGGGAATATGCGGCAGCTTGCACAGGACAGGGTTAAGTGGGGAGATATGAAGCAGGCATTTGTCCTGCAGTGGGCGCAGTTAAGCTGATTACGATGATGATGATGACGTAAAGGTTCCCGAGAAGTATAACGCTTGTTTCACCTAAGACTGTCAGCAATTTTAAGAAAATAGGCTTTTTGAGTTATAAGGGCGCTTCTTTCGGCGTACCTTTTTCAGCGGTGTAATGCATCAGAATACAGCTAAGGCGTGCTACTAGCAGGTTTGTTAACTAATACTGAATAGTTAACTTTAAGACTGTCAGGAATTTTAAGAAAATAGGCTTTTTGAGTTATAAGGGAGCTTCTTTCGGCGTACCTTTTTCAGCGGTGTAATGCATCAGAATACAGCTAAGGCGTGCTACTAGCAGGTTTGTTAACTAATACTGAATAGTTAACTTCAAGACTGTCAGGAATTTTAAGAAAATAGGCTTTTTGAGTTATAAGGGCGCTTCTTTCGGCGTACCTTTCTCAGCGGTGTAATGCATCAGAATACAGCTAAGGCGTGCTACTAGCAGGTTTGTTAACTAATACTGAATAGTTAACTTTAAGACTGTCAGGAATTTTAAGAAAATAGGCTTTTTGAGTTATAAGGGCGCTTCTTTCGGCGTACCTTTCTCAGCGGTGTAATGCATCAGAATACAGCTAAGGCGTGCACTAGCAGGTTTGTTAACTAATACTGAATAGTTAACTTTAAGACTGTCAGGAATTTTAAGAAAATAGGCTTTTTGAGTTATAAGGGCGCTTCTTTCGGCGTACCTTTCTCAGCGGTGTAATGCATCAGAATACAGCTAAGGCGTGCTACTAGCAGGTTTGTTAACTAATACTGAATAGTTAACTTTAAGACTGTCAGAAGAAAATAGGCTTTTTGAGTTATAAGGGCGCTTCTTTCGGCGTACCTTTCTCAGCGGTGTAATGCATCAGAATACAGCTAAGGCGTGCTACTAGCAGGTTTGTTAACTAATACTGAATAGTTAACTTTAAGACTGTCAGGAATTTTAAGAAAATAGGCTTTTTGAGTTATAAGGGCGCTTCTTTCGGCGTACCTTTCTCAGCGGTGTAATGCATCAGAATACAGCTAAGGCGTGCTACTAGCAGGTTTGTTAACTAATACTGAATAGGAATTTTAAGAAAATAGGCTTTTTGAGTTATAAGGGCGCTTCTTTCGGCGTACCTTTCTCAGCGGTGTAATGCATCAGAATACAGCTAAGGCGTGCTACTAGCAGGTTTGTTAACTAATACTGAATAGTTAACTTTAAGACTGTCAGGAATTTTAAGAAAATAGGCTTTTTGAGTTATAAGGGCGCTTCTTTCGGCGTACCTTTCTCAGCGGTGCAATGTATCAGAATACAGCTAAGGCGTGCTACTAGCAGGTTTGTTAACTAATACTGAATAGTTAACTTTAAGACTGTCAGGAATTTTAAGAAAATAGGCTTTTTGAGTTATAAGGGCGCTTCTTTCGGCGTACCTTTCTCAGCGGTGTAATGCATCAGAATACAGCTAAGGCGTGCTACTAGCAGGTTTGTTAACTAATACTGAATAGGAATTTTAAGAAAATAGGCTTTTTGAGTTATAAGGGCGCTTCTTTCGGCGTACCTTTCTCAGCGGTGTAATGCATCAGAATACAGCTAAGGCGTGCTACTAGCAGGTTTGTTAACTAATACTGAATAGTTAACTTTAAGATTGTCAGGAATTTTAAGAAAATATGCTTTTTGAGTTTTAAGGGCGCTTCTTTCGGCGTACCTTTCTCAGCGGTGCAATGTATCAGAATACAGCTAAGGCTTGCTACTAGCAGGTTTGTTAACTAATACTCAATAGTTAACTTTTTAGCGGTTGATTTTGGGCTCCTTATTGAGAGGCTTGTAGCCCACCCTAAGTATGGTATCCATATCAATTTGTAGATTTTCCAAAATGCCTCTTCTAATGACTACGTTTATCCCACGCCGTTGTGGTGTATGCTATTGCGTTTTATGATTTTGCTATTTGTGAATTTGCGAAGATCTCGAGGCGTGCTCGCGGTGTCGTCCCGTGACGACTCCGTTGGAGTTGTCTCGGCGTAGGGTCACGTGGAGCACTCGTTCGGATGACGTCACGGCGCTTATCACGTGACCAGCCGTACTACTATTACTACTGCTACTACTACAGTGCTGCAACGCCGACGGATACAGCAGGAATGAGCCACTAAATGTTGCGCTGTATAAGTGCGGGCGGCGTCAACGCAGGCTGTAACGCCACTAACGTAAAAAAAAATGATTTTCGGAAAAAGGAACACGCGCCTGCATGTTTACCTGCTGCGTTGTTTCACTTTTCGGTTGCCTTGTAGCAGGGCTGGGCATGATTCTTGAAAAAAGTATTTTCGATTCCAATACCCGATACCCTCAAAAATTTGTAATTCCACGATAACACTAAATACCGAACCAAAATTAATTCCCGATATAGAAACTAAATACTGTGTTGTCGATACATCGATGCACCACTGAAATTGCCAATATTAATGAAGCTGCTGACATGATTTGCTAAGTTAATAAATTTCTCTGTGGTCTCTGGAATTTTCAGCGTATTTGATAAAGCGCACTGTTCTTGAAAGGGCTTAAACGAATCCGACCGCACGAATATCAGAAAAGGCAGGTTCATAAGAAAAGTTCAGGAAACAAACAAGCAAGAGATACTGCTTGCACGTGAAGGCACGCTGCTTTAATTGTTCAAACGACAAAATAAAAGGTCCCGGAGTACAACAAGGACATATAAGCAGTCTACTCCTCAACGACGTTGTAGCGGTGACGAGCTGCCACGCAGGTTCCCGGCGGTCTTCTCCCATCCCGGGACATCTCAGCCAACTGGAAGGTGATGAAGAGTGAGGAAACGTTGCTGTAATGACGCAGAGAATGTCATTTTACTTCATGCACAGAGCGGCTAGCGCGCGAGGTTTGAAACACACTCAATGTATAGTCCACAGAACTGTCTATAGCGCTTGAACTCCGTGCCTTCTGCTCTCCGCAGCGCGCAGAGTTTCTTACTATTGCCTAGAGGGAAAGCTGCCGGCCCCGTCTATGGGAGTCTGCATGGAGGCCCCTCGAGACCACTTCAGCCACCATGGGCGCTCAAAGCATCATGGGGCGGTGAGCTACCGACTGCAGAACTACAACTTTTGGCCAAAAAATAATGCAAAAATTCCATGGGTGCTCAAAGCATCATGGGGCGGTGAGCTACCGACTGCAGAACTACAACTTCTGGCCAAAAAATAATGCAAAAATAAAGCTGTTCGATAAATGCGAATGTCCTAACATTCAATATCCTGTCTGTAAATTGCAACAAACGAGCAGAAAAACATTTAAGTGCAAAGTTTGCACAAAATTAGAGATGGCTAGCTTTCCTATTGGCCAAGTAATAAACACTACAAAAACTAATATTTCGTAATTAACAGGCGCACTTTTAAAAGCGAATATGTTTTTTTTTTAAGTTGTTTCTTAGACATTTTAAGAGTTTTTTTTAATGGTATTTCGGAAAAGTGAGACCTTTCATTGGCGTATACTATGGCTTTTGCACACTGCGTTCGCGCGAAAGTCGTCCGCGCACACACGAACAGCGTTTTCGGAATGGAACATCTCAGTAGTGCCACTCCGTTTTCCCGAACAAATACGACTGGCCCGCAACAAGTAGCTCACCGCCCCATGATGCTTTGAGCGTCCATGGTGGCTGAAGTGCAGCGCCGCCAGCTTTTCGCCAGCTATAGTAAGAAACTCTGTGGCGCAGAGCGACGTCTAGCGGCAGCACCTGGTTCGAGATTGCGCATCTTTCGGTATCGTTTAGTACCGTCTGAGCAAGACTTACTAACTACAGACCTGCACAGATGGCCCTGCTGCAGCACGCATATTCTAGTTCCTGGCTTTTGCCGCTAGGATAGAAACATTACGGGCAGCGTGGCGCTAATATACACCTGTTGGGAAAAAGGCCTCCTTCAGCATGTTGTTTCAAACAGGGCATCCA